>NC_142641.1:1265000-2515000 GCF_053813885.1 Theobroma cacao
ACAAGGTAATTTATTTCAATGTAGCCGTTGGAATCTACTTAATTAAAATAAATCTTTTACTTTTGGAGTTACTACCTTAGTCATTCTCAACGGCTTGGCTCCTTTTTTAGTCTATTCCACAATTAGCAAAGTAAATTTTTTATCACAGATGCATGATCGGGATACTGACCCTAACATATTTATATTATCTATGTGATATGCCACCGTCACCCCTTAGGACATATTTCATTACCAATATTCACATATCTTTACCATGATAATTTCTCAAATAAATTAAAACTTGTGGGGGAAAACATACTTTACAATTTATATCTCCCTCTATAAGCATCTCCAAAAATCCTCATGTTTTATGTCCCACCTTAGGACAGTCTTCCCATATGGTTCAATAGATCACAACTTCATCACACGCCTAATGATTCATTATTGATAGTATCCCACTATTCTCATAATCGTAACCGATTATATTCCTCATCTTAAAATTTTACGGTATCACCTTCTAATTCCTTCCATACTCAAATTTATAATCCTTGACTTAACCCCGTTAACTGGTGATCAATTCATAGTACTACAAGGTTTAATCGTTATTAAATCTAATAATTGCTGGAACCATTAATGGCTTCTTATTTCAACCTTCAATACTTATTTAAAATAATCGATCTTGCCACTAAGATAATTATTCATCCTCAATACTTATATTACTAATCTACCTTTGTCATACTAAAAGATTTTTACACTCCTTCTGTCCTTTAAACAACTACTCCATCATCCGTTTATATTATACAAGACAAAAGTCAACTCTTAAGACTTTTATACAGGGGATTATTATCCTTCTTATACTGCATCTACCTAGGATTACAGTATTACAAGCTTCAACAGGCACTAAACATCTTTAGGATCATTATCATCTTGATCCTTTTTCAAGTCCGTTTCAAGTTCTCCCTTTTTCTTCTCTTGCCATTTACTTACATTGCTCTCATAGCCTGAGGGAGAATGTCTAACGACAATCACTTAATCTCTTACACACCTTGAAAACAAACAGGTCTCTATATGCAAACTCATGCATTCTATTTGACTTAACTTAACTCGGGGACACGCAGTGTCAGTGTGGATTTCTTAAAACAACTTTAAAACCAAAAACTTTAAAATCCATTTCTTTAAAATCAAAATCTTTGATCTTTAAACCATGCTCTGATACCAATCGAATTGTCACGACCCGAAACTCCCATCGAGCCCGTGACAACCGTCGCGAAGCCTCGACAGACATTTTTCTCCTGAATGCCTTTTGAGACCTCGCAACGTTTTTGTACCAGTTTTTCCATTCCTCTCTCTTTCTTTTTTTTTGAATAATAAAATAAAATAAAAATATTAATTAAAATAATCTATTTTAATGTAAAACAATATATATATATATATATATATTTGAAACATCAAAAATTAATTTTTTACACATAAAAATAAAATAAATTTATACATACTGTAATATAGAAAACTGGAGTATACAATTTAAATTACAATGACACTTGGGCCCTTAAATAACTGAGAAGATTTAAGTCTATAATTTTGCTTTCTAGGATGCAACTCCGAAATTTACTTCTTGATGCAATTGACAGTCTACTGCCTATTCTGAGCCTGAAAAATGTATAGGAAGAAAGGGTGAGATTATAAAATCCCAGTGAGCAGACAGACATCATCAAAATAATCTAAAGCTGAGTAATAGGAGACAATTCAAATAATTCATCCCAACCCATATAGATAATTGGATTTCATCCAATTACTCAACATGGCTTATGTACTTTTCAAAAACTTGGCCCTTGCCAAAAATCTATTCTCGAGATACCTCGCGAAGGCATCTTACCGAGACCGCCAAGGCTGTTTATTGTCACACACACAAACACATTTCACCTCTGACAACACAGCCGTTCCTCGACGTTGGCTGAGTCCCAGTTTCACGTGGTGGCCAGCGTGAAGTGTACTCAAATCCTACCTCGGGAGTTATTCTATGCGCCTCTCCAATCGAGGTAAGCTCAATAATTAGGAACCGTGCCCCTCTAATTAGGCTGGCCCACGAAACCCCCGTCACTGCAGTGCCCACTTTATAATCCACCAACCAATAAAATCACAATAGTATGACATGGCTCACTTAACACATTCAAGGCAAATCAAAGCAGTTCACATATTCTTTAAATCATAAAAATAACTAGTCATACCCACATTTATCATAAGCCATTTAATGTAAAATCATGGATAAACAACACAATCATAGTATAGGTCTCCAATTACTCTATTTTTGAAATCATTATTAAATTTTTAAAAATTTTATAAAATTATTTTATAAAATCCCATTTTCCCATAAAACACAATAATTTTCCAATTAAACCATTTTTTCATAAAATCACACAATTAAATAAATCTACTCTAGATAATTAAGATGATAGTAAGTTTACTCACTGTAATAGGAGTAGATATACTCCTATTCTCGATCCTCGGGTGTAGTCTTTTACTCGTATCAAATAGCTCACCACCTATCCACAATACATGACACAAAATATTCAATAATTTGTGTCAAATCAATATATATTATTTCAGGCTCTTATCCATGCGTATGCACTAGATAGGGTATGAAATGTTTGGACAATTGCTTAATCACAATGTCCAACCTAACTCGCCTATACACAGTGTAAATTTCTAAAATCTCCAATTCCATCCATTTCAATTTCAATTATCCAATTATATCCACAATACCTCAATGACTGTGAATGTGGTCCAATTTATCAGTTCGGACCACAAATTACGCTTTTACCCCTGGTGGGTAAAAATTTTAATTTTTTTACACCAAAAATTCTCATTAAATTTCCAATCTCATAATTCATCATTTTTCCATCTAATTTTCTTAAAATAAAGTCAACCTCATCTTCACACACCATTGGCTAGATTCGGCCTAGAGAAATTCATGGAGAAAATGAATATTTTTCTTGTTGTTTTACTCATAAACATGCTAAACTAACACTAAACACTAACATAGTTCAAAATCAAATTAATCTAACAACTTTCTCTCTCTAAACCCATATGATCATATTTGAATCCATCATCAAAACACATAATTTAAACATGAAAAATAAGGAAAAATGCATGGAAATGATAAATCTTAAACTAAGCTTGAAAAATCATACCTTTAAACACTTGATTCATTGAAAAATCATACTTTTTCTTTGAATTTTCTCACTCTAGGGTTTGTTCTTATTTCTCTCTCTCTCCGGCTGGTTTTGGCTGACCCTCCCAATGAAGAATTCTGGAATTTTCAAGCCATTTAATAGACTTAATAAAATATTATTATTTTATTTACCTTTTGAATATTTTATTTTTTTATTTTTTCTAGCCATCTTTTTTGACATTCTTTTTCTACCACTCAATCCTCTTCACTTATCCATATCTTCCATGAAATTTTTAGACTTTTCTAAAGTTTTGGTGGAGTAAATTTTTAAAAATTACACTTTTACCCCCGTAAAGTGAAAAATTACATTTTTGACCCAAAAATTGAAAAATTACCCATAGACATATTTTTCATCCCTTGTACTCATACCATTATCCAATTATTCAAATTTGATCTAAATTCTCTCAAAATCTCAAATTTTGTTCGCGGGTGGAAAAATTACGATTTTGCCCCTAGATAGTGAAAATTCTGATTTGACTCCGAATTGATCTTCGAACTCCGAATTACCATTTTGAGTCATCCCTGAACTGTGAAACTCTTAATTTCACCTTAAAATTCCTATTTGAACTAGTTCGAGGCTTAATCGACTCAATGGTACCATTAGGGGCAATATCGTCTTTTAACGATTTTTTCAACTTCTTAAATATACAAACATTCCATCGAGCATGTGAATGACATTATAATTATTTTACAAAGTAGGTTTTGACAATGAGTGTCTACCGGGACACCGTAGCGGTTGTCTCGGGCTCGAGGGGAGTACCGGGTCATGACAACATTAGTGTTTGAATTGCTCGAGGATATGGTACTTCAACATCAAGAAGTTCTTCATCATCTTCATGAGGTCGAAAAGGGTCTTTTTTCACATCTAGTAATCTTACAACCATTGGTGAATTCAATAGATATGCTTTGTCCATATAAAATCATTTTAGCACTTTTGTTATATAATTTACTTTATGGATAAAAATTTCATTTATCAAGTACTCAATTTGAAGACCTAAACCAAACTTTGTTGTTCCAAGATATTTTATCTCAAATTTTTTCTTTAAATAACCCACGGCTTTTAATAATTCTCCAAAAGTTTCAATAATATTCATGTTATCAACATAATAGTAATTATGACAAATTCAAATCTCAATTATTTTATAAAAACACATGGATATATATAGGATCATTTTTATAACATTCTTTTAACAATATTCACTAAAGCCATTATATTACATGCGTTCGGATTGCTTTCATCTATATAAATATTTATTTAATTGATTGAATAAATTTTTCAAGAATTGTGTGTTTCAAGCAACTTAAATCCTTCAAGAATTTTTATATAGATATTAATATCAAGTGAACCATATAAATAGTCTGTAGCTACAATCATTAAACATATTTTAATTTTTCATGTATTATTAAACTAATTAAATATAAAAAAATAATTACATCTACTACAAAACAATATCTCTTCATAATTAATAGTAGATCATTTAATAAAATTTTGTGTGCTTTACATCTCACAATCTTATTCTTAGTCACCTATGTATTTCTTTTTGACCATTTAATTTTTTAATTGCACACACCCCAATCGTACGTTTAAGTCTACTGGCCAATTCAGCTAAACTCACTACCATTTTCACTTCCCACACTCCACTTAAAGCCACTCATAAGTTGCATGTATCAAGATTTGGAGTGCAGCTATAAAATAAAAAACAAAAATCGTAAAAGTAATAAAAACTAATTTCAGAGAACAGAAAACAAAGGAAGTGAAGGGGACAATAATAATTGTTTAAAAGTGAAAGGCAGTTGTGTGTAGTGTCAAATGTTTATTGGAGGGTCATTTTTTTTTATTATTTGCAATTTGCAAATGATTTTAGTGAACAAATACGAATTGATCTCAAAAAATAAGTAGAGGCCTTTCACTTTTTCACTAAAATGTGTGATCACTTGGCTAAAGGATCACTTGTCATATTCTGTCAGTAATTCCATCAAAATTCTTTTGAAAATATGAACACTTATTTTCTCGAATTTCATGTAGGATAATTGTGAAATTGAGATGTAAGAAATTAATTATTTTATAAAAAATAAAACATACGTACATCATGAAGTGCTCTCATTTCTCCTTGCAATCTCTTATTACAAAAATTGTGATCTTCACCAATGAAATTTTTCATAAAATTTGAAAATTCATTGCTAAGTCAAATTACTGACGGAATGTCAATGAAAAACTTTGTCGATATTCAATTAGAAATACCCTGGTCAATAAAGATCATTTAGTCGGGATAGGAGAAATCTATCGGTAATTCATCAATAGAACATTTTGTCAGAATATTTGATCAATAAAGAGCTAAATTCATCGGTCTTCCATCTAGTAGGTATGCGATTAAATTCATCAGCAAATTTCATCGATAATTTTTGATGAAATTATTGACAATTCACCGACAATTACATTACAAATTTTTGTAAGTTTCGTCGGTGCTATAATTTATTCCATCGATGTTACCATGATTCCCTCAGTAGAAAATGAGCCAAACCCCGTTGGTAATGCCATCAATATTCTAGTTAAATACAAATTATTTTATTTACGAAATTGAAATTGATTACATAGAAGAGTAAGAAAAAGAAGGAGAGATACATGATATGCCAACAACTAGAGAACTCTAAACCAGAGAGCTTGAAACTAGCAAAAACACGAAAGAATAACTACCAAAAAAGAGAATTTCCCCTAAAGTCCTTTAAGACCATTTAAGTACTCTGATACCATATTGAATTTGAAAAGAAACTTAAATTTTTAAAGATTCAAGAATGGTGAATAGATAAAAAATAAACGAAGAAAAACACAGGGAAAAAGGAAAGGAATATTTTTCTAACAAGCATACCAACAAATAGCTTGGTTTAAATATGAGCACAATTACAAAGGAAATAAACTAGTGGACCCTACACACTTGTCTAGTGTATTTGCGAAATAAAAGAAAATAGGTCGCATTACCATTACAATAATGAGGCAAACCAATTACTAAACAAAAGGAATAAAATAGCATAATAAAAAGAAACAAGTGTATTACACGCTGAAGACAGAAACACAAGAGAAGAGTTACATGCAAAAGGTAGAAACACAAGAGAGAAGTTTCACGCCGTATTGCAAATCAATCTTCCATCTTCAACACAATCACAATTCAACCCCTCCTTTTGGAAAACATAAATATACCTATAGTTAACTAAAGCCATTGCTTCATCTTCCTATCAATGATCCCTGGTCCATAAGTTGAGATTAAAATGCTAACAAGACGTGGAAATTGCAACCACACAAAGAGACCGATTGGTATCCCAGCCAGTAAAACGATCGGAATAGCAATCTCTAATTGGCCCTTTACCATGATAATGACAGTTGAGGAGAAAGCTACCATCATTGCTGCAATAGAAATGAAGAGGGAGGAAAGTCCGATGATCAATTTGTTGGGCAAGGATTTGAGGAAATCACCTGTTGTATATCGTGATGTGAGGATGCCAACGAATATCAACACTGAAGTGGTCGAAGCAAAGAGAGAAATAGAATCCGATATTATGAATATCTTAAAAAGTTTTTTTCTTAAGAGTAATGGAACACCAGTGTCTTGATCAGGGCCCCCAGGAACAGTGAAAAGAGCAGCAAACATAATGGTGATGATAAGAGTGCCAACAACCGTAGAGGTTTGCGCTATATCCTTCATCCATTTCTCCCCTTCTTTCACCAATTCCGCATGGCTTCGGTCAAATGCTTCATAAGGAGTTTCTCTTTCTTTGTTTATATGTTCTTTAAGCATAGGTGGTACAATGTCCTCCACCTCCTGTGTTCATAATTCATAAAACCAATAAAACTTAGATGACATATTTTGTCCTTTTGGGATTGAGAAAGGCTATAGCATAATTTGACTTCAATGAAAAGAAAATAGCTATAAATTAAAGCCAAAATATTTCTCAGGTTTTTTTTTTGTTTTCATGTCTATTTCTTCATCGAACATTACATGCTTGAGTAAATTCTATAATTCATTTGTTCATGCCTTTCTCACGACATTTCATTTTTTTCATAATCTAAAAAATGTAATTTTTTTTATTCATAACCTTTAGAATTTGTTTCAAATATATCTATTTATCAACTTTCTTATAAGTTTATGGACAGAATTTGTTGCATGTATGTTCATCTAAGTGTCACATGCCAAATTTTGTCCATATTTTTCATATTTTAATGATATGTTAACATAGTTTGAAACAAATTTAAGAGATCGTGAATGAAAAAATTGAGCATTTAGATCATAAAAAAAATAAAAAATTATGAAAACATTAGGCAATTTATATGGTAACAACTTAAATTTAGTCATATCATTTTAAAATTTTTCAATAAACTTTAACTTTTATGACTCCATTGTATCATGAACTTCAATTTACGTATTGGAGCTAATACATGCAATAGATTATACTAAGACATATAATTAAATAATTTGTAATAAATTTTAAAAAATTTTAGTAAGACGATCAATTTTAGTCAATTTCATATAATAATTTCAAATTTTCCCTCTACAGTACTAAAACTTGACCATATATGTTTTAGCTAGAGATGTTTATAGATAAGGCACTACAAAAAATCATTGTATTTCCAACAGATTTGCAACGGATTTCCAACAGAATTTAATTAAAATTTTTATCTACTAGTTTCGACAGATTTCCAACGAATTTCTGTTGGAAATTTCTATTGGAAATTCCGTTGGAATTTTGGCTTGTACAAAACACACATGGTATGTTTAATATTTCCAACGGATTTCCAACATAAATTTCTGCTGGAAATTTCCAACAAAAAATTCCGTTGGAAATCTGTTGGAACTTTAAACTTAAAAAAAAAATGGGTGTAATCTTGATAGTTTCCAACGGAATTTTCCTTTGAAAATCCGTTGAAAATTTCATCTTCAGAACACATGTCTAATTGTTAATTATTTCCAATGGATTTTCCACGAAATTTTTCGTTGGAAATTTTCGTTGGAACCCTAAACATTTCCTATGTAATCTTTTACTTTTCCAATGGAATTTCCAACAAAATTTTTCGTTGGAAATTCCGTTAGAAAAGTTAAAGAGTCAATGATGCATTGAAAAAAGTAACTTTCCAAAAAGTAACTTTTGAATGCATCAAAACTTTTATGACTTTTTAAACTTTCCAACAGAATTTTCCGTTGGAAAATTCTGTTGGAAATAATCATAATTTTTCCAATTATAAAATTTAAAATTTTTATAAATTTTTTTAATTATTTTTAAAAAATTAGATATTACTAAAACCAAATACATAGTTATTGAAGTAAAATTTTTTTAAAGTTTAAATATGTTTTCCTTTGAGTAATTTTGTATAATTTTTTTAACTTTAATGAATCATACAATACCAAATTAGGGTAATGTTATATTATTCCAAAATTTTAAAAAATAACTATTTAAAATTTTATATTTTATAAAAAACCATGATAAGATATAAAAATCATATAAAAAATATATATTACATTATTTACGTTTTAATTGTAATTAGCTAATATATGTAAATTAAGATTGAAGTTTTATAATAAACTTATTCATATTTGTGCTTAAAAAATATCATTTTATTATATGAGATATATTAAATAAGGGTCTACATATATATATATATATATATATATTAATATATAATTTATGTAAGATTATAGTAAATTTCATTTAGATGATTATAATTATTAATGTAATAGGATAAAAATCATACATTTTATAAAAATCATATTGATAATTAATTATACAAATTTGGTTAATACATATCAATGTATAACCTATAAGTTGTGATCATTATATATGTATATAAAAAATTTAGTCATATCTGACTATTACTTATATTGAGTAATATTAAAAAAAAAAACTTTTTGAACGAAAATAAAATAAATCTAAAAGTACTGTTATTGTCAAGACTTGAACCTTTGCCCACATGTTAAAAGAGTTAAAATATAACCATTTCTTCCACCAGCCCATACTTAAAACTTATCTCCCAAACTTAGATGGGTATTGAACCAAAATGAATATTAGTTGCCTTTGGCCCAATACGTCGTCGTTCTGCCAAAATTCGGTCCCCTTAACCCTACGTCAAAACGACGTAGTTTTGATCCATAAAACCCTAGCTATAAAGTCACAAATTTCTCCCCAAACCCAACTTTTGAATTGCCATTTTCTCTCTCTACCCACAACGCTCTCCCCTCTCTCTAAAACCTTTGCCCTACTTCCGCGGCGTTTTCGGTGTTATCCCATTACTGGTGGCCTGACTCTGGTTCAGGCGTTGTCTTATTTTAACAGCAATCAGTCTCTCTCCGTCGCCTTTGGCCTCGTCTTCCTGCTGCTATATTCTCCGATTTGAACCTTTGTCGTCATGACCCAAACACTCTTTGAATGAATCTGTCCCCGTCGCCTTAGTCCCCCTGGTGTTGCCTTACTCGTCGTCCGATCCCTTCCACAAATCCAGCCCTAGGGGTTAATTTTGTATACCTTGTTTATTTGATTTTTATCAATATTTGTTTATCAATTGATGCGCTATAGTTATTTTAATGATGTTATTGTGTTTTAATTATTTGATTTAGGGTTACAAGCCTAAACATTTCATTGCTTTAATTTCAGTCAAAGGCTAAAGTCAGCTCTAGAAGCATAAAAGTAGTGTTCGGTTTGCTTCAAAACGAGATTGGGTTTTGGTCTAATTTTGTAGGTGACTAAGATGTATAGATAAGCAATTAAATGTTGGTATTTGAGAACTGACCACCCTTGTTTTAATTATTTGATTTGCTATTACAAGCCTAAACATTTGACATATTTAAATTTTGGTATTTGACATATTATTTGATTTGCATTAAATTTAGTTAAAATTTTTATCAATAATTTATAAACATAAATAAATATGATGTTTATTATATTTTAATGCAATTTGAATCATCTAGCCGACTAGCCTAATATCTTATTAGCCGATTGGGATCAAAAGCAATTAACATATTTTACCTTAAGCCCAAATAAAATTAAGGCCCTAATTATAATTTCCACTTTAAGTCTTATAATATAATGCTTGAATTTATAGCCCAATTTTAAATTTCAAAATAAAATTGTCATAACCGTATGAAATAATAGAAAATTTTGATATTTTTTAAAAATTGTAATAAATTGGAAACTACATGGGTTAATGATATTTAAAAGAAAGGGTAGACATCATGTATATATAATTTCAATTCAAACTTAATGTACAGTCACCAATTTTAAGATGCAGGTGTGAATCTCTAATTAAAGTAATTTAATGTGCAAATAAATATAAACCATCTGCCTAGGTTTTTTGATAATTCATGTATGCAATAATTTATACTATAAGGGCTACTTTGCATCTTATAATGTAATTTTGAATATATTTATACAAAATACATATTGAAATGTAGGGTTTAACAAATTATTTTGTTACCATCAATACAAATTAGTCTTGATAATGATATTCTATGACACTTAGGATTATAGAATGTCGGGAGATTGCTCTTGGATGTACTATCGATTACAGAATGGATTCATTATAGCTGAACTTGTAAATGGAGTTACTGAATTTATTAATTTTACATGTTCGAAGACTACATTTATGTGGAAGAATAAAATTAGATGTCCTTGCACACGATGTAGTAACAACAAGTTCTTAAATAAAGATAAAGTCACAGAACACATACTAAATCGGGGTTTTACTGGGGTTTACACAATTTGTAGTTTACATGGGGAAGATGATGTTGGACAATCATCGAGAAGTAGATCTAGAGTTGAACCATCCCTTAGATTTGAGGAAGATGCTACTTTTCGAGAACCTATATATGAAGATGAAATAGAAAATCCATATACTGGAATGGTTAGGGATGCTATACGTACCGAAGTTGCTTTCAACCATGGTTTTGAAAATGAGTCGAGCTTTGTGGAAGAAGATCCCAATATAAATGCATCTACCTTTTACTCTTTGTTAAGCAATGCAGAGGAACCTTTGTGGGTAGGTTGCACAAAGCACACAATGCTTTCAGTTGTGTTGTAACTTTTAAATGTTAAGGCGGACTACAATTTGAGTGAATCATGTTTTGATTGACTGTTGGAGATAATAAAGAATATGTTGCCATCTGATAAGAAGTTACCTATTGACTTTTATAGGATGAAGAAGAAGGTAGCAAAGCTTGGTTTGAGATATATAAAAATTGATGCTTGCAAGAACAATTGCATGTTATTTTATAAGCGGTTTGCTACATTTGAGCATTGTCAGATATGTGGACATCCTCAGTATAAACAGAGGAATTTAAGTGTGAGAAGGTAGAAGAAAATTCCTTACAAGATTTTACGTTACTTGCCACTTATACCGAGGCTTCAAAGGCTTTATATGTCCTGCTAAACATATGACGTGGCATGCGCAACACCAAAGTGATGATGGACTCCTTAGACACCCTATTGATGGTGAAGCTTGGCAACACTTTAACCGCAAACATGAATTCTTTGCAATGGAACCTCGAAATGTAAGACTCTGGTTATGTGCTGACGGTTTCAACCCTTTTGGATAGATTGCCAACCCTTATTCTGTTTGGCCAATAATGCTTTGTGTGTATAATTTACCCCCATGGATGTGTATGAAACAACAATATATATTTCTTAACATGGTTATTTCAGGTAAAAAAAGTCCAAGTCAAAATATAAATGTGTTCTTGAGGCCTTTGATAGATGAGTTGACTTTATTATGGAGAGAAGGTGTTATGACCTATGATGCATATAGGAAACAAAATTTTCAGTTGAGGGCAGCATTATTATGGACAATTAATGATTTTCCTGCTTATGGTATGTTGTCAGGGTGGAGTACACATGGACGATTATCATGTCCATATTGCATGGAACATTCTAAATCTTTCATATTGGAACATGGTAGGAAACCTTGTTTCTTTGATTGTCATCGGTAATTTTTGCCAGCCAATCATCCTTTTAGAAGGCAGAGAGACAAATTTATTAAAAAAAGAGTTGAACATGACTTACCATTTCCTCAATTATCAGGCGAAGAAATATTGACACGTTTGAATTCGCTTCCTCATCTCCCATTCGGAACAAAATGTGATGAGTGAAAGAGTTCAGGATATGGTGTTTTTTATAATTGGGTGAAGAAGAGTATATTTTGGACTCTGCCTTATTGGCATACGCTTCTTATTCGTCACAATTTAGATGTTATGCATATTGAACATAATTTTTTTGAGAATATACTCAACATAGTGATGGATGTTAAAAGAAGGACAAAGGACAACGTAAAATCACGACAAGATTTAAAGGTGTATTGCAAGCGGCCAGAATTGGAATTGGTGGAAAATCATGAAAAACTGTACAAGCCTAAGGCTGCGTACACATTAAATAAGGAGGAAATAAGAAATGTATGTGCTTGGGTTAAACAATTGAGATTACCATATGGTTTTGCGTCGAACATTTCTCGGTGTGTTAATGAGATTGATGGCAAATTTTATGGAATGAAAAGTTATGATTGTCATGTTTTTATACAACGATTGCTCCCAATTGTATTCCGTGATATGCTGCCTCAAACAATTTGGGATGCAATTACTGAGATATCTCAATTTTTTAGGGATTTGTGTGCAACTGAAATACCTATTGATCATATGGAAATGTTGCAAGGAAAAATATGTGAAACTATATGCAAACTAGAGAAGATATTTCCTCCAGGTTTCTTTGACTCTATGGAGCATTTGCCGATTCATTTACCTTACGAGGCCAAGGTTGGTGGACTCGTCCAGTATTGATGGATGTATCCATTTAAGAGGTAAAATAATTGTTATTTGTTTTCATATATTTCTTTTGAAGAGTTTAAAGTACATTATAAGATTGATGAATATTGTGGTTGTTAGGTTTTTGCAACAGTTGAAGAAGAAAGTAAAAAATCGTGCCTCTGTTGAAAGATCTTGAAATGCCCCGTACTTTGATATGGTGACAAATAAAGCTTATCAGATGTGAATTAAGGTATAATAAGGTATTTTGGGAACTAAGGTGTCAAACCCTGTTCTATAAAATAATTACGACGTCATTTACATGCTCAATAGAATGTTTGCATATTTAGGAAGTTTGAGGAATCGTTAAAAGACGATATCGCCCCTAATGGTACCATTAAGTCAATTAAACCTCGAACTAGTTCAAATAAGAATTTTAAGGTGAAATTAAGAGTTTCAAAATTTAGGGATGACTCAAAATGGTACTTTAGAGTTCGAGGATCAATTTGGAGTCAAACTGGAATTTTCACTATCCAGGGGTAAAATGGTCATTTTACAATTTGAGGACAAAATGAGAATTTTAGAAAAGATTTTCTTAGCCCCATTTGACATGTTTGAGTATGATATGAGTATTGAAGTACAATTGGAAGATTTAACAGTGAAAAATATGAGTTTTCGGTATTTTTAGAGTATAAGGGCAAAATGGTAATTTTACCACTCAAAATTGAAAATTTAATTTTTGAAAGGATTTTGATCAAATTTAATTATTTGGAGTGTGAAATGAGTATGAGGAGTGAAAATTATGCATTATGGAAAATTTTCAATTTTTGGGGCAAAAGGTAATTTTTGAAAAGTTTAGGGGCAAAAGTGTAATTTTGAAAATTTGCTCCACCAAAACTTTAGAAAAATCTGAAAATTTTACTTAAGACTTGGATAAGTCAAAGGGAATGCATGGTGAAAAAAGTAGGACAAGTGGATGGGTAAAAAAAAAATGAATTAATAAAATATTCAAAATATGAATAAAATAATATTATTTCATTAAACTAATAAAAAGGCATAACAAAATCAGCCCATAACCCATTCTTCTTCTTCAACATTCGGCCAAGCAAGAAAAAAGAGAGAGAAAGGAGAAAATAAAACCCTAGCCAAGAAATTTAAAGGGAAAATTGGTGGAAATTCAAAAATCAAGTGAAAAAAAAAGGTAACATTTCTTAAATTTGTTTTGTGCTTTATCTTTCCCATGCATTTTCCATCATTTTTCATGGTTGAATCATGTGATTTGAGGATGATTTCAATTCTGGTCATATGGGTTTAGAGAGAGAAAGTTGTTAGATAAATTTGATTTTGAGCTATGTTAGTGTTTAGTGTTAGTTTAGCATATTTATGAGTAAAACAACAAGAAAAATATTTATTTTCTCCCTGAATTTCTCTAGGCCGAATCTAGCCAATGGTATGTGAGGATGAGGTTGACTTTATTTTAAGAGAATTTGGTGGAAAAATGATGAATTATGAGGTTGAAAATTAAATGGGAATTTTCGATGCAATAAATTGAAATTTTTACCCACTAAGGGTAAAAGCGTAATTTATAGTCCGGACTAATAAGTTGGACCAAATTCACAGTCATTGAGGTATTGTGGATATAATTGGATAATTGAAATTGAAATAGATGGAATTGGAGTTGAATTGGGGATTTTAGGAATTTACACCGTGTATAGGCAAGTTAGGTCGGACACTGCAATTAAGCGATTGTCCAGACATTTCAAACCCTATCTAGTGCATACGCATGGATAAGAGCCTGAAATAATTTATGATAAATTGACACAATTTATTGAATTTTGTGTCATGGATTATGGATAGGTGGTGAGTCAATTGTTTCGGTTAAGAGATTACACCCGAGGGCGGACGATAGGAGTATTTCTACTCCTAATATTGTGAGTAACCTTATCATCATTTTAATTATCTAAAGTATAATTTTAATCGATTTTGGTGGAATTTTATGAAAATGAGTTTAAATGGTTAATTTTTGGTTTTACAAATAAAATATGTTTAAATAAAATGATTTTATAAATTGTCTTGAAACGAAATAACGATTTTGAAAAATAGAGTAATTGGAGACCATTGGTATGTTGTAGATTTATGATTTTAATAAATGGCTTATGATAATATTTGCATTAATGGCTGAATTGGTATTTATGTTGAAATATATGAAATGTGTATTTAGCCTTGATAGGTTGTGAATTACAATAATTTTCATGTCATGCTAGAATGAATTTTATTGTATGGTGGGTTATTTAACTAGCCACTGCAGTAGGCGAGTTTTCGTGGACCAGCCTATTAGAGGGGCACGGTAAACCCCGTTATATCTTACCTCAGTATGAGAGGCGCGGGTGGATAACTCCTGAGGCTAACAGTTTTAGAGTTCAGTTCACGCCGAACCACCTCGTGATGATGAACTCCGCTAACGCCAAGGAACGGCTATATGTTTCAAAATAAAAATATGATTTATGCGAAATGTGAATTTTTTTAACAGCCTTGGCGGACTCGGTTGGGATAACCCTCAATCAAGGTATCCCTGATAACTGAGTATGATAACGATTTCGGCACGAGCCAAAGTTTTAAGAAGTTCATAAGCCATACTGATTACTTGATTTAAATAAATTGATTTCATTTGGTTGAAATAAGTCGATAAATGATAAATTACTGTTTAATAAAATGTTTTTATAGTCTCCTTTTACTCGCCTTTAGATATTTTAAATGATATTTGTTTACTCACTGAGATTATAAAATCTCACCACCCTCATTTCCACCCATTTCAGACTCAGAATAGTCGGTAGATAGCTCATTTCATCGAGGGTTACAATTGGACTGGCATCCTCAAAATATGTAGGTTTATCTCTCTGGATGCTTTTAGTCGTTCGTGGGTCCACGTGTCACTGTAAATTTAATTTTATACTTTGATTATCTGTATTACAATATATATGAATTTATTTTACTTTTACGCTGTAAAAATTATTTATGCAGTGTTCTTAAAATATTGTTTTATGAGAAAATTGAATATTTTATTCAATATTTTTATTTTATACTAATAGTCATAATTTCATTTTAAACGAATGTTTTAGACATCCAAAATTATTTTTGATTATGAAATATGTGTTTTCCACTTGCATTCTACATTTTTAACTGATTTTGAGATTTTTGGGAAAAATGACTAAAATGCCCTTGTGAGACAAAATTTTCGTTTTATCTGTTTTAAGTTAAAAATAGTTCAAAATCCTTTAGACCATAATATTTGGCAATAGTTACTCACCGGGGAAAACGAGAAACTAATATTAAGCCTTGCGGGGTTCAGGATGGCATTCCGAGATATAAGTGCCCATTGGGACACCGCGGCGGTTGTCACGGGCTCGAAGGGAGTTCCGGGTCATGACAGATCTATATGTGAGGCTTATGTTATCGAGGAAGTTTCCTCATTCTGCTCATGGTATTTTGAATCTGCTGTGAGAACAAGAGTAAATAGAGTGCCACGTAATGATGATGGGGGAGAGGTGGACTTTATGGGTCGTCTTTCAATTTTCACTCACCCGAGGCGAGCTTTTGGCCCATCAGATAAATCTCGATTTTTAGATGAGGATGAGTTTTATGCTACTGAGTTATATGTTTTAATGAATTGTGAAGAGATGCTCCCATATATAAAGTAAGTACCATTACTTTTTTAACTTGTTAATACCCTATAATAAGATTGAAATTAATCACATAGTCGTGGATATTATGATAGGATATTTGATGAAATTGTGAAGGGAGATGTTGTGGGAATTTCGAAAGACGAATTGGAGAAAGTACGTGATGCGAGATTCGTTAAATGGTTTAAAAATTAAGTAAGTTTCCTTAACATACAAGTGAACTTTTAATTAATCATTGACGAATAAATTATGTAATTTATTATTTTATTCTCTTGTATTTCATGTTCGTAGGTTGCAAAGCATAATGAGGAAATAGAACAACGTATAATTGAAATCTCTTATGGTCCCAGATGTATGATAAGGTGTTACAGTGGATATTTTGTAAATGGTTTCAAGTTTCACACCTTAGATTAAGGCCAAAATCGTAAGACAATGAATTGTGGGGTTTTCATAAAAGGGAGTTTTTACAATGATCATGGGCGTGACTTTTATGGCATCTTAGTGGATATAATCGAGTTGGAGTATTTTGGTATAGGAAACAGAGTTGTTCTTTTCAAATGTCATTAGTTTGATACTGAAAAAGGAAAAAAGGTAGATCGATTGCATGGTCTTGTTGATGTGAATTACAACTCAATACTGGACAGTAATGAACCATTTGTTTTAGCTGCCCAAGCTCACCAAGTTTATTATAGTAGTTATCCATCAAGAAGAAGAGATCGACGTGATTGGTGGGTAGTATTTAAGACAAAAGCTAGAAGTAGATTTCAAATTCCTATTAGTGGTGATAGAGAAAATGAAAGTGATTTGAATGAAGGAGTATACCAAGAAGATGTGTCTAATTCAATTATTAGTACTCAATCAGAAAAAGTTGATTTAACAGAGTTAGCGAGTGGTGATTATGAAGAGGTTAATCTATCAATTGAGGATGAAGAAGATGATATCGATAAAGATGAAGATGAAGAAGATGACATGGAAGGAGAAGATAATGAAGATGATGATGAAGATGAAGATCATGTGGAGCACGACGATTGTGAAACTTATAATGATGATAGTGATAATAATGCAGAACATGAGTTTGATTATTCAAGAAGTGAATGATGATGGTAGGCACGTAAGATATTGGATTCATATTTTCTTTTGACGGTAGTGTTTAACTTTAATTTTATAATATTACAGTATTTTGACATGATGTAAAATTATAACGTTTGAGTTAAAATCAATATATAAGTGTTGAAATTAGTTAATATATAATTGCTGCTTTGCTTCTAATAATTAAGAATTAACAAGTGTCATTGCTGTGAATTGATGTTTTTTATTCTGTTATAATAATAATCATATTAATAATAATTGCTAATGGGATTTTAATAATACAATATTGCAGGAACGATGGTTAAAGGAAAGCAATCAAAATCGAGACCTAGGTCTTCATATGCATCGGCAAGTATGGCTGTGCCTACAAGTTCCCAAGCGTGTGATGATATATCCATTCCACAACAGGTGCAGCAAGAGAATAATGATGCGCCATTTGAGACACAGTCTTTGTACGATGCATTTGCAGAGCAAGTAGAAAATGAGACATCTACACTTGATATTACAAGATCCCCATCTATTGATTTAGGTGGAAATGCAAATGGGACATCATCAAGATCAAGAAGTAGGGGACCCAGTGTAGGATTACAGACTCTTGTAGATCCATCGGGCATATTATGTATAACTCCTATTAGGGATAGGTATGTTATCTTGTTAAACTTGTTATATTTTTCAAAGAAATTTTTAATTTTTTTAATTTTAATATATACAATTATTTGAAATATTTTACAAGCACTTTTTCGAGAGAGGGGTCACATCTACAATAACAAGGATCATCAAAAATCACTTTCATGGTCCATGGTCAACATGGAGGAAAGTCCCTAATGATATCAAAGACTTAATGTTTAGAAACTTTCAGGTACTATGTTTGTTATTTATTGATTACGCGTTTTCTTTTCCATTAATTTGTATAACTTTGTTAGATTATTGTGTTACATTATGTTGTAGGAAAAATGTGTTTGGTCTGCACATCAAGATGTTTTAGTTCGACGCATATGGGAAAAAATTTATTCCGATCGATTAAGAGACATGCTTTCAGAAGAAAGGCATAAAGCAATGACTGAAGCCAAAACTAACAACATTACAGAATGTAGAGGCATGTCGAGGGAATGGATCACAAATGAAATATGGGACACCCTGATCGATACAGTATGGGGTACAGAAGAGTGGCAAAACAAATCACGAAAAGCAAGGCAAAATCGTTTAACGCCAAAAGAAGGAAACATTCCAAAGCACACTGGCGGTTCAGTTCCATTTATTGTTCATGCAAAAAGGATGGTATGAATTAATGTTACTCAGAATTAATATGTATGTTTTCCCATCAATTTCATTTAAATTGTAAGTTTAGTAGTTGGATTTCGGTTTTGCTTTACATGTTATATTTATCAGGATATATATATATATATATATATATATATATCGATTATAAATGACTAAATATAATTGTTAATAAATTCAGGCAATTGAGCTGAAATGAGATGTTACCTTCTTGGAAGTGTTCAACCGTACTCATAAGCGCTCATGGGGTCATGGTGATTTTATTGATAACAAGTCCAAGTCTACGAGTGTAAGTAAAAATTCATTAATTTTTATTGTTTCTTGTAAGTTGATGTTCTACTTCAATATTAATCATTAATTATGGTTTTTATGTAGGAAATGTATAATTCTGTACTATCGCAGAAGTATGGCAATGATTCATCTTCTCAGCCAGAATTCGATCTGCATGCTTGGATTGAAGCAATTGGAGGGAAGGAGACTACACGCACTCACGTGTATGGGTTTGGCACCGTGTCCATGCTACAACTTTACTTACTGGAACACAATCCAATGTAGCAACATCTGAGTCTACGTGTGGCCCTATCAACTCAAACTTTAATAGTCCCGCAAATGCATTGGAAGAAAAAGTGAAAAATCTTGCACAAAACTTGAATAAGATACGTGAGGAAATACGTGAAGAAATGAGAAATGTGATGGCGGAAGGCATGAGTGAATTTATGGCACATATGGAAACCATGTTCATGAGTAATGCGCGTTCAACCTTTAGCGATGAGGGACCTTCAAGACTTGACAGGTAAGAAAAAAAAATTCCCTCACATGATGTATAATTTTCAGTGCAAACACTTGGATACTTTTTTATTTAGTTATGTTTAATATTCATATGTATCAAACTATTTTATATATTGTGTGTTAAGGATAATTTCTAATTAGATGTTAGGACTTGAATCTCAATTTTGTAATTTGTATTTCTTTTATATATTTTACAGTTCGAATGCGGAATTAAATTTAGTATTGGAATGAAAACTGATAATTTTTTCTGAAAATTTATTATAAAAATAATAGATCAAAATATTTTCAACGGAAAATTCTGTTGGAAAATGCTAAATGTTTTTCTGTTGGAAATAAGATTTCCAACGGAAATTTCCGTTAGAAATTTTCATTTTCCAATGAAAAAAATTCCTACTGATTTTTCCATTGGAAATGGGATTTCCAACAAGAATTGTTCATACTGTTTTTTCCGTTGGAAATAGGCTTTCCAACAGATTCAAAAAAAAAAAAAGTAAAATTTCAAATTTTCAACGAATTTCCAACGGAAAGTATTACCCACAAGGTTTGTACTGACGGAATTTCTAACGAAATTTTTCGTTAGAAATCCATTAGAAATAAACATTTCAAACTGAAAACGGCCTATTTCCAACGAAAAATTCCGTTGGAAATAACCAAATTTTTTGTAGTGAGGTACCTCCTAATTTTGTTAATTTTGTTTTATCCAAATCTAGGCTAGATTAAAATTAATATTTAATACATAAACTCATTAGTTTAGGCTTTGTTTGATAAATACGGTTACTTTTTGCTTTTTATTATTTGTCTTTGATTTTCTATTTATTTTTATTTTTTACTTTTTTTTCTTTATTCATTTTTTTGAAAAAAAAGCAAAAAATAAAATAAAAAAATCAACCAAAGGAAACTTTAGTTACGAACGAATCATATGTACTAATTTTAATACAAAATGAACCAAGAGGAAACCCAAATTGATATTCAAAGAAAAATTGGCTTTGAGAAATAAAATTTTCAAAATGCTTTACTTGCCTAAAGCTTTTGTTTGGAGATATGTTAAGAAATCAAATTTGGACAAAAATGTCGAAGAATTTTATTCTGCTAATATCTATTTTTTGAACTCAAACATTAAATGAAAAATATTTCTTCATACTTCTACATAGCCGAAATAGGAATTAAGAAGTTACGTCTTATTCTTGGAAGCTAGTGATAAAAAAAAATCAGAAAAAATTGTCATCGTTACTAAACGGAACCTAAAACGATAAAAAGAGGAGTGCGACATGGCTGTCAGATTTGGCCTTAGATAGCTCGACCGTTGCCAACAAAGCCAAATCGATTGTGTGCACTCGGTTGAAGGAGTTATGAAAATTAAGAGTAAGAGAAAAAAAAAGAAAAATGTAATAATTTTTATTATAAGTTCTATTTTCAATATTCCATTTTTTATTCTTTTATTATTTCTTACTAAAAATAAAATTAAATAGACAGATAAGGTCAGATTAATTCTTTCTAATTTTCTCTTTTTTTTTCTTATTTCTTTAGAGATATATATATATATATATATATATGAATACTTCAAAAAAACTATAATTTGAGACATTTTCATATTATATGTTTATTAAAAATATCGCTTGTAATATAGGATTGAATTATCATTTTTAAATAATATTAGGTGATTTAATTTTTAAAAGTTAAATATCTTATAAAAGCTAATTGTTCAATCTATTTGCATTATTTGTCCTGTCAAATTATTTCTTTCCTTTTTTTCGTAAAGATCAAAAAAGGTAAAAAAAAATTTTTCCTTCCTTTCCCTAGATGAAGGATTTAAAAAGTAGTTATAATTCTCAAAAGCACATTTTTAAAAATCATTGAAGTATTATTTTCAATAATTTATGTAACATTTTTAGTAATTATTTATCATTTTACCTGTAAAGTTTTGGTTGCATGCATATTAAATAGCTTTAAAACTCACAAGTGAAATATAAGTATTTCATCAATCAGCAAAAAAAAAAAAAAAAAACAGTTATTGGTGTTGTTTTTAATTTATATTTTCAAATATTATTCTATTAAGATGTTTATCTTCTCTTAATTCGAAGAAAAGCAAAGATAAGTATAGAAAGAAATGAAAGCGAGAAAGATGCAAAACAGTGATTTTTTCAGCACGAGATAAGAACTAATTTGGAGCAAATCCGAATTTGTGTGTGTGTTGGAGAATTTTGAAAGTGTAAGCTTCAATGTATTGGTGTTAATTAAGAGACTCCAAATTTGTGTGTATGTTCTATTTTTATTTATGATTTTTTAAATTTATTCAAAATTTATTTCTAACGTGTATGTCTATTTAGTTTCAAGAGATAATATTATTATTATTATTATTATTATTTTAAGACATGTTAATAGATAGATATATTTGAAACAAATTCAAAAAATTACATATAAAATAATCAAATTATTTAAGATATAAATAGAAATGAACACAAACTCATGGTGCAATTTACTCGGAGACTTGACTATTCTTCAAAGACATAGTTGAAGAATTATAAAGGAGAGAGAGAGATGCTGACCTTGAACCATTGTAGTTCTCTCTGCATTTGCAGAGCTGCTCCTGAGAGTTGTTGAAGCTTAACCTGAGATTGGAGTGATAGTTGGCCTGCCGAATGTAACATATTATTGTTGTTCCTATCAGCGTAAGGAAGAAAGAGATACTTGGTAGTATCAAGCCCATATATGAGGCTAAACACTTTTTCTTGTCGATGTGCAACTGCAATATGGAATATGCTTCTTCCCTCCTGGTCCAACAACATCAATAAATCTATATTAGTTTTGATGATTTCGACAATAAACTCCGTCAGCCCCCGCTGAGCAGCGTTGAGCACTGCTTGATGCACTGAACTTTGATCAAATTGTACAGCATCAGAAGCAGCTATCGTCCGAGACATCAAAAGCAGAAGCTCCTGGGCATAGACATGGGTCACCTTTAAATCATATATTTGCTTGATTCCTACAATAACAGAAAAATTTCTTTATTATCAGAAAACCAAATGTTGTCAAGGAATGAAGTGTATTGTAATTCAAAGTCATGAAGTAGAAAATACCTTGCGTCATAAAATTTTTCATTTTCTTTTGATCATGTGGTTCGTAAATATTTATATGAACATCGTCTTCACTAGACAAAGGTTTGGGTTCTTTTACCTTTAAACCTGCAATAACAATGACATACTGTTATTAAATTATATTATAATGTATTATACATACATCACTATTTTTTTAAGTGCAAACTTATTTATTCTTTAAACGTATTTTACGTTGTCTTTTTTTTTTGTGTTTAGTGTTTTTTTTTTGTTTTTTTCTTTAATTTGTAGATTTAATTAGTTGAAACTTGTAATTTTTTTATTTTTGTTTTATTTTTAATTATATTGGCATATTGATCAGTATGGATAAGAAAATTATATGAATAATTATAGTTACTTCTTTCTAGAATTAAAATTATGGGATGGGAAAAGAAAAGAATAAATAATAATTTTTGACTTATTTATTAATTTTTTGTGAAATATAATTTTTAAAAAGATATCTTAATTATTAAAGACATTGGATTGAAAATTAATTTGATGAGAGAGAGAAATGATACTTACAGGAATAGATCCAGCGTTGCCAAAATGAGAGCCCACTGCTGCTACGGAATGCAGAAGGTTGACACGATAATACTGAAACAGCATTCATTCCAAATCTGCCTTTAGCAAATGCTAACTCTGGACGACGATAAAGTAGATCCAAGGCAACATCTGGTGAAGTGATGATATAGAAAAAAAATTATACCCCATGACAAGATGTAATAAACAAAGAATTGATTGAGTGTTTACAACCTATATATCTCACTCTTACCAAACCATTTGTTACTAACACAGTCGCAGACGAAAAATGCTGCCTGAGTTTCGTTTTCTGGTGAGAATAGAAATTCTCGTGAAGTCATGTTGTATAGATAGTGAGTCATATCTTTATGGCCTATACAACATGCAGAATTAAGTGGAATATTTCCTCCGCCATCTGGAAAAGTGAGTAATTCCCTGTTCTTTCTGATCAAGCTTTGGGCAATCTTGGTGTTTCCAGACATGGCGGCATGGTGAAGAACTGTGCGACCACAGCGATCTTGCATTTTGAGGTGTTCCTCTGACATTGTGTTTAAAAATTGGTCAATTATAGTCAATTGACCTTTGAAGATTGCGAAATGAAAGGCCGTGAAACCGGAGTCACTAATTACGGTATTGGCTAAATGCGTGTGGGACGTCAAAACACTCTTTGTGGATTCCAAAGCACGTTCCTTAATAGCCTTGAGGAGCCTCAAAATATGAGTGCGATCAATCAATCTGGCCACTGCCACCGCACAACTCTGTTAATTAATAGAGTAGTATGCTAAAGACTGGTAATTTATTAGGTTGAACAAGTTTAGATTTTATTATAATGACTCCAACATATTCCTGTCTAATATAGTTTGACTCTGTAATCCGTATATGACCAGTTATAATTTGTTTGAATAAGTTAATTCACACATTTCAACATATACATTTAACAAGAAAATTTTAGGACTATTATCAATGTAATATAAACTCAAAAGACATTCACGCGTTGAAGTCAAATGGGAAATTCTTATTTTTTTAATATTTTTTGTTTAAAATCTAAATCTTGAAGATTGAAATCTATAAAAAAATATTTTTTTATATTTTAAATCAAAAGTAAATAACTTTTAAAAAAGCTCAAAATAAAATAAATTAAAAAAAGTTTTTAATAACAAGTAGAATTAAGCTTATAAACAATATATTAATCATATCGTACAATACGTATCACGTATTATATTATATAGTTTCTATATAAATTTAATAAATAAAATATAATTATATCGATATATATCGTTTTTTATTAATATTATAATATATATTGATTATAACATATTGATAACTATGTCATATATAGACCATTAAAGCTTTATTATTATTATTTAATATGTCTTAAAAATAATTATTTTTTAAAAAATAACTCATTCTTTATTTTTAAATATCATGTTATTTTTTAAACATTTTAACACTCTAACAACAACTTTTTTACAATAATACCCAATACTAAAAAAAAATCTTAAATCGCACACTTATCACAACAGTCTGCCCAACACTTTTCAACGTACTTTTTTCAACTCAACAACAATGTTAAATTAGGCCTAAGTATGGTATAATTCGACAACTGTTGGTAGAAATTATTCTAAAATTTAAATTATCTTTTCTTTATACAAACTGTTGCTCTCTTATTAGCTTTTGATCAACAAAAACGCAGAAAACCATTCTTTGCCACATGTCACTTGGATCCTTTTTGTTCTGATTTGTTTTCTTATATTTTATTAACGAAGTAAATAAGGTTTGAAAATGATGAAAATCACGAAGGGAAGATAAAATGAAAATGGAAGTTGAACTATATATATATTGTAAAAAGACAAGGAGGGAGAGAGAGAGATCGAGACCTGGTGTCTGTGGTGCATCTTGGTTTACCTGGGGTGCTTGTTGGGGCAGAGGTAATTGGCACACTTGGGCCAAAGTGTTCCAAGCATCTTTAGCTGTTTTCATGTTTCTAATATAAGAAAGCATGATCGGATCACATGAAATTTGAATAGCATGCAAAGCAGCCACATTCCTTTTACTCCAACCCTTGAATTTAGCCTCATCTTCCTGTTGAGGAGGTTCTGAGGTTTGTTCCACAACGTCCCACAGATCTCTGACCCACAAATAGTTTTGTACGCAAGCTTTCCAGTTTTCATAATTAGATGCTCCGTTAAGAACTTGAGCAACAATTGCACTGGAACAAACATTATTGGCCTCCATCTGTCAAAAAAAAAACCAAAATTAAATTTGATTCCCAAGTTAGCTAATTCGCACCTGATAATAAGTACAAATATGTGGAATTTCCTATAATGAAGTTATAAAAATACTCAACTTACCGGTATAAGTAAAACGAATCTTCTTCCTCAGTTCTTCAGTCCTAACCAAGCTAATGGCGATGGCCGGTAGGCATAGTTTAGAAGTGAAAAGAAAAGAAAGGGAGTGAAGGGGACAATAATAATAGTTTAGAAGTGAAAGGTAGATGTGTGTAGTGTCAAATTTTTTTATTTTCTGCAATTTGCAAAAGGTTTTAGTAAACAAATACTAAATGATCTTAAAAATAATAAGTGGAGGCCTTTCACTTTTTCACTAAAATGTGTGATCACGTGGCTAAAGGTCATCGGTGTGTGAAAAGAATCTTAAGTGGGGCATCAATATTGATTTATGACACAAGACATTTATGGCAGGTGTAATGTGGCAGTGTGTGAGCCAACCACCTATTCTTTACTTTGTTTGGGCTTTATGACATCTCACCAAGTAATATGACAAATCACCTATCCTTTATTTTAAGACCTTGACCTAATTATTTTCATAGTCAATGTTAGATAGAGAATATGAATTGTATATTTTAATATTTTTTTTAAAGGCATGTGATTTCTTTTCATAAAAACCTGTACGTTTCTTTGAAGGCAAAGATAGTCAAGTTGCCTGTATATTTTAATATTGGTTGCAAGAAATCTTGGCATTGCTGGTATTTTCCTTTGAGACAATAAATTAGTCGTTGGAAAAAAAATGATTATGGCCAACATGTTTTGACTAAAAAATCAATATAATATGAGTATAATATGATTAGCCAGCTAAGAGTGGAAGTGATGAGATAACACTGATTAATTACTATACCTATATGTAATGGAACTAGAGTCCCTAGCTAGAATCTTTTGTTTTTGCTCATAGACATGCTAGTATTTAGGGAAAACAGATCTCTCAACCTACCTTAGTGATTTTTTTTATGAAAAACGTTAACCGATATCTAGTGGGATTTTGCTCTAGTTAAGGTGATATTTAGAGAAAAAAATATTCATATACTCTTTTCTCTTTTTTTTGAATGCTTTATTCATCATTCATGTCAATTTTTTTTTGGAAAGGTAAAATTATATTAGTGATAAACAACAATAAACTAAAAGGATTAACGATAAGCTTATTAGCTTATTAATTACATGAGGTAACTGTAAGAAGAAAAAGAAAAAACCTCAAAAGATACGAATACTAAAGTTCGGGATGTCTAGTCGTTAAGGGCGTAATCGCTCTTGCTTTAGATTTTAGGGGGAGTTTTACAAATCTTTATTAAGTAAATTTTACCCACAATTTTGTCAGATTGTTAGCTTTACATTTGATCTATGTTTTGAAAAGACAAAGTCGAAGGAACAAAATTGCTTAAACAAATGTTTAAAATAAGATTTAATCAGTAGAAAATCCCCTAAATACCTAGAAAGGATTTGGTTAAGTGTTTTGGCATGAAAGAGCTCTTCAAAACAATTTAATTTTCACAAATATGTTGTAAGGATTGACCCCCTGTGAAATACTTCATACTTTGATATGGTGATAAATAAAGTTGATCGAATGCAAATTGAGATCAATTAAAATATTTAGAAGTGATAAAAGACGAAAGGAGTAGTTTAGAATAAAATATTTCGTAAGTGAGAAAATGATAATAAAATAATAATAATTTTATCGAAAGAGAATTTGTGAGATAAAAGGCGATTTGGAAGTCAAGTGAGGCATAATAAAGTATTTTGGGTACCAAGGAGACAAGATAAAATTTTTAGAATAAAATAATATTTTATTAATGAAATAATATTAAAATATTAATATTTAGCCTTATGTCGAAATCAGTCATGAAGAAGGATCATATGGTTGATCCAATTGGGGGAGAAGATGACAAGCCCGACTCTATAAAATATTTGTCATGACATACATGTGATGGATAGCATGTTTGCATGCTAGGAAAGTCCCGAAAAATTTACAAAAGTCGGTATTGTACCTAGAGGTATAATAAAGTTGATTTAAGCCTCGAACTAGATCAAATAGAGAATTTACGATGAAATTAAGAATTTAAAATCTCAGAATGGTTTAATATGGTGATTTGGAGTTCGATGATCAATTTGGAGTCAAATCGGAATTTTCGCTATCTAGGGGCAAAATGGTCATTTGCCACCTGGAGACAAAATGGAAATTTTAGAAAAGATTTTTTTTGGCCCCATTTGACTTATTGGAGTATAATTTGACTTATTAGAGTAAGATTTGAGGTTTAGAAGTGAAAATTTTAATTTCGGTATAATTTGGAGAAAAAGGGTAAAATGGTAATTTTGCCACTCAATGGGCAAAATTGTAATTTTCCACCACCAGGATATTTTTCCAGCACATGGTCTTCCTTTATCCTCATTTTGACCATTGACTAATTGTGTGGTGAAGATAAAAAGGATTAAAATTTTAAAATTTTAAAAATAGATCAATAAGAAAATGACATGTGTCATACCTTTATTATTTTATTGTTTCTTATTAAAAAGGCATAAAATCAGCCCATTTTCTTCATATGGCCAGCCAAGCAAGGAAGAGAGAGAAAGAGAGGAAGAACAAAGGGAAAAACAAGAAAACCTAGGTGGAAAATTCAAAGAAAAAGTGAAGAAATCAAGGAAACAAGCTAGGTAAGTTAGAATTTCTTTAGTTCTCCTTGATACCTAACTTACCCATGCTTTTATTCTTGATTTCCATGGTTGAATATTGAGTTATTATGATGAATTCAATTCTGAAAAATGGGTTAGGAGAGAGAAAGTTGTTAGATTAATTTGATTTTAAGTTATGTTAGTGTTTTAAGTTAGTTTAGCATATTTAGAAACAAAACAACAAGAAAATAATTTATTTTCTCCCACAACCATTAATGGCCCAATTTATCATGTGTTGAGTGAGGATAAATTTGATTTTCATTTTAGGAGAATTGGTTAAGAAATGATGAATTATGAGCCTAGAAAAATAATGAAAATTTTCAGAGCAAAAATACGATTTTTACCCACTAGGGGTATTTTCGTAATTTGCTATCGAGACTGATAAATTGAATCTCATTCACAGTCATTAAGGTAATTTAGGTATAATTGGAGTGTAGAAAGTGAGAATAATTGATTTGGAGTTAAATTGGAGATAATAGGCCGAATTAGGTCAGCACCGCATTTAAGCGGTAGTCGGATAAATTGTATATTATATCATGCATATATACCAAACTTGAATTGATTTTATAATGGTTAAGTATTGATGTGGTGAATTATGTATTGTACATTGTGGATAGGTGGTGAGCAAAGTACACTGGTAAAAGTACAGAGATTGTGCTTGGAGTTTGGGATTAGGAGTACATCGACTCCTAGAATAGTGAGTGAACTTATTATCATCTTAATTATCTAGAGTAGTTTTATACAATTGTGTGATTTTATGGAAAATGAGTTTAAAATGGTAAATTGCTATGTTTTAAGAGAAATTGTGATTTTATAAAATAATTTTATAAATTTTCTGAAAAATTGAATACTGGTTTTGAAAATAGAGTAATTGGAGACTGCTTGCTTGTGTTGCAAATTTATGGTTTTGAATTGAATGGCTTATGACAATAAATGAGCATGAATGGCTAAACTAATTTTGGTGTTAGAATTATTTAAACTGTGTATTCAGCCTTGAGAGGCTAGGTTGTGATAAATTGTCATGTCATGCTAGAATGAATTTTATTAATTGGTGCATTATGTATTAATTATTCACTGTAGAGGGGGTTCGTGGACCAGCCTATTAGAGGGGCACGAAAAACTCCATTATATTCTTACCTCGAACGGAGAGGCGCGTAGGGTATCTCCTAGGGTAAAGCTTAGGGTTCATTTCACGCCAAACCACCACGTGAAGTGGAACTCAGCCAACTCCAAGGAACGACTGTATTTTCTCAAACTAAAAATATATTTTAAGTGTATACGAAATTTTAACAGCCTTGGCGAACTAGATTGGATGCCCTGCGCAAGGTATCACCGAGTATGAGTTTTGGCACGAGCTAAAGTTTTAAGAAATTCATAAGCCAAGTTGATTATTCGATTTTTATGGATTGATTTTATTTGGTTGAAATGAGTTGAAAGGTAATGAAATTACAGTATGATGATTTATTTTAATTGTCTCCATTTACTTGACTTTAGATAGTTTAGATGGTATCTGTTTACTCACTGAGATTTTATAATCTCACCACCCTCATTTCCTCACATTTCAGGCTCAGGGAATTCCATAGTTAGCTGACTTTGACAAGGACTTTCATTTGGACTCGAATCGGTAAAAGTTGTAGGTTTCCAGCTTCCGATGCATTTTGGATAGATGTGGGCCCACGTGTCACTGTAAAAGAAATTTTATGCTTTGGTTATTTGCTTTATAGTATATATGAATATAATTAACTTTTACGCTATAAGAATTATGTACCGATAGTTTTATGAAAATTATTTTACAAGAAAATAGTTTATTTATTGAATATTTTTATTATATTCAAATGGTCAAATTTTCACTTCAAATGAACGTTTTAGATACTTAATTTTTTTTAAATCATTAAATATATATTTTCAGCTTACCTACTACATTTTTAGCAAGTTTCGAGGTTTTTCGACAAAAATAACGAAAATGCCCATGTGAGCCAAAAAAAAAAACAATATGTTATGTTATGATTTGGAAATGATTTGTAATCCTTCGTATTTTGATATTTGATAACTATTGCTCACCGGGGAACTGCGAAAGCTAATTCGAGAGCATTTTGAGATTTCGATCGACATTCAGGGTGAAGAATGTTTGTCGAGACTTCGCGGCGGTTGTCACGGGCTCGATGGGGAGTTTCGAGTCGTGACACCCTGAGCTTCAAGGGTCGATCCTCAAAGACCAGGCAGTTAAATATCCTTTGTGGAAAGCAAGGGATCAACCCCTTTCTTTTAAAGGTCGATTCCTCTAAACCTGAGAGAAAAACTTTCCCTCGCTGCTAGCTAGGGATCGACCCCTATCTTTTAAAAGGTTGATCCATTGTTCATAAAAAAAAAATGAGGAAATTGTGAGGAATGACTTTTCTTGATAAAGACATTTTAAAAATAACTATCAAAATAAATTTAACTGTTTTTAACCATATTTAATCATGATTTGACAAAAATACCCTTTAAACTATTTCAAATAAATTAAACCATTCATCACAGTTTCTCCCCATTTGTGTTTCGGATTTCTCTCTCACCATCCCACTCTCTCAAATTTTATCGATTTCGCTCTTCGGCATTCGTCTGCTACGCTTCTGATTTCTCTTTCTCGCATTTTCAGATTTCTCTTTCTGGCGCTTTCAAGACACCAAGCAATGGTTTTGACGTGCTTCGGTGGGTGACTATTTGGGAAATTCAATTTTTAAGTATTTTGGATAAAACTAAAACGGTAGAAATAATCACAGATAAATGAAATAGCTCTTAATTGAATCAATCCGGGATCTAGACACTAACAAACTTAAAAGTTTGAAATTTATAAACCTAGGTTTTCAAAAAAAAAATTTTTTTAGTCAAAGTAGGTGTTTTAGATAAAAAAATTTATATTTTGATTTATGAAAACATGTTAGAAACACTTTAATCGGTGTCAAATTGTCAAAAATATAGAAAAAAAATGAAAAGAGTTGAGAGCATTTAAAGTTTTGGTTCGTAAGTAACAACAACATTTTAAGTATTAAAGTGTAATAAAATGTTTTTGAATATATCATGTAATAGCAATATTTTTTCAATATGACATGCAACAATAATATTTTTTTTTCAACATGACGTGTAATAACCTTTTTTAACCATGACATGTAACATGTTTTTGTACATGACGTGTAACAACAGTATTTTTTTTCAGCATGGCATGTAACAGCAGTATTTTTTTCAACATGACGTGTAACAACCTAACCATGTCTTATCACATGTTTTTGTACATGGCGTCTGATAATTCTATTTTATAGAATTATTTTATTCCAAATTTGTTATTTAATATTAGCTAAGTCCTCAATTTTTAATTAGAATTTACTTATTTTTAGTTGTTTTTATAATTAGGTTACTTTTAAGTTAGTTATTTTAATTTTATGTTATTTCTTTTAATTTTTTTTATTTATTAATTTTTATATTTTTTGTAGGATTAAAGGTGATTTGGGTTTAATTTTGAAAAGTAAAGTGTTGAAAGACCTAGAATCTGCTTGCACATACTTTAGTATTTTGGCCATATATCGAGTTACAGAACTTCAAATGATATGATTCTTAGACCATTGGAAAGATAAGAGACGAGCTACAACTTTCATGAAGATTACTTTACCCAGTTTTGCCTTAAAGATAGAGAAAATCGTGTCGAAAAATGGCTGGACATACTGTGTCGGGAATAAAAATTTGTGAAGACTGACAATTGATTTTTGGGCTTTTTATTACACTTTTAAGACCAATTAAACCCTAGGCCAGCTTAAGGAACTTTAAGTTAAGTTTATTAGTATAAATAGGATATGTTTAACAACATTAGGGGAGACAACCTTGAGAGATTCAAAAATTTACAAGTTGAGGCTGAAACTTGGAGATCAGGGTGGAAAATATTGTTTTGTTTTCTTCCTTAGTTTTTATCTTTCTTGATACTTGCAATGGTTGAATTTTATACAATGTTATTTTATTTTGCAATTATGAGTAGCTAAATTTATTTTTCTAAGATTGCAATTGAACCACATGTAGTCTAAATTTTTAATCTCTTTCTTACTTATCTTTAATGGGATTTGAATTGTTTATTTCAATTTGTTCTTAATACTTTTTAATTGCCTGGCCACCAATTAAATTGATCTAGGAACCTAAACAAACTTGAAAAAGAGAGTTTAGTGTAGACTAAAATTGAGATAGCATATGATCATATTAATTGATTTGCGTATAGGATAGGGATATACCTATAGGCCATATGTAGCCAAATTAGAACCTGAACTTAATGAGTCTATTTTAATTTCAATTCACATAGGGATATAGTGTTTTGGTTAAAATAGATATTTTTATAAGATGAGTCGGGAGACCCTTATAAATAATTTAGGACTCTAGGTTAGCAATTCAACCCCTTGAAATAAGTTAAGGAAGAGAGGTAAGATTTAGATGAAGTGTGAGGAATATTGTAATCCTAGGTTTGTTGATTTGATATTTTTTTCAAGTTATTATTATTTTGATTTTTCTTGTTGGTTTTAATTTTAGTTAATTAATTAATTTTGATTATTTGGATAAGATTAAATTGTTCTAATTTTAGTACTTAGTAAAGTTTTAGATCAATTCCCTGTGGGATTGATACATTGCTTGCTAATATACTATATATTCGATACGTATACTTGCGTAGTAGGATTTTAACAACTTAACTATAGCTTGTCACATGTTTTTGTACATGACGTGCAACAATCTAACGATGGTTTGTCACATATTTTATATTTAAGGGTTATTTTTTAAAACATTTTATATTTAAGGGTTATTTTTTAAAATGTCTCGAATTTTTTTATTAAAATTTAAAATTTTTTAATATACCAAGAGTTAGGACATTAGAACCTGAAATATTGTATCTTTGAGAAAGACATAATTTGAGTTAATGGATTTACATAATTGTAAATGTTATTTACGTTTAATGTTTCTCTAGACTAACTTGTAATTGCACCGTGGAATCATTAGACGCTTGTTATTATTCAAGCTAGCTTAAGAAGTTCTTATTATGATCAATTAGGAAGTAAAAAATGGCTATCCGGTGAGGCAACTGCGACTGCTAATCAGAGTGGCAGATGTGAAGAATCGAATTGTTGCCCTGAGTTCTGCGCTTGGGAAATTACTTATCTCTGGAAAACTTGTTGAAGTTGTTTACACATATTGAAACACCATTCATAAACACAATTAGAATCCAGGCTCGTCAAAGTTTTGGTAACAGGAAATTGTAACAAAAAATAGAGGGGGGCGTTGAGGAGTTTAATCCTCCCCATCCATGTTTGAAAATTGACACCAAACATAAAATTAGTATCACTTACAATCACAATTCGACACATCCTTCAGAAAACATAAATATACCTACAATTAACTAGACCCATTTCTCCATTTTCCTATCAAAGATCCCTGGTCTATAAGTTGAGATAGAAATCTTAACAAGAAGTGAAAACTGCAACCACACAAAGAGACCGATTGGTATGCCAGCCAGCAAAACGATCGGAATAACAATCTCTAATTGGCCCTGTAGCATGATAATGACAGTTGAGGAAAAAGCTACCATCATTGTTGCAATAGAGATGAAGAGGGAGGAAAGTCCGATGATCAATTTGTTGGGCAAGGATTTTAGGAAATCATCTGCTGTATATCGTGATGTGAGGATGCCAACGAACATCAACACTGAAGTGGTCGAAGCAAAGAGAGAAACAGCATCCGATATTATGAATAGCTTAAAAAATTTCTTTGTTAAGAGTAAGGGAACACCAGTGTTCTGATTAAGGCCTCCAGGAACAGTAAAGAGAGAAGCAAACATAATGGTGATGATAAGAGTGCCAACAACCGTAGAGGATTGCGCTATATCCTTCATCCATTTCTCCCCTTGTTTCAATAATTCTGCATGACTTCGATTAAATGCTTCATAAGGAGTTTCCCCTTTAGAATTTCTATGTTCTTTATACGCAGCTGGAATAATGCTTTCCACCTCCTGTGTTCATAATTCATAAAACCAATAAAACTTAGATGACTTATTTTCTTGTCCTTTTTCGATTGAGAAAGGATTTAGTATAATTTAACTTCAATGAAATGAAAATAGTCATACATTAAAGCCAAAAGATTTCTCAGGGTCTTTTCCTTTCTCATATTTATTTTTCATTGTACATTACATACTCGAGTAAATTTTATGATTAATCCGTATATAACTTCTTCACAATATCTCATTTTCTTTTCTGATTAAAAAACTTTTTCATTCATATTCTTTTAAATTTGTTTCAAATAATCCATTTATCAACTTCCTGATAGAATTTTTCACATGTATGTTCATCTAAGTGCCACATGCCAAAGTTTGTCCATATTTTTTCATATTAATGGGATCTTAACGTAGTTTGAAACAAATTCAAAAGATCACAAATGAAAAAAGTGAGCTCTTTGATCACAAATAAAAATAAATATTACAAAAACACCATGCAATTTCCTTCGTGACAACTTAAATTTAGTCATGTGATTTTAAAATTTTACAATAAACTTTAACATTTACAACTCCATTGCATCATTGAACTTCTATTCACATACTAGAGCAAATACATGCAATAGATTATACACGTACATAATAATTTGTGATAAATTTCAGAAAAATTTTAAATAAGACAGTCAATTTCATATAATAATTTCAATTTTTTTTCATCAACAGTCCTAGAATTTGATCGTGTATGTGTGTTAGCTAGGGATGTTGATGGACAAGGTACCTCCTAATTTTCTTAATTTTGTTTTATCCAAATCCAAGCTGGATTGAATTTTAGGATCTTGTGGTTTTGTGTATGTTGTAAAGAACATTAGGAAAAGTGCTTAGTTGTGTTTTTTACTTAATTCTGATCACTTAATTACTTATAGGGGAGTGATTAAAAATCATGCTGGGACAGGTTGTTGGGACCCTAATTTGTTTTGCTTGGGTTTTTTTGGGTAAAGGATAGAGAGCTATTCCACAATGTTTTCTAAGGTCATGTAGGCATATGAGTATCTGCCACTGAAACTCTGAGTGGTGGATAGATATGGAATTGTATAGATATGATGCAGCACAAGTCAGTTTATATGTAAAAAGAAGTGCTCTGCAAACAACATTGAAGACTTCGGTTGTTATAAAGGTTCTAGTGCTACTAAAATTGCTTTAAAAAAAATACATAAACTCATTAGTTTAGACTTTGTTTATATATCGTTACTTTTTTGCTATAATTTTTATTATTTTTCTTTGCTTTTATATTTTTATTTATTTATTTTACTTTTTTTTTTGCAAAAAACAAAGCCAAAAGTAAAAAACAAAAACATCAACCAAAGGAAAGCTTAGTTACAAAAGAATCATGCACTAGTTTTAATACAAAATGAAGCAAGAGGAATTAAATTTAGTTATTGATCAAGAAGAAATACTACTAAGATTTCTTTTTCCAAGAGGAACTGACCCTTATAATTAGAATTTGTAGCGGATTGGGCGAGGGAGTGAGCTAAAGATAAAAGAAACAACTTAAATATAGACTTGTGAAATGACTTTTGTGTATGGTTTGCTTAATATTTTTGTATATTTCTTTAGCCAAAAATTTACTTTAAAGATTATTTATTTCATTTTCAATGCAAGCCCAATTGATATTCAAAGAAAAATTCTTTTTGAGAAAGAAAATTTTCTATGTGCTTTACTTGACTAAAGCTTTTGTTCAATGTTATTGAGCTCTAACATTTTTTTTCTTCATAAATCAAAATTTTGGAAAACTGAAAGTGAATAAATATTTTCACGATTAAGCTAAAAGAAAGTCGAAGAATTTTATCTTGCAAATATTTATTTTTGACTTGAATATTAAATGAAAAATACTAAGCTAAAAGATATTGTGAGACTTCAAAATGAGTAGTGGGCCGTTCCTAGCTTTATTGGGACTGAAGGGTGTAGATGGGTTTTGGGAGATGGTGAAAGCATATTGTTTTGGTATGATGTATGGCTTGATGATCCTCTTAAGGAGAGCTTTTCTAGGCTTTTTGATATTGTGACTAAAAAGGAGGCAAAGGTGATGGAGTGCTTTACAAGATTGAGTTTAGAAGGGGTTTGTTTGATTGGGGGTTGGAGTTGGGTAGATTATTAGAGAACCTTGATTATGTTTTCTTGGTTCCTAAGAGAGGCGACAAGTTGGTATGGACATGGGATGAGAGGGGCTATTTTTCAGTGAGGAAAATGTCATCCAAGTTATTGGGAGTGATACCGCAAGAAGAGAATGGGATACTTCATCGAATATAGAAGTGACCTTTACCACCAAAGGTCTGATGTTTTCTTCTGATTAGCCTACTTGGAATGAATCCCAACAAAAAGCTTTCTAGCATATAGAGGGATGCAAATGTCGGAGGAGCAGAAGATGAGCCCAAGGTGTAAGGTATGTATAGATGAACGTAATCACATTCTCTTAAATTGTAGATGAGTTTAGAACTTATGGAAAGAGATTATGAAATGGTGGGAGTGCAAAATGTGCATGTCGAACACAATTGCTTATTTCTTGGAGTAGGCCATGTTTTTAGGCTAACAAATGGGACGTAAATTTAATTGGGCATTTTGTGTAGTGTTACGTTGTGGTTGATACGAGGAGCTAGAAATGAGTATGTGTTTATAAAGAAAGGAGTGGGAGATAAATGAGGTTCTTGTAGAACTTCGAAATTTTACATAAAGGTGAATTGATAATCTGACATAAAGGCATTATTGGATCTTGAGCCATATGTCTCAAAATCACCTTAGAAACCCTAGTTACAGAAATCTTAAGTTGTTTGAGAGAAAGAAAATGACTATGAAACTGAATGATAGAGAATTGGAGTGAAATATGGCAAACTATGAAGTATTGATACCTTGAAAGAGGGTATTGATACTTGTTGTCCAAAATACCTTGGGGGGCATTTTTTATGAAAGGTATTGATACCTACAATAGAGGTATTGACACTTGAGTTCCTAAATGCCTTAGGAAGCATTTTGCTTGATAAGTATTGATAGCTACAAAAGAGGTATCGATACTTAAGGGTCAGAATTTCTTAGAAAGGCATTTTGCATGGGAAGTATCGATACTTACATCAGAGATATCAATACTTCTAACATGGCAAGCAAAAATAAAAAGAGGGAAACAACCGATTAAGACCCATTTCTTCTATTTTCGTTCTCTCTCTTTCACTTTTCTTTCAACTTTTTCATTCTCTCTCTCACCCACCTCCAACCCTAGCTTCATATATCAAGATTGGAAGCTAGATTGAAGGACCTTACCATGGTAAGGTTTCAAAAAAAAATCAACCTTAAGATTTGAATTGGGCATGAAATTGTGTAGACAATGTTGGAGCAAAACCTAGATCTAAGTTATGCATATAGTTCTAGTTGGAACTCTATAATTGAAAGCATGTGTTAGAATTTTAATCATGAACCTTTTTGTTATAGGCTCCATTGTAGCTTCAAGAGTGGATAGTTAGAGGAGTTTGGTTAGGTGGCCTTGAATTGTGGTGGTGGCTTAAAAAGTAAATGGACTTACATTTAAATGGTTTTTTAGAAATGCATGAAAATGGTATTTGAAGAAATTGTGCCTAGGAAATGTTTTGATATGGTTTTATCAATTGAAGTAGGCATAAGTGTATGCATATATGTTTTACACAAAGAAATCACACGAGAACAAGTTTTTCAAGTTATGTGAAATGTTTTTTAATAATTATGGTCTTTGCCCTACAACCAAGCTGTTACAATGAAATCTTTAACGGTGATTTTGCGAGAAGCTAAGAAATTTGAAAAGAAGACTAAGGTCTAGTGAAGCTGCCGTTTAGTGTTCTTGCTCTTGCCGTTCATATATAGTCACTTTACCATTTAGTCTTTTTTACTGTGTTTTACTGTTTACCTCTATGTTTGTTGGGGATTTGAATATATTTTTTTCTTGTTAACACTACATCGTTTGGGTAGTTGTTGTGGGTCCTTGTGCTAGGGAATCTTAAACAGATCCCTGCACAACTCAATCCTTGGAATGCTAGATGGTTTTATCTAGTTTGTTATTAAATTTATTTTTCTTTTTCATCAAACCATCCATATATTTGTTTTTTCTAAGCTAAATGAAATTCAACGTTGATTGCCCATTTTGGTGGAAAATAATTTTTCTCTCTCCTTCCTCTTGACTAATTTTTTTCCTTTTCTTCTTCACTTTCTGTGTATTCTTTTAGTTTTCTAGATTTCATTCAAAATGTTCAACATGGTATCAAAGCACCCTAAGGGACCTTGAGGGACTGTTTTGTTTTTGTTTCTTCATTTATCCTTGGATCATTATTCATCTTGTATTGTGTTCTTATTTTTCTTTCATGGCAACAACTAGTTTTAGCACATCTACTCCTCTAGTGTTCAACAAAGATAGCTATGCTTTTTGGGCGATGAAGATAAAGTCCTATCTTAAAGCCTTCAATCTTTGGGATACAGTGGAAACTAGGATTGAGCCAATACTGAGGCATGCTAACCCCACCATAGCTCAACTCAAACAGCATGAAGAAGACATTGCGAAGAGGTATAAAGCTCTGTCTTGCTCGCAATTTGATGTCTCTAATGTAATTTTTGCTAGGATCATGCATTTAGAAAATCTTAAAGAGATTTGTGATCACCTGAAGAATAAGTTTTATAGGAGTGAATGTACTAGCCAGATATAAACATTAAATCTATCTAGACAATTTGAAATTTTGAGAACAAAAGTTGATGAAATAATTAGGGACTTTTTAAAAAATTAATGGGACTTGTTAGTCAACTTAGACTGTTGGAGAGGTAATACTTGAGAAAAGATTAGTGAACAAAATGTTGGTTAGCCTTCCTAAGAAATATGAGTCCAAAATTTCTTCATTGGAAGACTCAAAAGATATTGCACAACTCACCTGGAAAAAGCTAGTGAATGCACTAGAAGGATTAGAACAGAGAAGGGCCTTTAGGCAAAAAAAACTTGGTTAATAGTGTCTTAGTGGCTAAAACTAAGAACTTGAAAGTTAGAAGTAATAATACTAGAAGAACTATTTTTGAAAAAAAAAAAGGATAAAGGGAAAAAAATTGGTGATGATAAGTTAGGGAAGCAAAAAACCAAGGATCCTCCCTATACTCATTGTAAAAAGAATACTTATTCTGTAAAATTTTACTAGTATAGACCTCATGTGAAATGTACGTCATGAAATAAGCTTGGCCATGTGGAAAAGGTATGTAAGAATAAGGCTGCAGCCTCTGATGAGAAAGCAACTATTGATGAAGAAGTTGAAGCTTTCGATGAAGTTTTGTTTATGGTTAGAGAAATTGGAAAACCAATCCAAAGAAAGGAATGGTTGATTGATAGTGCTTGCTAATCATTTGACAGGTGATGAAAGCAAATTCACTACACTCAACAGGAGTTACAAATCAAGAGTTGAGATTGGTGATGGTACGTTTTTTAAAATCCTTGGGATAGGGACTGTTGTAGTTGAAACTCAAATAGGCAACAAATACATCTCTGATGTGTACTTTGTACCAAAAGCTAATAAAAAACTCTTGAGTGTTGGTTAGCTCAGTGAGATTCATTATGCTCTCCTCTTCAAGGACATATATTGTACCATATTTGATCTAAATAGAGATAAAGTCTTAACTATAGAGATGAAGAACAAGTGTTATTCTATTGACTGGAGTACCACTAAGCATGAAGCCTTTTACAGTACTATTACTGATTTTGAAATGTGGCACAAACGAATGGGACATGTCAATTATGAGTCGCTGTAAAGAATGAATTCACAAGATATTGTTGAAGGTTTGTCTAAGATTGAGAAGCTTGACCTTGTCTGTAGGATATGTCACTTAGGCAAGTAAAGCAAACTTTCATTTCCCAAAGAAAAGAGATGGAAAGCTACAGAAAAACTATAGTTGGTTCATACTAACTTGGGAAGCCCAATGAAGACTGTGTCACTTGAAGGGAACAGTTATTACCTCATCTTTGTTGATGATGCATTAAGGTATTATTAGGTTTTTTTCTTAAAGGTTAAGTCTGAAGCTCTGAAGAACTTTCTTAAGTTCAGAAATCTAATGGAGAATTAGGCAAGCTCACGTATCAAAATTTTCAAAAGTGATAATGGTAAGGAGTTCAATTTTGTAGAATTTGAAAGATTTTTATCTCAACTTGGCATAAGTCATCAGCTGACTGTGACATATAATCCACAGCAAAATGGAGTATATGAGAGAAAGAACAAAACTCTCATGAAGATAACTAAGTGTCTACTATCTCAGAAAAGATTACCTAAGTCATTTTGGGTGGAAGCTATAAATACAACAAATTATTTGTTGAACCCGAATCTTAGAAATTTGAAACAAATACATCAGTAGATTCAAGGCAAGGGTAATAGTTATGCATAGATACAAGGGGTGGACTATTAGGAGACTTTTGCATTAGTGGCAAGGCATGACACCATAAGGTTACTCACTACTTTGGCTTCTAAGGAAGGATTGAAAATTTGGCATTTAGATGTTAAGTCTGCATTTCTGAATGGATTTCTTACAAAGGATATCTATATGCAGCAACTAGAGGGCTTCATTTTTCTTGGAACTGAAGGTAAAGTTTGTAAGTTGGTGAAGGCCTTATATGGCTTGAAATAGGCCCCTAGAGCTTGATATGGGAGGATTGACACCTACTTGGCATCTCAAGGTTCTAAAGAAGTGCAAATGAGCACACACTATATGTAAGTAACTTTGTAGAATCTCACAGGCTTATTATTTCTCTATATGTGGATAACTTGCTCATCACTAGTTTGAGTGAGTCATTGTTGAAAGAATTTAAAGCTAAACTGATGAGTGAATTTGAGATGTTTGACCTAGGAGAGACGAGTTATTTCCTTGGATTGCAATTTCTATAAACTCTTGATTTTATCTGCATACATCAGAGTAAATATGCTAAAGAATTGTTAAAAAGGTTTCAAATGGAAGAGTGTAAGCCTGTTGATACTCCTTTAGCTACAAATTGCAAGTTATCTAAGGGTGATGGTTCCCCAAGTGCAGTGAATTCTGTTTACAAAAGTATTATAGGAAGCTTACTTTATTTGACAACATCTAGACTTGATATTATGCATTCAGCAAGCCTATTATCCAGGTTTATGCAGCAACCTTCTCAGACTCATTACTCAGCAACAACAAGAGTACTGAGGTATATTAAGGGAACATTTGACTATGGTTTGAAGTTTAAGAAAAAGTCTAGTAATGAACTTGTAGGTTTTTGTGACAGTGACTAGGCTAGAAGTACTGATGATTCCAAAAGTACTATAAGGTATTGTTTCTCCTTGGGAAGTGCTATTCAATTGGAATTCAAAAAATTAGGAGGTGGTAGCTCAGTCATAAGCTAAAATAGAATATACAGCAATTGCAGCAACTTCAAATCATGTGATTTGGTAGAGGAAAGTCTTCTATGATTTGGATTATAACTTTAAGAAAGGTATTTTGTTGTATATTGATAACAAATCTGCTATCTCAATTGCCAAGAATCCAATCCAATATGGCAAAACAAAACATATTAGGTGAAAGTCTATGCTATTCGAGAAGTTATAAAAGATGAAGAAGTTGATGTTTGTAGAGGGTTCTTTTGGTTAGAGAGAGAGATGACGTGTTACAATGAGTGAATCAGGATGCGTTAGAAGTGGCAGAGAGGAAGACTAGAGCAGTCCTTGAAGCATAAGTGGTTTAGGTGGCAGGTGGTGAGGGATGAGAAAAAGTGGAAAAGGCAGTAGACAATGGCGATTGGGAAAGGCTTAAGAGAAAGAATGCTTGGAGGAATCTAGAGAGAGCTTTCAAATTAATCTTTGCTAGGTATCTAATCCTTTCTTCTTACCTCCCAACTTTCTATTTATACTGAATATGAGCACTTTCTTATGAATAGTTAGGAGAGCACGTTTAATCATGGGAGAATGTGCTTATCATGGAAGAGTAGATGGAAGAACATTTTATGGGATATTAAAAGAATGACAATGTAGTTGAGTAGTTGGCGTAAGTTTTGAGTAATGGAATAACAACACTTGATAGTGAGCCACGTGTATTTTTAGGGAGTAAGGAAGAAAAAGGGGTGAAGCACATGTACTTCAAGGAAAGGTTAAAAGGAAATCCTCTTAATTATCTCCATATCTGAGCCACCAAGCCAAACTCTCTAGAACATCCCAAATGTGAAGGTAACTCATGAACCCTGCCACTTGTTCTGAGTTGCTTTTACCTCCTTGTACAAATAGTTGTTCCATACTTGTTCTTAGGGTGCTTTTGCACCTGGAACACCCTTTGGCCTTTTCATGCTTGGAACACCTTAGGCACTTCCACGCTTGGAACACCCTTTAGACGTTTCAGCGTTTGGAACACCCTTTAGACGTTTCAGCGTTTGGAACACCCCTGAGCGTTTCCATGCTTGGAACACCTTTAGGCGCTTCCACGCTTGGAACACCCTTAGGCACTTCCACGCTTAGAATACCCCTAGGTGTTTCTGCGCTTCCACGCTTGAAGCACCCTTAAGCACTTCCATGCTTGGAACACCCTTAGGCACTTCCACGCTTAGAACACCCCTGGGTGCTTCCATGCTTGGAACACCCTAAGGCACTTCTGCGCTTGGAACACCCCTGATGTAATTTTCCTATAAACAATTCTTTAAAAGTAATAGTTAACCAGAATTGGGCATCTACAATGTTTAGCATTGAAATACTAGTATTCAACTTGGAAATATTTTCACAAAAGGCTTGAGTAAGGATCAATTCATGTTTCTAAGAACTGAATTGAGGATTTGTAGTTCAAACACCAAGGAGGTGTGTTGAATAATTATGGTCTTTGCCTTGCAACCAGGCTGTTACTGTGAAAGCTTTAATGGTGATTTTGCAAGAAACTAAGAAATTTGAAAGGAAGAAGAAGGTCTTGGGAAGCTACTATTTAGTGTTCTTGCTCTTGCTGTTTCATATGTAGTCACTATAACATTTAGTCTTTTTTATTGTGTTTTATTGTTTACCTCTATGTTTGTTGAGGATTGGAATATACTTTTTTTTTCTTGTTAAAACTATACCGTTTAGGTAGTTGTTGGTCATTTTTTTTTATCCCAGCACACCTCGATCCTTAGAATGCTAGATGGCTTTATATGGTTTGTTATTTCATTTATTTTTCTCTTTCATCAAACCATCTATATATTTGTTATTTTTAAGCTAAATGAAATGCAACCTTGATGCCCTATTTTGGTGGAAAAGAATTCTTCTCTCTCTTTCCTCTCCACTAATTTCTTCCTTGTTCTTCTTCAGCTTTTGTGTATTCTCTCAATTTTCCAAATATCATTCAAAATGTTCAACAAATGCCTATGTTATTGATGTGTTGAGTATGTTAAAAAAAAAAGTGATATCTTATTGAGTATGTGTTAAATGTGGAAAAATTGAAAGATAAAAGGGTAATTTTTTGTGAAGTTTCACCATCAATGAAACCTTTATATGCCTTTGATAAAAGAGAAAGAGAGAGAGATGCTGACCTTGAACCATTGTAGTTCTCTTTGCATTTGCAGAGCTGCTCCTGAGATTTGTTGAAGCTTAAGCTAAGATTGGGGTGATAGTTTCCCTGCCAAATGTAACATATTATTGTTGTTCACATCAGTGAAAGAAAGAAAAATATACTTGATAGTATCAAGCCCATATATGAGGCTAAAAACTTTTTCCTGTCGATGTGCAATTGCAATGTGGAATATGCTTCTATCGTCCACGTCACTAATAATCAATAAATCTAGATTATGTTTGATGATTTCGACAATAAACTCCATCATCCCCCGTTGAGCAGCGTTGATAATTGCTTGAATCACTAATCCTTGATAACATTGTTCCATCTCAAACGTAGCTATTGTCTCAGACATCAAAAGCAGAAGCTCATGGGCATAGACATGGGCCAGCTTTAAATCATATATTTGCTTGATTCCTACATAAATAAATATAAGTTTTAACTAATTACTATAATAGAAGAAATGGTTGCCAGAACAAGAGTTGAAAAATATATAAAGGAAAAAAACAAAAGTGATCAAGTAACATACCAAAGAATTTTAAGAGATTTGACCCCAACCCAAGTAATTGCCCTGCAACTGCACAATTCAACCCATTCTCTGACTTAGACAGACCAATGTAAAGAATATAAAGTCCGAGCAATTTGAGATTTGAGCCAAGGAAAAATGAAAAAAATATAAATTTGAGATTCCAATTTTTGATTAAGAAAACATTTTGTTATACCTAAGATCTCTTGTCGTCCTAAGATTTAAATATGAGATCTTCAAGTTAAAATTTTAAATTTTAATGTTAAGATGTCTGATTGAGAAAACAACACTTAGAGCAAAATTAATTACAATTAAGAAAAACATGTTATAAATTTTAAATTATAAATTTTAGAATGCATGTTATAAATAAATAAAATAATTTTTTATTAATTAAAAATAATAAAATGAATTAATTTAAGAGAAAAAATTGAACCAAATGAAAAAGATGAATATCAAAAAATATAATTCTTCTTATAATTTTATAAATTATTAAAAATAAAGTGAGAATATAAAGAAGTCTCATTAAATACTTTTTACTACTCATTAGCACTTTTTGAAAATAATATGATCGGCAACTTTGTCTAAAAGGTCAAATAGACTTCTCGCATAAGCTAAAAATTTTAAAATTTTGAGAATTAAACACTTGTACTTTTGTAGTAGAAAAACTCTTCCATAAGCTGAGGCAAAAATTCACTCATATATTACTATTATATGCGATTTCCTTTTTATTTGAAACTTCTTTTTTTGAATTTTTCACCAATCAAATGCAGAATTTTTTTTTGTAAAATTAAACTTGAAGCTTTTTTTATGGTTAGTCAAGTAAGTTTAATTACACACAGACACACACTAAAAAAACCTTCTAAAGTAGAAAGAATTTCTTTATTATCAGAAAACCAATTCATTCCTTGCAATTCAAGTCATGAAGTAGAACATACCTTGCGTTGTGAAGTTTTTCATTTCCTTTTAATCTTGTAGTTCGTAAGTATTTATCCGTACATCGTGTTCACTAGACCAAGCTTTGGGTTGTTTTACCTTTAAACCTACGATAATAATATGTCATTGTCGTTAAATTTTATTATGATGTATTATACATACACCACAATTTTTTTTTACGTGCAAACTCATTTATTCTTTAAACGTTTTTTACATTTTCTTTCTTTCTTGTGTTTAGTTCTTCTTGTTAAGGATAATGCTAGACATTATCTATTATTGTAATTTAATTTCTATTCCTATCATCTTAGCTTTATCTAGATACTTAGTTTTATTAGTTAGTTTTACATTATTGTATATATATATACTCTTGTCAGTCAGTAAAACTTAACAGTTACAAATCAAAATCTCCACATGGTGTCAGACCTTTATCACCATGAGTATTATTCCTCAAACCTCCACTTCTCTCCTTTTTACTCCTACAACTGCTCATCACACCTTTTCTATAAAACTCACTACCAAAAACTACCTAGCTTGGAAAACATAACTTTTGCCTCTCTTAAACTATTAAAATCTTAATGGCCTTATTGATGGAAGCTCTCTTGAACCAGCCAAGATTATTCCTTCTCCCACCCTACCCTAAGAACAAATTACCAATCCCGAATATCAATCTTGGTTTCAAAAAGACCATATGTTTCTTTCTTGGCTGTTATCTTCTTCAATTGAAGAAATCTCTCCCTATGTGATTGGGTTATCTTCTTCTTTCACTGTTTGGCACCCTATTACCAATGCTTTTGGGATTTTTCTCAAAATTTTCAACTTCAGCTTCACATTGAACTTCAAGAATTCAAGAAAAATTATTTTTCTATCTCTAAATATTTACAATGGGCCAAAAATTTGCTAATGAATTAAGTGTTGCTGGGTAGAAAATGACCTCTGCTGAATTTAATGCCATTATTTACCGCCCTTAATCTTCGGCCTAATCCTGTCCCTTTTTATGAGTTGCATGGTTAATTAGTTGCTCACGAAATTCTTCTTAATGGCACTCATGAACAACCAATTGCTAACATTATTCTCAAATCTACTACCTCTTTTAACAATTCTACCCTTCTCCTCCGTACACTTCTATGCCACTGTCTTCCAATCTAAAAATCCTCTATCTCCTATTCACGTCGCCCATAGAGCCCTTGTCAGATTTGTGGACTCAAGAATCACATAGTAGATAAATGCAGAAAGTGTTATGCTCCAAGATAGTTTTCTAATCCATGGGCTAATCTTGTCTTTTATGGCTTGTCTCCATCTTCTTCATTTATTCCTTATTTGCCCCATCCATCTGTATATTATACCCATGCTAGTTTGTTTACACCTTGGTCTGCAGACACTGCGGTAAATTATCATACTACTCTAGATCTCTCTGATCTCACAATTGCCAATGACTACAAAGGTGGTGATCAACTTCATGTGGGTAATGGCCAAGGTTTGCACATTTCTTATACTGGCACTGCATTTCCTACTTATTCCCATGGCAATCTCAAACCTTGAAGTATTTTAAATGTCCCATAAATTACCAAGAATCTCTTATCTATTCAAAAATTTGCTAATGACAATTCTTGTTTCTTTGAATCCTTGCCTAACACTTTTCTTATTAAAGATCAGGACACTAGGAAGTTTTTATTGCATGGACCGAGTGAAGATGGAATTTATGTTTTTCGTTCTTTGCAAATAAAGAAGGAAGCCTTGGTTAGTGATGGTTGTCTCTTACAAATTAACATGCTCGACTTTGCCATCCTCACCTTCGCACAGTTTCTCAAGTAGTTAGAGATTTTAATTTGCCTTGTTTGAAATCTTCACTAGTGTCTCCTTGTTCTTCATGTTTGTTAGGTAAATTAGCTCGTTTACTTTGGCTTCTGTTGATCATAGGAGTCAAGCTCCATTTGATATTATTCATGCCAATGTTCGGGGCCTGACTCCAATGTTGTCAAGTTTAAGACATAGATATGTCATTTTATTTATTGATGATTTCACTAGATAAATCTGGGTGTACTTTTTAAAGAATAAAAGTGAAGTCTATTCCATTTTTCTTAATTTTCATAACTTTGTGGAATGGAAATTCAATATTAAAATTAAAGCTTTTCATTCAAATTAGGGGGTTGAATATCAGAAATTAAATAAGTATTTTCAACAAATCGGTATCGTTCATCGCATTGCCTATCCATACACACATGAACAAAATGGTATTGTTGAGCACAACATTTGTCATCTTGTTAACACTAGCCTTATTTTACTTGCTCATACTAAAGTCCTTTTAAAATATTGGAATTTTCCTTTTGATATGGCCATTGTTTTGATTAATACCTTACCATCTCTTGTTACTCTACATAAAAGTCCTTTCTCCTTGTTGTTTAATAAAAATCTAGATTATTTCATTTTCAAACCCTTTGCCTATGCTCTTTTTTCTTTATTGCACCTATACAATAAACATAAATTTGTTTTTTAAAAAATTATGTTTATTTAAGTGATTTTCCCTTTCATTATGCATGTTGTTGTCTTCAATTGGACACAAGTTGCGTATACTTGACACATCAAATTCTTGGACAAAGAATTTCCCTTTCACAAATACACTCAACTTGTTTCTATGTCTCAGTCCTCACAGTAATGTCTTTCTCTTTGTGGGTATCAAGATAGTCACTCGGTCGCATGCAAGCCTTCAAGTAATGTTTTTAATTCTTCTACTCTATCCTTATCTTTTATCCCTATCACCTTACCTGTCCCATTATGTCATAGTCAACCTCTACCTACCCAAGTATGCCTAAACACCTCATCCTCATCCATGCCTTTTTTAGTAGATTCTAATCCTACCTCTTCTTTATCTCCTACAATTTCTCGATCTCTTTTATTCTCTCTTGTTAATCTTTAATCTTTACCTAGTATTGATTTAGTTATTGATGTAACATAATATCTTGTTTCCAATAACTTCAACTCCAAAACCGATTCTTATATTTCCTCACCACCTCACACGCATACAATGAAATAACGTCCTTCTACTTCCAAAGACAATGACATGCTCATACAGCCCTGTTGCCTTCTTATAAACCAAACTTTCTTCATCAAGAACCCTACACATTTTCCAAGCCAAACCATATGTCGAATGGAGAAATGCCATGTCTGATGAGATTATTGCACTCTTTACCAGTAACACATGGACTTTGGTTCCTCGTTCACAACATCAAAATGTCATTGGCAATTGATGGGTATTCCGGATTAAAAGGAAATTAGATGACAATGTTGATCGCTGTAAAGCACGTATCGTTGCTAGGGGCTACTCACAACAAGATGGAGTAGATTACGCTGAAACTTTTAGTCTTGTTATTAAAAGCACAACTATTCGAACTGTGCAATCATTGATCTTTTTTTGTGGTTGGTCTATTAGACAGTTGGATATATTTAATGCATTTCTACATGGTTATATTAATCATGAAATCTTTATGAAGCAACCGGTTAGCCATATTGCTACTGAACATCCTGATTATGTTTGTAAACTGCAAAAGTCATTGCATAGTTTAAAGCATGCCCCAAGAGCTTGGTTTCAAAGGCTTTACAATTATCTCATTCAACATGGCTTTATTCCATCTAAGGTCGACACCTTTTTGTTCATTAAGCTACATGGCAATCCTAAGTTATTGTTCTTGTTTATGTTGATGGCATCCTTGTCACAAGTACTCATCCGAATATGATTCATTCTTTTATCAAAGACTTAAATCAAGGATTCCTTGTTCGTGACATGGGCTCTCTACATTATTTTCTTGGTGTTAAAATTACTTACTTACCAAATGGTATGCTTTTGTCTCAACAAAAATATGCTAGAGACTTACTTTCCTAAACCAATATAGTAGCAAGCAAATCTTGTTATACGCCTATGGCTGCTAATCCTCCTTTGTAAAAACCCTTGGGTGAGCATTTTGAGGATGCTAAATTGTATAGAAAAATTGTTGGGGCCCTTTTATACATTACCCTCACAAGGTCAGATGTTGCTTTCTCTGTCAACAAGCTCTGTTGTCAATTCATGCATTGTCCTACTACTACTCATTAAAAAGTTGTAAAATATTTATTGGATTATCTCAAGCATACTAGTGATTATGGGTTGTTCTTGGCGAATAATTCTTCTCTTTTGCTCAAATGCTTCATTGATAGTGATTGAGAAGGGTGTCTTGATGATCGACATTCAACTAATGGTTATGCAATTTATTTGGGAGTCAATATGATTTCTTGTACTGCCAAGAAACAACTGACAATAGCTTGATCATCCATAGAGAGTGAATATAAAGCCACGGCAAATGCCGTTACTGAGTTAGCTTAGCTTCATTCCCTACTAGGAGAATTAGGTTATCATTCCTCTTCACCTTCTACCATATGCTGTGATAACATTGGTGCTATTTATCTTACTACCAATCTTGTTTTCAATTCTTGCACAAAACATGTTGAATTAGATTACCATTTTGTGAGGGAATTGGTAGCTTAAGGTAAATTGACTATTCGATTTATTTCCAATGCTGATCAAATAGTCGATATCCTTACTAAATCACTAGGAAAATCTCTATTTGAAAAGCATCGTGCCAAGCTTCGACTCATGTCAAGATTGTCATCAGCTTGAAGGGGGCTGTTATTAAGGATAACACTAGACGTTATCTATTATTGTAATCTAATTTCTATTCTTATCATCTTAGCTTTATCTAGATACCTAGTTTTATCAGTTAGTTTTACATTGTTGTGTACATATATATATATATGTTAATTAATAAAACTTAACACTTTCGAATCCAAATTTTTACACTTCTTTATTTTTCTTTCTTTAACTTATTCATTAAGTTAGCTGAAACCTGTAGTTTTTTTTTTTAATTTTGTTTTCTTTTGGTATAAAATTTATTCACATAATAATTCATATATTTCTTTCTATTGACATATTGATTGGTATCCATAAGAAAACTACATAACTCTATTAAATTTCTGGGAACAGATATTAGAGCTAATTAGCAGTTTAGACATTATTTGGTGCATGGGAGGTGATTTCGACATCGTCAAATCTATTGAGGAAAGAATCGGGTGCAAGTATGTGGACAACTGAACGTCTAAATTTAGAGACTTCATAAAAGAGTTAGGTCTTTTTAATCTTCCCTTATCTAGTGGTAACTTTACTTGGTGTGATTTCAAAAATAATGCTAAATTCAGTAGGCTTAACCGCTTTTTGTTTAGTTTTGAAATTGTTGAAAATTTTCCTAGCTTAATTCAGAACTATATGCCATGCTCTTTATCTGACCACAACTCGATGATGTTATACTCTAATGATACCAATTGAGAGCCTAAGCCCTTTAGATTCTTCAATGTGTGGCTTAAGAAAGAAAGCTTTAAGATTATGTTTAACGAAGCTTGGAAGGAATATGAAAGTCTAAGCAATATGAGTCCTACTCTATGACATCGCCTAAGAAACACTAAGCAGAATATCAGAACATGGCAACATGACACCGTTGGCAATTTAAGTGACAAAATTCACATTCTAGAGTTAGATATTCATCAATTTTATAAAATATGCAAACTAAACGGATTAATGTTGAAAAAAGTCAAAACTTAGCCAAAAAAAAATGAATTATGGTAGCTATACAGAATAGAGGAATGCACATGGCAGCAAAAAGCAAGAATCAAATGGTTTTTTGAAAGAGACCTAATACGTGCTATTTCCACAATATCGCCTCAATTAGAAAAAGAGCCAACCGAATAACCAAAATCCTACATCAAGGCCTCTTAATCACTAATTTGAAGCTCATCAAAAAAAAGATTAAATGACACTTTGGTAAGCTTTATGAACACAAGGGAGTGCATAGACCTAGAGCCCTTAACTGTGATATCATAAGACTTAAAACGGAATCTACGGAATCTCATGAGAGGAAGTTCACTAAGCAAGAAATATCGGAAGCCATCGCTAGCTTTGAAGGTAGTAAGGCCCTAAGGCTGAATGGATTTAACTTTTGTTCTAAGGCTGGATGGATTTAACTTTTGTTTCATCAAAAGTTAGTAGGGATTTATCAAGGAAGAAATTTTAAACTTGGTTTAGGACTTATATTTTAATGAGATTATTGCAAGGCTTATTAATGTTTCCTTTGTTGTCATGGTGCCCAAAAAGGAAAATCCTAAAACCTTTAATGACTTTTGACCCATTAGCCTTGTAGGTTGTCTCTAAAAGATCATTGCCAAGACCCTTACTTTAAGGTTGCACAATGTTATTTACGAGGTTGTTGGAATCAACCAATTTGCCTTCATTAGTGGAAGACAACTTCTTCATTGTTCCATCATTGCAAATGAAATGTTGGATAAGATAAAAAAAAAAAAGTAAAGTTGGAGGTCTCTTCTTCAAGGTTGACTTCGAAAAGGCATTTAATAGTGTCGCTGAGGAATTTGTTGATTCTATCATGGAAAATATGGGGTTCAGGTTCAAATGGCGTAGGTGGATAATGTCATGTATCTCCACTACCACAATCTTGGTTCTTTTCAATGGAACCCCTACCAAGGAAATTAAAATGGGTACAGGTTTAAGACAAAGATGTCCATTGTCCCCTATGCTGTTTAACTTGGTTGTGGAAATTTTTAGCTCTATAATGCATAAAGCTGTCAACAATTAGCAGATTAAACGTATTGTTGTTGGTCGAACCAAAATTCATGTTTTTCATCTCCAGTACATAGACAACATAGTAATCTTATTTGAACCTTACCTTAATTCTTTTCTTAATATTAAAAGGGTTCTAAGGTGTTTTCAAGTGATATCAGGGCTGAATATAAGCTGCTTCTTGAAAAGTCACCTTTATGGGGTTGGCATTGAGCAAAATATTGTTGAAGAGTGGGCAGCTTGTAAGGCCGACCCTTGGGTAAAGCTACCCAAGCAAGGGCTTTAGGCCCTCAATTCGAAGAGGCTTTATAATTTTATAATATAATTTATTACATTAAAAGTATATAAAAATTAAAAAATAGGAAAATAAAAAATAATTAATAAAATTACTTGTTTTCTCATTTCATTAATTATGTGTCTAATAAATCTCAATTTGCTATCACTTTCTACTTTCTAGAATACTATATTATTTCCAATCAACTAACGGTTATATGTATTTAATCATCTCCAACAATTATTTTTTTTCTCACTTATATCTCCTATTTCCAATCAACATATTTAATGATTTCTAACAACTATTTTTTCTCCTATATATAAAACCAACTATTTCTTTTTCAATGTATAATATCTACTTTTGATTTCTTCTTTTTTCATTTGCTCTTTCTTCCTTTTTCTTTTAACTTCAATTTTCCTCCATAGAATACACAAGAAGTCTGTTATGTTATTATCTTCATAAACCGATGAACCTCATTTGTGGTTTACAATAAGCATTCAACAATTAGGTACTATTGTTCTAATATTTACATATTTTTTTTACTTTAATTTTTAATTTATATTATATTATTATATTACCTTTATTTTATATGATTGTTGATTTATTTGAATTAAAAATCTTGATTGTTGATTAAAAATCTTAAAAAGCTAGAAGAATAAAAAATTAATAATTTTTTTAATTTCAATAATAGAAGGTCTCATTAAATATTTTGCTTTAGGCCTTTGAATTTATTGAGCCGCCCTTGGCAGCCTACATCAGTTGCAAACTTGGTGTGCTGCCAACTACCTATCTTGGGCTCTCTTTTGGTGCGAAATAAGGATCAACCAATATGTGGCAACTAATTATTCAAAGGATTGAAACCAGATTGGCTTCTCAAAAAGTCAAAACTCTTTCTATGGAAGGGTAAATCACTTTCCTTAAATTGGTTCTCAATAGTCTCCTTGTGTTTTATATATCACTTTTTCCAATGTTTGTCAAAGTTCAAAACACTATTAACAAGATCTAACGAAGATTTCTTTAGGGAGGGCCAAATCTAGTTCACAAACTCCACCATGTTAGCTGGAACTCTATTGGCAACTATCGAGACTTGGGAAGACTTGGGCTGGTTGACATTGCTCTTAAAAGCAAGGTGCTTTTAAACAAGTGGCTTTGAAGATTTAACAATGAACAGGAAAGCCTGTGGATGAAGGTCTTGGTAGGAAAGCTTGGGGACAACCATGATAGTCTTTTCTCAACTATTGCCAACAGTGTGAATTCCTCCCGACTATGGAACAACATCACCAGACCCCTTGATGGTACGTGTGACTACAACAGCTTTGTCTGTGATGGGATCGAAATTTCAGTTGGTAATGGTGAAAGAGTGAGCTTTTAAGATATGCAATAGATTGAAGGATACATGCTTAAATTCTTTTTCCTTAGGATTTTTGCCTTTGCCAACAAGAAAGAAGGTCGAGTTATTGATTTTAGTATTTAGGATGGAAATGAATGGAAATGGCAGATTGATCTAAGGTGAGAAGTTTTTGGTTGGAAGAGTGAACAATGTCAACAATTCAAGAAGCTTCTTGACTGTCAAATCTTAGCCAAAGACTTTCAAGATAACTTGGTGTGGAAGGTTAATTCTAGTGGTAAATGATATGAAAGTAGAACAAATGATAAAAACAAAGTTAGGAGCTGTAAAAGAAAGAAAATAGGGCAGCGGATGAAGAGAAAGTTACTTCATTAGTTAGCAGACTTACAATATATACAAGCATCAATCAGCTAACACTTGTTTATACTAAAAGACAGGTGTTAAACCTTTAACATGCACATAGACACCTCATGTCAGCTGATAAGTTTTACCTCAAAATCAGTACAATGAAGTAAAGTACAACATAAAACAAAAGATAATATAAATGCAAGTTGAGTCAATACATGCTTTATCTCTAACACTCCTCCTTAAAGTCTGCATTGACAACATTCAGTTTAGTTCTTAACATTTCAAATCTGGACATAGGCAAGGTCTTGCTCATAATGTCTGCTAACTGGTTCAGAGAAAAACAATATTCAAGAGCAATTTCTCCACTTCTTTCAGCTTTTTGGATTGCATGGAACTTAACTTTTATGTGTTTAGTTTGGCCTTGAAACATAGGGTTTTTTGTGATAGCTGTTGCAGATTTGCTATCAACAAAAATGTTTGTAGGAGTATTCTGTATAAAGGTCAAGTCTTTCAAAATCTTCCTCAACCAAACAACTTGGTTGGTAGTAGCATTGGCTACTATATACTCTGCCTCAGCTGATGATTGAGCAATCATAGCTTGCTTGTGTGAATTCCAGATGATTGCACCATTGCCTAGAGAGAAAATGTAACCTTATGTGCTCTTAAAGTCATCAGCACTGCCTACCCAATTGCTATTTGAATAACCAGTCAGATTGATTTCTTTTGCTCTTGCAAAAAATAGACCATGATGCATACTACCATTCAAATATCTGAGAATGCGTTTGGCTGCAGCAAAATGAATGTCAGTGAGCTCTCTCATGAATCTGGATAAAAGTCTCACTGAATACATTAACTCTGGTCGAGTTGAACAAATGTAAAGTAAGCTTCCAATGAGACTCCTATAACAAGCAGGATCATTGAGTTTGCATCAATCATTCACGAACAGCTTTTGATTAACTACAAGTGGAGTAGAAACAGGTTTGCAGCTGCTCATATGGACCTTGTTCAAGATATCTCTTATATAATATTCTTGTGATACAAAAATGCCTTTGGTTGATTGGCATATTTGCATTCCTAGAAAGTAGTTCATCAAGCTTAAGTCAGACATGTTGAAATTCATCTCCATATCAGATTTAAACTTATTAATTTCAGTTGTATTGCATCCAGTAATCAAAAAATCATCAATATACAATGAAATGATTACTTAAGCTTGGCCTTTTGAACGAAGTACATATAGAGTAGCTTCATTAAAACTCTTCTCAAATCCAAGGCTTAATAAATAAGCATCAATCTTGTTGTTCCAAGTGTGAGGTGCCTGCTTCAGCCCATACAAAACCTTATGCAACCTATAAACTTTATCTATTTCAGATTCAATCTTGAATCCTTCTGGTTGCTCAACATATACCTCTTCCTGCAATGTACCATTCAAGAAGGCTGACTTAACATCAAAGTGATATACTTTCAAACCAAATGTAGCTGAAATGGCCAACAATAGTCGAATGGTCTCATACCGAGCTACTGGAGCAAAAGTATGCAGAAAGTCAACAACTGGTAACTGAGAATAGCCCTTAGCAACAAGTCTTGCCTTGCACTTGTTCAAAGTATCATCAGAGTTAAGTTTCTTTATGAAAATCCACTTTACTCCGATCACATGTTGTTTTTCAAGTCTATCAACTAGTGTCCAAGTATTGTTTTGATTAATCATTTTGATTTCTTCTTGCATTGTAGCTTTCCATTCATCTGATTTTGCAGTAGCTTGATAAGAATCCGATTCTATTAAAAACATCAAACTTCTGTGATAAACATCATCAAGGCTTCGAGTACCTCTCACAACATAATGTTCATCATCATCTGCATCTAGCATATGATTTCCAGCTTCAGTTTCAATTTCACCAAGTTAATGAAATCCAATTATGAATGGAGACCTCACTGCTTCTGATTCACTTGTCCTCCAATTCCATTTGCAATTTCATCAAAGATTACATTCCTAGATACAATGACTTTATTTGATTTTACAAGATAGAGTCTATACCCTTTGGACTACTCACTATAGCTAATGAATATTGATGTTTCTGATATGGAATCAAGCTTGATTTTATACATTTTAGGAATTTGATGATAGCAAAGGCTTCCAAATATCCTGAGGTGTTCAACTGAAGGCTTGTTATTGTACCATGATTCATATGGAGTCATTTTTGATAAGGCCTTTGTAGGTAATCTGTTGAGTAAATAAACAGTTGTGCTGCAAGTTTCTGCCCAGAATTTCTTTGGAAAGTCTTTTTCAAACAACAAACATCTCCTCATATCTAGTATTGACCTGTTCTTTCTTTCACTTACTCCATTCTGCTGAGGTGAGTAAAGGACTGTGAGCTAATGATGTATCCCTTCAGCTTCAAGATACTTTTCAAACTGTGATAAGGTAAGCTCCCCACCATTGTCTGCTCTTAAACACTTCAGCTTCAAACCTGTCTCATTTTCAACCTTAGCCTTAAATTTGATGAACACTTCAAAGGCTTCATGCTTAAATTTAAGTAAGTATATCCAAGTCATCCGGCTGAAATCATCAACAAAGATTATGAAATACTTACTACCACTAAGAGATTCTTGGCTCATAGGTTTTACAATATCTAAGTGGACCAACTCGAGCCTACTCTTTGATCTTGTCAGGCTAGCAAAGGGATATGGCTTACTAGTCTATTTGCCAGACTTACAAACACTACAAACTGATGTCAGTGTGCTTAGCTTATGTAGTTTCTCTACTAACTTTAAAAAACATAGCTGAGTTAAGTAATTATATCTACAATGGCCAAATCTTTTGTGCCAAAGTGAAGATATATCAGTGTTGCTAGAGTTGACTTGCATGGATGCATCAATCAAATTAACATGAAAACACCTATTTCTCATTGGCACATTCATTAATAGATCACCAGCAGGATCATAAATAGTGTAGAAACTACCTTTAAACACAAGTGTATATTGTTTTTCCGTCATCTGTCCTACACTAAGCAAATTCTATGCTATATCAGGAACTAAAAGAACATCATCAATATAGCTTTGTCCAGATGGAGTTTGTATGCCCACTATTCCTCTGCCAACAACATCTAAATACTTTCCATTTCCAATTTTCACTTTAGAATGATAATATGTATCAAGTTGAGTAAACAACAATGAGTTTGGTGTGACATGATTCGAGTTGCCACTGTCCAGTAGCCATTGTGCACATTAGTCATGTTACTACAAGTAGCCATGAAGAGCTACTTTTCTGAAGATTCAACATTCTCGACTGCATTTGTGATCTTCTCATTTGCATCAGGTTTGTTCTTACAAACCCTCTTTACATGACCTAATTGTTTGCATGCATTGCACTTTACATCTGGCCTGAACCAGCAATATGCCTCTATATGACTTCTCTTTTTGCAATGAAGACAAATAGGGAATCTGGTCCTTCTGTGTTGACTTTTTCGACCTTGAATACTTCCTTTCTCCCTATCCTTGACATCATTCACATTTTTCTTTATTGAGGAATCTACATGTGCCTTGCCTTTCATTCGAGCTATGAAAGCAAAACAGTTTTTTCATTCTTTCTAGCAGCCCTCTTTTGCTCATCAACTTCTAAAATATTCACCAAATTTGATATGGTGAGCTGTGAGATGTCTTTCACATGTTCAAGGGATGATAAAGTTGCATCAAATCTCTTAGGCAGGCTTATAAGGACTTTTTTCACAACCTTAGCATCAGACAAAGTCTCTCCCAACAATCGAATTTGATTGACGATCTTCATTACAGCATCAATGAACTCTTGCACAGGTTGCCTGTCTTTCATCCTCAGCAATTCATATTGCCTTCTGAGGTTCTGAAGTCGAATCTACTTATTTCTACCATATTCTAAAAATTCTTCTTCAAGCTTATCCCAAGCTTGCTTAGCAGTCTCACATCCCATAATTTGACTAAAGACAAATTCAGTAACAGCAGAGTGTATGAAGGATAAAGCTCTGTATTTCTTTGCTATATCCTCTTCATGTTACTTCACTTGTGCTGGTGTAGCATTGTCTCTCAATGCTGGTACTGGTGTCTCAATTTTAACTACATTCCACATATTTACTCTTCTGAGAAAAGCTTTCATTCTAATGGCCCACACAGGATAATTGGAACCATTGTAAATGGATGTTGTTTGCTGTGTGATAGTTGAGGCTAACATATTGCTAAGGAAATAAGCTTTTGATGGATGAAAAGATGTCTTTTATCTGGTACAAGGATCGATTATAGCTCTGATACCAAGATATGAAAGTAGAACAAATGATAAAAACAAAGCTAGGAGTTGTAAAAGAAAGAAAACAGGGCATCGGATGAAAAGAAAGTTACTTCATTAGTTAGCAGACTTACAATATATACAAGCATCAATCAGCTAACACTTATTTATACTAAAAGACAGGTGTTAAACTTTTAACACGCACACAAACACCTTATGTCAGCTAATAAGTTTTACCTCAAAACTAGTACAACGAAGCAAAGTACAACATAAAACAAAAGATAATATAAATGCAAGTTGAGTCAATGCATGCTTTATCTCTAACAGTAAATACAAGTCGAGATCCTTCTACCGCAATGTCCTTCAAGCCATTACGCTGCAAACTGGCCTTTAGGAGAAAATTTGGACAGGTCTTACCCTCTACAAAATTGAAATCTTTTACTGACAACTTCTACAAGGAGGAATTTGTAGTGAAGGATAGCCTTGCAAGCAAAACAATCATAAGTGACTCATCTGCTTGTTGCCTTATTTGCAAAAAAAAAAAAAGAAAAGGAAACAATAAACCATATCTTCTTTGAATGTGAAAATACATGGTACCTTTGACATTTATGGGCCATGCCTTAGAATGTCAATTGGGTTTCCCACCGAGATCCTCAAATATGTTTTTTTCCATGGTGCGACTCTGGCAATCAAATGGATAACAAACACATATGGGTCATGGCTTGGTACGCCATCTTATGGACAATCTAGATTTCAAGGAATGAAGTGGCATTCAAAGGCAAGGAATGGTATGTTGATCAAATTTTTGAACTCATTAAGGTTAGAGTGGCATGATGGTGTAACATCATGGCTTAACTTAAACCTATGCATTAGAGATTTAATTCAACTCCCTAATAAAGGCATAATCCCAAAAAATGCTAAGAAAATTCCTATCCTAGCTACATGGCAAAAGCTTCAAGCTAGTTTCCTTAAGTTAACACCGATGGCTCTTTTAGAGGCAACCTTAGAGACTTAAGCATTGGGAGTTTTTTGAGAAATGATAATAGGGACTCATTCATTATTTTCTTTAAAGATATAGGGCATGCTAACTCCAATGCCATCAAGATCTTTATTGTTAAGGAAGCCATCCTCTTTTTCGTAGCTTCAAGTTGGTCTCATTCTTACTCTTTAATCCTTGAATCTGATTATACTAATGTGGTTGCATGATCCAAAAGCCCTTTGAGGTACCTTAGAGATATAGGTAGCACATCATCCTAATTTCAAAGTTGCTCGAAAGAGTCTTGTCTTGGCTGATTAGATATATGCCTCGATTAGCAAATGAAGCTACTAATCAACTTGCTAAAAATGGAGTGTTGAGGCCTCATGATTTATTGTGGATTTGTTCTTAAGCCAATCCAATGCATAGTAATAAGATTTTGTCGCTAACTGATGGTACATACTGACTGCTCATATATGTGAGGGTTCTTTTGAGCATTTGGTGTTTTTTTGTTCTTGCTTTTGTTTAAGTATGTTGAATTGTAGAGATTTGTGATTTGGTCAAGTTTAGAACAAATGTATAGGGCTTCTTTTTGTGTCCCCCCCCCCCCCCCTTAATTTGACAAAACATTCTTACTAATCTGTCAAATGGTTGATTCACCATAAGTCTTTTTGCTATGTTACGGTTTTTTGACTACTTGTACAAGGACTCTCTTTTGTAGTCTTGAATATAAGCATTCCTTTTCGGCTTTTCAAAAAAAAAAAAACACTAATTCAATAGCCATAGTTACTGTTAGTGTATTTTCAAAATTAAAGGTTGTCTCTTCAAATGAAAAGCTATTTTTTTATATTTGTATCTCGAAGATTATGTTTTATAGAATGAATAGTTGCCATTTCACAAAGTAATTATTAAAGCAATACCTTTACCCAAAGATTATGTCTTGCAAAAATGCAAAGGAATCTTTAAGAGAAAAAGATGCCCTGATAAAAGGGTTGTGTCCTTGAGAAGAGACACTTGCAAGTCTATATAAAGGATTTGCTACCAACTATTTTGACACATAAAAAACAAACAAGATAAGAGAAAAAAATCAAGAATAACTGCACGTTTGGTTCGCGAAATAGATAGGAATGAAATAGAATTGTTATTTTGTGGGCATAGAATAAAGTGGGAATTGAATAGAATAGTTATTACGTTGTTTGGTATTATGTATCGAATAGAGCAGAAATTGCTATTATGACTTATTGCTGTGTTTGGTTGGTAGAAATAAGATTGGAATAAGAAAGGAATAGGTGATAAAAAGACAAAAATACCCTTGACCATATTAACATTTATTTTCATTAAAAATAAAATTATCCTTATTATCATTTAAATACACATTTATCCCAAAAGACAATTATCCATCATAATTATATTTTATCCCAATAACTAAAAATAATTATAATTTACTCACATATTTTTATAAATGGATAATTATTTTAAAATATAATTTAATTATATTATATTTTATCCATCATAATCAATTAAATTTGTGTATAGATGTTTATTTTTAGCCAATTCTTCACATATTATGAATCATTTACACTTGTGTTTACAAAAAATATTGGAGAAGAAATATTTGGGAAAAAAATGAAAAAACTAGTAGAAATAGAAAATCATGTTTTTTGATATATTAAATAGATGCTTGTATTTGAAATTAAAAAGATAGACTTCCATTTTTTTTTAAAAAAAAAGTAAGTTATGTCTTTTGATATATTAAATAGAAAATCATATCTTTGAAAATAGAAAGATGGTCTTCAATTTTTTCCTAAAAAAATTGTAAATTATGTTTTTTGATAGATTAAATACAAATTCATATTATCTTTTAAAAAAAGAAAAAAATCATTTCTTTGAACCCAGCATGTAGTAAAATAGGGTAGAAATTGCTATTATGGCTTATTTTAATGTTTGATTGGTGAGAATAACTTTGGAATAATCTAAGAATAAATGATAAAATGACAAAACTATCCTTTTTTATAGTAAAATTTATTTTCATCAAAAACAAAAATAAATTCTATTTTCATTAGATATCAATAATTTATTATTAAATTATTAATATAAATTATTAATATTTTTAATTTATTATTAAATTATTGAATAATTTATTATTAAATTAGTTGTATGATTTTTAATTTTAACAATTTGAATCATTTTTCTCTATTTGTATTTTTCATGTCTTAATCTTTTAATTTACATTTTCATTAAACATCAATAATTTATTATTAAAGTATTAAATAATTTATATTAAATTAGTTATATAATTTTTATTTTCATTATTTTAGTATTTTTTTCTTTTTTTATTTTTTATTTTTTAATCTTTTAATTTCTATTTTCATTACAAATTAATAATTTATTAATTGATATAATTTTTATTTTATTTTTTTTCATTTTTTATTTTTTTCTCATCTTTCCTTTTTCTCTTCGGACGTTGGAGAGCTAATTTGGCATTGGGCTTGGCTATATCTAGCCGTTGAAGCACCGATCTGGCCAATGAAGCCACCAAATCTGGTGTTTCCTGCGACCAGATTGGCGCTCCAATGGCTAGATTTGGCTACAACCATCATCAAATCAACACTCCAACATCACCATGGTTTATTTGATAGCAGACAATAGAGAACTTGATGATGACAACAGCAGAGGACGACAGTGGCTGTGGAGGAGGATGGTTGCAAACTTGCTAAGAGAGAAGGGAAGACAAACGGATGAGAGAGCGACTGAGAGAGAGGAGGGGTAGACGGGGGAAAACTAGCTGAGAGAGAGGGGAAGACGGACGGGTGAGAGAGCGACTGAGAGAGAGGAAGGGTAGATAGGGGAAGACCGGCTAAGAGAGGAGAAAGAGAGAAAAAAAATTAAAACTTTTTATATGGGACAGAGTTGTGATTTTGTAAATCTATTGAGGGTATTTTAGTTATTAAACATTTCAAACCTATTCCATGGATCACGGAATAGATAAAACCAAGGGGGGCACGGGTATTACTCATTCCAGACTTAAACCCAAGTTGACAGAATTGCTATTCCTGAGGAATTCCTATTCCTCGTTCTATTGGACAACCAAACAAGGGAATAGGATTTGCATGGGAATAAAGGGGGAATAGCTACGCTATTCCCCATACCAAACGCGCCATAAGAGAAAATTATGTTCTAAAAATTAATATAAACACTTAAATTCTCATCAACTAATGTAAAGGAATCTTTAAGAAAAAAGATACCTTAATGAAAGGGTTGTGTCTTTGAGAAGAGACACTTGCAAGTCTATATAAAGGATTTGCTACCAACCATTTTAACACAAAAAACAAACAAGATAAGAGAACAAAATTAAGAGTAAGAGAAATATTATGTTCTAAAAATTAACATAAACACTTAAATTCTCATCAACTACCAAAAGAGTCCAAATTCCTTATAATCTACTTGCTGCCGAAAGTAAGCTATAAGGCCAAAAAACTTTGCAAACCTTCAGGCATATCTAATGGTTTATTCTCATAAAGTGTAAGACGAAGTTAGACTTTGGCTTCATTATATCTCTATGGATATTCATATAATTCCCCTTTGCATACCGAGTAGTAGAGGCAAAATAAGTCTTAAAAATAACGTCTATTGAAAGGTTCACTTTAAAGCTAATTATATCTATTCCTTAAATTCCATCTAAACACCATTTGCACCAACAATTACTTCTTTATAAAATTAGAATTGTCCAGTGGAAAAAGAAAATGAACAAATAATAACTTTTGATTTGTTTAAAAATTTTGCATGAAATAAAATTTGCAAAAGGATTACTTTAATTATTAAAGGCATTAGATTGGAAACTAATTTGATAAAGAGAAAGAGAGAAGTGATACTGACAAGAATAGGTCCAGCGTTGCCAAAATGAGAACCCACTGCTGCTAAGGAATCCAGAAGGTTGACACGATAATGCTAAAGCAGCATTCACTCCATTTCTCTCTTGAGCAAATGCTAACTGTGGACGATGACGGAGTAGATCCAAAGCAACATCTAGTAAAGTGATGATATTGAAAAAAATTAAACCCCGTGACAAGATATATTAAAAAAAGAATTGTTTTAGTGTTTACAACTTATGTCACTCTTACCAAACCATTTGTTATTAATACAGTCTTTGACGAACAACGCTGCCTGACGTTCGTTTTCTGGTGAGAGTAGAAATTCTCGTGTAGTCATGTTGCATAGATAGTGAGTCATATCTTTATGGCCTATCCAACATGCATAATTAAGTGGAATTTCTCCTTTGTAATCTTGAACAGTAAGTAATTCCCCGTTCTTTCTGATCAAGCTTTGGGCTATCTTGGAGATTTTAGTGTAAATGGAGGCACGGTGAAGAATTGTGCGACCAGTACGATCTTGCAATTTGAAGTCTTCCTCTGACATTGTGCTTAGAAATTCGTCAATCATATCCAACTGACCTTTGAAGATTGTGAAATGAAAGGTCGTGAAAGAGGAGTTGCAAATTGCAGCAGTGGCTAAATGCGCTTGGGACGTCAAAAGACTCTTCGCTGGTTCCAAACCACTTTCCTTAATAGCATTTAGGAGCTCCAAAATACGAGTGCGGCTAATACGTCTAGCCACTGCCACCGCACACCGTTATTAATAGAATACTATGCCAAAGATTGGCAATTTATTACGGGCTAGGTTGAATAATTTTAGATTTTGTATAATAAATAGTAAAAAGAGCAGCAAATATAATGGTGATGATAAGAGTGCCAACAACCGTAGAGGTTTGCGCTGTATCCTTCATCCATTTCTCCCCTTCTTTCACCAATTTCGCATGGCTTTGATTAAATGCTACATAAGGAGTTTCTCCTTTTTCGTTTCTATGTCCTTTAAGCAAAGGTGGTACAATGCCTTCCACCTCCTGTGTTCATAATTCATACAACCAATAAGACTTAGACGACATGTTTTGTCCTTTTTGGATTGAGAAAGGCTACAGCATAATTTGACATCAATGAAAAGAAAATAGTCATACATCAAAACCAAAAGATTTCTCAAGTTTTTTTGGTTTATCATATCTATTTTTTCATCGAATATTACATGTTTGAGTAAATTCTATAGTTCATTTGTCCATGACATTTTCACAATATTTCATTTCTTTCCTAATCTAAAAAATGTAATTTTTTTCATTCATAACTTTTGGAATTTGTTTCAAATATATCTATTTATCAACTTGCCCATAGAAGTATATGGACAAAATTTGTTCCATGTAAGTTCATCTAAGTGTGACATCCTAAATTTTGTCCATATTTTTCATATTTTAATGATATGTTAACATAGTTTGAAACAAATTCAAAAGATCGAGAATGAAAAAATTGATCATTTAGATCATAAATAAAATTAAAAATTATGAAAACATTAGGCAATTTTCATCTTAACAACTTAAATTTAGTCATCTGATTTAAAATTTTTCAATAAACTTTAACTTTTATGACTCCATTGTATCATGAACTTCTATTCACGTATTGGAGCTAATACATGCAATGAATTATATAGAGACATATAGTTAAATAATCTATAATAAATTAAATTTTAAAAATTTTTAATAAAACGGTCAATTTCAGTCAATTTCATATAATAATTTCAATTTTTTCCCTCTACAGTCCAAGAACTTGACCATATAGTGTGTTAGCTAGAGATGTTGATAGATAAGGTACCTCCTAATTTTGTTAATTTTGTTTTATCCAAATCTAGGCCAGATTAAATTTAATATTTAATACATAAACTTATTAGTTTAGGCTGTGCTTGATAAATACTGTTACTTCTTGCTTTTTATTATTTGTCTTTGATTTTCTATTTATTTTTATTTTTTACTTTTTTCTCTATTCTTTTTTTTTAAATAAAAAAGGAAAAAATCAAAATAAAAAACATCAACCAAAGGAAACTTTAGTTACAAATGAATCATATGTAATAGTTTTAATACAAAATGAACCTAGAAGAAACCCAAATTGATATTCAAAGAAAAATTGGTTTTGAGAAATAAAATTTTCAATGTGCTTTACTCCAAGCCTTGAATTCAGCCTGATCTTCCCGTTGAGGAGGTTCTGAGGTTTGTTCCAGCACGTCCTACAGATCTCTAACCCACAAATAGTTTTGTACGCAAGCTTTCCAGTTTTCATAATTATATGCTCCAATAAGAGCTTGACCAACAATTGCACTCGATCAAACATTAATATCTTATTCAAATAGAAGAAGATTCAATTTGATTCCCAAGCTACCTAATTTGGACCTAATAATTAGTATACACATGTGGAATTTCATATAATGAAGTTATTAAAATAGTTAACTTACAGGGATAAATAAAATGAGTACTCTTCCTCAGTTCTTCAGTGGGGAGAGCATTACTATAAAATTATGATTTTATAATCATTACTATAAAATCGCCAACCACCATAAGAAAACAAGAAATAAAATAAAATATCTTATCCATATCAATTGACTTTTGCCAAATAATAAAAGGATTTAACCAGCGATCAACACTATAAATAAGCACCCTTTCTCGACGGAAAAGAGCAATATTCTGTCAATATTTCTATCGAAAAATTGGTCCGTAGAACTTTCACTGGTAAATTGCTTTTTTTGAAAATTTCTAAAATTTGTCACAAAAATTTTTAACAGAAATTTTTGTTTGTAAATCCATCATTAACAAAACAAATCTTTCAAAAATGAAAATCATAAAAAAAATACATAGTTTAAAATTTTTGATGAGTTTTTTGATGAAATTTGACTTAATAGTTCAAAATTTCCGACTGACTCCTTCAAATATTCAATTCAATTCCATAAAAAATTCATATGAATTTTATCAAAAAAGCTTCATATTCTGTCTGTAATTCTATTGAAATTCTTTTGAAAATATGAACACTCACTTTCTCGAGTTTCATATAGGATAATTGTGAAATTGAGATGTAATAAATTAATTATTTTATAAAACATACATATTTATTAAAAATAATGATACATATATTTATTAAAAAAAGATTCATATAGTGTTATGAAATATATCTTAAAAGAACAATTATAAGTAAAATGTAAGAGAAAGTATTTAGAGGCAAATAAAGTATTTAGAGGGAGTAAGAAGATCTTATTCAAATATGTGTTTACAAATGAAGTGAAATACTTATTTATCGGCCAACAACCCTTTAAATTATAGTCCTAATCTAATTCTATCTAAGAGTTCAAATCATATTATATTTCTTCTATTGCCTATTGAGGTGTTCGACTTGGTCTACACTTCTTGAGTCAGAATATAACGGATATTCACATATTTGTTCATAACGTTCCCCCTTGAATGTCCATGAATTAAGAATATGCCTCGTTAAAACCTTACAAGAAAAAAACCTAGTGGGAAAAAATCCAAGTGAAGGAAAAAGAATACATAATCTTTTCAAGAATACGCTTTGAAATACTATCTTATTAAAAACTTTATCGAGGAAAACTCAGTGGGAAAAACCTTAATGAAGGAAGAGAGTATAGTGTGTATTTTACTTCTCCTGACGACTACATTACAAAGATCTTTAAAATGATGCATTCCAATCATTTATACCAACTTTTCAAATGTTGCAGTAAGAAGGGTTTTGGTGAACCAATCTGCTGATTGTCACTTGACTGAATTTGTTGAACATTAATTTCAACTTTTTCTTGGAGATCATGAGTGAAGAAGAATTTTGGTGAAATATGTTTTGTTCGCTCGTCGTTAATGTATCCTTCCTGTAACTGTGCTATGCAAGCAGTATTATCCTCATATAACATTGTTGGAATTTCCTTCTTGGTTGACAAGCCACACATTTTTCAAATATGTTGAGTTATAGATCTTAGCTAGACACATTCACGACTTGCCTCATAAGTTGCTAAAATTCCTGCATGATTAGAAGAAGTAGTAGCTATAGTTTGTTTTGTAAAACACTATGAAATAGTCATACCTCCATATGTGAACAAGGGACTTGTCTGGGATCGAGCTTCGTGTGGATCAAATAAATATCCTACATCTGCATAACTAATAAATTTTATTTTGATACATTTGAATAATACAAGCCTATATCCATTGTTCCTCGGAGATACCAAAAAATATTTTTAATTCCATTCTAATGTCTTCGAGTTAGAGAAGAACTATATCTTGGTAATAAATTCACAGCAATTGATATATCAATTCATGTATTGCTAGTAAGATACATTAGTGCTTCAATTGCAATATGATACGGTACTTCAAGACCAAGAAGTTCTTCATTATCCTTACGAGGTCAAAAAAAGTTTTTTTTTTTCACATCTAGTGACCTTACAACCCTTGATGAACTCAATGGATATGCTTTCTTCATATAAAATTGTTTAGAATTTTTGCAATATAATTTGATTGATGTACAAAAATTCTATTTGCCAAGTGTTCAATTTAACGACCCAAACAAAACTTTATTTTCTTTCAAGGTCTTTCATCTCAAATTCTCTCTTTAAGTAATCCACGGCTTTTAATAACTCTTCAAGAGTATCAATAATGTTCAAGTCATCAATATAAACAATAATTATAATAAATTCATATCTAAATCATTTTATAAAATGCTTGGACATATAGAATTATTTCTATAGCCTTTTTTCAACAAATATTCACTAAAGCGATTATACCATATGTGTCTGGATTGCTTTAATCCTTATGAAGATTTATTTAATTTAATCGAGTAAATTTATCAAGAATTCAAATTTTTGTGCTTCAAACAATTTAAATCCTTCAAGATTTTTCATATAGATATCGATATCAAATGAGCCATATAAATAGGCTGTAGCTACATTCATTAGACATATTTTAATCTTCTCATATATTGCTAGACTAGTTAATATAGAATTTTAATTGTATCCACTATAGAGAATATATCACTTCATAGTTAATACTAGATCTTTAGAGAAAACCTTATGCGATAAACCGTGCTTTATATCTCATAATCTCATTTTTCTTATTTCATATTTGCACAAATACCCATTTATATTCCATTGGTTTAACACTATTTGGTGTACAAATTACAGGTCCAAAAACTTCATGTTTTGCAAATAAATTCAATTCCTCCTTAATTACATCTTTCCACATTAGCCAATGATTTCTATGTCTACATTTTTCAATAAATATAAGTTTAAGAGCCTTGTTTTTATTTCATGATATTGAGCTCTATATTATATACAAAGTATCGTCAACGTTTATTTACTGATCCAATCTTTTTCCATCATGACATAATTTATAGAGATCTCTTTATTTTCACTGATTTTAGGTACCTGAATTTCTTTTGAAATGTTTATCAATTATGTGAAATGTTTATCAATTATGTCAAGGGTTTCTTCTAGAGTTTCTACTTCCTCTTTCTGACCATCTTAAATATTTAATCCTTTTTTTTTAAGATTTTATCTTTGGAGCCGATTGGTCTCCATGTTTCTCACGTGCCTTGTCCTATAGGGACATCAATGTTAATAAGAGCATTTGCAGCTAGTATGTAAGATTTAGTTATTCTCTTTAAGTTAGTAAATACGTCTGGCAACTGATTTACTATAATTTGCAAAAGAATTATTTTTTAAACTTCAAGTTCATATTGATTTGTACGAGGATCAAAACTAAATAATGATAATTCATTTTAAGAAATTTTCTTTTGTAGCTACTTATTTTTCTCCCCCTAATGTTGGAAAAATTGTTTCATCAATATGACAATTGACAAACTTTGTCATGAATAAATCTCCTATTGATAATTCTAAATATTTAATTACAAATGGAGATTCGTATCCAACATATATTCTTAACCTCCTTTGAGGACCCATATTTGTGCGTTGGGTTGGAGCAATTGAAACATATACTGCACATCCAAAAATTCTTAGATGAAAATATTTGGTTCCTGACCATAAACCAATTGTGTAGGGAGAATTTATAATAACTCGTTTGACCTGATGCATGCAAATGCTGCTGCATCCAAAATGGCTTGCCCTCAAGTAGACATTAGGAGTTTAAATTTCATAAGGAATGGCCTTGCGATCAGTTTGAATTGTTTAATAAATAATTATGCTAGATCATTTTGTGTATAAACATAAGCAACAGGCTGTTTAATAGTTATTCCAACTAATATGCAATATTAAAGGTTTGAGATGTAAATCCACCAGCATTGTCAAGACAAAATCTTGATTATGTGACTAGGAAAATGTACTTGCAAACGAATGGTTGCACTTGCCAAATTGCAAGCTAATAATAAGCACACATGTGACCTTCTAGTCGATGCATCAATCAAAATTGTAAAATATCTAAATGGTTCACATGGTGATGTATGAATCCTCATATAACCTTGAACATTATTAAAAAACGTAAGGAATTCAATCCTAACTTTAGTTGATGATAACCGTATAATTTATTTGCCTTCAAAGCAAGCAGCATATAAAATTCATTAGATTGAAAAATCTTCTGATTTTTCAATGAATGATCATATAAATTTTTAATTATTTTTTGCATTATTATTGACTCGGGATGGTCCAGCCGGTCATGCCAAACATTAAAATCATTAGTAAACTTTTGGTTTACTATGAGTTTCAATTATTCTAATATTTGTATAATTTAATTCTAAGAATAGAGGCAATAATTTTTTTTTTCAACGCACACTTTCTACCTGAGATAATAGATGTAATATAGAGGTATTAAGTATCTCTTTCATTCATGTCTCAATATGATATCTATTTAGACAAATATCTTTAAAACTTAATAAACTTTTTTGAAACTTAATAGAAAATAATACATCATTTATTATAAACTTTATTCCTCAATGTAGTAAAATATTAGCTCTTCTGGAGCCTTCAATTAATCTTGTACTACCAGATATTGTATTAACATTGGCCTTTTTTAGTTGTCAAATGGAAAAAATATTTTTTTTCCTTAAATATAGTATTTGTTATAGCAATGTCTGCTAGACACATATTTACATCATAGATATTGGATCCAACAAGATGAATATCTATATTTGCTTCAATAAAATAAAATATATACAATAAGAAATTTACAAGTTAACATGAAATAACGTTAAATATATAATTAAAACACATAATAAGAACATATCCTTTAAGTATAATAAGAACATATTAAAACATCTCCATAGTATAGTTATACTAAAATATATCAATTACTATTAAATTTATTCTCGAATATTTACATTACCAATTAAATGATCAATTTCCTTTTCAGGACAAGAAAATCAACAATAGATATTCCCGCTACCAATCATATAAACAATTCCTATTTCAGGGTAGACAAATATCTTGATGTGCTATATCAACTTGATTATGGTTAAAATCATCACAAGATGTTTTAGTTTTCAGTGATGCTTGATAAAATTTAAGACGTACAACAGGTATGTAACTAATGGTTTTTCATGCCACATTAATGACAATACATTGTCTATATTCCTTTTATTCTTTTTATTTTTGTCTTTTCATTATTCATCCACTTCTGGTGGGTTGAAAGTAGTCATCCACTTTTTTTATGGGTTATTTACTTCTGGTGGGTTAGTGGGTTACAGCATCCATCAAGTTTTGGAGGCAAAATTATCCATCCACTTCTGGTGGCAAAATTATCCTTAGATTCTGATGGTAAAATTATTCATCTACTTCTTGTGGTTAAATTATTCTTAGATTCTGATACTAAAATTACCCATCCACTTCTGATGGTAAAATTATTCTTAGAATTCGAATAGTGATAGTGTAAATTATGACCATCATAATTAAATAATGTTGCATTCACTTCAAGGAATGGATGTATTCATGACCATGGCGATAATTATTAAATGATGTCATATTCACTTCAGGGAATGGGCAAATTTATAATTTTTTTATTAGTAGCTCGTTTGTCACATTTACTTCAGGGAATTGACATTATGATTTTTCATTAATAGCTATATAATAGCAATTTTACTTTTCAATCAAGAGACAGAATATAATATATACTATATGATAACAAAATTCATATTAAGGTTTTTTGTTTAATAATTAGGGGAGGGGTGGTTCAAACCCTGCTCTTTAGGTAAGGGGATAACGCACCAACCAATGAGCCAAATGCTTGGGTTGCAAAAATTCATATTAAGGTTGATTTTTAGGGAATAAAAATATTAAAGCAATAGCAAGTCACTTACTTGATTTGTTACAACCAAAAATTAAAGACCAACCATTGAAATCCTTTTAAAGCTTTGAGATGATGAAAATAAAATAATAGCAACACTTACCTGATTTGTTAAAACTATAAATCAAAACTGAATCATTGAAATCCTTTTGAAGCTTGAAGATGATGAAAAAAAATAATTCCAAAACTTGAGAGATCAGAGAGGATCGTGCTGATAACGTATTATGAAATAAATCTTAAAAAAACAACTATAAGAGAAATATAAAAGAAAGTATTTAGAGGGAGTAAGAAGATCTTATTCAAGTGTGTAGTTACAAATAAAGTGAAAGACCTATTTACAAGCCAAGAACCCCTTGAATCATAGTCTTAATCTAATTCTATCTAAGAGTTCAAATCATATTATATTTCTTGTATCTTGCCTATTGGGTTGTTTGACTTGGTCTGCACTTCTTGAATCAGAATTTAATGGACATTCACATATTTGTTCATAACATATAGATATTTATTAAATTCAATAATCATAACGTATACATTTAAAAAAATAATAAAACATACATACATCATAAAGTGCTCTCATCTCTCCTTGCAATATCTTATTACAAAAATTATGATCTTCATCAATGAAATTTTTCATAAAATTTGAAAATTCATTGCTAAGTCAAATTACTGACAGACTGTCAAAGGAAAATTTTGTCGATATTCAATTGAGAATACCCTGGTCAATAAAGATCATTTAGTCGAGATAGGGGAAATCTATCGGAAATTCACCAATGGAACATTTTGTTGAAAATTTTGGTCAATAAAGAGTCAAATCCATCAGTCTTCCGTCTAGTAGGTATGCGATTAAATTCATCAGTGAATTTCATCAATAATTTTTTGATGAAATTATTGACAATTCACTGACAATTACATTACGAATTTTTGTACGTTTCGTCGGTGCTATAATTTATTCCATCAATGTTACCATGATTCCCTCAATAGAAAATGAGCCAAACCTCGTTGGTAATGCCATCAATATTCTTGTCAAATACAAATTATTTTATTTACGAAATATAGAAGAACAAGAAAAAGAAGGAGAGATACATGATATGCTAACAACTTGAAAACTCTAAACCAAAGAGCTTGAAACTAGCAAAAACAGGAAAGAACAAATACTCAAAAAAAAAAAAAAAACCTTTCCCCTAAAGTCCTTTAAGACCATTTAAGTAGTCTGATACAATATTGAATTTGAAAAGAAACTTAAACTTTTAAAGATTCAAAAATGGTGAACATATGAAAAATAGAAGAAGAAAAACACTAGGAAAAAGGAAAAGATTATTTTTCTAACAAGCATAATGGCAAATAATTGGGTTTAAATATGAGCACAATTACAAAGGAAATAAACTAGTGGACCCTACACACTTGTCTAGTGTATTTGAGAAACAAAAGAAAATAGGTCGCATTACCATTACAATAAATGAGGCAAACCACTTGCTAAGCAAAAGGAATAAAATAGTACAATAAAAGGAAACAAGTGTATTACACACTAAAGGCAGAAACACAAGAGAAGAGTTGCATGCAAAAAGTAGAAACACAAGAGAGAAGTTACACGCCGTATTGCTAATCAATCTTCCATCTTCAATACAATCACAATTCGACCCCTCCTTTTGGAAAACATAAATATACCTATAATTAACTAGAGCCATTGCTTCATTTTCCTATAAAAGATCCCTGGTCCATAAGTTGAGATAAAAACCTTAACAATAAGTGGAAACTACAACCACACGAAGAGACCGATTGGTATGCCAGCCAATAAAACGATCGAAATAACAATCTCTAATTGGCCCTTTACCATGATAATGACAATTGAGGAGAAAGCTGCCATCATTGTTGCAATAGAAATGAAGAGGGAGGAAAGTCCGATGATCAATTTGTTAGGCAAGGATTGAAGGAAATTATGTGCTGTATATCGTGATGTGAGGATGCCAACGAACATCAACACCGAAGTGGTCGAAGCAAAGAGAGAAATAGCATCCGATATTATGAATACCTTAAAAAGTTTTTTTGTTTAGAGTAATGGAACTCCGGTGTCCTGACTAAGGCCTCCAGGAATAGTAAAAAGAGCAGCGAACATAATGGTGATGATAAGAGTGCCAACAACCATAAAAGATTGCGCTATATCCTTCATCCATTTCTCCCTTTCTTTCACCAATTCCGCATGGCTTCGATCAAATGCTTCATAAGGAGTTTCTCCTTCTTCATTTTTATGTTCTTTAAGCATAGGTGGTTTAAGGCCTTCCACCTCTTGTGCTCATAATTCATACAACCAATAAAACTTAGATGACATATTTTGTCCTTATGGGATTGAGAAAGGCTATAGCATAAATTGACGTCAATGAAAAGAAAATAGTTATAAATTAAAGCCAAAAGATTTCTAAGGTTTTTTTCATTTTCATGTCTATTTCTTCATCGAATATTACATGCTTGAGTAAATTCCATAATTCATTCATTCATGACATTTTCACGACATTTCATTTCTTTCATAACCTAAAAAATGTAATTTCTTTTATTCATAACTTTTAGAATTTGTTTCAAATATATCTATTTATCAACTTGCCGATAGAAGTATATGGACAGAATTTGTTACAAGTATGTTCATCTAAGTGTCACATGCCAAATTTTGTCATTAGGCAATTTATATGGTAACAACTTAAATTTATTCATTTCATTTTAAAATTTTTCAATAAACTTTAACTTTTATGACTCTATTGTATCATGAACTTCTATTCACGTATTGGAGCTAATACATGCAACAGATTATACAGAGACATATAGTTAAATAATTTGTAATAAATTCTAGAAAATTTTAATAAGACGGTCAATTTCAGTCAATTTCATATAATAATTTCAATTTTTTCCCTCTACAGTCCTAGAACTAGACCATGTAATGTGTTAGCTAGAGATGTTTATAGATAAGGTACCTCCTAATTTTGTTAATTTTGTTTTATCCAAATCTAGGCCAGATTAAAATTAATATTTAATACATAAACTCATTAGTTTAGGCTTTGTTTGATAGATTTGGTTACTTTTTGCTTTTTATTATTTATCTTTGATTTTCTATTTATTTTTCTTTTTTACTTTTTTTCCTCTATTAATTTTTTTTTTGAAAAAAAGTAAAAAATAAAATAAAAAACATCAACCAAAGGAAACTTTAGTTACAAACGAATCATATGTACAAATTTTAATACAAATGAACCAAGAGGAAACCCAAATTGATATTCAAAGAAATATTGGTTTTGAGAAATAAAATTTTCAATGTGCTTTACTTGATAAAGCTTTTGTTTGGAGTATGTTTTGGAGCTCTAACATTTTTTTCTTAAGAAATCAAATTTTGACAAAAATGAAAGTGAAGAAATATTTTCATTCTCAAGCTAAAAGAAAGTCAAAGAATTTTATTCTGCAAATATTTATTTTTTGGACTCAAACATTAAATGAAAAATATTTCTTCCAAAATTTTGATAATTTTTTATTAGAAGAAAATAAAAGAAAAAGTACATTCATGTTAAAATAACACGTGAGAATGTAATTCTCATAATATCACTCAATAAAATTGACATAATACTCCTTGAAGGATTTCTAAGAAACATCGTGCCAACAAGATAACATAAGTTTTTTATTTGAAAATAACTCCAAAAAAATGAGTTCTAAGATTTAAAAGGTTTGGTAAAAGAAATAAATTTGAAACAAAGAGGCAATTAAAATTTTCCAGGTTTAAAAGTAGGTTTGTCATTCACTGTTCAAGACACATCACATTTTTTATTAATACAGTTAGTCAAGGTGTGATCTGTTAAATAGAATGAAGGTTAGAGTACTTAATTGCAAATTTTTTTTACGTGTCAAATCTATAATTTGATTATAAATCGAATACCAAATATTTAAGTAAGAAGTTAAATAGGTGAGGTAACCTGTCAAATGTTTTGGTAGAGGCTCACTTTTGGGTTTTACTACATACTTCTACATGATAGCAATTAAGAAGTTATGCCTTATTCTTGGAAGCTAGTGATAAAAAAAATTTTCAGAAAAAGTTTTCATCCTTGCTAAACGGAACCTAAAAAGATAAAAAGAGGAGTGCAACATGGCTCTCAGATTTGGCCTTAGCTAGCTCGACCGTTGCCGACCAAGCCAAATCGATTGTGTGCACTAGGTTGAAGGAGATATGAAAATTGAAAGGAAGAGAAAAAAAAAGAAAAATGTAATAATTGTTATTATACGTTCTATTTTCAATATTCCGTTTTTTATTCTTTTATTATTTCTTACTAAAAAAAATTAAATAGACAGATAAGCTCAGATTAATTCTTTCTAATTTTCTTATTTTTTTTCTTATTTCTTTAGATATATATATATATATATATATATATTATTATTTCTTCAGCGCAAGATAAGAACTGATTTTGAGCAAATCTGAATTTGTGTGTGCGTTGGAGAATTTCGAAAGTGCATGCTTCAATGTATTGGTGTTAATTAAGATATTCGGAATTTATGTGTGTGTTTTATTTTTATTTATGATTTTTTGAATTTATTCAAAATTTATTTTTGACATATATGTCTATTTAGTTTCAAGAGACAATATTATTATTATTATTTTAAGACATGTTAATAGATAGATATATTTGAAGCAAATTCAAAAAATTACATATAAAATTATCAAATTATTTAAGATATAAAAAGAAATGAACACAAACTGATGGTGCAATTTACTAAGAGACTTGACTATTCTTCAAAGACAAAGTTCAAGAATCATAAAAGAGAGAGAGAGATGCTGACCTTGAACCATTGTAGTTCTCTTTGCATTTGCAGAGCTGCTCCTGAGATTTGTTGAAGCTTAGCCTGAGATTGGGGTGATAGTTGGCCTGCCAATTGCTGCTCCTATCAGAGTAAGGAAGAAAAAGATACTTGATAGTATCAAGCCCATATATGAGGCTAAACACTTTTTCTTGTCGATGTGCAACTGCAATCTGGAATATGTTTCTTCGCTCCTCGTCCAAAAACATCAATAAATCTATATTAGGTTTGATGACTTCGACAACAAACTCCATCAGCCCCCGCTGAGCAGCATTGAGCACTGCTTGATGCACTAAACTTAGATAAAATTGTGCAACATCAGAAGCAGCTATCGTATTAGACATCAAAAGCAGAAGCTCACGGGCATAGACATGGGTCACCTTTAAATCATATATTTGCTGGATTTCTACAATAACTGAAGAATTTCTTTATTATCAGAAAACCATATGTTGTCAAGGAATGAAGTGTGTTGCAATTCAAAGTCATGAAGTAGAAAATACCTTACGTCACGAAATATTTCATTTTCTTTTCATCTTGTGGTTCGTAAATATTTATATGACCATCGTCTTCACTAGACAAAGATTTGGGTTCTTTTACCTTTAAACCTGCAATAACAACAACATATTGTTATTAAATTATATTATAATGTAGTATACATACACCATTATTTTTTTAAGTGCAAACTTATTTATTCTTTAAATGTATTTTACATTGTCTTTTATTTTGTGTTTAGTTTTTTTTTCTTTAACATTTAATTAGTTGAAACTTGTAATTTTTTTAATTTTTGTTTTATTTTTATTTATATTGATGTACTGATCAGTATGGATAAGAAAACTATATGAATAATTATAGTTACTTCTTTCTAGAATTATAAACTATGGGATGGGAAAAGAAAAGAATAAATAATAATTTTTGACTTATTTATTAATATTTCATGAAATATAATTCGTAAAAAGATTATCTTAGAGACATTGGATTCAAAATTAATTTGATGGGAGAGAAGTGATACTGACAAGAATAGATCCAGCGTTGCCAAAATGAGAACCCACTGTTGCTAGGGAATGCAGAAGGTTGACACGATAATGCTGTAATAGCACTGATTCCATCTTCCCCTTCAACAAATGCTAAATGTGGACAATGACGAAGCAGATCCAAAGCAACATCTGCTGAAGTGATTATATAGAAAAAAAATATTGTGTACCCCATGACAAGATACATTAAAGAAAGAATTGTTTTAGTGTTTACAACCTATATATGTCACCCTTACCAAACCATTTGTTATTAATACAGTCACAGACAAACAATGCTGCCTGACATTCATTTCCTCGTGAGAGTAGAAATTCTCGTGAAGTCATGTTGTATAGATAGTGAGCCAAATCTTTATGGCCTACCCAACATGCAGAATTAAGTGGAATATTTCCTCCACTATCTTGAAAAGTGAGTAATTTCCTGTTCTTTCTGATCAAGCTTTGGGCAATCTTGGTGTTTTCAGACATGGCGGCATGGTGAAGAACTGTGCGACCATAGCGATCTTGCATTTTGAGGTGTTCCTCTGACATTGCACTTAGAAATTCATTAATCATATCCAATTGACCTTTGAAGATTGCGAAATGAAAGGCCGTGAAACTGGAGTCGCCAATTGCGGCATTGGCTAAGTGCGTGTGGGACGTCAAAACACCCTTTGTGGATTCCAAAGCACATTCCTTAATAGCCTTGAGGAGCTCCAACATATGAGTGCGATCAATAAATTCGGCCACTGTCACCGCACAACGCTGTTAATAGAGTAGTATGCTAAGGACTGGTAATTTATTAGGTTGAACAAGTTTAGATTTTGTACAATGACTTCAACATAGTTATAATATGAAAACTAATTTTCTTATCTAATATGCTTTGACTCTTCATATATGACCAATTATGATGTGTTTGAATAAATTAATTCACACAACTCAACATATACATTTAACTAATTTTAAATTTATTTATATATTAATATTTAAAATATATAAATTAATCTACTAATTATGTTTAAACAAGTTAATGGTACATTGGTATATCATAATTTTAACATGACATATATAATTCAGCTTTATCATTATTTAATTTGTTTAATAAACATGTCATATGTGAGGGACTCAATATAATAGTTTTGAAAAAAGAGGAGATCTAGAGAGAGACCTGGTGCCTGTTCTGGCATAGGCGATTGGCACAGTTGGGCCAAAGTGTTCCAAGCATCTTTAGCCGTAGTCATGTTGCTAATATAAGAAAGCATGATCGGATCACATGAAATTTGAATAGCATGCAAAGCAGCCACATTCCTTTCACTCCAACCCTTGAATTCAGCCTCATCTTCCTGTTGAGGAGGTTCTGAGGTTTGTTCCACAACGTCCCACAGATCTCTAACCCACAAATAGTTTTGTACGCAAGCTTTCCAGTTTTCATAATTAGATGCTCCGTTAAGAACTTGAGCAACAATTGCACTCGAACAAACATTATTGGCCTCCATCTGTCAAAAAAAAACGAAAGTTAAATTTGATTCCCAAGCTAGCTAATTCGCACCTGCTAATAAGTATAAATATGTGGAATTTCCTATAATGAAGTCATAAAAATACTCAAATTACCAGGATAAGTAAAAGAGTCTTCTTCCTCAGTTCTTCAGTCCTAACCAAGCTAATGGCGATGGCCGGTAGGCATAGCAGAAAATGGCATTATTATAATTGCAGACACCCCAAACAAACGTTTAAGTCTACTGGTCAATTTCGTCTACTCCCACTCCAGTTTTCACTTCCCACACTCCACTTAGAGCCACTCAAAAGTTGCACGTATCAAAACTCGGAGTGCTTGCAGCTATAAAATAAAAAATAAAAAAAAGAAGCAAAAATCAAGCATAAAAGTAGTAAAAACAATTTCAGGAAAAGGAAAAGAAAGGGAGTGAAGGGGGCAAAAATAATAGTTTAGAAGTGAAAGGTCGATGTCTGTTATTCCATTGAAATTCCTTTGAAAATATTAACAGTCACTTCTCGAGTTTCATATAAGATAATTGCAAAATTGAGATGTAAATAAATTAATTATTTTATAAAAAAAATATTTATTAAAAATAATGATAATATATCTGTTAAAAAAATCATATAAATATTTATTAAATTCAATAATCATAACGTATACGTTTTAAAAAATAATAATACATATATCAAGAAGTGCTCTCATCTCTCCTAGCAATCTCTCACTACAAAAATTGTGACTTTTACCAATAGAGTTTTCCATCGGTAAAGTTTGAAAATCCGTTGCTAAGTTAAATTATTGATGGAATGCCAATGGAAAATTTTGTCAGTATTCAATGAAAATACCCTGATTGGATTAAATTTTGTCATTCCATTGAGATAGGAAAAACCTGTCAATAATTCACCAACAGAATATTTTGTCAAAAAATCTTGTTGGTGAAGAGTCCAATCTGTCGATCTTCCGTCTAATACATATACGATTAAATTCATCGACCAATTCTGTCTGCAATTTTTCGATGAAATTATCGATGATTCACCAATGGAGTGTAACGTTACTAATTTTGTTAAGTTTCATTGGTGCTATCACTTATTCCATCGATCTTACCATGATTCCGGAAAATGAGCCAAAGACCATCGGTAATGTCATTGGTATTTTAGTGAAATACAAATAATTTTATTTACCAAAATTGAAATTGATTACGTAGGAGAGATGCATACTTGATACGCCAACAACTAGAGAACTTGAACAAAGAAATGCTTGCTTCTAACCATTGACGTTCTAATTTTCAAAAAAAAATATTGATGTTTTACGAAATTACAGAATTGCTTCTTTCAATCTTTCGTTTTGAATTATTTTATATCTTACCAACCAAAACCAAACCCAATATAATATAAACCCGAATACTTAATTTGTTTGTGCTAGATAGACCCAATACACGTGAAAAGGTAGAAACACAACCCTCGTTTCTTTTTTTGAATAAAAAAATACTATACTCAACTCACCAACTGAATTTCTCTGTGATCCTTTTCTACTTTGATGCTTTAGGTTATCTTAATTTTCTTTTTCCTTTGATTATATTTTTGAGTAAGTTTAATTTTCCTTTTATTTGCTCTTCATCTACAAGCGATATAACATCTTTTTGTTCATAAAGTATTTTTGGATTATCTTTTCCAAAATGCATTTACTCTCATGGAAACTTATCTAAATTTGTAAGACGCAATCACTCACAAATATTGATTTTAGAATTTAATTCCAAATTTGTTTTTGGCTTTTTCTGTTATTCTCACTCTTCTTTCGGGGTTTTCTTTACTTTGTTTGGGCTTTATGACATTTCACCAAGTAATATGACAAATCACCTATCCTTTATTTTAAGACCTTGACCTAATTATTTTCATAGTCAATGTTAGATAGAGAATATGAATTGTATATTTTAATTTTTTTTTTTGGAAGGCATGTGATTTCTTTTCGTAAAAACCTATACGTTTCTTTCGAGGCAAAGATAGTCAAGTTGCCTGTATATTTTAATATTGGTTGCAAGAAATCTTGGCATTACTGAAATCTTGCCAACATGTTTTTACGAAAAAATCAATATAATATGTGTATAATATGATTAGCCAGCTAAGAGTGGAAGTGATGAGATAACACTGATTAATTACTATACCTATATGTAATGGAACCAGAGTCCCTAGCTAGAATCTTTTGTTTTTGCTCATAGATATGCTAGTATTTAGGAAAAATAGATCTGTCCTCCTACCTTAGTGATTTTTTTTACGGAAAACATTAACCGATATCTAGTGGGATTTTGCTCTAGTTAAGGTGATATTTAGAGAAAAAAAATTCATATACTCTTTTTTCTTTTTTTTGAATGCTTTATTCATCATTCATGTCAATTTTTTTTTTGGAAAGGTAAAATTATATTAGTGATAAACAACAATAAACTAAAAGGGTGAAGGATAGCTTATTAGCTTATTAATTACATGAGGTAACTGTAAGAAGAAAAAGAAAAAACCCCAAAAGATACGAATACTAAAGTTGGGATGTCTAGTCGTTAAGGGAGTAATCGCTCTTGCTTTAGATTTTAGGGGGAGTTTTACAAATCTTTATTAAGTAAATTTTACCCACAATTTTGTCAGATTGTTAGCTTTACATTTGACCTATGTTTTGAAAAGACAAAGTCGAAGGAACAAAATTGCTTAAACAAGTGTTTAAAATAAGATTTAATAAGTAGAAAATCGCCTAAATACCTAGAAAGGATTTGGTTAAGTGTTTTGGCATGAAAGAGCTCTTCAAAAAAATTTAATTTTCACAAATATGCTGTAGGGATCGACCCCCTGAGCTTCAAGGGTCGATCCTCAAAGACCAGGCAGTTAAATATCCTTCGTGGAAAGCAAGGGATCAACCCCTTTCTTTTAAAGGTCGATTCCTCTAAACCTGAGAGCAAAACTTTCCCTCGCTGCTAGCCAGGGATCGACCCCTCTCTTTTAAAAGGTTGATCCATCATTCATAAAAAAGAATGAGGAAATTGTGAGGAATGACTTTTTTTGATAAAAATATTTTAAAAATAACTATCAAAATAAATTTAATTGTTTTTAGCCATATATATCCATGACTTGACAAAAATACCCTTTAAACTATTTCAAATAAATTAAACCATTCATCACAGTTTCTTCTCATTTGTGTTTTGGATTTCTCACTCTCACCATCCCACTCTCTCAAATTTTATCGATTTCTCTCTTCGACATTCGTCTGCTACGCTTCTGATTTCTCTCTCCCGCATTTTTAGATTTCTCTTTCTTGCGCTTTCAAGACACCAAGCAATGGTTTTGACGTGCTTCGGTGGGTGGCTATTTGGGAAATTCGATTTTTAGGTATTTTGGATAAAACTAAAACGGTAGAAATAATCACAGATAAATGAAATAGCTCTTAATTGAATCAATTCGGGACCTAGACACCAATAAACTCAAAATTTTGAAATTTATAAACCTAGGTTTTCAAAGAATTTTTTTTATTTTTAGTCAAAATAGGTATTTTAGATAAAAAAATTTGTATTTTGATTTATGAAAACATATTAGAAACACTTTAATCGGTGTCAATTTGTCAAAAAAATACAAAAATGAAAAGAGTTGAGAGCATTTTAAGTTTTGGTTCGTAAATAACAACAACATTTTAAGTATTAAAGTGTAATAAAATGTTTTTTGAATATGTCGTGTAACAGCAATATTTTTTCAACATGGCATGTAACAACAATATTTTTTTTTTCAACATGGCGTGTAATAACCTTTTTTAACCATGGCGTGTAACATATTTTTGTATATAGCGTGTAACAACAGTATTTTTTTTCAGCATGGCGTATAACAACTTAACCATGGCATGTAACAACAGTATTTTTTTCAACATGGCGTGTAACAGCCTAACCATGACTTGTCACATGTTTTTGTACATGACGTGTAACAACCTAACCATGGTGTGCAACATGTTTTTGTACATGGCATGTAACATCATAACATGTAATTTTATTAAGGTTAATTTTGTCCAACGTGGCAAAAAATAGTTAAAATTATAAAGATGGCTATTTTTTAAAACATTTTATCTTTAAGGGTTATTTTTTAAAATGTCCCGATTTTTTTTATTAAAAATTTAAATTTTTTTAATATACCAAGAGTTAGGACATTAGAACCTGAAATATTGTATCTTTGAGAAAGACAGAATTTGAGTTAATAGATTTACATAATTCTAAATGTTATTTACGTTTAATGTTTCTCTAGCCTAACTTGTAATTGCACCGTGGAATCATTAGACGCTTGTTATTATCCAAGCTAGCTTAAGAAGTTCTTATTATGATCAATTAGGAAGTAAAAAATGGCTATCCAGTGAGGCAACTGCAACTGCTAATCAGAGTGGCAGGTGGAAGAATCAGATGTGAAGAATCGAATTGTTGCCCTGAGTTCTGCGCTTGGGAAATTACTTATCTCTGGAAAACTTGTTGAAGTTGTTTACATATATTGAAACACCATTCATAAACTCTCTTATCCTTTTTTCAATCCAAGAGGGAGATATATTAGAATCCAAGCTCGTCAAAGTTTTGGTAACAGGAAACTGTAACAGAAAATAGAGGGGGGCGTTGAGGAGTTTAATCCTCCCCATCCATGTCTTTGAAAATTGACACCAAACATAAAATTAGTATCACTTACAATCACAATTCGACACATCCTTCAGAAAACATAAATATACCTATAATTAACTAGACCCATTTCTCCATTTTCCTATCAAAGATCCCTGGTCCATAAGTTGAGATAGAAATCTTAACAAGAAGTGGAAACTGCAACCACACAAAGAGACCGATTGGTATGCCAGCCAGCAAAACGATCGGAATAACAATCTCTAATTTACCCTGTAGCATGATAATGACAGTTGAGGAAAAAGCTACCATCATTGTTGCAATAGAGATGAAGAGGGAGGAAAGTCCGATGATCAATTTGTTGGGCAAGGATTTTAGGAAATCATCTGCTGTATATCGTGATGTGAGGATGCCAACGAACATCAACACTGAAGTGGTCGAAGCAAAGAGAGAAACAGCATCCGATATTATGAATAGCTTAAAAAATTTCTTTGTTAAGAGTAAGGGAACACCAGTGTTCTGATTAAGGCCTCCAGGAACAGTAAAGAGAGAAGCAAACATAATGGTGATGATAAGAGTGCCAACAACCGTAGAGGATTGCGCTATATCCTTCATCCATTTCTCCCCTTGTTTCAATAATTCTGCATGACTTCGATTAAATGCTTCGTAAGGAGTTTCCCCTTCAGAATTTCTATGTTCTTTATACGCAGCTGGTATAATGCTTTCCACCTCCTGTGTTCATAATTTATAAAACCAATAAAACTTAGATGACTTATTTTCTTGTCCTTTTTCGATTGAGAAAGGATTTAGTATAATTTAACTTCAATGAAATGAAAATAGTCATACATTAAAGCCAAAAGATTTCTCAGGGTCTTTTCCTTTCTCATATTTATTTTTCATTGTACATTACATACTCGAGTAAATTTTATGATTAATCCGTATATAACTTCTTCACAATATCTCATTTTCTTTTCTGATTAAAAAACTTTTTCGTTCATATTCTTTTAAATTTGTTTCAAATAATCCATTTATCAACTTCCTGATAGAATTTTTCACATGTATGTTCATCTAAGTGCCACATGCCAAATTTTGTCCATATTTTTCCATATTAATGGGATCTTAACGTAGTTTGAAACAAATTCAAAAGATCACAAATGAAAAAAGTGAGCTCTTAGATCACAAATAAAAATAAATATTACAAAAACACCATGCAATTTCCTTCGTGACAACTTAAATTTAGTCATGTGATTTTAAAATTTTGCAATAAACTTTAACATTTACAACTCCATTGCATCATTGAACTTCTATTCACATACTAGAGCAAATACATGCAATAGATTATACACGTACATAATAATTTGTGATAAATTTCAGAAAAATTTTAAATAAGACAGTCAATTTCATATAATAATTTCAATTTTTTTTCATCAACAGTCCTAGAATTTGATCGTGTATGTGTGTTAGCTAGGGATGTTGATGGACAAGGTACCTCCTAATTTTCTTAATTTTGTTTTATCCAAATCCAAGCTGGATTGAATTTTAGGATCTTGTGGTTTTGTGTATGTTGTAAAGAACATTAGGAAAAGTGCTTAGTTGTGTTTTTTACTTAATTCTGATCACTTAATTACTTATAGGGGAGTGATTAAAAATCATGCTGGGACAGGTTGTTGGGACCCTAATTTGTTTTGCTTGGGTTTTTTTGGGTAAAGGATAGAGAGCTATTCCACAATGTTTTCTAAGGTCATGTAGGCATATGAGTATCTGCCACTAAAACTCTGAGTGGTGGATGGATATGGAATTGTATAGATATGATGCAGCACAAGTCAATTTATATGTAAAAAGAAGTGCTCTGCAAACAACATTGAAGACTTCGGTTGTTATAAAGGTTCTAGTGCTACTAAAATTGCTTTAAAAAAAATACATAAACTCATTAGTTTAGACTTTGTTTATATATCGTTACTTTTTTGCTATAATTTTTATTATTTTTCTTTGCTTTTATATTTATTTTTATTTATTTTACTTTTTTTTGCAAAAAAAAAAAGTCAAAAGTAAAAAACAAAAACATCAACCAAAGGAAACTTTAGTTACAAAAGAATCATGCACTAGTTTTAATACAAAATGAAGCAAGAGGAATTAAATTTAGTTATTGATCAAGAACAAATAATACTAAGATTTGTTTTTCCACGAGGAACTGACCCTTATAATTAGAATTTGTAGCGGATTGGGCGAGGAAGTGAGCTAAAGATAAAAGAAACAACTTAAATATAGACTTGTGAAATGACTTTTGTGTATGGTTTGCTTAATATTTTTGTACATTTCTTTAGCCAAAAATTTACTTTAAAGATTATTTATTTCAGTTTCAATGCAAGCCCAATTGATATTCAAAGAAAACTTCTTTTTGGGAAAGAAAATTTTCTATGTGCTTTACTTGACTAAAGCTTTTGTTCAATGTTATTGAGCTCTAACTTTTTTTTTTCTTCATAAATCAAATTTTTGGAAAACTGAAAGTGAATAAATATTTTCACGATTAAGCTAAAAGAAAGTCGAAGAATTTTATCTTGCAAATATTTATTTTTGACTTGAATAGTAAATGAAAAATACTAAGCTAAAAGATATTATGAGACTTCAAAATGAGGACGGGGCCGTTCCTAGCTTTATTGGGACTGAAGGGTGTAGATGGGTTTTGGGAGATGGTGAAAGCATATTGTTTTCGTATGATGTGTGGCTTGATGATCCTCTTAGGGAGAACTTTTCTTGGCTTTTTAATATTGTGACTAAAAAGGAGGCAAAGGTGATGGAATGCTTTAAAAGATTGAGTTTAGAAGGAGTTTGTTTGATTGGGGGTTGGAGTTGGGTAGATTATTAGAGAACCTTGATTATGTTTTCTTGGTTCCTAAGAGAGGCGATAAGTTGGTATGGACATGGGATGAGAGGGGCTGTTTTTCAGTGAGGAAAATGTCATCCAAGTTATTAGGAGTGACACCGCAAGAGGAGAATGGGATACTTCATCGAATATGGAAGTGACCTTTACCACCAAAGGTCTAATGTTTTCTTCTGGTTAGCCTACTTGGAATGAATCCCAACAAAAAGCTTTCTAGCATATAGAGGGATGCAAATGTCGGAGGAGCAGAAGATGAGCCCAAGGTGTAAGGTATGTATAAATGAAAGTAATCACATTCTCTTAAATTGTAAATGAATTTGGAACTTATGGTGAGAGATTATGAAATGGTGGGAGTGCAAAATGTGCATGCCGAACACAATTGCTCATTTCTTGGAGCAGGTCATGTTTTTAGGCGAACAAATGGAAAGTAAATTTAATTGGGCATTTGTGTGTAGTTCTACGTTGTGGTTGATACAAGGAGCTAGAAATGAGTATGTGTTTATAAAAAAAGAGTGGGAGATAAATGAGGTTCTTGTAGAACTTCGAAATTTTACATAAAGGTGAATTGATAATCTGACATAAAGGCATTATTGGATCTTGAGCCACATGTCTCAAAATCACCTTAGAAACCCTAGTTATAGAAATCTTAAGTTGTTTGAGAGAAAGAAAATGACTATGAAACTGAATGATAGAGAATTGGAGTGAAATATGGCAAACTATGAAGTATTGATACCTTGAAAGAGGGTATTGATACTTGTTGTCCAAAATACCTTGGGGGGCATTTTTTATGAAAAGTATCGACACCTACAATAGAGGTATTGACACTTGAGTTCCTAAATGCCTTCGGAAGCATCTTGCATGATAAGTATTGATAGCTACAAAGGAGGTATTGATACTTAAGGGTCAAAATGCCCTAGAAAGGCATTTTGCATGGGAAGTATCGATACTTACATCAGAGATATCAATACTTCTAAAGTGGCAAGCAAAAATAAAAAGAGGGAAACAACTGATTAAGACCTATCTCTTCTATTTTCATTCTCTCTCTTTCACTTTTCTTTCAACTTTTTCATTCTCTCTCTCACCCACCTCCAACCCTAGCTTCACATATCAAGATTGGAAGCTAGATTGAAGGAGCTTACCATGGTAAGGTTTAAAAAAAAAATCAACCTTAAGATTTGAATTGGGTATGAAATTGTGTAGACAGTGTTGGAGCAAAACCTAGATCTAAGTTATGCATATAGTTCTAGTTGAAACTCTATAATTGAAAGCATGTGTTAGAATTTTAATCATGAACCTTTTTGTTATAGGCATCATTGTAGCTTCAAGAGTAGATAACCAGAGGAGTTTGGTTAGGTGGCCTTGAATTGTGGTGGTGGCTTAAAAAGTAAATGGACTTACATTTAAATGGTCTTTTAGAAATGCATGAAAATGGTGTTTGAAGAAATTGTGCCTAGGAAATGTTTTGATGTGGTTTTATCAATCGAAGTAGGCATAAGTGTATGTATATATGTTTTATACAAAGAAATCGCATGGGAACAAGTTTTTCAAGTTATGTGAAATGTTTTTTAATAATTATGGTCTTTGCCCTACAACCAAGTTGTTACAGTGAAATCTTTAACGGTGATTTTGCAAGAAGCTAAGAAATTTGAAAAGAAGACTAAGGTCTTGTGAAGCTGCCGTTTAGTGTTCTTGCTCTTGCCGTTTCATATTTAGTCACTTTACCATTTAGTCTTTTTTACTGTGTTTTACTGTTTACCTCTATGTTTGTTGGGAATTGAAATATATATTTTTTCTTGTTAACACTACATCGTTTGGGTAGTTGTTGTGAGTCCATGTGCTAGGGAATCTTACACAGATCCCTGCACACCTCAATCCTTAGAATGCTAGATGGTTTTATCTAGTTTGTTGTTACATTTATTTTTCTCTTTCATCAAACCATCCATATATTTGTTTTTTCTAAGCTAAATGAAATTCAACCTTGATTGCCCATTTTGGTGGAAAATAATTTTTCTCTCTCCTTCCTCTTGACTAATTTTTTCCCTATTCTTTTTCACTTTCTGTGTATTCTTTTAGTTTTCTAGATTTCATTCAAAATGTTCAACATGGTATCAGAGCACCTTAAGGGACCTTGAGGGACTGTTTTGTTTTTGTTTTTTCATTTATCCTTGGATCATTATTCATCTTGTAGTGTGTTCTTATTTTTCTTTCATGGCAACAACTAGTTTTAGCACATCTACTCCTCCAATGTTCAACAAAGATAGCTATGCTTTTTGAGCGATGAAGATAAAGTCCTAAATTAAGGCCTTCAATCTTTGAGATACAGTGGAAACTAGGACTGAGCTAATACCGAGGCATGCCAACCCCACCATAGCTCAACTCAAGCAACATGAAGAAGACATTGCTAAGAGGTATAAAGCTCTGTCTTGCTTGCAATTTGCTGTCTCTAATGTAATTTTTGCTAGGATCATGCATTTAGAAAATCTTAAAGAGGTTTGTGATCACTTGAAGGATAAGTTTTATAGGAGTGAATGTACTAGCCAGATATGAACTTTAAATCTATCTAGACAATTTGAAATTTTGAGAACAAAAGATGATGAAATAATTAGGGACTTTTTAAAAAATTAATGAGACTTGTTAGTCAACTTAGACTGTTAGAGAGGTAATACTTGAGAAAAGATTAGTGAACAAAATATTGGTTAGCCTTCCTAAGAAATATAAGTCCAAAATTTCTTCATTGGAAGACTCAAAAGATATTGCACAACTCACCTTGAAAGAGCTAGTGAATGCACTAGAAGGATTATAACAGAGAAGGGCCTTTAGGAAAAAAAAACTTGGTTAATAGTGCCTTAGTGGCTAAAACTAAGAACTTGAAAGTTAGAAGTAATAGTACTAGAAGAACTATTTCTGGAAAAAAAAAAGGATAAAAGGAAGAAAATTGGTGGTGATAAGTTAGGGAAGCAAAAAACCAAGGATCCTCCTTATACTCATTGTAAAAAGAATACTCATTCTGTAAAATTTTACTGGTATAGACCTCATGTGAAATGCAGGTCATGAAATCAGCTTGGCCATGTGGAAAAGTTATGTAAGAATAAGGTTGCAACTTCTGATGAGAAGCAACTATTGATGAAGAAGTTGAAGCTATTGATGAAGTTTTGTTTATGGTTAGAGAAATTGGAAAACCAATCCAAAGATAGGAATGGTTGATTGATAGTGCTTGTTAATCATTTGACAAGTGATGAAAGCAAATTCACCACTCAACAGGAGTTACAAATCAAGAGTTGAAATTGGTGATGGTACTTTTTTGAAAATCCTTGGGATAGGGACTGTTGTAGTTGAAACTCAAATAGGCAACAAATACATCTCTGATGTGTACTTTGTACCAAAAGCTAATCAAAAACTCCTGTTAGCTCACTCAGAGTCATTATGCTCTCCTATTCAAGAACATATATTGTACCATATTTGATCTAAATGGAGATAAAGTCTTAACTATGGAGATGAAGTACAAGTGTTATTCTATTGACTGGAGTACCACTGAGCATGAAGCCTTTTACAGTACTGTTACTGATTCTGAAATGTGGCATAAACGAATGAGACATGTCAATTATGAGTCGCTGTAAAGAATGAATTCACAAGATATTGTTGAAGGTTTGTCTAAGATTGAGAAGCTTGACCTTGTCTGTAGGATATGTCACTTAAGCAAGTAAAGCAAACTTTCATTTCCCAAAGAAAAGAGATGGAAAGCTACAGAAAAACTATAGTTGATCCATACTAACTTGGGAAGCCCAACGAAGACTATGTCACTTGAAGGGAACAGTTATTATCTCATCTTTATTGATGATGCATTAAGGTATTAGTAGTTTTTTTTCTTAAAGGTTAAGTCTGAAGCTCTGAAGAACTTTCTTAAGTTCAAAAATCTAATGGAGAATCAAGCAAGGTCACGTATCAAAATTCTCAAAAGTGATAATGGTAAGGAGTTCACTTCTATAGAATTTGAAAGATTTTATCTCAACTTGGCATAAGTCATCAGCTGACTGTGACATATAATCCACAGCAAAATGGAGTATATGAGAGAAAGAACAAAACTCTCATGAAGATAACTAAGTGTCTACTATCTCAGAAAGGATTACTTAAGTCATTTTGGGTGGAAGCTATAAATACAACAAACTATTTGTTGAACCTGAATCTGACAAGGGCACTTGTAGACAAAACTTCTTATGAATGGTGGTTTAGTCATAAACCATCTGTGTCTCACTTGAGAATATTTGGTTGTGTTGGTTATGTCACAATCCCTGATGAAAAAAGAACAAAACTAGATGAAAAGAGCCAGATAGGTATCCATGTTGGCTATAGTGAAAAGTCAAAGGAATACAAAATGTATAGTGTTGACTCTAAGAAGATCATCATTAGTAGAGCTGTTAAGTTTGATATGAACGTTAGGTGGAATTGGGAGAAGCTGACTATTGAACACTGTGAAAATATAAGACTGGTTAATGAAGAAACTGTCAATGAAGATGATCCAGAAAGTGACATGAGTCATGCAATGAGAAGCATTGGATTATTACAAGACATTTATGTCAGGTGTACTCAAGTGTAATGTGGCAGTGTGTGAGCCAACCACCTATTCTGAAGCTGCTAAGGATGATAGATGGTTGAAAGCAATGGATAAAGAAATACAAATGACTTTGAACAATGGTACATGGATTTTAGTATATAAACCTGTTGGATTAACACATCATTGGCGTCAAATGGATTTACAAGGTCAAACTAAATGCAAATGGCACAATCAACAGATTCAAGGCAAGGTTAATAGTTATGCATAGATGTAAGGGGTGGACTATTAGGAGACTTTTGCACTAGTGGCAAGGCATGACACCATAAGGTTACTCACTGCTCTGGCTGCTAAGGAAGGATTGAAAATTTGGCATTTAGATGTTAAGTCTGCATTTTTGAATGGATTTCTTACAAAGGATATCTATATGCAGCAACCAGAGGGCTTCATTTTTCTTGGAACTGAAGGTAAAGTTTGTAAGTTGGTGAAGGCCTTATATGGCTTGAAATAGGCCCCTAGAGCCTGATATGGGAGGATTGACACCTACTTGACATCTCAAGGTTCCAAAGAAGTGCAAATGAGCACACACTATATGTAACTTTGTAGAATCTCACAGGCTTATTATTTCTCTATATGTGGATAACTCGCTCATCACTAGTTGAGTGAGTCATTGTTGAAGGAATTTAAAGCTAAACTGATGAGTGAATTTCAGATGTCTGACTTAGGAGAGATGAGTTATTTCCTTGGATTGTAATTTCTACAAACTCTTGATTTTATCTGTATACATCAGAGTAAATATGTTAAAGAATTGTTAAAAAGGTTTCAAATGGAAGAGTGTAAGCTTGTTGATACTCTTTTACCTACAAATTGCAAGTTATCTAAGGGTGATGGTTCCCCAAGTGCAGTAAATTCTGTTTACAAAAGTATTATAAGAAGCTTACTTTATTTGACAACATCTAGACTTGATATTATGTATTCAACAAGCCTATTATCCAGGTTTATGCAGTAACCTTCTCAGACTCATTACTCAGCAACAAAGAGAGTATTGAGGTATATTAAGGAAACATTTGACTATGGTTTGAAGTTTAAGAAAAAGTCTAGTAATGAACTGGTAGGCTTTTGTGACAGTGACTGGCCTGGAAGTACTGATGAATCCAAAAGTACTACAAGGTATTGTTTCTCATTGGGAAGTGCTATTCAATTGGAATTCAAAAAATTAGGAGGTGGAAGCTCAGTCATCAGCTAAAGCAGAATATACAGCAGTTGCAACAGCTTTAAATCATGTGATTTGGTCGAGGAAAGTCTTCTATGATTTGGGTTATAGCTTTAAGAAAGGTATTTTGTTGTATATTGATAACAAATCTACTATGTCAATTGCCAAGAATCCAATCCAATATGGCAAAACAAAACATATCAAGGTGAAGGTCTATGCTATTCGAGAAGGTATAAAAGAAGAAGAAGTTGATGTTTGTAGAGGGTTCTTTTAGTTAGAGAGAGAGATGATATGTTGCAATGAGGGAATCAGGATTCGTTAGAGGCAACAGAGAGGAAGAATGAAGCAGTCCTTGAAGCATAAGTGCTTTGGGTGGGAGGTGGTGAAGGATGAGAAAAGGTGGAAGAGGCAATAGACAATGGCGATTGGGAAAGGCTTAAGAGAAAGAATGCTTGGAGGAATCTAGAGAGACTTTTCAGAGTAATCTTTGCTAGGTATCTAATCCTTTCTCCTTACATCTCAACTTTCTATTTATACTTAATAGGAGCACTTTCTTATGAGTAGTTAAGAGAACATGTTTAATCATGAGAGAACGTGCTTATCATGGAAGAGTAGATGGAAGAATGTTTTATGGGATATTAAAAGAATGACAATGTAGTTGAGTAGTTGGCGTAAGTTTTGAGTAATGGAATAGCAACACTTGATAGTGAGTCACGTGTATTTTTAAGGAGTAAGGAAGAAAAAATGGTGAAGCACATGTACTTCAAGGAAAGGTTAAAAGGAATTCCTCTTAATTATCTTCATATCTGAGCCACCAAGCCAAACTCTCTAGAACATCCCAAATGTGAAGGTAACTCATGAACCCTGCCACTTGTTCTTTGCTTTTACCTCATCGTACAAACAGTTGTTCCATACTTGCTCTTAGAGTGATTTTGCACCTGGAACACCCCTTGGAGTTTTCATGTTTGGAACACCCTTGGGCGCTTCCGCGCTTGGAACACCCTTGTGTGTTTCCATGCTTAGAACACCCTTAGGTGCTTCCACGCTTGGAACACCCTTAGGCACTTCCACGCTTGGAATACCCTTGGGTGTTTCCGCGCTTCCACGCTTGGAACACCTTGGGGCACTTCTGTGTTTGGAACATCCCTGATGTAATTTTCTTGTAAACAGTTCTTTAAAAGTAATAGTTAACCAGAATTGGGCATCTACAATGTTTAGCATTGAAATACCAATATTCAACTTGCAAATATTTTCACAAAAGGCTTGAGTAAGGATCAATTCATGTTTCTAAGAATTGAATTGAGGATTTGTAGTTCAAACACCAAGGAGGTGCGTTGAATAATTATGGTCTTTGCCTTGCAACCAAGCTGTTACAGTGAAAGCTTTAATGGTGATTTTGCAAGAAACTAAGAAATTTGAAAGGAAGAAGAAGGTCTTAGGAAGCTACTGTTTAGTGTTCTTGCTCTTGTCGTTTCATATATAGTCACTATAACATTTAGTCTTTTTTATTGTGTTTTATTGTTTACCTCTATGTTTGTTGAGGATTGGAATATACTTTTTTTTTCTTGTTAAAACTATACCGTTTGGGTAGTTGTTTTGAGTTCTTGTGCTAGGGAATCTTACACCGATCCTAGCACACCTCAATCCTTAGAATGCTAGATGGCTTTATATGGTTTGTTATTTCATTTATTTTTCTCTTTCATCAAACCATCTATATATTTGTTATTTCTAAGCTAAATGAAATGCAACCTTGTTGCCCTGTTTTGGTGGAAAAGAATTCTTCTCTCTCTTTCCTCTCGACTAATTTCTTCCTTGTTCTTCTTCACCTTTTGTGTATTCTCTCAATTTTCCATATTTCATTCAAAATGTTCAACAAATGCCTATGTTATTGATGTGTTGAGTATGTTAAAAAAAAAAGTGATATCTTATTGGTCGTTGAGCTATGTGTTAAATGTGGAAAAATTGAAAGATAAAAGGGTAATTTTTTGTGAAGTTTCACTATCAATGAAACTTTTATATGCCTTTGATAAAAAAGAGAGAGATGCTGACCTTGAACCATTGTAGTTCTCTTTGCATTTGCAGAGCTGCTCCTGAGATTTGTTGAAGCTTAAGCTGAGATTGGGGTGATAGTTTCCCTGCCAAATGTAACATATTATTGTTGTTCACATCAGTGAAAGAAAGAAAAATATACTTTATAGTATCTAGCCCATATATGAGGCTAAAAACTTTTTCTTGTCTATGTGCAATTGCAATGTGGAATATGCTTCTATCGTCCACGTCACTAATAATCAATAAATCTAGATTATGTTTGATGATTTCAACAATAAACTCCATCATCCCCCGTTGAGCAGCGTTGATAATTGCTGGAATCACTAATCCTTGATAACATTGTTCCATCTCAAACGTAGCTATTGTCTTAGACATCAAAAGCAAAAGCTCATGGGCATAGACATGGGCCAGCTTTAAATCATATATTTGCTTGATTCCTACATAAATAAATATAAGTTTTAACCAATTACTATAATAGAAGAAATGGCTGCCAAAACAAGAGTTGAAAAATATATAAAGGGAATAAACAAAAGTGATCAAGTAACATACCAAAGAATTTTAAGAGATTTGACCCCAACCCAAGTAATTGCCCTGCAACTGCACAATTCAACCCATTCTCTGACTTAGACAGGCCAATGTAAAGAATATCAAGTCTGAGCAATTTGAGATTGAGCCAAGGAAAAATGAAAAAAATATAAATTTGAGATTCCAATTTCTGATTAAGAAAACATTTTGTTATACCTAAGATCTCTTGTCGTCCGAGGATTTGAATATGAGATCTTCAAGTTAAAATTTTAATGTTAAGATGTTTGATTGAGAAAACAACACTTAGAGCAAAATTAATTATAATTATGAAAAACATATCTTAGAGCATTCCTACTTAGAGCTTGTATAAAAAGTGCGGTTTGAGTAGAATTGTTTTAAAAAGTACTGTGAAGAGAAATTAAATAGCTTTAGGTAAACTTAATGCAGAAGTACTATAGAGTGTAAAAAACTATTTAATAATATTCTAATTTATTTTTATAAATAAAAAATAAGAGGTTCAATTGTATTCAACAAAATTATAAATTTTAGAATGCATGTTATAAATAAATAAAATAATTTTTTATTAATTAAAAATAATAAAATGAATTAATTTAAGAGAAAAAATTGAACCAAACGAAAAAGATGAATATAAAAAAATATAATTCTTCCTATAATTTTATAAATTATGAAAAATAAAGTGAGAATATAAAGAAGTCTTATTAAATACTTTTTACTACTCATTAGCACTTTTTGAAAATAATATGATCGGCAACTTTGTCTAAAAGGTCAAATAGACTTCTCGCATAAGCTAAAAATTTTAAAATTTTGAGAATTAAACACTTGTACTTTTGTAGTAGAAAAACTCTTCCATAAGCTGAGGCAAAAATTCACTCATATATTACTATTATATGTGATTTCCTTTTTATTTGAAACTTCTTTTTTTGAATTTTTCACCAATCAAACACAGAATTTATTTTTTTGTAAAATTAAACTTAAAGCTTTTTTTATGGTTAGTCAAGTAAGTTTAATTACACATAGACACACACGAAAAAAACCTTCTAAAGTAGAAAGAATTTCTTTATTATTAGAAAACCAATTCATTCCTTGTAGTTCAAGTCATGAAGTAGAACATACCTTGCGTTGTGAAGTTTTTCATTTCCTTTTGATCTTGTAGTTCATAAGTATTTATCCAAACATCGTGTTCACTAAACCAAGCTTTGGGTTGTTTTACCTTTAAACCTACAACAACAATATGTCATTGTCGTTAAATTATATTATGATGTATTATACATACACTACAATTTTTTTTTACGTGCAAACTCATTTATTCTTTAAATGTTTTTTACATTTTCTTTCTTTCTTGTGTTTAGTTCTTCTTGTTAAGGATAATACTAGACATTATCTATTATTGTAATTTAATTTCTATTCCTATCATATTAGCTTTATCTAGATACTTAGTTTTATCAGTTAGTTTTACATTATTGTATATATATATACTCTTGTCAATTAATAAAACTTAACAATTACAAATCAAAATCTCCACATGGTGTCAGACCTTTATCACCATGAGTATTATTCCTCAAACCTCCACTTCTCCCCTTTTTACTCCTACAACTGCTCATCACACCTTTTCTGTAAAACTCACTACCAAAAACTACCTAGCTTGGAAAACACAACTTTTGCCTCTCTTAAACTATTAAAATCTTAATGGCCTTATTGATGGAACCTCTCTTGAACCAGCCAAGATTATTCTTTCTCCCACCCTACCCCAAGAACAAATTACCAATCCCGAATATCAATCTTGGTTTCAAAAGACTATATGTTTCTTTCTTAGCTGTTATCTTCTTTAATTGAAGAAATCTCTCTCTATCTGATTGGGTTATCTTCTTGTTTCACTGTTTGGCACCCTATTGCCAATGCTTTTGGGATTTTTCTAAAAATTTTCAATTTCAGCTTCACATTGAACTTCAGGAATTCAAGAAAAATGATTTTTCTATCTCTAAATATCTACAATGGGCCAAATATTTACTGATAAATTAAGTGTTGCTAGGTAAACAATGACCTCTGCTGAATTTAATGCCATTATTTACTGCCCTTAATCTTCGGCCTAATCCTGTCCCTTTTCATGAGTTGCATGGTTAATTAGTTGCTCACGAAATTCTTCTTAAAGGCACTCATGAACAACCAATTGCTAACATTATTCTCAAATCTACTACCTCTTCCAACAATTCTACCCCTCTCCTTCCTACACTTCTATGCCATTATCTTCCAATCCAAAAATCCTCTATCTCCTATTCACGTCGCCCATAGAGCCCTTGTGAGATTTGTGGACTCAAGAATCACATGGTAGATAAATGCAGAAAGCGTTATGCTCCATGATAGTTTTCTAATCCATGAGCTAATCATGTCTTTTATGGCTTGTCTCCATTTTCTTCATTTATTCCTTATTCACCCCATCCATCTACATATTACACCCATGCTAGTTTATTTACACCTTGGTTTGCAGACGCTACGGTAAATTATCATACTACTCTAGATCTCTTTGATCTCACAATTGCCAATGACTACAAAGGTGGTAATCAACTTCATGTGGGTAATGGCCAAGGTTTGCATATTTTTTATACTGGCACTGCATTTCTTACTTATTCCCATGGCAATCTCAAACCTTGAAGTATTTTAAATGTCCCACAAATTACCAAGAATCTCTTATCTATTCAAAAATTTGCTAATGACAATTCTTGTTTCTTTGAATCCTTGCCCAACACTTTTCTTATTAAGGATCAGGACACTAGGAAGGTTTTATTGCATGGACCGAGTGAAGATGGAATTTATGTTTTTCGTTCTTTGCAAATAAAGAAGGAAGCCTTGGTTAGTGAACGGTTGTCTCTTACAAATTAACATGCTCGACTTTGCCATCCTCACCTTCGCACAGTTTCTCAAGTAGTTAGAGATTTTAATTTGCCTTGTTTGAAATCTTCACTAGTGTCTCCTTGTTCTTCATGTTTGTTAGGTAAATTAGCTTGTTTGCTTTGGCTTCTGTTGATCATAGGAGTCAAGCTCCATTTGATGTTATTCATTCCAATGTTTGGGGCCTGACTCCAATGCTGTCAAGTTTAAGACATAGATATGTCATTTTATTTATTGATGATTTCACTAGATACATTTGGGTGTATTTTTTAAAGAATAAAAGTGAGGTCTATTCCATTTTTCTTAATTTTCATAACTTTGTGGAATGGAAATTCAATATTAAAATTAAAGCTTTTCATTCAAATTGGGGGGTTGAATATTATAAATTAAATAAGTATTTTCAACAAATCGGTATCGTTCATCGCATTGCCTGTCCATACACACATGAACAAAATGGTATTGTTGAGCACAAAATTTGTCATCTTGTTGACACTAGCCTTATTTTACTTGCTCATGCTAAAGTCCTTTTAAAATATTGGAATTTTCCTTTTGATATGGCCATTGTTTTGATTAATACCTTACCATATCCTATTACTCTACATAAAAGTCCTTTCTCCTTGTTGTTTAATAAAAATCTAGATCATTTCGTTTTCAAACCCTTTGTCTGTGCTCTTTTTTCTTTATTGCACCTATACAATAAACATAAATTTGTTTTTCGCAAAAATTATGCGTTTATTTAAGTGATTCTCCCTTTCATTATGCACGTTGTTGTCTTCAATTGGACACAGGTTGCGTATACTTAGCTTGACACGTCAAATTCTTGGACAAAGAATTTTCCTTTCACAAATACACTCAACTTGTTTCTATGTCTCAGTCCTCACAACAATGGCTTTCTCTTTGTGGGTATAAAGATAGCCACACAGTCACATGCAAGCCTTCAAGTAATGTTTTTAATTCTTCTACTCTATTATTATCTTTTATCCCTATCACCTTACCTATCCCGTTATGTCATAGTCAACCTCTACCTACCCAAATATGCCTAAACACCTCATCCTCATCCATGCCTTCTTTAGTAGATTCTAATCCTACCTCCTCTTTATCTCTTACAATTTCTCGATCTCTTTTATTCTCTCTTGCTAATCTTTAATCTTTACCTGGTCTTGATTTAGTTGTTGATGTAACATAATATCTTGTTTCCAATAACTTCAACTACAAAATCGATTCTTGTTCTTCCTCACCACCTCACACGCATATAATGAAATAATGTCCCTCTACTTTCCAAAGACAATGACATGCTCATACAGCCCTGTTGCCTTCCTCTAAACCAAACTTTCTTCATCAAGAACCCTACACATTTTCCAAGCCAAACCATATGTCGAATGGAGAAATGCCATGTCTGATGAGATTATTGCACTCTTTACTAATAACACATGGACTTTGGTTCCTCGTTCGCAACATCAAAATGTCATTGGCAATTGATGGGTATTCCAGATTAAAAGGAAATTAGATGACAATGTTGATCGCTGTAAAGCACGTCTCGTTGCTAAGGGCTACTCACAACAAGATGGAATAGATTACGCTGAAACTTTTAGTCTTGTTATTAAAAGCACAACTATTCGAACTGTGCTAGCATTGATCATTTTTTGTGGTTGGTATATTAAGTAGTTGGATATATTTAATGCATTTCTACATGGTTATATTAATCATGGACTTTGGTTCCTCGTTCGCAACATCAAAATGTCATTGGCAATTGATGGGTATTCCAGATTAAAAGGAAATTAGATGACAATGTTGATCGCTGTAAAGCACGTCTCGTTGCTAAGGGCTACTCACAACAAGATGGAATAGATTACGCTGAAACTTTTAGTCTTGTTATTAAAAGCACAACTATTCGAATTGTGCTAGCATTGATCGTTTTTTGTGGTTGGTATATTAAGTAGTTGGATATATTTAATGCATTTCTACATGGTTATATTAATCATGAAATCTTTATGAAGCAACCGGTTAGCCATATTGATAGTGAACATCCTGATTATGTTTGTAAACTGTAAAAGTCATTACATAGTTTTAAAGCACGCCCCAAGAGCTTGGTTTCACAAGCTTCACAATTATCTCATTCAACATGGCTTTATTCCATCTAAGGTCGACACCTTTTTATTCATTAAGCTACATGGCAATCCTAAGCTATTTTTCTTGTTTATGTTGATGGCATCCTTGTCACAGGTACTCATCCGAATATGATTCATTCTTTTATCAAAGACTTACATCAAGGATTCCTTGTTCGTGACATGGGCTCTCTACATTATTTTCTTGGTGTTAAAATTACTTACTTACCAAATGGTATGCTTTTGTCTCAACAAAAATATGCTAGAGACTTACTTTCCTAAACAAATATAGTAGCAAGCAAATCTTGTTATATGCCTATGGCTGCTAATCCTCCTTTGTAAAAACCCTTGGGTGAGCATTTTGAGGATGCTAAATTGTATAGAAAAATTGTTGGGCCCCTTCAATACATTACCCTCACAAGGTCAGATGTTGTTTTCTTCGTCAATAAGCTCTGTTGTCAATTCATGCATTGTCCTACTACTACTCATTAAAAAGTTGTAAAATGCTTATTGGATGATCTTAAGAATACTAGTGATTATGGGTTGTTCTTGGCGAATAATTCTTCTCTTTTGCTCCAATGTTTCACTAATAGTGATTGAGAAGGGTGTCTTGATGATCGACGTTCAACTAATGGTTATGCAATTTATTTGGGAGTCAATCTGATTTCTTGTACTGCCAAGAAACAACCGACAATAGCTTCATCATCCATAAAGAGTGAATAAAAAGCCATGGAAAATGTCGCTGCTGAGTTAGCTTAGCTTCATTCCCTGCTAGGAGAATTAGGTTTTCATTCCTCTTCACTTTCTACCATATAGTGTGATAACATTGGTGTTATTTATCTTACTACCAATCTTGTTTTCCATTCTTGCACAAAACATGTTGAATTAGATTACCATTTTGTGAGGGAATTGGTAGCTTAAGGTAAATTGGCTATTCGATTTATTTCCAATGCTGATCAAATAATCGATATCATTACTAAATCGCTGGGCAAATCTCTATTTGAAAAGCATTGTGCCAAGCTTCGACTCATGTCAAGATTGTCATCAACTTGAAGGGGGGTGTTATTAAAGATAACACTAGACGTTATCTATTATTGTAATCTAATTTCTATTCTTATCATCTTAGCTTTATCTAGATACTTAGTTTTATCAGTTAGTTTTACATTGTTGTGTACATATATATATATATGTTAATTAATAAAACTTAACACTTTCGAATCCAAATTTTTACACTTCTTTATTTTTCTTTCTTTAACTTATTCATTTAGTTAGTTGAAACCTATAGTTTTCTTTTTAATTTTGTTTTCTTTTAGTTTAAAATTTATTCACATAATAATTCATATATTTCTTTCTATTGACCTATTGATTGGTATCCATAAGAAAACTACATAACTCTATTAAATTTATGGGAATAGATATTAGAGCTAATCAGCAGTTTAGACATTATTTGGTGCATGGGAGGTGACTTCGACGTCGTCAAATCTATTGAAGAAAGAACCGGGTACAAGTATGTGGATAGCTGAATGTCTAAATTTAGAGACTTCATAAAAGAGTCAGGTCTTTTCAATCTTCCCTTATCTAGTGGTAACTTTACTTGGTGTGATTTCAAAAATAATGCTAAATTCAGTAGGCTTAACCGTTTTTGACATCGCTTAAGAAGCACTAAGTAGAATATCAGAACATGGCAACATGACACCATTGGCAATTTAAGTGACAAAATTCACATTCTAGAGTTAGATATTCATCAATTTTATAAAATATGCAAACTAAACGGATTAATGCTGAAAAAAGCCAAAACTTAGCCAAAAAAAAAAATTATGGCAACTATACAGAATAGAGGAACGCACATGGCAGCAAAAAGCAAAAATCAAATGGTTTTTTGAAAGAGACCGTAATATGTGTTATTTCCACAATATCGCCTCAATTAGAAAAAGAGCCAACCGAATAACCAAAATCCTACATCAAGGCCTCTTAATCACTAATTTGAAGCTCATCAAAAAAGAGATTGAACGACACTTTGGTAAGCTTTATGAACACAAGGGAGTGCATAGACCTAAAGCCCTTAATCGTGATATCATGAGACTCAAAATGGAATCTACGGAATCTCATGAGAGGAAGTTCACTAAGCAAGAAATATAGGAAGCCATTGCTAGCTTTGAGGGTAGTAAGGCCCTAAGGCTGGATGGATTTAACTTTTGTTCTAAGGCCGGATGGATTTAACTTTTGTATCAAAAGTTAGTAGGGATTTATAAAGGAAGAAATTTTAAACTTGGTTTAGGACTTATATTTTAATGAGATTATTGCAAGGTTTATTAATGTTTCCTTTGTTGTCATGGTGCCTAAAAAGGAAAATCCTAAAACCTTTAATGACTTTTGACCTATTAGCCTTGTAGGTTGTCTCTACAATATCATTGCCAAGACCCTTACTTTAAGGTTGCACAATGTTATTTACGAGGTTGTTGGAATTAACCAATTTGCCTTCATCAGTGGAAGATAGCTTCTTCATTGTTCCATCATTACAAATAAAATGTTGGATAAGATAAAAAAAAAAGAAAAGAAGAAGTAAAGTTGGAGGTCTCTTCTTCAAGGTTGACTTCGAAAAGGCATTTATTAGTGTCGCTTAGGAATTTGTTGATTCTATCATGGAAAATATGGGGTTCAGGTTCAAATGGCGTAGGTGCATAATGTCATGTATCTCCACTACCACAGTCTTGGTTCTTTTCAATAGAACCCCTACCAAGGAAATTAAAATGGGTACAGGTTTAAGACAAGGATGTCCATTGTCCCCTATGTTGTTTAACTTGGTTGTGGAAGTTTTTAGCTCTATGATGCATAAAGCTGTCAACAATTAGCGGATTAAAGGTATTGTTGTTGGTCGAACCAGAATTCATGCTTTTCATCTCCAGTACATAGACAAAACAGTAATCTTATTTGAACCTTACCTCAATTCTTTTCTTAATATTAAAAGGGTTCTAAGGTGTTTTCAAGTGATATTGGGGCTGAATATAAGCTTCTTGAAAAGTCACCTTTATGGGGTTGGCATTGAGCAAAATATTGTTGAAGAGTGGGCAGCCTATAGGGCCAGCCCTTGGGTAAAGCCACTCAAGCAAGGACTTTAGGCCCCCAATTCGGAGAGGCTTTATAATTTTATAATATAATTTATTACATTAAAAGTATATAAAAATTAAAAAATATGAAAATAAAAAATAATTAATAAAATTACTTGTTTTCTCACTTCCTTAATTATGTGTCTAATAAATCTCAATTTGCTATTACTTTCTACTTTCTAGAATACTATATTATTTCTAATCAACTAACGGTTATATGTATTTAATCATCTCCAACAATTTTTTTTTCTCACTTATTTCTCCTATAACCAATCAACATATTTAATGATTTCTAACAACTATTTTTTCTCCTATATATAAAACCAATTATTTCTTTTTCAATGTATAATATCTACTTTTGATTTCTTCTTTTCTCATTTGCTTTTTCTTCCTTCTTCTTTTAACTTCAATTTTCCTCCAAAGAATACACAAGAAGTCGTTATGTTATTATCTTCATAAACCCATGAACCTCATTTGCGATTTACTATAAGCATTCAACAATTAGGTACTATTGTTCTAATATTTACATATTTTTTTACTTTAATTTTTAATTTATATTATATTATTATATTACTTTTATTTTATATGATTGTTGATTTATTTGAATTAAAAATCTTGATTGTTGATTTTGTATTAGTCATTTAAAAAATATAAAAATTGTGCATCTTAAAACACTAGAAGAATAAAAATTTAATTATTTTTTAATTTCAATAAAAGAATGTTTCATTGAATATTTCGTTTTAGGCCTTTGAACTTATTGAGCCGCCCTTGGCAGCTTGCATCAATTGCAAACTTGGTGTGCTGCCAACTACCTATCTTGGGCTCTCTTTTGGTGCGAAACAAAGATCAACCAATATGTGGCAACTAATTATTCAAAGGATTGAAACCAGATTGGATTCTTAAAAAGCCAAAACTCTTTCTATGGAAGGGTAAATCACTTTCCTTAAATTGGTTCTCAATAGTTTCCTTGTGTTTTATATATCACTTTTTCAAATGTCTGTCAAAGTTCAAAACACTATTAACAAGATCCAACGAAGATTTATTTGGGGAGGGCCAAATTTGGTTCGTAAACTCCACCATGTTAGTTGGAACTCTATTGGCAACTATCGGGCCTTAGGAGGACTTGGGCTGCTTGACATTGCTCTTAAAAGCAAGGTGCTTTTAAACAAGTGGCTTTGAAGATTTAACAATAAACAAGAAAGCCTGTGGAGGAAGGTCTTGGTAGGAAAGCTTGGGGACAACCATGATAGTCTTTTCTCAACTATTGCCAACAGTGTGAATTCCTCCCGACTATGGAACAACATCACCAGACCCCTTGATGGTACATATGACTACAACAGCTTTGTCTGTGATGGCATCGAAATTTCAATTGGTAATGGTGAAAAAGTGAGCTTTTAAGATATGCAATAGATTGAAGGATACATGCTTAAATTCTTTTTCCTTAGGATTTTTGCCCTTGCCAACAAGAAAGAAGGTCGAGTTGTTGATTTTAGTACTTAGGATGGAAATGAATGGAAATAGCAAATTGATCTAAGGTGAGAAGTTTTAGGTTCGAAGAGTGAACAATGTCAACAATTCAAGGAGCTTCTTGACTGTCAAATCTTAGCCAAAGACTTTCAAGATAACTTGGTGTGGAAGGGTAATTCTAATGGTAAATACAACTCGAGATCCTTCTACCGCAATGTCCTTCAAGCCATTACGCTGTAAACCGGCCTTTAGGAGAAAATTTGGACGGGTCTTGCCCTCTACAAAACTGAAATCTTTTACTGGCAACTTCTACAAGGAGGAATTGTAGTGAAGGATAGCCTTGCAAGCAAAATAATCATAAGTGACTCATCTGCTTGTTGCCTTATTTGCAAAAAAAAAAAAGAAACAATAAACCATCTCTTCTTTGAATGTGAAAATACATGTTACCTTTGGCACTTATGGGCCATGCCTTAGAATGTCAATTGGGTTTCCCATCGAGATCCTCAAATATGTTTTTTTCCATGGTGCGAGTTCGGCAATCAGTTGGATAACAAAGACATATGGGTCATGGCTTGGTACGCTATCTTATGGACAATCTAGATTTCAAGGAATGAAGTGGCATTCAAAGGCAAGGAATGGTATGTTGATCAAATTTTTGAACTCATTAAGGTTAGAGTGGCATGATGGTGTAACGTCATGGCTTAACCTAAACCTATGCATTAGAGATTTAATTCAACTCCCCAATAAAGGCATCATCCCAAAAAATGCTAAGAAAATTCCTATCCTGGCTAAATGGCAGAAGCTTCAAGCCGGTTTCCTTAAGTTAACACCGATGGCTCTTTTAGAGGCAACCTCAGAGACTCAAGCATTGGGAGTTTTTTGAGAAATGATAATAGGGACTCGCTTATTATTTTCTCTAAAGATATAGGGCATGCTAACTCCAATGCCATCAAGATCTTTATTGCTAAGGAAGCCATATTCTTTTTCGTAGCTTCAAGTTGGTCTCATTCTTGCTCTTTAATCCTTGAATCTGATTATACTAATGTGGTTGCATCATCAAAAACCCCTTTGAGGTACCTTAGAGATATAGCCAGCACATCATCCTAATTTCAAAGTTGCTCGAAAGAGTCTTGTCTTGGCAGATTAGATATGTGCCTCGGTTAGCAAATGAAGCTACTAATCAACTTGCTAAAAATGGAGTGTCGAGGCCTCATGATTTATTGTAGATTTGTTCTTAAGCCAATCCAGTGCATAGTAATAAGATTCTGTCGCTAACTGATGGTACATACTGACTGCTCATATATGTGAGGGTTCTTTTGAGCATTTGGTGTTTTTTTTGTTCTTGCTTTTGTTGAAGTATGTTGAACTGTAGAGATTTGTGATTTGGTCAAGTTCAGAACAAATGTGCAGGGCTTTTTTTTGTCCCCCCCCTCAATTTGACAAAACATTCTTACTGATCTGTCAAATGGTTGATTCACCGTAAGTCTTTTTGCTATGTTACGGTTTTTTGACTGCTTGTACAAGGACTCTCTTTTCTAGTCCTGAATATAAGCATTCCTTTTTAGCTTTTCAAAAAAAAAAAACACCACATAAATAGCCATAGTTATTGTTAGTATATTTTCAAAATTAAAAGTTGTCTCTTCAAGTGAAAAGCTATTTTTTTATATTTGTGTCTCAAAGATTATGTTTTATGGAATGAATAGTTACCATTTCACAAAGTAATTATTAAAGCAATACATTTACCCAAAGATTTTGTCTTGCAAAAATGCAAAGGAATCTTTAAGATAAAAAGATACATTGATGAAAGGGTTGTATCCTTAAGAAGAGACACTTGCAAGTCTATGTAAAGGATTTGCTACCAACCATTTTGACACATAAAAAACAAACAAGATAAGAGAAAAAAATTAAGAGTAAGAGAAATATTATGTTCTAAAAATTAACATAAACACTTAAATTCTCATCAACTACCAAAAGAGTCCAAATTCCTTATAATCTACTTGCTGCCGAAAGTAAGCTATAAGGCCAAAAAACTTTGCAAACCTTCAGGCATATCTAATGGTCTATTCTCATAAAGTGTAAGACGAAGTTAGACTTTGGCTTCATTATATCTCTATGGATATTCATATAATTCCCCTTTGCATACCAAGTAGTAGAGGCAAAATAAGTTTTAAAAATAACGTCTATTGAAAAGTTTACTTTAAAGCTAATTTTATCTATTCCTTAAATTCCATCTAAACACCATTTGCACCAACTATTACTTCTTTATAAAATTAGAATTGTCCAGTGGAAAAAGAAAATGAACAAATAATAACTTTTGATTTATTTAAAAATTTTGCATGAAATAAAATTTGCAAAAGGATTACTTTAATTATTAAAGGCATTAGATTGGAAACTAATTTGATAAAGAGAAAGAGAGAAGTGATACTGACAAGAATAGGTCCAGCGTTGCCAAAATGAGAACCCACTGCTGCTAAGGAATCCAGAAGGTTGACACGATAATGCTAAAGCAGCATTCACTCCATTTCTCTCTTGAGCAAATGCTAACTGTGGACGATGACGGAGTAGATCCAAAGCAACATCTAGTAAAGTGATGATATTGAAAAAAATTAAACCCCGTGACAAGATATATTAAAAAAAGAATTGTTTTAGTGTTTACAACTTATGTCACTCTTACCAAACCATTTGTTATTAATACAGTCTTTGACGAACAACGCTGCCTGACGTTCGTTTTCTGGTGAGAGTAGAAATTCTCGTGTAGTCATGTTGCATAGATAGTGAGTCATATCTTTATGGCCTATCCAACATGCATAATTAAGTGGAATTTCTCCTTTGTGATCTTGAACAGTAAGTAATTCCCCATTCTTTCTGATCAAGCTTTGGGCTATTTTGGAGTTTTTAGTGTAAATGGAGGCACGGTGAAGAATTGTGCGACCAGTACCATCTTGCAATTTGAGGTCTTCCTCTGACATTGTGCTTAGAAATTCGTCAATCATATCCAACTGACCTTTGAAGATTGTGAAATGAAAGGTCGTGAAAGAGGAGTTGCAAATGGCAGCAGTGGCTAAATGCGCTTGGGACGTCAAAAGACTCTTCGCTGGTTCCAAACCTCTTTCCTTAATAGCCTTGAGGAGCTCCAAAATACGAGTGCGGCTAATACGTCTAGCCACTGCCACCACACAACGTTATTAATAGAATACTATGCCAACGATTGGTAATTTATTACGTACTAGGTTGAATAATTTTAGATTTTGTATAATGTAACATAGTTATAATATAGATTTTCATGTCCAATATAGCTTGATTCGTATAATTTGTATGTGATTTATTATAATGTGTTTGAATAAGTTAATTCACATGATTCAATATATACATTTAATCAATTTAAATTTATTTATTAAAATATTACTGATATTTAAAATTATATAATCATTGACTAATTGTGTTTAAACAAATTAATTGTATTGTTATATTTATTAATACGTGGGCAGCTGTTTGTCAAAACATACATTTTTCCACGTACTTTTTTCGAGCTCAACAACAATTAAACAATTAATAAGAGCGAGAGAGAGAGAGAGACCTGGTATCTGCGGTGCATCTTCGGTTATCTGTTGTGCATCTTGGGGTACCTGGGGTGCTCGGTGAGGCATAGGCAATTGGCACACTTGGGCTAAAGTGTTCCACGCATCTTTAGCCGTAGTCATGTTTCTAATATGAGAAAGCATGATCGGATCACATGAAATTTGAATAGCATGCAAAGCACTCAGATTCCTCTTTCTCCAAGCTTTGAAATCAGCCCCATCACCTTCTTCCTGTTGAGGAGGTTCTGAGGTTTGTTCCACAACGTCCCACAGATCTCTAACCAACAAATAGTTTTGTACGCAAGCTTTCCAGTTTTCATAATTAGATGCTCCGTTAAGAACTTGAGCAACAATGGCGCTCGAACAAATATTATGGGCCTCCATCTGTCAAAGAAAAAAAGAAAATTAGATTTGGTTCCCAAGCTACCTAATTTGCACCTAATATTAAGTATATATGTGGGGAATTTCATATAATGAAGTTATTAAAATACTCAACTTACAGGGATAAACAAAACGAGTCTTGTGCTTCAGTTAATCGGTGGGGAGAGCATGCAGTTGCAAACTAACACTCTATAACTGTTCTTGGCTCAATGATTGCTCTCTGGAGTTGAATTGTAGACCACGATACAGACGGTTTATTAGGCGTGGATTACAATTTCTTGCATAGCAATGTGAAGATGTAAACGGTACAATACGTTTACTGATAATAATATTAATACTTTAAGATCTGATTCTATATTTTCTATTTAAAAAAGACTTTGCAAAGACTTGGACCTCAGCAGCTTCCCATCTAGAGTAGTCATGTCCGCCCCATGCGGTGGTTTTTCTTTAATAAGACCAAAGATCGAAAAATTGCTTTTCCCAAATTTGAAAATAAAATTTCAGCTTAAATTCAACGAAATTAAAAATCACTTTTAAAATTTAATATTTCGTTTATTTTGTTGAACAGCAGAAGGTATATTAAGGAAAGCATCGGCAAAGCTACATCACAAAAACAGAGCAGGACCAACAAGGATCCTAAAGAAGAAAAACACAGAGGCACAACATCAGAGAAAGAAGGGATCAAAAGGAAGAAGCCACAAAGCCGAAACAACAGGGGAGAAAAAATAAAAAGAAAGGAATCCAGTCACGCAAAATCCCGAATAGACATCAACCAGAAGAAGAAGCATCGACCATGAAAGGATTAAAAACCTGAATGAGCTCGGTGGATCTCCCAATACCAGCTTTCGCAAGAAGATCAGCAAACTTGTTGTCCTCCTTGGAGGGAAAAGACAACAGTCCAGTTGGCAATCTTTTTTTAAGATAATTTATTTATCATTTTTTTATTCATATACTATTCAGCAATTAAGAAAAAGGGTTTATAGTTTTAATTTTAATTAATAATTATTGAGTTAGATATTTGGGGTAGGATGTAGATGTACAATTTGTTCATTAATTATGCTTAAAGTTTATATTTTAAATAACCCTCAGAATCATCATACTCGAATTCAAAATATTTTATTATTACGATCATCGCTACTCCAACTTCAAGTAAGAGTAGACAACAGACAAATCTAAAATAATATTTTAATTACAATTTACAATTAAAAGTGAAATGTTTATGGGGGAAACATTTTTTTATTATTTGCAATTTGAAAATGGTTTTAGTAAACAAATATTAATTGATCTTAAAAAATAAGTGGAGGCCTTTCACTTTTTCTTTAAAATGTGTGATCACTTTGGCTAAAGGTGATCAATGTGTAAAAGGAATCTTAAGTGGGGCATCAATATATTGACTATGACTTTATGACTTAATTAAGTGGGGCATCTAATTTCAATATCCTTCCTCATTTCGTTTTTAGGTTTGATTCCGAAATTAATATAGACATTCGAGTGCCTTATCAATTGTTGAAAAACTAAGAAATATGAAATTCAAAAAATACAAAAAGAGAAAAAGAAAATTCCAACTATCACAAAATTTATAGTTTTTGAAATTTATTAAAAATCATAAAAGAAAAACATATAATTTTTTTAAAATTTTCATTCAAACAAAATTAAAATTATTAATTATTAGTGATGAGGTTGACTTCAAGGCTTGGAGAGAAAGAGGAATCTGACTGCTTTGTATACTATTCAAATTTCATCTGAACCGCGCATGCTTTCTTTCAAATTTCAATTAGTATTTCTTATATTCAAATTTCAAATTTCAAATCTCTCTCTCTCTCTCTCTCTCTCTCTCTCATGCTCTATCCTACTTGGGGGTGAGTACAAAATGGGCCAAATCAAATGACTTGACTGATTCAAATGAAATTCCAGTAAAATTGTTTTATTTGATTGATCTATTCAATTCATCAGTCAAATATTTTGATACTAACAATTTATTCTATTGGTTCTCAATAAAAAAAATTTCAAATCGAATCGATCCAAAAATCAAACTTAATATTATATATATGTATTTTTAATCAGGTTTTTATTGTTTATGTTGATTTCTATTAATTTATTTATGTTTAAAATTTCTGTTTATGTTAGTTCAACTTCTTTTTTCTTTTATCTTCCCCTCGTGTTTTTCCTTTTCACTCTCTTTACCTTTAACTTTCATCATTTTCAAACCTTATTTACTTTGTTAATAAAATGTAATTTTATCGTTTACTTCCTAAAGTAAGAAAACAAATCAAAATAAAAAAATCAAGTTGATAAAAGAAAACTTTATATATAAAGAAGGTTACACTAATCCCTGATCTATCATAATAAGAATTTATAACATAAAGCATACTTGATTTCTAATTAATGGTTTAATGGCGAAAACAATATTAATTTTTTTATTTATTTAAAATTTAAAATCTCAAAATCAAGGCTCTCCCATCATACTGGTAGAGCCCTAATTTGAATTCCGAACTTAAGGAAAATTAATCTGAAAATTGTGACTTCTCATATCTTGGACAATTGTCCCATCATCGGTATTAATTATTTATTATTCCTATGGTTAATAGTATGGTACTTTAAGGCTCAATTTATGTACTATCATAATTATTAATATTGACTTAAAACAAATATTTTAATGTTGTGACTAATATTTTCTCCGCCACAGTATTTTAACTTTTGATAACAAATATTATCTTTTTATCCATTTCTCTTATATTATAATTTATTATTTTTTATTTTGCTTATTCGTTTACTTTATTTCTATTAATTGCTTACTTATTCCTATGTCTTTTCTTTCTCTTTCTTTTATTTTTATCTTGTTCTTCTCATTCATTTTATTTTTACACTAGACTAAATCTATTACTACATTTTTCCTACTATTTATTTATTTATTTTATATATTTGTAAACATGTATATTCTTCTAAATCCTAATTCTTTTTTATGACTAAAAAATATTATTTAAAACATTTTTTTACTATCTTTTACTATTAACATTATTATTTCACATTTTTTTTGTTAATTTAATCTTCTAAAATATTATTAAAAGGATTTTAAATATTATGCCCAAAGCATTTTAAATTTATTTTATATAGTCAAATAATAAAGCTTAATCAAAGAAAGTGAGCTAGCTCCCAAACAACCAAACAACCAATCCAAATCCATCACAGATTGATGCAAAAATAAAGTTTTTTTTACCTGATTGGCCTTAGTTAGCCCAAACTACAGCCGGACCCTGGCCTGCCTTGGAGTGGAACAATTTGGAGCTTAGTGTGACAGCTTCCAAGCAACAACAACGGCGTCGTTTGGCAATGGGAAGGAGGCCTTGGTAGATCAAAACGGTGTCGTTTTATAACCCTTTAAACCCTAGAGCCTTCCTTTCTCTTATTCACTTTTCTCTCTTTTTAAACTCACTTCATCTCTCAAGCCGCTGGACTCTCTTTTCCTTCTTTCTAATCTCCCAACAAAATGATACCTTTCCTCTCCCTAGTTGATCTTCTCTCTCTCCCTCTCCTTTATCACCGATTCGACTCTCTGTTTCTCTCTTACTCCGATGCCGAACCCTTTTGTCTCTACCAAATGGTGACACCCTTTTAAAGCTCTCTATTCCTAACCGGCGGCACTCTTAAATGGAGCCTTTGCTTTTGTCGCCAGTTGTTCCTAAAAAAAAGACTTCTCCCTCTTTTAAACCGCCAGTCACCCAAGCCAAAAATCCCTCCCAAAAATCAAAATCTACCCTTAAAAAAACCCAAACCAAAAAACTCTAAAACAAACCTTTTGCTTCTCTCATTTTTCCTTGTATATTTTTGACTGATTTTTTTATTTTATTTATTTTTTTTCTATTGTGGCTAGGGTAAAATGGTTGCTAGAAAGCTAGGGGTTTTTTTATTTTTTTGCTACCGTTTTTTCTTTTTCTTTGGTTGCCACAATGGATTTTTTATACCCGATTTTTTCGTGTCTGGCAAAGTGTACTGCACCTGGCAGGGTAACCCGCATCTGGCACAGTGTACCACACCCTGCCAGTCGTCCAGCTATTTTCCCCTCTTTTTTATGTTTTATTTATTTTATCTGTTTTTGGAGCATTCAAATTTCGTTTGGAATTTAATCATGATTAATGTTTTAATCTATTTTAATTATTTTGATCAATTCTCAATTGTATTAGTTTTATTGGACTGGTTTTTGATATTGGGCCATCAATGTGCCCAAAGCTGCCAAAGACCCAAAAGCTCAATTTTTTCAATTTCGGATCAGACATTGGCCCATGACATTAGTGAAAGTCAGTTTATATAAAAATGAGAATAAAAGCTAAATTAAGCTCAAATTATAATAGTAAGTAAATAAAATTAAATTATGATAGTAATAATCAATTCTTAAAGATAGATAACATCAAATAAGAGATAGATAAAAAATAAAAATACAAAAATAAAAGATAAAATAGATAGTGTCTACACTCAGGTCAAGATGTGAATGGTACAATTAAGTCTGTTGATTATATTATTAATTCTAAAAGGGTATGTTTGCTAAGGAGGAATGGAATACCCCTTCTAAGATCTCTTTAAAAATTTGTTTACGTCACGAAATGTTCATTCCCGAATAATGGTGAATAGTCAATACCAAAAGGGATTCAGTACTGGTTATTTTGAATGTGAAGGAATCATAAAATTATCTTTAAATAAATTTAAAAATTATCATTTGTAAAATACAAAATTTTTTTTATTTTTCACATTTCTATTTCTCTCTCTACCTATCTTTTGCCTCTCTCCTTCTGTCTCGAAATTCCCTCCACCACTGGAGGGTGGCGAAGGGTGACAATGGCGAAGGTAGCCTTGGTGTTGGCAATGAGAAAGTGCTCCACGGCTAGATCGGATCGAGACAGTGCTGAATCTAGCGTCCATAATTGTATCTGGTCAAATCCAACCACTGAGAGTGTCAGATCAACACTCCATTATGCTAGTCACATTATCGGTGGCCTACCAACTAAAAAAAAAAAGAAAAAAATTGAAAATACTAAAATAGAAAAACTTTTTAAAAAAATATTTTAAATTTTAAAAAATAAAATAAGTGATCATATTTAAGTTTTAAATAAAAATTATTAATATTTTCAATAAATCATAAAAATAAATATTTAAATTAAAAATGATATATTATAATAAAAATATATTTTTATCTTTTTATCTCCTATTCTTTTACTATTCTAAAGCTATTTTTACAAATCAAATATGAAAATAAATCATAATAACAATTCTTACCTTATTCTATTCCATGAACCAAATTACATAATGATTATTTTTATCTTATTCTATTTTCATAAAAATAGTCATTCTATTTTCTATTGAACTATCATTCCTTACTTACTCACGTCAAGACGTGAACTGTACAATAAGTCTACAAATAATAATATTGTTACTTAAAGATTTTTTGGCATAATTACGTCAATATGAATTGAAGCGCCTAAAAAAAGACGATTGGTTCTATATTTACTAGGTGTGTAGCCAGTCTTACATACTTGAAGACTATTTTACGTTAGTTTAATTGTTACAAATTAATCAAGAAATTTTATATTAATTTATTTAATTATCAAAAGTTATTCGAATTTTTTAAGATTTGAATCCAAGACTTGTAAATTAAAATCTCAAAATTTTAATCATGAGATATTATCTAGGAGATTATTATGGGGCAGATAATATCTACACTATCTTTCTATATAATAAAGTTTTATGAAAATCCATAACCACATAGGCCGATGGGCCTTGAAGTGGCATGCACTACATAGAAACTTACTTCTAAAAAATATTTCAATTTTCTTCTCTTGTTTGACCTGTTTTAATGTACCAAAAAGAAGAAAATAAGAAAACCCTTTCTTGTTGGTCCCTTGCCAGGAAGGAATATTCGAAGGAATGCTTCTATTTTTGGTAAGTGGATTAAAGTAATTGATGGTGGGGCAAAAGGCAATTTTTCCATGTGTTTTGCATTAAAGAAGAGGATTCATTGTGCTTAATTACCTAAAAAACTAGTATTGGAAGAGAATCCACCAAGAAATGGAAAAATGAAAAAAATTTTGGATTTATCTATTCACCAATTGAATTTTTTTTTAAAAAAATTAAAATATATTCATTAATGAGAACAATTATTTCCAGAATAAGATGATTTTATCCTGTAATTTTTTAATTCGAAAATAATATTTCAAAGTCCCCTCCTAAGAGATCATCGTACTTTCTATGAAAAAACAACTCTCACTTACAAAAAAACATCTCAAGCCCAAAAAATCAGCATGAACAGAATCCAAACAATAGCTTTGGTAAGAACAGGATACTCCAAAAAACACCCCGATCCCTACACACAAGATACTTTCTATTCACCAATTGAATTAATAGCAATTAGTCATAAGGGTATTGTTGTTTGTTGTTTAGAAGCAAAAATGTTGTTTGAAAATGGTCATAAACGGCTAGGATGACAAGCACAAGGAATGAAGATTTGGGCACAGATTGAAATGTGCAAATCTTTGTATGTAGACCAAAAAATTTAGGGTTTTTTTCAAAAATATTCCTTATGCATAAGATATTTTTGAAAATAGCTCTTTTTATAATTTTAACTATTTTTAGTTAAGAGAAATTAATTTTGAATAAAATTACCCTTAATTAAACCGATTCATATGTTTAGATTCACGCTTCAAACCGACTCATATCCGTTGATCTTTTTTCACCAAATCATGCCATTTATCTCTAGAGCATTCCTTGCCAAAAAGAAAAACCTTTAAGTATTTTGAGCATTTTAGAGTGATTTTTGATACACAAAGAAAAACTTTTGAGGGTTTTGAGCGTTTTTAAGTATTTTGGAGTGGCTTTTGATACATGAAGAAAAACCTTTAAGCATTTTGAGCATTTTTGATTAAGTAGGCATATTTATTGATTATGTTGTTAAATGGAATATAGTGTATTGTTTGAAGTTATTGATTTTGTTAAATGAAGTTCAGTAGTTTTAATGGTTTTTTGGCATTGCGTATTTGATTTTTGGGAGTTGCGTGATTAGTTTTTAAGTATTACATTACTAATTTTTAGGTATTGCATGATTGATTTTTAAATATTGCGTAACTGATTGATATGACATTGTGTGACTAGTTTGTAAGACATTGCATAACTAATTTTTAGGTATTGTGTGGTTTAGGCATTACTTAAAAATCAATCTCGCAATACCTAAAAATCAGTAACACAATGGTTAAAAACTAGTAATGCAATACCTAATAACTAATTGGTTTGTCTGCTTGCAATCAGATTTAAGTTGTCAAAATCATATAGTGTTTTAATTTACAGATATGTCTAATTAATTTCAAACTCAACCTCTCAACTTTGAAATTATATGAATAAACTAATAAATCCAAAAATCTAAAACATATACCTTGATATTATTTTTACTCTTTGGGATGGCGAGAAAGAACTGAATGACGAAATAGATAGTATTTAACAAGAGAGAGAAATTAAGATTTAATTTTAAAAATTTTGTCTATATGGCGAGATAGAGAAAACCGAAACTATTTTAATTTGTCTGAAATTATTTAAAAGGCAATGTTGTCAAGTCATGTCAAAATTGACTAAAAATAATAAAAATTATAATAAAAGATATTTTTAAATTGAACTTATAAAGAGAATTATTTTTCACAATTTCCTCACAAATTTACCTGATATAAACTTAAAACTAAAATGATCTCCACCACTAAAAATGCCATGGAATTCACTAAGTGAGCTCCCTAAGTGAGCTCAAGAATGGTTGTTGGTCTTTACTCAAGAGGCCCGTCATTACAATGGGTTAGAAAAATTAGTACTCGCAATATTGTGGACAAAAGGTTTTAGGTCTAAACATTGGCAATAAATTGGTACATGTTACAACTCCTCCATGTATATATTTTTATATTAGACATAAAATCTATTTTATTTCATTTTTTGTGTTTATCACAAAAAATACTATGTTCTATTACCTATATAATTGGTAAATTTATTATCTTCATTCAGGCATAAAATGAAAAGTCTATGAATGGCAAACTGAGGCTGATTTCATTTTAAGTAACTATTTGGAGATTCTCACAGACAAAAGAATTTGGAACTTGGATAAGGCAGTCCAAATAAATTTGAATCTTAATTATATTATCATAATTAATATATTATGATATTTTTAAATTAATATATTATAATATTATCATAATTAACATAAATTTGTTTAAGACTTGTCGTTAATTTCAAATCTTAACTTAAATATTAACGTTGATATTTTTAAATTAATATATTATCATATCAAATTGACATATCATTTATAATTAATTATAATATTATAATATTTTATATTATTATTAATTATGACATGTTAACATGTTATGTTAACATCAAGTAATATATAATAATAAATAATATTTTAATTAAAAATATAAAAACTTAATTAATCTTAATAAAAATATATAAATTTATTTAAAATTTTTAAATAATTTGAAGATTTTTTAAAAATATTATGCTCTTACGAAATAAAATTGGCCTCACAAATAAATTTGTAGTTTGAGTGGGTGACGTCGTGGCGGCAGCTTGGGCTTGTGAAAAGGACTCCATGTAGCAAACATCTCAAGTTCTTATAATCAAAAGAAAAATGTTTTACTTTGAACTCCTCCTTTTCTATCAGGGAATCATGGGTGCTTGCTCCTGTCCAAGTTCAGAGAATACAATGGCTAATAAATTGCTTGGATTGCAAATTTCTAAGTTGCATTTGACTTATATGTTTCATTTCAATGGAAAGTTTTAGTCTATTTTCTCAAGTTGTCATGCCCATTTTTTATCAAAATTTTTAGATTTAAATAATATAATAATCAATAAATTATTTGACTTTTACGTAAAAAAAAAATTTATTCTTTATCTAAATCAATTTGTATTGAAGGAAATTAATTTTAATGAAAAATTAATTGTTAAGAGATCTAAAATCAACGACATTTTCTATCCACGTAATAGATATATAATGAGGCCATATGATAATTGATGCAAGGGTGAAGTCCAAATCCTCTCAACGTGGACTCCCAATCTTATAATTGAAGCCAAGCCTACAACCCTTCATGAGAATGAGAGCATCAGAACCTTTTGAATAGATAAGAGAAAATGTCTAAATTTGCTGCTATGAACAAATGTTAGGGATTCAAGAGTCTGATCTTGGCCTCTGAAAGAGTAAAGATGAAGTTTCTGTACACACTGAATTTTGTGAGCTTTGAAGCCATTACAACACATGCATCAAGTAAATTTTTGACTGAAAAAATAGAGAGTAAAAGAGAGACAGAATTGTACAAATTACAATGAAAAGCTGACAAGATTTGAAGCATGAAATAACAATATCTCTCTATACCAAGTTATTTTCCATGGTTTTGAGTATCCATTTTAACGTGAAAAATGCATGATGAAGAGATGTGCTCCTTCTGTGAAGGAACCAATGCCATGGAATTCACTCTCCAGTACTCCCCTTTCCTTTTCTTCTCATCTCCACACACCCATTTCTCTTCTTCTCTTTTTTGTTCAATCCCGGCTCCTTCTGAATTGGAAATCGAAACTTTTCTCCAGTTGCACCAGATTCTTAACATGATGCAAATCAGCACCAAATATATAACTGCAGAAGTGAAAACAATGGCCAGTATAATACAAATAACTACAGTGTTGGACAGTTTGTTCTTTTCATGACCCGTTAAATCTATGCACGATGATAATGGTGGGCCGCAGAGCTTGTCATTACCCGAGAAAGAACTAAGTGGGAATCCTGAAAAGGTAAAAGGAAGTGCTCCCTGGAGATGATTATTAGACAGGTTTAGCATGTTGAGGCTAGTCAGCTTTCCAAGTGAAGAGGGAACTTCTCCTTGAAGTCGGTTGAAAGAGAGATTCAACCTTTCCAGCCTCAAAAGGTTTCCAAGAGATGATGGAATCTCACAAGACAAAAGATTTCTGCTCAAATGGTTTTGTACGCAAGCTTTCCAGTTTTCATAATTATATGCTCCAATAAGAACTTGACCAACAATTGCACTCGAACAAACATTATTGGCCTCCATCTGTCGAAAACAAAAATAGAAGAAGATTAAATTTGATTCCCAAGCTACCTAATTTGCACCTAAGAATTAGTATACATATGTGGAATTTCATATAATGAAGTTATTAAAATAGTTAACTTACAGGGATAAATAAAATGAGTACCCTTCCTCAGTTCTTCAGTGGGGAGAGCATTACTATAAAATTATGGTATTATAATCATTACTATAAAATCGCCAACCACCATAAGAAAACAAGAAAGAAAATAAAATATCTTATCCATATCAATTGACTTTTGCCAAATTATAAAAGGATTTAACAAGCTATCAACGCTATGAATAAGCACCATTTCTCGACGGAAAAGAGCAACATTTTGTTGATATTTGTTATGAAAATTATGGAATTGTCTCTAAAGAATTGCCCAAGATCTTACCCAATCAATAGAACAAAGAAAGAAAGAAAAAAATCAAGTACACCCACAAAAACATAAGAATTTACGTGGTTTGATCTTTTGATGACTTACGTCCACTAGCACAGCAATAGAGAAAAATTCACTGAGAGAAAAATCAAGAGATTACAAGAACAATCTCAAACTCGCAATCTTTATCCCACGTACACCCAAATTACTCTCTCTAATTCTAGGTGATGACTATTCTTTAACCCCATAGGGTCATTTAATAGTGTAAAATACAATAATCTTATCCTAATACAATTAGGATTTGTTATTCTAGTTTAACTAGATTTAAAGACTAATTTAATAAGATATACTAATTTAATTAGAATTAAGTAATCCTAATTAAATCACAATTCAAGACTATCCTAACCATATTTCTATCGAAAAATTGGTTCGTAGAACAAACACTCAAAACAAAAAAAAAAAACTTTCCCTAAAGTCCTTTAAGACCATTTAAGTACTCTAATACCATATTGAATTTGAAAAGAAACTTAAACTTTTAAAGATTCAAGAATGGTGAACAGATGAAAAATAGAAGAAGAAAAAACACAGGGAAAAAGGAAAGGAATATTTTTCTAACAAGTATAATGACAAATAGCTGGAATTAAATACGAGCAAAATTACAAAGGAAATAAACTAGTGGACCCTACACACTTGTCTAGTGTATTTGCGAAACAAAAGAAAATAGGTCGTATTACCATTACAATAAATGAGGCAAACCACTTGCTAAACAGAAGGAATAAAATAGCACAATAAAAGGAAACACATGTATTACACGCTGAAGGCAGAAACACGAGAGAAGAGTTACACGCAAAAGGTAGAAACACAAGAAAGAAGTTACACGCCGTATTGCAAATCAATCTTCCATTTTCAACACAATTACAATTCGACCCCTCCTTTTGGAAAACATAAATATACCTATAATTAACTAGAGCCATTGCTTCATTTTCCTATCAAAGATCCCTGGTCCATAAGTTGAGATAAAAATCTTCACAAGAAGTGGAAACTGCAACCACACAAAGAGACCGATTGGTATGCCAGCCAGCAAAACGATCGGAATAACAATCTCTAATTGGCCCTTTACCATGATAATGACAGTTGAGGAGAAAGATACCATCATTGCTACAATAGAAATGAAGAGCGAGGAAAGTCCGATGATCAATTTGTTGGGCAAGGATTTGAGGAAATCAGGTGCTGTATATCGCGATGTGAGGATGCCAACAAATATCAACACCGAAGTGGTCGAAGCAAAGAGAGAAATAGAATCCGATATTATGAATATCTTAAAAAGTTTTTTTGTTAAGAGTAAGGGAACACCAGTATCCTGATCAGGACCTCCAGGAACAGTAAAAAGAGCAGCAAACATAATGGTGATGATAAGAGTGCCAACAATTGTAGAGGTTTGCGCTATATCCTTCATCCATTTCTCCCCTTCTTTCACCAAATTCGCATGGCTTCGATCAAATGCTTCATAAGGAGTTTCTCCTTCTTTGTTTGTATGTTGTTTAAGCATAGGTGGTATAATGCCTTCCACCTCCTGTGTTCATAATTCATACAACCAATAAAACTTAGATGACATTTTTTATCCTTTTGCGATTGAGAAAGATTATAGCATAATATGGCTTTAATGAAAAGAAAATAGTTATAAATTAAAGCCAAAAGATTTCTCAGGTTTTTTTCGTTTTAGTGTCTATTTCTTCACCGAACATTACATGCTTGAGTAAATTCTATAATTCATTCATTCATGACTTTTTCATGACATTTCATTTCTTTCATAATCTAAAAAATGTAATTTTTTTTATTCATAACCTTTAGAATTTGTTTCAAATATATCTATTTATCAACTTGCCGATAGAAGTTTATGGACAAAATTTGTTACATGTATGTTCATATAAGTGTCACATGCCAAATTTTGTCCATATTTTTCATATTTTAATGATATGTTAACATAGTTTGAAACAAATTCAACAGATCGTGAATGAAAAAATTGAGCATTTAGATCATAAATAAAATTAAAAATTATGAAAACATTAGGCAATTTATATGGTAACAACTTAAATTTAGTCATTTCATTTTAAAATTTTTCAATAAACTTTAACTATTATGACTCCATTGTATCATGAACTTCGATTCACGTATTGGAGCTAATACATGCAACAGATTATACAGAGACAGATAGTTAAATAATTTGTAATAAATTGTAAAAACTTTTAATAAAACAGTCAATTTCATATAATCATTTCAATTTTTTCCCTCTACAGTCCTAGAACTTGACCATATAATGTGTTAGCTAGAGATGTTGATAGATAAGGTACCTCCTAATTTTGTTAATTTTGTTTTATCCAAATCTAGGCTAGATTAAAATTAATATTTAATACATAAACTCATTAGTTTAGGCTTTGTTTGATAAATACGGTTAATTTTTGCTTTTTATTATTTGCCTTGGATTTTCTATTTATTTTTATTTTTTACTTTTTTTTCTCTAGTCATTTTAAAAAAAAGCAAAAAAATAAAATAAAAAAATCAACCAAAGGGAACTTTAGTTACAAACGAATCATATGTACTAATTTTAATACAAAATGAACCAAGAGGAAACCCAAATTGATATTCAAAGAAAAATTGGTTTTGAGAAATAAAATTTTCAAAGTGCTTTACTTGCCTAAAGCTTTTGTTTGGAGATATGTTTTGGACCTCTAACATTTTTTTTCTTAAGAAATCAAATTTTGACAAAAATGTAAGTGAAGACATATTTTCATTATCAAGCTAAAAGAAAGTCGAAGAATTTTATTCTGCTAATATTTATTTTTTGAACTCAAACATTAAATGAAATTTATTTCTTCCAAAATTTTGGTAATTTTTTGTTAGAAGAAAATAATAAAGTACGTTCATGTTAAAATAACACGTGAGAATGTAATTCCCATAATATCACTCAATAAAATTGATGTAATAATCCTTGGAAGGTTTCTAAGAAACATTGTGCCAACAAGATAACATAAGTTTTTTATTTGAAAATAACTCCAAAAAAAATGAGCTTTAAGATTTAAAAAGTTTGGTAAAAGAAATAAATTTGAAACAAAGAAGCAATTAAAATTTTCCAAGTTTAAAAGTAGGTTTGTCATTCACTGTTCAAGGTACATCACATTTTCAATTAATACAGTTAGTTAAGGTGTGATCTGTTAAATAGAATGAAGGTTAGAGTACTTAACTGTAAATTTTTTTATGTGTCAAATTGATAATTTGACTATAAAATGAATATCAAATATTTAAGTAAGAAGCTAAGTAGGTGAGGTATCCTGTCAAATGTTTTTGTTGAGACTCACTTTTGGGTTTTTCTACATACTTCTACATAGCCTAAATAGGAATTAAGAAGCCAGTGATAAAAAAAATTTTCAGAAAAAATTTTCATCCTTACTAAACGGAACCTAAAAGATAAAAAGAGGAGTGCGACATGGCTCTCAGATTTGGCCTTAGCTAGCTCCACCGTTGCCGAAAAAGCCAAATCGATTGTGTGCACTAGGTTGAAGGAGATATGAAAATTGAGAGGAAGAGAAAAAAACAAAGAAAAATGTAATAATTTTTATTATAAGTTCTATTTTCAATATTCCATTTTTTATTCTTTTATTATTTCTTACTAAAAATAAAATTAAATAGATAGATAAGGTCAGATTTTAAAAGCACATTTTTAAAAATCATTGAAGTATTATTTTCACTAATTTTTGTAACATTTTTAGTAATTATTTATCATTTTACCCCAACAAGTGTTTGTAAAGTTTTTTATTGCATACATATTAAATAGCGTCAAAACTCACAAGTGAAATATAAGTATTTCATTCAATATCAGCAAAAAAAAAAAAAGGGTTATTGGGTTTGTTTTTCATTTATATTTTCAAATATTATTCTATTAATATGTTGTTTTTCTTCTTTTAATTCAAAGAAAAGCAAAGAAAAGCAGCCAACAGTTGAAGTAATCAATCGGACAAGTATAGAAAGAAATGAAAGCGAGAAAGATGCAAAACGGCAATTTTTTTAGCACAAGATAAGAACTAATTTTGAGCAAATCCGAATTTCTGTGTGCATTGGAGAATTTCGAAAGTGCAAGCTTCAATGTATTGGTGTTAATTAAGAGACTCGGAATTTCTGTGTGTGTTCTATTTTTATTTATGATTTTTTGAATTTATTCAAAATTTATTTCTGATGTGTATGTCTATTTAGTTTCAAGAGATAATAATAATAATAATATTATTATTATTATTTTAAGACATGTTAATAGATAGATATATTTGAAACAAATTCAAGAAATTACATATAAAATAATCAAATTATTTAAGATATAAATAGAAATGAACACAAACTGATGGTGCAATTTACTCAGAGATTTGACTATTCTTCAAAGACAAAGTTCAAGAATTATAAAAGAGAGAGAGATGCTGACCTTGAACCACTGTAGTTCTCTTTGCATTTGCAGAGCTGCACCTGAGATTTGTTGAAGCTTAACCTGAGATTGGGGTGATAGTTGGCCTGCCAAATGTAACATATTATTGTAGTCCCTATCAGTGTAAGCAATTAAAGGATACTTGATAGCATCAAGCCCATATATGAGGCTAAACACTTTTTCTTGTCGATGTGCAACTGCAATTTGGAATATGTTTCTTCGCTCCTCGTCCAAAACCATCAATAAGTCTATATTAGGTTTGATGACTTCGACAATAAACTCCGTCACCCCCAGCTGAGCAGCGTTGAGCATTGCTTGATGCACTGAACTTTGATCAAATTGTGCAACATCAGAAGCAGCTATCGTCTTGGACATCAAAAGCAGAAGCTCATGGGCATAGATATGGGTCGCCTTTAAATCATATATTTGCTTGATTCCTACAATAACAGAAGAATTTCTTTATTATCAGAAAACCAAATGTTGTCAAGGAATGAAGTGTGTTGTAATTCAAAATCATGAAGTAGAAAATACCTTGCGTCATGAAATTTTTCTTTTTCTTTTGATCTTGTGGTTCGTAAATATTTATATGAACATCGTCTTCACTAGACAAAGGCTTGGGTCCTTTTACCTTTAAACCTACAAAAACAATGACATATTGTTATTAAATTATACTATAATGTATTATACATACACCACTATTTTTTTAAGTGCAAACTTATTTATTCTTTAACCATTTTTTACATTCTCCTTTTTTTTTGTGTTTAGTTTTTTTTCATTTTTTTTCTTTAATTTGTACATTTAATTAGTTGAAACTTGTAATTTTTTTTATTTTTATTTATATTGACATATTGATCAGTATGAATAAGAAAACTATATGAATAATTATAGTTACTTCTTTCTAGAATTAAAATTATGGGATGGGAAAAGAAAAGAATAAATAATAATTTTTTACTTATTTATTAATTTTTTGTGAAATATAATTTGTAAAAAGATTACCTTAATTGTTAGAGACATTGAATTGAAATTTAATTTGATGAGAGAGAGAAGTGATACTAACAAGAGTAGATCCAGCGTTGCCAAAATGAGAACCCACTGCCGCTAGGGAATGCAGAAGGTTGACACGATAATACTGAGACAGCATTCCTTCGACTTCTGCTTTTAGCAAATACTAACTCTGGACGACGACGAAGCAGATCCAAGGAAACATCTGATGAAGGAATGATATAGAAAAAATTATACCCCGTGACAAGATGTATTAAAGAAAGAATTGTTTTAGTGTTTACAACCGATATATGTCACTCTTACCAAACCATTTGTTATTAATACATTGACAGACAAACAATGCTGCCTGACATTCATTTTCTGGTGAGAGTAGAACTTCTCGTGTAGTCATGTTATATAGATAGTGAGTCATATCTTTATGGCCTCCCAAACATGCAGCATTAAGTGGAATATATCCTCTGTTATCCAAAAAAGTAAGTAATTCCCTGCTCTTTCTGATCAAGCTTTGGGCAATCTTGGTGTTTTCAGTCATGGCGGCATGGTGAAGAACTGTGCGACCGTGGCGATCTAGCATTTTGAGGTGTTCCTCTGACATTGTGCTTAGAAATTCGTCAATCATATCCAATTGACCATCGAAGATTGCGAAATGAAAGGTCGTGAAACTGGAGTCGCCAATTACGGCATTGGCTAAATGCGTGTGGGACGTCAAAACACTCTTTGTGGATTCCAAAGCATGTTCCTTAACAGCCTTGAGGAGCTCCAACATATGAGTGCGATCAATAAATCTGGCCACTGCCACCGCACAATGCTGTTAATAAAGTAGTATGCTAAAAACTGGTAATTTATTAGGTTGAACAAGTTTAGATTTTGTATAATGACTCCAACATAGTTATAATATGAAAATTAATTTTCTTGTCTAGTATGCTTTGACTCATATAATCCATATATGACCAATTATGATGTGTTTGAATAAGTTAATTCACACAACTCAACGTATACATTTAACTAATTTTAAATTTATTTATATATTAATATTTAAAATATATAAATTAATCTACTAATTATGTTTAAACAAGTTAATCGTATTGTTATATCATAATTTTAACATGATATAGTTAATTCATCTTTATCATTATTTAATTTATTTAATAAACATGTCATATGTTAGGGACTCACTATAATAGTTCAGAAAAATGAAGAGATCTAGAGAGAGACCTGGTGACTCTTCTTTCACAGGCAATTGGCACATTTGGGCCAACGTGTTCCAAGCATCTTTAGCCGTAGTCATGTTTCTAATATGAGAAAGCATGATCGCATCACATGAAATTTGAATAGCATGCAAAGCAGCCACATTCCTCTTACTCCAAGCCTTGAATTCAGCCTTATCTTCCTGTTGAGGAGGTTCTGAGGTTTGTTCCACGACGTCCCATAGATCTCGAACCCACAAATAGTTTTTTACGCAAGCTTTCCAGTTTTCATAATTATCTTTTCCGTTAAGAACTTGAGCAACAATTGCGCTCGAACAAAAATTATTGACTTCCATCTGTCAAAACAAAAAAGAAAAACGAAAATTAAATTTGATTCCCAAGCTAGCTAATTTGCACCTAATAATAAGTATATATATGTGGAATTTCCTATAATGAAGTTATAAAAATACTCAACTTACCGGGATAAGTAAAACGAGTCTTCTTTCTGAGTTCTTCAGTCCTAACCAAGCTAATGGCGATGGCCGGTAGGCATAGCAGAAATTGCAATTATTATAATTGCACACACCCCAAAAATACGTTTAAGTCTACTGGTCAATTTCGTCTACTCCCACACTCCAATTAGAGCCACTCAAAAGTTGCACGTATCAAAACTCGGAGTGCTTGCAGCTATAAAAAAAATAAAAAAAAGAAGCATAAAAGTAGTAAAAACAATTTCAGAGAAAAGAAAAGAAAGGGGGTGAAGGGGACAATAATAATAGTTTAGAAGTGACAGGTAGATGTGTGTAGTGTCAAATTTTTTTATTATCTGCAATTTGCAAATGGTTTTAGTAAACAAATACTAATTGATCTTAAAAAATAAGTGGAGGCCTTTCACTTTTTCACTAAAATGTGTGATCACTTGGCTAAAGGTGATCAGTGCGTGAAAAGAATCTTAAGTGGGGCATCAATATTGATTTTCTAATATTCTTCTATTAAGTTGTTGTTTTCCTTCTTTTAAGTCAAAGAAAAGCAAAGAGAAACTCTAAGTATGTGCTGACAAAGCAAGTAACAAGTTGACGATTTTGTTATTATTTTAAGACATGTTGATAGATAGATAGATATACTTGAAATAAAATTTAAAAAATCACATATAAAATAATCGAATTTTTAAGTTTATAAATAGAAATGAACATAAACTATTGTTGCAATTTACTCAAAGACTTCACTATTCTTCAAAGATAAAGACGATGAATTATAAAAGAGAGAGAGATGATGACCTTGAACCGTTGTAGTTCTCTTTGCATTCGCATCGCTTCTCTTGAGATTTGTTCAAGCTTAAGCTAAGATTCGATTAAACCTGCTATCCAACACTATCAATAAACACCCTTTCTCGTCGAAAAATTTTTCAACAGAAATTTTTGTTAATAAATCTGTCGTTAAAAACACAAATCTTTTGAAAATGAAAATTGTTGAAAAATAAAACATACTAGTTTAAAGTTGTCGACCAATTTTTTGATGAAATTCTAATCTAGTAGTTCAAAATTTCTGACCGACTCCATAAAAAATTCAATCGAATTCCATCAAAAATTCATATGAATTCCATCAGAAAAGCTTCATATTATGTCAATAATTCCATCAAAATTCCTTTGAAAATATTAACCGTCACTTCTCAAGTTTCATATAAGATAATTGCGAAATTGAGATGTAAATAAATTAATTATTTTATAAAAAACAAATATTTATTAAAAATAATGATACATATATCTGTTAAAAAAATCATACAGATATTTAGTAAATTCAATAATCATAACGTATATGTTTAAAAAATAATAATACATATATATATATATATATATATATTTTGAAAGTAATAATAATACATATATTAAGAAGTGCTCTCATCTCTCCTTGCAATCTCTTACTACAAAAATTGTGACTTTTACCAATAGAGTTTTCCGTTGGTAAAGTTTGAAAATCCATTGCCAAGTTAAATTATTGATGGAATGCCAATGGAAAGTTTTGTCGGTATTCAATCGAAAATACCCTGATTGGTAAAGGTCATTCCATTGAGATAGGAAAAATCTGTCAATAATTCACCAACAGAATATTTTGTCAAAAAATTTGGTTGGTAAAGAGTCCAATTTGTCGATCTTCTGTTTGGTAGATATACGATTAAATTCATCAACCAATTCTGTCTATAATTTTTTGAAGAAATTATCGACGATTCACCGATAAAGTGTAATGTTACTAATTTTTTTAAGTTTCATTGGTGCTATCACTTATTCCATCGATCTTACCATGATTCCTTCAGTGGAAAATGAGCCAAAGACCATCGGCAATGTCATTGGTATTTTGGTGAAATACAAATAATTTTATTTACCAAAATTGAAATTGATTACGTAGGAGAGATGCATGCTTGTTACGCCAACAACTAGAGAACTTGAACAAAGAAATGTTTGCTTCTAACTATTGATGTTCTAATTTTCAAAAAAAAAATATTGATGTTTTACGAAATTACAGAATTGCTTCTTTCAATCTTTCGTTTTGAATTATTTTATATCTTACCAACCAAAACCAAACCCAATATAATATAAACCCGAATACTTAATTTGTTTGTGCTAGATTGACCCAATACATGTGAAAAGGTAGAAACACAACCCTCGTTTCTTTTTTTGAATAAAAAAAGACTATACTCAACTCACCAACTGAATTTCTCAGTGATCCTTTTCTACTTTGATGCTTTAGGTTATCTTAATTTTCTTTTTCCTTTGATTATATTTTTGAGTAAGTTTAATTTTCCTTTTATTTGCTCTTCATCTACAAGCGATATAACATCTTTTTGTTCATTAAGTATTTTTGGATTATCTTTTCCAAAATGCATTTACTCTTATGGAAACTTATCTAAATTTGTAAGACGCAATCACTCACAAATATTGATTTTAGAATTTAATTCCAAATTTGTTTTTGGCTTTTTCTGTTATTCTCACTCTTCTTTCAGGGTTTTCTTTCCTTTGTTTGGGCTTTATGACATTTCATCAAGTAATATGACAAGTCACCTATCCTTTATTTTAAGACCTTGACCTAATTATTTTCATAGTCAATGTTAGATAGAGAATATGCATTGTATATTTTAATTTTTTTTGAAAGGCAGGTGATTTCTTTACATAAAAACCTGTACGTTTCTTTCAAGGCAAAGATAGTCAAGTTGCCTGTATATTTTAATATTGGTTGCAAGAAATCTTGGCATTACTGGTATTTTCCTTTGAGACAATATATTAGTCGTTGGTAAAAATATGATTATGGCCAACATGTTTTGACTAAAAGATCAATATAATATGAGTATAATATGATTAGCCAGCTAAGAGTGGAAGTGATGAGATAACACTGATTAATTACTATACCTATATGTAATGGAACTAGAGTCCCAAGCTAGAATCTTTTGTTTTTGCTCATAGATATGCTAGTATTTAGGGAAAACGGATCTGTCCACCTACCATAGTGATTTTTTTTTAAGGAAAACGTTAACCGATATCTAGTGGGATTTTGCCCTAGTTAGGTGATATTTAGAGAAAAAAAATTCATATACTCTTTCTTCTTTTTTTGAATGCTTTATTCATCATTCATGTCAATTTTTTTTGGAAAGGTAACATTATATTAGTGATAAACAACAATAAACTAAAAGGATTAAGGATAGCTTATTAGCTTGTTAATTACATTAGGTAACTGTAAGAAGAAAAAGAAAAAACTCCAAAAGATACGAATACTGGAGTTGGGGATGTCTAGTTGTTTAGGGAGTAATCACTCTTGCTTTAAATTTTAGGGGGAGTTTTACAAATCTTCATTAAGTAAATTTTACCCACAATTTTGTCAGATTGTTAGCTTTACATTTGATCTATGTTTTGAAAAGACAAAGTCGAAGGAACAAAATTGCTTAAACAAGTGTTTAAAGTAAGATTTAATCAGTGGAAAATCCCCTAAATACTTAGAAAGGATTTGGTTAAGTGTTTTGGCATGAAAGAGCTCTTCAAAACAATTTAATTTTCACAAATATGCTGTAGCGATCGACCCCTGAGCTTCAAGGGTCGATCCTCAAAGACCAGGCAGTTAAATATCCTTCGTGGAATGAAAAGGATCAACCCCTTTCTTTTAAAGGTCAATTCCTCTAAACTTGAGAGCAAAACTTTCCCTCGCTGCTAGCTAGGGATCGACCCCTCTCTTTTAAAAGGTTGATCCATCATTCATAATAAAGAATTTTCTACAGTTGGGGATTTTTTTTTTTGCTCAGCCAAAATAAATTTTCATTAAAGTCACTAAGACTACAGTGAATGAAAGCCAAAAGGCCAATAAGTACAAGCATCTGCAAGCAACAGTTGGCAAGCTGTTGTGACAAAAGGACTAACAAGAAGCATCAAAAAGAGGAGAACATCAACATAGAGAAGGAGCTCAAAGCAATATAAAATAAGACTGACAATGGCGCAAAAAGAAATATTGTAGTGCAAGAGTCATACAGCAGCTTACGAGTTTACCACCAAGCAGAGAAGGAAGTAGAAGCATCAGCACCATACCTGGCTAAGGAGTCATCGAATGAATTGCCTTCTCTAAAGACATGAGTGAAGGACACATTACCAACAGAAAGCAACAGTGAGTCAATTTCGTTGAAGATGTGCCATTTATCCCAAGGTCTTCGTTCGACACAGTTAATCCAAGATAGAGCAACCCTTGAATTCGACTCAACAATTAAATGAGAAGAGGAGTAAGTGGAGATGAAAAAGAGGTGAAGAGCATGCAAGATGGCCATCAATTCCGCATAATTGAAGTCATGCAAGCCAAGTGGAGAAAAGAACAATACTACTACAAAACCATTAGAGTTGCGCAAGACCCCACCATAACCAACAGGTCCTGACTATCTTCTGGCTGAGCCATCAACATTAAATTTGAACTTGCCAACGAGGGGTGGTGACCATGAAACGCTAGATCGATGGTGGAAGGGGGTTCTCTGGTATGAGCAATTTTGAGGATCAGACCACCAACCGATTTCATCGATGGCATCATCACCTTCACATGCTCTAATCTAGAAAATAGAGCGCAACTTAATGAGAAAAATGATTTGGGGACCATCCAAAATCTTAGAGTTGAAGACGGATTCATTACGTGCAAGCCATAATGACCATAAAGTAGCACCACAAACGATCATCCATCTTTTGGAGACATTACCACCGAATGGACAAAGGGACCAAGCTTGGATAAAATCAAGAATGGTGGAAGGGACATGTGAGACCTCAACCCCTATAGGCTCATAACTACGCACAGAAGCAATAATACAAGCTAAGGGTAGTTTCGTCATTTTCTCTAAAAATCTTTTAGAAGGAGGTTTTATGATATTTTAAGGTCTAAATAGGCATAAGACCAAATAAATAATGTGTAATGATGAAAACACGAGGAAAACTAGAAGTTTCGATAATTTTCACAATAGAGGCAAAATGGTCATTTTGCACCCCGAGTCAAAATTTTAAGTTTTTGTAAACCTGAGTAGTTTAGATCATTGTGGACCTTGTCCCAGTGTCAAAAGAATAAAAAAATTGCACAAAGGATTGGAGAAGAACAAATTAACTTGCTAAAGGGCATTTTCATAATTTCAAGGGGAGTTGGATAAGTATGAGCTATAAATATCCTTTTTCCAGTAGCTTCCTCATTTTTCAGTAGCTTTTCTTCTTCTTCTTCCTTCTTCCCTCTCACGTTTCTTCATCCTCCATGGGAGTCCTCTTCAAGCTTCCATTACTTTATTTCTAGCTCCAATTTTCATGCCTCGGTGCACCTTTTCATGAAATCCTTGCGCTCTTTCACTCTCATTTTAAAACCCTTGAAAAATCCCACTTTCATACTTTCTCTCACTAGCTAGGTGTTTAGAGAGAGAAAGAGAGAGAAAGCTCCCATAATAGCTTAGAAAATTTATTGGAAAGAATTTCAAAGTTTCATGCTACCAAGGTGAATAGGGGGTGTCAATTTTAAAAGTTTTCATAAATATATACCTATAATTATGATTTATTTTAATTACGAAAATTATGGATAACATGTGCTGGCATATATTTTAGGGAATTGTGAATGTTTGTAGTTGAGGTTATCCACTCATTTTAGAGTGATTAGGGTAGTGAAAATAGATAGGCATTTAAATGGCAATTGGAAGCTAGCTAAGAGAAAGCTTTAGACTTCATAAGTATGTGAATTGACAAATTGGTGATGCTAATGTGATGATAGGTTCCAACGAAGCCCCATCATCCTATTTGGACATTTAGGAAAGTTAGGATCGGGTAAAGGCTCAAATAATACCAGTGAGTGGACTTGCACTTCAAAATTTGCTTTGGGAATGTGAATGTAATTGTACAAACATTTGAAAGATTTTATCCAGCTTTTCTTTAAAAATGTACCTTGGGAACAAGCCTTTGGTGAAGTGTTTTTATCTTGTGAAAATGTGCTATATAAATGGTTTATGTGCTATCACAATATGATGATATGTATAATATGCATTGGGTGTTTCTTTCGTATGTTGATGTGGACTCGGCTATATGCGAGTAGGAGTACGCATACACCGATGATGACCCGGCTATGTGCGAGTAGGAGTGCGCATAAGCCGATGCTGACCCAGCCATGTGCTAGTGGGGAGTGCACATGAGCTGATGACGATGGGAGAGTGTGCATGATGATGGATATACATATATATATATATATATATATATATATATATATACATATATAGATATGTGCGTCATGGAAAGTTCATGAATATGTGTATGGTTGAAATGCATGTGAAATTTGACATGTTAAGCTTTGGGAATTTATATGTGTTTCATGTTGCATTTGTCATGTGAACAGGGTGGCCTTTTCTTGAGGAAATGGAGAATTTTGGCTGCTGCCCTGTTTCTCGCTGTAGCGAGATTCATTCTCACTGCAGCGAGAAACTATCAAGTTGTCGAGGGTTTCACTAGACATGGTTATCGCTACAGCAAGAAAGTTTGTGTTTTTTTGGCTTGAATCTCATTGCAGCTAAAAACTTTCTGTTTCGTTTAGTATCTTGATTGATTGCTGCGCTATTTTCCACTTCTTTGGTATCATAGTTGAGCATGGACTTCCAACATTAAGAAATAAACAAATTAAGTTTAAATTGAGGGGTTTGGTGAGAAACCCTCGGTCAGTTGATAATTTAAGTCAAATGTCGCTACAGCGAGAATGCCTTTCCACTGCAGCGAGGACTCGTCGTCTACTTGACTTGAATTGCATGAAAGTTATTAAAGTTTTCATTCTTCAAATCTTTTGTTGAGCATGGACCCTTTACATTAAGTGATTTAATCAATTGGGGTTTTCCTGAGGGGTTTTGATAAGCACTGAATTAAATTGTATTGTTTTAAAATAAGTGCATCATGATTTTTAAATCCTTCCTTACTATTGCTTGTTCCCTTTCTTGTTCACTCACTGGGTTTATACTCATCGTTTTCAACTTCATGTTTTCAGATCACGAGGCAGCTGGTAACTAGGTCGAAGTGTCTTCGTATATTCGACCCTTAGTAGGTGTCTCGGCATTTAGTAATTGTACATTCATCCGAGTCTCTCCGCTGGAAGTCGAGTACTCTTTTATTGTGTATAGACAGACCCAATGTAAATTATTAAGACATATGTTTAGACAACACATGTATATTAGTTGGTAATGCCATTATAAGTTGGCAATGAATAGCATTAACTGGATTCTAAATTATGAAATGTGACTTTAGTAATTTGATGGTATAATGAGCAAGATAATATAGCTAAGCTTGATTGAGCTTAGTAGGCTATGTCCATTGAGCCTTCGCACCTGTCATGGCCCAGGATTTGGGTTGTGACAGGACACACCAATCAACACCCCACCATTGAAAAACAATACCTCAAATAAGCCAACTGAAATTGCATGTGAGAAAGATGTGCGAGCAAGTCTCTTCAGCAAGGCCACACCAAATGCACCGCAGTTGATCATAATTAAAATGAACACCACGAGACAAGAGGAAAGTCTTTGTAGGGATTGCATTAAGGACTACAAGCCACAGGAAGCACTGAACTTTAAGAGGGATAAACAGCTTCCATAGAAATTGAAACCATACCGTCTGATCATCATCATAGGCGTTTAGCCTAGAACATAAAGATTTGATAGAGAAAATCCCTTGGGGGTCATGCTTCCAGATGAGTTTGTCCTTCTTGCCCAACACAAGAACAACAAAAGAGAGTTTACGTAAAAGTTCCTCATAGTCTGACTTTTCCAAAGAAAAAAGTGCCCGTCTGAAGTTAAGAGACCATGACCCATTAGAATTGGCATCGACCACCTGAATGTACTTATCCGTAACCAGCGAGAAAAGGCGAGCATACTTGGATAAGAAAAGCAGGTCCTCAACCCATTTGTCAAGCCATAAGAGGATGGTAGTACCATCCCCTACAATCCAGTGGCAAGCATGAAAACTAATCAAGTTATGAACCCCTTCATAGGATGGAAGCTTAACGATGCTTTTCCAAATCGACGACATTCTCGATTTGTTAGAAACAGAAGGGATCCAATGAGAGTCACCAGTCTCGTATTTACCAACAATCAGATGTCTCCATAAAGCTTCTTTATCAGTTCCATAACGCCACCACCATTTGGCTAAAAGGGCAAGATTCCTATGAGAAAGGCTCGAGATTCCTAACCCACCAAATCTTTTAGGCTTACAAATAGTAGACCATATGACTTTGGACATCTTGCGCTTATCCGTGGATCCTCCCCATAAGAAAGAATGTCGTAGTTGCTCGAGCTTGCGTATGACACCTTTAGGTGCGTGAATGGCAGAGAGATAATAAAGAGGCAGTGAGTTTAAGATAGAGTTGATAAGTGTGATCCTGCTAGCAAGAGAAAGATACTTCCTTTGCCAAAGTGCAAGTCACCTTTTAAAGTTAGCAATAATAGGATCCCATGTGGAGATGTTTATTGGGTTAGCACCAAGGGGAATACCAAGATACGTGAAGGGCAGAGAGCCTATCCTACATTGGAGAACAGAAGAGAATTCTTCACCCACAGAAGATGTAATTCCCATCAGATAAACACAAGATTTGTGGAAGTTAATGCGGAGACCAGAGGCAAGCTCAAAACACTACAGAATGCATTTAATGTTAACCGCGTCCTGAATATTGGGAAGCAAGAACATAATGGTATCTTCCACGAACTGTAGGTGGGAGATAGAAAGTCAGAAGGAAGTGAGGGTGATGCCTCCGATAAAGTTCAGCTCTTCAGCCTTTACTAGAGAGAGGTGAAGAGTTTCCACTACCATGATAAACAAAAGGGAGAGAGTGGATCCCCTTGTTGAAGGTCGCGCTTCATGGGGAATTCTAGCATGGCAGAACTATTGACAAGAACGAAAACCTGAACTGTTGAAATGCACTCGTAAATCCAGCTACACCATCGATGACCAAAGCCTAGAGCTTGCATGACAAGAGAAATGTACCCCCAATCCACATGATCAAAAGCTTTCTCAAAGTCGAGTTTAAGAACAATACCTCTTTCATTGTGAAAATTTCTGCGCATACTGTGGATAACTTCATTGGCTAGCATGATCTCGTTAGTGATTTGACAGTTGCTAATAAAGGCGTTTTGACTATCACTGACAACCGAGGATATAACAACCTTAAGCCTACTGGCATGGAGCTTGGCAAGAATTTTGTAAAGAGAATTAACAAGACTGATAGGTCGATATTCACTGAGTGACGAAGGGCTCTGGACTTTGGGAATCAATGCAATGAAGGAGGAGTTGAGGCATTTTTCTAATTTGCCATAAAGCATGAAGTCAGTGATGAAGTTGAAAAGATCCTTCTTGATAAAAGTCCAACTACTCTTAATGAAGTTGAAATTAAAACCATCAGGTCCTGGGGCTTTAGAGCCATCACAACTCCAGATAGTGGCTTTGAGTTTCTCCATAGTGATTAGTGCCTCGAGGTTGAGAGCTTGTTGACGGTAAAGCTTTTTGAATTACAAACTTGGGAAAACTGGTCGTGCCCACTGATCGCAATCAAATAAGTCTTTAAAATATTCAAAGGTAGCCCAACGAACCTCATGTGGATGAGAAAGCCAAGAACCATTGACAATGATACCCGTGATATGGTTGTGACGGGATTGAGCTTTGGCTTTACATTGAAAGAACCGGGTGTTTTTGTCTCCCTTTTTGAGCCACTGAATCCGAGATTTCTGCCTCCACAAGGACTCTCGCTGACTTAAAGTTGTCCATAGAAGTTGAACCGTGTTCCTTTTAGCTGTGCATTCTTCCTCAGTGAGGTCACATAAATTACCAATGAGGTCAAAGTCTTTGACTTTATTCTCTAATTCTGTGATAGTGTTGTCAACATTCCCAAATGAGACTCTGTTCCAATGCTTGAGATGTGTCTTAAGTTTGTTCATTTTAACTTTAAGACAGAAACTAGTAGAGCCATTCACCTCTGTGGAAGTCCATGTTTCTGAAACCATATCCATGAAACTTGGCACTGACAGCCAGCAGTTGAGAAATCGAAATGGCCTTGGTCCCCAATCTAAAGTCTTTGAGAATAAAAGGATTAGGCAATGATTAGACAAAGATCTTTTAAGACCTTTTTGGCATAAGTCACGAAAGTGTAAGAGCTATTTTGATAAGAGAAGAAACCGATCAAGGCGGCTGCGTTTGGAGTTTGCACCAAACCATGTAAATTTTTTGCCAACAAGTGGCAAGTCAGTGAGCTCGCAAAGATTAATAAAATCATTAAATTCATCGGTACCTGTCCCAAGAGTGATGCATCTTTGTCTTTCCTCATTGCCTCTAACTGTATTGAAATCTCAGGTAACACACCATGGAACTGGAAAGTCAGATCTAAGTAGCAAAATGTTCTCCCACAAGGTACATTTACCTCTCAAGTCGCAAGGCGCGTAAAGATTAATAATTACACATTGAAGATTCAGTGAAAGCCATATACCATGGTGAAGAATAAAATTGTCTCAAATGACCACTGATGATTGGGAGAAAGACAATTTGTCCCACACAGAAAGGATTCCCTCGGATCTACCCGCTGTTGGTATAAAAACCCACTCAACATCAATATTACCACAAATGCTCTCAATGAGCTAGTCAAAAATATCGAAGAGCTTAGTCTTTAGAATGAGTAAAAATTCAATTTTGTTAGTGATTAATAACTTGCGTAGGGAGCTTTTTTTCTGAGGACAACCTAACCCTCGAATATTCCAAGAGAGAAGACTCATCTTGATGTTTCAACTCTTGAAAAACAAAAGAGGCAAGAATAAGAAGTGATGGAAAGAGAAAATGAAGCAGCTACAGAATCAAAAGTGAAAAGACTAGCCAAAGATAGCGACAAAAGCAGATGCAAGACTAAAGGTAGAGACGGCTTAGTATGAGTACTATGCAAAAATCATCTATACAAAAAGAGAGAGCGGCTGAAGGAGTATAAAGTGCTAAAATATAAATTTATAAAGTCCCCAAGCAAGACACCTTCACAAACGGGGATGATTGTCCATCCTCTTCAATTTCTTCAAGATAGTCTGCTTTGAGCACTTGGGGGAGTATCCGAGCTGCCTCCCTAAACTCCATGTTTGTTCTTGTTCAGATCTTAGTTGGATGTTTCTATTTGTAATGTCACGACCCAGAACTCTCATCGGGCCCGTGACCACTGCTGCGACGTCCTGATAAGCACTCATTACCCCGAATGCCGATCGAAATCCCGCAAGGCTTAGCATCAACTTCCGCATCTCCCCGGTCAACGACAGTTATTAAATCTCGCATTTCAAGAAATCATAAGTTGTTTCCAACTCAAAACAATAAAATATTATTTTCTAGCTCACAGGGGCATTTTCGTTATTTTTTTTTTGAAATTTCGAAATCCGTAAAAATGTAATATGTAAGTGGAAACACATATTTCATGATTTAAATTAAATTTTGAAGTCTAAAACATTCGTTTAAAGTAAAATTATAGCTATTTGAATATAATAAAAATATTCAATAAAATAAACTATTTTCTTGTAAAATAATTTTCATAAAACTATCGGTACATAATTCTTATAGCGTAAAAGATAATTATATTCATATATACTATAAACCAAATAACCAAAGTATAAAATTTCTTTTACAGTGACACGTGGGCCCACAACTATCCAAAATGCATCGAAAGCTGGAAACCTATAGCTTTTACCGATTCGAGTCTAAATGAAAGTCTTTATCAAAGTCAGCTAACTATGAAATTTCCCGAGCCTGAAATATGATGAAATGAGGGTGGTGAGATTATAAAATCCCAGTGAGTAAACAATTACCATCAAAAGCATCTAAAGTCGAGTAGATGGAGACAATATAAAAACGTTATATCTCAATAATGTTCATAACACAAATTTCGTTTCAATCTATACAAAATAATTTCTTTTTATCAAAATTTCCCGGCTTATGAATTTCTTAAACTTGGCCCCTGCTAGAATCATTCTCGCGGGTACCTTCGTCAAGGTATCCCACTGAGACCGCCAAGGCTGTTCAATTACCCATACCCATAAACATGTTTTCACATCTAACACACAGTCGTTCCTTGGCGTTGGCTGAGTCTCACTCTCACGTTGTGGCCCAAACGTGAGGTGCACTCAAATCATACCTCAGGAGATACTTCACCTAACATCTCCCCTGGGAGGTAAGTATATAATTGAGTTACCGTGCCCCTCTCATAGGCAGTCCACGGAAACCCCCACCACTGCAGTGACTATTTAATATACTACCAGACTTATAAAATTTTCAATAGCATGATATGGAGAATAAAATTTAATCCAGTCTACCGAGACCAATCCAAAACTGTTCATATATTTCATGCCAACCCTAAAAATTTAGCCATCATGCTACCATAGTGTTAAAATCATAAATTTCAATAACATATAAAATCATAAATTTCAACACAGTCTCCATATACTCAATTTTCCCAAAACAATATTTGATTTCAAAACCAGTATAAATCTCATTTTATTAAAAAAAATATTTTAATTAGAAAATATAATATTTAATAATTTAAACTCACCATTCAATAAAAGCATCAAACAAGTATAATAACTCTAGATATTTAAGACGATAAGTTGTCCACTCACAGTTCTAGGAGTTGATGTACTCCTAATCCCAGTCTTCAAGCACAATCTCTATACTTTTACCAGTGTAATTTGCTCACCACCTATCCACAATGTACAATACATAATTAACCACATCAATGATTGATCATTATAAAATCAATTCAGGCTCGGTATATATGCATGATATGATATACAACTTATTCGACTACCGCTTAAATGCGGTGCTGACCTAATTCAGCCTATTACCCGATTAAATCGATATACACATCCGTTTAAACTCCAAATTAATTTGTTTACAGTTTCTATACCTCAATTGCACCCAAATTGACTTAATGTCCCTCAGTGTGGTGCAAATTATCAGTCTCGATAGCAAATTATGAAAATACCCCTAATGGGTAAAAATCGTATTTTTGCTCCAAAAATTTCCATTATTTTTCTAGGCTCATAATTCATCATTTCTTAACCAATTCTCCTAGAATGAAAATCAAATTTATCCTCACTCAACACATGGTAAATTCGGCCATTAATGGTTGTGGGAGAAAATAAATTCTTTTCTTGTTGTTTTGTTTCTAAATATGCTAAACTAACTTAAAACACTAACGTAACTTAAAATCAAATTAATCTAACAACTTTCTCTCTCCTAACCCATTTTTCAGAATTGAATTCATCATAATAACTCAATATTCAACCATGAAAATCAAGAACAAAAGCATGGGTAAGCTAGGTATCAAGGAGAACTAAAGAAATTCTAACTTACCTAGCTTGTTTCCTTGATTTCTTCACTTTTTCTTTGAATTTTTCACCTAGGTTTTCTTGTTTTTCCCTTTGTTCTTCCTCTCTTTCTCTCTCTTCCTTGCTTGGCCGGCCATATGAAGAAAATGGGCTGATTTTATGCCTTTTTAATAAGAAACAATAAAATAATAAAGGTATGACACATGTCATTTTCTTATTGGTCCATTTTTAAAATTTTAAAATTTTAATCTTTTTTATCTCCACCACACAATTAGTCAATGGTCAAAATGAGGATAAAGGACGACCATGTGCTGGAAAAATGTCCTGGTGGTGGAAAATTATAATTTTGCCCCTGGGGTGGCAAAATTATCATTTTACCCTTTTACTCCAAATTATATCGAAATTAAAATTTTTCACTTCTAAACCTCAAATCTTACTCCAATAAGTCAAATGGGGCCAAAAAAAATCTTTTCTAAAATTTTCATTTTGTCCCCAGGTGGCAAATGACCATTTTGCCCTTGCATAACGAAAATTTCGGTTTGACTAAAAATTGATCCTCGAACTCTGAATCACCATATTAAACCATTTTGGGACTTTAAAATTCTTAATTTCATCGTACATTCTCTATTTGATCTAGTTCGAGGCTTAAATCAACTTTATTGTACCTCTAGATACAATACCGACTTTTGTAAATTTTTCGGGACTCTCTTAGCATGCAAACATGCTATCCATCACATGTATGTCATGATAAATATTTTTATAAAGTCGGGCTTGTCATCTTCTCCCCCACTTGGATCAACCATATGATCCTTCTTCTTGATTGACTTCGACATCCGGCTAGATATTAATATTTTAATATTGTTTCATTAATAAAATATTATTTTATTCTAAAAATTTTATCTTGTCTCCTTGGTACCCAAAAAACCTTATTATGCCTTACTTGACTTCCAAATCGCCTTTTATCTCACAAATTCTCCTCCGATAAAATTATTATTATTTTATTATTATTTTCTCACTTGCGAAATATTTTATCATAAACTACTCCTTTCGTCTTTTATCACTTCTAAACATTTTAATTGACCTCAATTTGCATTCGATCAACTTTATTTATCACTATATCAAAGTATGGGGTATTTCAATCTCTCCCACTTAAATAGAATTTGTCCCCGAATTCCCGTCGATGTTGCGTTATCAATCTCCTTCTATGATCCTACTCCTTGTTCCTTCTATAGGGACATTCAACTTATTCACCTCGTTCACCTTCAGTTCAATTAAATGCTTTATTTATGGCAATTATTATCCTTTGGAACTGAATCAGTAATACTTTTCACAACCATGATCTCTTATATCTAGACACTAAGCATGCCTTTATCACCATTATTAAATTTGAACCATAACTTCACCTCAATTATACTAATTTCGATCACATATCATACTTACTTATGTATACCTAATCATCATTTTATTAATTCGCTCCATACCAAATTTCTCAACCTTGATTCATCCATCTTATACTGGTCCATACCCTTCCTTTAATAGAGTTCCATTAAGAACTTAAACAATTCAAGGTTTACCTTCAAAGTCATTCATAACTTTAATCGTTCATTACATGTCCGTTAACACTTTAGCTCACTAACCTCTCTGGACACTATTTCAAAATCTCTCAATTATCGAGAACCATTCTTCACTTTAGTTAGTAAAATTATCAATTTCATGTATACATATATACATGCATTTTCAAATGTCAACATCTATCTTTATATATAGGAATCCATGTGTTCACATGCCTTGGACTACATTCCCCCTTTATTCATCCGTATCCCAATCCTAGTTTCAATATAATAATTCTTATAGTGCATGTCAACCTTCTTATTATACTTGTGTATAACTTCATATCATTCATATAATTTCCAACCATATGTTTGAGTTTCCTTATACTATATATCATTCATCACAATGTCATCTCTATTGAATTATAATCTATTATGCGTGTATGCTTTATAATCCTATTGATGCCTCAAAGATTTATCTCAACTTGATCATTGCATCTCATGTAATACCACAATTCCTAAGAGTCATCCTTTTGTCCATAATCATCTTTCATGCCTTTATATTACCTTGTATCTTTCTTGCATTACGATATTGATTTGTCACTTAAGACTCAAACCCATTTGAATCATGTATGCCTTAAGCATTTTCGAATTCCAATTTTTATAATATATATTAGAAAAATTTCATTATCTGACTTCATTTTCAGGGTCAACTTCTATCATCCTTTGTTCCACTCCTTCATATGAACATAACATCGTTCTTCCTTAACTAATTTATAAATTGTACTTGAAATTGTAAAACTTAAAACTAGATTCTCCTCAAGTATTTTTCAATACTAATACTAATATCACTCTCAGCTTACAGCTTCCTTTTTATAATCACATAACTTAGTGCTTGCTTTAACGAGATCCAGAGCAAAACTTCTCTTGAGTATTTCCTTGGGAATATCTATCTTAAACTTATGTCTCACAGCATGTGATCCCTTAACTTGTGATTTAGTCGTTAGGCTTCTCAGCAAGTTTTAAAAATTTTACGTTTCATACTTGCTGTGTATGATTAGAATCTCTTCTCAAAGATGTTTATGTATTCCTAAAACACTTACTCTTAAAGATATACAAATACGTACTCATCCATTCAATCCTTAACTCATTTTCATAGGTTTTTAGGGTGTCATACAATTAGCCTCATGTTGTTCCTAACTCTTGTCATTTTACTGTATCAAAACAGATATTACAAATTCTTGTAATGATATTCTATATAAACTAATTTTCTATACCAGTCTCGTAATTCTTCCTTCACACTTTCATTACTTGGTATCTCATCTCAATATAGTCATCTCAAGAATCTTTCAATTTTTCTTTTAATTATACGCCCATATACAAGGCAATAAAGAAGTTTTTCAATTCATTTGGGTAAACATTCTCCAGAATATTTAAAACTCCCAAATAACAAAACACAATGACCAACAACCAAAATTCAATTTGTAAGCTCATTATCGTGTCACTCCCATCTTACTCATGCATCATAAGCGTGAGGTATTTGGAGCATTACAGCGTTGAACAGTCAATGTTGAAGTATTGTAGCTATTAGAAATTTTCTCATTAAAGTTATTTGTCTGCATTCAAAGTCACCACATCAATCATTCTCAACCAGTGGTTTCCCTTTTAGATATATATCATGAGTTCCATAAGTATAGGTACCTTCTATTTTTTTGTCATACACACTAAGCCAGATTAATACTTGCATCTCATGTCAGCTTTTGACTTTTATCAACATTCATAAAATTCCACCTCAAAACATCCTTTCCATACAGTGTAATAAATTCGTGATACATATACCACTCCACACATAAGTTGCTAACTATCTACAACTTTCCTCATATTTATTGTCATCCCTATCCAATTATCTTCTTTGTCTTATACTCCAATAATCTTATTGCTTCCTTCTATAACTTTCCTCAATAATTATATCACCAATTTATCTCTGTTATACTAAAAAATTCCCATACATATCCAATTATTTAAACTACTATTTTACATTCCGTTCGAGTCATACAAAATAAAAGCCACTCCTAACTCCTTTACACAGGTAACTACTACATTTTTCCTTAAACGACACTTGCCTAGATTTATGACAATACAACTTCAACTAAAGTATTAAACATCTTTAGGTTCCTTATTGTCCTGATTCGGGCACATCAATGGATCCTCTTCCTCTTGAGATTTTCTCCTTTGTTCTTCAATCCAGGCTTGTTGTATTCTCCTACGTTCCTTATCACTTATCGGTGCAACATTTCTTCCACAACCGGGAGGAAAATGTCATACAACGTTCACCCCCTTCTTAAGACGAATATCTCCCATTGCAATTGCCTTCCTCGTATGTTCTCTATGGTACTCTTCGGATTGTTTCAAAAGGAAATCTATTTCAGTTTTCAGAATATTGGAGCTACTCTCACTTTCAAAATTCTGGCTACTTTCAAAGCTTTCCTTATTATGAACCCATTCTGCTAAGTTTCCATGAATTCTGTTATTAGGAATTCGGGATGGACCACCTTCCGAATCACTTGTATCAGGGTGCCATTTCCTTCTAGCCGTAGAATCTGGAGATCCCTTGCTATCACTATGAGAGATATCGAGACTACCACCTCTTCTAGATATGGTGTGTATGTCACCAGTGCACCTCAAAACCTATATGCAATCAAATAGTAATTGTTTAATTATTTATGCATCTCAAAAGTAGGTAGATTTCTATATGTAGATGCATACATTCTATTCAATCTAACCTAACTTAACTTAACTTAACTGGACTTGGGGCCACACAGTGTCAGTGTAGATTCCTTAAAACAACTTTAAAACCAAAGACTTTAAAATCCAAAGCTTTAAATCAAAATATCTGATCTTTAAACCATGCTCTGATACCAACTGAATTGTCACGACCTGGAACTCCCATCGGGCCCGTGACAACCTCCGCGACGTCCCGATAAGCACTCATTACCCCGAATGTCGATCGAAACCCCGCAAGGCTTAGCATCAACTTCCGCATCTCCCCGGTCAGTGACAGTTATTAAATCTCGCATTTCAAGAAATCATAAGTTGTTTCCAACTCAAAATAATAAAATATTATTTTCTAGTTCACAGGGGCATTTTCGTTATTTTTTTTTTGAAATTTCGAAATCCGTAAAAATGTAATATGTAAGTGGAAACACATATTTCATGATTTAAATTAAAATTTGAAGTCTAAAACATTCGTTTAAAGTAAAATTATAGCTATTTCAATATAATAAAAATAATCAATAAAATAAACTATTTTCTTGTAAAATAATTTTCATAAAACTATCGGTACATAATTCTTATAGCGTAAAAGATAATTATATTTATATATACTATAAACCAAATAACAAAAGTATAAAATTTCGTTTACAGTGACACGTGGGCCCACAACTATCCAAAATGCATCGAAAGTTGGAAACCTGCAGCTTTTACCGATTCGAGTCCAAATGAAAGTCCTTGTCAAAGTCAGCTAACTATGGAATTCCCCGAGCCTGAAATATGATGAAATGAGGGTGGTGAGATTATAAAATCCCAGTGAGTAAATAATTACCATCAAAAACATCTAAAGCCGAGTAGATGGAGACAATATAAAAACGTTATATCTCAATAATGTTCATAACACAAAATTTGTTTCAATCTATACCAAATAATTTCCTTTTATCAAAATTTCCCGACTTATGAATTTCTTAAACTTGGCCCCTGCCAGAATCATTCTCACGGGTACCTTTATCAAGGTATCCCACTGAGACCGCCAAGGTTGTTCAATGACCCATACCCATAAATATGTTTTCACATCTAACACACAACCGTTCCTTGGCGTTGGCTGAGTCTCACTCTCACGTGGTGGCTAGAACGTGAGGTGCACTCAAATCATACCTCAGGAGATACTTCACCTAACATCTCCCCCTAAAGGTAAGTATATAATTGAGTTATCGTGCCCCTTTCATAGGCAGTCCGCGAAAACCCCCACCACTGCAGTGACTATTTAATATACTACCAGACTCATAAAATTTTCAATAGCATGATATGGCGAATAAAATTTAATCCAGTCTACCGAGACCAATCCAAAACTGTTCATATATTTCATGCCAACCCAAAAATTTAGCCATCATGCTACTATAGTGTCATAAGCCACAATTTCAATAACATATAAAATCATAAATTTCAACACAGTCTCCATATACTCAATTTTTCGAAAACAATATTTGATTTCAAAACCAGTATAAATCTCATTTTTATTAAAAAAAATATTTTAATTAGAAAACATAATATTTAATAATTTAAGCTCACCATTCAATAAAAGCATCAAACAAGTATAATAACTCTAGATATTTAAGACGATAAGTTGTCCACTCACAGTTCTGGGAGTCGATGTACTCCTAATCCCAGTCTTCAAGCACAATCTCTGTACTTTTACCAGTGTAATTTGCTCACCACCTATCCACAATGTACAATACATAATTCACCACATCAATGCTTGATCATTATAAAATCAATTCAGGCTCGGTATATATGCATGATATGATATACAACTTATCCGACTACCGCTTAAATGCGATGCTGACCTAATTCAACCTATTACCCGATTAAATCGATATACGCATCCGTTTAAACTCCAAATTAATTTTTTTCAGTTTCTATACCTCAATTGCACCCAAATTGACTTAATGTCCCTCAGTATGGTGCAAATTATCAGTCTCGATAGCAAATTACGAAAATACCCCTAATGGGTAAAAATCGTATTTTTGCTCCAAAAATTTCCATTATTTTTCTAGGCTCATAATTCATCATTTCTTAACCAATTCTCCTAGAATGAAAATCAAATTTATCCTCACTCAACACATGGTAAATTCGGCCATTAATGGTTGTGGGAGAAAATAAATTCTTTTCTTATTGTTTTGTTTCTAAATATGCTAAACTCACTTAAAACACTAACATAACTTAAAATCAAATTTATCTAACAACTTTCTCTCTCCTAACCCATTTTTCAGAATTGAATTCATCATAATAACTCAATATTCAACCATGGAAATCAAGAACAAAAGCATGGGTAAGCTAGGTATCAAGGAGAACTAAAGAAATTCTAACTTACCTAGCTTGTTTCCTTGATTTCTTCACTTTTTCTTTGAATTTTCCACCTAGGTTTTCTTGTTTTTCCCTTTGTTCTTCCTCTCTTTCTCTCTCTTCCTTGCTTGGCCGGCCATATGAAGAAAATGGGCTGATTTTATGCCTTTTTAATAAGAAACAATAAAATAATAAAGGTATGACACATGTCATTTTCTTATTGGTCTATTTTTAAAATGTTAAAATTTTAATCCTTTTTATCTCCACCACACAATTAGTCAATGGTCAAAATGAGGATAAAGGAAGGCCATGTGCTGGAAAAATGTCCTGGTGGTGGAAAATTACAATTTTGCCCCTAGGGTGGCAAAATTACCATTTTACCCTTTTACTCTAAATTATACCGAAATTAAAATTTTTCACTTCTAAACCTCAAATCTTACTCCAATAAGTCAAATATACTCCAATAAGTCAAATGGGGCCAAAAAAAATCTTTTCTAAAATTTCCATTTTGTCCTCAGGTGGCAAATGACCATTTTACCCCTAGATAGCAAAAATTCCGGTTTGACTCCAAATTGATCCTCGAACTCCGAATCACCATATTAAACCATTCTGAGACTTTAAAATTCTTAATTTCATCGTAAATTCTCTATTTGATCTAGTTCGAGGCTTAAATCAACTTTATTGTACCTCTAGGTATAATACCGACTTTTGTAAATTTTTCGGGACTCTCCTAGCATGCAAACATGCTATCCATCACATGTATGTCATGATAAATATTTTTATAGAGTCGGGTTTGTCATCTTCTCCCCCACTTGGATCAACCATATGATCCTTCTTCTTGATTGACTTCGACATCCGGCTAAATATTAATATTTTAATATTGTTTCATTAATAAAATATTATTTTATTCTAAAAATTTTATCTTGTCTCCTTGGTACCCAAAATACCTTATTATGCCTTACTTGACTTCCAAATCGCCTTTTATCTCACAAATTCTCCTCCGATAAAATTATTATTATTTTATTATTATTTTCTCACTTGCGAAATATTTTATCATAAACTACTCCTTTCGTCTTTTATCACTTCTAAACATTTTAATTGACCTCAATTTGCATTCGATCAACTTTATTTATCACCATATCAAAGTATGAGGTATTTCATGTAAAGTCTCCATCTGAGAGAGAAGTGTTAGTAAATGTGCTATTAGAATCAAGAAGAACGACCCTACGTACCTGAGCTGAGGTGTTGGTTTCGTTTTTTTTTTCTTGATCAGCTTTCTGTCTTTTTTCTTACGGCTCTTGATTGCACCTTTGATGACACCCGAGATATCTTTCAGAAAGGTAACTTTTCTCCCGGGTCTACGCTTTTGGCAGGTCTCTAAATCATCCTCTGAGTTGCTGGCTTCTTACTTTTGAAATAGGTTTTCTTTGTCTGCACCGTCAGATAAGTGATAGGGGGATGGGGGCAAACTGATTTGATTACTGGAGCTAGCTGGAGGCTCGTGAATCTGGTTAGAACTACATGGGTTAGCTAAACTAGTCATCCAAGGACTGTTTAATTGTTCGAGTAGCCCATAGTCAAGAGTTGGAATAAAATGGGATGCTCTAGGTGAAGAATCAGAAGCTTGTGAGATGGGCTCATGAAATCCATGAAGGATAGGGGTGGCAGTATTTGTATTTATGTGGGTAATGTTGTAGGTCTCATTAGGAATTGGGCTCAGTAAAGGGCTGTCAAAGTTAGATGGCTACACAACTGATGAAAGTGGTACATTAGGCTCAATGGGTCTTGCACTAATTGGGTTGGGTTGCAACAAAGGTGGGTCGGGTGAGCCAACATCTAGTTCAAGAGGAATCTATTCAAGTAACGTCTTGTCCTGTGCATCACCGTCAGCAGTTGTAAGAGCCCCACCGGCATAGTGAGAGATGGAGGAGGAGCTACTGAGGTCATCATCAACTTGCCACTATGACCACCCTAGATAGTCAAGAACACAATTTGGAGAAAATTCGCTTACATAGATACTGGAAATTTGGCTACCAACAGCCAAATGGATGAGCTCTTCAATCCTTGTCTTGGTACTAGTTGCTATAAGCATTAAGGCGCGCTCAAAGGAGTTCAAGCATAAGGTTTCCTCACCTAGACCAATGAAGGAGGCCCATAGCCTAGCAATGTTAATGAAAGTATTTTTGCTCCTGGCGTGGAGAGGAATTCCAGAGATCGAAAGCCAGCACTGCCTTTCATAGGTGGAAAAGTTCTGAGTCCAACTCGTAATATCATCAAACCATTCAGTCAGCCAGTCCTAATTTCTATCCTTCGCATGCTCAAGATCTTTGATATTGGGAAAGGAAATCAAAAAGTGAAAGTTGATAACCGCTTAACTTCAAAACCCAATTTGCCCTTTTCCTTAATCAACTTTGTAATCACCTCTGGTTCTTAATGGCCCCTACAGAAACCAACAGCACAACATTCAAGCCAGTGTAAGATTTCATTTTCAACATGACCTATACACATTTTGGTAGTATAAATTGGGGGCGGGGGAAGGGGAGTTTCCTCCGGAGCTGTTTGGGAGCCCATAAGGGCTTGGGGATAGGAGCAGCTTTCTCCCCTGCTGATTTACGAATCTAGTGCAAGAGGGTGGGTGATGGGCTGAGGGTTGTTGTTTGAGTTTGGGTTAATGACTGCTTGCTGGAGGCTCCGATTTGGGTGATGTGGTTGAGGAATTTGCGAATGGGTATTATGAAGGGTGTTTTTTGGTCGCCATTGGGAGGTCATTTTAGCAAAACTAACAACCAATTTGAGATTGAAAAACCAAACCCCATTAAGCTGCTGAATAACTCTTCTCGCATCAACTATGGAATTGAAATAAACAAACCCATATTTGGACCTATGAGCCGGCTGTTGTACAGGGACAGAGGCATCTTCAATGCGACCATGATGTTCAAAAATGGCCTTCAGCCATTGCGGGGTGATACATAGAGGAAGATTTGCTACATGGACTATGTAGGCTCTGCTCTGTCGATTAGAAGTATTCTTGATGATGTTGAACAGCTTGGAGGTAGAGAATTGTCGATTCCTCATGACAGAGCACTGGGTTTAAGAAACTGACCACCAATAAGGCAACTTGCGACAAAAATTTGGGTTGGAAGGGGCCGACTTTGTGGCTGAGATCTGGGTTTGAAGTGGTCAAATTTGTGGCCACGATCTGGGTTTGAGGGGGATGAACTTGTAACTGAGATCTGGGATTGGGGAGGCTAGCTTTGTGGCGAAGAACAAGGTTTGAGGGGGCCGACTATGTGATCAAGATCTGGGTTTGATGTGGTCGGCGGCCGAGATCCAGGTGCTTGTGCGTCGTTTCTCACACAAGTTTTTCTACAGTTGGGGATTACCCCCTCTTTAAAAGGTCAATCCCTCATTCATAAGGAGGACATTTTTACAACTAGGGATCGACCTCTTCGGTAAAAGGTCGATCTTTGGAGCACGACAAATAAGCATTTATGAATCCCAACAACTAGTTTTGGCATTTAATGCTTTTTAATGGTTCCAAAGGACTTGCAAGCTCTAAAATGAAGTCTCTCACCACATTTTGGAAGGAAGAAGACTTAGAAAACAACTTCAAACAAAACAGCAATACACTACCAGAAACCCAAGCATTATTAATGGAATTTTTTACCGGTATTGTAATTTAACGACGAAAATGTCAAAAGAATGTGAGTTTATATTTCTTTCTTGTTTTATGCTTTATTTTTCCAATAAATTTTAATTTTTTTATTATTTCTGATTTATTAAGGTGTTGTGTGGAACTAGCTAGCTTCTCCCAACAAATGTCTAGTGAAAACCATTTCAATACTTGGGTTTGCCATTTTCATGTGTGTACGATAAAAGGGACCAGTTAATGGCATTGATTAACACTAGTAGAGAGCAACGAGTATATCTATTAATTTGTTCTTAGAAGCCTTCTAAGATATTTGCAGCCTCACATTCTACGAGGCATTTAACATTTTCTAGAAGTTCTACAAATACTACCAAGGAGATATCGACAACCTAGTACATAGAGTATACCTTTAACTCATTGGGTTTAACAAAACAATTCATTATTAGCTTGATGTCTATTAAATGGAAAACTGCCTTCTTGAACGTTAGTTTAAGAAGGATACTCTTTTCATTTAGAGGACGTGGAGCTAGCAATGGATTGTTAGTGCAAGCGTAATTTATCTCGGTTTTGAAATGACAAAATTGATTAATTTAAATATATTTTGAAAATGCTTGAAAATATTTTTAAGTTTGAAGAAAACCTTAAGAGTTTTAAAGTTGATCTTACAAAGAAAAATGCTTTTGAACAAACTCAAATTCAAAGTATCAACCTTAAAAATCAACCTTTAGTAAATGACGAATCGATTCTTATTACACAAAATGCAAAATAATTTACTTCTCTACAAGCAAAATCAATTCTATGAAAATGAGATATTAGTTATTGAAAGACAGAAGTTACTGGAATAGAAAAGAATCGATAACTTAAAGAGCAAGAATCGATTTTAACAAAAAAAAATAATTGGTTTAAATTTTGATCTAATGTATATTTGTAAATGTGAATATAACCATTTAAGCCATTACATAAAATTAATTTATATTGACCATAAGGACAACGTTTGAAGTACAAAAAGTGAATTTAAGTAATCGAATAATAACATGAATATATATATATATATATATATATATTATTTCGGAAAGATGGATTCCATATCATACTTTAAGTAAAAGGATCATACACCCACCACTAAACCAACGTTTAAGTGAAAATATGAATTTATATTATATTGATCAGGCAAACAGGCCAATCTGTAAAAAAACAAAGAATAAAATGAAAATTATTATTTCTATACAAAATGAAAATAGTATTAACACGTTATACACAATAATGTAACAAAAATATTTGAATTAAACACAGAATATCAAGCTGAAAAGCAAAAAACTAAAAATCAGAGATAAACTTCATGTTGAAAAAATTCGAAAAAGAGAACACTTTAAAACAAACTTACCAAATCAAACTTGTAAATATATTATTAAAAGGCACCTGAAAGAACAAAGTAATAATCAAACCACATTTTTACCAAACAAAAAAAAAAATCAATCGACCACAAAAGTTAAAGTACAGCAGTAAAATCAATAATTTTTCCTAACTTATGGCTTCTACCATATTCTGAACAGCAAGGCACCCCATTTACAATGATTAAATAATTTCTATAAAGAACAACAAAAGTATAAAGAGAAAAAACAATGCATTTATTATGAAATGGTAGTAACCATGCTGGGAGGGACAGAAAACAAAAGTAAAAAACTTGTAATGAGCATTCAGATTGTTTCATGTGAGATTCACAACTCAGATGATAAGCCACAATTTCTGGTATCTCGATTCCCCTAAACCCGAGAGCAAAACTTTCCCTCGTTACTAGGTAGGGATTGACACCCCCCTCCTCTTGTAAAAGGTTGATCCATCATTCTTAAGAAAGAACTTTCTGCAGTTGGGGATTGACCCTCTCTTTTAAAAGGTCGATCCCTCATTCATAAGGACTTTTTTGCAATTAGGGATCTTTGTCGTGAAAATATCAAATCCGTTAGCTGAAGAAGTTGTCAGTGAAACAGATATTCCATTGATAACTTCTTTCGGTAATTCACTGTTCGAATTTACCAATGAAGTTGCCAACAGATTAGAAGCAAACCTTATTATAAATTTTTGTCAATAAAAAGTGTGAATCAGTCAATAAATTCTGTCGATATTTAAAAAAAATTTTAAATGCCTTTAGACAAAATGATAAAAATTAAATATGTATGAGCACAAATATGTAAGAGAACTAATTTATAATATACAACAAGTATTTTATTAATCATATAAAAAAAGAATAAAAATTATATTATTTTTATTACAATCAATTGAAAATAAAAAATTAAAATGTACAATTATATGAAAAATGCAAATGAAATATAAATACTAATCTATTTACTATGCATCATTCCTTTATCTCGAGGGTCCATCGATCCCTTTGATGAAGATTCGACATTGACTGCTGACAACATCACGCAATTGAAGATCTTTTGGACGCTCACTCCAAGGTCATTAAATGCTACAGTAGTCTTTGTTTTTCAATCAAAGACTTTCAATACTAGTAGCTCGTAGACCTCAATTTCTTGCTAGACATTATTAGGGATTTCACATTATGATCAACCCCAACTTACATAATGCCAACAGCTCGTATATATTATAGACTTGACCTACCTAGATGACATTATTAGGGATTTATGTGCTCAACCCCTACTTGCAACATAATGGAGAGTAATCCGATCAAGTCCATTTAAGCTACAAGTGCCAGATTGTGCTATACTCCCTGAACGAGAGCTTGAATATTCCATGGACCTGATCAACGTACCCAATGTCGACCATTCATACATAATGGAAAATATTTCAATGCCGACAACTCATATATTCTATAGACCTGACCAACTAACTCAAATTAAATTTAATTTGAGGTTGGTTAGTAAGGTCCATGGAATATCCGAGTGATAGATGATTTTGTACTCCTTAAACAAAATAAATGACAAATTATTATTAATCTTTAATTTTCTTACTAGTAGGAAATAAATTTTAACAAAAACTTAAGCATCATACTTAAACAATCTATGCCATTAATAACTTACGTTACTTTGGACACATGAATTGGCTTTCACCAGATATCTATGGAAAAAAAGTACTCATGTTACTTTGGACACATGAATTGGCTTTCACTAGATATCTATGGAAGAAAGCTAGCTATACCACAGAATACATTAATAAATCAAGAGTAACAAAAGCATTAAAATTAATTAGAAAAGTAAAGCATAAAACAAGAAAGGACTATAAACTCACTTTATTGAGATAGTAAACACAATATCTGAAAAGATCAAATCTCTCCAAATGATCTAATATTGTGTTTATTGTCTCAACAATGTGAGCTTATATTTCTTTCTTGCTTTATGCTTTATTTTTTCAATTAATTTTAATTCTTTTATTATTTCTGATTTATTAAGGTTTTCTGTGGAACTAGCTAGCTTCTCCCAATAGAGGTCTAGTGAAAACCAATTCAATACTTGGGTTTGTCATTTTCATGTGTGCATGATAAAAGGGAGCAGTTAATGGCATTGATTAACACTAGTAGAGAGCAAAGAGTATATCCATTAATTTGTTCCTGGAAGCCTTCTAAGATATTTGCAGCCTCACATTCTACAAGGCATTTAATATTTTCTAGAAGTTCTGCAAATGCTACCAAGGAGATATCAACAATTGAGCAAAAAAAAAAAAGATATCAACAACCTAGTAGACTATTCCTTTAACTCATTAGGTTTAGTAAAACAATTCATTGCTAGCTCGATGTCTACTAAATGGAAAACTGCCTCCTTGAACAATAGTTGAAGAAGGATACTCTTTCCATTTAGAGGACGTGGAGCTAGAAATGGATTGTTAGAGTTAGCTTTACCGCGGTTTTGAAATGACAAAATTTATTAATCTAAATATGCTTTGAAAATCCTTGAAAATATTTTTTAAGTTTGAAGAAAATCCACAAAAGTTTTGAAGTTAATCTTGCAAAGAAAAATGCTTTTGAGCAAACTCAAACTCAAAGTATCAGTCTCAAAAATCGACCATTAGTAAATGAAGAATCAATTCTCATTATACAAAAAGCAAAATTCTTTACTTCTCTACAAGCAGAATTGATTTTATGAAAATGACATATTAGTTATTGAAAGACAAGCTACTAGAATAGGAAAGAATCGATAACTCAGAAAGCAAGAATCGATTCTAGAAGAAAATTTAATTTGTTTAAATTTTGATCTAATATATATTTGTATATGTGAATATAACCATTTAAGCCATTACATAAAATTAATTTATATTAACCATAAGGAAAATTTTTGAAGTACAAAAAGTGAATTTAAGTAATCGAATCATAACATGAATATAAATATATATTATTTAGGAAAGATGGATTCAATCTCGTACTTTAAGTAGAAGGATCATACACCCACCACTAAACCAATGCTTAAGTGAAAACATGAATTTAAACTATATTGATTAGGCAAACAGACCAATATGTAAAAAAATGAAGAATAAAATATAAATTATTATTTCTATTCAAAATCAAAATAGTATTAACACGTTATACACAATAATATAATAAAAATATCTCAATTAATTAAACACAGAACATCAAACTGAAAAGTAAAAAACTAAAAATCAGAGATAAACTTCATGTTGAAAAAATTCAAAAAAGAGAACACTTTAAAACAAACTTACCAAATCAAACCTGTAAATATATTATCAAAAGGCACCTAAAAGAACAAAGTAATAATAAAACCACATTATTACAAAAAAAAAAAATAATCGACCATAAAAGTTAAAGTACAGCAGTAAAATCAATAATGTTTCCTAACTTATGACTTGTACCATATTCTGAACAGCAAGGCACCGCATTTCCAATGATCAAATAATTTCTACAAAGAACAACAAAAGAATAAAAAGGAAAACAAAGCATTTATTATGGAATGGTAGTAACCATGCTGGGAAGGACAGAAAACAAAAGTAAAAAACTTGTAATGAGCATTCAGATTGTTTCATGTGAGATTCACAACTCGGATGATAAGCCACAATTTCTGGTATCTCGAATGCATGTGCCAAGTTAGTTTTTTAAAAGTAAGAATGAAATCATACTTCCAGTTAAGGAAAACAATTTTTTTCGCTGTGCTTTCCTGGTTGAAAAACTGAGATCAATTTTCACGGTCCCCCCATTTCAGTTAGCAGCCCAAGAGGACCTGTCAATATAAATTTTGCACTTGGAACGGCGCACGACTACTCACCGCCCTAACCCTTTGTTGAGAATAATAATTATTCTTGGCAATCTCAACCGCAGCTGCAGCAGCAAGAAGATCATCAACAAAACTACCAGCAGCAGCTGCCAAATGAAGAACAGGAAAGTGAGTTTTCCTTCGACAGTGTCACGACTGATGATTTTCTTCTTACATCTTGTTTTCCCTAGATCAGGTCCTGAGATCCCACAAGGGCTTGCCATGGATGATATGTATTACCTTGCATGAAGTTTGGCTTAGCATGTTTTAATTAGCATCCCTAATTCCTTTATTAAAAAATTAAAAATTCTGATTACTTGGGAGAAAGTGGTATGTAAGCCAAAACGATTTGGAGAGTTAGGAATCACCAACCTATCTTATAAAAACCTTACTTTACTAGCAAAGTGGTGGTGGCGTTATGGGACGGACAAAGATGCATTGTGGAGAAGACTGATAATGGAAAAATATGGTGCAGGACAGCCCCACTGGATACCCTCATCATCCAGCACAGCGAGAATGTCTTCGATATGGAGGAGTATTGTCCAACTTCCTTCTATTGAAGGGATGCAAAATCTGGTTGGTTTTCATGCCTATCGTTGGATTGTAGGTAATGGTGAGACTATTTGCTTCTGGTTTGATAAATGGATTGACGACATTCCCCTTGCATCTAAATTCCCTAGACTCTTCTCTTTGGCTGTTGACAAAGACATGAGAGTCCTTGACGCTTGTCAGAATGGATTATGGTCAATCAACTTTAGGCGCGAGTTGTATAGCTGGGAGAAAGAGGACTTGGACCGGATTTTAACCTCTCTTTCCTCTGTTTCGCTTGTGCCTTTGAGAGATGATAAGCTGGTCTGGACGCATGATTTTAAAGGCTCTTTTTGAGTCAAAACTCTTTGCTCTCTTTTGGATTCCATAGGTGACTCCAACACAGTCTGGTTTCACTCCATTTGGAAATTGGTTCTTCCCCCAAAGATCCAATGCTTCCTATGGTTGGCGATCCTCAACTCTATCCCTACGAAAGTCTTCCTCTCTTTACGTGGAGTCCATTTCTCCCCCGACCAGCATCGTTGTGTGTGGTGTGGCCAAGTTGAGGAGTGTTGTTCGCACATCCTTCTCACCTGCCCATTCAGTTGGAGAGTTTGGGGATATGTTCTTAAACGGTGGGGGATCTCTTGGTGTTCTTTGTGTTCTTTATCCTCTTTTATGCAAGCTTGGGAAGGTTGCCCTTTTGGGGGAAATATCTATAAGAGATGGTTGATTGTTTGTGTTGCTTCACTGTAGTCTCTTTGGCTAGCGCAAAATGAGATAGTCTTTAACTCTAAGGTATGGAATGGCCTCCAAATTTTTTTCCTCATCAAATTACACTCAATGTTCTAGATACGAGCTTTTGAAGGTGTCGATGCCATTGACGATTTGGAATGGTGGACCGACCCATGTCTATCTTCGAAGAGGAAAGCACCCCATCACCACCACGTGGGCACTTCATGGTCTCCACCCCCCACTGGTGAATTCAAATTTAATGTCAATGGCTCAGCTAAAGGCAAGCCAGGACCTGCTGGTTGTGATGGCATCCTTTGAGATTATGATGGTCATGTTGTTGGCCTTTTCTTTTGCCCTATTGGCTTACATGACTCCAACTTTGCAGAGCTTATGGCCATTCTTAAGGCTCTTAAATTCTTTGCTGCTACTCCTTATGCATCATCTCCCTTAATCATTAAATCAAATTCACGCATTGCTCTCTTGTGGGTTAACTCAGTTGAAAAACGACCGAGGACAAATGGAGTATTTTTAACGAATTAGACTCTCTTCGCGTTACCCTAGGTACGGTTTCTATTAAGCATATCTTCAGAGAAGGAAATGGTTTTGCTGATTCCTTGGCAAAGTATGGTGTCAATAATAACACATCATTTTCTACCTGGTGGTGACCTCAATGGTCTCTTTGATTCTGACCTCTTTTGTTGTTTTTACTCTTTGATATTTGGATCACCACATCCTGTTTTTCTCACCAACGTTTGGCTGCTCTTTACTGTACTATCTTTTAGTTCATTTCATAGGCAAGGCTCTCCTCAAGTTTTTTCTTTTCTCTTTGATCTTTTGTAACAGAGAGTACCTCTCATCTGCTACTTGCAGTTGTTGTTCCTATGGCTAACAAGCCTTCTTTTGTACTTACTAATTAATTATAATGACTGGCTTAGCAAAAAAAAAACAAAAACTTGGGAGAAAGTCAATAAAAGTAACTGAAAGGTGTTCTTGAAGTGTTTTAGTCTTTTAGAATTGTCATAATGGAGAAATGGAAATAAGATGTTCTCTTTTCCCTCTTCTTATGCTCCAATGAGATGTTCTATTTTCAATATTCCATTTTTTATTCTTTTATTATTTCATACTAAAAATAAAATTAAATAGACAGATAAAGTCAGATTAATTCCTTCTAATTTTCTTTTTTTTTTCTTATTTCTTTAGATATATATATATATATGAATACTTTAAAAAAACTATAATTTGAGACATTTTCATATTATATGTTTATTAAAAATATCGCTTGTAATATATGATTGAATTATCATTTTTAAATAATATTAGGTGATTTAATTTTTAAAAGTTAAATATCTTACAAAAGCTAATTGTTCAATCTATCTGCATTAGTCGTTTTGTCAAATTATTTCTTTCTTTTTTTTGTAAAGATAAAAAAAGGTAAAAAAAAATTTTCCTTCTTTTCCCTAGATGAAGGACTTAGAAAGTAGTTATATTTTTAAAAGAACATTTTTAAAAATCATTGAATTATTATTTGAATAATTTATGTAACATTTTTAGAATTATTTATCATTTTACCCCAACAAGTGTCTGTAAAGTTTTTTGTTGCATGCATATTAAATATAATTAATGCATATTAATTATTTTTGGTGTTGTTTTTAATTTATATTTTCAAATATTATTCTATTAAGATGTTGTTTTTCTTCTTTAAATTCAAAGAAAAGTAAAGACAAGCAGCCAACAGTTGAAGTAATGAATCGGACAAGTATAGAAAGAAATGAAAGCGAGAAAGATGCAAAACAGTAATTTTTTCAGCACGAGATAAGAACTAATTTTGAGCAAATCCGAATTTGTGTGTGCGTTGGAGAATTTTGAAAATGCAAGCTTCAATGTATTGGTGTTAATTAAGAGACTCGAAATTTGTGTGTGTCTTTTATTTTTATTTATAATTTTTTGAATTTATTCAAAATTTATTTATGACATGTATGTCTATTTAGTTTCAAGAGACTATTATTATTATTATTTTAAGACATGTTAATAAATAGATATATTTGAAATAAATTCAAAAACTTACATATAAAATAATCAAATTATTGAAGATATAAATAGAAATGAACACAAACTAATGGTGTTATTTGCTCAGAGACTTGACTATTCTTCAAAGACAAAGTTGAGGAATTATAAAAGAGAGAGAGAAAGAGAGAAAGAGAGATGCTGACCTTGAACCATTGTAGTTCTCTTTGCATTTGCAGAGCTGGTCCTGAGATTTGTTGAAGCTTAACTTGAGATTGGGGTGATAGTTGGCCTGCCAAATGTAACACGTTATTGTCGTTCATATCAGCGTAAGGAAGAAAAAGATACTTGGTAGTATCAAGCCCATATACGAGGCCAAACACTTTTTCTTGTCGATGTGCAACTGCAATATGGAATATGCTTCTTCGCTCCTCGTCCGAAATCATCAATAAATCTATATTAGGTTTGATGGCTTCGACTAGAGTTGTCAATATGGGCTGACTAGGTCCAGCCCAACCTAAGCCCTTGTGGGCTGAGAAAATGTAGACCGAGTCGGATCAGTCTATTTTTTATATGAGTCATCAAAACCTTAACCCAGCCCACCCTTTGTTCACCCATGGGCTGGGTTGGGTCAGCACATTTTTTATTTTTTTTAAAAAATTATTTTTATAATTTTATAATAAAATTATTTTATGATTTAATTTATAAATTAAAATTATTAATTTGATAAGTAAAGATTACACATATTAAAATATATAAAATAAAAAATATTATTAGTAATTAAATTATTAATCTTATATAATTAAATATATAAAATTATTAAATTAATTAAAATTATTTATTTTTTTGGCCCACAAGGCTGGCCCGCCCCAGCCCACCTCAACCTATTGATTTGGTGGGCTGGCCCATTTAGGCTCGGTTCAAATATGGGCCTAAAATTTTAAGCTCAATCCACCCCATATTTGATTAAAAAAATAAGTCAACCCAATGGGCCAGGCCCATTTTGATAAGTATAGCTTCAACAATAACTCCATGACACCCCGCTGAGCAGCGTTGAACATTGCTTGACGCACTGAACTTTGATAAAATTATGCAACATTAGAAGCAGCTATCGTCTTAGACATCAAAAGCAGAATCTCATGGGCATAGATTGTAACACCTCGTAACCCCATATAGTAGTCGACATAACCGTATCGATAAGACGAAGGGACAAAATGAGATATTTTAAGTCTCTAAGAGATAAGTGGAGAATTTTAAAATAAAATAATATTTTATGAATAAAATAATATTAAAATATTAATATTTTATATGTTATTGGAATTAGTCATGAAAGAGGATTATGTGACTAATCTAAGTGGGGGGGAAGAAATAAGAAGAAATTTTGAAGAAAAACGATGATAGTTGTGCCCGCGTATTTTTATTAAATCGAGTTAGCGCGGGTAAGTAAATATTTAAATATTATGGTGATACCGCGTTGAGGTGCAATTTCGATATTTTGATTGTACATGTGTAGAGGAAGAAAGATAGATAGAAATTGAGATTTAAAACGTGTCGAAAGGGTCAAATTGTAAGAGAGGAAAGTTTAAGGATTTATATATAAATTTTAATATTTGAAGGGAATAAAATAATAAGAAAATAAAAAGAATTGGGAGGTGGCGGATGGGAACGAAGAAAAGTCAAGTAAGAAGAAAAATAAGATAAAGATGAGAGAAAAAGATAAGTAAGAAAATAGAAAAAAAAAGTTAAAAGGTGATAAAATGGGCAACCGCCCATGTGGAAATAAGAGAGTCAAATATTTTTTTTATTTTTTAAGTTATGGGAGGTAGGGTGCGACCAAGTGGAGAATGTAAGAGAGAGAGAGAAAAAAAAGGGAGAGTGAGAGCTTGGTTTTTGTGCCGATTAAGGGATATAGAGAGGGGGCTTTGAGCTGTTGGTTTGAGTGAGTGAAAGAGGATTTTGGTTTAAGTTTTCAAAAGGGGAAATTCAGTTTTTGAGTCACCAGTTGGGAGAAACAGAGAAGAGAGGAAGCCATTTACGAAGAGAAGAAGAAAGGGAACTACGGTTGGAGAAAGGAAGAAAGGAAAAGAGAAAGGAGAGCAATGAGAGCATAAAAGGTGGAAGAAAGAAAGAAAAAAAAAATTGTCACGACCTGAAACTCCCATCGGGCCTGTGACAACCTCCGCGACGTCCTGATAAGCATTCATTACCCCGAATGCCGATCGAAACCCCGCAAGGCTTAGCATCAACTTCCGCATCTCCCCGGTGAGCGACAGTTATTAAATCTCGCATTTCAAGAAATAATAAGTTGTTTCCAACTCAAAACAATAAAAATATTATTTTCTAGCTCACTGGGGCATTTTCGTCATTTTTTTTTTGAAATTTTGAAATCCGTAAAAATGTAATATGTAAGTGGAAACACGTGTTTCATGATTTAAATTAAATTTTGAAGTTTAAAACATTCGTTTAAAGTAAAATTATAGCTATTTGAATATAATAAAAATATTAAATAAAATATTCTATTTTCTTAAAACACAATATTTTCAAAGTCTTTCTAAAATAACTTTTGTAGCATCAGAGTAAAATAAATTTATTCATATAGTAATAAAGATAATTAAAGTATGAAATTTCGTTTACAGTGACACGTGGGCCCCCAACTAACCAAGAAGGTGTAGAGCTACGAACCCTTACTTCCCATGATGCAACTCCGAGATTAATTCTCGTCTTAATCAACTATCAACAAACTGTCCTGAGCCTGAAAAATGGATAGGAAGAGGGGTGAGATTATGATTACATAATCCCAGTGAGTAAACAATTACCATCAAAAGCATCTAAAGCCGAGTAGATGGAGACAATATAAAAACGTTATATCTCAATAATGTTCATAATACAAAACTCGTTTCAATCTATACCAAATAATTTCTTTTTATCAAAATTTCTCAGCTTATGAATTTCTTAAACTTGGCCCCTGTCAGAATCATTCTCGCGGGTACCTTCGTCAAGGTATCCCACTGAGACCGCCAAGGCTGTTCAATAACCCATACCCATAAACATGTTTTCACATCTAACACACAGCCGTTCCTTGGCGTTGGCTGAGTCTCACTCTCACGTGGTGGCTCGAATGTGAGGTGCACTCAAATCATACCTCAGGAGATACTTCACCCAACATCTCCCCCCGGAGGTAAATATATAATTGAGTTACCGTGCTTCTCTCATAGGCAGTCCATGGAAACCTCCACCACTGCAGTGACCGTTTAATACACCACCAGACCCATAAAAATTTCAGTAGCATAATATGGCGAATAAAATATAATCCAGTCTATCGAGACCAATCCAAAACTATTCATATATTTCATGCCAACCCCAAAAATTTAGCCATCATGCTACCATAGTGTCATAAGCCCCAATTTCAATAATATATAAAATCATAAATTTCAACACAGTCTCCATATACTCAATTTTTCCAAAACAATATTTGATTTCAAAACTAGTATAAATCTCATTTTTATTAAAAAACATTTTAATTGGAAAACATAATATTTTATAATTTAAACTCACCATTCAATAAAAGCATCAAACAAGTATAATTACTCTAGATATTTAAGACGATAAATTGTCCACTCACAGTTCTAGGAGTCGATGTACTCCTAATCCCAGTCTTCAAGCACAATTTTCTGTACTTTTACCAGTGTAATTTACTCACCACCTATCCACAATGTACAATACATAATTCACCACATCAATGCTTGACCATTATAAAATCAATTCAGGCTCAGTATATATGCATGATATGACATGCAACTTATCCGACTACCGCTTAAATGCGGTGCTAACCCAATTCGGTCTATTACCCGATTAAATTACTAACGCGTCCAATTTAATCTCAAATTAATTTTTTTTTAGTTTCTATACCTCAATTGCACCCAAATTGACTTAATGTCCCTCAGTGTGGTGCAAATTATTAGTCCCGATAGCAAATTACGAAAATACCCCTAATGGGTAAAAATTCGTATTTTTGCTCCGAAAATTCCCATTATTTTTCTAGACTCATAATTCATCATTATTCATCATAATTCCTCAAATAAACATCAAGATCATCAGCCAATATACTCCTAGAAAATTCGGCCAATAATGGTAATGGAGGAAAATAAATTTTTTTCTTGTTGTTTTGTTCCTAAATATGTTAAACTAACTTAAAACACTAACATAACTTAAAATCAAATTAATCTAACAAGTTTCTCTCTCCTAACCCATTTTTTCAGAATTGAATTCATCATCAAATCACATGATTCAACCATGAAAAATGATGAGAAATGCATGGAAATAATAAATCTTAAGCTAAGCTTGAAAAATCGTACCTTTAAACACTTGATTCCTTGAAAAATCACACTTTTTCTTTGAATTTTCTCACTCTAGGGTTTGTTCTTATTTCTCTCTCTCTCCTGCTGGTTTTGGCTGACCATCCCAATGAAGAATTCTGGAACTTTCAAGCCTTTTAATAGGCTTAATAAAATATTATTATTTTATTTACCTTTTGAATATTTTATTATTTTATTTTTTTCTAGCCATCTTTTTTACTTTCTTTTTCTACCACTCAATCCTCTTCACTTATCCATGTCCTCCATGAAATTTCTAGACTTTTCCAAAGTTTTGGTGGAGCAAATTTTTAAAAATTACACTTTTGCCCCGTAAAGTCAAAAATTACATTTTTACCCCAAAAAATGAAAAATTGCCCATAGACATATTTTTCATCCCTTATACTCATACCATTCTCCAATTTGTCAAATGTGATCTAAATTCTCTCAAAATCTCAAAATTTATCTGTGGGTGGAAAAATTACGATTTTACCCCTAGATAGTGAAAATTCCGGTTTGACTCCGAATTGATCCTTAAACTCCGAATTACCATTTTGAGTCATCCCTGAACTGTGAAACTCTTAATTTCACCTTAAAATTCCTATTTGAACTAGTTCGAGGCTTAATCGACATAATGATACCATTAGGGGCAATATCGTCTTTTAACGATTCCTCGAACTTCCTAAATATGCAAACATTCTATTGAGCATGTAAATGATTTTATAATTATTTTACAAAACAGGGTTTGACAAAAATAAAGTAAAGAGAAAAGACAAAAGAAAAACATGGAAAGGTGAATGATTTTAGCAATCCGTTATGTGAGAGAAAAACAACGAAGAAAAGAAATGCAAAGGTAAAGGAAGTGAACGGTGGGGGAATGCCGAATGAAATAACGAGTCATTGAAAAGTAGAAATAAAGACGTAGTATCTCATTATTGTGAGGTGAGTCGGGGGTGTCTATTTTAAAATTTTCATAATTATACATCTATATTTATGCATGGTTTACCTTACACGCAAAATTTTGGATAGCATGATGTCACGACTAGGTACTCCCCTCGAGCCCGTGATAACAGCCGCAGTACCCCAATAGACATTTATTTTTCGAAATGCCAACCGGGATCCCGCAAGGCTTAATATCAGTATCTCAATTCCCCCATGAGTAATCGTTGCCGAAAATCATGTTCTAGAAGATTTTAAGCTGTTTCCAACTCAAAACAAATAAAATAGTAATTTTCATCTCACAGGGGTATTTTAGTCATTTTTCTCTAAAAATTTTGAAATCGGCTAAAATGTAATATACGAGTACAAAATATATAATTCATAATCAAAAGTGAGTTTTAAAGTCTAAAATCTTCATTTAAAACGAAATTTCAATTATTTGGATATAAAAAAATAAAAGAAATGTTAAGTAAAATATTCTATTTTCTTATAAAACAATATTTATAGAGTTATATGTAAATAATTTTTGTAGCATAAAAGCTAAATAAATTCATACATACTGTAATACAGTAAATCAGAGTATGGAATTTAATTTACAATAACAAGAGGGCCCCCGAATAAACAAAAGTAAAGAGGACTGTGAACCTACAGTTTGGAAAATGCAGATCTAACGGTAGTCCTCGATGAGATTAGTTATCTACAGTCTATACTGAACCTGAAATGGATGGAAATGAGGGTGATGAGATTATAAAATCTCAATGAGTAAACAGACATCATCATAAACATCTAAAGTTGAGTACATGGAGACAATAAAGTAAATCATCATAAATTGGGTCACAATATTAGATCACATTTCATTCAAAATACGTAAAGAGGCTTATGAATCTCATAAAAACTAAACTTGTGCCATAAATCCATTCTCAGGGACACCTTGACCAAGGCATCCTACCGAAACCGCCAAGGCTGTTAAAAATTCACATTTCGCATAAATCATGTTTTTATTTTAAAAACATAGTCGTTCCTTGGCATTGGCTGAGTTCCCCCTCACGTGGTGGTTTGACGTGAAGTGAACCCTAAGCTTTACCCCAGGAGATATCCTACGTGCATCTCCATTCGAGGTAAGAATATAATGGGGTTTACTGTGCCCCTCTAAAAGGCTAGTCCACAGAAACCCCCTACTGCAGTGATTAATTAATATATAATCCAATATATAATAAAATTTTAGCGGCATGACAGGGCTAATGAAATACTACCCAGCCTACAAGGGTAAAATGAAACAATTCATACAATTCATAAAATACAGCCCAATCAGTCATGCCAACACAATAACAATATAACATAAGTCATCAATTTAAACAATCAAATTATCACAATTAACAGTCTCCGTGTACTCTATTTTTTTCAAAATCATTATTAGTTTCAAAACAATTTATAATTTAATTTCATTGGAACACCTTTATTCATAAAACATGAAAATTTACCTTTTAAATCCATTTTTCCATAGAATTCACGAAATCATCTAAAAACCACCATAGATAATTAAAATGACAGTAAGTTTACTCACAATGTCTAGAATGCAGACTTTTGAAGTACTATGTCTATTGGTCCTCAGATGCAATTTCCTTGCCTTTATCAGAGGACTCACCACCTTGACACAGTACAAAATTGAGAAATTCACTACATTGATACTAAATTGAAATTAAACTAATTTAGGCTACTAATGCATGATATGGAATGCAAAAATGTTCAAATAGCCGTTTAAATACGGTATTCGACCTAATTCGCATTATTCTCGACTTAATCAGCTAAAATCTTTAATTTAACTCCAAATCGATTTTTTTCACTTTCTACACTCCAATTATACCTAAATTACCTCAGTGACTGTGAATGAGGTTCAATTTATAGGTCCCGGGTCAATAATTACACATGTCTATATATTGAGCAAAAATTCGTATTTTCGCATCAAAATTTCCCATTTAATTTCTAGCCTCACCAAACATCAAATATCACCAAAATATCATGAAATATCATCAAATTCAGCCACAATATTCTCCCTAGGAAATTCAGCCAATGATGGTAATGGGGGAAAATGAATTCTTTTCTTGTTATTTTGTTTCTAAATATGCTAAACTAACTTAAAACACTAACATAACTTAAAATCAAATCAATCTAACTTCATTCTCTCTCCATATCCATTTGGGAAGCCATGAATTCACCATGAAAATATGAAATCTAACCATGAAAAATAAGGAGAAAAGCATGGGAAAGGTAGATCACAAGTCAAAATCAAGAAATTTTACCTTTGATTGCTTGATTCCTTGAAATCTCACACTTTTTCTTTAATTTTCCCACCTAGGTTTTTTGTTTTCCTTTTCCTCTCTTTGTTCTTGCTATGGCCGGCCACATGAAGAGAAAATAAGCTGATTTTTGCTGATTTTAAAGCTAAAAAAATAAATGGATATTAACTTGACACATGTCACCATCCCATTGGTCTATTTTTAATTTCTTAACTATTAAGCTTTCTCTCTCCACCACTTAAATTCCTTCAATTATCCATGATAATATTAGATAAAATCCATGTGCTGGACAAGTGTCCAGTGTGTAAAATTACAATTTTGCCCCTGAGGTGGCAAAATTTCCATTTTACCCTTATGCTCTAAAAATATCGAGATTACAATTTTTTTCACTTGTCAACCTCAAATTATACTCTAATGAGTCAAATTTGATCAATCTTGATCAAAAAATTCTTTCAATATTCCAATTTTATCCTCAGGTAGCAAAACTACCATTTTGCCCGTAGATAGTGAAAATTTGAATTTGACTCTGAATTAATCCTCGAACTCCGAATCACCATTTTAAGTCATTCATTGACTGTAAAATTTTTAATTTCACTCTAAAATCTCTATTTGATCTAGTTCGAGGCTTAAATCAACTTTGTTGTTCCTCTAGGTACAATACCGACTTTTGAAAATTTTTCGAGACTCTCCTAGCATGCAAACATACTATCCATCACATGTATGTCATGACAAGTATTTTATAAGGTCAGGCTTTACACATGAGTTGTTAATCTTGATAGGTAATTTTAAAATGGATTTACAATGATTTATATATTGTTATTGTGGAAAGCATGGGCTGGTAGATATACTAGGAAAATTTGTCGATGTCATGATATTTGAAATTGTTTTGGATATATATATATAGGTAAGCTATATATATAAAGTATTTTAGAAACCGGGAAACAAGTCTTTCACATTATATTGCATCAAAAATCCGTGCTTTGTATATTTGTGTGATATGCATAGTTAAATGCATTTGCTAAATGATTTATATGTAAGCTTTCGAGAGTTGGTTTTAATTCGATTTTTATACAAGTATTTACACCAGGACAATTAATGTGAAAAACAATTTATCGGGTTATCAAACTTTGATTTCAAACAACTCAAGGAAAAAGGTTTCAAAAAACTTGATTTGGTTTTGAAAAAAAATGTTTGACAAATCGAGAGTGTCGAGAGTAGGTCGAATGTCACATCGATTAAGTGTGACCCTCTTGCACGAGTGAACTCTAACTAGAGAATTTTTGGGTCACCGACGGGCTATGATATACGTGGCAAGGCCACGGGTTATACATGTGGCTAGGCCACAAGTGATATACGCAGTTGTGACCGCTTGATTCTCCAATGTTGGCCAACATCGTTGAGACTGCCATGGCATGTGGGAATCCAGTGGAAGCGATGCTTCTAGATTATTAGTATGTGGAAGTGGGTCCATGTGTTGATATTATACTTCATACTTGAGAGCCTTGTGCATTTTTCGACGTGACTCTTTTGTCGGTGGAGAGTCAAGATTTCTCTGCAACTCCTTTTGTTTTTAACAAAAGCTTTTAAATTCTTACTTTATGATTACGAGATGGTTTATGTGGCTGATCACGTTGATTTCATTACATGCCACGCATTTTGGAAGCATGCATACCTTTATATTATTATTCGTGTTTTGACGGTAAGTCATATTTTCGATGATTTAACACTGAGTTGCTACATTTGTTTTCGACATCGTTTTGCCAAATTAAATATTGCACTGTGATTTTACAGCATCATTTCTATAAGGTACAAACTTCCCTCTCAATTAATTTTATTTTTGATAATCATGCATTTTAATATTCAAAATTATCTATTGTTTGCTTTTCACATCTACGCCCTACTCACGGAGCCGATGATCACTGTATCTGTGAGACTCACCCCCCTTTATTTCTCCTTTTGCAAACAGGGATTAGCCTAGTATGTAATCATCAACGCGCACGGTCCACTACGGATAGATAAAGGCATCTCCTAACATTTTATCCCAAGTCGCTTTGCTGTTAGAGGTCGTGTTGTAGCACCATACTGTTTAATGTGTAATAGATATTGGTTTTGATGTAAATGACAACTTGGAAACTTTAGACTTCATTGTGTGTATATATATATATATATATATATTTATGACTACATTATTTAAAAATTACGTTGTTTCATTATGTCTATGGTTCAAATCATGACATGAGAATATATGTGATTAAACATAAACATGGATTGGTAGTCATGTATAGTGAGTTATCGAGAATGTCTATTAAGGCTTGTTCGGGACTTGACGAAATCTCTCGGAGGTCTTGAAGGCCTCGGAGGTCGTGTATAGGCAATTGGCGCACTTGGGCTAAAGTGTTCCAAGCATCTTTAGCCGTAGTCATGTTTCTAATATGAGAAAGCATGATCGGATCACATGAAATTTGAATAGCATGCAAAGCACTGACATTCCTCTTTCTCCAAGCTTTGAAATCAGCACCATCACCTTCTTCCTGTCGAGGAGGTTCTGAGGTTTGTTCCACAACGTCCCACAGATCTCTAACCCGCAAATAGTTTTTTATGCAAGCTCTCCAGTTTTCATAATTATCTTTTCCAGCAAGAACTTGAGCAACAATGGCGCTCGAACAAATATTTTGGGCCTGCATCTACCTAATTTGATTCCCAAGCTACCTAATTTGCACCTAATATTAAGAATATATATGTGGAATTCCATATAATGAAGTTGTTAAAATACTCAACTTACAGGGATAAATAAAACGAGTCTTCTTTCTCAGTTCTTCAGTTCTTCGTCTACTCCCACTCCAGTTTTCAGTTCCCACACTCCACTTAAAGCCACTCAAAAGTTGCACGTATCAAAACTCGGAGTGCTTGCAGCTATAAAAAAAATTAAAAAAAGAAGAAGCAAAAATCAAGCATAAAAGTAGTAAAAACAATTTCAGAGAAAAGAAAAGAAAGGGAGTGAAGGGGACAATAATAATAGTTTAAAAGTGAAAGGCAGATGTGTGTGGTGTCAAATTTTTTTACTATCTGCAATTTGCAAATGGTTTTAGTAAACAAATACTAATTGATCTAAAAAAATAAGTGCAGGCCTTCCACTTTTTCACTAAAATGTGTGATCACGTGGTTAAAGGTGATCAATTTGTCAAAAGAATCTTGAGTGGGGCAGCAGTATTGATTATGAGTTTATGAATTAATTAAGGCATCAACATTGACTACGAGTTGATGACTAAAGTGGGATATCTAATTTCAATATCGTTACTCGTTTCGTTTTTATATGTTTCAATTCAAAATTAATGCAGACATCTCATTTTATTTTAGTGTCTTGTCAATTGTTGAAAAACTAAGATATATGAAAATACAAAAAATACAAAAATAAAAAACAAAAAATTCCAACTATTACCAAATTTATAATTTTTAAATTTTATTATAAATCATAAAAGAAAAACATTTATTTTTTAAAAAATTTTGTTCATGTTATGAAATATAGCTTGAAAGAACAATAATGAAAAAAAATTTCAGAAAGTAAAAAGATCTTATCTTGAATGTGTCTTTACAAATGAGGTAAAAAGTCTAGTTATAGGCTAACAACCTCTTATTTAGAAAGAATTTACAAGATAAAGAAAATGTTAAATGATTTAATTTGAATGAATAATAATTAAATTAAATGCTAATCTAACTTACATTCAAATTCAGATATAAATAATTAAATTTGAGAGTTCGAATCAAATTACACTCCTATGTCTAGTATGTTGGGCTGTTTGACCTTATTGAGCTAATGTCAACTAGACTGCTTGACCTAGTTTGAATTCTTGGGTCGTGATATAATGAACATTCACATATATATTAACATTTCCCATTGAATGTTCATTGTATTAAAAATATGCTTTATTAAAACTTTAATAGGAAAAAAAACCTTATTAAAAAAAAAAGTGCAACTGAAGGAAAAAGAGTACATAATTTTTAAGAATATGCTTTGAAATATTGCCTCATTAAATACCTAAAAAAGAAAACTCAATGGGAAAAAATCTTGATGAATGAAAAGAGTACAACACGTATTTTGTTCCCCTTGATGATGACATTATTTAAGATCTTTAAAATGATGCATTCTACTCTTTTGTACCAACTTTTCAAATATGCAGTATAAAGGACTTTAGTGAGTAAATCTGCTAGATTGTCACTTGAACGAATTTGTTGAACACTAATATCACCTTTTGCTTAGGAATCATGAGTGAAGAAGAATTTTGGTAAAATATGTTTTGTACTTTCCTCTTTAATGTATCCTTCTTTAATTGGGCTATACAAGGGGTATTATTCTCATATAGTATTGTTGGAATTTTCTTCTTGATTGACAAGCCACATGTCCCTCAAATAAGTTGAGTTATAAATATTAACTAAACACATTTACCACTTGCCAAAATTTCTATGTGGTTAGAAGAGGTAGCAACTATAAATTGTTTTACAAAATACTATGAAATAGACATACCTCCACATGTGAATAAGCAATCTATATGGGATCGAGTTTTGTGTGAATCATATATATATCCTACATCTACATAATCAATAAAATTTGATTTAAATACATTTAAGTAATATCTGCCCATGTTTATTACTCCTCGAAGATGCCAAGTATATGTTTAATTTCATTTTAATGCATTTGAGTTGGAGAATAACTATATCTTACTAATAAATTTACAACGAATGATATATCAAATCATGGATTGCTAATAAGAGACATTAGTGCTCGAATTGCACTAAGATATGGTACTTTAGGATCAAGAAATTCTTCATCATCTTCATGTGGTCGAAAAGGATCTTTTTTCACATTTAGTAACCTTACAACCATTGGTGGACTCAATAGATATGTTTTGTCGATATAAAATTGTTTTAGCACTTTTGTTTTATCATTTGATTTATGGATAAAAATTTCATTTGTCAAGTACACAATTTGAAGACCAAAACAAAACTTTGTTTTTTCAAAGTATTTTATCTTAAATTCCTTCTTTAAATAACCCACAGCTTTTAATAACTCTCCAAAAGTTCCAATAATGTTCAGGTTATTAACATGAACAATAATTATGACAAATTCATATCTAAATTATTTTATAAAAACACATGGACATATATAAGATCATTTTTATAGCAATCTTTTAACAAATATTCACTAAAACAATTCTATTACATGCATTCGGATTGTTTTAATCTATATAAATATTTATTTAATTTGATTGAATAACTTTTCCAAGAATTGTGTGTTTCAAACAACTAAATCCTTCAAAAAATTTTATATAGATATTAATATTAAGTGAGCCATATAAATAGTTTGTAACTACATTTATTATATGTAGTTTAATCTTTTCATGTATTACTAAACTAATTAAATATAAAAAGATTATTACATCTACTACAAAATAACATCTCTTCATAATTAATAGCAGATCTTTTAGTAAAATTTTGTGCGCCTAACTGTCCTTTACATCACACAATCTTATTCTTAGTTGATTATGCATTTCTTTTGACCATTTAATTTTTTAATTGCACACACCCCAATCGTACGTTTAAGTCTACTGGTCAATTCCGCTAAACTCACTACAATTTTCACTTCCCACACTCCACTTAAAGCCACTCATAAGTTGCAGGTATCAAGATTTTGAGTGCAGCTATAAAATAAAAAACAAAAACCGTAGAAGTTATAAAAACAATTTCAGAGAAAAGAAAACAAAGGGAGTGAAGGGGGCAATAATAATAGTTTAAAAGTGGAAGGTAGATGTCTGTAGTGTCAAATGTTTATTGGAGGGTCATTTTTTTTATTATTTGCAATTTGCAAATGATTTTAGTGAACAAATACGAATTGATCTCAAAAATAAGTAGAGGCCTTTCACTTTTTCACTAAAATGTGTGATCACTTGGCCAAAGGATCAATGTGTGAAAAAATCTTAAGTGGGCCATCAATATTGATTATAAGTTTATGACCTAATTAAGTGGGACATCTAATTTCAATATTTACTCGTTTCGTTTTTATATGAAAAGAATCTTAAGTGGGCCATCAATGCTGACTATGGGTTTATGACTTAATTAAGTGGGACATCAAATTTCAATATTTACTCATTTCGTTTTTTATATTTTTCACTCCAAAATTAATATAGATATCTCATTTTATTCGAGTGTAAATATATATATATATATATATATTACAAAAAATATAAAAAAACAATTTCCAACTATTACAAAATTTATAATTTTTAAAATTTATTAAAAATCATAAAAGAAAAACATTTATTTTTTAAAATTTTCATTCAAATAAAATAAAATTTTTAATTATTAGTGATGAGGCTGATTTCAAAGCTTGGAGAGAAGGACGAATCTGACTGCTTTGCATGCTATTCAAATTTCATTTGATCCGCGCATGCTTTCTTTCAAATTTCAATTAGTGTTTCTTATATTTAAATTTCAAGTCTCTCTCTCTCTCTCTCTCTCTCTCTCTCTCTCTCTCTCTTATTCCCTATCTTACTTAGAGGTGAGCAAAAAATGATCCACACCGAATGATTTGACCGATCCAAATGAAATTTGGGTAAAATTGTTCAGTTTGATTGATCTATTCAGTTCTTTGGTCTAAATGTTTCAATTCTATCGGTTTATTCTCTTGGTTCTCAATAAAAGAAATTTCAAATCGAACTAATCAAAAAATCAAACTTAATATCATATATATGTTATATTTATATAAAAATTTATATTTTTTATATATATGTATGTTTAATAAGTTTTTTTTGTTTATGTTGGTTTTTATTAATTTATTTATGTTTAGATTAATTGTATACTTTAAAATTATGAATGAAATTTATATATTTCAATGTAGTAATTTACAAAAGATAAAAATGATAAAATTTTGATTCTTTTGGTCCCTAATTGAACTGATCGAATAAGTTTGATCTTCAATTGATTCAATCAGTTTTTTAAAAAATTTCAATCCATTCAGTTCTCGGCTATGGTACACTGAACTGATAGAACCGACCATTATAATCACAAAATCTCGTGCTAACATGCATCGATTTCTCCCTCCTTGTCTTTCTTTTCACAATATAGTTCAACTTAATTTTTCTTTTATCTTTCCCTTTGTGTTTTTACTTTTCACTCTCTTTACCCTAGATTTTCATTATTTTTAAACCTTGTTTACTTTGTAAATAAAATTTAATTTTATCGTTTACTTTGTAAAGTAAAAAAACATATCAGAATAAAAAGCATCAAGTGACATGTGCCAAGCATGGTTTGATGAAAAGCTAACTAAAGGAGTACCCGCACTATGCAACGGGTTTGTAAAATTTTATAAATGATTGATTTTAAAAGTTTTGTATATAAGTTTTAAAATTACGAAGTACAAAATTAATCAAAAATTAAACTTAAGTTATTTTCATTACTTGAAACAATCTCAGTATTCGTATCACAATAAATATTTGTTTGAATTCAATAGGATCAAACACTAAAAGAAATTCTCACTTAATGTACAAAAAATATTGTTCATTGATTGTAATATTGTCCATGAAACATAGTTTGGTAATTTTTTGGGCTAATATCAACCACGAGCCCAATTGTAATTGCCCATAAGTGTTTTATCTATACACAGTCAGCATTTATACAACACAAAAATGTTTCTTCTATGTGTGGGATGTACAAGACAGACTCAAAAAAGATGGTGATCATATTGTAGCCCATATCAGAAACATAATATGCTACACAATATATAACAAAAAATAAAAAAAGAAATGGTAGCACATTTTTTTCACCTTATGAAGATAGATTGTACTATATGCAACCAACACTGCGATAAAAGGAAGATTATATTTTAAGAAGTCTCATGAATTTTGAAACTTAATTTGTATATAAATGTAAATGTTGTGAGTGTGATTACTGTTACAAAAATTGGGTTGGTACTGCTGAGATAAGATTGTTAAAGTAACTTGGCTTTTCCATGTCCCATGCTGAAACATTAAGAAAGTAATATTTGAGATCACTCCATAAACATTTCTTCTTCAGTCTATCAAACTGTGTATTGTACAATTTATCAAATTTATTGCAACATTGAGATTATGCAAGAGATCTTTGTCTCGTCTTTTTTAAATGACACAACGACTAAGAACCATGTAAAACAAATTCATGGAAACCAAGAATAGGCCAAGTACGAACAACAGGAAAACCAAAGTGAGAGAATGAAATACAAATATTCGATAAACCAATATATATCAATAGATGGAAGAAAAATAATTTTTTAATAAATGAAAAACTCAATTTTAGTAAACAAAATTATAAATTTTAGAATGCAAGAAATAAATAAAGAAAATTTTTTAATAATTAAATATAATAAATTAAATTAAGAAAAACATAGAACCAAATAAAAAAGATGAATATATATATGAAAAAACTCAAATCCTATAAAAAAAATTACACGTGTCCTTCCTCCTTGACTCAATCAATGAATAAGCCTTCTGGTTCTTTGTTCTTTAATTGCAGTCACGAGCTCAATCTTCTTCTGTCCGTCAATCGTTTCTTTAAATAACATCTTCAGTTCAGCTTTCAATAATTGGGAACAAAAAAAGGCTATCTAGGGAGGCAACTGCAACTGCTAATCAAAGTGGCTGGTGGAAGAATCAGATGTGAAGAATCGCGTTGTTGCCCTGAGTTTTGCGCTTTGGAAATTACTTATCTCTGAAAAACTTGTTGAAGTTGTTTACATATATTGAAACACCATTGGTAAACTCTCTTATATCTAAGAGGGAGATATATTAAAATCCAGGCTTGTCAAAGTTTGGGTAATAGGAAACTGAAACAGAAAATAGAGGGGGGGGGGGGGGGGGGGGGGGGTTGAGGAGTTTAATCCTCCCCATCCATGTCTTTGAAAATTGACACCAAACATAAAATTAGTATAACTGACAATCACAATTCCACACATCCTTCAAAAAACATAAACATACCTCTAATTAACTAGAGCCATTTCATTTTCCTATCAAAGATCCCTGGTCCATAAGTTGAGATAAAAATCTTAACAAGAAGTGGAAACTGCAACCACACAAAGAGACCGATTGGTATACCGGCTAGCAAAACGATCGGAATAACAATCTCTAATTGGCCCTTTACCATGATAATGACAGTTGAGGAGAAAGCTACCATCATTGCTGCAATAGAAATGAAGAGAGAGGAAAGTCCGATGATCAATTTGTTGGGCAAGGATTTTAGGAAATCATCTGCTGTATAACGTGATGTGAGGATGCCAACGAACATCAACACCGAAGTGGTCGAAGCAAAGAGAGAAATAGAATCCGATATTATGAATATCTTAAAAAGTTTTTTTCTTAAGAGTAAGGGAACACCAGTGTCCTGATCAGGACCTCCGGGAACAGTAAAGAGAGCAGCAAACATAATGGTGATGATAAGAGTGCCAACAACCGTAGAGGTTTGCGCAATATCCTTCATCCATTTCTCCCCTTCTTTCACCAAATTCGCATGGCTTCGATCAAATGTTTCATAAGGAGTTTCCTCTTTTCCATTTGTATGTAGTTTAAGCATAGGTGGTATAATGCCTTCCACCTCCTGTGTTCATAATTCATACAACCATTAAAACTTAGATGGCAAATTTTGTCCCATTTGGATTGAGAAAGGCTATAGCATAATTCGACTTCAATGAAAAGAAAATAGTTATACATTAAAGCCAAAAGATAACTCAGGGTTTTTTCCTTTTTCATATATACTTGTTCATTAAACATGACATGCTTGAGTAAATTCTAAGGTTCATTCGTCCATGAGTTTTTCACGATATTTCATTTCTTTATTAATCTAAAAAACTTAGTTTTTCATTCCTAGTCTTTTGAATTTGTTTCAAATATATCTATTTATCAACTTGCTGAGAGAAGTATATTGAGGACAGAATTTATCACATGTATGTTCATCTAAGTGGCACATGTTAAATTTTGTCCATATGTTTCTTATGTTAATGGCATATTAACACAGTTTGAAACAAATTCAAGAGATCGTGAATGAAAAAACTGAATTTTTAGATCATAAATTAAATTAAACATTATGAAAACATTAGGCAATTTACCTTGTAACACCTTAAATTTAATCATTTAATTTTAAAAATTTTCAATAAACTTTAATTTTTATGACTCCATTGCATCATGAACTTTTATGCACGTACTGCAGCTAAAACATGCAACTGATTATATAGACATATAGTTAGATAATTGTGTGCACTACGTTGAAGGAGATATGAAAATTGAGAGAAAGAGAAAAAAAATGTAATAATCTTTATTATTAGTTCTATTTTTAATATTTCATTTTTCATTCTTTTATTATTTATTTCTAAAAATAAAAATAGATAGATAAGGTCATATTAAATCTTTCTAATTTTTTTTCTTATTTGTGTGTGTGTGTGCGTGAATACTTTAAAAAATATATAATTTGAGACATTTTCATATTATATGTTTATTAAAAATATCGCTTGTAATATATGATTGAATTATTATTTTTTAAATAACATTATGTGATTTAACTTTTAAAAGTTAAATATCTTATAAAAGCTAATTGTTGAATCTTTTTGCAGAATCTTTTTGCATTATTTGTTTTGTCAAATTATTTCTTTCCTTTTTCATAAAGATAAAAAAAGGTAAATAAAATTTTTCTTCTTTCCCCTAGATGAAGGATTTAAAAAGTAGTTATAATTTTTAAAAGCACATTTTAAAAAATCATTGAAGTATTATTCTTAATAATTTATTTAACATTTTTAGTAATTATTTATCATTTTACCCCAACAAGTGTCCGTCAAGTTTTGTTGCATGCATATTAAATAGCATTAAAACTTACAAATGGAATATAAGTATTTCATTCAATCAGGCTACTGATAGTAGATTTTAAAACATGTATAAATTTTTATTTTAATTTATATTTTCAAATATTATTCTATTAAGATGTTGCTTTCTTCTTTTAAGCCAAAGAAAAGCAAAGAGAAACTCTAAGTACGTGTAGACAAAGCAGCCAACAAGTTGAAGTAATCAATCGGACAAGTTAAAGAAAGAAATGAAAGCGAGAAGATGCAAATTTGTAGCAATTTTTTGCATTTGCATTTGCAGATGAGGAATTATAAAAGAGAGAGAGAGAGAGAGAGATGATGACCTTGAACCATTGTAGTTCTCTTTGCATTTGCAGAGCTGCTCCTGAGATTTGTTGAAGTTTAACCTGAGATTCGGGTGATAGTTCCCCTGCCAAATGTAACATATTATTGTCGTTCTTATCACAGAAAGGAATAAAATTATACTTGGCATTATCAAGCCCATATATGAGGCCAAAAACATTTTCTTGTCGGTGTGCAATTGCAATATGGAATATGCTTCTTAGGTCCGAGTCAAGAGTCATCAATAAATCAATATTAGATTTAACGATTTCAACTATGAACTCCGTTATCCCCCACCGAGCAGCGTTCAAGATTGCTTCACGCACTACTGAAAGTTGACTGGTTTCTGTAGTTATCGTCTTAGACATCAAAAGCAGAATCTCATGGGCATATACGTGGGCCTGCTTTAAATCATATATTTGCTTGATTCCTACATAAATAGATATAGGTTTTAACTAATTACTATAATTGAAGAAATGGTTGTTATGGCAAGAGTTGAAATATATATATATATATATATATATATATATATATATATATAAAGAAACAAACAAAAAACGCCCTTAAGTGCTCAAGGAACTTACCAAAGAATTTTAAGAGATTTGACCACAATCCAAGTAGCTGCCCTGCAACTGCACAATTTAACCCATTTTCTGATTTAGACACACCAATGTAAAGAAGATAAAGTTTGAGAAACTTGAGGCTATAATTTATTCGTTGAAGATTTGAGTGAGGATAAAATGGAAAAATTTAAATTTGAGATTCCAATTTCTTCATCATTGTTTTCTTTAATTGTCTAAAAAATTTAAGATTTTTTTTTATATACATAGGATCTCTTCTACCCTTACAAAATCTTCTCATCTTACAAATATTTGAATATGAGATCTTCAAGTTGAAATCTTCGGTAAGAAGTGTTGTTCAAGTAGAACTGTTTCTAAATGTATTGTAAAGAGAAACTGAAACAGCGTTTGGGAAACTTAACGCATAAGTGCTATAGGATGTACAAAACTATTTGATCATATTTTAATTTTTTTATAAATGAAAAGCTCAATTTTATTAAACAAAATTATAAATTTTAGAGTGCAAGAAATAAATAAAGAAAATTTTGTATTACTTAAAAATAATAAATCAAATTAAATTAAGAAAAACATAGAACCAAATAAAAAAGATGACTATATATATGAAAAAAAATATAATTCTCTCTATAATTTTATAAATTATTGAAGAATAAAGTAAGAATATAGTGAAGTCTCATTAAATATTTGTTATTGCTCATTAGCACTTTTTTTTAGAAAAAAATTGATCTATAACTTTGTCAGAAAACTCAAGCAGACTTCTCACATAAGCTAAAATTTTTATAAATTTTGAGAGTTTAACGCTTGTACTTTTGCAGTAGAAAAACTCATCCATAAACTGAGTCGAATACCCACTCATATATTTTTATTATGTGATTTCCTTTTTATGTGAAACTTCATTTCTTTTCCACCAATCAAATGCATAATCCTTTTTTTGTAAAATGAAACTTGATTTTTTTTTTTTATGGTTAAAGATCTTATATTCGAATCTTGGAAAGGGGAAAGTAAGGTTCATAAGATAGGAAAGATGTAAATATCTCTCTTTGTGTGAATGTGTGTGTATATAAAAATATCATGCACCAATCAATGAACTAAATATTCAAGTACATATATATATATATATATATATATATATATATTACAAAAGAAACCTTCTAAAATAAAAAGAAATTTTTTATTATCAACAAACCAAATATTGTTAAGGAATGAAGTGTTCTGTAATTCAAATCATAAAGTGGAAAATACCTTGCATCCCAAAGTTTTTAGTTTCTTTTCGATCTTGTAGTTCGTAAGTATTTATACGAAAATCGTCTCCACTAGACGGTTGTTTCACCTTTAAACCTGCAACAACAATGAACTATTTTAATATTGTTGTTAGATTATATTGTGATGTATTATACATACACCACTTTTTTTTTTTTATGCTTAGGTGCAAACTCATTTATTCTTTAAATGTCTTTTGCACTTTCTTGTCTACATTAAACTACATGAATAATAACTTTACTTGTTTATAAAATTAAAATTGTCAAATGGGAAAAGATAAAGAACAAATAATAACTTTTGACTTATTTATCAATTTTTGGTGAAATATAATTTGTAAAAAGGATTATCTTAATTATTAGAGAAATTAGATTGAAAACTAATGTAATAGAAGAAGAGAGAAGTGATACTGACAAGAATAGATCCAGCGTTGCCAAAATGAGAGCCGATTGCCACTAGGGAATGCAGAAGGTTGAGAGGATAGTATTGAAACAGCATTCAATCCATTTTTGGTTTCAGCAAATGCTAAGTTTGGATGATCACGGAGCAGATGCCAGACAACATCTGGTGAAATAATATTGAAAAAAATTATATACGCCGTGGCAAGATACATTAAATAAAGAACTGTACAACCTATGTCACTCTTACCAAACCATTTGTAACGAATACATTCAACGACCAGCCCCGCTGAATAACATTCATTTCCTTGTGAGAGTAGAAATTCTCGAGGAGTCATGTTGTATAGATAGTGAGTCATATCTTTATGGCCTATCCAACAAGCATAATTAAGTGGAATTTCTCCACCGTTATCCGGAGTAGTGAGTAATTGCTTCTCCTTTCTGATCAAGCTTTGGGCAACCTTGGCGTTTTCAGATGACATGGCAACATAGTGAAGAGCTGTGCGACCATAGAAATCTCGCTTTTTCAGGTATTGATTTGACATTGTGTTTAGCAATCCGTTAATCATTTCCAATTGACCTTCGAAGATTGCGAAGTGAAGGGTGGTCTGACCGGAGCCTGGAATTTCAGTATTGGCAAAATGCGGGTGGGCATTCAATAGATTCTTTGTGGCTTCCAAATCACATCTCTTAACAGCCTCGAGGAAGGCCAAAATACGAGTGCGTTCAACATCTCCAACTGCTGCCACAACACAAAATTGTTTTTTTTTTTTATATATATTGCGACCTATCGCACCGCACAACATTGTCATTCGAGTACTATGCTAAAGACTGGTAATCTTTTTAATGTGATAGTTTTTTGGAAAGCTGCATTTTCATTTAGTAAACAGACATATGCATAACACTTAGGTTGAACAACTTTAGATTTTGTATAATGACGCTAACATCACTATAATATGAAAATTTTCATGAAAAAGTTATAACTACTGAAACTATATTTTTTTATTACTTATTTACTCTTATTTTTTTCTTTAACGTATAATGTACGAAAAAACCCTTTAACAAAAAATTCAAATAATTTTTTATATTTTTATTACATTTAATCAATTTTTTATATTTTTATTTAAAATCAGATAAACCCTTATATTAATAGTTGATTAATTATCATTATTCAAAATGTCACTTGTCATTCGCGAAGTATAAAATGACAAGTGACATTTTCACTAAGTCAACAATTAGTTATAAAAACTTATTTCACTCCAAATAAAAGTATATGACCTTAGATTGAACAAAATAAAAGAATAAGGATTTAAATTGATAATCCTTCTCAACTTTTTCTCTATCCAATCAATTTCAAGGTTTGCTCCTTCCGTCAAAAAAATCTTAAAAAAGATGGGAGAACATAGGGGGATGACCGACCAAAGGCCGCTGGAGATACTTCACTCTATTTACGTTGATAACTTGAGCAAAAGGTTTTACGGACTGCACTCAAAGGAGTTGTTGAGACATATAAACGAGTGATGGATGTTTATATACCAAGGTGGAGCATCCAGAAGAAAAGGAAGGCTACAAACTTTGTTTTCATCAAGTACCGGGAGGAGTACGAAATGCTAACCCCAATAAGATGGAAGGATCAGAAAAGGATCAATGGTAGGGTTATAATGCTGAAGAATGATAAAAAGAGAGTGAGAGCAGTGAGAACGGGAGAAATAAAGTTCAAAGTACCGATTTATCTCCAAATACCTGGATGGTAGGTATTTTAAAGTGGTGGTTATAGGTGAAAGTAGCAGAAGAAACATCATGGAGGAAGGGATAGAGGGCAAGAAGATTAGCAAAAAGGTGAGCAAGCATGTCGAGCAAATGAAGTAGAGCTAGGAATCTAAGTTTGGAAAAGTGCACGGGAACAGGAACCAGACTAAGCCAAGGCTCATAAAAGACATGGCAAAAGAATAACAATCAAAACAACAGTTCCTGAGGAAGAAATGGCATTGGTGAAGTGCAGTGCAGTGGGGAGATCGAGAACAAAAATTTCATGCAATGTCATCCAATGGGGCTTGTTTGCTGAAGGCATTTCAGCTCAAGTTAGGGTGCTTGAAAGTATGGCAGTGCTTGTCACATTCGGGGATAAAGATGATATGGAAGTGCTGCTGGAGAAATACCTTGAACTATTTAAGGTGTGGTTCGAAGCATTGTCTCCTTATTCAACTGTCTGTAAAGCGAGACAGGTAAGGGTATTGGTTTGGTTGAGTGAAGTCCTACTTTACACTTGCCACAATAATATGTTTCGGCTAAAAAAGAACGTTGGGTTAAGTTCATTGCGGTAGATAAAAGCACATACAGAAGGGAAAGATTTGACCAAGCTTTTATGTTAGTGGAGGCTAACAGCGTATTAGAGACACCGGCAAGGGCAAGCATTGAAGCAGAAAGAATTGTGTTTATTGTTTGCGTTAGTATTGTCGGGGTGGAAGATAAGTGCTTATTAGAACAATACTTGAAAGACAAGAAGGAAATGAAAGTGGGAGGCAAGAAGACATAAATCATGGAGTCACGAAGCATTGGGAGAGAACAAAGGAGTCATCAGACGTGGGAAGGGTGTCGAGAAGCAGAAGTCTTGTCAAGAGATTTCAAAATACAAGGCCACATTTGATCTGTAGAATAGAATAAAATACGATAAAACACTTAGACTCTTTTAACTTTTAATCGTAATTAAATTTATTAATTTTCGAAATAAACAGTTCATTCACAAATGTAATCACTATTAATAGAAAATATGAAAAAATTAAAATATTTTTTTTCTTTCTCTTTTTTTCTCTCAAATAATGTAATCAGCGAACAATGTCCATTCACTGGCCGACCACCCAAGGAAAGAGAACATCGATCAGGTGCTCCCCAAGGGAAGGGAGCACACTTGGAAGCACTGATCTAGTGCTCCCCTACATTGGGAGGACCAAATCGGTGCTCCTTCTCGATTAGTGCTCCCTTAATTTTTTTTTTACAAAAAAATTATATAATAGTAATTTTTAAAATTAATAAAAAGTAAAATTATTTTTTCAATATTACCACGTCATCAAATTAACGGAAACATTATGTTAATTAACGGTTGGACCTATGTATCTAACGGAAGATTTTTTTAAGACGGAGTGTCAATTTCAAAAATTAGTGGAGCCATCTGGAATTCTAATTAAAACTTAGGGGGATCTACATATTTTACCCAATAAAATAAGTATTTTATGGAAATATAATAATATAGGAATATAATAGAAATGTTATTATATAATTTGGCTGACAAAATGGAATAAGGTACTAATGGCTATTATAACTTATCATAATGTTTAGCTGGTAAAAATAATTTTAGAATAAATAAGGAATAGATGATAAAAAGATAAAAGTATTTTCTAAATATTAATAATTTATAATTTATTTTAAATATCAATAATTTATAATTTATTTTAAATATTAATAATTTATAATTCAAATATTAATATTTTACAATATGAATATTTTATTTATAATTTAATATTAACATTTTAAAATATCAATATTTTATTTATAATTTAAATATTATAATAATTAAAATATTAATAATTTTAATTAATTTTAAATGTTCAAATATTAATTTTTTATAATATATAATTAAAAACTTAAACTTTTTAGTATAATATGATTTATTTTCAACAAACAAAAATAGCTTTTATATAATTTAGTAAAATTTATACCATAAGACAAAATTAAGTAAAGTTATAATTTAATAATTTTTTAATTTAAAATATTAATTTTTTATAGTTAATAATTAAAATTTAAACTTTTTTATTTTAATTTTTTTCTTTTTCCTTTCTTCTTCTCTGTTGGTGTCGATCTAACGCACTATGTGGCTGAATTTGGCCACTAAGGCGCTAAATCGACGTTTCTTACAATCGAATACAGCCAGGAAGTGCCAGATCCGACACTTTTCAACCCTAGATCAGGTTGTGAACCCTAGATTTGATGGCTCCTAGATCGGATTTGGTCAGAGAGTACTAGATTGATACTTTTTAACCATATTTGACCTTGGAATCTTTGTCATTGCCATAGCCGACTTGGAGGTTAAACAAAGAAACAGAGGCAAGAATGGGAAGAGAGAGAAAGATTAAGGAAAAATGAGAAGAAAAAGAAAGTAATTTTTCAAACTTATATAGGGTAATTTAGTTCTTAGAATTTTGGAGGCTATTCCATCAAGTATGAAAATAGCAAATATCATTGTGGGGGTTGGGATTAGTTAAACTTTATTTTTTGGTGATTTTGACATTTGCCAACCAAATGAGGGAAAACATAAGATACGGAACAAGGTATAATTGGGTGAAACTATTGGAGTTAGAAATAAACAAAATAACCTTTCCAAGGAGCTCATATTGCATTTATTACTTTTGTTTTAGCTAAAATCAGCTCTTCATGTTTTACATTGGGTCCATAGCTCACAAAGGGGCAGCCTTACTATTTATTATTTAATATGTCTTAACAAAAATTATTTAAAATATAAAAAATAACTCATTGTATACTTTTAAATATCATGTCATTTTTTAAACATTTTAACTCTCTAAAATTATCTTTTTAGGTATAATGCCCAATACTCAGAAAAAACTCAAATCACACATTCCACAACATTCTCCCCAACACTTTTCAACGTACGTGCGTTTTTTCAACCTCAAAAACAAAGCCAAATTAGGCCTAAGTATAGTATAATTTGACAACTGTTGATCGAAATTATTCTGAAATTTTAATTTTTTAGCATTTCATCAAACCATACTTGTGATCACATGTCACTTGATCTTTTTTATTCTGATTTGTTTTCTTACTTTAAGAAGTAAAAGACGAAATTACATTTTACTTCCCCATTTTTGTTTTTTTTTTTCGTTCAAAGATTAATTAATGAGAGAGAGAGAGAGAGAGACCTGGTATCTGTGGTGCATCTTCTGTTATCTGTGGTGCATCTTCGGTTATCTGTGGTGCATCTTCGACAATCTGTGGTGCATCTTCAGTTATCTGTGGTGCGTCTTCGATAATCTGTGGTGCATCTTCGGTTATCTGCGGTGCATCTTGGGGCATAGGCAATTGGCACACTTGGGCTAAAGTGTTCCAAGCATCTTTAGCCGAAGTCATGTTTCTAATATGAGAAAGCATGATCGGATCACATGAAATTTGAATAGCATGCAAAGCAGACACATTCCTCTTACTCCAAGCCATGAATTCAGCCTCATCTTCCTGCTGAGAAGGTTCTGAGGTTTGTTCCACAACGTCCCACAGATCTCTAACCCACAAATAGTTTTTTATGCAAGCTCTCCAGTTTTCATAATTATCTTCTCCAGTAAGAACTTGAGCAACAATGGCGCTCGAACAAACATTATGGGCCTCCATCTGTCAAACAAAAAAAGAAAATTAAATTTGATTCCCAAGCTACCTAATTTGCACCTAATATTAAGTATATATATGGGGAATTTCATATAATGAAGTTATTAAAATACTCAACTCACAGGGATAAACAAAACGAGTCTTCTTCCTCAGTTCATCAGTGGGGAGAGCATGCAGTTGCAAAATAACACTCCCTAACTGTTGTTTTGGCTCAATGATTTCTCTTTGGAGTTGACTCGCAGACTATTATAAAGACGGTTTTTTAGGCGTGGATTACAATTTCTTACATAGTCATGTGAAGATGTAAACGGTACAATACGTCTAGTGATAATAATATTAATACTTTAAGATCTGATTCTATATTTTTTATTTAAATAAGACTTTGCAAAGACTTGGACCTCAGCAGCTTCCCATCTAGAGTAGTCATGTCCGCCCCATGCGGTTGTTTTTTTTTTAATAAGACCAAAGATCGCAAAATTCCACAAAGCCGAAACAACGGGGAGAAAAAATAAAAAGAAAGGAATCCAGTCACGCAAAATCCCGAATAGACATTAACCAGAAGAAGTATCGACCATGAAAGGATTACAAATCTGAATGAGCTCGGTGGATCTCCGAATTCCAGCTTCGCAAGATGGTCAGCAAACTTGTTGTCCTCCGTGGGGGGAAAAGACAACAGTCCAGTTGGCAATCTTTTTTTTCAGACAATTTATTTTTCATTTTTTTATTCATACACTATTCAGCAATTAAGCAAAAAGGGTTTATAATTTTAATTTTAATTAATAATTATTGAGTTAGATATTTGAGGTAGGATGTAGATGTACAATTTGTTCATTAATTATGCTTAGAGTTTATATTTTAAATAACCCCGAGAATCATCGTATTTGAATTCAAAATATTTTATTATCATGATTATCGCTACTCCAACTTCAAGTGAAAGTAGACAACTCCAACTTCAAGTGAAAATAGACAACAGACAAATCAAAATAATATTTTAATTGCAATTTGCAATTAAAAGTGAAATGTCTATGGTGGGAACATTTTTTTATTATTTGCAATTTGCAAATGGTTTTAGTAAACAAATATTAATTGATCTTAAAATATAAATGGAGGCCTTCCACTTTTTCTTCAAAATATGTGATCACTTGTCCAAAGGTTATCAATGTGTGAAAGGAATCTTAAGTGGGGCATCAATAGATTGACTATGACTTTATGACTTAATTAAGTGGGGCATCTAATTTCAATATCCTTACTCATTTCGTTTTTATATGTTTGATTCCAAACTTAATATAGACATCTCAGTTTATTCGAGTGCCTTATCAATTGTTGAAAAAAAAAGCAATATGAGATTCAAAAAATACAAAAAGAAAGAAAAGAAAATTCCAACTATGACAAATTTTATAATTTTTAAAATTTATTAAAAATCATAAAAGAAAAACATTTAATTTTTTTAAAATTTTCATTCAAAAATATTAATTATTAGTGATGAGGTTGATTTCAAGGCTTGGAGAGCAAGAGGAATGACTGCTTTGCATGCTATTCAAATTTCATCTTATCCGCGCATGCTTTCTTTCAATTTCAATTAGTATTTCTTATATTCAAATTTCAGAAATCTGTCTCTCTCTCTTATGCTCTATCCTACTTAGGGGTGAGTATAAAATGGGCCAAATCAAATGACTTTGACCTATTCAAATGAAATTCGAGTAAAATTGTTCTATTTGATTGATCTATTCAGTTCATTGGTCAAATATTTTGATTCTAACAATTTATTCAATTGGTTTTCAATAACAAAATTTTCAAACTGAATCAATCAAAAAATCAAACTTAATATTTACTAATTGATAAATATATTTTGGAAAATATCATCAATCTAATATCAAGTCTAAATTTTACATTATCATGTCACGTCAACAAATTACACTATCATTTACTATAACATATCAATATCTAGTGACATTTAAATGAATAATTAATCAACCGTTAATCATAATGTTTATTTAACTTTAAAAATAAAAATATAAACCAAATTAAATATAATATAAAATTAAAATTTTATTTAAAATTTTTTAAATAATTTAAAATATTTTATAAATTTTATTTGAGTCTTGCTAAATACAATCAATCCCTTTATTTTTGGTTAAAAAAAAATACCCTTGACATGATCATGTGATTTACTTAACTAATATCATCAGATTTGGGGGACCATATAAACTAAAATCCAGTTGTTACATTTCCTATATATAAGCTCTCTTTTCTTTAAGTTGATTAAAGATCCACTAGGAATTTTGTTCAGAAACTTGTCTCCAAAAAAGAAGATAAGACAAATAATCCAACAGAATTCAATTAGTAGATTCTTACAAAGCCTGAGCTGCTGTTGAATTCACCACGCAGCCCATAGCTCATCCACAGCTGGAATAACAGTCTTTAACATCAGCAACAAGAAGAAGAAGAAGAAGAAGAATTGCTCCCAAATATAATAGCAGCAAAGGAACAACGAACTTTTGCACCAGAGGAGACTCCATTGAAAAGATGCAATTTCACATCCACCATATATCAGTAATTCTATTTTAAGCTTTGTTTGGTCCACTGACATCCATTTGTATTTTGGCTTAAAAACAGTCATCGCCGGAGCAACATTATTTGACAACATTATTTGATATGATATAGTAAATTATGTTCACAAAATACTTAATATAAATATTTGCAAAATTTTCATCAGTTTTTTTTTTTTGGTTTATGTTTATTTCTATAAATTTATTTATGTTTAAAAGTTTTGTTTATGTTCAACTTCTTTTTTCTTTTATCTTCCCCTCGTGTTTTTCCTTTTCATTCTCTTTACCCTTGATTTTCATCATTTTCAAACCTTATTTACTTTGTTAATAAAATGTAATTTTATAGTTTACTTCTTAAAGTAAGAAAACAAATCAGAATATAAAGGATCGAGTTGATAAAAAAAACTTTATATATAAATAAGGTTATATTAATCCAAGATCTATCATAATAAGAATTTAGAACACAAAGCATACCTGATTTCTAATTCATGGCTTAGTGGCAAAAATAATATTGACTAAATTGACTGCTAGTTTTTAATGCAATAGGATCTTCCTCTCCTTTTCTTTGTAAATTTCCAATGGGTGAGATCTTTATAACCTACCTAGGCCTACACATTAAGTCCACATTTATTGTATTCATGTATTACTATTGCATACATGAATCAATAGATTCATGTATCACTACGACATACATAAATAAGTAGATATAATTATAGAATATAATTAATTGTCACTTTATCAAGACCAAGTAAGCTTAGCCTATTTTATAAAAGACAAAATATAAATAAAGTAAGTCCATAATTTTGTGTTGAGAATATCTAACAATCTCCTACTTGGACTATATTATTTAAATTTTATGTTTTGAAAACACTTTTCTTGAAAATGACTCAAAGGCTAAGACAACTTAAAACTTTATGAGCTCAATCTAAAAAAAAAAAAAAAAACTAGTCTTGACACATACTTCAATAATCCTTCTGTCCGATAAGATTTATGATATAGGAAAATAGCAGCAACTATGTCTATTAAGATATAGCACCAACTATAATTACATGTCGTTAAATCTTATTGAAATGAAGTAAATGTGGTGGTGTAGCAATAAATAACAACACATCCTTAATGATCTATGTTCATGTGTTGTATTTGTTTGCCAATCACTTCATTCTCTTGCTTATGCAACTCATGCATGTTAGAGAAATACTTTATGGTTTTATGCAGTAAACCTGTATGTCTGTTTTACATATCTCAAAATTATTTTATGTGTCAAAGACATACTCTCAAGACTATAAATGTATGGCCCACCCTATGCTTAAAACTAACACATGTTTTAAGTCTTAATATATGTAAATATATATGTATACGAAAAAATCTATACGACTGAATATCATTTGAATAACCATTAAAATAAATTCAAATACATTATCGATAATATATGCCAAACAAAAGCCAATAAAACAATATCCAATCCTCCCACAAACAAAGTACATCAAAATACTCTAAAACACCCATATCATGAATATGTTTCTTGAAATTAACAGGGTGTAGTCCTTTGGTTAATGGATAATATGCTCTACAACAATGTCACCATTTTTAACAAGTTTTTTACTTGTCAAATATTTTATTTCTATATGCTTGGCCACTGTGATATTTCTATTGTTGTTAATGAACATGACTGCTATAGAATTATCACAGTATAAATGTATGGGTCTAGCAATAAAGTCAACCACCTATAATTCCTTAATGAGATTTTTGTTTTTAACCAAAACCGCTTGTGTAGCTACTTCATAACATACTACAAATTCTGCTTGCATAGTGGATGAGGTCACAAGTGTTTGTTTTACACTTTTCCAAGATATTGCACCACTTGCTAACATAAAAATATGGGTAAAATACCCTCACCTCCTAAGTTTTGATCGAAATTACACGGAGGTTTATTAGTTTTCGAAATGGACACTTCACCAAAAAAAATAATCTTTCGCTGGACACATAGATCCAACCTTTAGTCAACCATTAGTTTGATGACATTGTAATATTAAAATGATAATTTTACCCTTTATTAATTTAAAAATTACTATATAATTTCATTAATTTTTTATTAATTTAAAAAAAAAAAGAAAAAAAAGCCCCAATTGGGCTCCCCAAGGGAGCACCGGTGCTCCCTTGGGGGAAGCCCCAACCTGATTTTGGGTGCACTAGGATCTTCTTCTACTTTTCTTTGTAACTTCCTAATGGATGAGATCTTTATGTTTTTGAATGACAGGAGAGGGTACCTAGCCTTTACTTTATATAGTGAATCCCTAGTCCCACACATTTTGGGGAATAAGGTTTCCTACATAAGCTTACACATTAATGAATCAATAGATTACACATTATTGTATTCATGTATTACTATTGCATATATGAATCAATAGATTCATGTATCACTATTGCATACATGAATCAGTAGATCCATGTATCACTACTGCATATATTAATAAATAGATCTAATTATAGAATATAATTAATTGTCACTTTATCAAGACCAAATAAGTTTAGCCTATTTTATAAAAGACAAAATATAAATAATGTAAGTCCATAATTTTGTATTGAGAAAATCTAACACAAGTGACATACAACAAGTGTCAAATTAAACTATAGTTAGGCCTAATTAAACATTGTTAGAGAGCATTGGGTATTATTGTAAAAAAGTGTTATCATAAAGTTAAAATGTTTAAAAAATAACATGATATTTAAAACAAAAGAATGAGTTTTTTTTTATATTTTAAATATAATTAGTGTAAAAATGTATTAAATAATAATAGTAAAGCGGCCCTTAATGGGCTATGGACCCAATGTAAAACATGTATAACTAGCTAATTTTAGCTAAAACAAAATTAAAAGATGCAATATCAGCTCTTTGAAAAGGTTACTTTGTTTATTTCTAACTCAAATGGTTTGATCCAGTTATAAACTAGCAAGTGATCCAAAAGTACAAAAGAGGGAGTTGGAAAATCTTCAAGATGTAAATTTTTAAATCACTTTTATTTTATTAAAAATCATGATTATATTAGAGAAATTCAAGACAAAGGTAAAACATGTTCTCAAAGAAAATGAATAGTTAAGAGCAGTTAGAGTGATTTTGAAATTTAAACTTAGAATTTTCTCAAAATTTTAATAATTTGACAAATAATTCATTAGAAATAATTTTATCTTAAAACAATCATCTTTGAATGAATGGTTGCTATCAATTATGGAAACAAAATTCGAGTTTTTTACCTAAGTAATAATACTTTCATACCTCGAATCTATCTATCCAATATATAGGAATTGGTTTGAAAATTTGCCAGGGATTTGAGGTTTTAGTGGTATAATAAGGGCATTGATGTATGTTTACAATTGGGAAGATAGATCAAGTTGTGGGTATTGATCATATGGATTTAACTATAATCAAGAAACTTGAATTTTTGTTACAATTAATGCTTTGAAGTCTTATTAGTGGCAAAGATTTAAAATCATTAATATTGGGGAATAAGACTAACTTTGAACAAAATAAAAGCCACAATAATGATCTTATATCTTAACTAGACCTAAGGCTAGACAAACACTTTTGTATAATTTATTCAAATTATGGTTGACCTATTCAAGTGATAGAAATTTAAGCATACATATGTACTTTCTACCACATTATTACCATTTTAATAGCCATTTTATAGGTAGCTATATGTGCAACTATGTGGGGACCACAATTATTTCCCAATTTGCAATCTTGATGAATTCTTACTGTTTGCACTTCACATCCAACTTCTGGGGCCACTTTTGTGATTGTATATAAAACGTCAAATCTAAGGGATGGGAGTCTAGCATTTTTAATTCAAGGTAGTTTTTGTCTCCATGTCATAAAAAACAATAAAGTTTTCTTTTTGGGTCATTGTAGAAAAATGATTACGGAAAGTGATTTTAGAAAGGGTTTATTTGGGTACAATAAAAAGAGCCAAATAATAGGGTTATAAATGATATTGCTTTGCCTTTAAGACTAAGAAGAAAAATGTTATTTTAATTTTTATTTATTTTAAAGAATTTATTTGCCTAATCGGATTTTTTATCCCACATTAAATATTATTATGTCCGTGGACGTAGGTCATTGAAAAACCGAACCACATAAATTCTTGTGTTCTTGTGGGTGTGCTTGTTTTTTTTCTTTCTTTATTCTATTGATTGGATAAGATCTTGGATAACTCTTTAGAAAAAAACTTTACAATTTTCACAACAAACTAGTATTAGAGCTTCAAGGTCTTAAGTCAATCTGTATCTTGTTATGACAACTTTGTCAACCAAGTATGAGATTGAAAAGTTTCATGGAAGAAACGATTTCAACTTGAGGCATATTAAGGTATGCGCATTGCTAGTGCAACAAGAACAATTGAAGGCACCAAAGGGAAAATACCATCTTCCTCGAATCTTTCTGATGGTGAGAAAGATGACCTTATGGAGAAAACACTTAGTACCATTCTCCTAGCTTTGTTTGATGAGGTGTTGAGAGAAGTCATGAATGAAGAAAATGTTGTTGTAGTATGGCATAAACTCAAAAGTGTTTATATGACCAAATCCCTAACGAATCAACTTTATATGAAGGAACGATTGACAACTCTCAAGATATGTGAAGGTTACATTCATTAATACCTAAATAGATGAATTTAACAAAGTTATTTATGATTTAAAGAATATTGATGCTAAAATTGAGGATGAAGACCTAACCTTAATTCTTCTATGTTCTTTGCCTCCATCGTATGAAAACTTCATGGATACTATGTTATATGGTCGACAGATACTCACTTTTGAGGATGTAAGGGCACCTTTAAATACTAAGGAATTGAAGAAGAAAGTTGGAGGTATCCAAAATGAAAATCAAGCAGAAGGCTTAATTGTGAATAGAAGAAAAGATAGAGAGAAAAGCTTAAACAAAAAAAGGTAAATCTAAAGCAAAAAAGAAAACTTACTAGAACTGTGGAAAGAAAGGCACTTTCAACAAAACTGTACCAAATTCAAGGATGATGAAAAATCAGCAAGTCTAAGAATACTGCAAATGTGGTTCATGATGACTTTGATACTTTTAAGGAAGCTAATAATGTTTTTGTAGTTACCAACAATAATTTGATGATACATGGATCTTGGATTCGGCTTATTGCTTCCACATATGTTTTAAGCGTGATTGGTTTACAACTTATCGCTTTGTTGACATGGGCATTATACAATTAAGAGATGATTTCTCTCTCTCTCTCTCTCTCTCTCTCTCTCTCTCTGTTGTTAGGATTAGCACAATTCAAATCAAGATGTTTGATGGTATGGTAAGGACACTTAAGGTAAGATGTGTCCCTAACATGAAAAAGAATTTGATATCCTTAAGTTTGTTAAATAAGAGGGGATACAAATTGAGTGGCCAAAATGGTGTATTGAAGGTATCTAAAGAAGCTTTAACTATCTTAAAGGGCAAGTTATTTGGTGACGTTTATCATCTAATGGGAAATACAATCATTGAAACTGGTTCTGTAGTCTTGTCTAATGATCTTAATAATGATGCTACATGTTTATGGCATTTGAGATTGGGCCATATGAATAAGAAAGGGATGACAAAACTAAGTAAGCATCATTTAGTGTGTACTCATAAGATAGGGAAGCTAGATTTCTATGAGCATTGCGTTTATGGCAAACAACATAGAGTGAAATTTAGCATTGCAACTTATCAAACCAAGATTACAATAGACTACATCCGTTCAGATTTGTGGAGCTCTTTGCAAGCGACATCAAAATGTGGAGCATTATACATGTGGACCTCTATTGATGATTTTTCAAAAAAGGTGTGGATGTATTTTCTGAAAGCTAGGAGTAAAGTGTTTACCACCCTTTTGCATTAAAAGGCATTGATCAAGAAGTAGACTAGGAAAATGATCGAGATCTTTAGATCAAAAAATGGTTTGGAATTTTGCAAAGGTGAACTTGTTTTGTTCTACAAGAATGAGGGAATCATTGGACATCGCACTATGGTTAAAACACCATAAATAATGATGTTGCAGAGTGGATGTAGAGAATACTTCCAGAAAAAGTAAGATGCATGCTCCCTCTAATTTTGGCCTACCTAAAGTATTCTAGATAGAAGCTATCAACATAGCTTGCTACTTAGTAAATCGGTCTCCATTGACTGTGATTGAAATTTAGACTTTCAAGAAATTTTAGCTTGGTAAGCCCACTTATTACTCTATATTAAAAGTATTTGGTTATCCTAATTATGCTCATGCAAGTGATGGTAAACTTGAGCTGAGGTTAACAAAAAGCACATTCCTAAGCTATGCATATGGGGTGAAAGGTTATTAACTGTGGTGTATTAATCATAAGTCCCCCAAGTTTATGGTAAGTCGAGATGTTACCATTGATGAGTTTGTATTTTTTTGTGAGATAAAGTTTAGAATTGCAATCACATTAGACCAAGAAGTTGGAAGGCAAGTGGAGCTTGAAATCAATGCTCTTGGGATAGTGAAGGGTGGTAATGAAATCTAGAATGAATCACAAGAGGTACAAGAATTGGTATCTTATGTGCAACAATGAAGCATTACTTATGTAAATGGTGTTTTTGATTCTTATGTTTTTTCTGTGGAAACAGAGATTGATGAGCCTTACTCTTATCGTGAGGTAATTACATGTGCCGAGTCTTTTAAGAAGATTGAGTCTCTATATTAAGATGAAATATGAGAGCTTGTGAAACCACCTGAAGGTACTATAGATGTTGGCTTAGCGTGTGAAGAAGGTGCAAACATTAATTGTAATGTGGTTGGCATCTCCAATTCAAATTTTGCTGGTGATTTAGATTGTAGAAAATCTCAAACAGTGTATGTGTTCACTTTCTCAAGGTTGCAATTAGTTGGAAAATAATTTTTCAATCAATAGTTACTTTGTCTACAATTGAAGCTGAAAATATGGCTTTGATTGAGGTAGTGAATGAGGCTTTATGGCTTTGTGGCTTAGTTAGTGATCTTGGCTTTGGACAAGCATATATACTTGTTTTTTGTGATAGTCAAAGTGCCATACACTTGACTAAAAATCAGGTGTTTCATTAGAAAACCAAATACATTCAAGTCAAGTATAACTTCCTTTTAGAGATTGTTTCTAGATGTGAGATTATAGTGAATAAAATAGCTATAGTTGAAAATCTGGTAGCTATGTTGATTAAGTTAGTGTTTAGGATAAAGTTCAAGCATTGCTTGGAACTTGATTAGTGTTCGTAGTGCTTAAGGCCTTTTGGGGCATTGACGATGTCGACAAAGATGTTGATTAGTGTTCATGGAGCTTGGTAAATTCAAGCCTCAGGTGGATATTTGTTATGAAAGTCTTGAATTGTAGTTTGACTAGGATAGTTTAATTCTAGTTAAACTAGTATACCTTGTTGAACAAGTCTTCAAATCTAGCTAGACTAGAACAACATATCTTAATTATATTAGGATAAGATTATTGTACTTGGTCTTATAAAAGGATCCTATGGGGTTAAAGAATAGTGAATACCTAGATTTAGAGGGAGTGATTTGAGTGTATGTGGGATAAGGTGTTGAGTTTAAGGCTGTTTTTGTAATCTTTTGATTTTTCTTTTAGTGGATCGTTCTTGGTTGTTGTGCCTATGGATGTAGGTCATCAAAAGATCGAACCACGTAAATTCTTGTGTTCTTGTGGGTGCGCTTGTTTTCTTTCTTCATTTTTTTGTTCTATTGATTGGGTAAGATTTTGGTCAATTCTTTAGAGATAATTCCGTAATTTTCAATTTTCACAACAATATAGCTCTTGGATTGATGATATTTGGGCTTGGAGCATTCTCCTGAGAAGAAATCTCTTCCATTGGGAACAAGATAAGTGGAATCATTTTATGGAAACAATCAGCAATATTTTTTTTGACAGACAATTGATTAATAAAATTCTCTAGAAAAAGAAGCACTAACGGGCAATGTTTTGCCAAAGTTTTCTGTAAATTTGCTGCTGGCGATACGGGGGAGGATTGTAACCTATGGAAAATGGTCTAGTCCAACTTGGCTCCACCAAAAGTGGAAGTATTTTGCTGACAAATTCTCTACGAAAAGTTGCTGGTCAAAAGAGAGCTTCTTAGAAGACGCATTATTGATGGGAATGCTACTCTTTGTCGTGTTTTCAACAAAGATATTGAGTCGATAGATCATTTTTTTCTTAGTTGCTATAATTCTTGGCTTGGTTGGAGTCTCTGGATTAAAGATTGGGGTTATAGTTGGCAGCTGCCAGGCAACTTAAAAGCTTTTTTTTCTTCTTGGAATGCCAATATTACTGATGGTGGAATTAATCTAGTTTGGCGCATGGCCTTTTTTGCCATTACTTGGACTCTGTGGCTTTTCAGAAATGACCTGGTCTTCAAAGGAAATTTAGGGATACTTAGCAATTATATGATGTTATTAAACTCAGAATTAGGTGGTGGGCAAAGGCCAAATGGCTTTCTGAAAAACCATGTGTTATGTACATTGTGAGAAAGCTTTCTTGTGCTAAAGCTAATACGGCTTCTGAAAAAAGGAAGCATGTGGTTCAATGGTTAGAACCAAACATAGGATGCTTGAAGTTTAATGTGGATAAAGCAGCCAGGGAATGCCCAAGGCTAGCTGGGATTGGTGAGGCTTTAAGAGATAATAGCGATTGTGTGAAGATCATTTTCTCTAAATCATTGTGTGTTGCTGATTTGAATTTAACAGAGATCACAGCCATTAAAGAAGTTTTTCTCCTTTTTGCTGCTCTTCATTGGGCTCTTTCAGATGAGCTTATTGTGGAATCAAATTCTTCGAACGTTGTGAAATGGTGCAATGACTCTCCTTCTACTCCTTGGAGGATGAGAAGCTTGTTAAATTTCATTAACAGCATGAAAAGCAAAATTCTAAAATGGTATGTTATGCACATTCCACGACAGTAAACCAGCTTGCTGACCGTTTAGCCAAGGTGGGTGTTGATCGTTCTGTTAGTCTTCTGCAAATTTTCAGCTAATTGTTGATTTTTTTCGTCCTTTGCTTTCTGGGTTTGCTGTTATTTGATGTGCACTTTGAGTTCTTTTTATTCCCTGTTTGTTTTTCCATTCTGTTTCTTGCTACTTGCTTTCTGCTTTTCTTTTCTACCGCTGTGATGTGTTTTTGTGTAGCAATGTTGTATTTTTTTTTTGGTCTTTGATGCTGTTTTGAGTTTCAAAATAGCTTTTTTTGGAACATTCATGTATGTTTTCTGCAGACACACTATATTTTGTGTGATCCAGATTTTATGAAACTTGCCATTCAAAAAAAAAAAAGAATTATGTTTGGTGTCAATTTTCAAATTACAAATATTCGTGATTGTAATTTATTTTTTAAATTTATTCATCTGAAGATTTAGCGTTTCAAATACGATATAAATCCAAAATTTTATCATTTTATTTATATGCACAAAAATCCTTAATCTTAGAAAAAAATTTCAATCCTTAAATCCATATCAACTAACTTTTTCTATCCACAGGACATAATGTAATTATGTAATAATTTATGCCCGTTACCATTTGAATGTTATATGCATGTGGGCAAAAGATGTTGATTAATTTGAGTATAAGGACTACTAATTTTTCATTAAGGTTAAAATTTTGAATAAATACGAATCAAAAGATAAAGACTTTTTAGATACAATAAAAAGGCTACATATATACATCTTTTTCATCCTTCCCAATATCCAGCGAGTTTGGTTCAGCCAACAGTCGGTCATACTCGTGCTGAACCTCTCTGACTTCATTTCTAAGTTTTTCGACCTGCTCGAGTAAAACGATGTTTCTTATCAGTTCGGTAGAAGTCGAGAAAAAAGCAAGACTTTGGATTCCAGAACAGATAGCCAAAACTGCCAATACCATTTAAATTTATTACCTTGACGTTAAGTTCCTCCCTTCTCTTCTCATATTCCGAGCATCTGAAACACAAAATGTAAACTTTCGATTATCAGCTGAAACTAGGTTATTGCTAGTGGCTTATCATTTGTTAAAAGATGCAACAGATAGATACTACTATGAGCAAGCAAAAAAAAATCAAATGTCATGACACCAATATAAGTGTAGACACTCAAATAAAATAAAAAAAAATTAAATTAAATTAAATAAATAAATAAAATAACAATAAATAAAAAAATTAATAAAAAAAAAAATGGGGATGGCTGGGCGTACGCCCAGCCATCCCTTCGCCTTCCCATCCCCCACCCACTACGCGTGATGGGGGGGGACTCTGACCACCAACTCCAGGGGGTGCCAGAACCCCCCCCCCCCTCGCCGGGTTGTCCAAAAAATTGGAGAACCCCCCCCCCCCTCGCCGGGTTGTCCAAAAAATTGGACAACCCGGCTCTTTAAAACCCTGCAAAAACAAATCATCAACGGTTAGCCACAACACGAAAAAACCAAAAAATCATCAACAGTTAGCCGCAGACAAGGAAAAGAACAAAAAGAAACAAAAAAGAAAGAAGGAGAGGGGGGTGAGATCTGGGAGGTGAGAGGTCGACGGGAGACTGAGATCTGGGAGGAGAGAGGTCGATCGGAAGGGAAGAGGTGCAAGGAAGCCGGTGAGATCTGGGAGGAGAGAGACCGACGGAAGGGAGAGATTTGAGAGGAGTGAGACCGCCGGCGAAGAGAGAAGAAGAAGATTTTTAGAGAGAAGGGAGAGGGCGCCGCGGCTAGAGAGAGAAAGTGAGGAGTGAAACTGAAAAGAGAAAGAGAGAAAAGGGGATTAAATACCTAGGGTTCGTGGGCAAAACGGCGTTGTTTCGGAGAGGCAAGCAGAAGCTGGAAGGACCAGGCAAAACGGCGTCGTTTTGAGCGGCTTCGCAGGCATCAAAACGGTGCGTTTTGGACTTCACCGTGCGGGCTTCCTGAAACAGGCCGGGGTGCTGGACTTGGGCTCCCACGGGTCGCCGAGTTGGGCCAATCGCAGCCCAACAAGGTATAACCCTTTTTGTTTTGCTTGGGTCTAGCCCATTTTTAATTTAAATGCATTTATTTTATTTTTTTTCTTAGGGAATAAATATTTATATAATATGGGCACTTATATTTAATATTAAAAATCTAAAAATAAAATAAATAATAATAATAGTAATTTATGATGCAAATATATATATATATATATATATTATATTATATTAAGATAAAAAAATAAAAAAATATAAAATATGAAAATTAAAAGATAATAATAAAATAAAAAAATAAATAAATAATAATAATAAATAATATAATTGGAAGAAAATATTTGAGTATTACCGCCAAAAAGGGGGCAAAGAGTTGCCTCTTTCGGGCGGATGTTTTTCGGGTACGAAATTCGAGACGAATTTTCACCGAAGCGTCGGGATAAATCTGAACTCTAAATTTCAAAACCCATTAAGTCAAATAGTCATTATTAGAAAATAATATATGTAAAAAGATTTTGTTAATTCAAATAAATATTACTAAACAAAGTTAAATTAATCATTTAAAAGTTAATTAATTAATTATTTAGATAAGCTTTGTAAACAAGTAAAAATTGACCAACAACAAACATGGATTTAAATAACCAAAAAATAAAGTATATATAAAAATAATAAATAAATAATAATAAATAATAAATAATAAATAAATAACCAAAATTTTTTAAACAATCAATAAACGCGTGCATATAGATACCATCATTTTACACTGTCATTGCATGCCACTCATATTTTGCAAATGGCGCGGGAATCCCGATGATGGGATTTTCCTGAGAAGCTCGTAGAGACAAGTTCTTCCGGGGATATCTCTAGGTGAGGAAAATTTCGAGACTTCACCAAAGCGTTGGGATGGTCTTCGAATAATTTTCCGATAAAAGATTACCGACTCCATCATTTAAAATAAACAAGTCACGACATCATTCTACGCTTGCATCATATGCATAAGTAAGACCAAGTGAAAAACTCAGTCTGACAATAAAAATTTAATTAATAAAATAGGAATTAAACTAAGAAAAGGCTATATTAAGATAACTTAAGATTAAATGGTACCGTTCGTAGAACGGGCGTCGCGGAGGTGCTAATCCTTCTCCGTGCGTAACCGCACTCCCGAACCCGTCTTTAAAAAAAAAACGTGGACCAGTTCTCGTTCTTTCGACGGACCTAAAATTAATTTAGGGCTTCGTCGATTAAGAACCGGGTTAATAGGTGACCAATCACACCTAGATAAAAAAGATTGGTGGCGACTCCCACACCTTGCGATTTTAATTTTCGCCCCGCGTCTGGAGGACGGGTTCCCGGACCCGCACGTCACGACAGATGGCGACTCCGCTGGGGATTTCGAGAGTCAAGCCATTAATTAATCATAAGTTATCTTAAGCCTTAAATAATTTGTTGTTTTCCCTAGCATTAATTTTGCATATTTTTGTTTAGTGCATTTATTTATTTGTTTGTTATTATTACTTCACTATTTTAATAATTGCGGGAAATTTAGGATAAGGGGAATGTGAAATTATTGATCCAAGGTCGGTATATTCCTTCTCACACACTACACATCTTGCATTCATGCATAAGCCTTCCACCCGGGCTTTATCCTTAATTAGGAGGGAGTTAAGTAGCTACGCTCTCGTGAGGTGATAACCTCCGCATGGGCTAGTGAAGACTTCCACTCAAATCGAACCTAGTCCGTTTGAAGCCTGTAATGGGTGAGGACCGGGGTGCCTTACTAGTCCGTGTGGACGACAGTGAGGAGCGATTTGAGAACCTTTAGCTCCATTTTCAACCCAAACTCAGCATGTAGAATACCGAGAGTCGCCTTTTGCTTAGGTAGAGCTTCACCCGTGAGAATATACCTTTTGGCTAGGTACACATGAAGGAATTTTCATAATCCCCTTGTTCTAAATTCTTCTCCGCGAATAATAAAGGTATCAGGTTATTAATTACTTTCATTCATCTTTTGAAATTTTTGTTTATAGTGCTAACTTGAATTTTTGTCATATGCATATTTGCATCATAATAGGAAAAGTATTTGTCACCTGACAACCATTAACAGAGTAGATCCAATTGCATACATGGAGTCGTCATGGCCATCCTCCAGTTACGATGGAATTTATCAAGTGACTCAGCATATGGCGAGTACCCAACAAAGTGAAGGAGATTGCTTGTCAAAGGATCACTTCTCATCACTACCTGATAGGGTCCACCTTGATCTCAAACAGAACGACTTCACCGATTTGCTCAACATATGGGATAAGTGGGGGGCTACCACTCGGGCAAATTTCGATAGGAAATATGGTCACATTGCTCGACTCCTTAAGGTCCAGGTAGATGAACAGTTGTTGAAGGCCATTGTGCAATTTTGGGATCCGTCGTATAGATGCTTCGTGTTCAATAAGGTGGATATGGTCCCCACGATCGAAGAATACTCGGCTCTCCTGCAAATCGATCTCGATAATCCGGACAAGATATATTGGAGAGGACAGAAGACCGGACACAGGCGGAAGTTGATCAGAACCTAAGGAAAAAAGGGGACAATGAGCGTATCCCGTGGAGTTTTCTACGTGGTTATATCATGAAGCAACGGGACACCGAGCAAGGACAGCTTGTGATGGCCTTGGCAATTTATGGGCTAGTGATCTTCCCCAAAGTTTTGGGACATATAGAAGTCGGAATTATAGACTTCTTCGAGCAAGTCATCAACAAGGCCAATCCTTCACCTTCTATTCTAGCGGAAACTCTCAGATCACTGAATTACTGTCGAAGAAAAGGTGAGGGACGATTTGTGGGATGCGCACAGCTTCTTTCCATCTGGATAGTGAGTCACTTTGAATGCAAGGTCGATAAGTTCAGAAAGCCATTTCATCCGCAAACCGCCCCTATCAGAGAATTTTGTGAGAGTGAATGGCCAGAAAATAGGACTAAGGAGCAATTGATCTCTAGATTTCGGGAACTCATGAGTGTGGAAGTGACATGGAGAGCTCCGTGGATGCCGCATCACCCGGTCTTGTACAAATGTGGAAACGAACCTTGGGTACTGTTAATGGGGCCATGGGGAGTCATCAGTTACGCCCCAATTATGGTGAGAAGACAATTTGGGTCAGAACAGTTTGTACCGATGACACACCGACTTAATACTTTAGAGTTTGCTTATGGAGAGCCGGGTTTTCTGAAAAGGATTGAGGAAATTGCGCAAGCTTGGAAGAAAACTAGCCGAGTTGATCAAGGGAGGTACACCGATGAAGTGACTACCGAATATCAGATATGGCATGACCAACGAGTTAAGGATGTGGTATATCCGAAAGAGGATGCACTACGTGGCCCAGTTGATCCAGAACCATGAGACGCTTTGCTCGAAAGTGAGTTGGCTCGAAAGAAGTCCGAAGCTGAAAATGCCAGTTGGAAGCAACGGTATGAAGACCTCCAAAAAGAGTGTGAGAAAATGAAAAGAGAAGTAAGTGAGCAAAGAAAGAAAGTCCGGAAAATGGAAGGGAAGTATGAGAGCCTGAATGATAAATTTTCTGCCACAACCAGTGAACTTCAAAAGGAAATACAGGTGAGAGAAAATCAGGGCAATGAACTTCAAACGCACAATGATGGGTTAAGAAGACAAGTGCGATTTCAACAAGAGTCCATCCAATTACTAAGACAGGAGTATGAAGAGCTCGAAGGGGTCATGACGACTTATCAACAGGAATATGAGCGCCTCAAGCAACAGAGCACCAGAATCCAAGAATGGGGTGAATCTTACAGACAAGCTTATACAGAGAAGTACAACCAGATGGATTACTTGGTTTGGCAAATGAGGGAGGTGGCTTACAAGGCGAGAAGCATGGCTTGGAAGACGAACATATTAAGAAGCCAGATCTTTCCAGTTGGAAAACAAGAGCAACAGTTGATCAAGTATTTAGATGAGGTGTATAGCCATTATAATAAGATTGGCGAATATTTCTAGATGGCCTTTGAGTTGTAATCTAAGACAAATATCTTATGCAATGGATGACTTTTGTTGTTGGGTGTCATGTGATGAATACTTTTAGCACATAATCATTCATACATGCATAAATCATCATTTCATGGCAATAAGTATTTTCATTTAAAAATAAAGATAATGGGTTCACTCATGCATCAAATACGCATCTAATTCATGTTTATGATCAATAATAAGGTTCCAAAATAGCTCGACCACCTAAGCCAAGTGATCAACGTGTTCATAATACGCGTCAACGAGCAAGGATCATGGAAGAAGAACAAAGAGAGCGAATGGACAGAATGGAAAGAGCTCAGGAAGAAATGAGAGAACAGTTAGCAAAGATGATGGAATTGATGATGAGTCTCAGTAAAGGAAAAAGAGCGATCGAAGAGCCAGCTCCGTCAGAAAACCCACCAGCACAAGACAGTGGAAACCAAAGGGAAGATCCACCCTATCCCCCAAGGTTCACTCCACCACATGCCCAAACCTCTCAAAGGGTCCACCCTCAAGTGATCCCACCCGTCTATTACAATGCACCACCCCCGCTAGGCCATCAACCGATTCATGGGCAATTTGGGCCATATTTTGGGATAAATCCTGCTGAACCAATAAATGTCCCAGATTTAGACGATCCGAAGGAGCAAGAAAAACTAAGAAAGGACTCGTCACAAACAGGGGAAAATGAAAAAGACCAGAAAAAGCATGATCTGTTGGAAGAACGTCTTCGTGCTATCGAGGGAGTTGATAGGTTTGGTACCATGGATGCAACCGAGCTATGCTTAGTGCCGGATGTATTGATCCCTGCCAAGTTCAAGGTTTCGGAATTTGAAAAATACGACGGAACAAAATGTCTCATGGCACATATTACTATGTATTGTCGGAAGATGGCGGCACAGTCTCACGATGATAAGTTACTGATCCATTTTTTCCAAGACAGCTTGACTGGGTCAGCTGCTCGGTGGTACGTACAGCTAGATCGAAATCGTATTAAGACTTGGAAAGACTTAGCAAGAGCCTTCATAGCCCAATACAAGCATGTGGCTGAATTAGCCCCTGATCGTTTGTCATTACAAACTATGGAGAAAAAGCAAAGCGAGAACTTCAAGGAATATGCCCAAAGGTGGAGAGATACAGCAGCGCAAGTTCAGCCACCTCTCACTGATAAGGAGATGACTGTTTTGTTCATAAATACCCTCCGAGCTCCATTCTATGAGCGCTTGATCGGCAATGCCACGAAAAACTTTGCAGATCTGGTCTTATCGGGAGAAATAATAGAAGGAGCTATCAAAAGCGGAAAAATTGAAGGGCATGAAGTTGCCAGCTCAAAGAAAGGGAGTACGCCCAAGAAGAAAGAAGGGGATGTGCAAGCAGTCACTCACGACAGCCAACAAGCCCACAACTTTAACCCATATTACCCGTACCCTCCATACCAACCCTTCTATCCACACATAGGCAACGTCACACAAAACCCATATGTGTACCAACCTGTCCCGCAACCAACATTCCAAACCAATGTTCTTCCACAAACTCCACCACCAAGACCGGTAGCTTCAACCAATAATCCTGGCAATGGTCAAAGAGGACCTAGAACTACCCTAGAAAAACCAAAGTTTGATCCTATTCCAGTCCCTTACACTACATTGTTGCCACAACTCATAGAAAATCGACTCCTTGCTCGAACCCCTTTAGAACCACTCCGACCACCTTTCCCGAAATGGTATGACCCGAATGCACATTGTGATTACCATTTTGGAATTCAAGGGCACTCCACCGAGAATTGTACTGCTTTAAAACATAAGGTCCAAGCGCTCATTAAAGCAGGACTTCTAAATTTTGCCAAAAAAGACAATTCAAATGTTGATGGGAATCCCTTGCCTAACCATGGAGGTCCGACCGTGAATGCAATACATGAAGGGATGATTCGAAGGGTGAAAAAGAATGTCGACGAGGTTCGAACACCGATGGATAGAGTGTTTGAGGCGTTGTCCAAAATAAAAGCCATCACTCCAGAACCGATAGAGATAAAAGAAGTAGGACATGATCTCACCCTTTCTTGCAAATTCCATATGGGGGTTGTTGGACATTCCATTCAAAATTGTGATGGCTTTCGTCTTAAGTTGCAAGAGTTGATGGATTTGTCAGAAATCGAGTTTTATGAAGAAAGTGAGGAGGAAGAATTTTGGAAAAAGACAATTCCCTTTTTGTATGAAACCTTTCGATTCGTGGGGTGCAAGGCATCGGACGAGGTCAATCAGGTTCCACGGATGTTTGGTGAGCTATCAATTCATATGATCAAAGATGAAGAACTTAACGAGATCCCTATGGTGTATCCAGTACTGCCAGGAGAGGAGCTAAGCAATTGGACAGCCACGGAACTGCCCATCATCTTTAAGTCTTCCAAAATGTAATGAACAAATTTTATCTAAATGCCTATGCCCAAGGGTGTTAAGATTAATTTCCTGTTTAAGTAGGGCTTTCTGTTACCTTCATCATTTGAATAAATGACAATGCATAATGTGTTTCATAATTCATCAATCTTTTTGCATATTTCCTTTCATCTATTCTTTTAGCCAATAAATACTTGCCCATACACCCATCCAACTTTACCTGTTTGCAGGTCTTTAAATAATGAACACGAAGACAATCTAGACAACGATTTGAATATCGATTTTGAGATAATTCCAAACATTGATGAATTGAAAAATGAAGAGGAGGTGGATGACTATAGCTTACCCCCTGATTTGTCGAGAATGTTGGAACAGGAAGAAAAGGAGATTTTACCTCATCAGGAACTCACGGAAATGATTGACCTCGGAAATGGGGAAGAGAAGAAAGAGGTTAAGATTGGCACCTCGCTGTCATCCGATGAACGACAGAAGCTGGAAGAATTACTCTGTGAATATGTGGACGTGTTTGCTTGGTCATATCAGGACATGCCAGGTCTTAATACTGACATGGTTGTTCACAAGTTACCTTTGGAACCAGATTGCAAGCCTATTAAACAGAAGTTGAGAAGGATGAAGCCAGAGATGTTGCTGAAGATTAAAGAGGAAGTAAAAAGGCAATTCGATGCTGGATTTTTAGAGGTGGCTAAGTACCCTGAATGGGTAGCTAGTATAGTTCCAGTTCCTAAGAAGGATGGAAAAGTTCGAATGTGCGTCGATTATAGGGATTTGAACAGAGCGAGTCCGAAGGATAGCTTCCCTTTGCCACATATTGATACTCTTGTGGACAACATGGCAAAACATGCTTTGTTCTCATTCATGGATGGCTTTTCTGGTTACAATCAGATTAAGATGGCACCCGAAGATATGGAAAAAACAACGTTCGTGACCATGTGGGGAACGTTTTGTTACAAAGTAATGCCATTTGGATTGAAAAATGCAGGCGCCACTTACCAAAGGGCAATGGTAGCTTTGTTCCACGATATGATGCATAAAGAGATAGAGGTATATGTGGATGACATGATTGCAAAATCTCATACAGAAAGGGACCATACTGTCAATCTCAAGAAACTGTTTGAGAGATTGCGGAAGTTCCAGCTCAAGTTGAATCCTGCAAAATGCACTTTCGGTGTAACCTCTGGGAAATTGTTGGGGTTCATAGTCAGTGAAAAAGGAATCGAAGTGGACCCGGATAAAATACAAGCTATTCAAGAGCTACCACCTCCCAAAACACAAAAAGAAGTGAGAGGATTTTTAGGGAGGCTGAATTACATTGCTCGATTTATATCCCAGCTCACCTGCAAATGTGACCCAATCTTCAAGCTGCTTCGGAAACAATACCCAGGAGAGTGGAATGAAGAATGTCAAATAGCCTTTGATAAAGTCAAAGAATATCTCACAAATCCACCGGTGTTGGTGCCACCGACGGTCAGAAAACCTCTTATTTTGTATTTGACTGTGAACAAGAATTCTATGGGATGTGTATTGGGACAACATGATGAAACTGGGAAGAAAGAACGAGCCGTATATTACTTGAGCAAGAAATTCATGGAGTATGAGTCCAAATATTCTGCGCTCGAAAAGATGTGTTGTGCACTAGCATGGACCGCTCAGAGGCTCCGACAGTATATGTTGTATCACACAACATGGTTGGTGGCGAAATTAGATCCCATCAAGTACATTTTTGAAAAACCCTACCTGTCCGGAAGAATAGCTCGATGGCAAGTGCTATTGTCTGAGTATGACATTGTGTATGTGTCCCAAAAATCAATCAAAGGGAGCGCCATCGCCGATTTCCTTGCAGATCGAGCTAATGAGGATTATGAATCTGTAAGTTTCGATTTTCCAGATGAAGATTTGATGGCCGTCTTGCATATAGAAGAGGTTAGTCCCAATGAACTTAATCCATGGAAGGTGTATTTTGATGGAGCATCCAATGCTTTAGGGCACGGAATTGGGGCAGTGTTGATTTCTCCAAACGAAAATTACTATCCAGCCACGACGAGATTGAATTTCAATTGTACCAACAATATGGCGGAGTATGAGGCATTGGTAATGGGATTACAAGCAGCAATTGAGATGAAGGTTGACGCGATAGATGTTTACGGAGATTCGGCTTTAGTGATATGCCAAATGAAAGGTGAATGGGAAACTAGAGACCCTAAACTAGTTCCATATAAAAAGCTGGTTACAGAATTAAGCAAACAATTCAAAGAAATCAGCTTCAACCATTTGCCTCAAGAAGAGAATCAGATTGCTGATGCTTTGGCCACCCTCGCAGCGATGTTCAAAATAAAAGAGGCGGCCGATGTACGCCCTTTTGATTTAGAAGTTCGTGAAGTCTCCGCACACTGCCTAAATGTTGAAGAAGAGGTTGATGGTAGGCCGTGGTATCATGATATCAGGCAATACATCAAGTACCAGGCATATCCTGAGAATGTCACCGATAATGACAAGCGAACTCTTCGAAGATTAGCAATGGGTTTCTTCCTTAGCGGAGAAGTGCTCTACAAAAGGAGTCGAGACCAAGTACTCTTGAGATGTGTGGATGTTGCGGAAGCCAACAAAATAATGAAAGAAGTCCATGAAGGAACTTGTGGAGCTCATGCTAATGGACATATGTTGGCTAGACAAATTATGAGAACTGGTTATTATTGGTTGACATTGGAATCAGACTGCATAAACTTTGCTCGAAAATGCCACAAATGTCAAGTATACGCTGATAGGATCCATGCTCCACCAGCCCCATTGCATGTTTTCACAGCACCTTCGCCATTTTCAATGTGGGGAATGGATGTGATTGGACTTATTACGCCAAAAGCCTCTAATGGACATCGATTCATATTGGTGGCCATCGATTATTTCACGAAATGGGTAGAAGCAGCTTCCTATGCCAATGTGACACAAAAGGTGGTGTGCAAGTTCATCCAAAAAGAGATCATATGTCGGTATGGGCTTCCAGAAAGGATCATTACGGATAACGCAAGCAATTTGAATGGTGCGATGGTGAAGGATGTTTGCGCTAAATTCAAGATCAAGCATCATAACTCGACAACTTACCGTCCGAAGATGAACGGAGCGGTAGAGGCAGCCAACAAAAACATCAAGAAGATTGTCGAAAAGATGACTGAAGTTTATAAAGACTGGCATGAGAAACTTCCGTTTGCCCTACATGCATATCGAACTTCTGTGCGTACCTCCACCGGGGCAACTCCGTACTCATTAGTATACGGTGCAGAAGCAGTCCTACCTGTTGAAGTAGAAATCCCATCATTGAGGGTGTTGATGGAAACGGAATTGGAAGATGCTGAGTGGATCCGCTCCCGCTACGAACAGTTGAATCTGATTGAGGAGAAAAGGCTGGCGGCTCTTTGTCATGGTCAGATGTACCAACGAAGGATGATGCGAGCATACGAGAAAAAAGTTCACCCCAGGCAGTTCCGAGAAGGAGAGTTGGTTCTCAAGAGAATACTCCCTAATCAAACTAATTTTCGGGAAAAATGGATGCCGATTTGGGAAGGGCCATACGTGGTAAAGAAGGCTTTTTCTGGAGGAGCTTTGATTTTGGTTGACATGGATGGGGGAGATCTGCCTAATCCAATAAATGCGGATGCGGTGAAGAAGTACTATGCCTAACAAAAAAAAAAAAAAAAAACGGAAGGGGTTCGTGCTGAAAACCCGAAAAGGGCGGCTCGTACCTAAAGGAGGAGGTTCGTGCTGAAAACCCAAAAAGGGCAGCTCGTACCTAAGGGAGGAGGCTCATGTCAAAAACCCGAAAAAGGGCGGCTTGAGGCCAAAAAACAGGAAAATAGAATGGAATTTGGGGATGTCAGCCTAAATACACCATAGATGGAGCTCCACAATTTCACAAAGAAGGGGAAGCTAAGGAATCTGCAACCTACAGATTTGATCAAAGCATCAATCAAGGACAATTCTTGAAGTCGAATATCAGATTGTTTTCTCTTAGTGGTCTGGGTGTTCATTATTTAAAAGATCTAATGTCTGCCCTGTAAATTATGTTTACCTTGAACTATTTGATTCCTCATATATGAAGTTTTTCCTCGCCTCTTTATTTCAACTCTTTCGTTATTTACCATCCCATGATTCACATAATGATTGTCATGGAAATGAATGATGATTGGTAAAAGAAATAAACTAATTAAGCAAGAAATTACACTCACTGTTCAGCAAAAGACTTAAGGTTGAAAAAGGAATGGCAGAGCCCTGAACCTAAGGCAAAGTCAAATGTCAAAGGAGAGGGTACTTAAGGGAAAGTCTGGAGTTACCTGAATTCTATAGAAGGAAAGAAAACAGGCAAAGAAGATCGAAAGTTGCAGTGAAAAATCGAATGAAGCGAGAAGGTTTTGGAACCTTAATCATAAACATGAAAAACATTCTATCATGTCAATCATGCATACATGCCTAGCCATGCACTCGACAAGAATCAAAATTAATTCATGTCCCAAGCGTCGAAGGTAGAAAGTCACTCGACTTAAAGTGTTCAGATTGTAAGACTTCAATGGAAGGATTTGAGTCTTTTCATTTCGTGTTATTGCAATTAAGTTAGCATTAAAGAATTAAATTGAACCTGTTGTGAGATAGGTCGAACCTAGATTAAGTCTAGGAATTTCAATTTTTAGATTGAACTTGTTGTGAGATAGTTCGAGCCTAGATTAAGTCTAGGAATTTTAATTTTGTTTAAATCGAACCTATTGTGAGATAGGTCGAACCTAGATTAAGTCTAGGAATTTCAATTTTTAGATTGAACTTGTTGTGAGATAGTTCGAGCCTAGATTAAGTCTAGGAATTTTAATTTTGTTTTAAATCGAACCTGTTGTGAGGTAGGTCGAGCCTAGATTAAGTCTAGGAATTTCAAATCGGACCTATTGTGAGATAGGTCAAGCTTAGATTAAGTCTAGGAGTTTCAATTTTTAAATCGAACCTATTGTGAGATAGGTCGAGCCTAGATTAAGTCTAGGAATTTTAATTTTTAGATCGAACCTGTTGCGAGATAGGTCGAACCTAGATTAAGTCTAGGAATTTCAATTTTTAGATTGAACTCGTTGTGAGATAGGACGAGCCAAGATTAAGTTTAAGAATTTTAATTAAATTTATTCTAACATGGGTCAAGCCCAGATCAAGTCTAGAAATTTCATTTTTGTTTGAAATCGAACTTATTTTGAGATGAGTCGATTCTAGATCAATTTGATTAAACCAACTGGCTTCGAGATAAGCCAAATGTGGTGTCTACGTCTTTGCACTATCCTTGATTCTCAAGAATGTACAAAGAGGGGCAACTGTAGACACTCAAATAAAATAAAAAAAATTAAATTAAATTAAATAAATAAATAAAATAACAATAAATAAAAAATTAATAAAAAAAAAAATGGGGATGGCTGGGCGTACGCCCAGCCATCCCTTCGCCTTCCCATCCCCCACCCACTACGCGTGATGGGGGGGGACTCTGACCACCAACTCCAGGGGGTGCCAGAACCCCCCCCTCGCCGGGTTGTCCAAAGAATTGGACAACCCGGCTCTTTAAAACCCTGCAAAAACAAATCATCAACGGTTAGCCACAACACGAAAAAACCAAAAAATCATCAACGGTTAGCCACAACACGAAAAAACCAAAAAATCATCAACAGTTAGCCGCAGACAAGGAAAAGAACAAAAAGAAACAAAAAAGAAAGAAGGAGAGGGGGGTGAGATCTGGGAGGTGAGAGGTCGACGGGAGATTGAGATCTGGGAGGAGAGAGGTCGATCGGAAGGGAAGAGGTGCAAGGAAGCCGGTGAGATCTGGGAGGAGAGAGACCGACGGAAAGGAGAGATTTGAGAGGAGTGAGACCGCCGACGAAGAGAGAAGAAGAAGATTTTTAGAGAGAAGGGAGAGGGCGCCGCGGCTAGAGAGAGAAAGTGAGGAGTGAAACTGAAGAGAGAAAGAGAGAAAAGGGGATTAAATACCTAGGGTTCGTGGGCAAAACGGCGTCGTTTCGGAGAGGCAAGCAGAAGCTGGAAGGACCAGGCAAAACGGCGTCGTTTTGAGCGGCTTCGCAGGCATCAAAACGGTGCGTTTTGGACTTCACCGTGCGGGCTTCCTGAAACAGGCCGGGGTGCTGGACTTGGGCTCCCACGGGTCGCCGAGTTGGGCCAATCGCAGCCCAACAAGGTATAACCCTTTTTGTTTTGCTTGGGTCTAGCCCATTTTTAATTTAAATGCATTTATTTTATTTTTTTTCTTAGGGAATAAATATTTATATAATATGGGCACTTATATTTAATATTAAAAATCTAAAAATAAAATAAATAATAATAATAGTAATTTATGATGCAAATATATATATATTATATTATATTAAGATAAAAAAATAAAAAAAATATAAAATATGAAAATTAAAAGATAATAATAAAATAAAAAAATAAATAAATAATAATAATAAATAATATAATTGGAAGAAAATATTTGAGTATTACCGCCAAAAAGGGGGCAAAGAGTTGCCTCTTTCGGGCGGATGTTTTCCGGGTACGAAATTCGAGACGGATTTTCACCGAAGCGTCGGGATAAATCTGAACTCTAAATTTCAAAACCCATTAAGTCAAATAGTCATTATTAGAAAATAATATATGTAAAAAGATTTTGTTAATTCAAATAAATATTACTAAACAAAGTTAAATTAATCATTTAAAAGTTAATTAATTAATTATTTAGATAAGCTTTGTAAACAAGTAAAAATTGACCAACAACAAACATGGATTTAAATAACCAAAAAATAAAGTATATATAAAAATAATAAATAAATAATAATAAATAATAAATAAATAACCAAAATTTTTTAAACAATCAATAAACGCATGCATATAGATACCATCATTTTACACTGTCATTGCATGCCACTCATATTTTGCAAATGACGCGGGAATCCCGATGATGGGATTTTCCTGAGGAGCTCGTAGAGACAAGTTCTTCCGGGGATATCTCTAGGTGAGGAAAATTTCGAGACTTCACCAAAGCGTTGGGATGGTCTTCGAATAATTTTCCGATAAAAGATTACCGACTCCATCATTTAAAATAAACAAGTCACGACATCATTCTACGCTTGCATCATATGCATACGTAAGACCAAGTGAAAAACTCAGTCTGACAATAAAAATTTAATTAATAAAATAGGGATTAAACTAAGAAAAGGCTATATTAAGATAACTTAAGATTAAATGGTACCGTTCGTAGAACGGGCGTCGCGGAGGTGCTAATCCTTCTCCGTGCGTAACCGCACTCCCAAACCCGTCTTTAAAAAAAAAACGTGGACCAGTTCTCGTTCTTTCGACGGACCTAAAATTAATTTAGGGCTTCGTCGATTAAGAACCGGGTTAATAGGTGACCAATCACACCTAGATAAAAAAGATTGGTGGCGACTCCCACACCTTGCGATTTTAATTTTCGCCCCGCGTCTGGCGGACGGGTTCCCGGACCCGCACGTCACGACAATAAGAAGGAACTGAATCAATTAGGTAATTGCCCCATGCAACAGCTAATTAAATAGCAAGAATTGGGTGGCGAACTAGTAAATCAGCTGGAACAATGGAAGGATTTGCATGCATGTTGTGTAAAATTTCACATTTCCTTTGAAGCATAGAACAATAAAGCAAAAGTTGAAAATATATGGACACATTTCCTTTGAAGCAAAGAACAGTAAAGCAAAAGTTGAAAAGATATGGCTGCAAAAGAAGAAATTCGAGCATCTTAATCAAACTACAATTCAAGATTATCCTAATAGTTTGAATAGCTAATGTTAGAGTTCTTAAGAAAGAGAAAGAACATGAAAACAGAGACAAACTTCACTACATTTCTTCATTAATAGCTGATACATATTTATATTACATAGAAACTCACTTAAGTTAAACTAAATAATTAAACTAAATCTAGTTACAACTTAACTAGCCATTATCACTAAAAACCATGGTGACCATTATGATTTTGTTTACAAAAAGACAAGAAACAGCAGACATATTTTGACAGATTGTAGCTGTGACAACCCAAAGCCTGATCACATCTTTCATACTTAAAAGTCCACCCTCTATTTGTGGTGTCAAAAAATATCTTCAACCTTGACTATCAAAGTATCTTCAATATGATCTCAATAGTCTAACACACCTCCTTGAGATCATTTTTGAATACTCCCAACAGTGACCTCAAAGTTTGAAACCTGTTTGTTGGCAGCCCTTTAGTCATGATATCTGCAACTTGATCTTGAGAGCTGCAATACTGCACATCAATCTCTTTGTTTTTTACAGCATCACGTGTCATATGAAACATCACCCGAATGTGTTTTGTTTTTCCATGTTGCACCGGGTTTTTGGACATAGCTATAGCTGATTGGTTATCCATCCAAAGAACAGTGGGATCATTTTGAGAAAATCCCAAGTCAGACAAGATTTTTCTCAACCAAAGGTAGTCATCGAGACTTCCAGCCCAATCGCTATCCGAGAATCCTTGAAGATGGTGGCTTTGTTCTCGACCAAATCTGATGCCAAAATCAATGTTGCCCTTAATGTATCTTAAGATCCTTTTTGCAGCAAATAGATGAGTCATTGTTGGCTGGTGCATAAACCTGGAGAGAAAGCTTGTGCTAAACATGATGTTAGGTCTTGAAGAGGATAAATACAAGAGACTCCCTATTAATCTCTTGTAAAGAGTGGCATCTGCTTATTCTTCATTATTGGACAGAGAAAACTTAACATTTGCAGCAATAGGAGTATGAGTGGCCTTGCAGTTTTGCATCTTAAATTTTTTGAGCAGCTCTGTTGCGTACTTTTGTTGATGCAATATTATAAACTTCTCGGCTTGGACAAATTCAAGTCCAAGGAAATAAGTCATTAAGCCGAGATCCATCATCTCAAATTCCTCCATCATCTCCTTTTTGAACTTCAATAACAACTCAGTATTAGGACCAGTAACAAGAATATCATCAACATAAATTAAAACAATGACTTGTTCACTTGCAGAAGAACAACAAACATAGAGAGTTGGCTCACTCTCACTCCTATGAAATCCTTTATTACAAAGATAGCTATCAACTCTTGCATACCAGGCACGTGGGGCTTGTTTAAGCCCATATAGTGCCTTTTTCAACTTGCATACTCTGTTTTCCATACCTGGCTCAATGAACCCTTCTAGCTTCTCAATGAATATGTCTTCTTCAAGTAACCCATTGAGGAAAGATGATTTAACGTCAAGGTACCAAAGCTTCCATCCTTCTTTGGCAGCAAGTGCAACGAGTAGTCGAATTGTGTCGAGTCTGGCAACAGGGGCAAATGTTTCTAAAAAATCAATCCCCTGTATCTGAGCATATCCTTTGACAACAAGCCGAGCTTTCAACTTGTTTACAGAACCATCACTGTTCAATTTGGTTCTATAAACCCATCGAACACCAATGACTTTTTGGTTTGCTGGTCGAGGAACTAAATCCCATGTATTATTCTTTTTTATCATATTTATTTCATTCTCTATAGCTTTCTGCCAACCATCAACTTGTACAGCTTCATTGAATGATATGGGCTCCATTAAGGCAACATGACACTTGTCATAGATATCAGCCAGACATCTAGTTCCTCTCACTACAACATCATCCACATCTTCATTATTTTCATCATGCTCTGCCTCTAGTTGGTCGTTGAAGATTGACAAATTTTATGAGGACTCAACTTCAAGCTTGGACCAATTCCATCTTTTTCCTTCATCAAACTGGACATCACGACTGAGAAAAACTTTGTTTGCTGAGACATCATAGAGCCTGTATCCTTTGCTGGTATCGCTAAAATAAAGATGAATTGCTAATCTCGATTTTTCATCAAGCTTCTCTCTTCTGTCTTCTAGAACTTGAGCATAGGCTATACATCCAAAACTTTTCAAGTGCGCAACTGATGGTTTTGTGCCATACCAAACTTCATGAAAAGTCCCTTTTTGTAAGAGCTTTAGTTGGTGCAATATTTAGCAAATAGTTGGTTGTGTTAACAGCCTCAGCCCAAAAGCTCTTTGGCATTTTCTTTTCAAATAACAAACACCGTGCCATTTCCATCAAGGTCTTATTTTTTCTTTCTGACACCCCATTTTGCTATGGAGTGTAAGGCACCGTGAGTTGCTGTTGAGTCCCAAATTGAGTCAGATACCTCTGAAAATCAAGAGAAGTATATTGTTTCCCATTATCGCTTCTAAGCATCTTGATAGTCAAGTTTGTCTGGTTTTCAACAACAGCCTTGAATTTTAAAAAGCTGCTAAGAGCCTCTGCTTTATGCTTCAAAAAATAAACCCAGCTATATCTTGAAAAATCATCAATGAATAAGAGATAAAATTTGTTCCCACTCAATGATACGGTCTTCATTGGCCCTCTTATATTTGTATTTACCAGTTGCAGCTTTTGTGTGGCTCTCCATTTAGCTTGCTTAAGGAACGGTTTCTTTGATTGTTTACCATATTGGCAAGTATCACAGATGTAATTTAAAGAACCAATAGCTGGTATATTTTCAACCAAATGCTCATCATGCATAAGCTTCAAGGAATGAAAGTTTAAATAACCTAACCTTTTGTGCCATGAAACTGTATCAGATGAAGTGCAGGTATAAGCATGATGTTTAAATTCTTTCCAATTAACAGGAAAGTAATTACTCTTCATTTTGACAGTCATAAGCTCTTCACCAGATGGCTCAAACACTTTGCATGCCAAATCCTTAAACAATAATGCATAACCACAAGCAACCAATTGTCCCACACTTAAAAGATTCTGGTTTATAGTAGAAACAAATAAAACATTTTTGATTTGTTTCATACCTGATGCAATTTCCACCTCCACAGTGCCTATACCATCAGCTTTTAAATATTCCCCATTGCCTATTTTCACATTAGATTTATGCCTGTCATCAAACATCACAAAGAGACTTTTGTCGCATGTCATATGCCATGAGCATGCACTATCTAACAGCCACGTCTCCTTCTTTCTCACTTTTGGATTACAGTTGGCTACAAAGAGCACTTCTTCCTTCTAATCTACTTGTTTAGCTACTGCAACTATTTGTTCACTTGTCTGGCCTTTGTTTTTGCAGACTTTTTCAATATGCCCAAGTTGATTGCAAGCTCAGCATTTAAAATTGGGTCTGAACCAATAATATTTTTTCAAATGATTTTTCTTTCTGCAGTATTGACATGCAAGAAATTTTCCTTTTTGTCTCCGACCATCACCTTGCTTCTTGTCTTTCTCTTTCTTGTTTGGTTCAACTTTCTTTTGATTGAGTGAAGCTTTTCTTTTCTGCCTAGATAACAGAGCACTCTCACTGTGATCTACCACTCGGATTGCTCTCCTTTGTTCTGATGCATGCAAGGCATTTACCAACTCCATAACCGTGAAGCTTGAGAGGTCCTTAGAGTCTTCTAAGGATGAAATCATGGCTTCAAATTTTTCGGGTAAGCTAACCAGAATTTTGTTGACCACCCTTTTCTCTGGTACATCTTCTCCCAAGAGCTTAAGCTGGTTAACCACTTTAATGACTTTATCAGTATAATCCTTTAAGCTTTCTTTCTCCTTCATCCTCAGTATCTCAAATTCTCTCTAGAGATTTAGAGCTTGGATTTGCTTGGTTCAAACACTACCTTGAAACTCTTCTTTTAATTTATCCCAGGCTTCTTTAGTGGACTTAAACGTCATAATATGTGTAAAAATGATATCGGATACTGTCGAATGGATGCAAGAGATGGCCTTAAACCTCCTTGCAACTTCATCGCTATATTGCTTCATTTGCGCTATGGTGGGATTTTGTCTTTGTTCAAGTGGATCTCCACCAACTTCCACCACTTCCCACAAGTCAAATGCTTACAAGTAACCTTCCATTTTCACTGACCATATTGCATAATTTTCTCCTAAGAAGACAGGAGGTGCTGGTGCATTGTAATTAGTTGAGGCCATTCAGTTTTGATCTCTAAGAGTTTTTTGTTTTTTAAAAGGAGGTAAGCTTGTGTTCATTTTTTTCTTTTTATTTTTGGCTGGAAGAAGGTTTGCAAGTCCTTAAGAACTCTTAGAAAGCTCTAATACCATGTTGGAGTTCTTAAGAAAGAGAAAGAACATGAAAATAGAGACAAATTTCACTACATTTCTTCATTAATAGCTGATACATATTTATATTACATAGAAACCCACTTAAGTTAAACTAAATCTAGTTACAACTTAACTAGCTATTATCACTAGAAACCATGGTGACCATTATGATTTTGTTTACAAAAGGATAAGAAACAGCAGACATATTTTGACAGATTGCAGCTGTGACAACCCAAAGCTTGGTCACATCTTTCATACTCAAAAGTCCAACTTCTGTTTGTGGTGTCAAAAAATATCTTCAACCTTGACTGTCAAAGTATCTTCAATATGATCTCAATAGTCTAACAGCTAACAACCTGCCAATATGGCTGCAAAAGAAGAAATAGGGAAAAGACAATACGGTAAGAATAAGAAAACATGTAATATATTTGATCACATGCAAGAGAATAAGTTTCCTCCTTAAAAACATCCAGGCATGTAACATTAATCACATCTAGGAGAACAAGTTTCCTCCTTCAAGACACCTAGGCGTGGACACATGTATATGGCAATGAAAAATGCAAATATAAATATAATATCCCTGCACCCAGTAAATTCCTAGTTTTCTCATTCAAAACAAATGTGCATAAGCATTATAAGACAGAAATGAAGGTCCATTTTGTTAAAGAAATAATAGGAAAAGTTTATTTATGATCTGGGCAATCGTTCACTTTGCAAGTCAGAAGCTAACTTTAAAATTTATGAAGCGTCTCATATGAACCTATTATCATTTTATTTATCTGGAGTTCTCGACAATTCTTTGAGACAATAAACATTTCAGTGCTAATGCATAAAAGATCGTGATAAAGTAAATATGTCTTTGGACTAGACTTCCATATTTAATTTCACCAAACATAACATGGTAAAAAATCACTAGCATTATGATTGCAGATGCAAAGAAAGAATTGACTGGAACCAAGATATGTTAGTTCCCTTCACTAATATGAATTTATAACTTTAGTCATATATGAGTGTTTCATCCCCAACATTAACAAAGAAAGTCTAACCATCCAAAAAGGTAAGATTTTTTATGACAGTTGCTAGAATTAGATAGTTCTTGTGGTAGGCTCAAAAGCTGTGGATATTAACTTACGAAGCTTGTTTAAGAAAGCCAATTTTACATACAACCATACCCTGCACAATTAAACCACAAAGCAGACATGTCAATACATGGTAAAGTCATAGAAACATGTAAGGCAATCACCATCGAAGGATGCATGCAATACAATCATATCAACAATAGCAACTTCCATAAAACTCTCATCCGCAGCTCCCAACAAATGAAACTTGACAGTTGGGGTTAAATTACAGAGGATAGTTATTTTGGACATCAACAAAAATTTTGTTAACTTGAGGTGCAACATTGGAAAAGGAACTATAGTGGTTTATACAATTCATTAGTTTCCAATCAAGATAAACAATGATAAACAATAAAGATAAGGGTTCAAACAAGTAATAGCACCTCCACAGATACAAAGCTTTAAGGTCTACAAAAGATATATTCTATAAATTTGAGATCATTAGCTATGTTATGATGCCCGACAATTTACCCACACAATATTATCCTGAAAGTTTTAAGAATTCGCAAGTACAAGATCGACAAATATACCTGTATGGTGAGCAGAATTAAAATATGAATCCTTTTACTTATAAATTTAATATACAATAACAACATACAAAAATTATGGACTCACACGAAGAGGATGCAAAAGGAAATTTGAACCTTTGGATCAGGATCAAAGTCTAGCTCTGAATCCCCATCATTATTAAGCCATAAATTGTAGATAATTTTTGTGCCATGGGAAACAAATTCATCAAAATGCAAATAACTTTGCTTATTTAATTATTATATGCGATTATAAATATATTACAAAAGAAAATGGCACAATTAGCTTGCAAGTCACTCAAGCCAAGTATAAGAAACTTTTAAGTCAAATCTACATTTTGGCAATCACCAAGTTCAGAATTATTTTTCAAGTAAAGCTCAGATAGCTTGCAAATAAGCTTGATTTGCTTACACCATACCATAGTACTCGATTTAAGAAACATCTTTAATTCAACAAATTTACAAACTTTTTTTTGTTTTTTTTTTTTTTGTAATTTCCATAGTTTCTTTGGTCTTCCTTTTCTCTTTTGATATAAGCATATTATGTTAAGTCACATTTTGTTATAAGAATATTTGCAAGTCTTTGTATCTCACACACCCCCTGCCACTTTTACCATGTCTCTTTCATTTTTTTCTCCCATTGGTACTATGTCTCTTTCATATTATATTAACCAACCAAGTTTTGAAAATGTTAAGTTTGGTACTTTTTCCTTATAAGAATAATATTATGAAAATATAAACTTAATTTTAAAAAACAACCAGCAAAAAATATTATAGCTAAGAGGAAAATAACATACATATCAAATTAACTAATCGATAATAACCACTAACAATTGTAAGAATTTATGCTTCTCTCTACTTTGATTTGCTTGGCCTTGGATTTGACAAAGGCTTTATCAACTCGAGATGACAGATTTTTGCTTTGTAGAGTATAACTTGATGGTGATTCCTTAGGTTGTGCTGTGATGATGATCTTGATGGTTGTTCTTTTAATCTCATTACAAACTGAGGGTGTTGTTGAACTTGTATAGTCTGTTTCGATGCTGCTTATCTGTAGCTCTAGCCTTCTATGGCCTTTTTTGTATAGCAAGGTATTAATGAAATCATCTCTATCTTTCTAAAAAAGCAAACAATTGTAAGAAGGAAGTAAAATCATAAAAAGAGAAAGAAAAAAGAAAAAGAAATGCACAAGGCCTACTGGCTTCAAAAGCTCAGCCTCTGTTGAATATGGAGACCATTGCAACAAAATGGAAAGATTAAACACAAAATGTTCTCTACCATGCAGCACATTCAGCATGCCAGTTGACACATTCTCATAATCCACCTACAGTTTGCACAAAGATCTTATAATAGGCATTGGAAACTAATAAACTCAAATAGAGGGAGGATGCAAAGGTTAACCCTTATTAATTTTGTTCTTAACTTTTTACCACTCTACTATCTCTCCATTTTTCAAGTTTCCAAAGGTGTTAAGCTCAAATTGTTGGAAGCTCTTTGAGGTTAAGTGGAACACAGTGTGCAAACCTAAGAGATATGGAGGCTTAGGCATCTCTAATATTAGCTATAAGAATCTAGCACTCTTAAGCAAATGGTGGTGGCGCTTCAAGGTTAACAATGATGCCTTTCGACGCTAGCTTATTGTGGATAAATATGGGAGCAATTAGGTCAAATGGGTCCCTTCCTTAATGCATAAAGAGAGGATGTCATCAATTTGGAGATGTACTATACAGCTTTCCTCCAATGTCAAAACACCTAACCTTGTTGACTCTCGCGCATGTCGTTGGACATTAGGTAATAAGGCTTCCATATTCTTTTGGTTAGACAAATGGATTCTCACCAATCAGCCATTTGGTGCCAAATATCCACGTCTTTTTGCCCTAGCTATGGATAAGGAGGCACGAGTATAGATGTGTGGAACAATGGCAATTAGGCAGTCGCCTTTAGACGCAACCTTTGTTCTTGGGAGAACAAGGCCTACAATGAAATCCTTTTTCAGCTTTCCAAAGTGGGAATTCTTGTGCTTGGGAAAAACAATAGACTCATATGGTAGCACAACCCAAAGGCCATTTTTTCGTCAAAGTTTTTTGCTCACTTCTTGACATTGATCCTAAAAACCGCAATGTATGGTTCCAATCTATTTGGAACTTTTTGATTCCTCCAAAGGTCTAATGTTTTCTTTAGCTTGCAATCCAAAATTTGATTCCCACCAAACACTTTCTTGCATCTCAAGGAGTTCATTTTGATGATGATCAATCTTGTTGTGTGTGGTGCTGTTTGGAAGCGGAAACTTGCTCCCATATTCTTATTCATGCCATTTCAGTTTGAAAGTTTGATGCCTTGTTTTCTAATGGTGGGGAGTTATTTAGGTCTCTCCAAACATATTCTCATCTTTTCTTCAAATATGGGCTGGTTTTGCATTTTTAGATACATTAGGGAAGTATTGGATGACTGTTTATGGCACAACATTCTAGTCCCTATGGCTTGTGCGAAATGAGTTGATGTTCTCTAACAAGGTTTGGACAATCTGAAGATTATTTTTCTTATTAAAACACACTCATTTCTCTAGATTCGGGCATATGAAGGTATTGATTTTATTAATGACGTGGGTTGGTGGACTAATTCAAATATCCTATCTACCAAGAGGCTTCTTCTTCATTCACACCTAGGTGTTCCATGGCAGCCCCCTAGGGATAGAGACCTCAAGTTTAATATTGACAGCTCAGCTCGAGATAAACCAGAGCCAGCCGGTTATAGTGGTGTCCTAAGGAACTCTGACAGCTTTATTGTAGGTGTTTTCTACAACCCCCTTGGCTGCCATCACTCTAACTACGTTGAGCTAATGGCTATTCTTTATGCATTACGTCCTGTTGCCTTATCTCCTTATGTTGGGTCCAACTTAATCATCGAGTTAGACTCAAAGAACGTTCTCTCTTATATAGCCAACAAATCATAGAAACCTTAGGCCTTATGGTAAATTTTCAATGAGATTGACACCCTCCGACTTTTATTAGGTATAGTCATTTTTTCACACATTTTAAAGGAAGGTAACTCCGTTGCTTACTCCATAGCTAAATACAAAATGGATAGGAACTCTTTCTTTCTTGCCTAGTGGTGAGGATTAATGATGTGTTTAGTTCCACTTATGCTTCTTGTGTTCTATATCAATGCTGATGACAAAGGTCACCACTATGATCATGGTTCGATTTTTTCTCTGTGTCCAGATCTCTCTTTTCATCCTGTGAGGTGTTAAATAATTAGAGCCTTTTTAAGCCATTTTGTATCAGCCTACTCCTAGTACACTTTATGGACATCAGGTTCTTTCTCTTGTAAAATTTCTTTATCAATGAAATATTTTGATTTCGCTGAGAAAAAAAATAGAGACAAGATGCTCACTATAAGTACTACTATTTTGCCATGGCCTGTTCTTGTCAAGAATGCATAAGAGAGGAAACCAATGCTTTAAGTCAGTGACTTAATCATGGAATAAAGGGAATTAACCATTTAAAAGTGGCAATGCATGTGTGTTTAATGACAAAAACATAAATAAATATAAATTGTTCTCCATATAAACCTAAGATACAAGAAAAGCTTTCTTTATTAGGTGTAACAACTCAGGCTCATGCATAACTTTATGGACTTGAATCACATGAATTAAGACTTACATTTGGATTATTAGTTATTAATAATTTGAACTTATATACAAATCATTTATCCCACATTTTTTTCATTGTGGGATGGCTACCAAACTCTATCCATGCAAAAACTCAAGTCCTAATCAAGGCCCACACCTCATATATTGAACCAAGATTACACAAAGACACAACCGCTCCCACCATAATTTCCTAAATTTTAATCATGCATGCTATGATAGATTTATATAAATAATAATGCCTTAAGCCCATCATTGCTAACTCGACAACTTTTAGAATTTGATCCACATGACTTATAAGAAGCTAAATTCAAGTTGGTAGAAAATAGAGAATGATCAACTAAGAGAAAAATCAAGAGATTATAAGAACAATTTAAACTCATAACCCTTATCCCACATATACCTAAATCATTCTCTCTAAATCTAGGTGTTCACTATTCTTTAACCCCATAAGATCCTATCATAAGACCAAGTACAATAATTTTATCCTAATACAATTAGGTTATGTTATCCTAGTCTAGCTAGATTTAAAGTCTTGTTCAACAAGGTATACTAGTTTAACTAGAATTAAACTATCTTAGTCAAACAATAATTCATAACACATATTCATTTAAAAACTCATATTTATTAGCAAAGAGGACACAAATACGAGGAAAAGCAACTTTAAAAAGAAGATCATCAACCCAAATATCATGCTAGAATGTAATACGCTTGTAATTACTAAATGGTAGCAAGTTGTTGGGTCACCAAACATTAAATTAATATCACTTCCAGTCACAATTCGATACATCCTTTGAAAAACATAAATATACCTACAGTTAATTAGAGCTATTTCTTCATTTTTCCTATCAAAGATCTTTGGTCCATACGTTGAGATAAAAGCCTTAACAAGAAGTGGAAACTGCAACCACACAAAGAGACTAATTGGAATGCCGGCCAGCAAAACGATCAGAATAACTATTTCTAATTGGCCCTTTAGCATGATAATGGCAGTTGAGGAGAAAGCTACCATCATTGTTGCAATAAAAATGAAGAGGGAGGAAAGTCCAATGATCAATTTGTTGGGCAAAGATTTGAAGAAGTCATGTGCTGCATATCGTGATGTGAGGATGCCAACGAACATCAACACCGAAGTGGTCGAAGCAAAGAGAGAAATGGCATCCGATATTATAAATACCTTAAAAAGTTTTTTTATTAAGAGTAATGGATTACCAGTGTCCTGACTAAGGCCTCCAGGAACAGTAAAAAGAGCAGTGAACATAATGGTGATGATAAGAGTGCCAACAATCGTAGAAGATTGCGCTATACCCTTCATCCATTTCTCCCCTTCTTTCACCAATCCCGCATGGCTTCGATCAAATGCTTCATAAGGAGTTTCTCCTTCTTTGTTTATATGTTCTTTAAGCAATGGTGGTACAATGGCTTCCACCTCCTGTGTTCATAATTCATACAACCAATAAAACTTAGATGACATATTTTGTCCTTTTGGGATTGAGAAAGGCTATAGCATAATTGACTTCAATGAAAAGAAAATAGTTATAAATTAAAGCCCAAAGATTTCTCAGGTTTTTTTCGTTTTCATGTCTATTTCTTCATCGAACATTACATGCTTGAGTAAATTTTATAATTCATTCGTTCATGACTTTTTCATGACATTTCATTTCTTTCATAATCTAAAAAATGTAATTTTTTTTATTCATAACCTTTAGAATTTATTTCGAATATATCTATTTATCAACTTGCCGATAGAAGTATATGGACAGAATTTGTTACATGTATGTTCATCATGTCACATGCCAAATTTTGTCCATATTTTTCATACTTTAATGATATGTTAACATAGTTTGAAACAAATTCAAGAGATCGTGAATGAAAAAATTGAGCATTTAGATCATAAATAAAATTAAAAATTATGTAAACATTAGGCAATTTCTATGGTAACAACTTAAATTTAGTCATTTCATTTTAAAACTTTTCAATAAACTTTAACTTTTATGACTCCATTGTATCATGAACTTCTATTCGCATATTGGAGCTAATACATGCAACAGATTATACAGAGACATATAGTTAAATAATTTGTAATAAATTCTAAAAAATTTTAATAAGACAGTCAATTTCAGTCAATTTTGTATAATAATTTCAATTTTTTCCCTCTACAGTCCTAGAACTTGACCATATAATGTGTTAGCCAAGGATGCTGATAGATAAGGTCCCTCCTAATTTTGTTTTATCCAAATCTAGGCCAGATTTAAATTAATATTTAATACATAAACTCATTAGTTTAGGCTTTTTTTTTGTCAATACGGTTACTTTTTGCTTTTTATTGTTTGTCTTTGATTTTCTATTTATTTTTATTTTTTTACTTTTCTTTCTCTATTCATTTTTTTGAAAAAAAAAAAGCAAAAAATAAAATAAAAAAATAAACCAAAGGAAACTTTAGTTACAAACGAATCATATGTACTAATTTTAATACAAAATGAACCAAGAAGGAACCCAAATTGGTATTCAAAGGAAAATTGGTTTTGAGAAATAAAATTTTCAAAGTGCTTTACTTGCCTAAAGCTTTTGTTCGGAGATATGTTTTGGAGCTCTAACATTTTTCTCTTAAGAAATCAAATTTTGACAAAAATGTAAGTGAAAACATATTTCCATTATCAAGCTAAAAGAAAGTCAAACAATTTTATTCTGCTAATATTTATTTTTTGAACTCAAACATTAAATGAAAAATATTTCTTCCAAAATTTTGGTAATTTTTTATTAGAAGAAAATTTAAAAAAAAAAGTACATTCATGTTAAAATAACATGTGAGAATGCAATTCCATAATATCACTCAATAAAATTAATGTAACACTCCTTGGAAGATTTCAAAGAAACATCGTGCCAACAAGATAACATAAATGAGTTCTAAGATTTAAAAAGTTTGGTGAAAGAAATAAATTTGAAACAAAGCAATTAAACTTTTCCAGGTTTAAAAGTAGGTTTGTCATTCACTGTTCAAGACACATCACATTTTCCATTAATACAGTTAGTCAAGGTGTGATATGTTAAACAGAATGAACGTTAGAGTACTTAATTGTAAATTTTTTTTACGTTCAAATCGATAATTTGACTATAAATCGAATACCAAATATTTAAGTAAGAAGTTAAATAGGTGAGGTATCTTCTCAAATGTTTTTGTTGAGACTCACTTTTGGGTTTTTCTACATACTTCTACATAGCCTAAATAGGAATTAAGAAGTTACGCCTTATTCTTGGAAGCTAGTGATAAAAAAATTTTCATCCTTACTAAATGGAACCTAAAAAGATAAAAAGAGGAGTGCGACATGGCTGTCAGATTTGGCCTTAGCTAGCTCGGCCGTTGCCGACAAAGCCAAATCGGTTGTGTGCACAAGGTTGAAGGAGATATGAAAATTGAGAGGAAGAGAGAAAAAAAAAAAGAAAAATGTAATAATTTTTATTATTAGTTCTATTTTTAATATTACATTTTTATTCTTTTATTATTTCTTACTAAAAATAAAATTAAGTAGATAGATAAGGTCAGATTAATTCTTTCTAATTTTCTCTTTTTTTTCTTATTTCTTTATATATATATATATATATATGAATACTTTAAAAAAACTATAATTTGAGACATTTTCATATTATATGTTTATTAAAAATATCACTTGTAATATATGATTGAATTATCATTTTTAAATAATATTAGGTGATTTAATTTTTAAAAGTTAAATATCTTATAAAAGCAAATTGTTCAATCTATTTGCATTATTTGTTTTGTCAAATTATTTCTTTCCTTTTTTCGTAAAGATAAAAAAAAGTAAAAAAAAAATTTCATTCTTTTCCTATAAGAAGGATTTAAAAAGTAGTTTTAATTTTTAAAAGCACATTTTAAAAAATCATTGAAGTATTATTCTTAATAATTTATGTAACATTTTTATTAATTAATTATCATTTTACCCCAACAAGTGTCCGTAAAGTTTTTGTTGCATGCATATTAAATAGCGTTAAAACTCACAAGTGAAATATAAGTATTGCATTCAATCAGTAAAAAAAAAAAGTTATTGGTGTTGTTTTTAATTTATATTTTCAAATATTATTCTATTAAGATGTTTTTCTTCTTTTAAGTCAATGAAAAGCCAAGCCAAGCAGCCAACAGTTGAAGTAATCAATCGGACAAGTTATAGAAAAAAATGAAAGAGAGAAAGATGCAAAACAGAAATTTTTTCAGCATGAGATCAGAACTAATTTTGAGCAAATCCGTAATTGTGTGTGCGTTGGAGAATTTCGAAAGTGCATGCTTCAATGTACTGGTGTTAATTAAGAGACTCATAATTTGTGTATGTGTTCTATTTTTATTTATGATTTTTTGAATTTATTCAAAATTTATTTCTGACGTGTATGTCTATTTAGTTTCGAAAGATAATATTATTATTATTTTAAGACATGTTAATGGATAGATATATTTGAAACAAATTCAAAAAATTACATATAAAATAATCAAATTATTTAAGATATAAATAGAAATGAACACAAAATAATGGTGCAATTTACTCAAAGACTTGACTATTCTTTAAAGACAAAGTTGAGGAATTATAAAAGAGAGAGAGAGATGCCGACCTCGAACCATTGTAGTTCTCTTTGCATTTTTAGAGCTGGTCCTGAGATTTGTTGAAGCTTAACCTGAGACTGGGGTGATAGTTGGCCTGCCAAATGTAACATATTATTGCCGTTCCTATCAGTGCAAGAAAGAAAAAGATACTTGGCAGTATCAAGTCCAAATATGAGGCGAAACACTTTTCTTGTCGATGTGCAGCTGCATTACCGAATATGCTTCTTCCCTCCTGGTCCCAAAACATCAATAAATCTATATTACGTTTCATGATTTCGACAATAAACTCCGTCACCCCCCGCTGAGCAGCGTTGAGCAGTGCTTGATGCACTGAACTTTGTGCAACATCAAAAGCAGCTATCGTCTGAGACATCAAAAGCAGAAGCTCATGGGCATAGATATGGGTCGCCTTTAAATCATATATTTGCTTGATTCCTACAATAACAGAAGAATTTCTTTATTATCAAAAAATAAAATGTTGTCAAGGAATGAAGTGTGTTGTAATTCAAAGTCATGAAGTAGAAAATACCTTGCGTCATGAAATTTTTCATTTTCTTTTGATCTTGTGGTTCGTAAATATTTATATGAACATCGTCTTCATTAAAAAAATGTTTGGGTCCTTTTACCTTTAAACCTGCAATAACAATGACATATTGTTATTAAATTATATTATAATGTATTATACATACATTACTTTTTTTTTAAGTGCAAACTTATTTATTCTTTAAATGTATTTTACATTGTCTTTTTTTTTTCTTTTGTGTTTAGGTTTTTTTATTTTTTTCTTTAATTTGTACATTTAATTAGTTGAAACTTGTAATTTTTTTATTTTTGTTTTCTTTTTATTTATATTGACATATTGATTAGTATGGATAAGAAAATTATATGAACAATTATACTTACTTCTGTCTAGAACTAAAATTATGGGATGGGAAAAGAAAAGAATAAATAATAATTTTTGACCTATTTATTAACTTTTTGTGAAATATAATTTGTAAAAAGATTATCTTAATTATTAGAGACTTTGGATAGAAAATTAATTTGATGAGAGAGAGAGAAATGATACTAACAAGAATAGATCCAGCGTTGCCAAAATGAGAACCCACTGCCGCTAGGGTATGCGGAAGGTTGACACGATGATACTGTAACAGCATTCATTCCATCTCCCCTTTCAACAAATGCTAAATGTGGATAATGACGGAGCAGATCTAAAGCAACATCTGGTGAAGTGATGATATAGAAAAAAAAATTTATATGTCACTCTTACCAAACCATTTGTTATTAATACACCGACAGACAAACCGTGCTGCCAAACGTTCGTTTTCTGGTGAGAGTAGAAATTCTCGTGTAGTCATGTTATATAGATAGTGAGTCATTTCTTTATGGCCTACCAAACATGCAAAATTAAGTGGAATATCTCCTTTATTATCTGGAAAAGTAAGTAATTCCCTGTTTTTTCTGATCAAGCTTTGGGCAATCTTGGTGGTTTCAGACACGATGGCATGGTGAAGAACTGTGCGACCATGGCGATCTTGCATTTTGAGGTGTTCCTTTGACATTGTGCTTAGAAATTCGTCAATCATGTCCAATTGACCCTTGAAGATTGCGAAATGAAAGGCCGTAACTGGAGTTGTCAATTACGGCATTGGTTAAATGCGTGTGGGATGTCAAAAGACTCTTTGCGGATTCCAAATTATGTTCCTCAGTAGCCTTGAGGAGCCCCAAAATATAAGTGCGGTCAGCATATCTGGCCACTGCCACTGCACAACGTTGTTAATAAAGTAGTATAAGATTGGTAATTTATCACGTAGCACTTAGGTTGAACAATTTTAGATTTTGTATACTGACGTTAACATAATTATAATATGAAAATTTTCATGTCTGATATAATTTGTTTCGAATAGTCCGTATGTAACATGTTATGATGTATTTAAATAAATTAATTCACACAATTTAACATATACATATAATCAATTTCAATTTTTTTATTAAAATATTACACATATTTAAAATATATAATAATCAACTAATTATATTTAAAGAAGTTAATCGTATTGTTATATCATAATTTTAACTTGACATATTTAATTGTTTTTATCATTATTTAATTTGTTTAATAAACTTGTCATATGTTAGGGACTCAATACTATAAGCTCAAAAGACATTCACGTACTAGTTTAGAAAAATGAAGAGAGATAAAGAGAGGTCATCACCAAAATGTCATGTTATTAAGAAGAAAATTTAAAAACTATAATCAATATAGTTAAATGGGAAATTTGATTTTTTTAATATTTTTTATTTAAAATCTAAATCTTAAATATTGAAATCCACAAAAAATAATTTTTCAGGTTTCAATTAAAAAAATATATTTAAAAAATGAATTTTTAATAAAAAATAAAATTAAACTTATAAAAAAATATCAATATCACATACTTTACAATGCACTTTTGATATATATATTTAACAAATAAAATATAATATATTAATACATATTATTTTTCGTTCATATCATAACGTATACATATAATATGATATTAATAACTATATCATATACTATTAAGGGACAGTTTTACTATTATTATCACACTTTCCACAACAGTCTTCACAACACTTTTCAACAACTTTTTTTCAACCTCAACAACTATGTCAAATTAGGCCCAAGTATAGTATAATTTGACAACTATTTTCCATTAAGAACTTGAGCAACAATTGCACTCGAACAAATATTATTGACCTCCATCTGTCAAAACAAAAATGGAAAATTAAATTTGACTCCCAAACTACCTAATTTGCACCTAATAATAAGCATATATATTTGGAATTCCACAAAATGAAGTTATCAAAAAAACTCAACTTTCAGGAATAAACAAAACGAGTCTTCTTCCTCAGTTCTTCAGTGGGGAGAGCATGCAGTTGCAAATTAACACTCTATTAACGGTTGTTTTGGCTCAATGATTTCTCTTTGGAGTTGAATTGCAGACTACTATCAAGACGGGTCATTGGGTTTATTATGCCAGAATAATGGGTGGAATATGATTCCTTCCTTACCCATGTCAAGACGTGAATGGTACAATAAAAGGGTATATATGCTTGCTAAGGGGGAATGGAATATATCCTAGGCTCTCTTTAAAAATTTGTTTGCTTCACCACCATTCCTAAAAAATGATGAATAGCCAATACCAAAAGAGACTTGGTAACTGAGAAATAAAAAAAAGAAGAAGACTTGGTAGTGGTTATTCCAAATGTGGAAGAATAGTTCAAAAATTTTATTGAATAAAATTATTCTTAAACAAATTTGAAAATTATCATCTATATAATATAAAATTTCTTCATTTTTCTCTCTCTACTTATCTTTTGCCTCTTTGCTTCTCTCTTCAAATTTCCTCCACCACCAAAGGGCGATGGGGTGCGACAATGGCGATAGTAGCATCGATGCTTGTCATGAGAAACACTAATCTAGAGCTCCACAGCTAGATTGGATTAAGAAAGTGCTAAATCTAGTGTCCATCGTTGTATATGGTCGCGAAAGTGTCAGATCCGACGTAATAGATATATAATGAGGTCATATGATAATTGATGCAAAGGTGAAGTCCAAATCTTCTCAATTAGGACTCCCAATGTTATAATTGAAGCCAAGCCTACAACCCTTCATGAGAATGAGAGCATCAGAACCTTTTGAATAGACAAGAGAAAATGTCTTAATTTGCCGCTATGAACAAATGTTAGGAATTCAAGAGTCTGATCTTTGGCCTCTGAAAGAGTAAAGATGAAGTTTCTGTACACACTGAATTTTGTGAGCTTTGAACCCGTTACAACTTACAACACATGCATCTAGCAAATTTTTGACTGAAAAAATAGAAAGTAAAAGAGAGACAGAATTGTAAAAATTACAATGAAAAGCTGACAAGATTTGAAGCATGAAATGACAATATCTCTCCATATCAAGTTATTTTCCATGGTTTTGAGTATCCATTTTAACGTGCAAAATGCATGATGAAGAGATATGCTCCTTCTGTGAAGGAACCAATGCCATGGAATTCACTCTCCAGTACTCGCCTTTCCTTTTCTTCTCATCTCCATACAACCATTTCTCTTCTTCTCTTTTTTATTCAATCCCGGCTCCTTCTGAATTGAAAATCGGAACTTTTCTCCAGTTGCACCAGATTCTTAACATGATGTAAATCAGCACCAAACATATAACTGTAGAAGTGAAAACAATGGCCAGTATAATACAAATAACTGCAGTGTTGGACAGTTTGTTCTTTTCATGACCCGCTGAATCCATGCACGATGATAATGGAGGGCCGCAGAGCTTGTCATTACCCGAGAACGAACTAAGTGGGAATCCTGAAAAGGTAGAAGGAAGTTCTCCCTGGAGATGATTGTTTGACAGGTTTAGCATGTCGAGGCTGGTCAGCTTTCCAAGTGAAGAGGGAACTTCTCCTTGAAGTCGGTTGAAAGAGAGATTCAACCTTTCGAGCTTCAGAAGGTTTCCAAGAGATGATGGAATCTCACCAGACAAAAGATTTCTGCTCAAATAGTTTTGTACGCAAGCTTTCCAGTTTTCATAATTATATGGTCCATTTAAAAACTTGACCAACAATTGCACTCGAACAAACATTATGGGCCTCCATCTGTCAAAAACAAAAATAGAAGAAGATTAAATTTGATTCCCAAGCTACCTAATTTGCACCTAATAATTAGTATACATATGTGGAATTTCATAAAATGAAGTTATTAAAATACTTAACTTACAGGGATAAATAAAATGAGTACTCTTCCTCAGTTCTTCAGAGGGGAGAGCATTACTATAAAATTATGATTTTATAGCGTTGACGGGTCGGCTCGAGGTAAGCCGAGAACTGCTGGTTGTGGAGGCGTTCTCCGAAATTCGGATGGCTTTGTCTTGGGATTATTTTTCAGTCCCCTTGGCCTGTGTAATTCCAACTTTGCAGAGTTGATGGCTATTTTAAAGGCTTTGCGCTTTTATGCTGCCTCACCCATGCGACCTCACCACTAATTATTGAATCTGATTCAGGAGTCCTCTCACATGGGTTAATTCTGTTGAACAGAGACCTTGGGATAAATGGAACATATTCAATGAGATAGATTCTTTACATGTCTCACTTGGTACAGTGTCCTTCAAACACATCTTTAAAGAAGGCAACAGTTATGCAGACTCTCTGGCAAGGCATGGTGCTGACAAAGACACTTAATTCTCAGCTTGGTGGTGATCCTGTCAGACGGTTGACTCTTTTCCTATGCCAATCCAGTTCACACTTTGCCGCTGAAGTTTGCTTTTTTGTGGAAACTGCATTGATATGTCTCACTTTGTATTAATCTTTTTTGGGTTTCTTAGTCAGCACTTCATTTTTTTCTGCCTTAAGTTTATGATTTCAGGTGCTGTCCATCTTTTATTTTCTTGTTCCAGCAACAGATATTTATTTCATCTTTTGCTGCAGTTGCTTTACCTATGGCATTAGGCTAACCTTTTGTGACTATTCTATCATTAATGAAACTTCTTGATTGGCTGAGCAAAAAAAAAAAAAATCGCCAACCACCATAAGAAAACATAAAAGAAAATAAAATATCTTATCCATATCAATTGACTTTTTCCAAATAATAAAAGGATTTAACCAGCTATCAAAGCTATGAATAAGCACCCTTCCTCAACGGAAAAGAGCAACATTCTGTCGATATTTCTATCGAAAAATTGGTTCGTAGAACTTTCATTGGAAAATTGCTTTTTTTGAAATTTTTTAAAATTTGTCAAAAAAATTTTTAACAGAGATTTTTGTTCGTAAATCCATCGTTAAAATACAAATCCTTCGAAAATGAAAATCATCGAGAGACAATACATAGTAGTTAAAATTTTTGATAAATTTTTTGATGAAATTTGACTTAATAGTTCAAAATTTTCGACTAATTCTGTCAAAAATTCAATTGAATTCCATCAAAAATTCATATGAATTTTATCAAAAAAGCTTCATATTCTGTCAGTAATTCCATCGAAATTCTTTTGAAAATATAAACACTCACTTTCTCGAGTTTCATATAGGATAATTGTGAAATTGAGATGTAATAAATTAATTATTTTATAAAAAATAAATATTTATAAAAATAATGATAAATATATTTATTAAAAAATATTCATATAGATTTTTATTAAATTTACTAATCATAACGTATACATTTAAATAAATAATAAAACATACATACATCATGCAGTGCTCTCATCTCTCCTTGCAATCTCTTATTACAAAAATTGTGATCTTTACCAATGAAATTTTTCATAAAATTTAAAAATTCATTGCTAAGTCAAATTACTGACAGAATGTCAATGGAAAATTTTATCGATATTCAATTGGAAATACCCTGGTCAATAAAGATCATTTAGTCGAAATAGGGGAAATCTATCGAAAATTCACCAATGGAACATTTCGTCCAAAAATTTGGTCAATAAAGAGTCAAATCTATCGGTCTTCCGTCTAATAGCTATGCGATTAAATTCATCAGCAAATTTAATCAATAATTTTTTTATGAAACTATTGACGATTCACCGACAATTACATTAAGAATTTTTTTAGGTTTCGTCAATGCTATAATTTATTCCATCGATGTTACCATGATTCCCTTAGTAGAAAATGAGCCAAACCCCGTTGGTAATGCCATCAACATTCTGATCAAATACAAATTATTTTATTTACAAAATTGAAATTGATTACATAGAAGAATAAGAAAAAGAAGCAGAGATACATGATATGCCAACAACTAGAGAACTCTAAACCAGAGATCTTGAAACTAGCAAAAACAGGAAAGAACAAATACTCCAAAAAAAAAAAACTTTCCCCTAAAGTCCTTAAGACCATTTAAGTACTTTGATACCATATTGAATTTGAAAAGAAACTTAAACTTTTAAAGATTCAAAAATGGTGAACAGATGAAAAATAGAAAAAGAAAAACACAGGGAAAAAGGAAAGGAATATTTTTCTAACAAGCATAACCACAAATAGCTAGCTTTAAATACGAGCACAATTACAAAGGAAATAAACTAGTGGACCCTACACACTTGTCTAATGTATTTGCGAAACAAAAGAAAATAGGTCATATTACCATTACAATAAATGAGGCAAACCACTTGCTAAACAAAAGGAGTAAAATAGCACAATAAAAGGAAACACGCGTATCACACATTGAAGGCAGAAACACAAGAGAAGAGTGACACGCAAAAGGTAGAAACACAAGAGAGAAGTTACACGCCATATTACATATCAATCTTCCATCTTCGACACAATCACAATTCGACCCCTTCTTTTGGAAAACAGAAATATACCTATAGTTAACTAAAGCCATTGCTTCATTTTCCTATCAAAGATCCCTAGTCCATAAGTTGAGATAAAAATCTTAACAAGAACATTACATTACATGCCTATTTCTTCTATAATCTAAAATCTTATCAAAATCTTAACAAGAACATTACATTACATGCCTATTTCATTTTGATAAAAATCTTATCAAAAGATTTTTAAGATTTTTTTCGTTTTCATGTCTATTTCTTCATCGAACATTACATGCTTGAGTAAATTCTATAATTCATTCGTTCATGACTTTTTCACAACATTTCATTTTTTTCATAATCTAAAAAAATGTAATTTTTTTTTATTCATAACCTGTAGAATTTGTTTCAAATATATCTATTTATCAACTTGCCGTTAAGTATATGGACAGTATTTGTTACATGTATGTTCATCTAAGTGTCACATGCCAAATTTTGTCCATATTTTTCATATTTTAATGATATGTTAACATAGTTTGAAACAAATTCAAGAGATCGTGAATGAAAAAATTGAGCATTTAGATCATAAATAAAATAAAAAATTATGAAAACATTAGGCAATTTATATGGTAACAACTTAAATTTAGTCATTTCATTTTAAAATTTTTCAATAAACTTTAACCTGTATGACTCCATTGTATCATGAACTTCTATGCACGTATTGGTGCTAATACGTGCAATAAATTATACAGAGACATATTATTAAATAATTTGTAATAAATTCTAGAAAATTTTAATAAGACGGTCAATTTCATACAATAATTTCAATTTTTTCCCTCTACAGTCCTAGAACTTGACCATATAATGTGTTAGCTAGAGATGTTGATAGATAAGGTACCTCCTAATTTTGTTAATTTTGTTTTATCCAAATCTAGGCCAGATTAAAATTAATATTTAATACATAAACTCATTAGTTTAGGCTTTGTTTGATAAAAACGGTTACATTTTGCTTTTTATTATTTGTCTTTGATTTTCTATTTATTTTTATTTTTTACTTTTTTTCTCTATTCATTTTTTTTGAAAAAAAAAAGAAAAAAATTAAAATAAAAAACATCAACCAAAGGAAACTTTAGTTACAAACGAATCATATGTACTAATTTTAATACAAAATGAACCAAGAGGAAACCCAAATTGATATTCAAAGAAAAATTGGTTTTGAGAAATAAAATTTTCAAATTGCTTTAGTTGCCTAAAGCTTTTGTTCGAAGATATGTTTTGGAGCTCTAACATTTTTTTCTTAAGAAATCAAATTTTGACAAAAATGTAAGTGAAGACATATTTTCATTATCAAGCTAAAAGAAAGTTGAAGAATTTTATTCTGCTAATATTTATTTTTTGAACTCAAACATTAAATGAAAAATATTTCTTCCAAAATTTTGGTAATTTTTTGTTAGTAGAAAATAAAAAATGTACATTCATGTTAAAATAACACTTGAGAATGTAATTTCCATAATATCACTCAATAAAATTGATGTAATACTCCTTAGAAGATTTTTAAGAAACATCGTGTCAATAAGATAACATAAGTTTTTTATTTGAAAATAACTCCAAAAAAAAATGAGTTCTAAGATTTAAAAAGTTTGGTAAAAGAAATAAATTCGAAACAAAGAAGCAATTAAAATTTTCCAGGTTTAAAGTAGGTTTGTCATTCACTGTTCAAGACACATCACATTTTCGATTAACACAGTTAGTCAAGGTGTGATCTGTTAAACAAAATGAAGGTTAGAGTACTTAATTGTAAATTTTTTTTACGTGTCAAATCAATAATTTGACCATAAATCGAATACCAAATATTTAAGTAAGAAGTTAAATAGGTGATGTATCCTATCAAATGTTTTTGTTGAGACTCACTTTTGGGTTTTTCTACATAGCCTAAATAGGAGTTGAGAAGCTAGTGATAAAAAAAATTTTCAGAAAAAACTTTCATCCTTACTAAACGGAACCTTAAAAGATAAAAAGAGGAGTGCGACATGGCTCTCAAATTTGGCCTTAGTTAGCTCGACCGTTGCCGACAACGCCAAATCGATTGTGTGCACTAGGTTGGAGATATGAAAATTGAGAGGAAGAGAAAAAAAATAGAAAAATGTAATAATTTTTATTATTAGTTCTATTTTCAATATTTATTTTTTTTTCTTTTATTATTTCTTACTAAAAATAAAATTAAATAGACCAATAAGGTCAGATTAATTCTTTTTAATTTTCTCTTTTCTTTTTCTTATTTCTTTATATATATATATATATATATATATATATATATATATGAATACTTTAACAAAACCTATAATTTGAGACATTTTCATATTATATGTTTATTAAAAATATCGCTTATAATATATGATTGAATTATCATTTCTAAATAATATTAGGTGATTTAATTTTTAAAAGTTAAATATCTTACAAAAGCTAATTGTTCAATCTATCTGCATTATTTGTTTTGTCAAATTATTTCTTTCTTTTTTTTGTAAAGATAAAAAAAGGTAAAAAAAGAAAGTAGTTATAATTTTTAAAAGCACATTTTTAAAAATCATTGAAGTATTATTTTTAATAATTAATGTAACATTTTTAGTAATTATTTATCATTTTAACCCAACAAGTGTCTGTAAAGTTTTTTGTTGCATGCATATTAAATAGCGTTAAATTTCACAAGTGAAATATAAGTATTTCATTCAATCAGGAAAAAAAAAAAGGTTATTGGTGTTGTTTTAATTTATATTTTCAAATATTATTCTATTAAGATGTTGTTTTTCTTCTTTTAATTCAAAGAAAGGCAAAGACAAGCAGCCAACAGTTGAAGTAATCAATCGGACAAGTATAAAAAGAAATGAAAGCGAGAAAGATGCTAAATAGCAATTTTTTCAGCACCAGATAAGAACTAATTTTGAGCAAATCCGAATTTTGTGTGTGCGTTGGAGAATTTCGAAAGTGCAAGTTTCAATGTATTGGTGTTAATTAAGAGACTTGAAATTTATATGTGTGTTTTATTTTTATTTATGATTTTTTGAATTTATTCAAAATTTATTTATTATGTGTATGTCTATCTAGTTTCAAGAGATGATACTATTATTATTATTATTATTTAAGACATGTTAATGGATAGATATATTTGAAACAAATTCAAAAAATTACATATAAAATAATCAAATTATTTAAGATATAAATAGAAATGAACACAAAGCAATGGTGCAATTTACTTAGAGACTTGACTATTCTTCAAAGACAAAGTTGAGGAATTATAAAAGAGAGAGTGATGCTGACCTTGAACCATTGTAGTTCTCTTTGCATTTGCAGAGCTGGACCTGAGATTTGTTGAAGCTTAACCTGAGACTGGGTGATAGTTGGCCTACCAAATGTAACATATTATTGCTGTTCCTATCAGTGTAAGGAAGAAAAAGATACTTGGTAGCATCAAGCCCATATATGAGGCCAAACACTTTTTCTTGTCGATGTGCAACTGCAATCTGGAATATGTCTCTTCGCTCCTCGTCCAAAACCATCAATAAATCTAAATTAGGTTTGATGACTTCGACAATAAACTCCGTCATCCCCCACTGAGCAGCGTTGAGCATTGCTTGATGCACTGAACTTCGATAACATTGCGCAGCATCAAAAACAGCTATCGTCTTAGACATCAAAAGCAGAAGCTCATGGGCATAGACATGGGTCACCTTTAAATCATATATTTGCTTGATTCCTACAATAACAGAAGAATTTCTTTATTATCAGAAAACCAAATGTTGTCAAGGAATGAAGTGTGTTGTAATTCAAGGTCATAAAGTAGAAAATACCCTGCATCATGAAATTTTTCATTTTCTTTTGATCTTGTGGTTAGTAAATATTTATATGAACATCGTCTTCACTAGACAAAGGTTTGGATCCTTTTACCTTTAAACCTGCAATAACAATGACATATTGTTATTAAATTATATTATAATGTATTATACATACACCACTATTTTTTTAAGTGCAAACTTATTTATTCTTTAAACGTATTTTACATTGTCTTTTTTTTTTTTTTGTGTTTAGTTTTTTTAGTTTTTTTCTTTAATTTGTACATTTAATTAGTTGAAACTAGTAATTTGTTTATTTTTGTTTTATTTTTATTTATATTGACATATTGATAAGTGTGGATAAGAAAACTATATGAATAATTATAATTACTTTCTAGAATTAAAATTATGGGATTGGAAAAGAAAAGAATAGATAATAATTTTTGACTTATTTATTAATTTTTTGCGAAATATAATTTGTATAAAGATTATCTTAATTATTAGAGACATTGGATTGACAATTAATTTGATTAGAGAGAGAAGTGATACTGACAAGTATAGATCCAGCGTTGCCAAAATGAGAACCTACAGCCGCTAGGAATGCAGAAGGTTGACACGATAATACTGTAACAGCATTGATTCCATCTCCCCTTTCAACAAATGCTAAATGTGGACGATGACGGAGCAGATCCAAAGCAAAATCTGGTGAAGTGATGATATAGGAAAAAAAAATTATGTACCCCATGACAAGATACATTAAAGAAAGAATTGTTTTAGTATTTACAACCTATATATGTCACGCCTACCAAACCATTTGTTATAAATACATTGACAGACAAACAATGCTACCAGACGTTCGTTTTCTGGTGAGAGTAGAAATTCTTGTGAGTCATGTTGTATAGATAGTGAGTCATATCTTTATGGCCTACCCAACATGCATAATTAAGTGGAATATCTCCTCCGTTATCTGGAAAAGTGAGTAATTCTCTGTTCTTTCTGATCAAGCTTTGGGCAATCTTGGTGTTTTCAGACTTGGCGGCATGGTGAAGAACTGTGCGACCATAGCGATCTTGCTTTTTGAGGTGTTCCTCTGACATTGTGCTTAGAAATTCGTCAATCATATCCAATTGACCTTTGAAGATTGCGAAATGAAAGGCCGTGAAACTGGAATCGCCAATTACGGCATTGGCTAAATGCGTGTGGGACGTCAAAACACTCTTTGTGGATTCCAAATCACGTTCCTTAATACCCTTGAGGAGCTCTAAAATATGAGTGCGATCAGCATCTCTGGCCACTGCCACCGCACAACGCTGTTAATAGAGTAGTATGCTAAAGATTGGTAATTTATTAGGTTGAACAAGTTTAGATTTTGTATAATGACTCCAACATAGTTATAATATGAAAATTAATTTTCTTGTCTAATATGATCTGACTCGTATAATCCATATATAACCAATTATGATGTGTTTGAATAAGTTAATTCACACAACTTAATATATACATTTAACTATTTTTAAATTTATTTATATATTAATATTTAAAATATAAAATGAATCTACTAATTATGTTTAAACAAGTTAATCGTATATTGTTATATCGTAATTTTAACATGACATATATAATTCATCTTTATCATTATTTAATTTGTTTAATAAACATGTCATTTGTTAGGGACTCAATATAATAGTTTAGAAAAATGAAGAGGTCTGGAGAGACACCGGGTGCCTCTTCTGGCATAGGACATTGGCACACTTGGGCTAAAGTCTTCCAAGCATCTTTAGCCGTAGTCATGTTTCTAATATAAGAAAGCATGCTAGGATCACATGAAATTTGAATAGCATGCAAAGCAGTTAGATTCCTCTTTCTCCAAGCCTTGAAATCAGCCCCATAACCTTTTCCCTGTTTGAGAGGTTCTGGGGCTTGTTCCACAACATCCCACAGATCTCTAACCAAGAAATAGTATTTTATGCAAGCTCTCCAGTTTTCATAATTATCTTTTCCACTAAGAACTTGAGCAACAATTGCACTCGAACAAATATTATTGACCTCCATCTGTCAAAACAAAAATGAAAAATTAAATTTGTTTCCCAAACTACCTAATTATCCATTCCCCCATCCTAAGCTCTCTTCAAAAATTTGTTTGCTTCACGACCATTCCTAAAAAATGATGAATAGCCAATACCAAAAGAGACTTGGTAACTGAGAAAAAAAAAAAGACTTGGTAGTGGTTATTCCAAATGTGAAAGAATAGTTCAAAAATTTTATTGGATAAAACTATTCTTAAACAAATTTGAAAATTATCATCTATATTATATAAAATTTCTTCATTTTTCACATTTCTATTTTTCTCGCTTTACTTATCTTTTGCCTCTTTGCTTTTCTCTCCAAATTTCCTCCACCATCGGAGGGCGATGGAGTTCGACAATTGCAATAGCAGCATCGATGCTGGTCATGAAAAACACTAATCTAGAGCTCCACAACTAGATCGGATTAAGAAAGTGCTAAATCTAATGTCCATCGTTGTATATGGTTGCGAAAGTGTCAGATCCTACGTTTCTTGATCAAATTCGATCACTGTAAGTGTCAAATCAACACTGCATTACACCGCCCACATCTTTAGTGGCTGGCCAATTAAGAAGAAAGAAAGGAAAAAATTGAAAATATTAAAATAGAAAAACTTTTAAAAAGAAAAAATTAAAAAAATATTTTAAATCTTAATATTAAATTAAAATTGTAATTATAAATTATAAATATTTAATATTTCAAAATAAATATAAATAATCACATTGAAGTATTAATTATCCATTATTAATATTTTAATTAAACTATAAATTATTAATTTTTTAAAAAATAAAATAAGTGATAATATTTAAGTTTTAATTAAAAATTTTTAATATTTTTAATAAATTATAAAAATAAATATTTTAAATTAAAAATTATATATAATAATAATAAGTATTTTTGTCTTTTTATCACCTATTCTTTTATTATTCTAAAGTTATTTTTACAAATCAAACATGAAAATAAGTCATAATAACAATTTTTACCTTATTCCATTTCATGAACTAAACTATATAATAATTATTCTTATCTTATTCTATTTTCATAAAAATAATCATTCTATTTTCTCTCTACAAGGTTTTGGACTGTGATTCTTTACTTAATAATGTCAAGATGTAAACAATACATTAAATCTACTAATAATAATATTAATACTGAAGGTTTGTTGGCATAATTACGTCAATATGAATGGAGGTATCTATAAAAAAGACGATTGGTTTTATATTTACTAAGTGTGTAACCTGTGTTACGTACTCGGAAGATTATTTTTCGTTAATGTAATTATTCAAAATTAATCAAAAAATCTATATTAATTTATTTAATTATCAAAAGTTATTCAAATTTTCTCAAGATTCGAATCCAAGACTTGTAAATTAAAATCTCAAAATTTAAATCCGGAGATATTATCTCGGGGATTATTAATTTATTATGGGTAAGACAATATCGGTTCCATCTTTCTATATAATAAAGTTTTATGAAAGTCCACAACCACATAGGCCGATGGGCCTTGAAGTGGCATATACTACATAGAAACTTCTATTCGGAAGCAATCATCTGTTGATAAAATGGGTTTGAAGGCCTTACTTTTTCACAGCTCTTAAGTCGGTCCATCCTTCTCTTCTTCGGCTGAAAACTTGTCTCGGCCCCAATCCAAAGTTACAAGCATGATACGTGAACTTTCTGCAGCCATGGCTGCATCCCAGATGTCACTTTCTTTGCCAAGTGTTTGGAGTTTAAAACCTACTTTTTATCTTTTATTCATGCATGAAAGAACGTAAACATTTGAATAACATAAGACTCTTTTTTTTGTATTTTTTAATGTATATTTTGATTATTTCCTATTAAAGTTTAAATTTTTTTTATTTTTATGAAAATTAATATAAAAATTTGGATTTTAATGTAACAAAAGGAGTAATTTGGATTTAGACGTCACAAACTCTCAAAAACAGTGAATATATTTTGAGGAGAAGTGGAGATAAGCATGGAGAGCAAAGCCTTTGGCAAGTTGCCTAATTCTTTATTATTTGGGTCAGCTGAAATGGCTTGCCCGGACAAACACAATCCTTCTACACACCTCTTTGCCCGCTGCCCTAAACCTGCTGGCAGCCTGGCAGCAGGCCAAAGTGTTGCCCTAAAAACAGTTTCCTCCCCCTATAAAACCATAATCATTCTAACCTCATATCCATTGCCTCCTCTCTCCTCACCGACCTTTGCTTTCCTTTCTGTTCTTCTTTGATTTTATTATGTTTCAGGTTTATTTTCTGGGGAGGGTTCATTATGCTTTGGTTGTAAGATATATCCTTAATTTGTTGTTCTTATACTTTAGTTTTTGAGAAGAAAATCATGGGCTTTTGACTGTTTAAAACATGGGTTTAAGGTTTTTTCCCCCAAATGATGATGGGTTTAAGGTTTGAAGTGGTAGGATTGCTGTGTTGGGTGAGTTTAGAGATGGCTGGTCTGATCTTTAGATGTTTTGTCTTTGGGATTGTGTTAAAAGTGCAAAAAGCTTCCATCCGCATGTGATTACCAAAAGGTGAGCAAAGCGGCCATATTTTGCACAGATTGACTAAACAAAAAGTAGTAATCTTACTTCTTTTGCTATTTCTAAATGGTTTGTGTCTATTTCTTTGCAGATGCATAAACCCATTTGGATTTGGTAGCAAACATCTCAATTTTTCAATAAAAAAAACTTACTTCTAAAAAATATTTCAATTTTCTTCTCTTTTTTGACCTGTTTTAATGTACCAAAAAAAGAAAATAAGAAAACCCCTTCTTGTTGGTACCTTGCCGGGAAGGAATATTCAAAGGAATGCATCTATTTTCGGTAAGAGGATTAAAATAATTGATGGTGGGGCAAAGGGCAAATTTTCCATGTGTTTTGCATTAAAGAAGAGGATTCATTGTGCTTAATTACCTTAAAAACTAGTATTGGAAGAGAATCCACCAAGAAATGGAAAAATGCAAAAATGTTGGATTTATCTATTCACCAATTGAATTTATTAAAAAAATTAAAATATATTCATCAATGAGAACAATTATTTCCAGAATAAGATGATTTTATCCTGTTAGTTTTTAATTCGAAAATGATATTTCAAAATCCTCTCCAAAGATATCATCCTACTCTCTATAAAAAAACAACTCTCACTTTCAAAAAAACATCTCAAGCCCAAAAAATCAGCATGAACAGAAGCCAGACAATAGCTTTGGTAAGAACAGGATACTCCAAAAAACACCCCTATCCCTATACACAAGAAACTTTCTATTCAACAAGTGAATTAATAGCAATTAGTCAGAAGGGTATTGTTGTTTGTTGTTTAGAAGCAAAAATGTTGTTTAAAAATGGTCACAAACTGCTAGGATGACAAGCAAATGGAATGAAGATTTGGGTAAAGATTGAAATGTGCAAATCTTTGTATGTAGACCAAAAAATTTAGGGTCTTTTTCAAAAATATCTCTTGTACATAAGGTGTTTTTGAAATAGTCTTTTGATAATTTTAATTATTTTTAATTAAAAGAAATTAATTTTATAAAAAATTACTTTTAATAAAACCAATTCATATGTTTAAATCTACACTTCAAACCGACTTATCTCCTTTTAACTTTTCTCGTCAAATCATACTATTTATCTATGAAGTATTTCTTACCAAAAAGAAAAACTTTTTAAATATCTTGAGTATTTTAGAGTAGTTTTTGATACATAAAAAAAAAATTTTGAACGTTTTGAGCATTTTTAAGTATTTTGGAGTGGCTTTTGATACATGAAGAAAAATCTTTAAGTATTTTGAGCATTTTTTTATTGATTATGTTGTTAAATGGAATATGATATATTATTTGAAGTTGTTAATTTTGTTAAATAGAATTCAATAGTTTTAGTAATTTTTAGACATTACATAATCGATTTTTGGGCATTGTGTGATTAGTTTTTAAGTATTATTGGGCGTTGTGTGATTAGTTTTTAAGTATTACGTTACTAATTTTTAGGTATTACGTGATTGATTTTTAAGTATTGAGTAACTGGTTGATATGACATTGTATGACTAGTTCGTAAGACATTGCATGATTAGTTTTTAAGCATTGTGTAACTTAAGCATTACCTAAAAATTAGTCTCACTATACTTAAAAATCAATTACATAATGTTTAAAAACCAATAATGCAATACCTAATAACTAATTGGTTTGTCTACTCGAAGTCAGGTTTAAGTTGTCAAAATCATACAGTGTTTTAATTTAAACCCATCAACTTTGAAATTATATGAATAAACTAATAAATCCAAAAATCTAAAACATAGACCTTAATATCATCTTTACTCTTTGGGATAGTGAGAAAGAGCTAAATTGTAAACTAGACAGTATTTGGTAAAAGAGAAAATTCAGGATTCAATTTTGAAAATTTTATCTAAATGCCGAAATAGAGAAAACTAAAATTATTTTAATTTGTCTGAAATTATTTAAAAAGTAATATTATTAAATCATGTCAAAAATTAACTAAAAATAATCAAAATTATAATAAAAGATATTTTTAAATTGAGCTTATAAAGAGAATTATTTTTCATAATTTCCTCAAAAATTTGCTTGATATAAACTTAAAACTAAAATGATCTCCACCACTAAAAATGCCTGGGGCAGTCAATTTTGGGTGATAATAATGAGCTCCCTAAATGGTTGTTGGTCGTTACTCAAGAGGCCCATCGTTACAATGGGTTGGAAAAAGTAGTATTTGCAATGTTGTGGACAAAAGGTTTTAGGTCTAAACATTGGCAGTAAATTGGTACGTGTTACAACTCCTCCATGTATATATTTTTATATTAGACAGAAAATCTATTTTATTTCATTTTTTTGTGTTTATCACGAAAAATACTATGTTCTATTACTTATATAATTGGTAAATTTATTATCTTCATTCAGGTATAAAACGAAAAGTCTATGAATGGTAAACTCAGGCTTACATAGGCTGATTTCATTTTAAGTAACTATTTGGAGATTCTCACAGACAAGAATTTGGAACTTGGATAAGGCAGTCCCTCCATTTCTTACATTGGATCCAGACTCCAGAGTTTGAGTGGATGACATTGTGGCGGCAGCTTGGGCTTGTGAAAAGGACATTGTTTTCCATGTAGCAACAGTAACTGCTGCTCTTATAATCAAAAGAATAAGTTTTACTTTGATCTCCTCCTTTTCTATCAGGGAATCATGGGTGCTTGCTCCTGTCCAAATTCGGAGAATACAATGGCTAATCAATTGCTTGGATTGCAAATTTCTAAATTGCATTTGACTTATATGTTTCATTTCAATGGAGAGTTTTAGTCTGTTTTCTCAAGTTGTCACGCGCATTTTTTTTATCAAAATTTCTAGATTTAAATAATATAATAATTAGTAAATTATTTGACTTTTACTCGTTAAAAATTTTATTCTTTATCTAAATCATTTTGTATCGAAGGAAATTAATTATTAATGAAACATTAATAGTTAACAGATCCAAAATCAACGACATTTTTTATTCACGTAATAGATATATAATGAGGTCATATGATAATTGATGCAAGGGTGAAGTCCAAATCCTCTCAACTTGAACTCCCAATGTTATAATTGAAGCCAAGCCTACAACCCTTCATGAGAATGAGAGCATCAGAACCTTTTGAATAGATAAGAGAAAATGTCTTAATTTGCTGCTATGAACAAATGTTAGGAATTCAAGAGTCTGATCTGTGGCCTCTGGAAGAGTAAAGATGAAGTTTCTGTACACACTGAATTTTGTGAGATTTGAACCCATTACAACACATGCATCAAGTAAATTTTTGACTGAAAAAATAGAGAGTAAAAGAGAGACAGAATTGTACAAATTACAATGAAAAGCTGACAAGATTTGAAGCATGAAATGACAATATCTCTCTATACCAAGTTATTTTCCATGGTTTTGAGTATCCATTTTAACGTGAAAAATGCATGATGAAGAGATGTGCTCCTTCTGTGAAGGAACCAATGCCATGGAATTCACTCTCCAGTACTCCCCTTTCCTTTTCTTCTCATCACCATACACCCATTTCTCTTCTTCTCTTTTTTGTTCAATCCCGGCTCCTTCTGAATTGGAAATCGAAACTTTTCTCCAGTTGCACCAGATTCTTAACATGATGTAAATCAGCACCAAACATATAACTGTAGAAGTGAAAACAATGGCCACTATAATACAAATAACTGCAGTGTTGGACAGTTTGTTCTTTTCATGACCCGCTGAATCCATGCACGATGATAATGGTGGGCCGCAGAGCTTGTCATTACCCGAGAAAGAACTAAGTGGGAATCCTGAAAAGGTAGAAGGAAGTTCTCCCTGGAGATGATTATTTGAAAGGTTTAGCATGTCGAGGCTGGTCAGCTTTCCAAGTGAAGAGGGAACTTCTCCTTGAAGTCGGTTGAAAGAGAGATTCAACCTTTCCAGCTTCAAAAGGTTTCCAAGAGATGATGGAATCTCACCACACAAAAGATTTCTGCTCAAATCCAAGATCACTTGTAGTTCAGTTAGCCTACCTAGCTCAGATGGTATTGAGCCTGTGAAGAAGTTTTCTGAAAGTCTTAGCTCATAGAGCTTCTTGCATTGCTGGATAGTTGGAGGAATGGAACCTGAGAGATTGTTTCTTTGCAGATTTAGGACATTGAGAGAAGTGAGTTCCCCAATCTCCTGTGGGATCTCACCGGAGAGATTGTTGGTATCAAGAGAAAGCTTTAGTAATCTTGAGCAGTTTCCAAGCTCAGCAGGAACCGGTCCATGGAAATTATTGGAAGAAAGATGTAGCTCCCCGAGTTCCTGTAGGCTCCCCAACCAATTGGGCATTTTGCCTGTGAATTGGTTATTATTAAGCAGAAGGTGCTGAAGTTTTTGACAGCTAGAGAGTTGGGATGGCACTTCTCCTGTTAGATGGTTGAAGGATAAATCGAGAAAAGCGAGCTTTGTGAGTTGGCCTAACTCTGAAGGAATGTTGCCAGTGAGAAGATTGGTTGCCAGGCGGAGACGGGTTAGAGTTTTCGAAATGGCTAGCGTCGAAGGAATGCTACCTGAGAAGCTGTTGTTTGTTAAATCCAAGGCAGTCAAAGAATTGGAACCTGTGAGGGGAAAGATGGTGCCACTAAACTTATTGTGAGAAAAATTGATTATTTTGAGGTTCTTTAGATAGGAGAGTGATTCAGGTAAAGGACCTTCAAAAGAGTTGTTGTAAAGTGTAACAGTGCTCAATTCAGAAAGGAATCTGAATGTTGGTGGCAAAACCCCTGACAGTTTATTATCAGCTAAAGCCAACTGCTGCAGCCTTTTGCAGTAGCCCAAACTTGGTGGAATTGGACCTGACAAGTCATTCTGCCTCAATTGAAGCAAAACTAGATTTTTGAGCTTTCCAATAGTTTCCGGAATGGAACCGCTGAAGTGGTTTCCAAAGAAATCAATAGCAGCTAAGCTTGTACAATTTGTTAACTGCATTGGTATACTTCCAGACATCTGGTTATCATACAGGTAGATGGTGCTCAGCCTCTGCAGCTTACCGATCTCCACTGGAATTGAACCGGTGATCATGTTGTCAAAGAGATAAAGATTTTCCAAGTTACTCATGTTTCCGATTCCAGGAGGAAGACTTCCACTGAAGCTGTTATTATTGAGCAGGAGATCTGTGAGGTTCTGTAATTTGTCAAAGCTAGGTGGTAACTCTCCTTCAAAGTTGTTGTTGGAAAGATCTAGTTGTTGGAGTAAGGAGCAGTTCAGCAGCTCCAAGGGGAACCCTCCAGAGAGCTTATTTTGAGCTAGAAAAAGTTGTTGCAAATTTGAATTCTTAAGGCAAAAGTTGCTTGGAATGCTACCGGTGAAAGCATTGTCAGCCAAAACTAGAACTTCAAGATTCTGCAATTGGATATTAAACAGGTTTATGCTCCCTGATAGGTTATTACTGGACAAGTCAAGCTTCTGGAGCTGAACCAAATGGTTTAGCTCTGAAGGAATTTCGCCATTCAGCCTATTTCCAAGCAAATTCAAGTACTGCAAATTGGAAAGATGACTTAGCTCAGTAGGAATCAATCCAGAAATGCTGTTATTGGCCAAGTTCAAAATTTGCAGCGATTGAAGCTTCCCGATTGAAGCAGGGATTTCTCCATCAAGCTTGTTGTTTGATGCTGCAAAATTTTGAAGCTCGTCACAGCCATGAATCTCTGTTGGAATGAGGCCACTGAGACTGTTCTCCTGCAAATCAAGAGATATCAGATTCTTCAAGTTACCAATCTCTGCAGGAATACTTCCATTTAATTGGCAATACGCAAGACCCAGCACTCTCAACTCAGTCAAGTTGCCAATATTTGGTGGGATTTGACCAGCCAACATGTTATCTCCTATTCTGAGAACTTGCAGCTTCTTCAAAAGGCCTATCTCTGGAGGGATTTTACCAGAGAGACTATTTGAATATAGGAGCAGTGTTCTTAGATTTTGAAGCTGTCCAATCTCAGGGGGAATTGAGCCAGTGAGAAAATTCAGAGACAAGTCAAGCGTTTGAAGAGAACTGAGGTTCCAAAACTCAGGCGGTAAGGAACCTGACAATCTTGAAGCAGATAGGTTCAAGCCAATGACATAAGCTTCATCATCTGAACATCTCAGGCCATTCCAGCTGCATACATGAGCTGTGGGAGACCAGCTCTCAAGAACCCCTGCAGGATCAACTAGCTTTGATTTGATTCTGTGAAGCCAGTAGGAATCTGTTGAACTATCTCCAAAAGTGACCGCCAGAACAGCACTCAGGACCGTAAAGAACAAAACAAAATGGGACATTCGAATGCAATCCATTTCAAATGGTGACCAAGTTCATTTCCAAACCAAAAAGTATCAGATACCAGATTCTGTGGCTCCAGTAGTGCAACTGTTGGAGCTTGATTCCATGTTTCAAAGGCCAGAACAAGCAAGAAAAGTTCAACCTGAATCAAGGTGGCAAACAGTAGGCAAGAGAAGGAACCGACATACAAGGAGGGAATTTCAATGAAAGATCACACAGGGTTAAAGAGTTTGGAAGATCAAAGCCTGGAGGTTTAAATAGTTATTGAAGTAGGTCTGCCTAGTGCCTAATCAATTTGAACACGAACGTTATAATAATAAAGTATGAAACAGTAATTAAGCCTTCCCATCAATAAAATAGTAATTAAGCTCCAGCCACAAAATTATCTTAGAAGACAGCCCTCTCTTTTAACCTTTTCAAATTTTGCCAAAAAGTTATAGTGGGGTTTCTCTCTTTTTCCTCTGGAGACAATTATGGAATCTTGAAGCATGTTTTAGTAGCCTGTGAGAAAGGGAATCGTACAAGAATACAATACATAGAGATAAGATGCAGTGATGGGTATGTTGAAGAAGGAAAAAGTGCCTAGCAGAAAAACTCAAAGAAGTGGGCCTCTCCCTAGCCTCTACTTGTCAGGTACAGATCGGATTCATGCTAAGACAAACAATAATTCTCACAGCATATCAAGAAAAACATTATAAGGGTGCTTTGGAAACGTTCCAAAAGATTAAGTTTTGACTATCTGGAGAGGCTTGGAGACACAGTCAATTTGGCTTTTGAACTATTGTCAGCTAAATTGGTATAAAACCATTATGCTGCTGAAAGTTATAGGATGATCCAAAGTAGCATAAAGGACCATAAGCGTGCAACCTGAATGGACCAGTTGGCCTGGCAAGTGAGATGATTTCAATCATCAAACAAACACAGGGAACCCATTCCACATAGAATGTGAATATAATTATCAAGAAAATCTAGTCGATCACCACTAAAAATTTGAATTTAATCTTTTGAAAATTAAGTGATTTAAATTTAAAGAATTATTGATGTTTGGATCCGAGTTGTTTCAACGCGAACATGTAAATGCACACTATCATGGCTGATTGAATGGCTCGGATAAGCTTGTCGTCTTTGGTTGAATAAAGCTTCATCTGAATGCAAGTATTCTGTACTATGTTTCTTCATACCTTTCTCATTTTTATTCTCTCTCTGACTTTTTTTTTTGTCTGCTATGACTTTATTCTGTATTATCTAGACTTCAGATATGAGTCTCCCTGCTCGTCACCTAAGCCACCAAATACCAACTTGAATACAAGAAGAAAACAAACCAGAATAACAACCATAATGAATTTTACAGTAGAGACAGGCTTCATTGATCATTATTCAAACCAAGATGGGGACCAAGGCATGTGCAGGTTTGGTGTTATACACCCAAGAAATGTTTCCATTGGCTGGGATAGGTTTTATTAAATCGAAAGAGAATTACTTCATCAAATTGAAAGGATTCTAATGACCAACACCTAACTGGATAAAAAGGATTCTGCTCAAAAAGTAACAAAACACACAGGACAAACAAGTGCACCAACTGTGTTCCTGATAGATATCTGTGCATGCCAGACTTCCAGTTTTAGCTTTTAGATTCTCACTTTGCTTAGTTTCTCAGTATTCAAGCAATAGGCAACCAACATGGGTTGGAAATCCAACATGTTTTGTCCCATCGACAAGCGCAGACAAGAGAACAATTTACTACTTACCAACCTGGACCATTTAGTTGTTACCCAAGGGCTCCCTTTTAACTTTTGCTTTACTATGAAGCAAATCTCCAGTGACCCTTTTCATTGTCATGGCTCTGCTGTGAACCTTCTCCGGGTGTAACCCACCAAGGAAATATGTGGAAAAACAGGTTCAAATAGTCACACTCATGAGTCAGCATGCTTAAAATATGTTTGTTTTTCTTTCTTCTTATACATCATATTCAAACAATAGAGACCATGATGCAAGAATGACAATTCCCTTTTGACAAGGAGAAAGCCTATCATCTAAATAAATTATTCATCTTAGAATTTCTTTGACCTACAATTTGTTTATGAGACATATTCCATTGTCAACCAGATCTCAGCTTTTTTCCCAATCGTTTGCTTTAGATATGGAATGTTGTTGAGGTGCTACCTACTCCTGAGTTCATACAGATAATCAGAAGGGAGAAGGTAAAGTATTCAATGATTATGTTGAAAATAATAATTATTAAATAAGACTCCCCTCCACCGCACCCAACCCAAAGGGGTAAAAGGGAAGGAATATCTTTTGTTTAAAAGTTAGAAGGAACATTTATAGGCAAATAGGGAGAAGATGACCAACAGATTAAACAATTAGAAATTGTTTTGATTTATTCTAGGTAGCTTTTTCTGCCCCTCAATCATAAGAGAATCACCTTATGAAACTTCGATCTTTAAGGGATGACTTTTAAGGGCATGGAATTAGGAAAATAGTGCTTCCCCAACCTGAAAAATTGTCTTGGGGCTAGATAGAAGCCTATTTTCATCTTCAGGTTAGCCATCCTGGTTTGACACCCAATTCTTTTCTGATGCGGCAATGCCCTAACAAAACAAAATAAGAAGAGAATAGGGGCTCTGCCTACTTGGTCAGAGAACTAATCAGATCAAAAACCAGAAACAAGCGCCCGGAGCAATAGATTACCTGCACAACATGAGTTAAACAACTTTCACAGGCAACAGCAGACAAATTTTCCATTCAATAAACAGTACATCCGACTGAGATTTCAACATAACAAAATTTCATTGAAATGTTGGCCAATTAAATCTCAATTAGCAGTGTAGCACTGCTTTGATAACTCTATATTGCCCTTCAAAGTTTATTTGCCAGATATGGATTATATCTATAAGAGAAAAATATCAATATACAGAGCTGCGACTCATGTTTATAAATGAGTTGAAAACCAAATGCTTTCCACTGTTCTGATTGTAAGGTCAAGTTAGGTCCTGGCAAATGCAACTTTGAACTAACAGCAAGAAATAATAACTACTTTTGCTGTCTTCAGCGCAGAGAACCTCTGTTTCAAGATCCTGCAACAACCTTTTTGATAGGCTTCAAGTAGGATGATTTCAAAATCCTCAATTTCCAAATTCCCAGCAGAGCAGAACCAAACAATATATGCTAGGCCCAATGTATATGTAAGTTCTCGAAACAAGATCGAATGCAGTCTTCTACTCAATAACATGTAATCATAATTTACCAACCATAACATGAGATTCATTCCCCACTACGTTATCCTGGTGGTGGAAGGATAGAACCTCATGAGGAAACTTGAGAGGGACCAAATGCAGATAACTCCTAGGCACTGGAGGACATTCAAAAGTGTTCCCAAAGAGTTGTTTATTGCCAAGTTGTGTGTAGTCATTTCAGCACCTCTCACAGTGAATGACAGGGCTGTCACTAGTTGTGCTGCTCTATTCAGTTGGTGCAATCTATAAACCTGTTAAAGCATAAGAATATGTTTCAATTTGTCAGAAAAGTCAGCTAAGAATATCCAAAACATATTAAATCACAAAAAGAAACATATAAACTCGTAAGGAAAAACATGTTGTGATGCACATGTGAAGATAAAGGAACACGAAACGCAAAATAATTTAACTGTTAAAATTATTGCTCCTCTCCACTTAAAATTGACGCTCAAAGAAAGGTAGTCATAAAATAAGCCATAACTGCCCTTACTTGAAAGATTATTGGGATGACAGGCCATGAAGGTGACTTCAGATATCTTGCATACTGTTCAAAGGCAAACTGGACAACGATACCAACCAGGTAAGGAGCTAGAGTAGCGGATGCTGCTGGACCAGTCCAGGGCCAGACTAAACCCATTGTTACCATAGGAATTATAAGACTAAGTACAAGGGTGGCAACAGAAGAGATTCGTTGACCCAAGTGAGGGGCCCAGGTTTCAGCTGCAGAATCTGGCCCAATAGGCCTCCTTTGATGGTCAATTAGCAGAAGAAAAATGGCAACCCCACAGTAGAAGAGTGCTTCTGTGAAGAACAATATGAGAAAATCTGCAGACACAGAACACAAGGCTATTTAGAGAAGGATCAAATTTATCTCTTACAACAGCAAAACAAAGAGAACAAATAATCCAGTTTAACATATCATAGACATCAAGTAGAGTAACTGCCATAGCAATACGTCACTACAGACTCATTTTAGTGTACACTCTCTTCTGAGTACATCATCTGTTATTTTCTTAAAATTGTCAATTTTTCCATTATTTGTCCAATATCTGCCGAATATATTAAATTTGTTGTGCTATAATTAACACACTAATTGCCGTTGAACAACAAGAGGGCCACTGCAACCACCAAGTTCAAACACCTCCATTGATCTCAACAAACTAACATTTTTCCTAAAAGGTTCCTATGTATGGTTGCTCTTCACCATTTACATTTTCCCCTCATTTTCTCAGGTTATGATCACTATTAATAAACACAAAAATACACCTATATGGAAAGAGGATGTCAAAATAACAAGAAAATCAGCCCCACATCCTCTGATATCCTCGTTACTTTTCTTATCCTTCTTTAATGTAGCTGCATGTTTCATTTAGTTCACTTGATTTCTTAAGGTGCTTAGTGTCAAATGAATGTCCAGATGAAAAGAAGAAGCACAAAAGAAGAGGGATGGGGGAAAGAGGAAGTCTCAGTATAGGAAATTGCAGTCACCTGTTAGCAAGGAGTCTTCAAATATGGTGGAAAGTATTCTGCGTAAATACAGCGAGGGGAAAATGAAAGAGGCCACAAGGACAGCAGGACCAATAAACCATAGCAAGCTGCTCTCATTACTCTGCACAGTAGGAATGACTTCATCATCTCTTTTGTATGGCCGATTGTAAAATGAAATAAAACCTGGTTTTCCTTCAGTGCCCTCAAAAGATATAGATGACAAGCCAGCAACAGAGATATCTTCAGGACCAGGATGGTCACTTAACTGCTCTGAATCATCAGATTTGATCTCAATGTACTGTGATTGTTCTCTGAATATAGCAAAAGGTAAATTTTGTCTCCTTTGAAACCCCTTCAACTTCAGCACTACATGTAAGAAGTGACATAAAGTAAATTCTCATCACACCAGTCAAATTTCAAAATCATTGCTAATGTACCAGATTCATTGGTCTTCTAAAATTGACTATGGAGGAGAATACAAACTTGTAGCCATCTAGTCAGCTAAAATCTAGGGGCCCAAAATGACTATAACTGAAGCATCTCACAAACTGCTTCAAGGGCAATTAGGCCCAGTTACACCTTAAAACGAAGTCCTTCGAGGGTCTTGGGGATGATTAAAGTCCAAATCTTAAAAAAAAATTTAGAGATTCATATGTCATGCAACAAGTTACAGAAGCTACCTTTAACATTTCTAAGCTGCTCAGTCCTATCTCGCTGGTCATTATATGGTCTTCTTAATAAGCTCAGCTGGATAGGAAAACACAAGAGATATAAAAGTGGATAAGACAACTAGGAGAAATCTTTGAAAAATTTCAGATAAGCCCAAAATGGAATTGCAGGATGTCAAATCTAACAAATTAGGCGAAAAACATATGATACTAACCACTTTAAATAGAAAGTCTCTGACAGATAATGGTAGAATTCATTGTGCAGATCGTAGTAAACAATTACTAGTTTTTACAGAGAATGAGTTTAGGCTAATATTCAAAATTCACAGAGCATGAGTTTAGACTAAAATAATTCCAAAGCAATTTCCGACATTTTATCTCAGCAATTAAAAATTCCATTTTATATTTCCCATTTTAACATTAAAAAGAAGTTGGGAAAGAAAATCGGAGAGTTGTTGCATACTATTCAGGTCGGAATATCAACTAATATGCAACACACACAGTCGATCACACATATCTCTAATCATTTCTAATTTACTGAATGCTTGGCCTTATTCACATTGGTCCATATGAACTCAAGCTTGCACTTTTTGTCAATAATGGAAACAGATTTAACAATCCCTTCAAAGGATATACATAATACGATCTTAACCCATCAAGGTCTGTTAACAGTACTGCATCATTCTCTTACAATCAAATGAACCTTACAATTAAGTGAATCACTTATTCTTCATGCTTCTTGCCAACTCCTAACATAGTTGACCAAGCTTCAAAAAATGTAAAGAAATCCCAGTTGAACCAAGGTGTTTAAAATGATTTTATCAACGAATATCTAATGCTGATAAAATATCTCAAGAACAATTAGCAGGCAGCATAAACATACACTACTTTAAAACCAGAGCAACCCACCGATAACAAGAATCATTAGCTCAAAATAAAACCATTATTTACACTCTACATATACTCTTGAACATAACTAGATAATGTTAGTAAAAATAAATATATTTAATAAGGGGAAAAAAAACTACTAAAAAGCGAAGCTTTTCCCTTGGTGGGTAACCAAAGCGAAGAAAGAACATACCCCAAAATGAAAAGGAGAAGAAAGGGAAGAAGCCACGTAAGTAAATGAAGCAGAAGCAGAACCTGAACCACACCTAAAAGCCATAAACAAATATATATTGCAGAGCAGTAGAGGTAAAAGGAAGAGGAAGAGAGCAGTGTCTATGAGAGAGTCAAGCGGCCGCTGTTAGTGGATTCGGAGGACTACCCAAATGAATTGAAGGGAATTTAAGAAGACCCATGCCAGAAAATTTGTTCAGAAAGAGAGGGAATTTGGAGAAACTGAGGAAATGGGAATTTTTCTTTTTGGAAGTTCGAGGGAGGAGTGAAGAGAAAAAGAGAGCGGCTTTGCTTGCTTCCTTTCTTCCCTTATTGATACTTTATATGTATGTATCTATCGTTATTCGTTCGTTGGGCTTAAAACAGCGGTCCAATTTTGGACAATCCTGCGTCCTACTCTTACATGGACCTCTCACCCTTCACTTCAACTCAACCAGATTTTTTTCCTCTCTGGTCTTTTCCTCTTTTTCTTTGTTTTCATTTCCTTCCTTTGCCCTTTCTGCCAATTCATTCTGATAGGATTAGATTACCATATTCAGGAAACTCTTCTTCAGATTCATAATGTGATTAAACCTAGTTAATTAGAAGCAACAATTGTTGTGAAAATTTTGTTTGTTGCACCCTGAATCTGGTGCATAGCTTACAGGAAGAAGAATGAAGATTTTGGTAAAGAATGTAAAGCTAAACTGATTTTTAAGAAGGGCTGAACCATCCATTAACAGCACTCCAACAGCTAACACAGTAGAATACATAATGGAGGAGAAGAAAAGAAATGAAAGAAACAGCTACTGCTTCGGGTAAGAATAAAATCATTTCATTACAAAAATTACATAAATCTGACAGTTTCAATCCTTTTTCAACTCCAAGATATTAAGAATCACCCCAGTACAAAATGGGGTTTGCTACCTCTGTTCCAAAATTTTCAACCTTTGAAACATTTTAATCGCAAACTCTAAATCCACTCCTTTATCCTCACCTAAGACTTTCCTCAGATCAGAATCTCCAAATCTAAATGAGATTCGCTCTCTTTAGGAACCGGATGGTTCTGCAATAATATGGCCATATTGATTCCACAAAGTCCAGGTACTTCTCCATCGCCCACTCTTGGAAATCTTTCATCTTTCTTCTGGATAGCTCCTTGTAGTCCAAGTTCTTCAAGTCTACCACAGGTTGCCAGAAACGAGCTCGTACATCTTCCTTGAGCTTTCCACGTGCAATATAATTATAGGCCAGGAGGTAGTAAGTAGGTAAGTTCCTAATTATCTGAACCGTCTGTTTGAAGCAGAAAACATAGAGCGCACACAAGCCTCTAAGTATCTTGATGTAAAGAGCAACAATCAGAGGCCCAAATACCCATAGAGGAGTCAACTCCTTTGAAACTTCAGCCCCATAAATCAAACTGACAGCCAGGTACCATGGAACGCTGCACATACAGCATAGCACTTGTTAGCAATCGACACATATATACAAAGCATTTCATCTATAAATTATAATAAATTTCTATTCATATTATTATGGATTATGAAGAAAGCAAAAAAGCTGCTCTAATAGGACAATAGGTTGTCTCAGTTTCAACCCCCTTCCCCCTTTTTTCACACAAGATACCTTGACAATATACTGTGGCTGAGTCAGGATGGCATGCAAAGTAAAATTAGGACATAGGGCAAGTCCAATAATTGACCAATTTTACTGAAAAAAACTATTAATCATAAACTAAGAATTCAAACGATTCAACGTTACAATTTTGACCAACATAATAGATGACATCAATAAGCATAGAGCTGCTACTAATCATCCAGAGGCTAGAAAGAGGAGCACTATAATTGGTTAGCAAGAACAAAATCAGAACCACCAAACCAGCTAGCTTAGCAAGTTGATCTGAGCAAAGTCAAAAGTCCATAAATCAAGATGTGGACTCTTTGGTTTTCTAGGAAAGACACATGGTGCACCTATGATCAATTTGATATCACCAATATCAAAAATAACTAATAAAGCATGCATATTGCGAGAAAATCTCCAATAGGGTACAGAAAAATAGACAATGGCTGGCATAAACAACTATACTTACAATATCAAAAAGGGTATTTTAATCGTAGCATCCATACTCCAGAAATGGCTCCAAACTATCTTTAGAAACTCGCTTTGTCTATTGCTTTGGGTGCCAACTTGAGTTTCTGATGTGTCCCTTGGAGGTAGTCCTTCTCCAAGAGCTTCATCCATCACTTGACTTGGGGATTGTGAGCGCAATATCATTATCCATTTCTTGAATAATTTCTGAATAGCAGGGGATCCCACAATGGTCTCACTTGTTTCCGAGGCATAGGCAAGTTGACCATTATGAGCCTTTGAAGATTCTATCGTGGTCTCTTCACCGTCTTTTGGAACATAAGCAACTTTAATAGAATTCTTGGGAACACTTGCATCATTTGCTCTGCCACCTGATTCATTACTCTGGGCACTGCCTTTGAAGGCTGAAATTCTAATATTCTTGGCTTTCAATCCACGAGTACGAGGAGCCCCTGTACTGCAAAAATAAGCCATCTGAATTTATATGTTCAAGATTACATAAAATGAAAACGGAAGTATTTGAAGAAAATGAAAGGAGAACAGGAGTGGAAAAGGTGACATAAAAACAATAACTATGTAAAGTAGAAAAGACAAAAGAGTTCACATCCTGTGCAAAATGAAAAAGCTCTTCCCAGCCACCACTTTTCCACAATTATGATTAACGAATAAAAATGTGAGATGGGAACAAATTACTTTGGTTTCACAACCAAAAATTATTTATGGATGGAATAGTAGTAGAATAGCACCCTCAAGCATTTCCATACAAAGATCAAAGACAACATTTGCGACTGCTCTATAAGCACATCATGCAAAAAAAAAAACCTTCTTTCCCACCCTCAAATGTAAGGGAAAACAAATAAGAATGCTGAGGCATGAATTGTTATCAGTAATCGGAGGCAAGAAACAATTCTTCACATCTACAATCTCACACCACATCACCCTAAAATCATGTTGATTAAGCAATGAATTAAATCAACATGTGCTTGTGGTTCATAAAATGAGTTGAACAAATGTGGTAAGAATAAGCAATATTGATTTTTTTTACTCAGATAAAATTCAATAAGCTAAATTAAAATCATTTAGCCCTTTCAAGGTCAGCACTTCCAAGTACGCCCAGAGAGTTGATTAAATCAACCAGTATACTAAGAAACAAGCTAACAACAGGGAATTCTGTAATCATTGCTTAACCAAAATAAGTTGTAATATAATACTCATAAGGGAGATGTTGATTACCTTAAACAAACATTGTGCTTTAATGATATGCCCCTCTCTCTGCTCCCAAGCATATGAAGTGTAACTACATGTCGCCTTAATGCCAATCCTTTGCTCCATGGTAAAGGCCTTGAAGGAAATGCTACATAGGAACCCTGAAATGCAATAAAAATGACCTTGAAGGAAATGCTAATGCAATAAAAAATGGCACACACACTAACAAACTTTCATATAAATATAAAAAGAAAGCTGAGATATCAATACTAGTAGATGACAAGAAATGAGACTCTTCCTCAATAAATAAAAAATCCTCAAAGCAGTACATATAAGAGCTTCCACAACAGAATATTATCTCTCATAGGACAGTGCATGGATTAACCTATTTGCCCAGGAAGCCAGGTGGGGACTTTTTAACTCAGCCATCAAGCTCTTGGTTTCTATGGAACTTTATCTAAATTTCATGATCCATGAATCCTAGTCTACCAGTTGTAGTCAAAAGTTCTCTTAGAATACCTGCAATTGATGGGTCACCAACACCATTGTCTCAACCTCCACCTTAAGCACCCGAGCATTTATTCAACGAGGCCTAAACAAATGAAATGCACACAATTAATACATGTAGCATCAAAATAGATTGGAAGCCTTCAACTCATGTAGACAGCAGGAAACAACGATGTGAAAGAGAGCACTCCCAAAACCCAAAAAAGGGGACCCTAACTGACCCCCTAGATAGAACTATACCTCCGATAGCCAGAAATGGTACAGGTAACAAATTCCATCTTGTCCTATTTACAGCAATCAAATTTACACCAGCATAATCTAAAGTTCTCAATGTATTGCCTCAAAATTTCTAATATAAAACAAACAATGAATATTTACACTAAAATAAAAGGACAAGAGTTCGACCAAAAAAATTCATACTGAGTTGAGTTACAGGAAATCAAAGAGAATTCCATTAACTTCAATTTTGTTTTGCAAAAGAAGAACAAAAGCTAGATTAAATTTTTTATTATTCCAAATTATCAGCAAAAAATTCCACATTTCTTTCCCTATATTTTCTCAGCTTCCAAACAGGGGTTCAAGCTAATACTAACAACTTTTAAGTAAATTCGTTCTTAATTCAAGGAAATTGAAGTAAGAAAAAGAACCCAATTTCTTTTTTTCTTCTTCTTCTTTTTTCCTTTTAAGCAAAACCCATTTAACGTTTTTAAAAGTTAAAAACAAAAAACAAAAAGCAGAGAATAAAGGGAAGAAGAAGAAGATAAGAGAACTAACCTCAGACATGAATTGAAATCTTGAAGCTCCTCTCCTCCACAGCTTCGAAATGAAAATTTGCTTTTTCTTTTTTCTTTTCTTCTTTTTGCTGAAAGATTAATTGATAAAAGATAAAGATAGTAATAATTTTAAAAAAAAAAAGAAATTGGTTTTATTCTTGAATTTCTCTTGAAATGTTATGGATAGATAGAATGACGAGAGAAAGAAGCCTTTTAAGCTATGAATTAGGGTTTTTATAGGGGGGCAGAGACTCCTTTTTTATAATTTAAAAAAAAAAAAATAGTTAAGTTAGGCCACAAAACGGAAACGGTAAAAGGTAAACAAGTAAAAACAGAAAGCAAGGCGGTTAAAATTTTATATTTTCAGAAGGCAAAAGAAAAGAATAGTTTGGGCTTGATTTGATATGGGCTCCTTTTCTGGGCCGGCAATCGCATGAAATTGGGCTTTTCTTCTTTCCCCTTAGATTATTTTTTTAAAAATTTTTAGGACACATGTTTTTCATAATTTTTCTTTCGAAAACTTCTTGTTGTTATCCATTTTTTTAGATAAAAGATTTATTTTTTATCTCTTTTTTTATTCATTTAATGCATTCTAAAATTGTAATTTTAAAATATTTCCTTTCTGAAAGCCTGTCCAAATTTTTTTTATTAAAATTTCTTTTTCATTTTTTACTATTTAGATTCCAAACTTTTAAATAAGTATTATCTAGGCACCGATAATGTATACATACTGTGCATTCACAGTGCATTAAAGTTAGGAAATTGGAAGCCTTTCACCATATAAGGAAATGCAACTTTAACTTAATAAGGCAACAACAGGGAGCTGACATATATATATATATATATATATGCACATACACACACACACACACACACACACACACACATATATATATATATATATATATGAAAATGAAGTGGGAGACTATAAAACTTCTTCTTCACTACTTCATTCCAAATACAAGGCTGAAAGAAATGTGCCCAAAGGTTCCAACAGCATACAAACTGTGACCAAATTACACTTTGGAAAAATACGAATGAAATAAACCGCATTTTCAGTACCTCTGATCAAGTTGATACTATCTTTTTGCCTAGGCACCATCTGCTTTTTCTCCTAGCCCTGCTCAATGCATACATACAATCAGTTCAGAAATGATTTGATTCTAATATTTATTTACAACTGATAAATGCTGCCTAAGCTAGTATACCTGAAAAATGTTTAAGGGACCAAACCACTTCTGTTGATGGCGGGGAGGTATTTGACCAAGTAAAAAAAATAAGCCCCATCCTGAATTTCCTCCTCACTATTCATAACCACCATCTACTCTAACACTGCCACTTTGCCGTCCATGGAAGTTTCCCCCACCACGCCTTGAGTGACTCTGACCCCTCTCCCTGAACCTTGCACCTGCACCATGAGAGCCATCTTTTGCTCCTTCAGGATTACTTGGTCTACTATTATTTTGGGGTCCAACTGGCTGGTACTCATAATGTGAATTGTGCCTCTGCCTATCACGGTTTGCAGGTGGGTTATGCTGCTTGATTTCTTGACCAGATGAGCCCCATTCACCACGAGATTCATGCCCTCTGCCATAACGGGTATTTTGGTTTCCATTTTTGCGGAACCCTGATGTTGTGCGTTGCTCAGTCCTAGCATCCACATTTGATTGAGGCGCTTCAACTGGAAGACCAGGACCTTGGTTTGGGGAGTGTGGGCGTCCTTTAAGTGAAGCTACCTTCCTTTCCCTCTTAGAATCGTGATACCCACCATTATGTGCTTCTTCAACATTTCCTTTTTCAGAGATATACAGATCTTTAAGAGGCTGAGTCATACCTTCACTGGTTTCTTTGTCTGGTTGAGGTGGAATTGACACCCTACCTTGAGGAGTAGAATCCTTCTTGTTGGCCCAACCAATTTCAGCCCCAACATTTTGATCACTATCAGGCCTGCTTCCTCTTTGATTGATGGCTGAAGATTTGGGTTGCCAATGAGATGTTGATCGCTCCCCAACAGCACGAGTTTCTTTTGAAGTAGCAGGCAAATCTGACTGACCCATCTCAAGGATTGAAGATTGTCTATTAAATTTTTCAGCTTCACCATTATTAATTTTCTTGTGATCAAAATCATAATTGTTTCCCCCACCTTTGTTTCCCTTGAAGGCATGTCGCTTTCCTCTGCCTGTCAATCCTTGATCTCTTACAACAGGAACTACTGGTGGTGCAGCAGAATCGGGATTTTCAGGAATGTTCCAGCCATCAGATGTATTACATTCATCATACTTGGGCTGTTCTTTCACTGGGCTTGAATCAAGCTTCTGGTGTTGATTATGCTCAGTTGATTTCAGAGTATTTTTACTAGAGTTGGAATATTGTCCATCTTGGCCTTGCAAAGTTGCTTCAGCTGAGGCCCGTTGGCGCCAAGAACCATGCCCTCTTCCCTGCCTACTCTGCCTCCCATCATTCCTCAACTCTGTGGAGTTCCCTACCTTCCCCATGGCTGAGCCCATAGGTTGAGAACATTCAACTCCAAGAGACCCAGTATCTGCTCTTACCACAGTCTCATCTGATGCAGTCTGATTGTCTGAAGGAGCCACTGGTTGTTGACTGATCACTTGCTGAGCCATTTCTTTGGCAACAGGCTTTGGGATATACCTTTCCATCTCTGCCCTCTTGTTTCTTGGATTGTTCTGCACTTGAGCATCATTCTTCACCTGTGGAGAAACAGACTCAACCACCAATTTGTGGCTGACTTCTTCAAAAGCCTCAGCTTTGTTATGTGACCGCACAGGTGCCCAGACAACAGCATCACTGCTATGGACTGCTGATCTATGAGCTTGTGGATTTCGTGGCATCCTGCGTGAATGCTGAGATTTCCACTGATTATTCACCCGGCCGTAGACTTCTTCATTAAGTAAAGCTGAGTCCTGCTCTGAAGACCGATTTCCATCCTTTGAATCAGTCAAAGACTGAACTAAGCTAGGATCCAACTCACATTCAGAAGACTTTGGCTTCAAACTCTCAACAAAAGTACCAGTAAGATTTGATTCCTTTGAAATTCCAGATGGTAAAAGAACCACAGATGATGTCTCCTCCATTTTGTGCTTATTCTTGCCACTCCTGTTATTTTTCCTTCTCTGGTGTACTGGCGGCTCATTCACAACATTTTGTGTGGAAATAGTCTCAGAGCCTGAGGTAAATTCATTTGCGACAGCCTCAGCAGATGGACCAACATCAACTGCTGCATCACTATGAACTTTTGGCAATTCAGTTGTACTTGTAGAAATAGACTTCTCACTGGAACTCTTATCCAATGAGCTATTATCCCTTTTTCTATAGCCCACACGCTTCTGCTTTGATGTGCTGCTATCACTAACCTGTGAGAGATTATGGAGAGCAGCATCAGCATTACTGACTCTCTGCTGCAAGGGCAAAGACTGGTTATGCATATCTGCAGTTGTCTTATGGACATTCTTTGTTGACACCGGAGGTTGTTGATTGGAAAAAACAGTGGGCTTTTCAACTCCACCAGTGTTACTTTGACTAACAAGTGCAACTACAGTTGGGTTAGAAACTGAAGCTAAGCTTGTTGCTTCAGATCTGCTAGCAAGGATAGTTTCTTCAGCGAGAGTTTGGGAATCTTCTTGCTTACTCTGGACAACACTATCAGGAACAGATTCCAACTTCTGAGTAAAACCTTCAGCTGTTTGTGTACGCCTGTTCAACTCTTCCAATTTAGCAAGAGCCTTAGCCTTCTGGTCTCTAGCCCTCTCTTCCTCTTCTTTTTGTCGTTGTTTAACACGCTGCTTCGCCAGTTCCCTCATCATGGCACGCTGAAAAATGTTCAAATACATATTACATTTTCAGGTGTAGAAAACAACCAGGCATATATTAAAAGAAAATTACCTGTGCTTGGCTATCACTTGGATCATATACAGGTGGCATGGACTCTCCCTCATCTCTTACTTGAGAATACAACCCAGACTTCTCTGAAGCCTCCAATGACATAGAGTCTTGAATATTCACATTAGAAGGATTTTCAGAATCTTTGGTAGGTTTTACATTTGATGAGTCTGTAAATAGAGGTTTCTTTCGCCATCCATCAGCATCTTGAGGATTGAATCTTCCCCTGCCTCGATGATCAGTTCTACCATGAATACTATGGGTAGATCTCCTGTAAATCTGTATGTAAGTATTTTCTTCAACATAGAAAACAACAGAGACACAATTATCAAATAAAAGCAGCTAGAAAAGAGTAACCTGTTGATGCCTGCCCCACCAACTGCTGGCAGATCAAGGCTCTTATCTCCATCAGAAACAGCTACTTCATTACAGGTAGGTTCAGTCATTCCAGAAGCAGGCATTTTATCAGGAAATACAGCACAAGAACCACTTGCAACTTCATTTGCAAAGTGCTTAGCCTTTGCATTAACTACTTGTGATTTATTTTTCTGCTCCTCCCTATTGCTACCAGATATAGACTCATGGCGTCCATCAGAGGCCCGAGCCTTTGCATTTAAACCCTCTATTTTCTGAATCAAACTGGCATCTTTTGTGGCAGCCGGGACTTCTGGATGTGCCACTTCCTTTACTGAAATGTCATCATATGCCTTTGCATTTTCCATGCCTTCAGATGACTTTAATTTGCCCAAGATAGAATCTCCTCCATGGTGGTCAGTAATCTGAAAGGAAGCTTCTTCAACAACTGTCCTTATACTCACTTCCTCCTTTTTCTGATTTGCTTTCCCGTCATTTTCCCATGCTGCTGTTCTCCGTTGATCACTCTTCTCCAGACCTGCTGTTGCATTATCCTCCCACCTGTGCTCCTCATCTTTTCCTTCCCAACCATCATGCTGCTTCAGAAGAACCTTGTACGGTCCTCGTGTTTCATGAGGATGGCCAGATTCCGCATGCTCTGCAGCCAATGTTTTTCCTGGGGGACCATAGACGCTGGGTCTGGCATGGGAACCACCAGGATCAGGAGCATTTTGACTTGGATATCTGTTGTGGGCAGCAGGGCCGGCTGGTATTCCCATAAATGGTATATCTCGTTCATTTGAATTACAATACCCCATGGGAGGACCATAGTAGCCCTCATAGGCCACAGGACCAGGGTAAAAAGGAGGCCTAATTGGCATACCTGGGCGGACAAAAGCATCAGGCATAGGGCCTCTGTACATATCTCCATTTTTAGGGTGAGGTCCCATTGGTCCTGCTCCTGGAGGAGGAACTGGCTGTGGATTAGCAAGAGCAGCACCTGGAATCTGAGGTCGATAATAAGGAAATGGTTCCATAGGAAAGCCACCAGGAGCAACTGGTGGCCCATATGGAGGCCCTCCTGGAGGTCCTCTATACCAAACACCACCTGGATGATTGTTTATTGGTGGGCCACGCCAAGCATCATAATGCTGAGGCGGAATACCAGTATTAGGGTATGGATGGGATCCCTGAGGATCTGCATGCCACTTCTCCATGCTTGGCCGGACTCCATCTTCAGTGTATGGAGGATTATCTCTTCTCCAGGAATTTGTATTTCCAGTCTTTACATTTGCATTAACAGAAATGTCAACTGCAATAAAGAAAAGAAAAACATGCAAAAACATTCTAATCTTATCAGAGTGCTAAAATCAAGTATGACAAAAGTTGATGCCAAATAAGATGGGAATAGAAAGTTGCACACAAACCAACAATAGAAGTTCCAGGCCTCTCTTTCGGTGGTGCAACTCCAGAGGATGAGCCAGGACGACTTTGAGAACCATGCTCTGCAATCAAAGTTACTCAAGCTGTAAAGGAACTGTATAGAATAGCCCACTAAAGGACATAAATTAAATATCCTGTAATTTATCCTATCTTGACTCCACCAATGTACAAAAGACATAACTAATAACTAACTTCACTACCAGCCTGGACAGGGGGGCAGGAAATGTCATCCAAGAAACTCCCCCAATTACAAATATAACAACCGTCTCAGCACACTTTCATATTACCTTGTTAGATCCAACATGAGATGAAATCAGTTCCATAATAAAAAGATGTCATAAAAAAATCTACTTTTCGATATATACTTCATGCCATACAAGAGATTAAGCTACAAATATTTGAACCTGGAAGTTCAAATTTGATGCAGCAAGTTTTCTCAAGAAGAAAAGCTCACTTCAGAACAGAACAAACACATGTAATAACTGCTCAAGCACCATTTTGAAAGACAACCAAACTTTAAACCACAAGGATAAATTTACACTTAGGAAATTACTAACAAAATAAGAAAGCAAGAAACCTTGCAACTCAGCATTCTTTCCGGAGGTATCTTTCTCAGACCCAAGAGTAGGAAAGTCTCCAGAAGTGAGAGAAAAGCCATCATTCTTGGATGATGTCATTCCCTGCAAAGGACAATGGTAACTCGCACATTTAGACATAATAAAGCAAACAGCAAGAGCGACTAATAACATACAATTCCATAGATGGAAAACTTGAAAGCAGTACAAACAATCTGGGTAATTCATGTCAGTCAAAGCCCTAAAATATTGAAACAATCTCAACCTTAGTCCATCTCAACCCTCATAATCTCATAAAACACCTTAAGCCATTCCAACAAACCATGTAGCAAGAACCTCTCAACATCATATAATGACAAAGTTATGTTGTATCAACCTGGAAAATCATAACCAAATATAAAAAGATGTGTTTGGACAGTGGAGTAGTTGTGTTCACATATCCAAATCAAAATTGATTAAATTGAACCTTTAGCCTATTATTAAACAACTGATTATGAACTGAAGCAAATATATAATAGCAATAAGCCGAAATTTTCCTCATAAACAACTTCTGTTAATATATCATTATTGAACAATAAAGTCATTAACAACTTGACCATACCAACTTTTCTGCCGTCCCAGCTGCACCCCATGCCCCTGAATTCTCAGGCACAGGTTCAGCAAACCGGGATAATTGAGAGCTACCAGGTCTTGTTTCTGCACTGCGAGGACGCAAAGATGTAAGTGATGTCTGATTTGAAGCCAACGCCCCAGAAGCTGATGATGGTCTAGAATTTGAACCCCATGCATTAGCAGGTTCATGTGCTCTGTCACTACCTGCAGTTGAAGGTCGGGTGCCACTTCCACCAGAGGAAGGGCAGGCACTAAGATGGCCAGGTGAACTGCTACCACCATCAGCATTTGGAGACAATGTTGAGGAGCCCCATGCATTTGATGAAGAAGATGATTTACTGCCCCAACTAAGCGTGCCCCTATACATATAGAACAATCCAAGCTACTGGTAAGCATTCATAACATCCAAACAAATTGAACCTACAGAAAGATTTTTCTCAAATGCCTAGTAATCATACTAGGGGAGGAAAATAAAAACAGGAAATTTAGATATGATGCTACTCACTTGGGAACTATTTCCACATTAGGGTCCAGGCCATGATTTTCTAACCTTGAAACAACAGAAAGAAAGGCAGAAGGGTTTAAAGAAAAGAACACAAGGACCTCAATATCCTCAACCTTGACAAAAAAAAGTAAATGTGAAATGGAAATAAGTACCTTTGGCTGGGTAAGTTTATTGGTTTTGGAACAGCAACTTTTCCCAAAACAGTCATGCCACTTCGTCTTGCAGAAGCCCATCTGCAGAAACATTAGCATCTTTATATAGAAAGCAATTCACATTACAACACATAATCTCCAAACCATTCATTAGTATCAACTATAGTGACGCAGGAAATGCAGAAATTGATGCTGATTGCATCAACAATAAAGAATTCCCTTTCTTTGGGAAAAGGGAGGAGAGCCCAATATAGTTTACTTCAAACTACAAAAAGGTAAAAGGAGATACCTTCACAAAAATATTCTGCGTTCATTCTAAAAATCATTTCTAAAACATCACAAAGACTGTCCTCCAATCTCATGTGAAAGTATTAATACATTAAAAGCAACCCTCTCAAAACTTTAACTTATATTTGGCATTTAAAGTACTGAAAGATAAAAGATAAGAGGTGCCCAACTTCCTTTTTTTCTATCTTATGCAGCTAACAACACCAAAAGCAAAAGATGAAGGAAATTAAGATAGCTTTCCAACAAAGGTACAATAATCATAATTATTTCCTCAGCTTCTTTAATTAGTTGAACACAAATAAGATCACTTAATTAGACCCTCTACAATTAGATTAAAAACATTTTTAATTTGTTAGAACCGGATTGTGTCCCAGTTTGCCCATGAAAAAAAGCCTAGGGGACAAATTTTGCTTCAATTTTCCAATAGTCTCTATCAATATACCAACACTCTGATGCCAAGTAGGAGGGTATACATGATCAAGATTTAAAAGGGTAGCATCATTGTTGATTATAAAAATATCTGGGCAAAGAACAATGATTTAAGGGCCAAAGTACCTCCGTTCTCCAGAGAGCATACTTGATGTCATGATTCAGATTTTGTTGCAAGGTCATTCAATCAGATTGAACAAAATCTGTCAACAAAGAACAAGTAAAACTCCATCAATTGGACACTCTGAAATCAGTTAAAAAATTTTCAAAAAGAGAACCATATAATGTTGTAAACAAGCAGAATATGCAATAGTTAGATAATACTTGTATGCACATCTCCATAGTCCAAAATGCATAAGTGTTAATCTAGGAACCTAAAATATTTGCAAGCAGAGAGTCATCACCAATCCCTTGAAATCCAGTTATTCATAGTCAAGATCCCACAGAGCACTCATGCATAAATCAATGGCACATAAAAAACACATCAATCAACACTTAATGAGGTATTTCATGCATGGAAGTTGGAAAACATATACAACACAATAAACTGTACGTAAATTGTTGTGTAAAATATGTTCACAGGTTTGAAATATCATGACAGTTATTATGGAATGTAGCATAAGAATTTCAGGTGTTAAAAAAGAACCAAAAAAGGAAAGAAAACATAGTTTGGAAACATTACAAACATGGAGGTAGTAATAAACGAAACAAACCAACTTATTACATAAAAACTCCTTCATTATCATTCTAGCCTTCACAACTATCCATGCCAATAAACCATATTTTACAAAGGAAAACAAGTACCCAAGCTGGACCTCCTTTTTTTACTTATGCAGCATCAAATCAAATTAAAAGGTAATTGTATCACTTATCTCTAATTCTTCTCTCAAAAATACCACAGAGGTGTCATAAGTAGGACATTACCATGTATTCATGACTCAAATACAAACTTTTATAACCTATTTTCCAACATTCTTAATCCTATCAGCAGGAATGAAAGCAAATTACCAATTAAGCTACAAGCTCCACTAGTAGCACAACATACTCTTCACAAGAAACAAAATTAACAAAGTTAACAAACAGATTCTCAGAAATGTAAGGTTTATGGCCAAGCAAACACCTCAAACCTCAAGACCTGATGGTCGAAAATTAAACCTTACTCTTAAACTCCTTGTGCCGCTCACAAATATGTTATGCATCAAAAGTCTATCCAAGTTCTCTTCAATGGCCATTTCCAAAATTTTAACTCAGCATGTAAAGTAAAATATTTCAACTGAATCCACCAAAGTATATAATCTTTAACCCATCCAAAACTGAATATAATACCGATGATTTTGCTCCTATCTTTGCCCTAACCTCTCTGCTGTATTAGTAACACTCAAAAGAAACCTAATATCCAACATTTTCAAGCTCCTGTTGAGTAGGGAAAATGCTCTCCCACTTATACTGGATTAGTTATTGTTTCTCTTTCCTTGCAATATTCCATTTTCCAAGTGAGCCAGCATACACCTACACCCCCAAACACAGACTTAGGGTAAACCCATGTCCAGTAACTTTCCATTCTCTTCACTTCTAAAACATAACCATGTCGTCATATATCTCACCCCTCTCAACGTTCATAATTCAACTCCGTCCACCCTTTCATAGACATGGAAAAACCCCGATTTCTCAACACTCTACTTGTCTCATAAACTGCTTCTTCACTACTCGAAACCACAACCTTCTTCACCATCACTAGTAGCTACTCGCTGACACTCCCCTTACATCCGTTTCTACTCTACCTATTAGCAGAAAACTTCTTTACTTCTTTCCTATTATACCCCAAAAAATTAAAAGATATATAAAAAGAAATGAAGAAAAAAAATACTACACGCAATCAAAGTATCTCCATTCAAAATAAAACGCAAAACAAATTATTTAAGACCTAAAAAGGAAAGTTCAAAAAAAGAAAAGGCCTTCCAGTTATTTTTGTTCCCCCCGAAGATCAAGTCATCCTCCCCGATTAAAATAAACTTAAATCAGACACCGCACAAATATGGAAAACCATAGTTTCTCTCTTATTATCAGTCTGGACTATTTTCATATCTATCCCATGATTATTTCTCGGGAAACAAACACAAACTCCAGAAATTATTAAATAGAATCTAAAACAAGGGAATAACTTGCCTGAGACAAGATGGAATAGTAAGGGAGTTGGTTCCTTAAGGAAACCCTAGAGAGAGGAAAAAAATCAGAAACAGCTGTGTCCTTAATTTATAAAAAAATTAAAAAAAAAAAGGATAGAGAGAGAAAGAGAAAGAGATCGAAAGGTCACGGGTTTCGTGAGATCGCGAGAAGTGATTGGAGGAAAGATGGGAGATCGACGGGGCTGTGAAAGCAACGTATGGGGTTTTTCAGATCGGAGGAAAAGGGAAAAAGAGCTGAAGAAGAAAGAAGCGAGTTCGGGGTCTCCTGCTTTTAATATCAAAGCGAAAAAAAATTATTTATTTTTAGTTTTATTTTTAAGGAAAAAATTTAAAAGGAATAAAGAAAGTTAACTTTTCCTATTTTAAAATTTTTTTCATTTTTTAATTCATTAACATGACATCTGATTTAGGACATAAAATAATAAGAAAATATCTATTTCCAAATTTGATTGAATAAATACGTTTGTTTATGAATACAAAAAATGAAAATAGAAATTAAGAGAACATTTTTTTTATTTTAAATTAAGAAAAAGTGACCAAATAAAAGGAATATGAGAGAATTTGAAAATGATTTCAACTTTAACGGATCTCGCATCAATAAAAAATAATATGAGCTTTTGAGTTAAACATGTGAATTCGTGATTTATAACCTTATTTAAATTTTATTTTCATAATTTAAAGTCGCATAAGATTGTTCACGACATTTAGTATCAGAACATATTCTAATCTTTCTTTATGTGAATCTTATGGCACATGATATCAAAACAAATTCAGATCATGATATTTGATATCAGAATAAACACAAATGATCTTACGAGAGATACAAAAGTTAAGATAAATCCGAACTAATGTAAGAGTCTTTCTCCTTTATAAGTAAAGTGTTAGTGTAACGAGGACATTACATATTTAAATGCAATAAAATGTCATAAATCTCACGTCAATAAAACTCGAACTACTGTAAAAATTTCTCTCCTCTATGAATAAAGAGTTAATGCAACAAAGATGTTACACAATTGAATAAAATAAAATATAATGAATCCCACATCAGATGGTGTGGGTAGATTTTCGTATAAAAATAAATGTCTTCCATCACTTATCAAGTATATTTTTTGGATTAGGTACGTAGGCTTGTGATTTATAAACTTACTTAAACTCTATTTTTAAAATGATTTATACGCTTACTTAAGCTCTATTTTCAAAATTTAAAGTTAAACTCAAGTTATTACCCATGACATCAACTGTTAAATTTTTAATCTATACATATATATCAGAAAAAGATTCAAAATTAGTTTACAAATTCACTCTTGACTAAATTTTTACCATTACTATTCATATTTTCCAAAAACTAATATATTTTAGAAAATTTAAGAGATTTATTTTTTCCATTGGTTAACAGGGTAATCCCCTTCAATAATTAATTTTCAAAATAAAAGATTTCACGATAATAATATCTTGTTTTAATGGTAAAATAAAAAATTCTTGAAAATTTGAGGTCTCGAGTTTAAGTCTATGAGTTTAATTTAATTTTATATTAGTTTGTTTAATTAATTGTATGAAAATTTTTTGATTGTAATTAATTTTTTTTGTAATTGTAATTACATAAAAAAAAAGTCTTTGGATATCTTCAAAATGCCATTGTGATCTAACTAAACATGTATTTGTCTTAGTTTATTTTATTTTCTTTCTGCATGTTAATTATTAATTTAATAATGAAAATTTTTAAAAAATAAGGACCAATTTGAACTGTTTTTTAGTTTTTGAGAAAGTTAAAAAGAAAAACCAAACTTCCAAAGAGGGCATAAAGCAAATGTTTAATTTGAATTGCAATGGGTTGGTATATATATTGCAATTAAAGCAACCTTCAAGGGAACCAACAAATTAATTTTTTATTATTTTTAAATTTATTGAGTAAAAGAATTTTCAAAAAAATTAGGAGGGACTTCAATCTTCGACCCTTTGGTCCCCTTAGTGAACTTTTTAGCTCTCCAATCATGAAAGATTTAGAAGCAAAAATAATTAAAAAGAAAAAAAGGTTCACAGTGAAATCCCCATATGAGTTTCTGAAACTTTGTTGGAGTGCAGCTGAAGTCTGACACTGTCAAGCTGCAGTAGCAGTAGGACTACTGCATGTACTGATGCATTCAAGTTGGAGGGGGCCATGGTCTCCCAAAATTTGGTAACATTTTTTCATTGTTCCTTATATTTCAAGATATTATATTTTTAATTTTTAAAATTATTATAATTTAAAAATTATAAGAATTTTACCAAACATATTTTTTAAAAACAAAAGGTTTATTCATTTCTTAAATATTAATTTTAATCATTGGAAAATAAATTTAAACATAAATAAAATATAAAATAAACATGTCTTAAGAGAAAATACCCAAAAAAAAGTCCAAAAACCTTGGCCCAACAATTTTGCCCATGAAACAGCCACCAGCAACCCAAAATAAAACTCAACTTCAAATTTAATATTAATTTTTAATATTTTAATTTATAAATAATTTTAAAATTATGTATATTTCATTTTTAGTACTAATATTCTTTTTCTTTAAAGCAAATATTCTTACTTTTATTTAAAGCAAATATTCTTACTTTTATTTAATAGTAATATCTTATATTCATTTTATATATATATATATATTACTTTTTATTATTAGAAATTCAAATAATCAATCTATTTATTCTTTACGAAAATGTTTTATTATCAAATTTTGATATTTTTAACCAAATTATATCAATGATATTAAATTTGTATCACTCGTATATTAATAAATCGTAAATTAATTTATTTTTTAAAGTAATGTGGTAGATTTAAATTTATAAAAAAAGCTTATAAAATATAATATAATAAAACCAATCATGTTTTGCGAGATTCTCTGCTAAGCAAACTATATAATGACCAAAATATTTCTTAAAAGTAAAATTAAATACTAGGATGAATCAGTTCATTCTCTGCGCCGACTTACCACAAACAGAAATGGAGTGATGGGTCGGGTTCTTTAGAAAATCCGACAATGATTAAGGTACATTTATTTTGGTCTTTCAGATTTTCTTTTCCTGATCCGTGATTCTTTGTATAAGATTCCATAGCTCTGATATTCTTCAATTAAATATGGAACTTCTGGTTGCTATTTTTTAAAGTGAAAATTCCTTCCAAATCTGTTCAAAGTTTGAGATTTTTCCCATGTTTTGAGACAGAAAAGGGAATTAAAAGTTGTGGGATTTGGCAGTGAACTATGATTATGATCTGGGTAATTGACCAGCTGCTGTTGAGTTCCATTTATTCTGCAGATTTTGTAAGCTTGTATGTGTTTGTATTATGATTAGTGTATTTCAAAGGGGCAGTAGAGAAGGTTGCTAGAATTTGGAAATTTTGATGGTGATAGTTCACAAATGGAACCCAAATCGCCTTCAAAGGTTAAGCTCTCAGTCATGGGATTCAAACGATGGAAACGGGTCTTGAAAGTTTTCACTTTCGGCTTTCTCATTCTGTTATCCTGTATTGGTGTTTACTTAGCATTTAATTTTGTGAAGGCTTGGAATGTATTAGAGAGTTCATATTATACTGTTGTGGTGGACTGTGGAAGCACTGGAACACGAGTGAATGTATTTGAGTGGGAAAAAGGAGGTTTGGTTAATCAGGGCCTGCCTTATTTGGTGCATTCTTATCCAGATTATTCGACCAAGAGTCCACTTTGGAGAAATTCTTGCCGCTACCATTGTATGCAGACTGAGCCTGGTTTAGATAAATTTGTTGGTAATGCTTCAGGAATGAGGGCATCTTTAGAACCATTGATTGCATGGGCAGAACAGATGGTACCTCATGAAAGGCATGGAGATACTCCTATAATTGTTTTAGCTACTGCTGGGCTGAGGAGGTTGGCTGCCAAGGATGCTAGGCAGGTTTTGGATGATGTGGAGATTGTTGTAAGGGGACATTCTTTTGTGTATAGTAAGAACTGGATAAGGGTTTTGACTGGGAAAGAAGAGGCATACTATGGTTGGGTTGCTCTGAACTATAAACTGGGTAGCCTTGGAAATACATTGAAAGCATCTACCTTTGGACTTCTTGATCTAGGAGGTTCATCATTGCAGGTTGTGGTTGAAGTAGCTGAAGAGAACGGCAATGAAAATGTCATGACATCAAATATTGGTTCAACAGATCATAAAATTTTAGCATATTCATTACCAGCATTTGGTTTGACTGAGGCATTTGATCGGACAGTGGTCATGCTCAGTCAAAATCAAACAGACAGGGGAAATACCACTAACAGATTTGAAGTCAGACACCCTTGTCTAAGTTCTGATTTTGTGCAAAATTATACTTGCTCTGGTTGCCCTATGCCAAATGTAACTGATCTTGAAAATTCTGAAAGTCTGATGTATAAATCTCAATTTTCTTTGACATATTTAGTTGGAGACCCAAATTGGGAGCAATGCAAGGAACTTGTGAGGGCGGCTGCAATGAACTACAGCGGTTCAGATTGGTCACATCAAATAGTTGGTAGAAACTGTGAAGCAAATTCATCTCCTTATGGTGGTAAGTTAGAAACAATCCTGCTCTTTTTCTGTATGAAATGTTGAAACATATACATACCGACATATATCTTTTGTTTCTACTGCATTCATATAAAAACAGCTTTTAATTCAGTGATAACTGATAAAATATTAAGGGTTAGGCACTTCGGCTAAATATTTGTTTCCATTGGTCCAACTTAATGGTTATGCTTTTCAGTATAAAGCAGGACTATTGATTAAGGGTTTTTTTTTCTTTGAAGGATGATATGTTAATTTCATATAACATGTGAATTAAACTCGGAATCCATGTTCATCTTATGAAGTGAACTTGTTAGTTGGAAATACTTGGTGGTTATTCATCAGGTAATGCTCATTGAGTTTCTGGCATAGCATACTTGAATCATTTCTTGCAATGGCCATTATCTAATAATGGCCATTTGATTAAACTGTTTCTCTGTGTGACATAGAGAAGGGCACTGATTTCTTGTAGATGTAGATAGACATATGCACTCCCCAACTTCTGAATCATGAGAATTGGACAGCAGCAGATATAATATTTGTCCTTTGCCCCATATCAAAAACAGTTAGTACTATGTAATGATAATATCATGTTCACAATTCAGTGCTCTGCTAATGAGATAGTAATTGCCACTGCATTTTAGGTAAACTCACTGGCATATAGATTGTTCACTGACCATTCTATTTATGCTTTGGGTTATTTTCATGTGAGTATACTATGACTTTATCTCACTGTTTATCTTTTGAAAGCTCTTTAACATACTCTCAGACGTTGTTCAGAAATCTAATAAAGATACGCCTTTTGAGGCTTTCATGCTTTAACCAGGCAATTCTTGTCTATTTACTTAAGTATGCTTATTAGATGTTTTCCTTGGTTCAGTTTCACTTTTTTCCACGTAATAGATTTTGATAAACTTTGCTCTTTCTTTGAGATATCTTGCCCTATTCTTGGATTGGACTTTATACACCTATAACAATCTTTACATATTCTGCAGGTAGCAATATGCTAAATTTGACGGCTGTTGCCCATCACAGTGGACGCTTTCATGCTTTATCTGGGTTTTTTGTTGTTAACGACATGTTACACTTGAGCCCAAGGGCCAGTGTGACTGAGATTTGGGAGAAAGGTGAGCAGTTATGTTCAAGATCTTCGACTGAGTTGAGCAGCATTTCCCAAAGACAAACTTATGCTGGACAATTGTGTTTCCGGGTGCCTTATGTGGCATCACTTATTGAAGATTCTCTGTGCCTCGGCAATGGAGAGATAGTGTTTGGCCCAGGGGATGTTTCTTGGACATTGGGAGCTGCACTAATCCTTGGGCTAGATAGTATTGAAACTCCTGCCAGCATTTCAACTACAAAAGACATGGATATCTTCTCATCCCCTGTTTTCCTTTTTGTTCTACTTCTCTTCCTTTTGTTTGTTGTTTATTGCAGCCAAATCACGCTACCTATGCTGGGCAGGAAAGTTGCAGATGTTGGTGTATCTTTGCCATCTTATGTTCATCCAAGACGCCGACAAACTTGATCTTTGGCACAGAAGTTAAGTAATTGGTCTAGTTAGTTTGGTTGTACAACCAAAATTCATTCATTCATTAGTTAGGTTAGAAAATTCTTTGAACAAACTGCTCTATAAGTTGGAAAAGATTCTGACATGATAAATCAAATTTGTTTAATAGGTTTGGGTTCCAAAAATGCCCATTATATTGCTATAATTTTGAGGTTCAGGTTCCTTGTCCCTCCTTTTCTTGCTTTAGCTATTTTTACCATCTTGAGTTGTAATCTTGTATTGAACTTTTTCTTGGCAAGCTTATTATTATGTTAAACTAATACCCTGTGTCTTATAGTTCTCCTAAACTTCACTTCCAACTAGGTAAAAGAATAGGGTATACTAGACACGTCATATTGTGTAACATTTTAATAAATATATCTATACGTGTGCTTAAGATCTTAACACATTTAATTAATCACATGTTTATCAATCTTGAACACGAATTGTCAAAGTCTAGTTAGTCAGAGCTGATCATGAGGATGAGAATGATTATTGTAAAATTTACTACTAAAACATATTGTTCTTGTATAATTCTATCATATATTTACATAGAACCTTTAGACATAAGAAAAACTAGAACACAACATGATTAAGCCTTATTTTACCTCCATATAGTATACAACCAGAAAATCTCCCCAAGTCCCAAGACCCAAACCTTGTGATTCTCCAATATCTTTCAAGCCGTAGCTTTTCCAGGGCCAACAAACACAGAAGCATCAACATCCACCCACAATTCGTTAACCCTACCAATAAACCTGAACGGTGGATCATACTGGGCAATCGAATAACTGTACTCAGAATCAATAGTAGAGTTAGCCCATGGCGACAAGCTCAAACTTGTAGCAAGGCTGGCAGCCTCCTTGAGCACGCTATCATCCGTAGCAAACCCTGAAAACTTCCTGACAGCGACGTAATGGCTTTCCCAGGCGTAAGGTTCCAGGTTCAGTTCCGGGAGTGGCGTCGGTGGGCAGTCCTGGAACTTAGCAGGCAAGTAAAATCGGACCGCGTAGGCTGAGGAGTGAAGCGGCCCAGCTCCGGGGACTAGGCTTGTCACCACGGGTGATGTCATGGCTACCCGAGACCAATTTAGATTCGCACCTTCTATAAACTGGAACAATCTGTACCAATAATCAAAAAGAAAGACTAAGTAACAATTCTGGTTAAGTCGAATCGGGGAGGTGTTGCTGTTACTTATACCTGTGGAAGCCAAACAAGGTGGCCTTTTGGAAGGAAAGGTCGTTCACAGTTGCGGACATCCACGTGGCGTTTCGGTAGTGTCTGATTTCGAAGTCGGATTCCACGTGTAACACCTCGTACGGCGGGGATTCGGTTGAACGGCAGAGTACCAGCAACCACAGCAGGGTTACCACCGCGATGATCAGCCTCGGTGCTCTCGCCATTTCTGTGTTCGCCGTTTTTACCGTTTTGCTTGCCCTGCTCGGTATTTGAAGAAAGGTGTTGGGTATCGGGTTTTTACGGTTCTGTCCCTGATTGCTGATTTGACATTTTTACCAGCGCAATGTGTTAAATTTGGGATCAAATGTTATTAAGAAGTCCAAAATTTAATTTATTAATATTTTTATTTAAATTTAAGTAAAAATTAAAATTTAATATTAGACTCTGATTATTAATATTTTAAAAAATATGAATTGGAGTGCAAGATAAAAATAAATTTAAAATTAATTTATATATTAATAAAAATTAAATTTAACTCATTAAAAAAATTAAAATGTAAAAACTTTATTTAAAATAATTAATAATTTTTTTTATATATATCTCATTTTCTTACGCATACCTCTCGAGAACCTAAGTCTGTCTCTTGTGCTTCCCCTTATAAATTATAATAGTAATAGTTAAACTCTAAATCGCTCCAGTCAATGCCACAAATGAATAAACATACGGCTGGAACTTTGAATCATTAATGCTAATTAGGTTTTTCTTTATAGTTGAGCAATGGTGAATATAAGATTTTGAATAAAAAGTGATTAAAAAGTAATTATAAAAATAATCATATTACATATATTAAATTTATACATATAATAATAGAAAAATTAAAAACTGAGGAGTGACGGCCGCTGCCACCAGCCACCCTTTGGCTTTGCCCTTGCAGTTAAGGTCAAGCAATTTGACAAATTGAAATGAATTCGAAAGTAAAGTGTCTGATCCATGGTTAAGAACTCGATACTGTAGACATTCTCTTCCAACTCTGTAGAATGAGCTACCATTTATATGGTATAATGCAAATTGCATGTAGGTACAGTATACAGATTTGTAACTACAGGGAAAAGAAATGGTACCCCTATTTGTTTCAGTTTCTGCAACTTGTGGAGCAGTTTGTTCTTCTATAAGCTGGAGAACTCATCAATGTCCTTCCTAGAGAGCAGACTTGGACCATTTTCAAACCCCTTTTTGATCTTTGCAAGTTCTGGTATATCACAACTGCAAACACAGAACTCTACGCTGAGCTTAGCACTTGAAAATCCTGCAATTGTTGGCGTGAGTAAGAAAGGAATAGTTCTAGAATTTTCATTAAAAGCTTAACAATACTAAACTCTTTTCATGCTTTTATTGACTGCTGTGGAGAGCTACTATAGGTCAGTCAATTTTCTAATCTTAAGACAAACGAAATCCAGCTAATGGCAATAAACTAAATAGGGCAAAATGAGGTAAATCTTAATTGACAGAAATATTAAACTTGCGAAAAGTTAATTCCTATATTACATATTAATGCATTGCCAAAGTTTATAAACATATCCTTGTCTTAAGGATGCATATGGTAATTGCATTAGTCTCTGAAGTTGACCGGTATGGTTGCTTCTGTGAAATATTCCTTCCGGACAGTTTCCATGGAGCAAAATTTCACCTTCAAAACACATGAGACGATGTGAAATGTGTGTCGCATGAACCTGCTTTCTCAAAGTAAAGAATATTAACTTTAAACTTAAATTTAGATACAATTATATGCTTGCCAGAAAGAAGTTCATAGGTAGGGTGCATACCATAGAAGCGTATGATTTTAACAAGGGCTTTACTAGCTGCCAAATAGGCTTAAAGACAAAAGGAGCTTCCACAAAGAGAACTTCACCCAACCGCTTTGGATAATAATAGTAAAATACATTAAACTGCCAAAGAAAGACGAATATAAATCAACTCTTTTTATCCTTAATAACATCATCTAGCAACTAGACTTATGAATTGAGCGTATGTGATGTCAGTTAATGTGACAACTGAACCTTGGTATCCAATAGAAGAAAAAGGTTAACATGAGTTCTCTCTCTCTCTCTCTCTACACACACATATCAAAACTTAGCATAAAATAACTCAATACCAATGAATAAGCCTCAAAAGAGGCTTTTAATTTATATATTTGAGAAACAGAAGAACCAATGACAGTATGAATTGCTTGGGGGACTAATGTTAAGGGTTAGAGGTACTCTTATGATTATATTCTATTAAGGGGGAAAAGACTATGCCTGCAAAACCCAAACCATAGACATACCTACACATGTATACACCAATTGTAAGATATCTATTTAATCATAGCAAGAAACTCAGATGTTAACATTGATAACATTTTATTTCTTTATCTTTAACCAGCCAAACGCATATCTTTGAAAAGTTTAATGCCGATGTAGTGGTAACAAAACAAATAGTTACTGAAGTTCCACTAATATTCTGCAACTAATTTGTAAATTACCAAGAAAGTTAAAAAACTGAGATCTGCATTTTTGGTGCCGAAGCCCCGGAGATCAAAGATTCCTAGTATTTGTTCTTTCCCAGCTGGAAGCTTGCTCAATGCCTTCTCAATCAAAAATACACAGAGTTTCTCATCCTCATGCTGATCGTGCACCTGTGGCCATGAAAATTAATGACTTCTGTTGGAAGCTTAATCATCTCAGAAGCATATTTAAAGCATACTAAACTCTGTTTTGACTTATTCTATACAGAACATGAACCTTAAAACAACAAAATTTTGTCTGTCATATATCTAGAGGAGAGCAGGGCAATTTTTACTTGAGGACAGAAGAGCTGTGCCTGGACCCAAGAAGCTGCAAAAAAAATTAGAAAGTAGAAACTGGTTCATGAAGCAGAGATACGTGTCTCACTTCTCTTTTAGTCTCCAATTCCATGGTCTAATTAGGGGATCACTAATTTGAACAATGGTCCCATATGCAGTAATGCAAGGGAAATAGAGCACAGATGTCAAGAATCACCATAATCAGGGTCAAAGCATCCTAGTTCCTATATTTGATAATTATCCACATTCATGTAAGAAAACATTTTCCTTTCTTTTTTCTCCAGAAATACACCCACAAAACCTTTTGTAGCATGTGTATTAAAAGGTATCAAACAAGACAAAAGTATCCTTCTAGGCCAAAAAATCTGCACAGATACATTGCATATGGTCAGTGACTTTTGAAACTTACTGCAGGAAAGTGCTTGGATGCCACCACGATGAGCACTGGTCTGTCATTAACGTCAAGAAAGTCATGCACATAGGCTTTTCCAGTCTCAGCCATACTTTTCACCGCATCTTCAGATAAATCAGACACTCCAAACTCTTGACGCCATCTCTAGAAAAGAGTTTTTAAGGACAACTGGATAAGGGTTTCAGGTATAGAATAAAATTTCAGATGTAAACAAAGGAAGCCATTGTTTCTCCAAATATCTCTACTCTATTTCAACAAAACTTGCAACTGAAAAAGCATCGTTTAACAGTTTGCTGCGAGTTATGAACCATTCTTGACCAAAAAAGGAATGGACTTTTGAAATTATACACAAGCAGTCTTGGTCCGCATTAGCTTCCATGAACTTTATATTTTCGTAAACTAAATTGAAGATTGTTATTAGGGCATGCCTTAAAATGTGCACAATTAAAGTTCTAGAGCCATAAGAGTATGAATGCATTGGTTAAGGATACAATAGCTTTTGTCAACTTAGCGACAGCTTCTTCAACAGAAAATCTCCGGTCCTTTAGATACCAGAGAATCATGTCTTCATCGTCTCTTCCATTTTTTCCAACTGGCAGACTATAATGCTCCTTTTCAAGCTTCTCCTTCACTTTCAAAACTAACTGCAAGGTTCAAGCCAATAGCTTTAACCACTAATCAAAAGTTGATTATGCATTTCAACAATGCAGAAACAAGCTAATCTGATACTTATCAGTTGATTAGGTTTATCAATTTGAAAGTATTTCCTTAAGCACATTTCACTTTCAAAGCAGTAAAAATTGAAGTCAAGTCAGTAACCAATTTGAACAAAACAACTTCTCTCAAAATCAAGTAAAATTCATCAAAGTGATTGAAATTCCTCACTAAAAGCCTAAAACTAAATCACCCCAAACACATAGATGAACTCAAAGGAAAAAAAAACCATTAAAAATGGAAACTTTATACAATTCCAACATTTTCTTTCCCTTTCCTGAGTTTTCACAGAAACCAAACAAAACCCAGTTGCAATGGGACATATTGAGAAGAAAAATGGTAATAAGCCGAAGAAAAAGAAAAAAAAGGTAGTACCTTTCGTGAGTTATTTGGGTTTTTCAGACAATTTCGAACAGAGAATTTGCAGTTTCGAATGCAATTAGGAGCCAACTTAATTGAGGTAAACAAGGGAGGACTACACGCACGAAGAGCTTCACATGTGTGGATCGCCATTCCTCCGAATTCACCCTCTCAGCTCAAAGTTTACCGTCCAGCAACGCCCGTTCCAACGTTCGGCTGTCCGTTTCCCGGGAAAATCGGTGGTGGAAAAGTGCGATTAAAACTGAAAAAACGTATTCTGCTCCAGCAAACTGAAAACTCCGCCGTTTTGGTTGGAAGTTAGTTGGCGGTTGTTACTGGGTGGGCCCGGCGTGGCCCAAAGAATTAGCCTTGGGCTCATTGAAGAAAAACAGTATTTTGGGCTTTTGGGCCTATCTCAACGTTTTCGGCCCTTTTATTCTAGACGGTATTTCTATTTCTATTAAAATGTTTTTTTTTTATTTTTTATATCTTGTTGGTTCAATATATCCATCAACTCATTAAGAGCCGACCGCAACTCTCTACGACCCCAACCCAGCCATGCTGGTTTCAACCTCCTCGAATTTGTACTTCATTCCCCCCACAGCTACCTCCCATGAATAAATTATGTTGTCATAGGAAATTACACTTTTAATTTCATCTTCTGAAATTATCAAAATATTATTGAAAATAAAAGGTTTACAACTAGAAAATGTCATACGAAAACAATTAAAAGTTCAAAAAATATAAACTGAATTTTACATGCGTCGTAATTTAATAGTATAGTATCAAAAAAAAATTTAATTATTTAAAAGAATTTAAATAAATTTTTATATTTTTTTAATTTAATTTTTATATTTTTATTTTGAGTTAAATAAATCATTATAATTACCAATAAATTTAGTTAAAATATTATTTATTATTTTATATCAAGTGACACTAATATAATATATTAATATATTATCATTGATGATGATATAATATAATAATATAATAATATAATATTCTTTATATATTATATAAATATAAAATAATAAATAATATTTTTATTACTGATAATGTAATCTTATATAAGTCACGAACAAAGTTTTAATCGCCGAATTCCTTCAAATCCAATGACTAGGGTTAACAGAGGCAAATGAAAAAGAAAGAAAAGTTGTCGGAGTTTGTCTATCAATTTGGATGCATGAAACAATGGTGAAAGAGGCTGGGCATTGTGTCCCCACTGGGGGTATTGGCGACAAACATTTTCTAACCACCCAAACACCAATTGGAGATAGACAAAGCATTCTTTTCCAACCAGATAGATCCAATCCATTGTTTTTTCCAAAGGAAATTAAGTTTCTTGGCCAAGAAAAGAACAAGATGGAAAAGTGCAGGTGACACCTTTCAGCTGATGGTAATGTCTCTTTCCCCACTGCTAGCCTGTCTTTGTACCTCCCCACTATTCTCTTTCTTTGGCCCACAAATATCAACCACCTACCTTTCTTCCACTTTCTTTCCTGGTAAGGGATGGGTGACAATTGAGGTCAGGACCACCATTTTTATTCATATAAGACTTAGCAGTGTAGGAATTTAGTCACAGTGTTTTTAGGAACTCTTCAAGTTCTTTAACTTAGGTACTAGTATTTACCTCCAAAATAATATTTCGGATAATTGTGTTTGAAAATGTTGAATTTGAAAGAATGAATTCGGGTTTAATTTGATTATATAAATTTCGAAGATTAAATACACATTATATAGGATTTAGTTTTAAAAGAATCGGGAGAATATATAGACAATTGATTAGTAGGAATTCTAATTCATTGAGACCACGTGTATTACCATAAATCGACTATTTATCATAATAGAATAGATGTATCTTTTGAGGATAGAATAGTTTAACCAAGTACAATTTTTTTCAGGATAAAGGTAGAATTGGTGGAGAAGAATTGATGCAGTTCTTAAAACCCAATGAGTCAAATGTGATGATTATGATTTAGATTTTTCAAAAGAACAAAAAGAAACTCTTTATTGTTTCTAGAGTCATACATTCCTATATAGAAAGTTTGGGGTGTGCAAGGAGATATGTTTATTTACATTATCTTACCTCACTTTGGATCCTTTCTTCTTTTAAGACAATATTCACTTTTTCTTATTGGAGTAAAGCAGAATTTCAACCCCTATTGTAATCATTTCCTTTGGGAATCATTTTTCTTAGAAAAGAGGGACATATGCAACCGTTGCTTTCAAGCAATGTGATGAGAAAATTGGAGAAGAAATCTGATTCTGTACCCCAAGAAAATGCTGCTGCTTCAAACTTCTTGTTGTCTGTTCAATGACCAAGCAAACAGAGGAGAGAAAAGAAAAAAGGATTTACCCCAAAGCTCCTGTTAGTGTAAACTGTTGCTTGGCATTCAAACAAGTTTTTCTGCAGTATAAGTGTTAAAGATCTTTATATAAAGGTTTAAGTTAATCACTACTAGTAACTTGAATTTACGTTTTTAATGTCGATGTGATTTAGGTTTGAAAAATTGTTGAGAGATTAGTGTTTAGCTCTGTATCATTACATGAAGTCATGCTGTAACTTTGCAGATACTGTAATTAGATTCAAGTCTATCAATTAGGTTAAATGATGTGTATATAGATAGTGCTGTAAACTTGATGGATATATCAAAGGCTTGTGCGTTCTTGGATGTGAAGACCTTCACAGATATGGCGGTAATAGACATTTGATCAATAGAGGCCTCATTTTGGAATAAGGATATACCTTCTTCTCCTGAAACTCTAGCAGCAAAAATATGAGGAAAATCACTGAACTTTGGTAGCACAGTGTCTGCTTGATTATGCTTGTTAGTTCTGATGTCAAAGTGGACCTTGTTTGCACCTCGGTTTTGCTGATCCTTTTTGATGAGTATCAGTAAATTTCATGGTAGCTTATGTAGGTAAAGTTCTGCTCTGTATTTTGCTCTTTGTTTCTCCCCTAACCAAAGTCTAAGCATTGATGTAAACTACTGAGGAGATTAGATCATGGCGAAGAAACTATGATGTAAGACATATATATGGATGATGTGATAGGTATGGGATAGACGACATCTAATCATAGTTTTTGACATATTTGTAAGCTTGCGGGAATGCTGTGCATGTCATGGTGCATGGAGCTTTCCTGCGCCATCATTAGTTTTGTTGTCAGAGAAGCTCCAAGAACAGGCTTGCTCTAGGATGCAGACCAGCATCTTTCAAAGTCATTCCCATTTGATCAACACCATAAACTCTTCTTGGGAAGCTTGATATTAATCTGTAGTTTCCAAGCCCAGGTAGTCCTAATGAATCAATGTATCTGTAAATTGAGAGGATCTTATCTGTGCAAGAAAAGCTATGCTCTCTTCTTTCACCACTCGGAAACCGAATCAATATCTGAAAAATTCATCAGGTATTTGAACTGTAAGAACCATGTTCTGAAACTGAAACAGGTTAGCCTAATTAAGACAGAATGATTGGTTGTAACAAGCACCTGAGTAGCCTGAGGAGTGTCCTTCCCTTGAGTAGCAGTTTCTTTGTACTGAGCTTCTCTAATGGATGAGGCCTGCCTTGTTTTACCTAGTTGTTTCTCTGTAGGCATCTGCCTAGGCTTCTCATAATTTGCTTTATTTGAAGCTTCTACTGGTTTTTGAGCTCTCGCATTCCTAAGCCTTTCCTTTTCCTAGAAAGTTCCAAAAAAAAAAAAAAACATTGGTCTTGTTAATTTGCAGCTTTAAGATTTTCCTTGACCAAAACCATAGGAATTACAAATCAAACAAAACAGGCACACACCTGGTCTATATTTAAAGCAGCAAAATATGCAGCTTCTTGTTCTTCTCTCAACTGACGATCGGCCTTTAACTTCTCTTCCTCCTTAGCTCTTGCTCTTATCCTTTCCTCCTCCTTAATCCTTGCTCTCATCTGTTCTTCCTCCCTTCCTCTTGTACTGCTGAAAGCCGACCCTTGCTCCTCCATTGTCCTCTGCAGAATCTCCACCAGCTCAGCTGGATCAACTGGGCCCTCCATTAAGCATAAACAAGGTAGATAGAAGAAAAGTTCATAACAAGATTATTGTCATTGTTGTCAATATTGAGAGTACAAGGGGAACAAATACATGTTCAAGTTAAGTGCCACTACCACATTAAAATATTTTTGGTCTCATCATTAAGTTAAGAAAATGAATAAGAAATCATGGCCTACTGATAGATGCATGCCTGTTGTTAAACCCCAAAGAGAAGCACTGTTGTGACAACTTCTTTAAGACACTTGATGGTTGAAACTAAATGATAAGCATGCAAGAGTTCCAAAATCAAATTAAGAAACGAACCTAGAATTTAACCTGCAATGTTAACCAACCTGTTGCAGCACTGCTATGCTGTTACCAGCAGCTGGTGCAATCACTGCACAGAAGGGGAAGCTAGCAGGCTGCAGAGTTGCAGCCATTTGTAAACCCTCTCCTTTATTTGCAATTGCTCCCCAGCACACAAAGTTTGCATCAAGAAACTGTACTACCAGCTCTGAACACAAAGTCCCTGAACAAAACGAGGGAGTGAAGGGATGTTCCGGAGAGTGGAGATACATGAACATGAACTTGTGCTCATCCTCTGCTATCTTCAGAGCCTCCATAAAGCTACAGGCATAGAAAAATGGATGTGTGATTCCATATTGCTGTTCAAAACTAGCTAGAAAAGCCCACTCTTCTGGAACAACTAGGGGCTGCTGCGGTTGTGAATGTTGCAGCTGCAAGTTTGGTGGTTGGTATTGGTTTCTTCTACCCAGTACTCTTGAAAACCCCCCTATTATGTTTCTGGGAAGGCATACTATCCGACAAAAAATCCCATTGCAAGAGGGGGTCGTCCCTCTTGCTCTCACGCTTCCTCTTATTGTCAATGACATTTCTCTATCATTAGTAGCTCCAGAAGATTATTCAAAACCAAAGAGGAAAAAGCAAGAAAGAACTTGTATACTTGCTGTTTGCTTTCAAGAATGCTGTAGACTGATCAAATTGTAATTTATACAACTGCCTATCATGCAAGCTGGATATCTTAGAAGGAACTAGACGGCTAAGTTCTTGATATTCACTTGGGAAATTTCTCAATCCATAAAGATTGCCACTAACTAGTAATCTGTTATAATCATCTTTGTTATACCGTTCTTTAATGAACTTTATGTGAAGATGCCTCTTCTTTTTTCCATTTCTACAGAACTCAAAGAGGATGCTTTGCTTATGATAGAATCCACCGTTAATTTTGAAAAAAAGAAGATGCTTGTGACTATTTGCCATTTATGTAAAAAGGTAACCTGATTGACAGAGACCACAGTGAATGGAGGATAAGATTCCATCCCTGCAGCATTCTCAAGTTCAGGAATGCTCAGAGCACATATCCCAGTCTTCCTGTAGAAGGGTTGCAATGGACGATTCATAATCATTCTACCAAATGTAACTTTCTTACCTTCTGATATGTAGGTGAGGGCAACGTTCGAAGCACTTTCTAGCATCTGTACCGAGCTGTAACCGTAGCATCTGGTTTGATTAGCATTTGAATATATGGTCAAAAAAATGATATGTTATGCAACTTTCCTTGAAAGTTTGAGTGTTCAAAGTTCTCAAATTTCAAAGTGAAATTCTGTCTGATCAAAGAGCAAATTGCGCAAGTGATGTAAATCTTGTAAAACTGTCGGTTGGTCCACTCTAAAAAGCCATGTAAAGCAGATAAGAACCAAGATTAAAGAAAAGTCAACAGCAACTGGTTAATGTAAGGCTAAAGTTTGTACAAGGGGATCACTCATTGCTTTTAGCTAGTTAATTGTAAAGTAAGGGCATAATTAAATGAATTTTAGCATGTTAATCATGGTTCTCTAGAGACCACAACAGCACAAAAACGCCAGATTAACTGAATTTCATGGTTAATTGGTCTTGAAATTGGATATACTGAATACATCCTGACTACTAGAATGTAAGTTTAAAACTAGAGCTCCCATGGCTGATTCTGATGGGGGATAAGTTGTTCAATCCTGGAGCCTTTTGGTAATGAGATAGAGCTTCCTAAAAGCCTACAATTAGTCATGACAAAGACATGATTTTGGGCTCAAGAAAATCCAAGTTAGTCAAAAAAGTTCCAAATTTTCTCATAAGCATCATGCTGATTCCTTAAATGGTCAAATTTGTCGACAAAAGGTGCTGCTTGAGTGCTTGGAGTACTTGAGAAGGTTTGTCCATGCCCCCATTACGAAAGAGCTATGCCTGGACGTCTCAACTTGGGATTTCTTTAATCCATTTTGGGGGTAATCTTTACTTTCTAGCCTCCAAGAAAGCAACATCCCTGCTCTCAATGTTTGGGGCAAATGTTGACACCCATGTGACAGTCTAACTGTTAGCTTAAAACGAGTTCATTTCCTAACCATTCTTTTAGAAAGTTTACAATGTTTTTACAGCTTTTTCTCCCATAAAGATAGTGAAAAGAATGGGTTACTTATATATCAAATAGTTTTCCACCACATGGTCTCCACATCTCTATCAGATGATCTATCACCATCTTCAGCCTTTAAAGTAGGCACTAACCTTTGTTGTGGTCTATCTTCATTTGCATTTTTCTTTTTCTTCTGCAGGCAAAACAATATCTGGTAGGGCAATCCCGTTGTGCTTGGCAAGCAAGCATCACCATCCAACACGCTTGGCGTGCTTGGACTTTATTGGATTGTCATTTGATGATAACGTCTTGTTGAGTCCATAAATTGTTTGTGTTCCCTTTCCATTATTTGTTCCTTTTTTATTTTAAAAACCCATTTTTCTAGCAATCATAATTCATCTTTTTTCACCCATTGATGATATCCACCATGTGAAAAATTGACTCTGAAAATTTCAATGGCTTCATATTGCTGTAACTTGAAGTGATAATGACTCCACTAGTTGATGTACATTTCAATTTATACACTTATGTTGTGCTCTTTTCTAAACGATTCAGTATCTTGTCACTTCTCTTCTCAACAAATACATGTTCTCTACATGTGAAATAGAGTTTTAATAAAGAAATTCAAAATCTGTTAAGTTGTAGGTATATTATTGAACATATAATTATAATAAGAAACAATCTGCAAGATAATTATGTCTTCATTATTGTTATCCTCATTCCTTTTCGTAGGATTTCTCCCACCAGAATTCAGACATGGCTGTAACTCTAATAATATAAAGACACAAAGTGCAGGTGGGATACACAGTGTGAAATCAATAGTGGTCCAGCCATTAGGTTCACCCAGAACTATTATTACAGCAACAGTCTCAGTTAAAAAAAAGGTAAGAATGACCACCTTCTTTAAAATCTATGAGCATCATCTCCACTACCTTCTTTGCTACCACATTGCTTCCATTATAAATCTGTATTTTCATGTTTACATATGTTGAATCCCTTCAGGGAAAGCATGGCCACGACAGCCTTTTGTCAGAGAGAGTGTAGTTTTTACATAATAACTAGTCATTAGATCACATTCCCTTTTATGCATAAAAGAAAAAAGTATTAGTATATATATCACAACACAAACACAAAGTGGCATTCAAAAAATTTTCAAATACCCAAGTGTATATACTTTCTAGGGGGGTGGGTTTGGAATCTATTCTCTCAAGCTAACTTTACAAAAGGGCACTGGAAATACCTTAATAATCCCCCCCTCAATGCCAGTTGTTTTAAATTTGAGAGTGACTTTCAGTGGCCCAATATTCCTCAACAGCTAGCTTTGCTTTAATTTGGTTGCAGAGGTGGGTGAGACCATAAGTGGGCATTTGTGAAAAGAAGAGAGAAAAATAAAGAATGTGTATCCTGACTAAAGGGGAGTTTTTGGAAGTGGCAAGCACCCTAACCCAGGACCCTAAAAGGTAACCAGGACAAGGGGCCCATATCTTTGTGCTCCCACACCCACGCCCACAGCCTAATCCCTGCCCCTAATCCAAAGGGTATTTCAAAGATTATTAAAATCTAATAAAAGATCCCTTTCACTTTTTAGATTACTGTATAGGAATGATTCTTCTCCTCTGTTTGTCTTGGATTCATGACAGAAGTGTCTTTATTCTAACTTTACTAGGATGGCTATAGAAATTACCTAATGCCGCAGGCAATTTAGAATAGGGAACCTTCACACCACTAAGGGGCATAAGCATACCACCTTCCCTCCAATCCTCCACGATTAACATGACTAATTAGAGCAATGGCTCAGAGTATTTGGTGATCAAACTTGAGGATCACACATTGTCTGGCATTTCTGCTGCTTGTCCTGCTTAAAAAGACATCAGCAACCAATGATTTTGACATCAGTTTTAATCAACCAGGCCAATGTGATCAATGTTGAAAGGAGCCTGTGGTCCCACTGCATTATTACTATTACCTTTGAGTAAATGTAGATTACGATAGTTTTCCACCACTGCTTTGGATGAAATTGGTTTGGATGTGGAGTGGTTTTTGGAGAAATTAGTTGCTAATGTTCTGGATGAAAAAGGCCCAGGGGGCTCTAATTTTTGGATGTGACAGCAGTGCTATAGTAAATCAGTTGAGGATGCTCCCTGTTAGTCTCTTTTCTTTTCAGTTATTTCATTTCTTTTTCAATGAGAAAAATCAAGGTAAGAAAGGGTTAACTAACTGTGCAATGTGATCATCAAAACTCAAAAATTTTGCTAATTGAAAAAAAAATGACAAGATTGATTTAATATGAACAGTCTGAAGATAATGTGACCTTTTTTAAGTCCAATTCATGCCTGCAAAATTTAGTTGATGCAATGTGACATGTTATAAATTTGATAATATTGCAGTCTTAGTCTCCCTGTGGCCAGTACATTAGACATTGCCAAAAACCAGGTCAGGGTACCACCATGCATTTAGTGGCTCATCAAATCAGCCAACAACCAACTTAAAAACCATTAATCCAAGTCTCAGAGAGAGAGAGAGAGAGAAAGAGAGAGAGAGAGAAAGGGTCTGTATTTTTCACTGAAATGCATGTTTCTACCATCTGAAATTCCAAACTGACATACAATAACAGAACATAGAATTGGTATAATCAGATGAGCATTTCCATGCATGTAAATATGATAGTTTTCCTTCTCTTTTACTTGTTTCTTTTAACCCCCATCTACAGAACACTGTACATACTAGTTGGCAATTTCTATATCTGTTAAGGGCTGCTGCTGCTGCTGGTGCTAGAATTTCCTTTGGGATCATTACAATGACTCTTTAGGTATCTTTACATTTAATTATGTACTAATAATACTTAGTCAAAAGAAAGTTGCATTTGTTTGGAGAGCAAGAAAATTTTTCTTTCTTTCTCTCTTTTTTTTTTTTTTTTTTATTTTCCCTCTGTCATCATGATTTCTTTGACATGATCATTGTATGTGCCCCACTAAATGTACAAATGTTCTCTACATATACTCCCACTTCATAGTGATTGGAGCACCATACTGCGGGACTGTGGTGTCATTCTTTTTTTTTTTCCTTTCTTTTTCAGTACAATTGTGCCTATACATAAAAACAAGCATAAATAAATTCACATTAAATAGCCATTTGTAGAGAACAGAAAGAAACAAAAACCATATTCACAAAATGATTCATTGGAAAAGAATAGGAGAGGAATACTCAGTAAATGCCTGCAAAATGATTGAGATATGAAATTTAATATCACAAGATCACATTCTGTCAGTTTTTTTTTTTGGTGTTCTTCAGGGGTAGGGGGGGTGCCAGGAGGATAACAGAAGTACAGAAAAACATTGTAGTATAGAGCAGAGGAATTAGAAGCACAGAATTTGATTCTCTCTTTTAACAAAACTGGAAACCCTTTGCCTAACAACAACCCAGAAAGCAAAACAAGAGGCAAAAAAGAAATGAAAATGAACTAAAAGGAATGATGTTATAACTGTATGAAATCTCTCTCTCTCTCTCTCTCTCTCTCTCTCTCTCTCTCTCTCTCTCTCTCTCTCTGTCTCACACACACACACTCACACATAGTCTCTCACATTCCTCAAATTCAAAGCAAAGAATATCATAAAAATCAGTTCTCACTGGCCCAGTTCATTCCAACTCAGACCTCAACTCTCAGTCCTCGCTTTCCTTAAATTCGAAATCATCTTTCTCTTTCTGAGAGACAGGATTAATTCCCTTTTTTTTTTTGAAAAAAAGAAAAGAGCATCAAAAGAGAAAACAGCCCATGTCTGTTTTGACCACAGTCCGTTATGGGTAAAACTTGGAAAAGTACAAGACCTCTTACGAGGTCTATTTTAACATGCTCGTGCTTGAAGTTTCTTGTGTGTCAGACCTCAAAACCAAGGCACTTAGAATAATCTTTGTCTTACAAAGAAAAGGGTCGAGACCCGAGAGTGTTTTGTTTATATGTTGAAAAATGGAGAGGCAGTGGAAGTAGAAGTCTAGAACTGATCAGGCCTGAGGGGGAAGGGGGGTGTGTGTTTTTTCTTTAATCGTTCATCTGTTTTGTAAGGACATGAAGGGAGATTCATTTCCAGGGACAAAAATTTGGAATAAACCATGTTGTGTTGCGAACACAACAAGACAGCTCCAATGTATACAAACACAACCCTTCCTATCAAAACAAACAACAACAACAGCACAAAAACATTCCACAAATATGGCTTCTTCTGTTTCCCACAACACTTTCTCAATGATTCCTATTTTTGTTGCTTTCCTTGTTGTTGCTTCCTCTCTTGGCCCTGTCCTGTCTTCACCATTGGTATCAGATTCCGGTCACCGGAAGTTGGCAAACCATACTTTAAGGCCTGCTAAGGAGATTCAGAAGCTAAGGAGAATCAATGCTTATCTCAAGAAGATCAGTAAGCCTGCTGTCAAGACAATTCAGGCATCTTCTTTTCCTTTATCTTTTCTTCTTCCAAATTTTCTGCTTGTCCTTTCCGGGAGGGTTAAGACTAGTTCTTCTTTTGTTAGCTTTCTGATTAAATAAGATATCTTGGTTCTTTGATTCTTGCTTCAGAGTCCAGATGGTGATGTCATAGATTGTGTTCTATCTCATCTTCAACCTGCTTTTGACCACCCTGAGCTTAGAGGGCAGAAGCCATTGGTAATTTTCTGCTTGTTTTACCAGCTCAGCTTTTCTTCAGAAATACATATAAATGCAACTGAAAATTTGCAAATTTGGAGCATTTCATCCTTATTTGTGAAACACATCGAACCTCATTTTGACAGGATCCACCGGAGAGGCCAAAAGGCCATAACTCCACAGAAGCAGTCTCTGAAAGCTTCCAGCTATGGACAGACTCAGGTGAATCATGCCCCCAAGGAACTGTTCCAATTAGAAGAACTACAGAGAAAGACATTCTGAGAGCAAGTTCTGTTAGAAGATATGGAAGAAGAAGACGGGTGCGGAGAGACTCAACGGGCAACGGCCATGAGGTCAGTACCTTGAACCTTAAGTCACTTTCAGCAATAGAAACAGTACGGCAGAAAATTTGCATCCAAATCATACTCGTTATTCCCAAGACAGAAAATATGACTAAAACAGGGGGATAGGATTCCGGCAGTCTTAAGAAAAAACAGACTGAGAATTAAGAATCATTTTCTGTTACATTCTGTCAAAAACGTTTAATAACCCAGGATTGAGATCAGTAGAGCAGAAAATCTGTCTTATCGTTAGCTTCCATTCTTTTTCCTGGAAACCCCTTCCAGCAAAAGGCTAGTTTTCCATTAGAAAAGGCCAACTTGATTTTCCTCTGTTTTTTAACAGTAATCAAACAGTTCACCTTGAGTTGGTTGGTGAAAAAGAATGAAAGGCAGACAGTGAATAGACATTGGACTCTAAAGTTGATTTTCAATTATAGAGCACTACCATCAACCATCAACTTAATTGAAATTTTTTACATCTACTTTATAGTTCCTCATACCAACCATTTTTATCATCTGATTGCTGATGACAGCATCCTTTCAATGCTTCCCATCAAGGTGAAATATACCAAATGATGCAAAAGTTTTGACAAATTTTTCTGTTTCTTTTGTTTTTTCTCATCGCAGCATGCAGTTTTGTTTGTGAATGGAGATCAGTATTATGGAGCAAAGGCAAGCTTAAACGTGTGGGCGCCTCGGGTGACCAATGAATACGAGTTTAGCTTGTCACAGATATGGGTCATCTCTGGTTCTTTTGGCAATGATCTGAACACCATTGAAGCTGGTTGGCAGGCATGCCCCTCAATTTCTTAGTACATATTTCAGAATTTTCTGTATTGAGAAGCCCTTATCTGCTATTCATATCCTGAAAGGAAATCTCATTCGTACACCTGCTATGACATTTTTATCTTATTCGAGTTTCAAAACGTATCCTGGAAACATCAATTGGTGCATGTTGCACGAGATTTTTCTGTAAAATCCTTTTCTGAAGTTGCCTTCAATTATCAGCATGCAATTATTTTGTTTAATCTGTCACAAACATGAAATGATATTTGCTGTTGTGTACTTACCATTTGCATCTGATGAACAATTGCATTCATGTTTTTCTTCAGGTTAGCCCTGAATTATATGGAGATAATTACCCTCGATTCTTCACATACTGGACAGTGAGTATAACATCTAGCAACTTTTCTTGTCTTTCTTAAAGCTTGAAAAGAAGAGTTAGAAGGAAAAAAAAAAAAACAAAGAACCATCTGCTAATTGGCTTTCAATTTACAGACCGATGCATACCAAGCCACGGGATGCTACAACTTGCTTTGCTCTGGCTTTGTCCAAACCAACAATAAGATTGCCATTGGAGCAGCAATCTCTCCAAGGTCTTCATACAATGGCAGACAGTTTGATATCGGAATAATGGTTTGGAAGGTGAGTGCTTGCCACCATTACTTCAAAATAAACAATCTGGCGTAATTTCCAAGAACGGAAGATCTATTTGTTATTTTAAGCTTGAAGGCAGCTTGCACTGTTCTCACATCTGCAAACTTCAAGATTTGGCTCCTTTGACTAATGCCTGGAGAACACCACCAATAAATGCACTAAACATGCGGGCTTAAATTAATATAATCAATGAAATTGACTTAGGTGATTAATGACTAAAGACCCTTCTTGACATTTAACTTAATTCTTTTTTTTGTTCTTAATATTAAAATGTAAGATTCTCTTCTCTTTATTGTCTCAAACAGTTTATTGATGTGTCAACTTTGTTTTCTTTATTATAATTTTTTTTAAAAAAAAAACAGCTCTATTTTAGTTTGACTCCATTTTTAACTCTTATTGGTCAGCTTAAGAGGAAAATCACTAGGTTTATGCTACCAAAAAGTCTAAAATTTCTTTCTTTTCTGGTACTTTATGTTATATCTCACCATCCATTAGGTAACAAGACAATTCAACCAGACAAGGAAAATTTTTCAGAAAAATTGTCAAGCAGAGTTGTGACTGATGAAACATAAATGGACTGCAACAGTGTCCAACTTTTAACTGAAAGCACCAAAAATGTTCTTTGTAGGATCCAAAACATGGACATTGGTGGCTAGAGTTTGGATCAGGATTACTGGTTGGGTACTGGCCTGCATTCCTGTTCAGCCATTTGAGAAACCATGCAAACATGATACAGTTTGGAGGAGAAATTGTGAACACTCGATCATCAGGGTTCCACACATCAACACAGATGGGCAGTGGCCATTTTGCTGAAGAAGGCTTTGGGAAAGCAGCTTATTTCCGGAACATGCAAACTGTTGATTGGGATAACAATTTGCTGCCTCTCACAAACCTTCGCCTCTTGGCTGATCATTCAAATTGTTATGATATCAGACAAGGTAGAAACAATGTTTGGGGAACTTACTTTTACTATGGAGGCCCTGGAAGGAATGTAAGGTGTCCTTGAGTCCAACAGCATAGGATACAGGGTGAACCCAACCCCCAGTTTTTCTTTCTGGGTATTTAGTTTTCCTCCTGAACCTTAACACGGTTGGGGTTATTTTTAGATTTTTTTTTTACTCTATTAATATATATTTTTCTTCCCCTGATAGGTTGATTTTCCCTCTTTGGGGACTATATGTAAATTCTGGGGCAAATACAAATTGTTAATAACACTGAGTTGCTGTCTGTTTCTTTCCTTTCTTTGCTTCCCAATCCTAGTAAACAACAGCACAAACTCGTTAGGTTACACAGTTACAGATGAGAAAAATGGTGATAAAACAACTCAGGAAAGGGCCAAAGAACCCTAAAAATGCAGTCACAAAAACCCATAAATATGCACAAATCTTTCTGTGCTTAGGAATCCTCAATCAGAAGACAATATTGATAATAAGAAAACATTTTTCTACATGGCTTTTGCATGTGAAAAGAAGCAAGAAAGCATGTAAGAATTGTAAAGAATTCTCCAGCAAACTTAACAAATGAAACTTCTTTACAATATTAAACTACAAAATGGAACTTCTTTATGGATATATTAAACTATCTTTGGCTTCAGCACCAGCTTCCCAAGAATAAATAAAATACACTGATGAATCTCAGTGGCCCCCCTGCAATGCCAATTTAAAAGTAAAAACAAGATAGAATGCAGCCAAACTGATACCAAATTCACTGCAACAACTAGTCTAACTAAACTTTTGGTGACTATAACATGGATTTGAGCAGAATACTAAATCAGGAAGTACTATATTTTACACTCTTGTATTGTCCTTCTCCTTTGTTAGAAAGAAACCCGGCCCTTCTCTCGGGCATCAGGGCAGATGTCCTTGTCTCTACAAAGTCAAATGTTTACACACCACCTAATATCAAAGCTAATGCCTAGTTCACTTCAAAGAAAAAGCTAGGTTTGAATTCGTAAAACTTGATCTATTTGGCACTACATTGGCCATCCAAACTAACTTTTGAGAACCCAATTTGCAATACCAAACTCACCCTAAGAGGGGCAGAATTGTTACTTATGTGGAAGTCCACAGGAAGATACAGAATAGTTCATAGATTTTGGTAGAAAGAATGAATGAATAAAATTAATAATGTTGTAGGTACATGAACTAAAAGGCAATAAAAAGATCCTTTGACATGAAAAAGCAATGAAGAAAACAAAGATATTGTGCAACTAATCAAGAATCACAAAAGCTGGTCTCTCACCTGAGACCGTTTGTGTGTGTAATCGTATTGATGTGAGAATCAATTGCAATACTTAATTTCTATTTTTTTATAACCCAAATTTCATTTTATCTCAAAACATTGCATCAAGATTTCGACATTCATGGCTATTGTCCATAATTAATTGAACAGCCATGATATCACCCTAATTCCTTTACATATATACACTGTATTTCTATCCAATCACTAAACCCTAACTCTCACATTGAATCTCTAGCAAATAATAGACCCTAGCTCTCATGTGATCGACTGATCGACTTTCTTCTTTTCTCAGCTTTTTTCTCCTCATGATCATTCTTTGTTAGTCCACAAAGCATGTAACCATCATCATTCTTAGGCACCAAATTAGTATCCAAACTATACTCATGCATGATCCACTGACCTACTTGTTGCGACATTCCAGCCTCATATCACAACCTTTTCTTGAATCCTAGGGGCTGTACTGCTGACAATCGAGAATATGTTATTGGCTTGCCTAAATCTTCGCCCATCCACGTACCAGTGCCAACAGAGTGAGATCATCGCCAGATTGAAGATTACACCCACCAAACGAATCCCATATTTCCCAAAGTTCTTTCTCTCCATACAAATCAAAATCCTTGATTAGGTCTTACTCAAGATGAAGAATGGACTTGCCAGTGACTTTGCTGACAAGATAGGACATTAGCACGACGTCAGAAGGCTCAAACTTGAGTCCTAGCAACATAGCAGCAGCATCAGCATTCTCCTCCATCAAGATTAGCTAAACTTTCTTGCTCAAAAAAAAAAAAAAACTCAGATCGGTTAGTGAGAGATTTAATTACTCAAATTACTTGGGTGAAGAAAGCGTAGGTTGCTTGTCAAGCTATTTTAAAATAAAACCATTAACATTCTCATAAATTATTTAAGGAAATTGTATTGGAATATTTCCTAGGAAAGGAAAACATGCCAGCTTAAAACTTGGGCTTAAAGCTAGAGCTTTAGAAAAGCAGGACCCAACCCAGCCCAAGTGTGCCCTGCTTCTCTTCCAAACTCAGCCGACTCATATACCCTCTTTTCCTCTATAATTTCCAGATTCTCATATCAAAAATAACTACGCCATCACAATTGTATAGCTAAGATTTAACAGGACATAGAACTGACCAGATATGTAAGCTGGTGAGAACCAAAAATAGCCAGCTTATGCCCAAAGCAGTGTCACAACCAAAAACATCAAGAACGCCAGCCCAAAACAAAATCCTACAATCACCATGAAAGCCTTTTCCTGAGATTCAAACTTAAATTTGATAGTGAACCATGACAATGCTCTGTCTACAAATGGGGCAAGAGCAAGGGCCTAATTCAGCTCCACTTGGAAAGAACTAATAGTTAAGGTAAAACATTTGAATTCTATCAACTCACCCTCCAGCTCTAACAAGCTTAGTTACTTGGCTTCCAACCCAAACCATGGCCATAACGTTGAGAAATCTTTGGACTTCGTCATATGTACCAAAAGGAAAAGGACGAGATACTACCTCTCAACAGCAGCCATATAATCCATTCTTCCAGCTGCAGATCTGTGAAGAATACACAATAACAGAATTGCATCTCTTTGTAACTTATAGAAGCAGCCGCTTACACCCACTGTTATATAGACGGGAAAAATGTGCTAACTTTGCTGATGTGGCTGGGCATCATATAATACAGACAGCAAAGTATTTTGTTCAGAGCCATTGCAACTAAGTTTAGAAAGGGCATAGTCTATAAATTTAAAAAGATCTTCAGGAGTCAGGACTAAAAACTTTTGATCCATACTTCTCAAAATCAGCCATCAAAACTTTCTTCATAGTATAGCTCCAATTCTCTTGTTCATGGATCACTGCATATATTCTGCCTAAACCAGTGCAAAGTTTAAGAAACTTAGGATCACTCAGAAGTTTTCTCAAATCCAGGATGCCAAGATTTCCTTGCACACCACCTTCAGAAATCATCTTTAATGCTATTTTCTGTATAGATGCAAGGTTTAAAATGCTGCACCATAGCAGACCAAAGCCAGACTGAACTTTCGGACTTTGATTCACTATGTATATAAAATAGTTCCACCAAATTGGCTAATGAAAAGTGTGATATGAAGATGAAGAGGTCATAAAAATTCATGCCTGTGGAAAGAGGAACAACTTGCAAACAAGATATGATCAAGAGAATTGCAATTTTGGCATATCAATTATCATTGTCCAACTGAGCCAAAAAAAAAAATTATCATTGTCCAAGTAGAAATAGCATCCAGGTATATGTAATAGAAAGAGTTCTGGTAAGTTGCAGAATCAACTCAATGATGTTATCCACAAAAATATACACAGGGACTTTGAAATTCTTTAGTGGTGCAAACTATATGGACTTCAGGAAAATCACTTAATAACATGGCATTAGATCATGTAATTATCCTTTTTTGTGTCTAATCAATAAGACCCTCAACTTAAGTTTGGATACATCCATGAAAACCACCTAGAAGGAAAAAAGAGGGCACAATTGGCCTAAGAAAAATCTGACACTGAATTGTGGTAAATTAGCATTCCTATCAAGATTAATGATATACCTGTTTTTGCTGCAAGATTGCATTGACAGAGACCTTCAAAATTGTCACAGATGTCTTCGATATCCTCTGTGTACTCCTCGTAGTCTCTTAACAGTAGATCCCACTAAAAGAATAAACAATTTATAAGACATATTTCATGTTCCATAGAAGAAATGGGTTTCTCTTACATTTGTGAAATACTTGTCTGTAGTAACTGCACTTACCAACCAAGAAAGATTATAGGCATTGAACCGGTTGTGGTTTATTGATATTGTGTCCTTCCGAAAAAGATTATGCTATGAGAACATGTTTAAGAAGATCTACCATTCATCACAGGGAATAAAGCTAACTATAAAGAAATCATTTAGGAAACAATGGCATCTCTATGAGGCTTGTGTTCAGACTATAGTTTTAGGCAAGAATATAGCAAACAGGAGCTTCAAAACCTATGATTTAATAGATTGCAAGACCATCTTCTACCCCTCTTTTTATGTTAGAACCACCCTGAAAGGATTGATTAGCCAATGTCCTTTGCTTCTTCTCTCCCTTTTATCTATCATTCTCTCTAGTCTATTCTCCTCAATGTCTGGGGACATTTTAAATTGCATGCCTTCAAAGTATTGATAACCTTCAAAAAGAGAAATTGGAAAGAACACAAAAAAGAAAAAGAATCAAGTTACCAGATTATGGACTTGATGATACCATCCGCTAGGCACAAAGATAATTTAATTCTGTTACTGTAAGCATTCCAGCCAGGTAGCCTACACATAATATGAACATAAGAACATATGACTAAGGTGTTCAGCAGAGACAAATTACATTTACAATTTGAAGCTCTAGAATGATGGGTTACCTTCTTAAAACCAGGGAATTAGTTTCTCTAAATGTCATCAAAATTATTATACACAGAGCTTTTCATGTTCCTGAAGTAAAATACAATGGCAGTCAAGAAACAATGAAGCTAAAGGCATGTAACATGTAGAAGGTCAGTCAGCTCCAATTGGCCATAATAGAAAGCAAGAATATGGACAATATCCTACACATTTGTCATCACAACTCCACAAAACAATTCAGGTAAAATTTCCTCTTGATGCCTTTCATCTTTTTCTTGCCTCATTCTAATAATTTTTGCCTTTAGATGACAAGGCATATGGATCAAGACCATAGAACTGAACCATAGGCCAAATCAATAGAGGAGAGCTGCATAACCACCTGGTCAATATAAGGCAAGACATACCTAGTCACAAGCTCAGGGCAGCATACTAGGCTAATTTATGGCCCACCATATGTAGGAGACAGGTAGCACTCATGCATCACCCCTAATTCTTACTACATTCAGGCTCTTAGGTAAGGGATCTCACAAACACTCTTTACTTTTACTCTGCTCTATGGCACCATCACTAACTTCACATTTGGAGTGTCAAAAGCAGGACAAAATCCAGCACCTCCTAGGACTCTTCTGTTTTTTTTTTTTTTTCAGATTTCTCCACTGCATCTTGCCCTTCTCTTGGATTCCAGTGATGACAACAATAATGCCAAAGAAACAGCTGTTACAGTTCTAATTAGTAGCCAAACATCCTTTTAGTAATTAAGTAAGTCCTTTCCCTAAGTCCAAGAAAGCTACAAAAGTTAAATGTCCGAAGATATGCCTGTCTAATAATATATTAGGCAAGAAGAAGTTCTGCATACCTGTCAAACAGAAGATGACATTGCAGATGAGCCAGAAAAAGCCACTTCTTCTTGCCAAACACGTTTGCTGACCAAATACATGATCTAAAAACATCAGCATGAAGAGGTGTCCTGGATCCTGTACAAGAGATTTAAATAGTTAGATAGTTGCCTTTACGCTAAATATTCATGGATATAGAATAAACACTAAGCATCTTTATTGACATGTATATATCCATAGTATATCCAATCACAGAGAAAAATAGAATTTTGCATCTATTCTCAAACCTTTGGCTCGCATATACACGGATGATAGTCAGGGCAACATATATCATTATTCTCTTGGTAAGTGTCTGGATTGTCAAGCATACAATAATTGTCAAGATAAAGATCGAGTCAATCATCAGTAAAAAACAGTGGAGTTCTGTATGCTAGATATTCTGGATACTCCTGACAAAGAGATTGAAAGGATATGAATGACTAAGACAACTAAGCTGCTAATGTCCTAACATATGTACCATAAAGCATAACAGAATATCCGAATGGCATCCAGGCATGTTTTGGGAAATAACTATTAGTTTTGTTAAGAACAAGATTTTGCAAAATAAAAGATGTAGAGTTGGAGCAAACAAAAAATGACCAACAAAAACAACAGCATTATTATAATCATCACCAACAACAACAAAGAGGGGAAAAAAAAAGAAAAGAGAGGGCAGGTAATTTGAGATGATGCCAGAAAAACAATGACCTCAATGACACATTAACATATTTCATAGATTGAGAAATCTAATCTCTTCAAATCTCACCTAAACAGTTTTAAAAGTCAACTTGTATGTCTCTTTTGCTTCCAATATAATTAGTGCAAAAAATCTAGATGTCTATGATTCTGTTCACCAAGAAATTCCAAGACTTAGCTTGTATGCTACTGTATCTTCAGAGCTAATAGTACATATTGATGGTTGACATAGATGTATCCATGTGCACTGATTTCTAATAATCCGATATAGTGCAGTGTGCGATTAGAATGAAACACTAGGAAACTCTCACATACCTAGAATATTTTCATTGCCACTAACAATTTCTAATAAAGAGGGTGAATATACACTCCAAAAAGCTTAGCATTTTAACAAATTGTAATGATATATGAGTTCTCGAAACAATACTGCTTGAGAATCGACAATTAGGAAGATTACAGGTAAACAAAGAGGGGAACCACCATGAAACAATCATCAAGTAACTAGTACTTATTAAAAGCTTAAATGGCACCTTCACAAAATGCCAGTCCTTGAAATAAAGCACCAAGTTGCCATTACCATTACCATCAAGGTCCTCCACAAAACCCTAAAGCCAGTGATTAATAAACTCCAAAACAGACATCTCTAACCTTCTCTGATCAGTGAATTCCCTTGTACCTCAATCTGCAACCTATAAAAACAATACCTAAATTTGAGAGAATTCAATCAAACAGCCAAAACCCCAAGTCTAAAAAGAATCCAAAACGAGTAAAACTGATACCAATCTGTCCGTAAAAACAATAAAAAAAAGATGCAAAAATTTAGAAAGAATAATTGCCAGATCTTTGGACGCAATGCAAAGAACAGTGAACTTTTAAATCTATTTTATTCTCTAGAAAACAAAGAAAATGAAGAAATTTAAAATATATATAGAAAAAAAAGTATAGGAACCTCTGTAATAGTTAAGGAGACATCACTTAAGACAAGAGAAGCCTTCTCAAAAGGAAAATCTGGAGTATTTCTTTCTTGATTTCCAAGTCAATCATATTAAGTACTCCATTATTGGTGACACCAAGTAATTGCGATTCATAGCCCACTTAGACACCACTTCACAATAAGCAGCAGGTTCATTTATACGATCTTCAAATATCTGGATAAACAACAATTTAGAAAAAGACGGGAAATTTAAAATCTGGTGTAATGTTTCAGTTAACCTTCATCACACTACCATGATTAAAATTATGGAACTATTGAAGTAAATGAGATTATAATTCCACTATAAGCCAAACCTCAATCTGTTCTTTAGGACTAGGATCTTCCCATTTCTTATCCATATTCCAAGGCAGGCTATCCAAATCATGATACATAGCAAGCAACTCCAGTTGCAAAGACTGAACATGAACTTCAAAAGCATTAGCACAATAATTTTGCTTGTCATTCAGAAACAAGAACCAGCAGTAGTAATTATGAAAAACCATTCACAAAGACCAAACCTAAAAGGGAAAGCAGCAAAAACTTAAAAGTTGAAAAGGAGAATGAACCCACCATCTTCTCTCATAGATAAAAATGTGGCAGACATTTGTTAAAGTCATTCTTCAGTTTTGGCATGCATGCGGAATTTTTTAGACTATGCCAGCCATTGTCACCTCCTAGTTTCACAATTCATCTCCAAATATGGTATGATATCCAAATAACAGATCATGTTTTGAATTGAGTTTCAAGAATTAAATGAAAAGAAAGAAAAGAAGGATAAATAATTTTTTGCCTAAGCCGATAATCAACTGATGAAATTCAGTTGCAATGAAGGCTATAAAGTGTTCAATTCAAAAAGCCTTGTACCATCCTCAATGGAAAACTATATTCTCTGATATTGAATAATCATAAAAATGCACTTAAACTCACAAATTCAAGGAGCCCACATCATGGATTAATTGACTCGTATAATTGATTCCAACCCCTCTGAATTCAAGGTAAAGTTCTTAGCAAATATATAACATAAAAGTTGAAATATCAGAAATCGCATTTTTTACCACCACATCTTGAAAAGCAGATTCCCATTTATGAAACTGGAAAATTTTTTTATTCACAGAAAAACATCACCTTTTCTTGAGAAATTCACAGAATAACTTTATTAGGTCTGAAACAAGGAGAAACAATACCACCAAACACAACAATCACACATCACTGTTCCACATGATTGAGCTGCATCCTGATCCCACACTCTATTTGGATGCAATACCCTCTCTTTCAAGAAACAACCATAGTGTTTAACTATTAACTTGTTTTATGAAATAACTAATACCCTTCTCAACTACTTCTAAAGGACAGCAGCATAAGCTATATGGCAGGAAAAAGACAGAGCTGACTTTACGCAACTTATCCAGAGCACCACTAGTATCAAAGGTCTCATTTCCCTGCTCATCCATTGTAACAGCAGCAAGCTTAGCCAGGGTAACACCAGAAGAAATCGGGTGGCCTGGATTACTACAAGATTAGAGTTCGTTAAGAGCAAAGCAAGGTTACAGAGCTTAAGAAAATTACAAAACCATAAATGAACAGAGAAGAGAAAACACCAAAAAAGGCACATGATCACCACCCGACACAATCCTCGTATCTGATATGTACATTGCTGATACATATCTTCAGGTTTCCAATTACTGTAGAAATCAGAGAACCATGCCACGAATTTCCAGGAGGCTGCAGAAACAACTCAAACAACGGGGGAAAACAAAAGAGCTACAGTGAGTCACTGTTATTTGCAAAAAGCACCACATTTTCTCCAAGATACATAAGCTGAGTGCAGAGAACACAAAGGATTATTAAATAAATCAAACTAACGCAAACCACGTAAAGGAATTGTTAAAGATAAACATGTAAAACAATTATTATCTGCAGAGTCATCCATTGACATTTTACTACGAACAGTACAAAGTATATTAGAGAGAAGTGATATAAGTAATAGCCAGATAAAAGAACTGAATTCCAGAGTTGTGTTTAGCATCCAAAGACGTACACCTCCCAGCTTTGACCCCGATATTTCTTTATATAATTTTAAACCCGGAGTGTCGTTGGACCATTTTTTTTTCTCTTTTTCAATGGTGTCAAAGTTCCCAATCCGCCCACCTACCCCATGAAGCCATGTCCCACTCACCACCACCACCCTCCCAGCCTCTCCGCCTCGGCCGCCCATGGCGACATCTTCCCATGCCATCCCTCCTCGTCCCCTTCCTCCTCCTCCTCATGTTTATCTGTCCCACTTTTGCCCTCGACTTCCTGTTCAATTCCTTCACCACCGCCACCAACCTCACCCTCATAAACGACGCCCGAATCGACACCTCCACCATCCGCCTCACCAACGACTCCAACCAGTTCTCGTTCGGCCGTGCCTTTCACCCCACCACCCTCTCCATGAAATCAACTTCAAATTCCTCATCTCTCTCTTCCTTCTCAACAGCCTTCGTTTTCTCAGTCTTGCCAGAACTTTCCAACAGCCCGGGGTTCGGCCTCTGCTTCGTCCTTTCCAACTCGACTTCCCCTCCAGGCGCTTTAGCTAGCCAGTACTTCGGTATTTTCACAAACGCCACCGACTCTCCCGTGGCTCCCCTTCTAGCAATCGAGTTCGATACCGGTCTAAACCCGGAATTCAATGACCCCGATGAGAACCATATAGGGATCGATTTAAACAATGTTATATCTGCCCAAACAGCGCCTGCTCAGTATTTTAACTCTTCAACCGGAAGTTTTGTTCCTGTCAACATGCGGACAGGCCAAAATGTTCATGCTTGGATTGATTTTGATGGTGTGAATTTTGAGATCAACGTCACGGTTGCTCCTGTGGGAGTTCCGAAACCTGCCAGGCCAACGCTCAATTACAAAGGTCCAGTGATTGCTAATTATGTTTCTAGTGAAATGTTCGTTGGGTTTTCAGCGTCCAAGACTCAGTGGGTCGAGGCGCAGAGGATTTTAGCTTGGAGCTTCAGTGATACGGGAGTTCTTAGAGAGATTAACACCACGGGTTTGCCTATTTTCTTTATAGAATCATCGTCGTCTTCTTTGTCATCTGGGGCGATTGCTGGGATCGTTATTGGATGTGTTGCTTTTGTGATAATTTGTGGATCTGGGTGTTATTTGATTTGGAGGAAAAAGTTCAGGGAAGAAAGTGAAGATGAGATTGAAGATTGGGAGCTGGAGTACTGGCCTCACAGATTTTCTTATGAAGAGCTTAAACAAGCTACGGATGGATTTTCGAATGAAAATCTTTTAGGTTCAGGTGGGTTCGGTCGTGTTTTCAAAGCGACACTTCCAAACAACACGGAAGTTGCGGTAAAGTGCGTGAACCACGATTCCAAACAAGGATTGAGAGAGTTCATGGCTGAGATCGAAAGCATGGGAAGACTCCAACATAAGAATCTTGTCCAAATGCGAGGTTGGTGTCGGAAAGGTAATGAGCTCATGCTTATTTACGATTACATGCCCAATGGAAGCCTTAACCGTTGGATTTTCGACAAACCCCAGAAGCTCCTCGGTTGGAGGCAGCGGCTTTTGGTTCTAGCTGACGTCGCCGAGGGTTTGAACTATCTCCACCATGGTTGGGACCAAGTTGTTGTTCATAGAGACATAAAATCGAGCAACATTTTGTTGGATTCTGAAATGAGAGGCAGGCTTGGAGATTTTGGATTGGCTAAGTTGTACGAACACGGACAAGTTCCTAAGACGACCAGGGTGGTCGGAACATTGGGTTACTTAGCGCCTGAATTAGCCACAGTAGCAGTTCCAACAGCAGCTAGTGACGTGTATAGCTTTGGGGTGGTGGTTTTGGAAGTGGTTGGTGGGCGGCGACCATTAGAGATGGGTACGGAAAAGGAGGAGGAGCAAGTATTGATTGATTGGGTCAGATACTTGTACGCAGAAGGACGGCTAAGGGAAGCGGCGGATGCTAGAATTCGAGAGGAATACGAGGGCGAGGAAGTGGAGATGGTGTTGAAGCTTGGGTTGGCTTGTTGTCACCCTGATACTTCGAGGAGACCCACCATGAAGGAGGTGGCGGCGGTTTTACTCGGGGAGGAAGTGGCTGCTGCCCCGGCTGAGTTGTTGAACGAGTTGACTCGCGGCGGGAGTACCGCTGCGGATGATGGTCACGGCGGCGGCGCTGCCTGAACCACCAGTGTGAATACGATTTATTTGGCAAGAATAGAATAGTGGCGGTGGAACATGCTCTTTGACTTATTTCACACGTTGATTTCATTAAATTATGTCCATAATAGAGATGGCCAAGTTATCCTTTGTCCAATATTGAATTTCGCTGTTCTCATCCTTCTTTATCCCATTTTTTTTTTGCTTATAATATGTTATTTATTAAAAAAATAAAACCCTGTTACATTTTATATGTATATATATATAAGTTTTATGATTAGGGAGGGAGATCTTCCATGCTCACACTTATGGGGCTTTTGTTCTTAGTGCTTCTCTAGGTTGTCCTTGAATCCGTCCTTCATATTTACTGCACGAACAAGCCTTGGTCTAAAATGGTGGGCTAATTCTTGCACCTCCATCTGCTTCGAGAGAAGTCAGTGGCAGTACCGGTCCAGGCAAAGTAATGTACAAACAATCGTTGAATCTTCTTCGTTTTCTTCTTCTTGTAGTCTTCACAAAATGTACGGCCATGCCGACAAAAATTAATAAGTCAACATATAAAAATTCTACGAAATGAATGGTTAATACGATTAATTAAATGAGTATTAATATATTTAAGATGATGTTAACAGGGTCGTGCCCTACATGAGATGGAGATAAAATTGTCTTCCTTCCAATGGAGCCTAAGTCCTGTGCTTGATAATGATGAAGAGGGTGACCAGTTTCCTATCCAGTGTTGTTCATGGTTTCAAATTTAATGCCCAAGTTGGAAATATATGAGAAAAGGTTGAGCATTCAATTGCCAATTCCCCATCCCATTCCTGTCATGACAAAAGGTCGATCTTTAGTGCTTTTATTATGGGATTCTTCTCCCCTTTTCCTGACTAATTGATTAAAAGATAACTATCTTTTAAAAGTGCCTAACGAAATTCATTATAGGGTTCTAACGGTTGTGACAAATCGATTGCCAAGTTGGCCAATGGCTGCCACTTGCTGGATAGAGTCAGTGTTCTCTGCATGTAGATGTAAGCATGACTTGATAAAGTGTTCCATGAAACATGGCAAAATGAAAGCAACCTGTGTTGCAAATTGTCATGGTTTCTGCCTAACTACACTACCCTTCTTGTCACTTGCTAAGTGCAAAAGAACCAGAAAGAAGAAAGGGCACATCTCTGCAACATATCAACTTCATTTTTACATCCCCTTTTATTTTATTTTATTTTTTCAAGGGCTGCAACTGATTCAGATAGATGGGTGAAGTGTACAATAAAAGTAGGACTTTTTTGTTGCTCAATGACTGTATTTATGGTGTAACTAGAGTGTAAAGTTGAGGGCATGGAAACTCAAGTATGGTTTCTTTTTCTGGTCTCTGATGTTAAACCATTGAGACTTCTGCTGGCACAATGATGCAACTGCCCTTTTCAGTGATTCTGGTCCGCACACCAGGACTCCAATGTTAGAACCATCCGTTTCATTTAGGAACTTGGAGAATACATCTGATGAGAATCCAAATGTGTTAGAACAATTGCCGAGAAAAAGTTACAAAAGTATATCAGAATGAAGGGCAGATATGACCATACCTTCCAAATTAGGCCTTCCTCCAAAATGGACTTCATGTTCCTCAACAGCACCTTTTGTTTCGGTTGAACCAAGTTCCTTTACTTTTTCTTCCCTTTGGGAGACAAGTGGTATTTCTTTCTTCACCTTTCTCCATCTCAAAATAATTGCTACCAATGTGGTGCATGCTAGAGATATGATGAATGAGGATATGATGAGTATATCAGCAACCCAAGAGGGGCTCTTTTCTTTTGGGGCCTTGTTTTTGGAGGAAAGAGCCACTTTTAAAGAGTGAAAACTTTTCTTCTCAGAGGGAACAAATATATTGTTGAAACAGATAACAAAAACGAAGAACACGATGGAAGCAATTCCAGCCAATGCAGCAATCCGAAGCAGACTTTCTGGTCCATGTATTGCATAAATTGGACCTTTTGTGCCTAAGTGAACTGTCTGCACTTGAGATGTCTCACTAAGTATTTCTCCTACTGTTGCACCAGACTGCTTTTCTTGGGTCACAAAAACTTCTAGTTTCAGATGCCATTTCTGTGAGGGTTGGTTCTGCAGTAGGGACGAAACTGAGTTTAACAAGCCAATGTCCTGGGACTTCTTCACAACATATATCAGGTGCATTCTGGAAGGGATTCTACCTCTACAGCTGCTTTGAGCTGCAGCAATTTCATGCAGTATGCTCAGGAATGGTGTTATTCCAATTCCACCAGCAACCAAAAGTAGACTGTCATATCTGCAAAGAATTTTTGGCTATGACGGTGATAATCTAATGAAATTTGTAACGAAGAATATATCAGCAGATCGGTTTTTAGATATGAAATTTTTTCATGCTATATAATTCTTTTGCGCACCTGAGAAAGATCATAGAGGAAGGACCATAAGGGCCTTCTATTGCAACAGGTATGCACTTCATCTTATCAGCATTAGAATCTAGCCCAGCCTGTATCATGTCATAGAGAGAACTTGTCCACCGTCCATCACACTTAACTATGACAGACATTCTGTGATTATCGATAGTTGAACTCGACGTTATGCTGAAAGAATGCCACTGAAAATTGGATATACTTGGTATCTTCAGAAATATCACGCTTGTGGGGGTATACCTTAATCCTGAAATGAGTACAGAAACCACATTTCAAACGTTTCTTCACATGTAGTATTTCAGTACAAAGAGGTGACTAAGAATTTACCTGAGTCTTTTGGCAGAATAAGTTCAACAGCTTTACATGGGTATAATCTTGCTGAAAGAATGTAAGTTTCAGGCCTTGACTGTATGATGCGGAGTAGTTTGTCAATGCCAAAGAGAAAAATTCCAGGGAAGATCATATAGAAGTGTCGATCCCCAGCATGAAGCAAGAAAAATACTATGAAGATTATGTACAGGTGGTGTATGTAATAAAAGATTTCAAATCTTTTCCTCCTTATTTGAGGAAGCGATGTAATCCACATAATCAACCCTGTAACAAGAGTAATCTCTCCAGCAAGGTATATCCGGCCTGTTCTCTGCCATTTTGTGATCTGTTGTTGAAAGACAGCAAGGAGGAGGGATAGAATGTGCAAATTTAAAGAAGTGTCAGATGCTGGTAGAAGATAACGAGTACTAATGAGATTCATATTGAAAGGAGATTGAACAAACTGCAATAACCTCATCCAGGATGTTGTGGCTAATGCCCCAGATGAATAAGGTGCTTGCACCATGAAAAGTAGCAAAACATATCATTGCAGTCCCTAGCCATATATGATATCTCACTGAAGCTTCAAACCGGATGCCAAGTATTCGAAAAACAGCCAGTCCCCTTAAGATTGGCAGAAGAAGCAAAGTTAGGCAGGCTTCTGCTAGCAAACCAAATCGGGTTGCCACTCTTAGATACTTCAGTTGCCATCTAAAACACAGGTAACACGTAAGTAATGGTGATATTCTTGATTTCTCAGCATCTGTCATGTTTAGTAAGAGCTTTTAAGAACTCACAGATCCAACTTCAGTGATTCAACCGGTGTCAGCTTCTTAAAATCCTGAGATATGCGTTTATAAAATGTCCATGCTAGAAAGAGGGTGAAGAGAAATACTGCCAGTATCTCTACACTGGATAAAATGCCAATAAGTTTACTTATAACTAGTGGATTTGAGAAAGCAGCTGCTGAACTCCTTACTTGTCTGTCACAAAAAATTAAGCAGAAAGAGTGTTAAGCAAAAAAAAAAAATTTGCAGGTTGCAATTTAATGGCATGATCATATTACCTGCTTCTGTGCTCCCAAGGTTGCAAATTCAAGTAGACAAGTCCAATCATAGCCAGGGCAATTACAGGGAATGTATACACAGCAAAGTCAAGACCTATATGATATCCATTATTGGAAATTAATGTTTATAACATCTTTTACAGACAATTCTTGCTGGGGAAAGAGATGAATGATAGAATCATGTTAGAGAAGAGAATCAAAAACAAATTGAAAAAGGTGTTTTTCAGCATAAGTAAAGCCTATTTTGATAATATCTTAAGTATTTACCATAATAACCAAACACTGTATCCTGAGCACTGGCTTCTGCTCCTTTCCATTTTCTTGTCCAGAAGTTTGTTGGTTTCAGTAGCCAGAGAGATATCCAGCCTGTGCTTATTAAGACCATCAATACTTTGAGAACAGTGAGAATACTGGCTTTCCCCATCTCTTTCTTCTAAACTGGTTGCTGGAAGGAGGTTTGTGAGTTGCATATAGTATGAAAAAGGGTCTCTATATAAAGAGCTGTGGGGAAAGAGCTGGCACCACTAGGTGATAAAAAAGACTGTTCTAAGCCCCAACTAGCTTTAAGGAGTGCCCACCACTTGCAAAGTCATTTCCTTGTGGTTGGCAATTCAAATAAGGAATCTTCCGCTGTATCTAAGTAGTTTACCTTCCATGATAAGAAGTTGACATTTTTTCTTGGAGGAAATGAAAGTGACTGCGGATCATCTCCTTACATATGACATAGTCTAGCAAATACATATTTCATTCTCATATTATTATTAGACATCATAATCTGGCGAGGTTTTGATTTGCTATCAGTTAAATGAATTGTCCCCAAATTACATAGTGGATATATGGTCCATCCACTTTCTTTTCTCCTCTTTCCTTCTTTTTCCTAACAAGTCGCTCCTTTCAAGAGGATTCAACTCCAACTCACCACAGCAACAATCTTAAAAGGAATGGTTTAAGTTTCTGTATTTTGTGAACCCCTTTTTCATTATATTGAATCATAATCATAAGATGCTTAACAGATCTGTTAATATGCATTTATCCAAAAAAGAAAAAATGAAAAAGGATTTCTTCATATGGCCGTAGGATTAACTTTGTGTTTGTCTTTTAGCATCTCTCTTAATCATAACTTGTAGCCAGTTTCCTCCACAAAGCAAATGATGGACTAATTGGACAAGCCATGTGGGGTAACTTGGAATTGAATCCACAAAAAGTGGCAGCTAGAGTTTTCACTACATGACTTGATGAGTTTGTGCACTGCAAGATGGATAAATCAAAACTAGCAAAGAAAATGAAGGTCTTATTGCTCCCCTAGAGAACAAAATCACCAATACCAGATGATTAGATGAAGTCTAGACCTAGCTTATCTTGTGAGTTGTGGCCTTCCAAAAATTAGAGGTGCTTGCCTTCCTTCTAACTCCAAATTTCATCATTTGCAAAGTAACTCGCTTCACCTTTTACTTGAACATCATATATATATGTCATCAGTTCCTACTTTCCACTTGAGTTCATAATTTCATATTATTCCCTATAACTCCAAATTTCCACTTGAGTTAATTGGTGGCATATCCAAATGATTATTCTCATTTGGAAATTTGTGAACCATTTATTTCCTTTCGCTTCCTCAATCTTCTCATAATCTTCAACAGCTTTGTACCTTCCAATTTGTGATTCAAGCTTTCCAATGAAAGAGAACCCTCTATTCAAGCATAATTCTAGTAACTAATAGGCATTACTAATACTTAGTGCAGGCATACAAGGAAAGCATTAGATAAGAACTGAAGAACATGATAGTCATTATCAAAAACCAAAAAATAAAACATGTGACAGCTCTATTATATAAAGTTGTCTTATACATCTTTGAAATTTAAAATTGAACTAAGTCCTTTAGTTTTAAGTAATCCATAGGTAATTTTATACTTAGTAATAGTAATTTAATTTATGTCATGGCATTTATCATTTATGCACTTTCATTGAATTTCTTGTTAAAATCTCTCATTTCAGCCTCTAATTAATTGATTTTTTGATATTGAAGGATGTGCAAGGACTTGAAACTCAAATGGCAAAGGATGGTGCAAGTAACATAAGAAAGGTTTTCGAACATGCTGTAATATTTTAAGCATAACTCAAGTTACAAAACTCCAATCGACATGATTTTTCAACCTACGAAAAGCTAAGAGGAAAAGCTACAACTTTGATATTTAACACTTCACCCAATTCAAAAGGAATCTTGGTAAAAAAAAATGGAAAAATTTGACTGATTGCAGCAGATTACAGTCAATGTTGACAGAAGCTTGGGTGCCTAGGCATCAATTGCACTGTCTAGCATGTTCAAAATAGCCACTAAACAAAACCTTGGGCGCCTAGGCACCAACAAGTCATTTTTGCACATTTTTGCCTATTCGATTTTACATCAAATGGCTATAAAAAGGGGTATAAATACAATCATTTTTAAGGCTAAAGAGGAGGCATCTTGAGGAGCAACTTCAGAGGTAAAAAGGAGTATAAGATCGTTGCAATTAGGAATTAGTTGGGTGGTTTGTTATAGAATAGACATACACCTATTAACCATATATAGTCAATTTATAGGACCTATACTTATGAACTTTAGCTTAATTAATTAATTAATTATAGACATATAGAGAATTAAATTAAGTTAGGGCATTGTACGATAACTCGACAGAAAGCTTAATTAATTAGCTATAAACATATAGAGAATTAAATTAAGTTAAGACATTATACGATAACTCGACAGAGAATTGTACATGCTTAAGGATCTTAGACTAGCATTAGTTTTCTATAAAAGTAGATAATTAGTCAATCTTAAGTCTAAATGAAGTATTAATTGAAACCATAATCCTAGGTACTACCCTACTATTTTCCAACTCAATTTACTTGTATTTTTTTTAGCTTAGTTCACTAATTTAGACTTGCTACTTTAATTTTTTCATTTTCAATTAATTTCCATTTTAGATTTCTTTGGATAAGATTAGATTGCCTAATTTTAGTAATTAACAAGAATTTAGATACAATTTCCGGAAATGATAACTCACTTACTACTATATTACTTATTGACCATGTATACTTGCATGATATTTTGCTGAATTGATTAAGTTTCAAAGCAATTTGCCTTGATAAATTAACAAGCAACATCCACCGGAAAAATGAATTTATCTACCTTCACTAACACATCCTCCACAATCCCTCGATGATAAGTGAGAAAGCAATTAGCTAGCTGTAGTGTCACCGTGATTAGCTTGATTTTTCCCAATCTTAACTTCTGATAAATTGACAAAGGATAAATCGAATTTATTTTGTCAACTGTTCTATCTTGAGCCACAACAAGATCAGTTTTAGTGTTGTGTTGGAACCAAATTTTGAGCACAGTTCAATTTATTTTCAACCCACACCTTATCTCAAGCATGTTCCCGGCCCAAGGGAATCCATTAGGTAATTATTTTTTAAACTAAATTAATTACCTAACCTAACCTAAAGATGACAGGATAACATGGTGAGAGCTGGCAGCCCAAATCCAAAGCCCATTTCTTTGATTGTAGTTGCAAGGCCGAGGGGCAAGGGCCGATTCACTTCGTCTTTGTTGAAGAGTTGGAGACCCTGCAAAGCGGCTCAAGGTTGGGTGATTTAAGGCAGATTCCTGGCCCATTGCCCCATCATATATAACTTAGAAGAAGGACAAAACAGAGAAAAGTCTACCAGGAAACCCAGAAAGAGCCTGCCCCAGGGCCAGTTGTTTTCTAAAACTTACTGGCAGAACATGACGCATTATTCTAGATGGAAGAGATGTGTTGCACTCGTCCGACCCCAGATGTATCTGTAAAAGAGATCCCAAAGGAAACAGACAACACATCTTTTCCCCAAAAGATTCCAATATCCAACAGGACACATTGCATCATTACCATCTCCTTTTACTGCAGCTTCATTCCATCTAAGTTTACCCAACAAAAATTGATTAATACACGGCAAAGACCCAACATGGCAATGCATGCAAATGCAACCAGGACTTGGACCACTCAGCTTGGAAAGCATAACAGCAATGCAATCATCTTTGATCATCCCCCTTTTTTCTGTGACTGAAAATTCTAAGGCCACACTTTGTTTTGTTGCAACAGTTGATTTAACATGTGCAACAAGGACATATAATTAAGACCCAGGCTTCAAATATGAGGATAATAGGCAAGATGCTACCTCCCCAAATACAAGGTCAAATTAAGACCTTAAAACTAGACAGATGGAGGAGAAGAAAAGGTAGAAAGGCCTTGTAGAATAGAAGAAGAAAAAAATAAAAAGAGACGGGTCATTTTTTGTTGTGAGTTGTGACATATCATAAAACCAATTCGCCTGCAAACCTTGACGGAAGAGAATCCCTCTTTTTTTTTCCCCTCTTTCTTTTGTGGCATTGAGAGCAACGACAAGTTCATCTCATAAAACCTCCAACCCACTAACACCAAAATCTCGTTTGTTTTCCCTATCTGTCTCTCTCCCTCTTTCACCCTTCTGTGCCTTTTTGTTCTTTATGTCTTTGTTTGTAAAAAACTAGAGAGAGAGAGAGAGATGGAAGAAGAAAACTATGTGCCGGTAGACTCCATGCAGTATTACACAGCTCGGATGATGTCTCCGGAAATCGTAGAGATCGGAGAAGAGAGTAAGAGCTTTGCAGGAAGCAAAGATGGAAGTTGCAGCGATGTTTATGTAGCTGTTGGCAGAGATGACTTAGATGTGTTGAAATGGGCACTTGACCATGCTGTTTCTCCTGGAGCTCGGGTTTTTCTTGTTCATGTTTTTGCTCCCATAACTTTCGTACGTACGCCAGGTATTAAACCCGAAGTTCCTTTCTTTCTTTTCTTTTTAGTTCTTGATTTCCTGATGAGCTTCTTCATGTTCTTGCTACTATTTCTCTGCAACCATCTGCCCTGGTAAGATTCTTTTTAAGTGTTTTATCTGCATGTTGGAAATGTTTGTTGATAGTTGGGAAGTTATCAAAGAACCAGTTGAACGAAGAACAGCTGAGAGTTTATGTTAATGAAGAGAATAACAGGAGAAAGAACCTCTTGGCAAAATACATTCGCTTGTGCATTGACTCCAAGGTTGGAGCATTCGACCATGCATTAAACTTGCCCCAAAAGACTTTTTAACAGTGAGAACTGATCATTTCTACTTCCCTGCTGCAGGTGACAGTGGATACGATGCTGATTGAGAGCAATTCCTTGTCCAAAGCAATCCTTGAGCTCATTCCTGTTCTCAACATCACCTGCCTTGTCATCGGATCCAAACATCCACCTAGCTCAAGGTATCATCGAATGTTTCACCAAGAAGCCTAACTGCTAAACCAATCGATCACTAACTTTTCATGATGTTCTTCAGGCAGAGGAGGAGAAAACAGAGGATAGGAGAATTGATCAAGAAGAATGCTCCGGACTATTGTGAGGTTACCGTTGTCCATGATGGCAAGAAGGTTCAAGATTGCCAACAGGAACCAGAGCAGGTCCATTCATCCCAAGAATCCAGTCCCCAAAGACCAGGGCTCATCCCCGAAAGGAATTTCTTCCAGTGTGTATGCTTTACAGGCAAGTTCAATTGAGCCTGTGCTGGGTTCCCCTGCGCATCAATGGGATGATCTACAAGGAAAAATCATAGTTTCCCATTTTATTCCTCCATTTTCTATAAACTCGAAAGATACCATTACTGCCTGATTGATCTACTCTTGATGCTGAATGTAAATTGGAAAACTGATAATGATAAAGAGATTTAGTGAAAGTCATTGCAATACTGTGAAAGTGCTTCACTTGGAGATGTTAGCATCAAATAATAGCAATAGTTTCAACATGATCAAGATGTCCATCATCCCCCTGGGCCATAGTCTGCTAAAGCAAAAAAAAACCTACAGGGCTTCAGGATTCATGACAAGCAAGCAGTTTGAATCATATTTTTCCATTGGCATTTAAGAACCATTAAGTTTAGATAAAATTTAGCCTTTTAGTGGTCGGCCCTATTCTCGTACCATAATTAGAGGTCCCTGCCTTCAGCTTTTTCTTTTGTTCCTGTATTGAAGCAGACATGGAAGTTTATAATGAACCATAAACTCTAAAAAAGTACAAAGAAAATTATTTCTTTTTTCTCCAGCTGCATGATATTGTGCCATATACAAAAAATGAACAGTTCTAAATTCTATAAAGTTAAATAAAAATTTGATTGATCATTTGATATAATTGCTATGCTTGGTTGGAGGATATGGATACAAGCCAAAAAATTATGGTTTCGGCCATCCTTGGGGCTTGACCATTTGGATCGTTAGGGTAAGTTCCTTCTGTTGACAGCCTATCTAGTTCTGTTTAGGTTCTCAGCCATCCATGCTCTTTGAGTAGTCAATCTGGCTTTGAACCTACATGCCTATGACTTCGTTGAATATCCTAAGTTTGAAACTTTCTACACATGAATCCCGTAAAAAGAAAAAAAATCAGCCTAATTCAACTCAACTAAAATTGAATTTAGAGCTTGTTTAGTTTGGCTTTTTTCTAACTTAAAAGCTATTATGAAGTTCTTATGAAAAATAATAACTTTTAAAATTAAGTTAAAATTATTTAGTAAATTTCTTTTTATAAGTTATAATTTTTGTTAAAATTATCATAAAATGTATTTTTTTAGAGAGTAATATTGTAATTATTTTTAACAAATGAGGATATTTTTGAAACAAAAATAAAAATTCTCTTATATTTTTAAAAGAAGAGAAGAAATTTTTTTTAAAATTTTGTTCTTAAAAAAAAAGCTACTTTTTAAGAGTTTTTTAAAAAATCATGTTTAACCTGATTTTTACTTTTAAGAGATAGATAAATTAAAAATAAATTAAGCCAAACATGCACTTAATATTAAGTTGCACGGATCTAAAAATGCCTTATTGTATCATATATATTTGTTAACACATCAGAGTTTGAAAAAGAAAAATCTTCTCATAAAAAGAATTCATAAACAAACATAATTCTATACAAAAATTTATGAATATATATATATATATATTTTAAATGAATAAATATAGAGTATAATTTTCCTAAACGTTTCTCTCGTCTCCCAAATCCAGTGTGAAGAACTGAGTACTAGAGTCGGGGATTCTTAAGATTGCAGCATGTCACAGCTTCCATGTGAATGTTGAATCCCAACTGGCAATGAGAGGTTCACCAATTCCCCCAATGATGTATATGAAAGGGATGTAACCTGTGGGCAAAACAACGCTCTATTATCAATATTTACGTTTATAAACCTTTCAAGATTTTTTAGCTGTTTGATGTTTTGAATCGTTTGACGTGATTAACAAATTACATTTCATTTTTCAAGCCATGTTTAAGCAATTTGGCAATAACTTAAAACAGATTCAATTCTCATTCTTAAATGGAAGATAAGCTAAAATTTTGTACATAAGCAAATAATTAAATGAATGTAAAAAGTAGTTGTTCATCCATTCTTTGAGAGAAGAAAGAAAGAACGCAAACATCTAACTTTACTATGATTCCTCCACCAGCAATAATTGAGAGAAGAATCCTTCAATTCCAAATGTCACTCTCTAAGCAACCACTACGCTTTGTTCCCTTTCACCTTTTTGTTGCTAGCCAAGATATGTCCATTTGGTTTTGCTTGATTAAAACAATTCGGAAACCATGCAAAGGGCCGCACTGTCACAAGGTAAGAGACCTTCAGAGGTCATAGTCTGATACGTGTCCTGCCATAATGCATGGGAATTAACCCCTAGACCTCTATATGGGCTATACATGGGATTTATTTGATCTTTCCCTGTTTCTTTGGATAATAAAATACAAATTTATCTCCTAATAAGGTTTTTCTAATCTTAACCAAATCTGTATCTAGGCCTTGTCTTTCTTTTCTTGTGGTACAGAAAAGAAGAAAAAGAAATTATGGGCTTTGCCTGGAAGAGTTGGAAGTTGCTATTTGCAAGTATTAATCAGTTCTAGGCATTTCTGTCCAGAGCCCATGAAGGAAAAGGATGTGACCAAACCCAGAGTCCGAGACCCAGAGGAGACATTGTGCTTGGGAATTTGGACTATCCCTCCTAATTCCAAACTCAATGTATAAATTCTGACATTTTTCCCTCCCAAGGTCCCTACATGGATAATTTGGGTAATTAGCTTTGCTTTGTCGAAGATTTTCTTTCATACCCATCTCTCCAAACCAGCGAAACCAAGTATTGATATTAACAGATTCAGAAAAAAAGTTTTTTTCTCTTATTTAATTGGTTTTTAAAAAAAAAATCTCTTTTTTCGTAAAGCTTTGTTACCGCTTCGATGAATCCTTACGACCGTAGATACGGCGACCCCGAATCTTACCGTCAGCGAAGGAGGTACTTCCGGCTGTTCCCCAGATCTATACCTGCCCCACCCGGCAAGATTGATAAATTATTTATTTTTTCCTATGATTTGCTGAGTTTTTTTTCTTTTTTGTTTGCAGTGATTTCATGGGCCAACCGCCTCCGGTAGGCCTACCAGCTATGGGCCCGGAAATGGTTCCGCCAGCTGGTGCTACCTCTTATCCCCGTGGTGGAAACGTTCCTTACGGAGGCCCACCGACTGCGCAGCCGCCGACTTTTCAGGGAAGAGTATCCGGAGCCGTCCCAGGTACAGGAAATTTCGATACGTACCCGAGCTTCCAACCAGTCGCGGGAAGATTAGAGATGGGCCGCGGTGGGGGCATGGGTAATGGTCATGTTGGAGACAGGAGAAGCGACGGGGCGAGAGGTCGTGGTGGCGGCTTCAGAGGTGGTGGAGGTGGTCGTGATGGCCGTGGTGGTGGTGGGAGGGGTTATGGGGGAAGGCACGGAGGGTCGTCTAGAGGGGATTTAGACAATGTTTCGCTTCCAAGGCAAAATTTTGGAAATTTGGTTCCTTTTGAGAAGAACTTTTATGTTGAGAGTCCTGCAGTTAGAGGAATGACAGAGCAAGAAGCTATGGTTTATCGTAAAACACGGGACATTACAATTCAAGGACATGATGTTCCAAAGCCAACAAGGATGTTCCATGAAGCCAATTTTCCTGGTACATCTACATTGGATTGTTTCCAATTTTTTTGATCTAAATTTGATTTTATCTTATTTTATGTAATTTTTATGTGTTAGATTATTGCCTTGAGGTTATTGCTAGATTGGGTTTTGTTGAACCAACGCCAATTCAGGCTCAAGGGTGGCCTATGGCTTTGAAGGGTAGGGATTTAATTGGCATTGCTGAGACTGGTTCTGGTAAAACGCTGGCATATTTGCTGCCGGCATTGGTGCATGTTAATGCGCAGCCACGATTGGGTTAGTACTCATCATCAGTTCATGTGCTTTTTTAGGTTGTTGTGGTGTTCATTTGAATGCAATTGCTCATTTTTTTTGTTTCTATAACTGTGTAGCGCATGGTGAGGGTCCTATTGTATTAATATTAGCACCTACGAGAGAGTTGGCTGTTCAGATTCAAGAAGAAGCTGCCAAGTTTGCGACTCATGCTAATATCAGAAGTACTTGCATCTATGGTGGTGCTCCTAAAGGACCACAAATTCGGGATCTTAAAAGAGGTATTTCTAATTCTCTCTGTGAAATGTATTCACCTTTATGGCATTGAGGTTACTCCAGTATTCAATTTAAGGTTTTCCTATGCTAGGTGTTGAGATTGTAATTGCTACACCTGGTCGACTGATAGACATGCTAGAAGCTCAACACACAAGCTTGCAAAGAGTGACTTACCTTGTTCTGGATGAGGCTGATCGAATGTTGGATATGGGGTTTGAGCCTCAAATAAGAAAAATTGTTGCTCAGGTAGCTCTATTTGTTGTCAAGTTGTCTTCTTTTAGATTATTGTCCATTGTACATTTGTACATCAGTTCTGTAAGCTTGGTATAACTTTATTCTATATTAAGGAATGTAGTAGCAAAATGTTATTTATTGCATACATGGTACTTGCATATTGCAGAAGGCATACTTATTGGCATTGAATTCTGAAAATATGTTAGAAAATGCATAAGTCAATGATATAGTTGTCAAAAAGTAGTTTAAACTGGTGAAGCAGAGTAATTGCTCGTTTACACTGAATGATGGCAATGCTTTTAGCCACATTCAGATGTGCTAATGTTTTCATTATTCAATTTAGAACAAAGGTGTATGTTTTAAATTAATTGTGATTCTTGATGTCTGCTTTAGACCAAAGTGGCATCTTTTGTGCCAAGGCTGTTGCATTTTAGTTAATTTCATCCAGTTATCTTGTGTTGTTTAGACTGCTAGTCTTTTTGAGTAATATTTCTGCATCACAATCCTGTCAAAAGAAAATGCTTTGGATCTTTATGTGACCATTTTGGTTTTATCCATAATCAGATTCGGCCTGACAGGCAAACATTGTACTGGAGTGCAACATGGCCAAGGGAGGTTGAGTCTCTAGCAAGGCAGTTTTTACGCAATCCATATAAGGTTTTGAGATGAAGTTGTTAAGGCATCTATGTTTGGATACGTTGATATATTTTTTGAGGTGCTCATGCTTATTCAGTTCCAAAATTGTTGATGTTTAGGTTATCATTGGATCACCTGATCTTAAAGCAAACCAATCTATAAACCAAGTTGTTGAAGTCGTAACAGAGCTGGAAAAGTACAACAGGTTTGTCTCTGCAACTTGTTTTAGGGAAAGTTTTATTTTGTATTGTGATATTAATGGTTGATCTCTCTCTGTGCAGGCTAATCAAATTGCTCAAGGAAGTGATGGATGGGAATCGAATACTCATATTCATGGAGACAAAGAAGGGATGCGACCAAGTTACTAGGCAGCTGAGAATGGATGGATGGCCTGCTCTATCCATCCATGGTGATAAAAACCAGTCTGAAAGAGATTGGGTCCTGGCTGAATTTAAGAGTGGCAGAAGTCCCATAATGACTGCTACTGATGTGGCTGCACGGGGTCTTGGTAGGATCACTGTGTGTTCGGAGTCTTAGTATATTCATGTAGGTCTTGAAATGGTGAAGATAAGCGAGTCTGCCAGCTGCTGTCCAGTTTCCTGAGAAAATAATTTGTGGCTTAGGTGCAAAGGAGGTGCCATGATGTGCATAAAGAATCTGTGAACATATATATCTTTTAACTCATAAGCATGATCCTCCACTTAAAGGGAATTATGAGTTGGATTGAGGAACATAGTGGTTTCTCATATTCATTAGATGTACCCTAATATAATTGGCTACTACCTTATGCTTATAGCTCATGTTACATGGACACAGGGAGCACAGTTTGCCTATCTAGCTGAGCCAGTAATCTATAATTTGGGTGGTGTACTGTGAAAACACAGGCTGCTCTGTTCCTTTGTTCAGAAAATTTGTATTTCCTGATTTTAAGTTTGGGGAAAAGAAAATTAGAAAGCTCTCTTATGTGAGGTTATGTATTTGCTTGAATTGTCTGAATTGGCATGGCTCCTATAATCAAGTGTCTAAGTAACATAGCTGAAGCTGAAGTTAGTGTCACCCACCCACGGTTATGGAGCTGGTTTGTTGTGGCAGCCTGGTTGACTCACATTTGCTTATATTCCCTGATTGGATACGAAAATGGTGGTGGTGAAGCTGCTCCTTATCCCTGCAAGGTTAAGGTGGGCACATTTATCTAATGAATGTGTTATCTTAATATTGATCATTTGGATCTTAGGGTGCAGGGATAAGGGAGGTTTTGAAACTTTCTAGGGTTCTTAATGTATTGAACCTGCTTAGTGAAAGAATATTGCATGTAATTTAAAGTTTTAGTGATCTTCACTGATCATTTGATCTAGCGTTAGAAACAATGTCAACCTGAGAAGCTGGCTGTTGTAATTGATTTCAAGCAAATCTCTTACATGGCCAGCCAGAGAGCTGTGCTTGAGTTACTTAGTTTTACTTGGAGCCTTAAATTTCTCCCAGCTTTATCTTTGTCTTGACCCTGTAGATCTTTTGTTCTGATTTTCCTTTGTTTGCTGTAGATGTAAAGGACATAAAGTGTGTGATCAACTATGATTTTCCTTCCAGCCTGGAGGATTATGTACATAGGATTGGTCGAACTGGTCGAGCAGGGGCTAAGGGAACTGCTTTTACCTTCTTCACGCAGGCAAATGCAAAGTATGCTAGGGACCTTATCAAGCTCCTGCAAGATGCAGGGCAGGTTGTCTCTCCTGCATTATCTACATTGGCCCGCTCTGCTGCTTCAAGTTTTGGAGGTAATACTTTGTTTAGGAAACTGTTGGCAAAAGTAAATGAATGACTGAATAAGACTTTCTGGATTTAACCTTGGATAATCAACACTTTTCCTTTCGTTTTTAGGTTCCAGGGGAAACTTCCGCTCCAGAGGACGTGGAGGTTACGGTAATCGTTCTTCGATATCAGGATCAAATACAATACCTCTTGGTGCAAGGAGGCCTTGGTAGATTGCATCTATGTGTTTCTTGCAAGTACCTGTGTCTATGTCCAACATATATCCGACAGACATGGATAGGGAGGTACAACCCTCCAAATATACGGAAAAACTTAAAACTTGAGCCGTACCTGTCTCGGACACATATCCGAATCTGACACTCATCCCCAAATCCAAGTACCATAGGTTTGCATAGTGTTGCTGCTTCTATGAGCCCTGATATCCAGGAGATTGTTTTACAGTGTTCTGTGTAGGATAATGTTTTACAGATTCATATGAAAGTGAATGGAAATGTTAGTTTGGCATATCAGTTGTGCCTGTCTTACTTATTTTGTCCATATACCAAGATGATTAATAAGAGAAAAACTGCAAATTTATTCTTTTTTTAAAGTTCAAAATCTGGCCATTGCAGCCTAAGGTCTCCATCCCCAACTATTCTACAGACAGCACAAGCAATCAGAGCAAAGATTCTTTATATTTTCGGGGTTGGAAGAGTAAAGAATTAAGCTTCCTCTTATCAGACTTATCACAAGTTAATCTAAGAATAAATAAATATTACTCTTTCCATTTCGTTGTACGTCACAAGAATTCAGTTTTGATCATTTTTTTAAAATAAAATTAAAGTTTTAATAAATATGGTTTGAAAAGTTTGAAATCATAATTTACAAGTTTTATTTTTAAAAATTTTAAATTTATTTAAAATTTTAATAATCAAAATTAAATTTTACTTTAATTAAAAAATTAATGAAAGATAAATATAATAATTTTTTCAGATGGAAAATGAATTTACCAAAGGCCGAAGGAGCGGTAGAACTAGAGAAGATGAAGACCAGGCCCAGCCCAGAAACGCACTGTTCTGAGCAGGAAAACTGGGAATATTCATTTGTAAGGACAAATAGGTAAATTCACACTGCCAGACTCCTCTATATATTCCACAAAAACCCTAATTCCAATCCCTTGCGCCACTCCTCCTTTCTTTCTGAAGCAGCTGCCTCAAAGCGAGACATACCCAGAACCAGGAAATGACGACCCGTTTCAAGAAGCACCGGAAGAAGAGAGGCCACGTGAGCGCGGGCCATGGTCGTATCGGCAAGCACAGGAAGCATCCCGGAGGTCGCGGTAACGCCGGAGGCATGCATCACCACCGGATCCTCTTCGACAAGTACCATCCGGGTTACTTTGGTAAGGTCGGTATGCGTTACTTCCACAAGCTTCGCAACAAGTTCTACTGCCCCATCGTCAACATCGACAAGCTCTGGTCTATGGTCCCTCAAGATGTTAAAGACAAGGCCAAGTGTTCCAAGGACTCTGCCCCTTTGATCGATGTTACCCAGTTCGGTTACTTTAAGGTTTTGGGTAAGGGTGTTTTGCCTGAGAATCAGCCTATTGTTGTCAAAGCCAAGCTTGTTTCTAAGACTGCTGAGAAGAAGATTAAGGAGGCTGGTGGGGCTGTTGTGCTTACTGCTTAGGCTTTTTGAATAATTTTTGAAGATGTTTTAGGGTGGACTCGTAGTTATTTTTTTCACTCTTAATGTTATTATTAGTGCTTAAGTGTCATTTCGTTTTGAGTTTTGATTTGCAATGAACTTGTTTACTGATATATGGATCCATTTCCTTTTTTGTTATTCAGCATCATGATGCATTTTCATTTAGTTATTATTAGTACTTTATTTGGTTGGCTGATAGAATTATTTTTACTTGTATGACGCTGTGTGGGTAATTGTGATTTTAGTTGAAATGCTGACACCATCTGTTTAGTTATTTATTTCCATGTCTTGATGGAGAATTATGTGGAATTGTTCTAGTAGCATTACAGATGTTTATGGTTTTTGTTGATTTGGATGTCTGAAATCTTGTGCTTTGGAAGCTGTAGCAATATTTTGGGAATAGTTATGGTTCTTTTGTTTAAGGGCATTAGCTTATTTTCTCTGCAACATTGCTTGTTATGGGAGATATGGAATTGTATGCAATATTGATACCATTAGAACTTAGAAAACATTTGTTTGGTATCAAGTGCAGAGCTATTTCTTTAACAGAATGATAGAAAACATGAATGAAATTTCAATGACAACGATCACGGCTAATTATGTTGGAACCAGTTTGATAATTTTGTTAAGATTTGGTTTTCTTGCTCTAGAATTGCTTCTCATGGCTGTTTTGAGCGTTTGCTTTTCCTTGTTCCTTTACAAAAGCATGTACTTTTGAAGCTTATTTTCCTTGGTTGTCTGAAATTTTGTCCTTTGGAAGCTGTAGCCATGTTTTGGGATAGTTTAAGGTTCTTCTGTTTTGGGGCATTAGCTTATTTTCACTGCAAGATCGCTTATTATGTCAGATATGGAATTGTATGTGATACTGATACTGTTAGAACTTGGAACATTTGTTTGGTATCAGGAGCAGAGCTATTTCTTTAACAGAATGATAGAAAACATAAAGGAAATTTCAATGACAAAGGCCCCAGCTAATTATGTCGGAACCAGTTTGATAATTTTGTGAAATTTTGGTTTTAGTAGTCTAGAATTGCTTCTCATGGCTGTTTTGCGCTTTTGCTTTTCCTTGGGCCTTTAGAAAAGTCTTTTACTTTTAAAGCTAATTAGACCTTGATAATCTTTAGATGAATAAATTAGATTTGTAGTTTCAGTTGAGTTTGATGTCCCTTAACCATTCTGAGACAAAAATACTTCTAAGTTCATTTCTGTTATTGAGAAAGCATGGCTTTGTGTAAATGCCCCTTCTCCAATGGCTCAGTAATGATTAATGGATGATGCTATATTTTATTTGTGCCATATTTATGGAAGAACACACTACATGATGAGGGAAGAGAGGGTGAAAATGTTGTTGGCATGTATTTTTAGGCACAACAAAACTAGCCATGTAAATATTGGGAGGGTTGATGGGGGTCACTGACTCACTGGTCAGGGCAGCTCTTATAACCAATGAGTTAATACCTACAAATTTCAATAGCATTCCCCTTCTCTCAGTGTATATGTTTTACCATGAGAATGCCATGACAAAAGATCATGTAATAGGCAAAAAATTCCCAGAATGAAAGACCCCGGATGAATATATATTTTAACACTACTCGAGCCTAGAAAGTGCCCATTCTGTTCTACTGCTAGTGTCCATGGATAGCATTAGGGTATCACTTTTTGAACAAGAGTAGGCTAAAGCATGAGCAAGGCCCTGGCCCATGGACAGCAAGCTGAATCTTTCGTTCGATTTGGGCACCCTTGACCCAAAACCAATGAGCACGTAATATGGAAAGCCGAAAAGCAAACCCTTATCTCTTCCCAGTTACAACCATGAAATACCAATTGATTTGGTCACTCTTTTTCAGAAACAGTCGTTATTACGTACACGAAGAGAAGTTCCAGCTAACTGCCTTGGCACCCTGGTGGAATCCACCTTCAAGAATGGGTAGATGGGTGAGCTTTCCTTTGCCTGTTTGAGCAAAGTTGGGTGTGTATCGCAAATTGGAGGAGCCCAAGTCTTTTCCTTCTTCTTCTTCTCCTTCTTCTTTCTTCTTCTCGCTTCTTACATTATCACTACGAAATGAGCCAATGACTAAGCTAAAAATTTACAGAGTGTTTGAAAAGCATGTATCATAATGGATTTCTAAGTAGACCATCATTATTAATCATTATTGGAAAAAGAAAATTTTTCATGAGATTAATCATAGGAATTTCATGACTAATAATGCTTTTCAATCCCTGTCTTTGTCCATAACCTAAACAATTTGCAACCTAGTCAAATAATTGACTTCCATTACCAAACAAATGATGAGATGAACAAATTTTCTTCCCCCCAAATCCTCTGGTAGGACCCTAAGTTCAGTCTCCTTTTCAACCTTTTTTTTCTCTTTTTTCTGCTGTAATTCCTTTTGTTTTATAGTAGAGGAGAGTATTGCAAGCTACATTTCATGTACAAGATTTGGATTAATTACGTATTTGGTACCTAGATTATAGTGACATGATCGATTTTGTATTTCATAAAAAATTAACAAGTACTCAAATAAAATCTAAAACCAAAAAAAAAAAAGTTTGAGGGGAAGAAGGAAATAAGTTGAGACATGGGTTGTAATTTTCTTGGCCAGAATAGGGAAGATAGAAATGGGATGGCACAGAGGGATTTGACAAAACCACTCAAATCATGGTTTGAGGAATGGTTATGAGTCAACTACAACAGTTCTTTGAACCAGAAAAGGTTTTGTCAGGAAGGAGGAACAGAACAAGGAACAAGAACACCACTTCATGTTGTTTTTTGGATTCACAGTGTTAGCAATTTTGTTGTCACTTGCCAGCCCACTTTGGGGAATCATCTCTTCTTATCTACTTTGCTGGAAGCCTGTTGCCTTTGCCCTCTCTTCAGATGCTTTTCTAATGTTACTCAGACCCTACTTTCTTGTAAGTATATATGGCCTTGTACCATAGCAAATTTCTTAAGAAATAAAACCATTGGACTCTAATTTAATCATAAGTAAAGTTTAGGGGCTCAATTAAGCAAAGTGAAAAAATTTGAAGGGCTTATTTGATATTTTAACTACAAAAAAAAAAAAAAAAAAGTATATGCTAAAGGCAAGTGACAAAATTATGACAAATAGAGCCTTAAGTGGTCAAAGTGATCAACAAAGTCACTAATGAATGTTTGTTCTGTCATGTCCAACTTAATTAACTTGAGCCAATTGTACTCTTTTGTAAGCACATTAGTCTTTACTTACAATTTTCATCAAAGAAAATATGCATATGCGCATGTCACGTCCGTCCGACGTCTCGAAAAAAATAATTAATGTCAAATTGGACAAAAATAGGAAAATTTTAAAAAAACATATAAACGTGGATGTTTCGTATCTCATTAAGTCAATTTTTTGAAATAATGTGACATGTACACTTCAAATATTCCTCATTATGTAAGCTATTGGACATGTTATTCAATCTATGAAATTTCATCTCACGTTTATTCCATGTGTTATTTCTTTCAAAAATAATATCATCAATAACGCGGTGAAGAATAAAGTAATTAATTATTTTTCGATTCTCTTACCCCAATAAAAGAAAAAGATAAACTTCACGTACGTCTTTTATAATTTCGATTTTTTCCACATTATATCTTATAGTTTCTTTTTGTCTAATTAGCACCATGTCATCCTACAAATATTTTTTATTTTTAAAAGATTAAACTATTAATTTTATCTAATAAATTAACAATCTATATATATATATATATATATAGATGGAGTGTGGCATTATGTACAATTCTTTATTGGGCTTAGAATGCCAGCAAATGACAGGGTAGAATGATACATGATGCTGGCAACAAGCATGGAACATACCCAAGCGTTTGGTGGAGATGAATTCATTGATCCAAATATGGCTTTGGACACATAGATTTTCCAAGTGCAAAAAAGGGACTCACTTCAAAAGTATACAAAAAAACAAAACACAAATGCTTTAATTATTCAGATGAAAACAATGCTGCTGAACTGTAAAGTATATTGCCCCTTTTCTTATTTTTATATTAATAACATAATTATTCTCAGCCCTTGGTTGCAGCTGGATTTCCCTTTCCTTTCCCTCAGGAACCCTTTTTTTTGTTCTTTAGTACATTTCGTATCCTTGTGGGTTGGGGCTGCTGTCTGCTTTTTAGTCAGTTTTGTTAATCTTTTTTGTCACTTCTTTCCTAGTGGCTTCAAATCCATTTCTGATAAGTATTCCTTCTTTTTTTTCTACTCAAATAAAAGGATATTTATATGTATCGTGACAATAAATATCTTATAATCAGATATCTTACATTATTCGATTTAATTCAATAGAATTAAAGTATCTTATAATCGGATTCAAATAAGGTTTAGATAATAAAATTATTACCCCTCACAGAACCGGGTAGTGATTTTAGGATACTTAATACTCGGATTCAACTATAAGTAGTAATTTTTAATTTTACATATATATATATATATCTTTTTATTTATAAATTGCTTATAATTAATATAATACTTACTAAAATTTATTTTTTGTAAAAGTTAATTTTATTTTTTAAATTTAATTATACATTAATAATATACATAAAAATTGATTTTCAAATTATTTTTTATTTCAAGCATGGATTCGAGTTTTGATTTTTTTTCAAATATAAATAATTTGAGTTCGGGTATTAAGTATTTATTTTTAATCGAATTCGAGAAAAATATGAATAATTAAGTTTTAATAAAGTTTGAGTTTAATTAACTCAAAATTAACGGATATTTTACTTGTTGTCAATCCATAGAGAAAAAAACAAGAGTAATGGTGGTATTAATACTAGTAAAGTATTAATAAATTTCTTATAGGGGAATAGATTGGAATTGACTGTTCTTGTTGGGGTGCTAATACTCGCAATGGTGGTGTAGTAGGGTCCATTGAGGATAATGGGATTTTGATGTTTTCAGATATATATATATATATATATATATATTTCATAGTGGTTATCACTCTGTGGACAGCGTGCACATTCAAATAATAATGGAAAGGTCACCCTCCTCTTAATAAATCCATTCCTTTACTTTGCATTTTCTTTTATTATTATTATTATTATTCTTTTTTTAATTGGAAAATGGAAAGTATATTTGGAATTTTTTTTATAAGACATAGCAAATAACAAAATCTAGTTGTCACATCCACTATAAGAATTGCATACCAACCCAAAACTTCAATCCTTAGATTTCGATATTATATTCTCGACAATTATATTTTCGACAATCATTTCACAATAATTACCTTATATTATAAAGCAGTAAATGAGATTTATGAGATAATACGTAAAAGATTATTTTTCATTATGTAATTCAAAACATTTATAAAAAATAATGGTTTATTATATTTAATTATGTGAGAGAGTTTTTATTTTTTTATAATTTGTAAAAAAAAATTTAATTTATATTAACTTTAACGAAAAATTAATTATCATTAAATTCAATGTCAATTGATATTTTTTTCTCTACGTGACATGTGATGTAGTCACATTGCATGTGACATGCTTTCATAATAATTGATATATGACAATGGACATGATTATGTGATCACATCAACTGTCACAATGTCACGTTATTAAGTCATATCGAATGTATCGTGGATAGAAAATGTCAATTAAGATTAAGTCTTATTTTTCGAGTCATATTATATGTAACGTGGATAGAAAATACTAGTTGAAATTAGATCTTTATTTTCCATTACTGAGATTAGGTTTTATGTTTCGAGTCATATCACATCTCATATGGATAGAAAATACTAGTTGAGATTAGGTCTTATTTTCCATTATTGAGATTAGATTTTATTTCTCGAGTCATATTATATATCACGTGAATAGAAAATGTCAGTTTAAATTAAGTCTTATTTTTCGTTACTGAGATTAGGTCTTATTTTTCGTTAACATTAAGGGCCTGTATAGGTACAAATAAAGGATAAATTCAAAATTATTTAAAAAAAAAGAAAAAAGAAAGAACAAGTTTAAAAATAATTTGCCTACTTTATTGGCATTCAAAATTATTTTCATTGAAGTATCTATTTTCAATTATTTCATGTGTGTCGTAGGCTTGTAGCCTATGAATTTTAATACAATACTATGGTTGTAATTGTAGAAATTATTTTAATTTTGACACGTCACAATAAGATGTAACATGCCAAAAACACTATTAAATTAATGTTATTTTTTTTTTACATGCATGTGTCATGTAAAACATGGGCGACCGCATTTCATATTAGAAGATAATCAACATTTATATTATGAAAAGATTTTCAAATTATAATACAAAATACATACACTAAAATCGAAACTTTTACCTTAATCTCCGTAAAAGTAAAAATATAAACAAAATTTTACAGATGGAGGAAGTATATAAGATTTTTTTACGGAGGAAGTATTTACACTACCATTTAATCACAGAGTGCGATCAGATAGACTTGAATAATTAATCACTTAATATTACAAAAAATTAGGGACGGGTAAGTATATAGCATTATTTTAAGGATGTATTTATTAACGAGATGATGATATTTACTTCATCGAGAGTGTATAGAATCTGTTTACCGACAATTTATCAAATATAAACATTAACTTTAATTATTGGACTAATTTTCAAAGATTAGCATTGTGGAGGTAGGTGAGGTAGGTGACTCAGCTCTGATTAAAGCAAAACAATAATAAAACATCATTATCAAGTGGATGGCTAGATGCCCAATTGCCCTTCACCACAACCAAAAAAAAATTAATTATATATATTTAATTAATTAAAAATCATGTTTAAGACATTCTGCATCACTTTCATAATCTATATAGTATATATGGATGCATTGATATTGTCATTTCAACTTTGATAAGTGAGTTTATAATATTATTACTATTTTTTTAAAATTTAAGATTCTTCACATTGACAAGAACTTTGACCTGTTGATGCCGATTCCAACATTGGTAAAATTTTAATATTAATTTTAGATTCTACATACAGATAAAGATGAGTCCACTAAAAAGTGTAGGTTATAATTTTAATTGAATAGTTTTTTTTTATATAGAAGCATATGAAGAACAATGCAAGATCCTTCTCCAAAACAAATCCTTTTTTTAAATTTAAGAACAAATAGAATCATATCTAAATGATCTACCCATTACATCTTTATATATATAATATATATTATGATGATATGGAAAAAATATAAAAATCAAATATATTTGAAAAAATATATGCACAAATCAATTTAAAGATTTTTTTTGTTAAAATTAAAATCTTATAATATTTGATGATTTTTAATTGAAATGTTGTGAAAATAATTTATAATATATGTTGATGCAGATGGGATTTAGATGGAATTCAAGAAACTGGTAAAATTGACTTTAAGGCGAGCCTTTTAATAGATATTATCTTTAAAGCTTATTTCATCCCCATCACTCGGTATATAAAATATGAATAATGCGAATAGCCTTAGAGATACAATGAAGTGAACGTCTAACTTCGTCTTGCACTTTACGAGAGTAGACCGCTAGATACACCCCGACGGTTTAGAAAGTTGTTTTGCCTTAGAGCTTAATTTTTGCAGCAAGTAGATTATAAGGAATTTGGACGTTTTTGTAATTGATGAAAATTTAAGTGTTTATGTTGATAGAACACAATACTTTCCTTGCTCTAGATTTTTTTGTTCTTGTTTTGTTTTTGATATGATGTCTCAAAATGGTTGGCAACAAACCTTTTATATAGACTTGCAAGTATCTCTTCTTCAAGGACATAATCCTTTCATTAAGTAACTATTTTGTCTAAAAAGTATATTTACATTTTGCCAGACACAACTTTTTGATAAAGGTATTATTTCAATAATCATTTTATGAAAAGACAACTATTTATTCCACAAAATATAATTTTTTAGTTATAATTTGAAACAATAACTTTTCATATTTAACTTTTGAGCTATGGTGTATTTTCAATTTGTCTCATAACTTTTAGATGTTATTTATCAAGAGACATAATCATTCACATGAAAACTTGCCTATAATCCAATAGACACATTATGTTACTTTATGTGACATAACTTTTGAATTAAAATAACTTTTCATTATGTAACACAACCTTTGATTTTGAAAATACACAAACAATATAAATATTAATTTTAAGAGTTTTTGGTGTTTTAGAAAACAAAATAAGTAGTATATAAAGCATATGGAGAATAATTCAAGATACTTCTCCAAAACAAAATCATTTTATGTTGAATAAAAATAGATCCATATAATTGTGGAAATATAACTTATTCCGATTACATTAGTAAAAGTTTTCTTTCTTGAGCTCTCTCGAATTCCTAAAATTTAAGGTGTAAAAGTCGTGGATAAGTTCATGAATGACTCTAGTGAACGTCATTACATACGAGAAGATCAAAATATAAATCTTTAAAATTTCATTAAATAAGTATTGATAAGTCGACCTCTAAAACTCACACTAGAAGCAGGGTAGATAATTGTAAACCTATTAATTTGGCTTTAATTAATGATAAGAACATGTAATAGGGACAACATGCTTAGGAAGAAAGAAAGAAGAAAAGTGTACCCAACTAATTAATTACCCAAAAGAAAATTAAAAAAAAAAAAGTCAAAGATGAAAAAGAAAACGAAATTTGAATCTCACAAATTTCTCCCATGTGGAAAAGAGGGAGCTTGTCTTTTAATTACGAAAAGTCAATAATAATACAAAAAAAGGGGGAAAAGGACTTTGAATTATTTGATAATTGATATTTCATTGCCCCTAAAAAAATAAAAAATAAAAATAAAAACAAGTTTGACTGCAAAATCTAGTCTCGTGATGAAATGATTATATTGTTATAACGGTCAAGTACTCAACAAAGTCTCATTCATTGGGTTTTCGATTTTTACATTTTATCTCTTTGAGCACTCCAAGGTGAGCATTTAAATCGGTTGATTGGTTTTAAAATTTTTAAAAATTAAATTAATTAATTTTTTAAAAAAGATAATGGGTGAATTAGGTTGATTTAATTTTAAAAATTAAATTAATTGAACTCTTTTAAAAAATAATCAAATTATAATAAAAATAAAAAATAACCAAACGCAATTTATATTGATTAATTTCATTAATTCAGTTTTTGAAATTTTAATTCTTTTCTTTTTCTTTTACTTGAAGTTTATAGTACAATTATATATTTTGTAACTTGTAGATCTACATTGAATTGGCAAATATATTTTTCTTTATTTTTTTTAAAAAATATTCTTGGTCTTTCTCTAGTTAATAAACAACAATTCATACTTTTTTAATATTTATATTTTAATCCACCTCACAATTAACGTGCAATGACTTCATAAACACGTCTCCAAACAATTATAAATAAGAAAAATTAAATCTTGAATTACTATAAGTTAATAAGAAAAAATTATTACTTTATTGTAGAAGTTCTAAGCTAAAAAAAATCATAAATTATTTTTAAAAATAGAAAACTAGACACGTATTTTTTTTATTTATTAAAGGACTAGACATATTAATGGAAAAAGACCCCCTTATAAAAAGTTGGTGGCCAATCAAATTCTCTTGTAATAATTCCCACATCAAAGGCCAATCTCATAGATAAATGGTAACTTCTAGAAATGATAGTGGGTATTTAATTTCCTATTGTCAAGAGTTATCCGGCTCGATTGTATGGAGTTAAGGTATCTTATATTCAAATTTGAAACGAGTTTGACTAGAATGTTTGTTTTTCATCTCCAGTTCATATAGGGTACAATATCACTTATTGGATAATCAATATTCGAAGTCAATTATTTTTTTTGGAATGATGTCAAGTACCTGTACCCTAAACCTATTGATGTATATACCTTATAAATGTTTGTGAGGAGAATCAAACATCAACAACTCACCTTTACAAACTAATAACTTTGCCAGTTTAACTAAAAAACTGAATATTTGATAAGTTCATTTAATGAGTAGATTTATCTAATCTGATTAACTAAAAAATCGAATATTTAATGAGTCCATCTAACAGTGGACTCATCTAATCTGATTAACTAAAATACTGAATATTTAATAAGTTCATTTTAAAGAGTAGACTTATCTAATTCAGTCGATTAAGGTTAAATTAATAACTTTTCAATATTATTAGATTGATTTTTTTTAGTTTAAAAGTTATTATGAAGTTTTTATGAAAAATAATAACTTTTAAAATTAATCTAAAACTGTATGGTAAATTTATTTTTATAAGTTTTTTTTAGTAAATAAGTTGTTTCTAATTTCAGTTAAAATTATCACAAAGAGTAATATTGAGATTATTTTTAATAGATGTGGACATTATTATCAAAAAGAAGAGAAAGCTCTTCTTTGAAGCTTTTTCTTAAATATTAATTCAATATTTATAAAGTTCGAATATATCTATTAAAAATAGAGTTTGGATATAAATACCTGAAAGCTATCGAGTAACTAATTGTTGTCATTCTTAATTGATTCCTACCTAATATTTGGCCAATGTAAAGAGGTATAAAATTTCTTATTCAGCTTACAAGGTAAAGGGAAAAAAAATAAATACAACCTTAGAGCCTGTTTGACCTGATTTTTTTTTTAATTTAAAAGTTATTATGAAACTTTTATAAAAAATAATAGTTTTTAAAATTAAGTTAAAATTATTCGGTAAATTTCTTTTTATAAGTTTTTTTTATAAATTATAATTTTAGTTAAAATTATCGTAAAATGGTATTTTTTTTGAGAGGGTAATATTATAATTATATTTAACAGATGAAAATATTTTTGAAACAAAAATATTTTTTTTTATATTTTTAAAAAAAGAGTAGAAAAAGCTCCTTACAGGATCTTTTTCAGAAGTTTTTTTTTAATTTTATTCTTTAAAAAAAGTTATTTTTTTAAATTTTTTTTTAAAATTTACGTTTGATCTGACTTTTATTTTTAAGAAGTAGATAAATAAAAAAAAATCAAAACAAACAAGTACTTAATTAATTTTGTTTAATATCTTATCACCTGACGGTTTCAGGGTATCCTAAACAATGACAGCAAATTATTAATCAAATATTCCCGATTCTCAATCATCAGTTACAAGCCAAAAAAGAAAAAACCAAAAGAGAAGGAGAAGATGGGCCGTAATTGAATATGACAGAAAGTAAAAGTCCTTATAAAGAAATATGGAAAAGTTGTGTGGCCTTATCAGGCTAATATCAGAAAATATTTCCGGTCCATATAAAATGTACATTAACACAAGCAGATCGTCCTATCAGTGTATCACCCCCACTTATCTCCTTTTTTGGGTCCCCCTCATAACAAGCCCCCCAAATCTCAAACAATAAAAAAAAATAAGTAGACCCCCCATCCACCCATTTCCTTTTCTCTTTCTCTCTCCTAATTTTAACCTTATCCAGCCAAAAAAAATTCAATTTTTTAAAAAATTTATATTTAACTCGTTATTTATATATAAAATTTATATATTATCATTTAATTATAAAATGATGTATCATAAATAATCGGTGTGATCTCGAGTTGTCGATACTTAAGTTCGAAGAGCTTTTTTATATCAATTAGTGTGAATTATCAACTTTTTTAGTAAGCATCTTGTTTAAGAGTTATTAGGACGAGTATTAATCGATTTAAATTAAAATAATTAAAATTTCTCTCTTTTTCTTAATTTTACTTTTGAAAGAAAATTTGATTTTAAAAATTAAATTATATTTGATGCTTTGTCTATATATATATATAATATTTTTACATTATCGTTTATCTCAAAATAAAAATTTATTTATAAAATTTTAAGATGAAATTAAGATATATACGGTTAAAAAGCCAAAAAGGACAGATAGATGGAGTGAGATCGATGCACGTGGTTGCCCGTACTTTCTCTTATATATACATAAAGCCCTTCCCTGCCCTTTTCTGTCCATCTCTCTCTCTCGCTCTCTGCAGTCTCCCCCCCATCACTGTGTCTTTCTCTTTTGTTTTGTTTCGCTCTTTAATATTTCTTTTGCGTTTTTTTGTCTTTATAATTACAGTTTATTTGCCGCTCAAACCAGCTCGTAACGAATCTGCGATCAAAAGCTTGTTATTCCTGTATCGTTTTTTGTTATATCGGAAGATTCTTGAAGGTTGTTTGAACTTCGGAGAGAGAAAAGAGAGAGAGAGAGAGGGAGAGCGAAAAATTTGCTGTATGTCAGTAGATTGTATTGAGACTTACTGCGGTGGATTTGGCGAGCTTGCGAACCCTTTACAATGGCCTCAGCTAAGAAAAAGGCGACGCTTTTTTCATCTGCCTCTTCCTCTCCCTCCTCCTCCTCCTCCCCTTCTTCGTGTTGCGCAGTCGACTCTGCTGTTTCCGCCGCGCCCGCCGCTGCCGCTGCTGCCAATGTGGTGCAGGAGTGGACCGTCGCGTCTAGGGATCGCCGCGACGATCAACGCGCCACCAAAGCTGCCATGGCGTCGTTGATTCACCCCGTTGATTCTCTTCCTGATACTTCCACCGCCGCTCCTTCCACCAAAGGCAACTCTCTCTTTTTCTGTCTCTCGTCTATATGGTTGTAAGAAATGTGTTAAGTCTTTCGGATGATCTTCATATTAGATCGTGTCGGTTTTTACATGTTACTGTTATGATTTTCTCTTTCGATTATTTCATTTTATTTTTCAGATTTTTTTTTGGATTTACTGCATGATCTCGTCCCCCGTGGATTAATCATTCGCGGATATCATTAATTAGAGTCTGGATAAAGATTGATCTTAGACTGTGATTTTTTAAAATTTAAATATGGTTTTCATTTGTGTCAAATGCATGTGTATTTCTTTTTTTCATTGTTATTCTGAAAGAATTTGGAAGTGCAAGACTTCTTGGAAAGAGGACGATCAGTTAATGACTTCGTGCTTCACTTTGACCTTTCATTTTTATTTATTTTATATCTTTCTCTGCTGCTTGTTGACTAATTTCTTTTAACTTATGTATTTTCTTAAGAAAGAAAAGAAAAAAAAATAAAATGAATAACCTGAACAAGGTTGTGTTTAATTCAACGTGTTTGAGAGTTATGCTGGATTGCTGGTATTTGAATATTTGGCACTTTAGGTCTTCAATTGCCGATGTGGACATAGATTTTTCTCTTTTTTCATTTTTTTGGGTTCAATAAAGTTGTGGCCTTGATTGTGCAGGGATCCAAATTTTGCCGAGGGCTCAAACCAGCCATCCTTTGGACCCGTTATCTGCTGCTGAAATCTCTGTTGCAGTTGCTACTGTCAGGGCTGCTGGAGCCACTCCCGAGGTTGCTAATTTCTTTATAATGGCTCTCTTTTATGTCCTCCATGATGTCAAATTTAAATAATTGGTTCTACGATTTGTTGATGTTTGTATATTGTTTGAAATATTGAGCTAAGTAATATTCCATCTTTTTTTCTTTCAGGTAAGAGATGGCATGCGCTTTGTTGAAGTGGTTCTTTTGGAGCCAGACAAGCATGTTGTTGCTTTGGCAGATGCGTATTTCTTCCCACCTTTCCAACCCTCTTTACTTCCCAGGACCAAAGGTGGTCCGGTGATCCCTACCAAGCTCCCTCCGAGGCGAGCTAGACTGATTGTCTATAACAAAAAGTCTAATGAGACAAGTGTATGGATTGTTGAGTTATCAGAAGTACATGCAGTAACTCGAGGAGGACATCACAGGGGAAAAGTAATATCATCAAAAGTAGTTCCAGATGTTCAGCCTCCTATGGTACATCTTTTTCTTGCCATTGACATTTTTGCTTTATATTTTAGAATTCTGGACTTATTGCAGTTTAGTGAAACTTCTTTTATAGAGAATTATACTGTGTGAAGGCATTACAATTTCACATTTGCTTCTCATTTTTGAACTCCTTCCAGGATGCTATGGAATATGCTGAATGTGAAGCCGTTGTAAAAGACTTTCCTCCATTCCGAGAGGCAATGAAGAAGAGGGGTATTGAGGACATGGAACTTGTGATGGTTGATCCTTGGTTGGTTAAATCTGCATCTCATTTGTACATGAAATAATTGCCTCAAACTTTTATTTGTCTTGTTCTCTTGTACTTATACTTATGGGTTTACATCCATTTGCGACAGGTGTGTTGGTTATCATAGTGATGCTGATGCTCCTAGCAGAAGACTTGCTAAACCACTTATATTCTGTAGAACAGAGAGTGACTGTCCCATGGAAAATGGCTATGCCCGCCCTGTTGAGGGAATCTATGTACTTGTTGATATGCAAAAGATGAAGGTGATTGAGTTTGAAGACTGTAAGTTTGTTCCCTTACCTCTGGCTGATCCTTTGAGGAATTATACTCCTGGAGAAACAAGAGGTGGTGTCGATCGAAGTGATGTGAAACCCTTACAGATTGTTCAGCCTGAAGGTCCAAGCTTTCGAGTTAATGGGTGCTTTGTAGAGTGGCAGAAGGTAGGTGTGGATTTGTTCAATTAGTTATATTTCTTGCTAAATTCAGAAACTCATCTAAATGGTCTCCTTATTTGTCTGTTGTTGGCAGTGGAATTTCCGTATTGGTTTCACCCCAAAGGAGGGTTTGGTTATATACTCTGTTGCATATGTTGATGGTAGTCGAGGACGAAGGCCTGTTGCTCATAGATTGAGTTTCGTGGAGATGGTTGTGCCTTATGGGGATCCAAATGATCCACATTACCGGAAAAATGCTTTTGATGCAGGGGAAGATGGCCTTGGAAAAAATGCACATTCATTGAAGAAGGTTTAACAATTATTCTGTGTGCTCTTTATATTTCAAAATTTTGGAATTTATATAGTGCTCTTTTTTTTAATAAAGTTTAAATTTGTACAAAAAAATTTGCTGTTATAGGGATGTGATTGTTTGGGCTATATCAAATACTTTGACGCTCACTTTACAAATTTCACTGGAGGTGTTGAAACCATTGAAAATTGTGTCTGTTTGCATGAAGAGGATCATGGGATTTTATGGAAGCATCAAGATTGGAGAACAGGTTTGGCAGAAGTTCGAAGGTCTAGGCGGCTAACAGTGTCTTTCATATGCACTGTTGCTAACTATGAGTATGGATTTTACTGGCACTTTTATCAGGCAAGTCTAGTGGCAGTTTCATGTATGCTTAATGCTCTTGCCAAGATGGAATGTCTACTATATCATTTTAAAACTGAAAAGGGTTTTCTGTTGGAAAAGTTAATAGAAGTCTTAAGGGGCATTTAGGGAATTTGACTAATGAATCTTAGCTGTGTTTCATTTAAGTAAGTTGTTTGCATCTTTTTCCTCTCTCAACCCTAGTGTAAAACTGCAATCAATATTCTTCTTGGGAAGTTTTTATGTTGGTTGAACTTTGTATGCTCCTTGAAGGTCTTGCTTGACTTGTTAGTCATTGGTCACTACAGGATGGAAAGATTGAAGCTGAAGTTAAGCTTACTGGAATTCTTAGCTTAGGAGCATTGCAGCCTGGAGAATTTCGAAAATATGGTACTATGATTGCCCCAGGTTTGTATGCACCAGTTCATCAACACTTCTTTGTTGCTCGTATGGACATGGCTGTTGATTGCAAACCTGGTGAAGCTTTCAATCAGGTATGTTGTCTTGAATTTTGCAGATTAGTATTTGCTGAGTTCCTAAAATCTTCACTATAATCTATAACATAATCTCTACTATTTCCTAGGTTGTTGAGGTTAATGCAAAAGTCGAGGAGCCTGGGGAAAATAATGTTCACAACAACGCATTCTATGCGGAAGAGACACTGCTTAAAACTGAACTGCAAGCAATGCGTGATTGTAACCCCTTCACAGCTCGCCATTGGATTGTAAGGACTACTTATCTTTGGTGTCGAATTGGTTGTATGTGTTGCTTGTTTGGGTTAACTGTTCTATTCCTAGTATGCCTTGGGAGTTCCTTATTATCAGTGGTGAATTTCGACTCTCTGATTTTATATATAATTGCTTTCATGTAATGCATAGAAATACTTATCTTTTATGTTCTCCACATATTTGTAGCGAGTGACTTTTGTTTTTCCTTCCACACAAAGTGAGTCTAGTATTCTTATTGTCACATGCTTTCTAGTAATCACAATGAACTCTCTCCTTCTCTCCCTCCATGTGTGTATTTCTGTTTCCATCAGTTCTTGTGGAAAATATCTTCTGTCATCTGGTTTTCAAACTCTTGATTTAGTTTTCATCCATTAATTTGCAAACTTAAAAATATTCAATGAACTTGTTACTTTTCTGGAAAAAAATGTTGCTTTTATTTTCTTGTTGATTGTGAGTTCTTTTAGTCCTCAGCTCACCTTAAAACTCATGTATTTCTGGAAAACATTCTAGCTTATGGCTGTGAATTGTCTTTTTGACGTGTAAATTTTGGTTTTATTTGTATCACTATTTGCTTATAGCTTCATACTTACTGCATCCTGCATGTTGTTTTAGTGGTTGATTGCACTAAGAACGAACATATTTACTGTTGGACTAAGTATTTTATGGGTGTGCTTCAACATACAAATGAGATCTGCTTAGATTGGGGGTTTTGACTCTGGTTATCCTTTACCAGAAATAAAAGTAATAGTGATCTGTCTTAGAGTGCATGTTTTAAATTGTTTATCATTTGTGAGTTGTGTGTCTGAGTATGCTGATGAAAGCTAAAGATGTTTGGTATGTGACTTGTTCTCCTTTATATCTAAAATTGTAATGTCGCAAGCTCATTCATGCCTTCCCTTTTATGTTATAAATGAGAAATTTATGTTCACGTGCTCAATTTTAATTGTGAATGCATATGTTGCTGTAACATACTCCAGGTGAGGAATACTAGAACAGTAAACAGGACTGGTCAATTGACTGGCTACAAACTTGTACCTGGTTCGAACTGTCTACCTCTAGCTGGCTCTGAGGCTAAGTTTTTAAGAAGAGCTGCTTTCTTGAAGCATAACCTTTGGGTTACACGGTATGCTCCTGATGAGATGTTTCCTGGGGGAGAGTTTCCAAATCAAAATCCTCGTGCTGGTGAAGGATTGGCTACATGGGTTAAGCAGGATCGTCCTCTAGAGGAAACTGATATAGTTCTCTGGTTGGTTGAATTGTTCTTTCTTTTCCATTTATTATTTTGTTATAGAAGCATCAGTTTTACACCCTTTATGCCACACAATTGCTTGCATATAAACCATTGACGCGATCTCAGGCATTATCCATGTCGAGTTAATGATGATGAACATGGTTTGTACTCTTCTTTAAAATTCGGGGTTTTGAATGTTTTCAAAATCTTCCAACAAACAAATCAAAATATATTTTTCGCTAATCTGTTTTACTTTGACAGACCATTCTGAGTTTAGATTTATTTGAATGTTATTATTTGATTGATGATTAAAGAAATGCATTCACTGCAGGTATGTTTTTGGAATTACCCATGTCCCTCGATTGGAAGACTGGCCTGTTATGCCAGTGGAGCACATTGGTTTCATGCTAATGGTAACCATTTCCGCTTTCACCACCAAAAACTTAAGCCCTTTCTATTAATAAAATTATGTTGATATATTGGTGATCGTTGTTTGTGATTGCAGCCGCATGGATTCTTTAACTGCTCTCCTGCTGTGGATGTCCCGCCCAATGCCTGCGAATTGGATACCAAAGACAACGAAATTAAAGAAAACGTGGTACCCAAGTCTACTCAGAATGGTCTGCTGGCAAAGCTCTGAGGAGGGAGGTGTGCTACATCTCTAAACACATTCTCTCTTTTTTACTCTCGGAACATTCCATCCTTGAGTGTCTGTAGAATTTCCATCTATAAACCGTCTGCTAAATTTGTTCCTGTTTCTGAGTGTCTTCTCTCTCTGTGTACAAGGATATGTTTGAAAGGTTTGCTATGAATATTTATTGTATTAGTCTACACATGGAGGAATGTTCCACCATGTGCTGTGAGAACGTTTTCTTGGCCTTTTTTTTTTTATTTATTTTTCAAAAAAGAAATCCGGTCATGTCTTTTTCTTTTTTAATTTTCTCGTGCTCCTTTTTTTGTGAAGTTGAAAGGCAAAGCACGCTTAGAGGAAGTGTCGCGAAGCCATAATGAAAAAGCTATCTCTCAAACTGATTTTGACTCCTTATCTCATCTTTTGCTTTTAGGAAAACAATACTTTTCAACTTTTCCTGCTTTATTAGCACTCGAACATTTTGATTCATCTCGATTTATCTTGTGTCTAAATAGTAGGGTTAAAATTTTTTTTTTCAATTAAAAAAATATTTCATATTTTGATAATTTTAAGTAAAATTAATTGTATAATTATTTATTTTAAAAAAAAGAACTAATAAATTATTGTATAAAAACAATTAAAATCACAAAAAACAATAATAGAATTTGTAATTAGAAAAAAAAATGAAACTTTGATCATAAGAATCGAATAACATGATTTTCTTTAGGTGGATGTTTCATTTAATGCAAGGAATTTTAAATAGTTTTATTCGATTATCGAAATAAAAACTTGTGAGTTTATATTTATTGGACTGTGAATGTATAAATTCGATACATTATCAGTTGATACATGGATAATAAATTTAAAAATTATTAAAAATAAATATTTATAATTTTAAAAAATATTTATCTTAAATAATTTTTAAAGTTGTATTTATATTTATGCGATAACAGCCTGTGATTAAATAATAGTGTATGAGTACTCTATACTAACTTGAGACTTATTTATCTAATTATTATTATTATTATAAATTTCTTTTAAAATATAGTTGTAATTTAAACTCATCAGAATGTAATTTTGTTATCATGCAAATACTTTTGTAAAATAAATAAAATGAATAGACTTCAAATTTGGGCTTCAAAGCAATTAAAAAACATTAATTTTATTAAATGGGCCAATACTTAATGACTTAAAGGCCCAGCCCAACCCAAGTTTTCTTCGTCTCCCTTTTCCCTCCGCGCCACTCCCGAATTCAGTATGGGACCAAAACGACGATGGTCTCGCGATAAAGGGGCTAGCCTTACTTGTCTCTACTGAAGAGGGAGGGGTTGTGATTAGGGTTAGGTACTAGAATGATGAGTGAAGATACAGGTGAGTCCACAGAAAGTCAAGAGCAATTTTTTTGGGGTGCGAAGGTTCGGGTTGTGCATTTCACCTTTGATCAAGAAGCTTCAAGAAAGGAGTTGGCTCGTGCCATTATCATGCACGAGTATCCCTTATCCATTGTCGATGATGTTGGATTCAGGAAGTATTCAGCTAGCCTCCAACCTCTATTCGAGGTGGGCTCTCGCAAGACTCTTGAGGGCGATATCCTTAAAATTTATGATTTCGAGAAGGCAAAATTGAGAAATGTGATTGAAGGCTTGAATACCCGTTTTGCAATCACTACGGAAATGTGGACTTCAAAGGAAAAGAAAGGGTACATGTCTGTCATTGCTCATTACATTGACGACTCTTGGGTGTTGCAAAGTCGTATGTTGAGGTAATTGGTTTTGCTTCTTGTTTTTCATCCTAATATATGACTATTTATCAGTTCTGTGTGATTTAATTGTTTTGTTGGAACCTATTTAGGTTCATTTATGTGCCCATACCTCGCACTATGGATGTTATTGCACAAAATTTGATGGATGCTTTGATGGGATGGAACATAGAGACTAAACTTTCCACTATCACAGTTGAGAATTGCACTTCTGGTGATGGTATGCTTTCTATTATAGTGGATAAGTTGAGTAGTTCACTCTTACTTGATGGGAAAATTGTTCATGTGAGATGTTTTGCACATGTAGTGGATCTTGTTGTGAAAGATGGGTTGTCTTTAGTAGAAAATGCAATTGAGAGAATGCGTGATAGTGTAGCATTTTGGTCTGCCACTCCATCAAGAGTGGACAATTTTGAAGCTGTGGCTCGTCAAGCAAAGATTTCAAGTTTGAACAAGTTGGGTCTTGATTGTAAAACCTGTTGGAAGTCAACTTATTTGATGCTTAAAACAGCCATATGGTACAAAGACCTTTTCCCAAAATTATTACTGAGGGATGAACACTACACTTGTGTACCTACTGATGATGATTGGAAGATGGGAAAGAATATTGCTGAAAAGTTGGCATGTTTGATTACGCAACTAAGTTGTTTTCTGAAACAAAGTTTCCTACAGCAAATTGTTACTTTAGGAAAATTTGTCAACTAAGAATTGCATTGGTGAAATGGGCGAAAGATGATGATGTGGTTATTAGTTCAATGGCAATTAAAATGTTTGAAAAGTTTGGGAAGTATTGGAATGTTATTCATGTTGGTTTGGCTGTGGCAGCTGTGTTGGATCCTAGGTATAAATTGAAAGCAGTGGAGTTTTATTTTCATCGAATATATGGTGATAATGCACTGCTTGAAATTGAGAAAGTGAAGAGAACTTGTTATGAATTGCTTCACGAGTACCAACGTAAATCACATGTTTCTCCTACTTCTTCCCAAGCATCATCTCTTCAAGTTTCAAATGGTCCTACTTTTGACTCGGAGGACATACCTTCTGATTTGATTGCCTTTCTGAGTGAGTCTTCTACTAATGTGGATGTCGGTTGTGAGTTGGATCATTACTTGGATGAACCTATTTTGCCATGGACTCGAGATTTTGATATTCTTAGTTGGTGGAAAACAATGGGGATAAGGTTTACTACTTTGCAAAAGATTGCTAAAGATTTTCTTGCTATCCCTGTTTCCACTGTTTCATCTGATTCAACCTTTGGTACTAGTGGGAGGAGGGTGGTTAGTCTTCATCGAAGTAGGCTACATCCCAACACTTTGGAGGCATTGATGTGCTCACATGATTGGTTGTGGAAGAGCAGTGAAGTAGAAGGTAATTAGATATCTAAGTTTACATCAATACTTTAATGAAATGAAAAATATCGTCTCACATGAAACTTTTTCAAATCTTTTTTTTATGTGTCGATTCTTGTTCATCAGCAGATTCCAATTGTTTGTGCATTGCTGATGAAGATGAGGAGGGCTGAGAAGTTTTTCCGAAATCGTACATGGAATGAAATTGTAGGTAAACAAATTCCAGTTGATGAGTAGGTTCAAATTGTTAGTGCTAGAATGAGATGAGAGCCTTGAGCCTTCTTTGGATAATTGAAATTGCAAATTGTAGGGAAACAAATTCCTATCATCATATTTGCAAACTTTGTCTACTTTTTATCTCTGCTTAGGATTTCAATTATATGCCTATCTTTTCATGGTTTTTTATTTGCCTAAATCATTTCATGGTTGATATTTATTTTTGATATTTTATTTCATATTCAATTTAATGGTTTTTTTTTTGGTAAAATTGGCGAGTTTACCAAAGTGAATTTTCAGCTTGGGTCAAGTCGGATCCGGGTTTTTAAACCGATATCCACTAAATAAACAATTTCAGATAATTAACGAATATCATTAAACAGTTTCGGTTAGGTTGCAAATACTTATGATAGTTTTAATCGGTTTCGATTAGGTTTTGGATGAATAATATGAAATAAGTGGGTACTTTATTTGCCCCCATTCTTGTTTAGGAACAATAACCTTTCAAATTTTCCTTCACTGCTCATGCAAAAAAAAAAAAAAAAAAGCTTAATTTTCCTTTATTCTCCTTCAAATGGAAAAAGTTAAGGCAAACTGAGATGAAGCTAAACGACTGGAGTAGGTTTCTTGAATTTACTCTTTATTTTTTGTACCTGCAAACGGATGTAGGTCATCGGTCGAAAAATTGAATCACGTAAAAAAATTAAACTTTGTCATTTTGTTAATAAATTTAGAACATAAATATTCATAATTTTAAGAATATTTATCTTAAAAAATTTATGAATTTTTAGTTTTACATACATATTCATGAGAGGATTTATATTTGATGTAATCATCAAAATGTTTCATCTTATTCAATAGATAAAATTAAAATTTTTTATGAATTTAAAATTAAATATTATACAATTGACAGTATATCTAATATAAATTCAAAATTTATTTATTTAGTAATAAGCTCATCCGGTAATATTTTTGTGATGACAAACGCTAAATGCCTTCAAATTTGGGCTTGAAAGCAAGTATTTAATCTTATAAAATGGGCCAATGTTTATTGACCCAAAGGCCCAGCCCAAGTAATTGCCCTAAACTCGTTCTTATTCATTACGTCTATGCCGCAGCTCCTCTTCTTCTTCTAAACTGCTAAACCCTGCCGACTTACCCTCCTTCTCCCTCCGCCTCGCTCCCAACATTTCTCGGAGTTCAGGCTCCGATCAAAACGACGGTAGCTTCACGATACAGCGGTTAGCCTTACTCTTCTCTCGATGAATCCCTTTCTTTTTTCTTCTTTTTCTCTCTTTTTTTTTTAACTCCTATGTTTTTGTTATTTTTTCTTCATTTTTTTTAGGGTTTAGGTACTGAAGAGAGAGGGGGGTTGGAAATTAAAATTATTATTTTTACATATAATTAAGATTCGCTTGGATGATTATAAATAGCTTGAATTTCTTCTTTTTTTTTTTTTTACTAATCTGCAATGATAAACCCTAAAGCTGGAAAACTAGAATTTGAGAAACGGAAGGGTCATTATGCTTGATTCTGTTCTCATGCTATTTGTCAGCTTAAGTATCCTTAAACTTGTTTAGCTTGCAATGCTATTTAGCTATTGGTAATTAGGTGATTGTTCTTCTCTTTTATGACATGATTTTCACAATGTTGCGATTGTCATTTTCTTTTCAGGGAATTGAATTTGTATCTTAATTTGGGAATAAGATGAGATTAGAGAAGTGCTGGTTTTGTTCCTCCACCGTATATCCAGGGCATGGTATTCAATTTGTTCGCAATGATGCCAAAGTAAGTGATTCTATTTTTATGTTCTATGAATTTATTTTTCCTCGTTTTGTTTCGTTTCCATTTGAATGTTATATTGCTTTATATCTTCTTTATTTGATTGTTCTTTTTATGCATGTTTATTGTCTTATAATGCTACATATTTAAGCTCGTTTGCTTTATATGCTTGTGCTATGTGTCAGCAGCCTGAGTTTATATGTGCTAGTATATGTTTAGCAGTGTCAAGATATACGCCAGTTTTAGCCAAAATTTGCAGTGTTAAGATCATGCCAGATTAGAGGCATCAATTAATCATTTAACCAATGTTCCCTACTTGATGTTGTTCTTGCTGTTTGGCATGTCTTTAGTTTCTGATGGTCCAACCTTTTGTAGATTTTCCGTTTCTGTAGATCCAAATGCCACAAGAACTTCAAGATGAAGAGGAATCCGCGCAAAGTGAAATGGACCAAGGCCTACAGGCGTTTGCACGGAAAGGACATGACTCAGGTAAAGATGGGCTTATCTAGTTTTATTGCACTTTTTGTTGCATTTCTGCTATGCTTAAACAAGAACAACTGTATAATATCTGTTTCTGTAATGTTCTTTTTCCAGGATTCAACATTTGAGTTTGAGAGGAAGCGTAATAGGCCAGAGAGATATGATAGAAGCATTGCAGAGAATACCCTTAAGGCCATTAAAAAGATTGCTAAAATCAGATCAGACAGGTCTTCTGACCACATCAAAAACAGGTTGGTTTCCTTTCATTGCATGTTAAAAGATATTGAAAGACGCTGTTTACTAAATGACCCATATTTTAATCTCTTTTCAGGCTTAAGACAGGCAAAATCCAAAGGCAGAAAGAAGCAAGAAAGCAATTGGAGCAGGACATCCACTTGGTCAAAGCCCCACTTGCACTTGCACAAGACTCGTCTCTTCGCCTTCCAAAAATCAAAGTCAATGTCTCCCAAACACAAACGGAAGAGAATCAGCAAATGGAAGAGTGAATCCGGTTCTGTTCTACCCCCGCCTAGTTTTTATTCATCTTCTTATGCTTGCAACTCCTCATTTAAGTATCAAGCGTTTTGTGTTGTGTGGATACGAATGCTGTCCGAAATTTTCAATAGCATATCTACATATTATTGATCTCTCTCTTTCCATCTAGTTCAATCATAGTAACTCATCAAAAACTAATTGTTGTATCCATGTTTTGCTTATTACGTACTTCCAACGAAATATTCGACCCTGTGTAGTAGAACATCGATATCCTGATCTGGACTTTTCGTCTTTTTCCAATTTTGGTATATGTCTGTCCTTGTGGAGTGGGGGTGGTGGGGTTTTTCATTTTCTGTACTCCCACTATTCTTTTCCCTGCATTGATGCTGGCCTTACGAGTTTAGGTCACAAAGTACAAGTAGGGTTGAGTGGGTGCATTGCTTGGACCTCCATGGGGCACTTGTATGAGGCGGAGAAGCTTGTGACCAGACAGCCAAAGCGTATTGCCCACAGAAATTTAGGTGCAATGCTACAACTTACCCCAATTAGTCGTTACGTCTCAAATTTTGAACTTTGTCCTTGTACTTGATTATATGATTGTGCTTTTTGGATTCAAATGCCTATGATTGAGTGATTATTGACAGATGTCACTTCGATGGACCATTGGCCAGATGTTACTGGCCCGATCGACACAAGTAGTGACGAGTATGATTCAGTTTAAATTGAAATAAATTATTTTGGCTTCTTTTTTAAAAATTTTTTAGTATTAATAGGTTAAAAAATGTAATTTATTTTGTTATATTTGTTTGATTTTTTGTGTTTAAAATTTATAATAAATCAATCGAAATATTAATCATTAAATGTTGAAATATATTATATATAAATATTATTAATAATTTTTAAATATATGTAAAGAATAGCTCAAATATATAATTGAAAATAGAGTTAAAAAGTACTTGTCATTCAGTTGTTTTGGATAATTTTTTGTTATTGTTGGTGGGAGTTTACTTTAAAAATACTGGTCATTGACTAGACTGCGCACTCAGCTCTAAGACTCCATAACCGGAGCACTTAATCGCTAGCTTTATACCATGTATCAAAGAATATTTTATTTATTTAATTTATAATAATTGACTAGTACGTGTTGAATATTTTAATAAAATATATTAATTATATTTTTAGCTTTTTAGATTTTTATGACTTCTACCCAAGAACGAGATGCCAGAGTTAGAACGGAATCTTGGTTTTTCATTTATTTATTGGCCAGTAAAGTTGAACAAATGCTGAGGCTTTAATTAAAAAATATTGCTTATTGTACGGCCTTTGTTTTAAATTTCAAACGCAAGCTTTGCTTTCCGTTTTTCTCCATAAAAAAAAGTATTAAAAGCTATATTCTAAGAATGACAATAGATACTTTATAAACTACATGTATTGTAGGACTTGATTTGATTGTATATTAAAATAATTTATATGAGTTCAAATTGAATTTGAATTCTAAAATTTTTCCTTGTCACGAGTTTGAATGTAGTTTAAATAATGGTCATCAATATCCAAAATTTATATATTATTTTTTAATTATAAATTTATTATAATTAATGAAATATTTTTTGAATTTGATTTTAAATTTTAATTTATTTTTATGAATTATTTTTTATTTATTAATTTAATTTTTAATAATATACATACAAATTAATTTTAAACTAAATTTTTAATTTTGAATTCTGGTTCAAAATTTTTCTTTGTAATTAGAGAAGAAGGATTTGAATTTTAATATTTAAACAGGTGTTTGCGTGCGAGTTCAAAATTTTTTTAATTATTAATAATTGTGTTGAATATTAAATGAAAATTTTCAATCAAGTTCTTATATGAATAATTAAATTATTTTAATTTAATTTGAATTCAAATATTTCAAAATTAACTTTTTTTTTTTCTATATGGTCAGCACCAAATTTCCGATTTGCTGTTTCTAGCTAATTTCCTTCCCTAGACTCCCACCTAAAAAATAATTTAAAAATAAAAAATAATACAAAATATGTACTAAAGAAAAAAAAATAAATTATATATATTATATATATAAAAACAACGAATGCGATAAACCGACCGGAACCTTCCGTTTTCAATCTCTGACCCGTGCTGTACTCTAAATTCAGTTTCCAGTGCACAGTTGCAGTAGTACTGCTTGATTTGCTTTCTCTTCCGAGTTCCAGACGCAGTTCTTCACTACCCAAACTCACCCACAAATTTTTGAGAGTAAGATATAACCATAAATATGGCCGCCGCCGCCGCTGCTAAGGCAACTGCAGCTGCAGAGGAAGAGAAAACGAAAACCCTTCAACAAGAACTCTCTCTCCCAATCATGTTAGCGGACAGAGTCATCAAATCAGCTCAAGAAGCCGAGTCTTCCAAATTCGAATGCGCCGAACTGGCCAAACAAGTCGACCGTCTCTCCCAGATGCTCCGCTCCTTCGTTCGTCTCTCCGCCACAGCCAACGCCACCGTCTACGACCGTCCCGTCCGCCGTATCGCCTCCGACATCACTAAGACCCTCGAACGTGCCCTCTCCCTTACTCGCAAGTGTCGTCACAGTGGTCCCCTCCGCCACCTATTCTCCATCACGACAACCGCCGATTTCCGCAAAGTTTCGAATCTTCTGGAGTCTTCTATCGGCGACATGCGTTGGCTGCTTTCGCTTTTCGACTCGGACGGAACCAATCTTACCCTTCCTCCAGTTGCCAGTAACGACCCCATTCTTGCTTGGGTTTGGTCTTACATCTCAACGATCCACATGGGCCCATTAAAAGATCGAGTCGACGCCGCTAACGAACTTGCTTCGTTAGCCAAAGATAACGACCGCAATAAGAAAATGATCGTTGTAGAAGGCGGGGTCTCACCGTTACTGAAGTTGTTAAAAGAGGGAGCTTCCCCTGAAGCGCAAATCGCGGCGGCAAATGCGCTTTACAATCTCGCAACTGACGAAGAAAGAGTTAGGCTAATCGTGGATGTAATGGGAATTCCTATAATCGTTGGGGTTTTGGGAGAGGCTCAAATGAAAGTTCAAATAATGGTCGCGAGTTTGGTGGCAAGAATGGCGGAGATGGATTTGGTTGCTAGCGAAGAGTTTGTCAGAGAAAATGTGACGAGAAAGTTAGTTTCTTTGTTGTCTATGGATATGGTTTTGGAAGTTGTTAAGCCACAAACTGCGAAAGCTAGTATTCATTCCATCATTCAAATGAATAAAGAGATGACTGACAATTCCCTGAGGCATCCCAAATTGTTGTCGGTTCATACATCGTCATTTTCGGATGGGAGTAGCAGAAATAGGAAAGAGAGGGAAGCAGAGAGTCCTGAGGTGAAGCTTAAGTTGCAAGTTAGTTGTGCAGAGGCTTTGTGGAAGCTGTCCAAAGGGAGTTTATTGACGAGTAGGAAAATTACAGAGACGAGAGGGTTGCTTTGTTTGGCAAAAATTGTAGAGAAAGAGAAAGGGGATTTGCAGTTTAACTGCTTGATGACAATTATGGAGATTACAGCAGTTGCGGAGTTTAATGCTGATCTTAGACGTGCAGCTTTTAAGACTAATTCTCCAGCTGCAAAAGCGGTTTTGGATCAGCTCTTGAAAGTAATTCAGGAAGAAAGCAGTCCAACATTGCAGATTCCGGCTATTAGGTCAATTGGGTGTTTGGCTAGAACTTTTCCTGCAAGGGAAACGAGAATAATTGGTCCTTTGGTTGATAAGCTTAGTAATAGGAATGTGGAAGTAGCTATGGAAGCTGCTTGTGCGTTGGGGAAGTTTGCTTCTCCAGATAATTTCAATGGTTCAGAGCATTCCAAGGCAATTATTGAGTTTGGTGGGGTTCCATCGTTGATGAGGTTGCTACAGAGTAATGATCAAGCTCAAGTACATGGACTTGTCCTACTATGTTATTTGGCATTGAATGCCGGCAACAGCAAGGCCCTTGAGGAAGCCCGGGCATTGAATACTCTTGAAGGGGCTGCTCGTTCTGTCATAGCTCAGTATCCTGACTTGAAGGATTTGTTTGCTAAAGCTATACATCATCTGACACTCTACCAAGCTGGAGGCCATCCCCACAGGCAATCATTTGCACCTTAAATGCTTCTCCTTTAGCTGCTTAGATGATTCAAATGTATGAATATCTCTTTGATTATAGCATACAATGAACATATTGACACTTGAGAGGTTCAGGGATTCGAAATGAATGATGACTGGTCATTCATGATATTGATTGATCATCTTGATGATGGTGTTGATATGTCCTCAACAAAGTGAATGTATGTATGGAAAGTGTATCTGTATTGATTGCATAAAAGTTACCAAAATTTTGTCACCCAATGCAATTTAAAGAATCACAATCTCTTTCTCTGATGTTCCATGTTTTTCTGCTCTCTCTCTCCCCTCTTCAAAATGCTTGTGCACAGATGTGAAAAGATCTATTTCAGTTAGCACTGTTGTTGTCTTTTATCTGCAAACTTTTCAAGAGCCAGATGGTAAGTAATTTCGAACTAGAAATGAAGTTTCTATTTTCTGTTCTTTAATCAGTGATCTTAGCATGCTGTTAGTCAGTAGACTGTGACTATTTGATTCCTTGAAGCAAATTGAGTATGAGCTTGTTATCTTTACTACATCATCAAATCACACTGTTTTGAACCTTTTATTAAATTCTTTTGCTTTTTCTTTCTTATCATTTTATTTGATTTATAATTCAACCACATATTTTAACGTGTAGGTAGCTTTCTTTGCCCTGGTTTTTCTGTTATAAATTCAGAGTGTTTCTTGATTGCATTGATAATAGTCGTGCCTAAGGGCATATTAGATGAAGTAGTCTTCTTCCTGTTTTTCTCTTCCTTCAGTACGTGGACTTTTTGTGGTGGTTGCATTAGTTGCTTTATTTGTATCTTTCTTCTTTTCTTCCCCTACTCAATGGAATTGTTATCTTAGTTTTATGATGGTTGTGTTTTTTTGCTTGGTTATCGTCCTAGAAGGTTCTTCATTTTGTGATAGCATGAAAAAAATGTCATAGACGAGATAATGAAGGTTACTGGAATAGGATAAAAACATAATGCTCTTTTAGATCAAAAGAAGATTCCAGCATGGTCAATACTGCAATTTGAGACATGTTAAGGAATGAAGAGTATTCACTCACTTTTGCATGTTTCATTGAGAACTCATAAGTGACCTACCCTTTGTAATAATTTGTAGAAATTGTATAATACCTAAGTGTGTGATTTTTGACATTTTGTGTTTTTCTCCACCGTGCATATGATGGCTCCAAAATCCGAAACACTCATGAAGCATCAAAATTGGCTGACTCTTGCCAATCCAGTCTTTGTTCATCCGTGGACTATACAGAGGTTGCAACAGATGTTGCAACTAATATTGAAATTCTTGGTTTAGATTTTATCAAAATATTTCCTTTTTCTTATCTGCAGAAATGAAAGATTTTATTCATTGAGTGACACATATCGTTTTGAGCTTCAGTCTGTATTATTATTTTTTTTTTTTTGGGAGGGGGGGGGGGGAGGGGGAGAGGAGGTGGGGGGTGTATTTAGTGAGCGATTTTAGTATCTTGATCCAAGAGGATGGGGAAATTGATGGAGAGGACATTTTGCAAGATGGATGAAATGGAGAAGTTCTTTGGTTTTCTTTGATTCCTTCTGAGCCGTAAGTGTGGAGTTTTCAGGGTCATTTCAAATCGTAGAGGTGTACATGAGCTAAATCATTGTTATAACTTGTTTGTCAGATTTATGAAGGACCATTCCTGATTTTCATGGTAAGCAGTGATGGAATTCAACTGTTAATAGTTTTTGACGTCATGTATGGTCTTTGCAAAAGCCAAGGCTTGCAGAGAATTGATCTACCTGAACTGCCTTTTCTATGAATGGTTTGAAGCAGGAAAAGTATGTCTTTTTTTATTGCTGTTGAAGCCACTCTGTCACTAGCTATTATTCGTGGCAGAGTGCTCGGACTCCGGGTGGCAATTCAGCTATGACATTCCAGACAGGTATGTAGCTTCACTGCACTTGTAGCAGTCAAAGCCAAATGCATAGTTGTGTTTGCCGCAATGGAGCTTTCGTCTTTTTTCCTTCTGTCATTTGTCGAAAGTTTTCCTGGCATTTTAATTGCTGAAAGACTAGTGCTGCTCAGTTTGCTTGTCCGTTGGCTTTTAAGTACAAAGACATGTATTGGGTTGTCTCTACTCAGCAGTTTAGATATTTGCTGTTACATAGAATCTCATCCTATATATACGAGTTTTATTGTTTCATTCGATAAATGCACGAGTAAACTAAGATGTTCCCCTCATAGACTATACCTAATTCTGTTTTGCCAAGTTCTATTTTTTGAGTATAATCTTTTCCTCGTTGAGGCCGAAGGCTTGAGGATATGTTTGTGTGAAACCCTGAATTGTGAAAACATTGATAGCAGTTAGCAGAAGATACTGCTGAAGGGTTTGTTTTATGGAAAACTTGTTTGTTGCTGTCCAGATCATCCAACAATGTTAGTCAAAGCTATATGGGCATTTTATGTCATATCTGCTTTTCTTTGTTACTGTGAGGCCAGGAGGAGATGCATTGCAACCACTCGTACTCACTGAGGTGATCATGTTAATGCTTCTTCCTTCCACTCAGCAATGGATATTTCTACCAAACCAAAAGTTGGCTGATTCTATTCACCATGGACATTGGCACATGCATGTTTATGGAGGCTTCTCCACAAACTACATTTTCTGTCCTTTTGATCCCTATGGCAAAGCCACAAATTGATTGAAGATCTATAAAAGGTTGTGCTACCAAATAGTAACTGAATTGGTCAAGTGTCTTAGACACAATTTCCACCCAAAATATTAAATAAACCTTTAAATTATCCCAATTTTTTTCATAAAAAAAATCTATCATTTTATTGTATCTAAATAAGTGTATAGTTTATAATTTTTATTTAGACAAATTCTTATATTCGTTGAAAAGATTTCATAAACGGAGATTTCAAAGATTGTTTAGTTCATAGTCAAGTGATATTTTTCGCACTCATGAGAGATGGTATGATCTTTTCATATGTGGCGAAATTGGTTAAGCATTCAAGTGTGTGTAGAATGTGTTATTTGCTCATGAATCCAATAGTCATTAAAATCACATGCTAAATGTGACATATTTTCATCCATATAAGAGTTTATATCTGAGTATAATAAAATTGTAAACCAAAGACACTTATAGTTGAGCCCAAAATGTTCAACTTTGATCTTAAACACAGTGATGGTTGGACTTTAGAGACAGACCATCAAAAGCCCCATTCTGGCAAGACCATGAAGGATTGGTCCCATCGTGCCAAACCCAACAAGCTGAAAGTAATTGAGTTGAGTCGACCCATGGATGCCTTAATGGGCTAAGGTTATGATTCCATGGCTGGCTGTGGCCTTAGCTTGAGTTCAACACTCACCATCTCTACCCAAATGTAAAGAAATCAGTCCCATCCATAAAAGGAAATGACACCCATTTCACCCTTCCGAATTGGAAATATGATGCCATGGAGCTTCCATTACTCCATCTAATATGGGCAGATGCAACAGTGCCTGAATCACAATGCAATATTTACACGGCTTGGGTTTCAAAACTATACAACTCTGCTTTGAGATCCATGTTTGAGAGGGTGCCCCTTGTTTCACATAGGAAGAGTTATGCTCAGCCTACTCTGCTTGTAGCTGTTACCTGGTATCAGAGACAGAGAGAGAGACAATGTTTTGATGAGGGAAATTTCAGTTACAAGCAAGGAAATGTGAGTTCCACCAACCTTCGTTAAAACTAACGGGGTTGGAAAGCGATTTGGAATTCATCTAAACAGACAATGATGAAACATGTTCTTGTAAGTCTCTTGGTTTTATATCACCAATGGGGCAACCGATGGAGACATGGAAAGCACCTTTTCTTTCTCATTTGTTCCATGCTTGTCATTAGGTAACTTATCTTTGATGAGAAGCTATATAACAAAACTTTAAACCTAAGAAAAGCACTAAAATGTTCCTTTTTCTATGCAATTTAAGGCTCCATCCTCCCTTTCATGTTTATGATTGCTTAAATCCCATGAAGAATCTTCTCGTTTATCATTACAATTTGCAGTCTCTCCATTACTTCCCAAGTTAACCATATTTCTGGTGGAAATAATGTAATACAAAGTCAATACTTGTCTTGAATGTCATTCTCGAGATCGCGTAATCTCTCCATTACCATTCCTATCCAAGTCTTATACTAATAACTAAAAACTCTAAAACTTAACCTTGAATTCTAAACCGTAATACCAAATGGTAACAGTGGACGTCATGATAAGAAATTTACTAGACACAACCAAACGGGACATCAAATGAAGACAGAAGATTTTTGTTCAGCATTTTCTAGCTTTTACCTTCATTGAGTTTTTCTGTGTCCTTTCTGAAAGGCAAATCGGCTTTAATTGTGACGTTGAAATCAAATCAAATCCAGAGGAAAGTGAAGTACCAAGCAAGCTAATGTTTCTTGCGTCAATTTTTCTTTCCAATATTTGACATCGTTTATATCTTTTCTTTATGAGCTTTCCTATTGTTGGCAAAGCTCCCAGACCAATAGCACCACGAGGCTGATGAGAGGCAACTCTTTGGGTCTTTCAACATTGTTACTGTCATTGAAATGCTTGCACTTCACGGTTCTAATCGAATTGTGAGTGGATGATGTTTCCCCTCTTAGTTCCGCAGTCGTAGCCCCTTCAATCTTTCATTAAATTCCACCCACAGCTTAAGACCTATACCAATCTTGGGTCAGCCATGGCTATACGTATCTCTGGCCATGCAAATGTCCCAACTCATCTGCAATAAAGGCTTTCGTTTTCCCTACTTTTATACTCCTATCCTAGAAAGTCCCCTTCCATGCCGAGTTGCTTTCAGCAATGATAGTTGTTTTATTTCTCCAAGATCATTTTTCCAGGACTTTACGCATTGGAGAGATGGTATTATGTGACCTAAGGCTTATGTATTAAAGAGGTTCTAGAATTACAACATTTCCTGCAATCATCAAACCTTAATATTTCTGTTCTCACGATATATGACATGAAAATTGTCGTGACGATGACATACATCTCATCAAATCACATCATATATCACATGAACAAGAATACTAGCCGGTATTGATTTATTAAATTTATTGTTAATTTTTTGTTAAAGTTAAAGCTCGTCCGGGTACAAACCTAAAGATACAAAGTTTGTTCGGAAATGATGTGAATGCTTAAAGCTTATGAAGGAAAGTACAAAGGAGAAATGATATAATTAAATATGTGGAACTTCCTTTATAGTTACACTTTCTTCTTTAAATCTTATGTTAGATTGGATTAAAGTGAGGTTACCATAAGGACGTCCCCTCTTTTCCCTCTCGCTTTCGTTTCTGCCTCAACGTAAACAGCAAGACACGTTTCAGTGCCTGCCCGTAGGCCACAGGGGGTCCATTTCCATTTCCATTTACAGGAACAAATCTCATAAATATATTTTTATATATATACACATACACTTTTCTCCTTTATTTTATTTTATTTTTCTATCAGTTTTCCTCTAAGATTGATCTAAGCAATCATATCTGTAATATCTTGGGAGGCAAATGGGGTGTTCGTACATGGCTGTAAAAAAAAAAAGGAAAAGAAAAACAATTATTTTCTTTATGCCATTATTGTGTAAGTGGGTCAAGTAACAAAAGGAACACTTTCAATATTTGGAATGATTCTCTATCATGGCTTTTATTATTAGATTTCATGAATTCTTTTTTGGGTTATATACTCTTTTCGTCCTTTTTTTCTTTACCCATTTTTTGGGTTAGATATTATATTTTTTTTAAAAAAAATTTGAATATATCTTAAAACTTTTCTTAATTTAATTGAAAGTGAAAAAAAGACAAACGTTTAACCAGGGGTGTCAACCGTTGGGATACTTGTTAATTTTTAGATACTTTAACTCGAATCTTATTATTTGTTAGAATATTCAAATCTTATAAATACTTGATTAAATTTTTTAATTGTTGCTTAAATACATACTCGAATATTCTAGGCACTACTCATTAAATATCTGCATCCATTAAACATCGGCTTAAAAACCTTTAAAATCAATTTTCGTGTATATTATTAATGAAAATTAAATTAATGAATTAAAGTTCAAAATTTTAATTAGAATTATTAATGAGTTTTAATAAGTATTACATTAATTATAAAAATTTTTAAAACTAATATATATAATTAAAATTTAATATTAAAAATTATGATTTATAGTTGAATTCGATCAAGTAGTGGTTATCTTAAAATTACTATCCGAACTTGACAATCGGATTAGTAATTTTACTATCTGAATCCGATTATAAAATATCATAATTTTATTTAATTGAGTCAAATAATGTAGATACTCTGACGTGTTGATATCTTAATTTATCTCGTAAATAGATTCAATTATTGAAATATATGAGTTTGACCTGCAATTTCTGTCGTCGGTGCAATTATATATACAACTGGGTATTTCAATACTTATCATTACTTAAAGCAGCCCAATAAGATTTGTCGGGCAAGATTTATTTTTTGACCAGTGAGCAAAGCACTTAGTACCCAGAAATCTTTTTTCCTTTTGCAACCCGATCATTTCTTTCTTTGTTGAATTCAAAAAGTAAAACAATCTCTTTTGGATGTCGGCATGTACACTTGGATTCTGAATCCACCAAAAAGGATTCAGGATTTCAGACTGTGTACATACGTGCAATCATCAAGTCATTTCCCTGAATATGTTTGTTCCATTGACATTTAGCCATGATACTGTTCATTGAAGTAGACGGCTGATTAACTCCATTTTTCCAGCTTTCAGCTTATGTATATGAAAGAAAGACAGTTCATATAATCAACATCTTACGTCCCAAAGGGGCTTTAGCCTGTGGAAAAACTTTTAGCAGACAGGCAACCTTGTGGCTCAGATTTGAGATAGAAACATTGATTAGTAATCAGGAAAAACATAAGGTCAAACGATGGATTGTGAACCAGAATGGAATGTGTCTAGCTAGGACCAATTTGTTTGAACCCAGGTTTCCACTAAAATAAGGTTTTTATGACACCAGCACTGAGGGAAGTGAGCCATCGTTGCTACAGGGTGGGGGTGTGAAGGGGTTCAAAGAAAAAGGAAAGCCAATGGTTGCAAATGCATCAGTACAACCCTGGACTGTGACCCTTTGTTGGTTGTCACTATCTTTTACATCCAAAATTTTGGGGTGCACGAACTTGTGATGGTGTGTGGGTCATCTGATCTTGATGAAACAACAGCTTCTGATGATTCAACAAAGCATTTTCTGTAGTTTCATGGCCATGCAAGAAATAAAAAAAAAAAAAATTATATGCAGCAGATACCACAAAAATCTTAGTAGATATTTGAACTGAAGTGATAATGACTTTGGCGTATGGTACAGAATTTTCGTTTTTCCTTTCTTTTTTCTCTCTTTTTTTTTTTTGGGAGGGGGGGTGGGAGATAGAGTTTCCTGTTTCTCATTGCATTAATTGAAAGATTGCTTTCAAATTATAGAATTGGTGACCATGTCGGCCCTGATCAAGGTATATATTTTTCCGAGCTTGGAGCAGGAAAGCATGGAATTGACTGTATAATTTTTCACTATCTTAGCTACAAATCAAATCGGATTCTTGATTTTACATTGACCCACTACTTGTTATGTCTTAGGTACCAACAACCTATGATGAAAAGGAAGAAATACCGTTAATTTGGATTATGGGTTATGAAAAATAAAATAAAATAAAAACCAGTAGATTCCTGTTCTTTTCTTTTTTTTCCCCTTCAGGGTCTCTTTAGTTTCCACCTCAAGGAAGGTCGATTTGGTTTCACTGCAAGGTTGCCACTTCTTCATCACTACTGTATACTTACATATCTCTTCGAATCAAGCACAGAATTTATTTTCATAAGATGTTGTTAACGTTACTGCTACGTACATTAAGAAAAGTTACAGCAATCCTGGCAGCATGAACATTCCAAAAGCTTTGGAAAACCATAGATGATTGAAAATTTCTGGACCAATCTATAATTCCATAAGGTGTCCATGGGGGGGGGGCGGGGGGGCGCTAGGTCCTAGTGTTTTCTCTCTCTCTCTCTCTCTCTCCAATAATAGAGAGGCCAGCGAGCCAATTGGTGCCTCTTGGAGGGACTCGGAGAATGCATGGGAGGGGGGGGGGGGCCTCTGGCGAGCCAGCAGCTGGATCATATTAATCTGCTGGCTAAGGAAATCAGCATCTGAGATATGGAAAACATCGGGCCAGAGATAATCCTGTTATATTATTTTCCGCCAGCGGTTTCAAGATATACATCACAATCTAAAACCTACCTTTCCTATCTAACTATATAGACATTTTTCTATAATCTCGGTGTTTGAAAACAATGACAATGAAACTCTAATTTGTTTCTGGTGTTGAATTGAGATGAGAAAAGACTACAGGATGTTTTTGGTATGGATTGTGGGTTCGGATCAAATTTGTCTACTACAAAGAAAAGGGGTTTAGCTTAAGCAAGAAAAAGACAGGCATGGTAATAGAGCCATAAATGCATCTAATAGTAATAATGGTAGTTAGTTAGACACCATGGAAAGCTTAGGACCACAAGAAAAAAGAATTAGTAGTTTTCACTCTTGGTGACTGTAAGTACATTATTTCAACTGTTCTCAAAACAAATACAGGAAGAAAACCAATAAAAAAAAAAAAAGAATGCACAATTGACGAAGAATACAGATTGAAAAACTCCCCAGAGAGAACAGCTAAATCACTCTACCAGGTTATTAGAAAAATAACCAAAGGAAAATTAAAAAAATAAAAATAAAGAGAGAGAAGGGTAAATTAAGACTCTCATCCCAAACCTTTTTTCAGTAGAAGTCGTCCTGTACTATCAACATCTGTGTGTATTGGTTTTTCAAAGAGGCGAAAGAAAAAAGAATGGATTTACAGTTCTGTTCATATCTGCTGGAAGACATCAAAATTTGCTCCTGTTAGATCTTCTGACAGCGATGTTAATGGATAGCTACTGAAATCTACCGAGTTGTGGTTGTGAAGCTGCCCCTGCCCTTCTTGCCATGAACCCGGTTTCAATTCCTCGGACTTGATCCCGTTGACCTGAAACTGAAACATGGTGTCCAACTTGTTCTCAGTATCCCACGAGAATGCTCCGTTTTCCACCATGTTGTTCATCTGGAACCCTGTGTAACTGCTGATATTTGAGCTGTTGCTAGAACTCTCCTTTGCCTCGTTCAGGAGGAAAGAAGTGCTTATTCTCGAAGCTGAATTATCAGAAAAGTCTGTTCCGGACATGTTTCCGTGATCAAAATTAGTTAGACTTGGCATTGAAGTGAATGTGAAGCTGGAATTTGTCTCAAAATGGTTCTGATCAAATTGCCTGACACTTGGGTGGTATTGTGGTACGAGATTGGAGTTATACCCACTTGGATCAATCCCCGCCTGCAATTCAATGTAAGCCAAAGGATCGTAGACTTGCTTGTTGATAAACTGATCTCTCGAAGCTTCTGTCAATCCACTACCGTAGAAACCTGAATCACTGACAAGAAATGTTGGCTCATGAGCAGCGAAGGATGATACAGCGCTAGCAGAGAGCCCACTAGACTGTGGGACTTGCAGCACTACCGAATCTGTACGGTTCTTTTCTTCTTTCACTTCAACTTTATTGCTTAGCGGCTTGTGGGTGGTAGGGTCAATGCCTTGCTTCATTAGTTTCTTCTTCAAACAGGAATTCCAGAAGTTCTTGATCTCATTATCTGTTCTTCCTGGTAACTGTGCTGCAATTTGAGCCCACCTGGAACCCCATACAAGGAAATCAGTCAAACCAACAAAAAATCAATCAGTCCCCATTAATTTCCACCTCTTTGGTTTATCAGATAACAAAAAGAATTTTGCATGTTCGCTGGTCCATAAATATTAGTTACCTGTTGCCTAGAACTTCATGAAGACTGATTATTAGATCCTCCTCTTGTTGTGAAAACATTCCTCTTTTAAGGTCAGGTCTCAAGTAGTTTATCCATCTCAATCTACAACTCTTTCCACACCTTTGCAAACCTGCAAAACAAATTCATTTTTGTCAAATTCCAGGCCAAGGAAACCCAACAAATGAATCCATCATATACAGATGTTAAAAATGTGCATGTGATAATGAAAACACACACACACCAGCAAGCTTAGGCACTGAACTCCAGCAACCAACCCCAAATCTCGTTATGTAATTAAACAGCTTCTCATCTTCTTCAGGAGACCATAAACCTTTCCTTAACTTCTGCTTGATACAACAAGAATGGCGCCCCATTTTCGATCAGAAGACAAAACACAGAATGGGTTTTTTCCTGTGAGGACGTAGGACAGACAACGTTAACCCACAGGAAGAAAAAAAAAAGAAAAGGTTAAAGTAAGCCGCTAGCTAGCGTGATCCTCTGAATGATTCGGACATGGAAAGGTGAGAGAGAGAGAGAAGGGTGTGGGTTTATATGTCTTTAGATATGTTTCCCTGTGTAAATTGTATGATTGGGAAAAAAATCAAGAATAACATTTGATGATTTAAAAGGGATGAGGACTAAATAATACTTAGAATTCAAGTTATTGGGAGAAAGAAAGAGAGCTTGAGAGGAAGGTGAAGCAATCAAGTGGGTTTTACGCAAATCTGGTGCTGCTTTTGCATTGGGACTGGATTGATTTTTAAGAAATCTTTATTTTTTTCCTCTAGAATAAATATAAATATATATATATATATAAAGTGGATTAAATGAGAACAACTCTTAAAACGTGTACTACTTATGAGTAAGAATAATGCAGTTAAATGCTTTGATGTTCCTCAACAGGAATACTATTCTTAACTTTTTAATTAATTATATAATAATATGACTTCCATGCCTTATGTTTCCAATAAACTCAACATCTCACCCATTGCAATTTAATTTATCTCTAAACCACTAAGCCAAAACATAATTGGCTTATTCCGACAAAAAAAAAAGATTTCATCAGAATATCTTGTGACGAGTTGTCGCGAGATTCTTGATGAAGTTTATTTTTAAATATTTTGACTAAATTTTTCTAATGAAATCATTGTAGTCGAAAATCGATCATAGAAATGTGAAATCAAATAAATGTAATTGATGTCAAAATTTACGATGAAAATTTTCGTTAAAAATTGACTCCACCAATTAATATTTTTAATAATCCTCATGAACGGTTAATTAAAAAAGTGTATATATCGTATATATACCAATCATATATATAATACGATCATTTAGTGTTATGTTTATCATATGTAACATATAATTACATCAAAGTATTACTCAATTAATAATTTATCAAATAGGCTACGTGTAAACTTTATACTATGTAGGAATATAATCTAAATGAAGCTATAAAACTCAAAATAATATAAATAAAATTTAGAGGGCCAATTAAAAAATATTAAATTAAGCGGAGTACCACTGCCTTCATAATTAAAAGCAAATTTGGGCTTTTGGGTTACTATTGCCATTGAGAAGGAAAAATTAAAGCACAACAAGGTCATTTTCCTAGAGAGGAAACTTCAACGAAAAAAAGAATCATAATTAGTTTAAAGCTAATTATTGTTTTCATATTAATTAATTAATTAATTTAACACCAAACAAAGTTGTCTAGAACCTTCGCAAAAGGTTTCAATAAAATAGTGTGTTTTTTTGCCTTGCTTGCCAGCTACTGTACCCCAGTGCAATGCATTTGGGATCATGTCAAATGTTGTACTATCTAGATTTTTCAATTAACTTTTTAAGAAAATTTTTAAAAATAAAATATAATAAAAAAGAAGAAAAAGAAGTCAGCCGACACTAATTCATCAAGAGCCCTGGGGTCCATGAAAAGATATAAATATATGGACCGTCAAAAATAAAAGATACCCTTAAAATTATTAAATAAAAATATAATATATATATATATAGTAGTAATAACTTTTATTTATTTAATATATTAATTAAAAAGAAAAAAACTTTTGTTTCTTTTGTTTTTTGACCTTTTGGACTGCATATATTTGGAAAGCATGACGATTGAAGACTAAAGAAGAAAGTCTTTAGCTAACAATTGACTAAAAATGTTTTTAAAAAGTTAATTTTATAATTATAATTAAAATTTTAATTAATCATTTAAACTCACATGGGGTAATTAAAAAAAGAAAAGCTTATGTTTGATTTTTTATTTAATGGTCTGCAAATTGGTACCATCTATATGATAATTTATTCAAAAAGATGATTAATTATGTTGAGTTAGGAGGGAACCTGGTCCTGGAAAGAAATTAATTACCCATGATTACCAATATTGAAAATCAACAAACAATACATTGCTACTTGCACAATTTCATTTGTCTCTAGTCATTAATCAATTTTACAATTTTATGGGAAAAAAAAAACATAAGTTATAAACCAATACGATATATTGATAAATGGGAAAGGATGCTTCCTGTTGCCTACTTAGTACATATCGGAAAATGGACGACAATAGGGGTTGAAGGAGGTCAATGAATATTTTATAAGCAGATATTTTATATTATTTAATTAAATAAAATTAAAATATTTTACATTATTTGATTTGATTAAGTAAGGTTAGAATTTTTTACAAAAAAATTTGATTCGGGTAAGATTTAGATAGTAAAATTTCTATACATCACGTGTTCGGACATCGATTTAAGTAACTATATAGATCATCCCTAATCAATTATAAATAAACAATTTATAGAAAAATTTATATGATTTGTGAACAGAATTGCCTTGAAACTCCTGGAAATCAGGCTAATACTGTGGGAAAGGATGCTTACTGTTTGCTAGTTGGGACATGATGGAAACGGTGGAAGGCCTGGGGTAAGGCTGCAGCTTGCTGGTTGAAGGAGGCTGTACGACTATTGTACTTAGAAGTAATAAACCGCGTTTAGCCATCAACTTCATAATTTTCTTTGTCTACATTACAAAATTTCTGTTAAGATTTTTCTTTTTCCATCTTACCATCATAAAAAATGTAAAATTAAATTAATAATAAGTATTGTTTTATCAGTAAACCAAGCTTGATTCGAGTGAATTAGAGCTGAAATCAGTTATAAACGACTATTATTATCTCGAATACTTTTTTCATTTCATTTTATTTATTTTTTTGGTTAAATAAATTCATCAATTTCGACCGTTATTATTTACAAATTTTGAATTTCAAAGTTTTTAAAATATGATTTTGTTATAAATAATGATTAAAGTTGAATTCCTTAGACAAAAAAATAAAAAAGACAAGAAAGTTTTTTGTATTTTTTTGAATAATTTAATTTGTAATCATTCATTTTAATAAGTAGGAAATATCACTTGCCACTAAAGTACAAAAGGGGTGTAAACTATATATGTCGTGACCATGACGGTAAAATTATTTTTAATATATAAAATAATCATCACTCGCATATATGAAATTTATAATTAATGTCTAAATTCCGATATCATATGAACAATTATAAATCAATAAATTAAAAATAATAATAAAAGGAGAAAAACATATAGAATTACTATATAAGAATGTAGTAAGTTAATTATATTAGTAAAGTATTAGTAACATGAAGGAAAAATCAGCTGAAATATATAGAGAGAAAATAAAATAAAGTCAAACTAATTTTTCGTGTAAGCAATAGTAAATTAAATCAAATGATAATATCCATTTAATGCCTCATTGAGTAAACTGAAGTTATAAGGAACATTTTACGATTACTATTTTAAGGACTAACTTTTGTAATTTAAATGTAATCCTATGTGCACAATCTTAATAAAATCATAAAACTACTTCAATGTCACATTCAATATATTCATATGTAAGATTTGAATTAAATGACAATATCGTATGTGCGGACGTTTTTTATTTTAACTTTTTACAAATTTTATGCTTACGGATATAACATGCTATTCTTCTCGAGCCAAATATTGTACGTATTTTTAATAAAATTTTGTTTTTACATTGATGAATAAGTTGAAAAAAATAATGGTTGTATCTTATTTTAGGGTTTATAGTGGTTCGGAAACCAATTTATACCGTTTTTCGAATTAATTACTTTGTTTTATTTTTTTGATATAAAATACATTAAAATTAAAATTTTTATTTTAATTTTCATAGAAAAAGGAACAAATATTTAGAAATGGAAGAAAATCTCCATTGTTAAAGATCATCAATAAATGATGGACTTTGATTCTTTATATAAATATTAATTAATATTTTATATAATACAAAAAGTTAATCAAACTGATCGAATCGAGTAAATATAAATCGGTTTTATTATTTCGGTTTTAAAATATAATTTGACTGATTCAATTATTTTTTTAACAAATTAATTAATTTAATTTTAAAAATTTTAATATGGAATTGATCGAACTCATAGAATGTTTTATGGCACAGTATAAAGAGCCTTTAACTTGAATGAAAGCTTCAATGATTGAAGGCCGTTCCCATGACCGACAGATACACGTAATACGAAATAAAAGCGAAAACGTTTTATATATCCTGGAAAATACGCAGCCAGCGCAGCGCACCCAATCACTTCCACATTAACCACCATTTCGCTACAAATTTCTTGGCCCCCTTTTGTTTTGTCTGCCTCTTTTCGTTTTTTAACGTAATTGCAAATTGATTCTCTACATCCCACCACTCCCTAACCTTTTTGCACACCATTCCATGTCCCACTTTTTACCTAAAATTATACAAATCGATCGTTCGATTTTAAAAAATCAAAACTTAAACAAATTAAATTTTACATTAAAACCGATCGAATCGATTAAAATTTAAATATTAACCAAACAAGTCAAAAATTAAATCTACATTAAAATTCATCAAGTCGATCGAAATTTAAGAAATAATCGAATAAATTGAAAAAATCGATGATTGAGATTCCCATATGATCTGATCAGGTTGTTGAGATTAATCTCCAATCCATGAGGGCAAAACCCAAAATCGAAAATTAAATAAGTTGAATTCCACATTAAAATTGAAGGGATCGAAAACTGATGATTGAGATTCCTATATGATCTGATGAGATGGTTGAGAATAATCTCCAATCCATGAGGGCAAAACCCAATTGTATAATGAGGTTTATTGGATGGTAATATGGAGAAATAATTGAAGGAAAGGAATATTGGTGGAATGAGAAATAATTTTTGGGGCCATAGGGGGATTGGGAGGATCTTGACTCACACGTGAAAAATAACTTTGTCAGGATGTGAAATAGAATATATTATTACAACCATAAGGAATTAATGTTAAATTAATTAGTTTGCTTAGAAAATGAATAATAAAATAATGACATCATCTACCATTAAATAGTTTTCAATTAATAATTTTAATAATATATTTCTTATCAGAAGATATCATATGAAGGTTTGTTAAACTATAAACTTAATTAAGAATACTTAATTAAGTCTAATCTAAACGACAAATCATAATTTAATTTGTGGAGTAGATGGATATATAGAAGATTCCTAATGTCTTGTTTGTTATGATATAATTTTCTTTACATGTTGTAATTGAATCTCGATTAAAAAATTGAGAGCCAATAGATTACTCTCTAATTAATGACCCTTTTTCTTATTGCAAATAGGCAATTGTTGTTTTCTTTGAGTTTATAGTCACTAAATAAGAATAGTTAAAATGTTATTTTACAAAAAAAAAAATTTATTTGGTAACGAGAAATTAACTTATTGTCGAGAGAGGAGGGAAGACTATGGGAAGAGGTCGAGGGAGGGGAGAGTGAAAGATCTGTTTTTGAAAAATTATCTTACGCTTTTAGAAAATGTAAGATAATTTTTTTTTTTTGATCAACTGGTTTAATTCCATTGACTTGGAAAATTTTTACAACCACTTTTGCATTTTTCGCCTTTGAAACATGGGAAAATAGTGAAAAGCATTTCCAAAAAGCATTATCATGCATCCATTAATATTGTCATATGATTAATGATGGACTCAGGAACCCATATAAGATATGATTACAAGGATAATCATACAAAGTTATGTATTTATATATTTAAAATTTTATACATATAATAATAAAAAATTAAAAATTAAAAGGTAACGACCGCCACCTCCCATCACCTTTCAGCACCATCTTGATTTCATCAGTGTATATTGATCCTTTGTCTTTACACCAAAAAGAAAAGAAAGTTCATTCAAGATAAAAAGGAAGATGGCTTAATTCATAATATGGATACGTTTCTAATACTAGACATGCTTTCAAAGAGAAAGAGGTTGACATCATTGACAAAGAATAGAAAAAAATAAGGAATTAATTCGTATCTAGAACATGAACAAAATTTCAATTGCTTAAAACCATAGTTTGTAATCGATGCTCCTTTGTGCTAGCTAGCTAGCTAGCTTTAAAACCAAGATGCTACCAAGAATTTGTGCTTGCAAATCACGAATCACCTAAAATATCATATAGATTTGAATATGCTATACATTGCCGACAATCCCTTCCCTTTTTTCTTCTTTCAACACAAAAATACCAAATCGATTCTTGTTCACTTAGTCAATAATTGCAAATTAGTAATTTTCAAGCAATCTAATAATAATAAAAAAAAATACATTCACAAAAAATCCCAAATAAAAAATATGTAGTTTTTTTTTTCGTCAAATACAAATCAACAACAAGAATGACAATAATAGTAATTTTTATTTTATCTTAAATTAACATAAACACGAGAAAATGATCAAAGGTATATTACCACAGAATGTATGTACTACTTCTTTCAATTGTTTCGTATAAAGAAAGTAAGGAAATTTTGACCCGAACTTGATCGATTCGAAAGAAAAGCATAGTATATTACTATCAATTGCTTAAGAAAGGTAACGATTTTGAATATGTTTATATTTATTTCTTGTTTTAGACTAAGATTTTATTCAGATTGTTTATTTTATCGAAATTTATAAATTTTATGTTATTTAAAGTTATAATGATTGATTTTATTTAAATTTATATGATAGAAAATTGTTTTGTATAGTTTCGATCGAATCCTATTATCATTTTTTATTTATTGAGTTTTTTATATTATTATTGAAAATAAAAACATTTTGTAATACTAAATATCTGATGCTGCCAAGTCAGCAATGTTAAAGTGGGACCCAGATGATGTGGCATAATACGAAGGCAATGCAGTGTATCATCAACAGCTCCTAGCTAGCTGTCGTCTAAGTGGACAGAAAAATACACAAGTGTTATTAAATAATGAGAAGAAAAGAATGGGGCAGGCCAGGTTGGCAGTGGTCAACGCAGGGGCGTTGATAGCCAGGTGGAAGCGCTCGGCTGCTCGTGCGGGTGGGGGAATGGACCTGACGTTGATTTATACTTTTCGACAAGACGTTCTTGCGGCGGCCCACAGCAGGCGTCCACACAGCGACGACGACGACGACGACGCGCCATGCGTACTAATCTTAAACTGGCTACGTCACCCTTATTACATCCAATCTCTGTCCCCTCCGACATCGTCCACCTCCCACTTGGGTCCACCTCTTGTCAGCAACAACCTTCTTTCGAATTTTCTTTCACTTCTTAAATCTTAATTAAATAAAAAAAGAAAATCAACTTTATTAATATCTGAACATTGAAATTGATTTTTATATTAAAAATGTTAGGTGTATGTAAATTTTTCTTCTCATCTTTCTACTCCAATTTTAATATTTTCATTAAAATTAATTAAAAGATAATTGATAACAATGTTAAGATTTTGTAATTAAATTCGATTGGGTGGTTTTTTTTTTGTTCATGACAAGATATATCAATCTAAATAATTTGGCACGTGACATATGGTAGTAACAAAAAAACCTTTATTTTCAATAAAATTAAAAATTATTTTTAAAAATTTAAAAGCATTTCTTATTATTTACTTAAAATAAATTATAATTTTTAGATTGATATACATATATATATATATATATATATATATATATGTGTGTGTGTGTGTGTGTGTGTGTGTGTTAAGAAATAAAAAATTAATCTATTTCAACATTTCAAGTCATTATCAAAATGTCATGTCATGCATGTTAAAAGATAAAATTTTGATAGTGTTCTTAATTATTTTTAAATTGATTTTTTAATAAAAATGTAAAAAAAACTAAATTCATTAAAATCGAAATAAAGAGATTAAAATGGTTAAATTGAGATAGTATAAAATGGTTAAATTGAGATAGTATTATATCGAAATTCAAATTTTGATTTTTTTTTCCTTAGTGTAATGGCCTAGTGCACAATGTTGAGAATGGGAATAGGAGGGAAGTTTTTCAAGTTTAAGAGGATGGTGTTGCTTCAAAATTAGGTCTTCTCATGATCAGACTATATATATTGAATTGTATATGTGCCAAAATTTTCTCTGTTGCTAATATTGAAAATAAATTTTAGAAAAAGAATAAAAATGAACTCAATAACATTACCCCCAAAAAAATTCTTTTCTTTTTTCTAATTTGTGGAACCTGGATTTTGTTATAAACAGTGATGAAAGAAAAGGAGAGAAGAAGAGACAGATAACATGTTGCCATTGTCAAGATTCACGAATCCTTCAAAATAAGACATTTGGGAACCATGTCATTGAATTTATGACCTTTATTCTAATCAAGATCATAGCTAGCAATGCTTATGTGGTACAAGGGGTAGGAAAAGCTCCATACAAGTCTTTACTTTTTCTTTTTTCTTTTCATTTTCAGCCATGAAATCATTGCAACATGAGCCAAATTCTACAAAGCAAATTAAAGCAGCCACCATATTTTTGTTGTTTGCTTTTATAAAACAGAAAGAAAAATTCCATTTCCATTGTTGAAAAAAATTCCCCTCCTGTAAAGCATGAGAGCTGATCATAATTGAAAGTTTCCAAATGACAAAGAAAGGGGCAATGCCACTTTCTACCTTGAATACTTTAGCCTATGCAAGTCATGACAAGCATCAAGGATTATGATGGCCAATATTTGTCCACGTTGAAAATTTAAGACCGAATCCGAACAATAAGTGAAGAAAAAATTACTATATTTATATGTCTAAGATATTTAAAAATAAATAAACGTGAAATTTGTTTATCATTATTCTAATATTGTAATAGACTTTTCACGTAATAACTTATCATGAAAGGAATAATAAAATCAAAAGTAACACTTGATACTATATTGAAAATTTTAAAAAATATTTAACTTAAAATTAATTGATAATAAAAAAAATCTTTATTGTATTTATATGCACCGGATAGGTCATGTTGCTGTAAGTATAGGAGGGAATGATTTTGTGGTACAAATTAAATATTATATGGTACAAGTGGTAGTAGTACTACCAACGGAGTGAAGATATGGAAACTACTGGTATTTTCTAAAGGAATGGTCCTTTTTGAATACTGTCTCAATCAACCAACAACAAAGCTTCCTTTTCAAGAGATGATGATCACAAAATGATGGTGAAAGTAAAGCTTAGGGAACCCATTTCTTTCCCTTCATCCTTCCCCCCAAATGATTAGGTCCTTTGCCTGGCTCCTGAACTTTTGCTTGTCTCCATAGAAAAGATAAGAATATTTCTTGTCCCCAGCCAGTCCTAGCAGTGTAACTTCTGACTTCACCACAAGGGCATGGGAGTTTGGTGCGACTGGTCTCTCCAAATGATCCCTGTTAGCCTCAAGAAAATTGGGAATTGAAACTCAGGGGCAATTTTGCAATGCATGCAAAACTTCAACAAATTCATGATACCATGGTACTTTCCTCCTGGGGTCATTTCTAGTGGGATGTATCTCATCACATAATTGCCTTGGTTAACTTAAAACTTAGGTCATTAACTTTGTTTCAAACCCTTTAGGGTGTGAAATTTCAAGATTCCTTGGTCCCTCTTGAGTCCCTCCATGCACCCAATCCACTAGGCTTTCAGGTCAAAAGTTGCAATTAGAGTGCCTTGAGAAGAAAAAACCCTTCCCTGTCAAATCACAAAGCTAAATAAGATAACCCTGATTAAAGTTTCCTGTCCCCAATTGATAGCCAAATTTATGATTTGACACCAATAGAAGCTCTAATTAACCTCTCTTTAGTATGTGAGTTTGGTCCACATTGTTCTTACTTTTTAATCCAATTTGCCCTTTGGTTGTACCAATAAGATGACTATGGTACAAGCCGACGCATCCACAAGATTATTAGGGTATTGAAAAATTCATGGTTTTGGGTTGAATTTGTGTAACAAATGACTTCGAAATGACTAAAACGGCTGACCTTGATTATGGCTTCCAAGATAGATTTATTGTCTAATATGAATTAGATAACAAGAGATAATCATTTTAATTTCTTTTACCAACTTTTAGTACTTCAAAGGAGGGTCGTCGCATTTTTTAAAAGCAAAGACACACGTTATGCAGGTAAAAAGATATCAATTAATATTAGATCCGACGGTATTAATTTTTTTTTTTGTGAGAGTAAACTTTTTTTTTTGAAATAAAAAAATTTAGAAATTTAATTTTATAAATGGACGTAATTCGGGTATTTTTGATTATTTAAATTATATTTATATTAATGAAATAATCAAAGGAAACATCAGTTTTCTAGTCAACTAGTCCATGTTGTATTCATCATTGATTATTTGCATAATGCCAATCTCATAGTAAAGTTTATTAAATTGAATTACAGCATGGAGTTAGGTAAGGAAAGTATTCTTGTCAGAAAATATGTTTATGCATGGATGGAATTTGGGGTTTTTTTTTAATCTATTTTTGTTGTTAATCAGTCTATTTTTGTTTCAGTCAAAGGTTGCCGACTACAGACATCAGAATCTCAGTGTTGTTATCGTGTTTCTCTTGTGTAAGATTTGGCAGAAATTAACTTTCCTTCGCATGCAAAAGAAGAACAATATTCAAAGCCTAAAAAAGGAAGAACAATAATGATAATTTTCTGGCCACAATTCAGAGGAAATTGATTTGAAAAATAAGACATAAAATTTAGAATGAGAATCACATAAGAATTTAATCTCTAAATTATATTAGAATTTAATTAAAAATAAATATAATGATCCTCATAATTGAAATTCAGTTGGATGATTCATTAGTCTTTGAAAATTGATAAGTCGAACCACCACATGTTTTAATTTTGATTGGTCAATTGGTTATTAAATAAAATTTAAAGAAAATTTTGAAGAACATGTGACACTTTGTAGGTGGTCGAAAATTTTTCTCCTTTTACTGTAAATACATATAATTAAACCAAATATTCGAGTGTTAAGTGCTCACATTATTTAATTCTTCTTTATATAATTAATTTAGTATAATCTTATGATAAATGTAATTTTTTTGATACATGTGATCATGAACTATACAACATGAAATAGTCTTCTCTCATACCGTAAATTCTATCCCACCAATATTTTAGAATTCGAATATAAAATTTTAAATTTTAACCGTCGAGCTGTGAAGATATGTTAAATGTAAATGTGATTGTGAATAAAAATCTTTTCATCTCATCTATTTCAAAAAGTATGAAATGAGTTGCCACGTAAGTAGAACTTCAAAGGGAAGTGAAACCTAGATTAAAATAGATTGGTTTTTAAAGTAGAACCCAAATCCAAGATTAAATTTGGGCCTGTACAGGAATTTATGGTCCCAATTAAAGAATCACACAAGGCTTAGGAGCTGATTTTGTGACATTATTGGTTATTGTTTGGGGCTTTAGGAGTTTATGTGAGTGGAAAGGAAGGCTTGACTTATCCACATGGCCATAATTAATGAACAAAATTGTGGTCCATTTATTTTTAATTTGGTACAAAAGAAAAAGGGTGAATATGGAGGTCCATTCTGTTGAGTTAGTTAATGAGGGAAAATATGAGGGTGGTCCCAAACTCAAGCACCACATCAAAATCTCTTATTTAACCTCGATTTTAGTGTTTTTCTCTTCTTAGGTATAATATTCGAAAAATTTTTAAATGATTTAAAAAAATTAAATAAATCTTTATTCTTTTATTACATTTAATTAAATTTTTATATTTTAATTTTGAATCAAATAATCCATTTTGATTAATAGTTGACTATTTATCATTAATCAAAGTACCATTTATTATTTTATACTCACGTAGAACTAATGTGGAGGGTGAAAATGTTACATGATTATGTCATCATACATCATCTATTATGACATGTCAGTATGCCACTTGAGTATAAAATAACAAGTGACATTCTGATTAATAACAATTAGTCATCATTAATCATAAAGGTTTATTTGATTCAAAATAAAAATATAAAAACTTAATTGGATGCAATAAAAGAATAAAAAATTATTTAAATTTTCTTGAATACTTCATAAATTTTTTTAGATGTTATGTCTTCTTTTTACGCCAATAAAATTGTTGGTCCATGATCCAATTTTGGGCAATTCTAAAAAACAAATTGCTCTTAATATGTATCCAACAAGAGGAAATCAGTTTTCAACACTAAATAATTAGTTCATACTAAAAATTGCTCTCTTGCAAAATGATTTATAAAATTTAATTATGTAATTTGTTCTTATAGTTTATTAATTGCATAATTGAATTAAATAAAGCCCACTTTGTTACTATTTTTATTATAATATTTACCATTATAAGTTTTACTTTCTCAAAAGATTGTAATATAAAGTCTGGGTTGAGAAAAAAAATATTATACAAGTAAAATAAATAGAAAAATAAAAATTAATTTTGATTGAAAGTAAAATATTATTTAAATATAATAGAGTATAAATTAATATATAACTACATCATATTTAGATAATATATTTTATTATTTGAAATGAATTTTAATATTCATATTTTTATTATTTTACTTGCAAATATAAAAAGTAAGGTAAAATACACTTACACTCATAACTTTTAACCATAATTATATGCAAGTTCATTAATTTTCAAAATAAACATTCCATCCAAAATATATTTTCTTTGGGCACATAACTCTTGCCATTAGTCAACCGTCAATATTTTCGTTAGTTTAATGATGTAGTAATATTTTTAGGATAATTTTACTTTTTATTAATTTTAAAAATTACTACTATATAAACTATAGTTTTCATTTAAATTTTTTACTCTCTTTTCACTAAAAAAGCTCTCAACTCGGCCACACCACTGTCGGCGAGGCTCCTTTGGGGGAGCACAATTAGGGGAGCTCAAGATTTGGGGTGCGTGGCCAAATCCTCCCATCGAGACATTTGATTGGATCTGGCATTTCATGGTCAGATTTGACCGTAGGGTGACTGGTCAGTGTAAGGGAGGGTAGTCGATAGTCTTGACAGAAAGGAAAAAAGTGAAAAAAAAAACATTTTAGACATTTCACGTTTTGGCATATATCATTTATATGTTTGGGATGGACTGTTCATTTTAAAAACTAATAAACTCGTGTGTAATTATAATTAAAAATTAAAGATATCAGTGTATTTTATCCTAAAAAGTAAGGTAAAATCCAAAGACCACTTTGAGGTTTGGTTGAAAATACATCTATTGTTGTTAGTTTGAGAAATACCATTTCAGTCCCTTAAGATTTGATTGAATCCTTTGAAAAAATGGTGGTGTTACTTATGGCGTTAATTTTAAATGAAAACACAAATAAATACTCCTTTATAATTTATTTCTTATTTTATCCAAAGTATTTGTTTTTTTCTTTTTTGAAAAACCAAAATGTATGAATATATTCAACTAGAGAATTTAGAAGGACTGATGAGTCTTTAACAGTAAAATGAAGACAAAAACCAACAGTGACATCCATCACAAGAACACAGAGTAGATTACGGAATGATCAAACATAAGCAACCTAACCAGAAAAAGCTATACAAGTTATAATCAGGCCAAAATCAAAGAGCAAAACAAGACAATATTCCACCTAAAACACGACCAGAACTCCTAGAAACAAAAAGGAAAGCTCAAACATCAAATCGTTGCAACAAGGTCAGCCAGGACATTCATGAACCACAAAGATATCCAAGAGACACACGGCAAAGAGCAAAGCACAGAGCATGTTGTAAGAAGAGGAGCAGAGAAGGAACACAGGTGAACCACAACAGGGAATCCTTAACATAGCCGGTCAAAACTCAAAGATATATCAGCCGAGCGCAACAAAAAATTCAAGCACAGAAGGAAACACATGAACAATCACCAGAAAGAAGAACAAGGCATTAGAAATCATCATTGGATAGAGACCAACAGTAGCAAACCAAAGAGCATTCATCCGTCCAACCAAGTCAATGAAATCAAATTAGAGAAGGACAAAGTATCGAGAGAACCGATAATGAGGAAGATCAGCAAAATGAAACCAAAAGAGAGATATAACAAACGGAGAATCAGCAAATCACAAACACAAAAACAATCCAATCAAGACCCTTGGGAAGAGAACAAAATCAGCTCTTGAGATCTGCCAACGCTTTCTTTAACAAAGGAATCGGGGAATTACTGGCTCAAGAATTATGAATAATTCTCCATATTTCAATGTTAGATTTAAAAATTCCCATTTGAAGTATAATATTTCTCACCATGCAAAGGGCAGATTCAAGATTTGAGGTTTATTCCACAGCATTAGAAAAGTCACTTTCGATGATAAGTTCATGAGTTCTGACCCAAATGGAAGCAACAAAGAGAAGCATGGCTTCTTTAATAGCAAGCAGTTCAGCCAAACCTGCATCACCCCGGCCAGTTGTTTAGAAAATTGAAGAAGAATCGTACCATAGTTATCTCTTAAGACACTTCCTTCCATCCGCCGAGGTGTTAATTAAACTGAGATATTACTTGTCAATTAACGTGAATTGTGGCGATCGTGTATGAGATAAAAGTCACCTGAAAGTAGAGAAGTCGATATAAAATTACAATAATATTTTAATAATAAAATAATAAAATAATATAAATTTATTATTTGTGAGTGACTAACACCGAGTAGCAACATCGAATGTCAGTTTAAAGAGTTAGATTTGATTGAAGTGGGGGAGAGTACAAAATAATGTGAAGGAGATGGAATATTGATGGGATTCATGTGTCGTTATTAAATAAAGTATTAGAGATAAATATATATTTAAATATTATGAGAGTATTTGGGTGGAATGTGAAAATTGATTTTTTTCTTGTATGTGTGTAAAGGAGGAATAATAGAAAAGAATTGAAGACAAAAGAAAAAATATAATAAGTTAGACTTGATTTAAGGTAGCCCACGGTTTTCATAGAGAACTAGGTGATGGATAGGCGATGCCAAATTAGTGGAAGACAAAAAGAATAAAAGGAAAACATGCAGCTAAATAATAAATGGTGTGAAGAACCAAGTGCATAAACAAATGAAAAAATAAGCTTGCATGAAAAATTATTACTTGCAATGTGAGGCCACCGATAGGACTAATTGGAATCAACTATTGCCAATGAAAGAAATGGCAATCGGACAAATGGAGGTTAAATTGGATTGCATGAGATGAAAAGGTTAAAAAACAACAGACCGATGCATGTAGGATGAGGTGGCCTAGGGGAAATAGGATGAAGTAGACATAAAAGCACCAAAGTTTGGAGAATCAGCCCGACGGGAGAAAGTTCAAGCTGTCGGCCACTTTAGTCTTCCATCCACCCAAGAGCTACACTTTAAGTTTCAAATGCCCCCCATCTTTCACCCATGCTGAGAAAGTTATAGAACCCTATTTACATTTTAACAAGGCTCTCCATTCCTTTGATTTTCCTTACAATCCGAGAGCCAAAGTTCTTGAGTGAACCGTGAGTCTTCAAACAAACCATATAATTCACTTAAGTTTGAAGAAATAAGAGGAGAAACCCGGTTGAAAGAATTTGAAAGGAAAAAAATTGAAAGCTTCAGCCAAGGAAAGAAAACTCCTGTGTGATTCATCAAAGCCAAAGCGAGGCTGCCAATCCATTTTTGGAAGTGATTGACGCCCCACAAATGGAAGGTTGATGCTGGAAACTTAATGTGTAGGTAAGGAAATTTTGATCTAAGCATTGAACAATTGGTTCAAAGAACTTATGCTTTTATGATCTTGTGGTGGCAGATTTGAAGAAATAGCTTGAGGTTGTGTTTAAGTTGACCCTTAAGCAAATTATTTTAGAGAAAGAAGTTGTTGCCCGTGAGGTTTCTTGTGAACCTGTGCTGGTAGCCTGAGAAAGGTGAGGGTTTATGAGTTTGTTGAATGTATGTAATTAAAGAATTGGCTGAGAGACTAATTAATTGTGCAGAAATGAGAGGCTCTTGGCTGAATGAAGTTGAAAATGAGTTGGAATAATTGGATTTAAGGTTGAGGGATAAGAACGGTGAGTGAAAACAAGACTTAAGTTTGAACCTTTTTATTGAAATTATATACGGAGAAATGATGATGAAATTCATTAATGCTCTTGAACCATTTTATTGTTAGGAGGTTGACATAGAAATGAGATAGCAATTGGAACTTATTAAATGAGCTGTTTAATTAAGCACTTGATGCTAAATACAAGTTGCTGGAAACTTTCTAATTGAAACCTTTCATTTAGCGTTAACAAAATATTGGTGAGAAGTCCCATCATTTGAGGTGAGTGGACAATTTTATTTTTTTAAAGTATTATTAAATGGTGACTATGATATATTAAATGTGCTAAATATGCCCATTGTTTAGATATTATTCAATTACATTGAGTTTCGATGTTTATATTTGGATTGTAATTGGGTTGCATGAGCTGTTAGTGACTAGGAATGATTATTACCCTTGTTTTATACGTGTTGTCTTTGTGGGCATATCATAACTATTAAGCTGTTTACAAAATAGGAAACAAGCCCTTGAAATATGATGAGTTTTTTTTTTTTTTATACTCTGTTTTGAAGCATTCAAAATTCTATGCGTTACACTCCCGTATAAAGTCCCTAGAGTGGTCGTTAATGAGTTTTTCTAATCTACTTTGGTGGCAATTTTCATGATGCTTAAGTGAAATATTTTAATTATGTCATGTTAATTGATTTTCATATGTGATCTTACTATTTTAATGTTCATTGATTTTATGATGAATTTGGTTACATATTGCTCAGGATTTTCATGATTTAAACATGCATACATGCTTTCTGAGCTTATCATTGAATTGACTGTACTCATTTGAAATTCCATTGGATTATTTTGTTGGGTAAACCTTATGGATATAGGTCTTGTTACCACGCAAGATTTGTGTGGTCTCTATGCACAAAGTGGTGATTATTGATGATTGATATTTAATAATAAAAAGAGCCCTAAAGTCCCGACTTATATTTGGTGGCGTGAGGGGTTCCCACGAGTAGAGAAAGGAAGACTTAAAATCTCGACTTATATTTGATGGTATGGGGAGTTTTCACGAGTAAGTGTTGATGTTATTAATAGAAAAAAAAGAGCTTACGAGTTATATTAGACCTACTTGAGGATGCCCTAGTTGATATGTTTTTATTAATTGAGCATGACATTGCTATTATACTTGCTTTAAGAAAACTATAGCTGTGATTTATTTGTTTACATGACGTACCAAAAATTACTATCTTCGAAATTGTCATGGTTAATCATTTTGTCATGAGCATGAAATTTACACAATACCTTTGTGATTTGATTTTGAGTTTTAAACTTAAGCATCTTATATTGATTTGCACACGATTTATTATCTCTATACACAATTTCTCTCATCATACGTATTTATTATTGTTACGTTTTATCAAAAGCTCTAACCTAATGCTTGTTTCCTTTTCTGTCCATTCATTGAGTATGAAAGGCTCACCTCAACAAATTGATATGGCAGATAAGTAAACTTTGAGAGTAGTCGTTGTCTAGATGTCGAGTTATTTACGAGTTTAAAGAAGTAATGTAAAACTATTTTAGACCAAAGCCCTTGGATATTGTTAACTAAATTTGGAGCCGTATTATCCGAAATGTGTGGTATAAATAATTGATATTTTTTATTATGAATTTGATGTATGGTGAAGAATTAAAGTTGTAATTCTGGTGCATATTATTTTTATTCTAATGATTGTCATGTTTAAAGGAATTAATTGTAAGGTATACTTAGATAAAAGGCTTGCTAAGTTGTGTGGGCTTGCTCACAGGACTTGTGCACCGGTAACGACCGTTGGAGTCGGTCGTTACACCTCCTATATTAATTTCTCTTGGAGTCTCTCTAACAGTCCGGTCAACATTAAATTTCAATTGCCAAAGATGTGGATGTTTCCATTCCACTATCGATTTTCTTTTGTTGATGGAACTAACAGCAGCAACACCAAGCTTTGGATCATGGATCATATCTAAAATCATAACGTTTAGGTCAAATCATTTTGATTTAGCCCACCAGGCAATTCTTGTTTTGATGATTTCCATAACTTGCAAGTTGTTCCATTAGTTACCATCGAAGATAATGTCATTTCAAAACAATCATAAGGACCATAAAATCCCAAAACAAAAAATGGCATTCTCCATATTCTTACAGACTTAGAGTTAGGACTGTCCTCATTCCAAGCACAGGAAAATTGTTCAGCATCCCCGATAGTTGACCAATGCAGCCCCTAGTCTCGACACCAAGATGACCAGATCTTCCTGCTTTCAAAACATGTAAAAAACAGGTGATTAACGGTCTCAGCTTCATTATGACTAAGGAAACAGACAACTGCATTATCACTACTAATTCCCCTTTTAGCAAGCTCAACTTTAATTGGAGGTTGCCATTAATAACAAGCCAACATATGAACTCAACCTTGGGAGGAGCAAGCCCACTTCACACAGCTTTCCACAAATCCTTATTAACAATATCAGAACCATCAACACATCTAAAAAAATTCTTTTGCTGGGTAATTTCCACTAGAATCAAATTTCCAAATCAATTTATCTTGCAAACCAGATCAAAGATATTTATCTTCAAGGAGTTGATTAAACTGAATCCACTGGCAATGTTCCCAACTGAATGTTCTCCTCCTTGGTCTCACTTCCCATTTCCAAACATTATCAACAGAGAAGCCTAAACTTGTAAGAGTAATACCATAATGAGGGTTAGTGGGGAAAAGGGAATCTATGATGTTTTTCCATAAAATCGAAACCTTCCAATTTCTAAAACTTGACACAAGAGTAGAGGGATTCCCTCCATTTTTCTCGACCACCACTTTCTTTCATAAATTTTCAGATTCCGATCTATAACTCTGCATCCACTTATTAAGAAGGGTTTTATTTTTGAATCTAAAAGCAGTGATACCTTACTCGCCACATACTCTTTCTTGTTTTTAATTATAAAACTGTGAGAGATATTTAGTTATATACATGATTGAAAATTTTAATTATTTTAAAAATTGATTATTTTTAATTATGATCAAATTAAATGACTAGGTGAAATTATAATTCAATTATGTATTAAATACATTAAAATTTATATTTAATTAAAAAATAATTATTTTCTACGATGTTTTGTTGGAGATAAACTTACCTCGTTAAATTTTAAAAACACTATTTATTGCTCGTAAAAATTACTAGTTGAACCAAGTTTACTTTTAACACGATAGATACCCTCATTTTGTTTTTTTTTCCCTTTTTTTTTGTTTTAATCAATTTCTTTAACACTATTTTTTTTTCAAATTGATAAAAAATAATTATTTTGACTAAATATAATTTAATACAATTATAATCAAGTAAAAAATAAATTAAAATATTTTTGTTTATAATTGAATTAGAATATAACTTAATTATTTCTTCTCAGTTCTCTCTTAACTCGCGAGTCTCTGCTCTATTTGCCCTTTTGGCTCTTCCCTCTTTCCACAAAGAGATATACCCAAAAAGCAAAAACAGTGCCTGGTTTGTGTCCGTACGAATGGAAGACTCCGCCGGGGGTGCGTCACTACCTTCGGGACCCGACGCGAAGAAGCGGCGGGTGACATACTTCTACGAGCCAACGATCGGCGACTACTACTACGGTCAGGGTCACCCGATGAAGCCCCACCGGATCCGTATGGCACACAACCTCATCGTACACTACTCTCTCCACCGTCGGATGGAGATTAACCGTCCTTTCCCCGCCGGCCCCGCCGACATCCGCCGCTTCCATACCGACGAGTACGTCGATTTCCTCAACTCCGTCAGCCCCGAGTCCATCTCCGACCCCACTTATTCTCGCCATTTGAAGCGTTTCAATGTCGGAGAAGATTGCCCCGTGTTCGATGGGCTTTTTGGGTTCTGCCAGGCCTCCGCCGGTGGCTCCATCGGGGCCGCCGTTAAGCTGAATAGAGGGGATGCCGACATCGCCATCAATTGGGCTGGTGGGTTGCACCATGCTAAGAAAAGTGAGGCTTCTGGGTTTTGCTATGTTAATGATATCGTGCTTGGGATTCTTGAGCTCCTTAAGGTTCACAGGGTAATATGATTTTTCTTTTTAGTTTAAGTTCCTTTTATTTATTTATTTTGATTAGTAACTATTGTTCCTATAGGAAATTAGGGTTAGTGAGCTTCAGTTTTTCTTTCTTCTTAGTATGCTCTTCACGGTTAGATAAATTTATGATTCTTTGCATTTTTCAGTGTTTAGAAGTGACCGCGGTTTTTACTGTGATTCCTGTTTAGGGCTTTATTTGCGAGTTGTAGCTTGAACTTTTTACTTCTAAAGGAGATATGGTAATTCTCTTGTGATGTTGTGTTTTGCAACTGTGGGAGGATGTGCCATATGATTTCTTTCACTGTCATTTAAATATTTGTTGAATTCTGTGGTGGAATTGCAAAACAGTGAAAGTCACGCTTAGATTTCTTTACCAAATGCAAATTCTTAATACTATTATATATGTAGTGTTTTATTGCGTGATTTTACTACTGTTCTTATGGTATTGCTCAAAGTTTTTAAAGACCTTATTCAGCAGTCGCTAGAATTCTTGTAACTTCTTACCCCTTTTTTTTTTCAAGAATGCAATATGTAATTATATTCATGATTTGTTGTTCTTAATAAACTTGTTTTTGAAACTTCAATGTCCTTGTGCAGCGTGTGCTGTATGTAGATATTGATGTTCATCATGGAGATGGTGTTGAAGAGGCATTTTACACCACTGACAGAGTTATGACTGTGTCTTTCCATAAATTTGGGGATTTCTTCCCAGGGACTGGGCACATCAGGGATGTTGGGGTGGGCAATGGGAAGCACTATGCTTTGAATGTTCCATTGAATGATGGGATGGATGACGAGAGTTTCCGGGGTCTGTTTCAGCCTATCATCCAAAAGGTCATGGAAGTGTATCAGCCAGATGCAGTTGTTCTCCAATGTGGAGCAGATTCATTGTCCGGTGACAGGTTGGGTTGCTTTAACTTGTCTGTGAAGGGACATGCAGATTGTCTTCGCTTCCTTAGATCTTTTAATGTTCCTCTAATGGTCTTGGGTGGGGGAGGCTATACTATCCGGAATGTTGCCCGATGTTGGTGCTATGAGGTCTCTCTCTCACTCACACACAATTTTTAGCAAAATATGGATGAAATATTGTTCCTCTAAATTGCCTCTTTTACTTCATCTCAGACAGCCGTTGCAGTTGGGGTGGAGCCTGATAATAAGTTGCCTTATAATGAATATTATGAGTATTTTGGTCCAGATTATACACTTCATGTTGCGCCTGGTAACATGGAGAACCTGAATGCACCGAGAGATATGGAGAAGATTAGGTCAGCTCAGACATCACATTTATCATTTTTGTTGTTTAGAGTAATATTTCCATATGTTAAGAAGGGTTCTCTATCATCACTTTTAATATGATCATATTTACCTTCATGTAACCTTATGCTGATAGAATTTAAATTTGGTGTTCTTCTTTTTCAGGAACACACTATTAGAGCAGCTTTCTAAACTATCTCATGCACCGAGTGTACCTTTTCAAACAACACCATCCACCATCCAAGCCCCTGAGGAGGTTTCTAGCCTACAGCAAATTTCTTCATTTGTTTTTCTGTTTATTATCAGTGAAGATTTCTCTTTCTATTTTTATCTTACATGGAATATTGGTTGGATGTAGGCAGAAGAGGATATGGATAAACGGCCAAAACCTCGCATATGGAATGGTGACGATTATGAGTCAGATCCTGAAGATGATGAGAAAACTCTATGCAGATTCTCAAGTTCTGATGCAAAACAGACTACAACAGATGCTGAAATGAGGTAAGGCGTTGTCTTTTAACTGTTTATCTTGGAAATGTTAGTGTTTCTTGTCCAAGATTGCATTGGGTAACCATAGTTGAAGATAATTTATTTTGTATAGAACAATCTTTTATTATCAATGAGGTCTAAGTCCTTATTCAGAGGCATCTAAGCATCTTGCATGCAGGTCTCTTCAGTTGCCTTTGATTTTTAATTCCTTTTTTGGTTTCAGTTGGTCTCTTTAATGTGTTTTAGCTTTTAGGATGTCACAGACTTGGTTAAGAAAAGGAAATTTCTGGGTTTGGCAAATGTAATTCATGTTACTGTATTAGTAGTTCCTTGGCCCAACACTTGCTTCTTCCATTGTCTCGTTAAGAAAGTCATCTTGCTTCACATGCGAGCATCCATCTTTCCTATTCTTTTTCCCACTCTTGGAGCATATTCGGCTTTGGGGCTTGTGTGGCTTGGGCTAAAGGCCCAGGCTTTTGACATATTGGTGGCAATGTGGGTGAGGGGCTCTAGATTTTGCGCAGATGTCTTAAATGTGGAAACTGCTAGTCTTTACTTTTGTGGGAGTGATAAACATATTTTGAATGCCTTGTTAACTTTGTTGCTTTTGTGAGTTGTCTGAGTTAAAGTTTTTGCTGTGTCTTCAGGGATGTACCGGAAGACTTGAAAGAAGTGCAAGCAGAAGGGCAGCCAACATCCTGACGCTGAGGGAACTTCTGAGCTTCTAGATTTCATTGTACTTCATCTTTGTATAATTTGAACTTGGGATCTTCATTCAAATCAGGGCGTTTTTTTGACATTACTAGCAAGCATTCTTTGATCTTTTTGAATTAGGCATTAGAGTAGGAATTTTTAGTCACTGATGTCCCACCCTTATGTTTGGCAGCATGAAGTGTTAGAATCAAAGATACAATGAATACACAGACACAAGAGTATTAATATAAGATGAATTATCAAATACATGACTTTTCTCCCTTGATGGTACAATTGGCATCCCCTTTTATCTCCTTGTATATTGTCTCTGGTGATCAGAAACTGATCAAGATCGATATTCTTTAGGCTAATTGTTAGGGAGGTGAGAGATGTTGAACAAAGCGATGTTCCAATGCTCAATTTCCTACCAAATTCGACCGTTTATCCCTTATCCAAATCAAATTGCCCGCCACCCTCTCAAACCAGGCCTATTAACCCACCATTTCTTCCCTGCCTCCAAAACCGATCCATCTCCCTTTACCACCAACGAAATCAGGCCAAACCCATCAACCTAAACCCCAAACAAAGACCCAAGACGACGGCATCCCGATCGAGGACGTCAAAATCATTGCCAAATTCAAAACCAGGCACAACTATATCCGCGTTCTGGAAGTTTCTCGACGAGCCGACCACTTTCAATTTCGTGAAGACTGCGTTCTGGAAGTAAGGATATCAATTTCGTGATAAAGATACTAAAGAAATTTCAAAGAAAATATCTAAAACGAAAATATTTATCTCATAATTTTTAAAGTCAAGAAATTTTTGAAGAAAATATCTGAAAGGAAAATATTTATCTCATAATTTTTAAAGTCAAAGAAATTTTCGACGAGAAATCTGTGTGTACAGAGGAATAGTTCAAGTAAAGCTGCCTACCGAAATTTCATTCCAGTTTCTTTGAAGGCTATAGACGTAAGGACTCAACCATAACCTCAGAGTCAAGAGTCAAACTTAGAAAATTTAGCCCAAGGTTACCTGTTTCCTTTATCCACCTTACACAATGTAGAAAGGATTGGGCAAGTTAGCTTATAAAAAGAATCCTTGTGCTCTAAATGTCCCAGAGTTCTATCAAAATATGAACCAGCAGTCTTCAAATTCTGTGATGAGTGGTTCTCTGGTGAAGTTGGCAACAGCACTAGTGCTGTTACTTCTCCTCGTGGGTGAACTTGCAGCGACTTCTGCTTTAGCTCCTTCAGGTATTATTATTTTTCATTTTGATTTATGCCAAAGCTTGTTCGACTACTTTACTAGCTGTATTGATCCTTGTTCTTCTTCTTGCGCTTGACTTCCTTCACATTTTATGATGCATTTACTGATGTTATTGACGTTATGAGGTAGAGATATATTTATTTGTCGTGTCTCACTTGGTATTAGCACTTTATATGTTCTGAAAGGTCGAGAGAAGAGTCCATCTGACGTCCTTTTTGGTGGAAGTAGCTTGAGGAAGATGTCTCCGGGCAAAGATGGCTACTCTAGACGTGAAAGTCTGGTCATTTCTAGCTACAGAAAGTTTCGGAAATTAGGAAAGGTAGAGCCCTTTCAACCAGCACCCACCGTAAATGGACCAACATTTATGACAGCACCACCCACTCCGATTCCATATTGACTATCTGCATAGCCAGGGAAAGGAAGAACCAGAAGATGAACAAGAAAGAAAAATTCCATGTTTAGTGCTCTGTTTTCTGGATGTTATTCCATACCTAAAAGTTCAAGGTGAAGCTACACTCATTGTTCAAATCTTTTAGGATTGGATTTAGCACATTTTCTGCTTGTATTCGAAGTTTAAACTTATGACAGCAGTCAATCTTGACCCATCCATCTCTGATCTTTGTATCTCTAATCTTTGTTGTCAATGAGATTGAAGTACCATTTTTTTTTGGCAAAATACCTTTATCTTTAAGTTTTGATAAAAATTACATGAAAATTTATTAATTTTCAAAATGAATACTCCGTTCCAAGAGTGCAAACACTTTTAACAAAGATTATGAAAAGATTAAAAAGATTAAAATATTTTTTTATTAATTTAAAAAATTATTATTATATTTTTTAAAAAATAAAAAAATTGAAAGCGTTAGTGCTCCTGTCACGGGCTTGAAACTTTAGCCAAGTTTCGTGCGGCGGTGTAGTCTCGTGTTCGTAAGACTAGGCAAGCCTAAACGAGATTTATTGATGATTGGCTCGAAAATGTAAAGTAAGTGAATATGAAGAAGAAAGAGATTGGAAAGAATAAATAAGTATTATTACTCTAATGAGAGAAAAACAAAGTACTTAAAATTTAAGTACAAAGTAAATTGCTTGATTCGGCAAACTTGATTTAATTACCTTACAATAACTCATAAAAATATTATTTATAATAGCCTACTTAACCTAAATTTGGTGTGCAAGTAAAAGTAAATATGGAAGTATCTAACCTAGACTTCCTTGGAGTACAAGAAAAGTAAAGTACTAAAACTATACTTTCTTGATGAGCAAGTAATCAACAAGGAAAACTTTATTTTTGAAAAGTATTCTAGCTGCCTTAAAATACTTTACTTGACTACCAAGGCGACAGCTGATGGATTGCTGCATGTGGACTGACTCAGCAGTCCATGCGGGTTGGACTAATCATGAATCTGCGGACCATGACAACTCCCCTCCCTCTAAGGGAGTATCCCAAAGGAGCTTTTTAATTTTTAATTAATAATAAAATAATAAAATAATAAAATAATAATAAAATTATATAAGATTAATTTTAAATATTAATCAAGGGTCGAGTACTCTTTAGATGGGGACTTTTTTTATTTTTAATTAATAAAAATATAATAAAATTATATAATAGTAATTTTAAAAATTTATCAAGGGTGAAATTATTTTTTTACTTTTACCACGTCATCAAGTGGACAAAAATACTAATGGTTGATTAATGGTTGGACCTATGTGTCCAGAGGGCCTTCCACTAAAACCAAAAGAAAAAGACATACCTACCGAGACTAACCAACAGCTTACAAAACCACTAGCTTTCCAACACTTAGGTGCATCATGCAAGAAAGTGATGAACCATCAAATCTCCTTCACAACAAGCATTGTATCAACCTTATCAAACAAAACAAAAACATAGCTCGAGCCCTTGAAAACAACTCCTTGGATGATCTTCCCCTGACCTTGCTATCATAGGAGCATTCTCCTACATAAAGCTTGGACATTCAATCGAAAATAAGAACACAGTCCTTATGTCTCCTAACACCCTATTTAACCAGGCTATCACCAAGTTGATTAATTTCTCTAACCACATGTTTGATCCCTCATCCTTTAATTTCTTTTTTTAACCTTTCAATTTGGAGGACCCTCTTTCAAAATCGCTAGGGTGCTTCATTTAGTTCCTTGTCCACTTCATTGCATTGCAGAAGTCACTTTCAACAATTAACTCATGCGTTCTCCCCTATTTGGATGCTGCAAAGAGTAGAAAAACCTCCCTTATGGCTCTTACTTCTACCATGCTTGAATCCTTCACCCTAATAGATTTGGAGAACTTGATTTTAATTTAACAATTGACATCCTTCATCACTCCCCAGTGATTGCCTCTTTAGGGTATCCTTGCATTGCCCTATCAACATTAAACTTCATCGTGTCGACTAGTGGCTTGGTCCATGATATGACTTCTCTCTTTCCTTTTTCTTTTGTCATTGTCGCACCAAGATTAGGAAATCGATAAGTGTCCAGAACAGTCCCATAGTCCATTGTCCATTTAGCTTTCGCTCATGTCCTCACTCTTAATTTGCTCAATTCAAAAAACTGATCAGTGTCCCACACTGCTTCTCAAAAGACAACCTTGTTTCTTAAAATACCATTCTAACAGAAGAGAATGTCCTCTAGTGAGATCACATACTCATGGAAGAACATAATAACAATGTTGTTTGCTTTACAAGATAATATAACAATAGAAATTCCATTACAAGCAAATTTGAATCCCTGCAAAGAGCAAGCATTAACAGTGTTAATGATCTAATTTCTGTCAATAGTCATGCATCTTCAAATTTATTAGATTACATTAAAAAAATTGTATTATTCAGCTAAAAATCAAAATGTACTATTCCATTGAAATTCCTTTCAGGAATTTGTTCAGTATTGATCTGTCAGCATGAGCTATAATTATTAATTTTTAGGAATATTTTTGAGAGAATATTTTCCTTATTTCTTTTTATTTTGCTTGTACTCTAAGTCTAGGGTTAGAATACTTCCTCATTTACTATTTTTTTTTTTACTTAAACACCAAGTAGGTTTAGGTTTAATTGACTATTATAATTACTTTACTTGCACATCAAGTAGGTTTAGATTTAGTTAGCTATTATAAATAGCCTTTTATGTAATTCTTTATTTTTTAATCAAGCAATTTAATTCTTTGCTTAGATCTTGAATATTTTTTATATGGTATAAGGAACTCTCTAATGCGAACCTCGTACTTAAAAATAACCATCACATTTTTTTTCTTTCTTCTATTCATCTGAAACTACATGGCAGAAATCAATTCCATTGTTTCAACCAAACCAAGCAATTCCATGGCTCCAACCGTACCCAGCAACCCAACACCACCAATTATTGTCCACCAAGACAATTCTGTGTTTCCTATCGTATTACACTGGATGAGACAAATTACTCATTGTGATCTCAATGTATGGAGTGCGTATTGGCGCTTGCAACAAAGCTGGATATCTCACTGAAAAAGCAAAAAAACCTGCACTTGGAGATCTGAATCTTGGAACATGGATTACTGAAGATCACAAAGTAAAAGGCTGGCTTATTGATTCAATGAGTCCATCACTGATGCAACAATTTTTTCGTCTTCCCACAGCTAAAGAGATATGGGAAATTATATAAAAAATCTTCTATGATGGATCGGACGAGACTTGCATTTTTTAATTGAACCAAAGATCTTTCTCTACCAATCAAAATGGCTGATCATTATCAATATACTATAATGAACTTGTGGCTATTTTTCAGGTAATTGATCACAAGACTATGTCGTAGGAAGGAATAGTTAAACGTGTAGTCCAATTACATTTCGCGATGGTTAGGCTTCGAGTCCATATTTTTTTAAGTGGACTTGATTTTGAATTTGATCAGGTCTGTGGAGAAATATTGCGAAAAGATCTAAAACTTGATTTGGAAAGCATGTATGCATATGTCAAGAGAGAATATCAACAAAGACAGACAATGGGAGGCTCTTGTATGAATCTTGAGAGCACAACTATGCTAGCCAACCGAACTCAACAAGGACCATCATCTAGCTCCTCAAAGAATTGAAGCAATCAATCAACCAGAAAATCCAAAATTCTGGTATGTATTCATTGTAGTGAAATAGGTTATTCGAAACAGCGATGCTATGAAATCATTGGCTATCCTGAGTGGTGGGACTTCACAAAAAAACCTAGAAAGAAGATTAGAGGGAAAGCCATGGTAACATCCATAGAAGAAAAAAAATTGAAGCCTACGGCAAACATTGCCTACTCAGGTATGGGTGATAAGGCATCGGTATTCTTTGCAACTTCTAAGAATAATACTTGGATTATTGATACAAGTGCATCTGATCATATGTCACAGCCCAATTCCGGGCTATGACAGGCACAAGACCTAATAGGTGTGACCCACTGGACCCAAGCAAGCCTTTATATGCAAACTTGTTCATTAAACCATCCGTCTCTCATTTACCTTTAAGGATTCTCAATTCATGGTTTTCAAAATAGTTTATTCTCAAGAATAAATCATGGTAGCCGAATATATATACTTCACAAAATAATATTACCATCTGCCAACCTGTGGCGACATTATCTTGCAAACCAACATACAACGTTTACAACAAATCTCATGAATTATATTAAACCATTGTATACACATACCAAATGACCTTGACTATCAGCGAAGTGACTTTGACGTGGATACTATCATGGAGGGTTCTGGTAATCCTACCGTAAGATGAATCGAAGGAAACGCCTCTAACTAAGATCCAACTAACTTCGAACTTGAAAACTAAAATATGAATTTGAAAAGAGTGAGTATAAACTCAGTGAGTGAATATAGGAAGGGAACAAGCAAACGATACGGAAAGATTGGGAAAACACGATGCACTTATTTTAAAAAATGCAATTTAGTTTAATTTCTTGTAAAACCCCTTAATTCAACTCTTGATTATTTAATCCCTGAAGGTGAAGGATTTATAATCCACAATGGAGTTGAAAAAAGTGAAAACTACAACAAATATCCAAACAAGACAAGTAAAATAGAGGGTTTCTCGCTGCAACGAAAAGACATTCTATAGCATATAATACAATCACATTTTTATTTTCATAACTTGTCTATAACATATATATATATATATATATATATATATATATATATATATACATGTACACCACCACCGCCTTACTCAACTCATGTGCACTCCCTACACGCACAAGGCAATATCATCATGTGCACTCAAGACAATATCATCATGTGCACTCAAGGCAATATCATCATGTGCACTCCCTACACGTATATTTCAATATCATCATGTACACGCACTCCTGCCCATATCATTATCGGCATGTGCACTCCCACACCGCACACCACTGGCACCGTCACGTGCACTCCCACACCACACGTGCACGGTTATAGCTATTATGCAGCATTATCACTTAAAGCATAACATACATATCCACATAATATAGGAACACATGGTTTCATTATATCACATATTTTACCACATAAAAACATTTCATCAAGGGCTTGTTCCCATGCACGTTTTAAAGAAAAGTCCTATAAAACATTTCAGGTGATTCAATTAAACATATATGCATTTATCCCAAAACATTTTAATGCAAGTTCACTCACCTTACGATAACGGAATGTTACATAGCTATTAGTTCAAAGGCGGATCTAGCTATTTCTACTTGTCGGTTGCTTATTATTTCCTTCAGCACGCCAACACAGTACACCACCTTTACTTTTGTACTTCCTAGTAACAATCCAAATTCAATATCTTTAGTGTACCTCATTTCTACTTCTCTTTTTGCTTCAATCATGAATCTTCATTCAACCAACTTATATCTTGACACATTTCTTTACCAAAGTGGCCTTTATCCTTTACTTGCGTAATTCTTTAGATTATGGATACCGAGCAACTTATTTATGGCTCTATCACATATATAAATCTTGTCTAAGGATATTTATCAAGTTTATCCATCATTTTCACAACAATTACCTAACATATGGCAGCAACTATAAATTTACTTCCATCAAACATTTTCTAAGTCTACATATACCACCATCTTCATTTACATGTTGCCACAAAGCATAACATTAATATTCATTCATGCACACCAACATCTATAACCTTTTAAACCTTTCCTAATAACACATATCTACACACCAAACTTTCAATTAATATAATTACCTTCCAACCATACCCATGACATCACAATAACACTATATATGCACACAATCAGTCTCACAATATTAAACCAATCATAAGTTTCAAATTGTAGCATTAAGCTTACCACTTGGTTTTAGCTTAAATTTCACCCAACAAAATTCATAATTTCCTCACACCCATGGTCACCATAGCTGTCACAAAATGATTCACACATTATTTTTCCAAGGATTTAACCAACCATGAACTTAAAACACAAAAATCCTTACCTTATGTTTTTTGAATCTTGAGACCCACTTGATATTTTTTCAATTTCTCTTGAATCACTTACTACCCAAGCCTTTCACCTTTCTCTTCTTTCTTTCATAGCTAATTCACTTTATTTTTCTTTTCAATTGCATGGGGTAAAGTGAAAATTAAGTGAAAGTATGGAAATGGCATGCGAGGAAGAAGATGGAGAAGAAAAATGTCATGTTGAAGAGATAAGGATCAGCAAAGGATAAGGATGAAGGGTCAAAGCTTCTTGTGGAAGCTTTGACCAAGTTTGATAGGAAAATTATCGTTTTGCCCTCCTAGGTTCCCACCCTTTCAATTTAGTCCTCCCAACCCTCTTCTAAATTCCAGTTTCCTTCTATTATCTTCTTTTACACATGTACAAATGAAATATAAAGTTTGTACTCCAACGCAATGTTTTCATAATATTTAAAATATTTATTTACCTGTGCTATCTTTATTTAATAAAGACACGTGAGCCCCATTAACACCATTTTCTCCAAAATTTCCTTGTTCGTCTTCTCTCCCACTTAGATTGACCATATATTCCTCCTTCATGAAAAATTTTGACATCGAATAAAATAATAATATTTTAATATTATTTATTAATAAAATATTATTTTATTTTAAAATTTTTCACTTGTCTGCTTGACACCCAAAACACCTTGTTATACCCCGATTCACTTCTGAATCACTTTTTTTTTTCTCGCTAATTCATCCTCAATAAAAATATTTTTATTTAATTATTATTTCTTCTCGTACGACATATTTTTCTCCAACCTATTCCTTTCACCTTTCATCACTTTTAAACATTCTAATTAATCTTAATTAGCATCTGATAAGTTTTATTAGCCACCATATCAAAGTACGGGGTATTACATCATATGACTAAGGACTTTAGTCAGTTACAGTTTTCCCTTTTTCTTAATTTGTTATTTCCACAGCTAATGGTAGTACATGTCTTGTTATTGGAAAGGGATTTGTCATATTATCCAATACTTTTACATTGGATATAGTTCTTGTCGTTCTATCCCTTGAATGTAATCTTTTGTTTGTTAGCCAAATTACGTCTACTTTTAATTGTACTGTAACCTTTTAGCCCACATTTTGCATTTTTCAAGACATTTTAACTCGGAAGGTTCTTAGTTATGGTGTTAGGTGGGGCAAACTCTACTATTTGGAGTTAACAGAAAGTGGGAGACCAAAATTCAGCAAGGTGAATTTAACTAGTAGTAAAGACAAGGCACCGAAGATTGGGACATTTTTCTTTCGGTTATCTTAGGAAGTTACAACCATATCTATTTTCAGGTCTGAATGATTTGGATTCTCATTGTACTATTTGAGAACTAGCTAAGAGCCATCGTATTGCTTATCCACCAAGTTTGAATAAAAGTTCAGAACCTTTTGTAGTTATTCACTCTGATGTTTAGGGACCTGTAAAAATTCCTTCTATCTCTAAAGCTCGTTACTTGGTTATATTTATTGATGAATGCACTAGAATGACATAGGTATCTTTGCTTCAAAATAAAAGTGATGTATGCATAGCATTTTAGAAATTTTATACTATGGTGGGCACTCAGTACCAAAAGTAAATTCGTGCTTTACAAACGGACGGACAATGGTACTGAGTATGATGGATCTTTTAACAATTTTTTTGAGCCATCATTGGATTCATCATCAAACTTCTTATACCTATAATCCGCAGCAAAATGGATTGGTAGAGAAGAAGAATAGACAAATATTGAAAGTGGTTCGTGCCTCTCTCTTTGGCATGAATATGCCTCGGTTTTATTGGGGAGAACTTGTAAGATCCGTTACCTACCTTATTAATCGAATACCTTCTCAAGTAATAGACTTTCAAACCCCCAACAAAAAATGTGATCTTTACTTTCAATTCCCCATCTCCCTAATCTTAAACCATGAGTTTTTGGTTGCACTGCATTTGTTCATATTCCTAAAAACTTGCGAAATAAACTAGATCCATGTGCAAAACGATGTGTCTTTGTTGGCTATTCTAATTTTCAGAAATGGTATAGGTGTTATGACCCTCAAACACGTAAATTACATGTAACCTTGGATGTTTCTTTTCGTGAATTAGAGCCTTAATATTCAGGGGGAGTCTTTTGACATTTTCTTCAAAGGGAGAGCTCTAGTGAAGAGAATATGTTACAACAATATGGTAAACGAGAGGAGTTTATGGAGTTAGAGGAAGTGATTGAACATTTTGGAAAAAGTGTTCAACAATGTTGTGATAGTATTCATGAAATTGAGAATGGTTTAGTTCTTCTTGCTAGTGAATAGGTGCTTCCGTTACGGAGTCCTCAGAATTGCCCATGCCTACGCTTACACCATTAACTGAAGAATCAACCTAGAATATTCTCCCTCAGGTAATCCCAAATCCCATATCTGATGAGGTAATCTCAAATCTCATATTTGATGAATCCTATGAAATCCCGAATCCCATATTAGATGAATCCCATGAAACCCATGTTCTTATATAAAGGATAATTTTTAAATATTCTCAAAGATTGAATAAGGGAGTCCTAAAGAAACAATATGAACCTGATCCTAAAGCCAAGGTCAAATACCCAATAGCAACTATGTGTCTTCCCATAGATTGTCTAAATCGTATGCACTCACTATTAATCAATTATCCATTGTATCTATTCTTAGTAATTTGCAAGATGCATTAAAAGATTCAAAATGGATCAAGGCGATGAACGAAGAAATGGAGGCTTTGCAGAAGAATGCTACTTGGAAACTGATTCTCTTAACCGAAGGAAAAAAGACAATTGGATTTAGATGGGTATTTACGGTGAAACTCAAAGTAAATGGTAGAATTGACAGATATAAAGTAAGGCTAGTTGCAAAGGGGTATACGCAGAGATATGGTGTGGATTATCAAGAGACTTTTGCACCAGTAGCCAAGATCAATATAATTTGCATTTTCATATTCATAGCAGTAAATCGAGATTGGCCTTTACAACAATTTGATGTTAAAAATGCTTTCCTCAGTAGAGACTTAGAGGAAGAAGTCTACATGGAGTTATTACTGGGAATTAAACATAGTTATTTGTGTAAAAGGAAAGTTGGTAAACTGAAAAAGTCACTATATGGGCTGAAACAGTCACCTAAAGCTTGGTTTGGGAGGTTTTCTTCTATAATGAAAGTATTTGGTTATAAGCAAAGTAACTCAGACCATACTTTGTTTATAAAACACTAAAAGGGGAAGGTAACAACTTTAATCTTGTATGTTGATGATATGGTCTTGACAGGAGATAACTTATACAAAATGAAAGCATTATAGGAATATTTGGCCGTTAAATTTGAAATGAAGGATTTAGGGTAATTTAAATATTTTTTAGGGATTGAGGTTGCACGATCGAAACAGGGGATTTTCCTTATGTAATGGAAATATGTACTATATCTCTTAATCGAAACCGGAATGCTTGCTTGTAAACCAACAGACACGCCCATATAGATGAATCATAAACTTGGAATTTTTCCAAATAAGGGTCGTTATCAGTGGTTGGTTGGAAGATTAATTTATTTGCCACACACAAGACCGAATATAGCTTATGCTGTAAATGTTGTAAGTTAATTTATGCATGCACCAAGTGAAGAACATATCAATGTAGAATATCAAATCTTAAAGAGTTCTCCGGGCAAAAGTTTGTTGTTCTCGAAAAATGGTGTTTCTGACATTAAAAGATTTATGGATTTTGACTAGGCAGGTGATCAAACAACCAAAAGATCTACATCTGGTTATTTTACTTTCGTGGAAGGTAATCTTGTCACTTGGACAAGCAAGAAGTAGAAGGTTGAGGCGAGATCAACTGCAAAACTTGAATTTCGAGGTATGGCTCATGGTGTATGCGAATTATTGTGGATTAGGAGTATTCTCAAAGAGTTGGGAGTTGAATATACAAAACCTATGAATCTTTATTGTGATAATGAGGCAGCCATTGAAATTGCACAAAATCTTGTACAACGTGATCGCACCAAGCATGTTGAAATTGACCGACATTTCATCAAGGAGAACCTCGATCAAAAAGTTATGCAATTTCCATTTGTTCAGTCTGAAGGTCAGTTAGCTGATATTCTCACGAAAACAGTTTTAGGGAAAGTGTTCCATGGTATAATTGACAAGTTGGACATGATTGATATCTATGCTCCAACTTGAGGGGGAGTGTCAGCATGAGCTGTAATTATTAATTTTTAAGAATATTTTTGAAAAAATATTTTCCTATTTTCTTTTTTCTTTGCTTGTACTCTAAAGAAGTTTAGGGTTAGAATACTTTCTTATTTACTATTTTCTTTACTTTTACACCAAGTAGGTTTAGATTTAGTTAACTATTATAAATAGCCCTTTATGTAATTTTTTATTTTTTGATCAAGTAGTTTAATTATTTACTTAAATCTTGAATATTTTCTGCATGATCACTTTTATTCAAGATGGAGAATTATCAATCTAAAAGGTGCAATATGCAAAAGTAGACATTAGAGATATGGTGTTAATATAACTATATAAGTTTACCATATAGCTGAACAGCATAGTATTTGGAATTACTTGGAGTTATAGAATTCCATTAATGAGATGGAGAAATCATGGAAGGAAGTTTCAATCATGATCCAAAGTACCCGAGATAACTTCCAATGTGAGCTTTGGGATTTCTCTAATTTACCATTTCTTTTCTCTAGATTAATTAGATGGCACAATCATTTGAGTTTGGTCCATATATTGTTATCTTGGGATATGAAAGGTGACCTGTTCCTTGCTGTTTTTGAATAAAGCTGGATGAAATTGTAAAAAAAAAAAGGAGTACTTTTAGACTGAACGCGTCTAAACATAATTGAATTAAAGACCCTTTTGTTGGGATTATTGATTACACTTTAAGATGCGAAGCTAGAATGGGGATTACATCCATAGGGATGAAGCAAGAATATGAAGAGCAACATGTTTGGATCTTTATATTTATGTTTCGGTTGTCATAGAGTTGTTAGTATGGCATGTGGCTACCACGTGACTTATTAAAATTAACAGATACTATAGCAATTTCTATGGCGTTTCTACCCCTTCGATGGCTAGTCTTGTATGGTTGACTGCTGACCATTAACTACCTGAAAAATCAGTTAGTTCTCTTGAAGATGAACCCATAAGGGAAAATCAATCAATACAATTACAATTTTCCCACTTAACAATCCTGATATTAATAAATGCATGTTTGCTGTAGTCCTCATTGCAAGCATGTTCATGCTCATAGTAGTCACAGATTTCAAGTCAAGCCTACGAAATCATTATCACAGTCGGTTTCAAAGCTATGCAAGCAGATCGGCAAGCCATAACCAGCAAAGTCAGGGTCAACTCTAGAAAAAATCTAGCCCGAGGTTTACGTAATTCATCCATTAACCACCCATGAATATCAGGATATGCCCTTGCGCCCTCAGTGTCCTAGAGTTGGGGAGTTGTAGCAAAAGATGAAGCTTCAGTCTTCTACCTCTGTCAGGAGTGGTTCCCTGGACTCTGGTGAAGTTGGCAACAGCCCTATTAGCGTTGATACTTCTCATCACGGGTCACCTGCCGGTGATTTCTGCTTTAGTTCCTCCTGGTATTGTCTATTTTCCCTTTTAACTTGATTGCTTGATCACTAGATAAATTATATGCTCAACCTGGTGTTTATTACTTTGTATGTTGTAAAAGGTGGAGAGAAGAGTCCATCGGATGTCCTTTTCTGTGGAAGGAGCAGGAGCTGGAGGAAGATGTTTCTAGGCAAAGACTATGGTTGCTCTGGAAGTGAAAGTCTGTCCATTCTAGCACAAGAAAGTTGCCTTCCCGAGCTTTCTAGCAGACAAGATGCCACCCACTCCACAATTGCCAAACTGAAATCTTGAAAAACATGAGGGTATTACTACACCACCTAGCGGTGATTAAGAAGCTTTGATGAAAATCTACATATAATATGGCTACTGCTTTAAAAGGAGAAGAAAAAGAAAGAGAATTCCATGTTCAAAATGTTTTAAATACATTTGGATAAAGCAGAAGAAGTACATGTTTATTACTCTGTGATATATGTGTATATGGTTGTTATTTTCCAAGTAAAATTCAAGCTTCAGCTTTTGGGGTTTATAACACATTCCTGCATTTTCTTTTACCATTTCCCTTTTTTCCTAGACTTAGATAGCACAATCATTCGAGTTACGTCCATATATTGTTATCTTGGGATGTGAAAGGTAACATGTTCCTTGCTGTTTATGAATAAAGGTGGATGGAATTGTGATATCATTGTAAAAAATAGAAGTATTTTTAGACTGAAAATTCCGTTAAAAAATGTAGAATTTTGTGAAGTCAGTAATTTCGTTTGGTCAAAAAAAAAATGAGGTAAGGCTTTGTCTTTTAACTGTTTATCTTGGAAATGTTAGTGTTTCTTGTCCAAGATTGCATTGGGTAACCATGGTTGAAGATAATTGATTTTTTATAGAACAATCTTTTATCATCAATGAAGTCTAAGTCCTTATTCAGAGGCATCTAAGCATCTTGCATGCAGGTCTCTTCAGTTGGCTTTGATTTTTAATTCCTTTTTTGGTTTCAGTTGGTCTCTTTAATGTGTTTTAGCTTTTAGGATGTCAAGGACTTGGTTAAGAAAAGGAAATTTCTGGGTTTGGCAAATGTAATTCATGTTACTGTATTAGTAGTTCCTGGGGCCGACACTTGCTTCTTCCATTGTCTTGTTAAGAAAGTCATCTTGCTTCACATGCGAGCATCCATCTTTCCTATTCTTTTTCCCACTCTTGGAGCATATGCGGCTTTGGGGCTTGTGTGGCTTGGGCTAAAGGCCTGAGGCTTTTGACATATTGGTGGGAATGTGGGTGAGGGGCTCTAGATTTTGCGCAGAGGTCTTAAATATGGAAACTGCTACTCTTTACTTGCATGGGATTGATAAACATATTTTGAGTGCCTAGTTAACTTTGTTGCTTTTGTGAGTTGTCTGAGTTAAAGTTTTTGCTCTGTCTTCAGGGATGTACCGGAAGACTTGAAAGAAGTGCAAGCAGAAGAGCAGCCAACATCCTGACGCTGAGGGAACTTCGAGCTTCTAGATTTCATTGTACTTCATCTTTGTATAATTTAAACTTGAGATCTTCATTCAAATCAGGGCGTTTTGTTTTGACATTACTAGCAAGAATTCTTTGATCTTTTCGAATCAGGCATTAGAGGAGGAATTTTTAGCCACTGATGTCCCACCCTAATGTTTGGCAGCATGAAGTGTTAGAATCAAAGATACAATGAATACACAGACACAAGAGTGTTAATATAAGATTAATTATCAAATACATGACTTTTCTCCCTTGATGGTACAATTGGCATCCCCTTTTTTCTCCTTGTATGTTGTCTCTGGCAAACAGAAACTGATCAAGATCGATATTCTTTCGGCTGATGGCAATGGACATAGCAAAGAAGTGTTCTTGTATCAGCTCCATTTTAAGGATGGCACAGCGCAGTGCGGAACGCAGTCTAGAAATTTGTCTGTCTATGCGTTTTTCTGGATTTTCGCCTTATAAATTCTATATGCTGCTTGCACCTGGACCAAAAATGCACTGGCTATTGTTGGAGAGGTGAGAGATGTTGAACAAAGCCATGTTCCAATGCTCAATTTCCTACCAAATTCGACCGTTTTTCCCTTATCCAAATCAAATTACCCGCCACCCTCTCAAACCAGGCCTATTAACCCACCATTTCTTCCCCGAAGTGCCTCCAAAACCAATCCATCTCCGTCTACCACCACCGAAATCCGGCCAAACCCATCAACCTAAACCCCAAACAAAGACCCAAGACGACGGCATCCCGATCGAGGACGTCAAAATCATTGCCAAATTCAAAACTAGGCACAACTATATCCGCGTTCTGGAAGTTTCTCGAAGAGCCGACCACCCTTTCGCCGGCTCTAGACTCCTCCTCCTTGATTCCCCTGGAAACATCCACAGCATTTCGTTTCTCTTCAAATTACTCACCAACACTTACTTCGACGTTTTCGCCACTTTGCCTCCCGTTTTACCCCCCGGACCCGTTGGCATTCTCGGGTTCGGGGCGGGCTCCACGGCCCGTTTGATGCTTGAATTATACCCAGAGTTGATAATCCATGGATGGGAACTTGACCCATCTGTGGTTGCAGTTGGAAGAGAATATTTTGGCCTTGGAAAGCTTGAAAAACAATACCCAGATAGGCTTTACATTTACATCGGAAATGCATTGAAGGCTAGCATTAAAAACGGGTTTTCAGGCGTTTTAGTCGATTTATTCAGTAAAGGTAGTTTGATACCGGAGCTTCAGGATCCGAACACGTGGCAGAAGTTGAGGAAGAGTTTGAGAAAAGGCGGGAGAATCATGGTGAATGTCGGGGGTAGTTGCGTGGAGGCTGAGGATTCACGGAGACACGGGAAGGTTGTGATGGAAGAGACTTTGAAGGCGATGCACAGGGTTTTCGGTGACAAGCTTTTCGTATTGAATCTTGGGAATAGAAAAGATGATAGTTCCCTTGCTTTAACCGGCGAATTGCCGGATCTTGATGAGTGGAAGAAGGCGCTTCCGCGTTCTTTGAAGTGTTATGCCGATATGTGGACTCCATTTCATGGTTGATGTGGTATGTTCTGCTACTCAGTTCAGTTGTTTTTAACATGGTGGAAAAATCCTTTTAACACTGAATCTCCGCCCATCTACTGTTTGTGTTTATGCCTACCTCACCTGTTTTCTCTCATTTACATGGTTGATGTGGTGCCAACTGCATCATTGAATTTTGCTACCTACTGCATGAATTGAAATATTTAGGTTTATGAATTAGATTATTATTTCTTTAGCTCAAACATGCTTATCACGAGCTAAACAAGTATTGGAATAGTTACTGTTGAATTTGCTGCTAACAGTGTGAATCTGCCTAATTGGTTTGGGAAGCCCAGTGCACAAGGCTTCTGCAACATGGAGCCTGTTTTATCAATTGGCTCAACTTGTCATCTGCATACTTCCCCTTTCCTCTATAAGGATCTGTAAACCTCGATACTTGACATCAATCTGACGCAGAAACATTTTCTTATGGGTGTTCTATCTGTGCTCATTCACAAACTCTTCTCCTTGCATTAGACACTAGAGGAATAGTTCAAGCAAAGCTACCTACCGAAATTTCATTGCACTTTCTTTGAAGGCTATAGAAGTAAAGGCTCAACCATAACCTCAAAGTCAAAAGTCAAACTTAGAAAAATTTAGCCCAAGGTTACCTGTTTCCTTTATCCACCTTACACAATGTATAAAAAATTGGGCAAGTTAGCTTATAAAAAGAATCCTTGTGCTCTAAATGTCCCAGAGTTCTATCAAAATATGAACCAGCAGTCTTCAAATTCTGTGATGAGTGGTTCTCTGGTGAAGTTGGCAACAGCACTAGTTCTGTTACTTCTTCTCATGGGCGAACTAGCAGCAACTTCTGCTTTAGTTCCTTCTGGTATTATTATTTTTCTTTTTGATTTATGCCAAAGCTTCTTCGACTACTTGACTAGCTGTATTGATCCTTGTTCTTCTTCTTGCGCATGACTTCCTTCACATTTTACGGTGCATTTACTGATTTTGTTGACATTATGAGGTAGAGATATATTTATTTATCTTGTCTCACTTGGTATTATCACTTTATATGTTCTGAAAGGTCGAGAGAAGAGCCCATCTAATGTTCTTTTTGGTGGAAGTAGCTTGAGGAAGATGTTTCCGGGCAAAGATGGCTACTCTAGACGTGAAAATCTGGTCATTTCTCGCAACAGAAAGCTTCAGAAAGTAGGCAAGGTACAGCCCTCTCCACCATCACCCACCAGAAATCAACAAAAAATTATGGGCGTACCACCCGCACCACCCCCTCCGATACCATATTGACTATCTACATAGACAGGAAAAGGAAGAACCAGAGGATGAACAAGGAAGAAAAATTCCATGTTTAGTGCTCTGTTTTCTGGATGTTACTCCATACTTAAAAGTTCAAGGTGACGCTATACTCACTCTTCAAATCTTTTAGGATTGGATTTTGCACATTTTCTTCTTGTATTCGAAGTTTAAACTTATAACAGCAGTCAATCTTGACTTATCCATCTGTGATCTTTGTTGTCAATGAGATTGAAGTACCATTCTAGCAGAAGAGAATCTCCTCTGCTGAGATCAAATACCCATGAAAGAACATAGTAACGATGTTGTCTGCTTCACAAGGGAATATAACAATAGAAATTCCATTGCAAGCAAATTCTAATCCCTACAAAGAGCAAGCATTAACATTGTTAATGAATAATCAATTAAAGCCAAGATATTCTCTCTAATAATTAAATTTTTCAAAGCTACATTGTAAGTGCTTGTGCAATTACCCAACAAATCGTCCATTTGACCTTAATTACCTGGCACATGCAACAGGTGAATATTTTTAGAAAGTGAAAAATAAGTTAAAAATGGTTAAGTTGTCAGTGTTTAGACTTTGGATAATCTTGGAAGCAATCCTTGGTAAGTTGGCATTTACAAGTTCTTATACTGCACGCACTTGAAAATCTTAAGTAGTATGTATTCAATATCGAAATTAAAACAAAAATAAATTATGTTCACTTACAAAAAATATAAAATATCAAAAAATTAACACTAAACTCGACCTTCAAAATAAATTCAATTTTCAATAATCTCTGTAATAATTCTAGAAACTAAAAATACTCTTCATTGCTTTCCTTTTATGGACTTTGAAGGCCTCTGATTCAATCAAAGATGCCCTTCCTACATTGGGTTGATTTGTTTGATAAATCCTAACGACACAGAGAGGAGGTTTGAAGCAGATAGAACTTAGGGTATGGTTTGGACTAGCAAATAATATGCTACAAGCATGGGGATTCCACGTCTCTAACCATATGGGTGAAGCAGCAAGCTTTCCTTTGCCGAAATTGTTTCGCCCTTGGTGTGAAAAGTGCTAGGCTATTGATTTAGCTAAATGGGGATTATTCCCTCTACCCCGCACACATGGTTTGAACTTTGCAACTCAGGTCCAACAGCTTCTCTCCCAAGTTGATTTTATTGGGCTCCTTGGCAACTTGCAGGAAAAGAGGCCATTATCATGGCTTCTTAATGGTGACAACTGACCAGGGTCCAGCTGTATCAATGAATTTTATATGCAGATTGACGCAGCCAAGTTGAAATGTATTTAGATTCTCTAGTAGGTATATTTAATTTAATATATGTGAGATTTTTACTATTATTATATATTAGTTTAATCTTTTTTATCATGAGCAAAGATCATGAATTTATCACCTAATATAAATCAATATGAGAAATTCATTAAGAAGTTAAAAATAGAGGGATTTTTGCTCTAATTTCATGTTGAATCTTTTAAGATGGATATCCTGTTTAAAATCAATCCATAATGCATAGAGAAAATTTTCTTACATATTTAAGATACAATTAATTAATAAAGATTTTTTTCATGACTGTTGTCTGTCGAATTTGCTTCTGCACTGCGTGGATGGGCATGCGGAGGAAATGCGTCCGGCACTCAGGCGCTGCAAGTCTGCAGTGTTCGGAGAGGAAAGGAACAAGATCAGCCTGTTTAATTTAAGTCTATGTCAGTGTTACAGCTTGAGATCCTGATATAGATAAATGCATGTTTCCATTAGTCCTCATTGTAAGCATGCTGATCATGATGAGAGTGGTCGCCGATTTTCAAGTCAAACTCCCTGCGAAATGAGTATCTCAGTCGGTTTGAAAAGCTACACAAGCAGACGGTAAGCCATAGCCATCAAAGTCAGGGTCAAATCTCGGAAAAATCTAGCCCAAGATTTCGTGATTTATCGATTAACCACCCATAAATATCAGGATATGCCCTTGCGTCTCAGTGTCCTAGAGTTTAGAGTTGCACAAAAAGATGAAGCTTCGGTCTTCTACCTCTGCCAGGAGTGGTTCCCTGGTGAAGTTGGCGACAACCCTAGCAGTGTTACTTCTCATCATCGGTCACCTGCCGACGAATTCTGCTTTAGTCCCTTCTGGTATGTATTGTCTATTCTCCCATTTAACTTGATTGCTTGATAACTAGCTCAATTATATGCTCAACCTGGTGTTTATCACTTTGTATGTTGTAAAAGGTGGAGAGAAGAGACCAACGAAGTCGAATGTTCTCTTCTGTGGAAGTAGCTGGAGGAAGATGTTCCTTGCAAGCGATCATGGCTGCTCTGGAAGTGAAAGTCTGTCCATTTATAGCACAAGAAAGTTGCCCTCCCGAAGTTTGAAAGCAGGCAAGGTACCGCCCTCTCCACCATCGCCAACCCAAAATCAACGAGCAGGAATGGCTACTCCACCACCTTTCAGTCTGAAACTATGAAGAATATCTACATGTTCAAATTGTTTTAAATACATTTGGATAAAGCAGAAGAAGTCCATGTTTATAACTCTGTGATCTCTCTGGATGTTACTTTCCAAGTAAAGTTCAAGCTTCAGCTTTTGGGTCATTTTCTTTTATTGTATTAAAAAAAACATTGAATTCTTCCCAAGCCCCATTTTGTTTTGGTCTCCTTTTTCATCCACTTTCTGTCAATATGCATGCATCTTCAAATTTATCAGATTAGATTAAAAAAATGTATTATTCAGCTAAAAATCAAAATATACTATTCCATTGGAATTCCTTTCAGGAGTTTGTTGAGGACTGATCAGTATTCTTGGGGATGGAGAATTATCAATGTAAAAGGTGCAAACTGCAAAAGCAGGCATTAGAGATATAAGATTCATCATATAGCTGAAGAGCACAGTGTTTGGAATTATTTGGAGTAAGAGTTCCATTAATGAGATGGAGGTGGAAGGAAGTTTCAATCATGATACAAAGTACCCAAGATAACTTCTAATGTGAGCTTTGGGATTTTCTTGGACTTACCATTTCCTTTTTCTTGATTAATTAGATGGCACATTCATTATAGTTTGACTCCATCAAATATTGTTATCTTGGGATATGAAAAGTGAGCTGCTCCTGGCTGTTTATGAATAAAGTACAATCTTTATCGAAAAAGTAAAATCAGTAGTATCTTTTCGTCAAGGAAGAGAAAATTTATCATAAATGATGAATTTTTATTGACAAGAAGAAATTTTTTTTCAAAATATTATGATAAAAAATTAAAAAATTTTATATGAATATTGGATGATAATCAATCAAAAATTTTGATGATAATCTGTTAAAATGAGAAGAAATTTGAAATTTTATCTGAATTTTGACGAATTTGTAATGAAAGTTCAACTTAATGCAAGGACGAAATTCCTCGTATATATTATCGTGATTCTTGGTGTATATGGTTGTCTCAATGCCTTAATGTCAGTGCAATCATGAATCAAATCATAATGATTTGAGCTCAGCTAGCAGTCCAACAGGTGAATATTAGGCAGTAAATCATGACTGCTCTTGGAATATAGGGATTTTGTAGCAAGAAGCTCACGGTTCACCAATTCCTGCTTGTTGGGCCAAAAAACTTTAGCTATTGCTCATGCACTTAGCCTACTAATTTGATAAGCATGTGCTTCTCAAGCCCCAAGGCCAGCACCAGCACATTGATGTTGAATTTAAGGATAAAATATATGGTTCCCTAACCTGCAACCAGCGCACAAGGTTTGGAAACTCTTCTCTTTACACCATGCCAAACTTTCTCTCAAGTTGCCTTGTTTTTTTGGGCAACTTGAAGCAAACAACTCATAGTTGAATTCTGATCAGTGACAAATGCTAGCTGTATGCATGACTTTTTGTCATCTTTGTGAATTAAAATACTTTCCAAATTTAAATTTGTGCATTGGGTTTTGATTCTTGTATTGCTCAAACTTCGGTAGCATAAAATATATAATGATAATGAGTTAATTATATATTTGGTATTCTTATTATAGTGAAATTACTGATTTAATATTTTAAATTTAAAAATTCGTAATTAGGTACTCGAACCATCAGCCAATTGGGTGAAAGGAGGTAAAGGAAACAATGATTTCTCACAACTTGAGTTATCCCTTTTTACTATGTTACTGACTAGACCATTGGTTGTCTAGACTCAAACATGTCAACTTATGCCCCTTTCTAAGTTCTAATTGAAGCAGATGACATCCTTCTTTTCATAGGATATATAGTAGCTGCAAAATTTGAACTCATATCAGGTCACCAAATGATTTTATATACACATTGTACTTGTTATGAAAGCTATGGAAGTAGATCAGAACCAGCATAATCTTTAAAGTCAATGTCAAATCTTTACAAAATTTAAAATCCAAGGTTGGTTCCATGATCCCTTCATCCAACCCATAGATTAGAAAATTGAAACAAGTTGGCATATAACTGCATATATAGATACCTAAACACACACACACACTCTCACAGTGTCTCATTGTTCTACCAAAATATGAACAAACAGTCTGCTAACTCCATGATGATAAGTAGTTCCCTGGTGAAGTTTGCAACAGGAATACTGGTGTTACTTCTTTTCTTGGGTGATCACCAAGCTATTTCTGCTTCACTGCCTTCTGGTATTCCCTGTCATCTCTTTGTCTTCACCCCTGCTTATATTTACTGATTTTCTCAACATTGAACTTTGCCTCTTTGCTGGGGTGTTGTTTAAAGACAATATCTGACGGCTATGTATTATTTTTATGTTCTGAAAGGTGAAGATAAGAGTCTACTGCATGTCCCCAGGTGCGGGTCGAGGAAGACATTTCCAGGCGAAGATGGAAGCTTAGACTGTCAAAGTCTGGTGTTTTCTAGCAGAAGGAAGTTGTCTTTTCGAAGTTTGAGATCAACAAGCACGTTGTCTCCACCGCCATCGCCTACCATAGGTAAAGCAAAAGCAATGGCCGTACCTGCACCACCTCCACCGGCACTGTGATGTTGATCATCTGTATCCTTGGTCGTAAACAGGAGAAGGAAAAGAGAAAACACCCCATTTCTGTACCTCTGTTGTATATATAAATGTCATTTCCTAGTAAAAGTTCATGCTTAGATGTCCATGAGCTCGCCTCTCCAAAGTCAAGTGGAGCTCAGTCCGATCCTATTTATGTATTTTGATGTTAATTAGAATTTAATGTTAATTAGTATTTTAATGTATATGCATATATTAATATTTATTTATTTATTTTTAAATAATAATTATATTAAAAATTAAAATAAATGTTTCTAAAGTAGAATGTTAATTGTTTACCAGTAAAATATGTGAAAAACAATTGAAAGATAATTAATGTTTCAATTATATATAATTTAAATTTTGTAATATATATGAACCTATAAATTAAATTATTCATAGTATTATAATTTTAAAAATATTTTTTAATAAAAATTATTCAATACCATTAAAATTTTTTAGATACAAATTGAATAAATGATATTAATATTTATAATAAAAATCATTCCATGCAACCAGAATTCTTATATATTTGCATATTAAATAAATCTTATTCATAATTTTCAATATTATTAAATTAAAAAAATATTTTCAATAAATATTATTAAAATATCGTTAATGAAAGTCATTTGATGCAAATAGAATTTTTTTTATTAATTAGATAGATCTTATTGATAATAATAAATAATTTTTTTAAAAAATCAAAACCTTAAATCCTAAACCAAATTAACTATTCCAAGCTTTTAGTTATGGAGTTTTTGAGCGCGGGTTACAACGGGCAGAGCCCTTTTCAAATTTAAGTAGTCTTTCAACTTCACTCACTTCTATCAGAGCTCTCAAAGCCTCATCAGCTAATTCTTAGAACCAAGCAAATACACGCTTTAATCACCAAAACACGCCTCTCCCTTGACCCATTTTTCGCCATCAAAGGTCGGCAGGTTCTACGGTCTCAACGATGACAATTGTAGCGCCCGCAACCTGTTCGATAAAACACCTGAGGGAAGCGTTTTCCTTTGGAATTCCATCGTTCGAGCTTACGCACGAGCCCAAAAGTTCAACGAGGCCTTGTCGTTGTTCGACGGGATGCTGGGAACGAAAACGGAACCCGATAACTTCACGTACGCTTGTGTCGTATACCAGCCTGCTATGAGAACTTTGATTTGGATGGAATGAGACTTGTTCATATAAGAGTGATTATTTCTAGGTTAGGATTGGATCCCATCTGTGGCAGTGCTTTTGTGACTGGATATTCAAAACTGTGCCTTGTTGATGAAGCAAGCAAGGTTTTTAATGGGATGCCCGAGAAGGATTTGGTTTTGTGGAATTCCACGGGTTCGGGATATGGGAATTGTGGCCTTTTGTATAAAGGGTTAGAGCTGTTTAGTTGGATGAGACATGTGGGGCAGCAGCCAGATGGGTATACTCTGGTTGGGCTGATATCATGATTAGTAGATTCCCACGACTTGTTGAGTGTTGGTCAAGGAACTCATGGTTTTTGTTTGAAAAGCGGTTTCAATTGTATTGTTCATGTGGAAAGTTCACTTGTAAGCATGTATTCAAGGTTTAAGTGCATGGATTTGCAAATATTGTGTTTAGTAGTTTGCTTCAGCCTGATTTGATTGGGTGGTCTTCTTTGATAACTGGATATTCTCAGCGTGGGGATTATGATAAGGCATTGCTTTACTTTTGGAGACCGAACATGGAGATGGGTAAGAAAGCAGATCTCATTCTGATCTCTACTATGCTGAAGGTCGCTGCTTGATCTGCAAATGCAAGGTTTGGCATGAGATACATGGTTCTGTTGTTCGACATGGATTTGAATCAAATGTCATGGTTTCTTCTGCTCTGATAGACATGTATTCTAAGTGTGGATTTGTGAGCTTGGGGATCAGTGTTTTTAAGATTATGTCAGAAAGAAGCACAATATCTTACAATTGTCTCATTCAGGTCTTGCATTGAATGGAATGGCTTACCAGGCATTCAAGATGTTTGATGAGATGCTAATGGTTGGACTAAAACCTGATGATTTGACCTTCTCTGCCCTTCTTACTGCTCGTTGCTATGCTGGCCCGCTTGACAATGGTTGGGAAATTTTCAGAAGGATGAAATATGAGTTTTCCATCCAACCTAGAATAGAGCATGGTAAAGCTTCTTGGGATGGCTGGAGAGTTGGAAGATGCATACAATTTTATCTTGGGCTTGCCAAATCCAGTGGACTCTGGCATCTGGGAGTGTTGTTATCATGCTTTGACGGTCATGGAAATTCTGAGTTGGCAGAAGTTGTATCCCAGCAACTATTGGAAAATGAACCAAAAAAGGTGCTTATAGAGTTATGCTTTCATATATATATGCTGTTGATGGTAGGTGGGATGATGTGCAGAAGTTAAGAGATGACATAGCAGAACGGGGAGTAAGAAAAGTACCAGGGCTTTGCTGGATTGGAAGTGGAAGCACTTAAGTATTAAATGACTCAGCAAACCTCTTGTTATCAGGTCAACATGGCAGATTTCTTTTGAAGTTAAACTCATTTTAATTTGGCGATTCATTAATGAGCGTACTCTTTTGGAATCGACCATCCCCTTCCCTCTTCTCTCATATCTTTTTGTATTATGCACTCCATGCTAATGTCATCATAGGTAACTAAGATCCGGCCACTCATTAATGAAAAATATATGATTTTTAACTTCTAAAACATTGTATTGATATCAAAATCAAAGGCATTGCTAGACATAGAAAATAGATCAGAAAAAAAAAATCCCTTGGTTTTAAATGTTTGTTGGAACAATTTTGATACGTAAGCAAGAGATTTGATTGTTTAAAGTTGGACTAAACTACTTTCTTACAAAGAAAAGCCTATGCTCACACACCACCAAATATTGATATCCATCATTATTTTGTCCATATTTTTGCTGCATGATGCTCTTATTCTATGACTGATAACAAACCACAACCCTAGAATATTAAGTCTTTTCCCAATGTAAACTTGTTTCTTATTTTAATCCATAAAACCAGTAGTAGAGTACAAATGAAACAAGACAATGTTTTCTTTGTGATTTATATATTTACTAATGCTAAAGTACTAATAAAACCCTTTTCCCTATCAAGGAGTTATCAATTAGACGTAATTTTTTGTATTCTTTTCAAAACATTTAGCAATATTTTAACTCAATTGAATTTTGCTTACCAAAGTTGAATTTCAGATAAATCTGTACTGACAATAATTAATTTTGGCCAAGAGACTGTCAATAGTTAATATTCATTTATCCACACATATGTCTCCTGCATTCCACCCTGCAGAGGGTCCACAACAGGATGTAGGGATGAACGATATTTGTGAAATGTGCTTGATTTTGTAATTCTCTTCTCCTCCATCAGGTTTCAGCCTTTCCATGTGATCGTCAAGCAGAGGGAACAAATATAAATGCTTCAATGTGGTTACAAACTGCAATCCTTCAGGAAGCATTCTCAGTTTTGAACAGCAATGAAAATGAAGGCAATTCAAACTTGGTAGTGCTCCCTTTTCAATCTCTGTCCATTCCTCCAAAACATCAGAAGCAATTTGGAGAAATTGAAGCTTGGGAAACCAGCCAACCCTGCAAAATTCTTTCCCTAACTGCTTTGAAACATAAGCCTGCCACAAGGTTAACCTTGTCAAATTAGGTAGTAGATGAAGCACCAACATTGGGTTCTCAGACAGGTAAGAGAAACCTAGTCTGAGTTTGGTGAGCATTTTCATCGAGCCAAGCCATTGTGGTAGCTTTTGTAGGAGCCCGTCTAGGCGAAGTTTCCTAATAGTGGGTGGGGGTGAAATGGAATCTGGAAGGACAAGAACTTGCTGCGGGTTAACATATTTGCCCACCAGAGACAAACATAGAAGGCCCTGCATGTTGCCAATGGAGGCAAAGACTTCACCAACATTCTCACCAGTTACATCGATTATTCCCACTTTTCTGAGCTGAACCAGGTTACCTAATTCTCTTGTGATGCAATAATCAGCATGTATACCAGTAAGAGTCAGTAAATTTTTCAATTTCCCTATTCCTGCTGATGGTGTTGTTCCCCATGAATTATTGGGGCCTAGTTTTAGGTGCCTCAGTTTTGCAAGGTTTATTATCTTTGCTGGAAGTGCTTTGAAATAGCCACACCATCTGAGATCTAAAGTTTGAAGGGCTCGTAAATTACCAAGGCCTGCTGGAAGCTGATTTATATTGGTTTTTCTCAAGCCAAGATATCTCAGATGTATCAGGTATTCCACTTCATCTGGTAAGCTCTTGATCTTCCTACCTTCTAAATCTAGTACTCGTAAAAATTTTGCCCAGGGCAAAGTTAGCCAATTTCTGTCATGCTCAGGAAGGTCTTGGTACCCAAACAAGAACAAAGACCGGGGTTGGAGATCGGTTAAGTCAGGTGTTATTGTTATCTTGTCTAAATCAATTGAAACACGACGAGCAGAACGAGGAAATATGAAAATTGGACTGGTACATGTAGCAGTGAAAATTTTCTTCTCCATCTTGTGGATACAAAAATCACGGTAAAGATAGGGGACACTTAACCTGTTGGGGTTATCATCTTCTTCTTGAAGCATGTTCTGGATGATCAGTTCATTTATATTTTCTTCTGCTATATCTTCCATTATCTCTCCTGTTTTTCCTTGAACCAGCCCTTCAGCAACTAATAATTGAATTAATCGTCCTTTATGTATTCGGTAGTCCTTGGGGAAGGTGCAACAATATAGGAAACAAGATTGAAGATAATATGGTAGCTTATTGTAGACTAATTGGAATTGAGAAAAAGTTTGATCGGATGTCTCACCTTCTTCTACCCCATGAGAGGTTTCCATTTTATCCTCCTCATCTCCTCCGGTGGTAGTTGAAATTTTGAGGGCAGATGTCTGACTGTCACCGATGTCTTGAGAATCATCCTTGTCATCTTCGTTCTCTCCTCCAATGGTGGCTGAATTTTTCGGTGATGCTATCTGACTTGCCCCCTCTTGAGACTTTTTCCTGTCATCTTCCTCCCGGCCTTCCAGTTCATGAGGATTTTCCATGCTGTATTCCATCTCTTCAACAGTAGTTGGATTTTTTAGCTCTGTCATTCTGTGAACGGCTAGGGCAAGGCGAGATTCTATCTTCAGCAATTCACTTCTGAAGCAATCAGTCAGGACTAAGCAATCAGATTTCTTTTGCTTATCCATCTGAATGATGAACTCATCGATATGATCATCCATTTCACTGATCAGTTCTCTTAGTTCATTCACCCAACTATAGGTAGCAGCATCTCCTTCTTCACAACTCATTTCTTCAGTGAACTGTCCAACCTCCCTGAGTGTATTTACCAACCTATCCATTTGATCTTCAAGGCCAGAGAAGGTTTCAGTTTCCTCAACTAATAGAGAATTCAATCTCTGCACAAAGAACTTCACCAAAGCCTCAGCCATTTCTCTCTGTTCAATGAAAACACTTGCTTTTCTGAGAAGGGCAAAGGCAAAGCACTCTTTTATAGGACCAAGTCACTCATCTTGCCAATGTCTGCATTGTTTTGCCCACCGGTTGGACAAATTCTTAGTCCCAATCATCGACAAGAAAACAATGTATTCTATACCAACTACATCATTTTGTGAAAGTTGGGTTCTATTTGTCACATATGGAGCATGAGAATCAAATGCAGAATTGGGTTATATGCACAAGGCTATGATGCTGACCTGTAGATAAACTATGCATAATTTGAGATACTAATGAACTTGGATGAGATTATGTATTTAAATCATCTACAGTCAGTCCTTAACACTGGGCTTTTTGCCAAAAATATCTGTTCCCTACCGGAAAGGCCAATACCTATCAACCCAAATGTACATGCAGCTGCCCAGCCCAAACTCGAATAACAGGAACAGTCGGACAGACAGCAAAACAAACAATTTGTACTGATAAGTGAAAAGTGGAAAACCCATTCGGGGAAGAAAACCAAATAAAAAACAAAAAGCAGAGACGAGACCAAGTTGGCGGGAACCTGATTACCTAAGAAAAAGCGTTTCCATTTTTCCACCATGAAAGAGCAGTGGGAGATACATTACTCGCGGTTTTTCAATTTCCCTGGTCTCCCATCTACTTGTCTCAGCCTCAAGCCTCTTCCTTCCAGGAAGCTTCGCTCCATTGGCAACTGGGTCTCTTCTCCTTCATTGGCTTCTCTGCAACTCATCACCAACCCCTATGCTCATGGGACTGTTCTTGTTGTCTCTTTTCAAGGAAAAATCCATGTGAGTTTCTCTCATTTTCAGTTTTTTTTAAGCTTCTTTTTTGTCCCTTCTTTATCAACTTATTTTTTCTCTCTGTTTTGCTTGAAATGCTTTTGATGGGTATTGATTCTTTTGATCCCTTAACCTTTTATTTTTTTTATTTTGATGGGATTTTGTTTAGGAGATTGTATGTTGATTTTCTTTTTTGAGCTGTATAAAGAGTCTGAAAGAGACTAGCTCTTTTCCATCTTATAAAATCACGCTACTATTTTCAAGATTCGAACCTAAGAATCTCTGAGTCGAAGGTCGCAAATTCTAGTTGTTGCCCATCCCTCCTTGGAGACGTTTTTTCATTGCCTTCTTTAGTAGTGCTGAAGTTGATGTTGGCTGCGTGAAATTGTGAATGAAGCTATGTTCAAAAGCAACTTAAATGTTGATTGATTTCAGGTAGGAAATTTCCTTTCTATGATATCTTTTTAAAATTTCAATGGCTGCCGATAAGTATTCTGATCGAACGGTTGAGATACCTCATTTCCAGATTATAGCAGCTGTTTTTAACTTTATCATGGAAATTTTTTTTGTTGACCTTGTTTGGATATCGAGAAGCAATTCTTGAGTTCAGTGATTATGTGTGCTTTGGTGTATTGATCTCATATCTTGCAGGAAGAACATTACGCATCCAAGCTGCATTTCACTTGGCCTCAAGTATCGTGTCCAGCAGAATGTCCCGTTAGAGGTAGCAAGGTTGTCTTTGCAAGTTACAAAGATCGTGAGGGCCAGGCAAGCTTCTGCCTGTACTCTCTGAGGGTACCTTACTGCATGATTGAATCTTTGATTAGAAAATAGACATGTGTGCTTGGTGATTGAGTCTGTAAAATTCATAGTGTCATTTGTGTATATTCTTATTTTTATATCATATGGTAAATTATTTTATCTTCATGTCTAATACCTCTGTTGTTTATGCAGTCAGTTGTTTCTTTTTCATAAGGAGCATCCGAACTCCACCCGTGTTTTTTATAAGTTGTTCAATGATGTTGCTGTTTTTCTGTTTTTCCTTATAAGAATTGCAGTTGTTTGATACTGTAGGAGAGCTTGAAGGATGCTAGAAATGTTTGGCTTCCAAGCAGTAATCGTGGATTAGCTACTTCCCTTACATCAGAGTCCGTAGATTTGAATGGATTCACTTCTAGGTGACTATTACTTAAGTTCTATACACGCAGTTCATGTATAGTCATATTTGTTTGGAGAATATCCAAATTAGTGAAGAATTACATATTAGAAAAGGTTTAAGTGACAGTTTAGAAGTGTGTTTGGCACAGACCTGCTGTGGAATTATGCCATGTAAATCCTATCGGAAATCATGAACCTCTTCAGCAGCCTCCATCAAACGATAAAGGTTTGAAATGCCCTTGCCCTAAGGAGTCAATATTTAGTCCTAATCCAGGAGCCAAAGACGCAAACTTTCCATCCAGCTTCACTGCACTCCTTTCTGACTCTTGCATTGAAACTGAACAAGGTACAGTTAATTTGATGGTGGAAATGAACCAATTGCATGAGTGGGTTAAAATAACACGTATGAATAAAACATGTTTTGTGTTATTAAAACTACGAATGCTGCAAAACTACCAAAAGCACCAGTGAAAATGAATATCGTGTCCGAAATGGTGGTATGTTTGCAACCCTGTAGTCTAGTCTCAATGATAATTTTGGCATGACATTATTATGGTGGCTGTTATCTTGAGCTGTATTGGAACAAATCTACCACTGTATCATTGCATGACTTGGACAGTTCTGTTACACCTCTAATGATAATTCGTAGTTTGCTGCTTTGACCAAAATTTTTGCGTTTCCTTCATTTGTCTTTTTGGCAGAGAGACATGACGGATTCTTCTTTCCATGGTATGTAGATTTCTGCTGTTTGCAATTATCAGCCATGAATCTTAAGCACCTAGTTTCTTTAAATCTCCCATTCCCGTCATAAAGTTTCTCAAATTTAAGCTTTATGCATTCTTATGCTGATCTTGGTTGTTCTTATCAGATATGTTAACTAAGATGGAGATGGCCATTGATGACTTGGGAGGGGATTTGGCGCCATGATTTCATGATCATCTAGTTCTGCATCGATAGCTGAAGTTTTAACTTCTTCCCTGACTCAAAGGTTTCTATTTGATTTAAATAGCAGCCAACTATGATCCCTTTGATGACAATTCGGTTTTGTTCTCCATATTTTTGTATTACACTAAGTACTGAAACAGATATAGCAAACTGCACTTCTTCAAAAAAAAAAAAAAAGATATGGCAAACTGCAGTGCGGATGCAATATTAGCACACTAAATTTTAATTGGAGAGAGTCCAATCTTCTTTAGTCTGTAATTGAAACAGTATTTTCACACATTAGAGTTAATGCATACAAATTGTGCTTGCTGTATTAGAATAAACATTCATTCCGCAGGCCTAGCTTGACATGCATGGATCTGCCTGCCTGTTCTTCATGGGCCCAAAACAAAGTTAGGATGCGCTCTCGGCTGATGGGATTCAGTCTCAAAGTTGAATCCCAACCCCTCCAAAGTTATTCCAGCATTAATGCACAAGAGATCAGAAGGTAGCAAATCTAAGCTTTTTATTCAGAGTAAGCATTCAACAATCTATGCTTTCACTGGTGATTCTAACGAATGGGTCACATGCATTGCTGCTAAATACAATAGAAATTCACATACTAATCCATAGACTGCTGTCATTCTGCCAAAGGCCTTAGCTTGTACTGAATATATATATATATATGTAGGGCAGATAAGCAAGGGTACTTCTAGAGGTTTATATATATATGAGACACACCTCAAGGTTAAATGGTATAAGCAATTCTGGATCTCATTCAGTCAACTTTTTAAAGTTGAAACAGCATAATAGATAACCTTATATCTAGGAGGTCACGAGTTCGATCTCTTGGGAATCGTAATTGTACAGTCATGCCTCATTTGTTTATAAATACTCAAAGATTAAGACCTTAGGCTAGCTTCATTCAAAAATTGAAAATGTCTATGGTTCTTAAAAGGCTTGGGTTTCTTCTTGTTAAAAAGGAAAACAAGATATAGTTTTATATAGTTTTTATATTAGATATAGGTATAGTAATTTATTTTGGGTTACTGACTCCATTGCATGCTGCAAACCTGACCCACATGGAAATATGTAGAAAGCCAGTAGGCGTGCAAAAATAGCACAATCTAAACTCTTCCCAAGCAGTCTGTCCAGAGGCCCAGAGGCTCAAAAGAAGAAAGAATGGAAAAGTACCTTAGCTTCTTGTATTTGACAAGTGTTCCCTAACCATTATTGATTGAGACCAGCAGCTATACCTTTTATACATAGAAGAGAGAGAGAGAGAGAGAGAGAGAGAGAGACCCAACCTTTGGAAATCAATACCAGATTTGCTAATTACCTTTTCTTGGTCTTAATCCTGAATAGAATTGACTGAAACAATGAATCTTTGATTTGAGTAGGGAATATATAGAATGACATATGCCTGTGGTATTTGAAGAAACTTTAATCATTGAACTTGCTAATTTTCTAAGCTTCAATGGGCCCATATGTTCAAAATGTTCATGCCTTTCAGAAAAATGAGAGGCAACCTGCATGGAGAGGAGCAGGTTTTAATTCATTTCAATCTTTTTTTTTTTTAAATATGCTTGTAAATATCTTTCATTAATAATTGTAACAACATTAAAAGTCGTCTCACCACTTTATCTTTTAGGTATATTTTTAGAGAAACAAACTCATTAACAGATCACAAGACCCAAACAAGGTCTTACAAACTGAGAACATCTATGTTATCTTGTAACATTTATGTTCTTTTCTTATCCTGTATTTATTACGTGTAACTTGACCTTTGTCCGCTCTTAATTATAATTAAGAAACTCTACTTATCAATTATATTAATTAATAACATTAATTCTCTACTTTCAAAAAGAATAACTTTCTTATTTCTTTTATATATAAAATATATACTATTACCTATTATATCACAATCGTGGTCTAGTTGTGAACGTATGTTTATACTTACATATATGTATACATGTAGATTCAAATATATAGATATATATATGTTATAGACAATATAAGTGTATGATTTTATTTTTATATATTAATTAAACCAATTACATATTTGGTTGATGTTTTCATTTTAATCATTTTTTATATAATATAATTATCTTACTTACTACTAGTTGCTTTTATTCTATGTACCAGTTTTCTATTGAATATAACAAAATTTTTAAGCAAAGAGCAAATAACATACACTAAGAAGTAATAAAAAAAATAACTATGAAGATAATTTTTAGTTGTTTATGTGTGGTTCATTTATGATAAAGGCTTTTATCATACCTCAATTTAATGTCTCAAATCAAACTGAAATGACAATTTTTTTAAAAAAATATTTATATATAGGAAGGATATTTTTATAAAAATTTATTTAAAATATTTTAATTCAAATGTGGGCTTACAATCCAATGAAACTTGTCATATTGGACTTAATTAACAATGTTAGGCAATTGGTATTGATCTAATAATAACGATAAAGTGTATGTATTATGTAAAATGAAATTAAATGCACACCTATAAAATGTAAACTCGAGATGTTCTTGTTACGTATCGGGACAAGACTTCATCGACATATTAACTAGAGTAATTGATTATAACTTTTGGACAATAAAAGTTTCCTTTCTATATAGTCTATATATCTAGCTTCTTTGTAAAGAAAGGTGTGCCCTCTCCCATGCAACCTGATTGTGACTCACACACATAGGCAAGGCAAAGGAAAGGATGGTACTTTTACCACTTTACAAATTGAGTTTGAAAGGGTTTTTTCTTCTAATTCTTCAATACCCCACACCCACACATGGGATTGAGAAATTAAAAAGGAAAAAAAGAAAGAGCGAAGACCTTGTCCCTGGGGAAGGAAGAGGGGGGCACAGCCCTTGGGGAGGAGAGGAGAGGGGGACAGGGACCTAAAGAGGCAATGGTTTGGGCAGTAATAGGGACTAACAACCACAACAGCTGGGACAACAACTACAACTCTCCTTCTCCAAGGCCCCACTCTCTGCCCCCCCCTCTCTCTCTCTCTCTCTCTCTCTCTCCCCCTACCATGCTTTTTATCTCTAGGTACCCTTCCCTTTTTCTTTGTTAAATGTTTTGCACAACCCTCTTTGCTTACTTTATTACCACCTTTAATTATCTTCATCTAATCACAACCATTTATAAAGTTTTACTAAAAGAAAAAAAATTACACTTAATTTTGTTATTAGATGTACAAGAAAATTAGTATGTGTTATGTTATATCTTGGAAGCTAGCTGTTCATTAATTAATTAAAAAATGTTATATTAGAGGCCAAAGCTCAAAGATATATATATATTTGATTTGATTGCACCTTAATTGCCTTTTCAATTATTCGTGAGAACAAAAACAGAAAAGAATAAGCCCTTTGATCGTACTTGGCAATGGCTTGCAAAAAAGAGAACAAAATATTAGTACAAAAGCTTTGTATTTTAGCATTTGTACTTCGTTATTCTTCCCTATCACAATTGACAAAGATTATTGTACGACGGGTTTATATTTGATATATTGTCGGTGTGTATAAATTTTGTAGATTATTATTATTATTAAATCAAATGATATCATTATTTTAGTAATATATAAATTTAAAAGTTAAAAGCTCTTCAAAGTAAATATTCATAATTTTAATAATATTTATTTTGAATGATTTTTGAAATTTTATCGTTACATATTTATGAAGTGACGTTTTTATGATTAAGTGATAATATATAAATATTATATTCTAACTGTGCAACATTTTATTAATTGTTCCAAATCACTAACTGTGAGAATCTTGACCGAAGGGTGAAGAATATAAAAAACTATAAAAACCATTAACATAAGCATATCTTTTATGTGAAGATTCTACATTTTTCCTTCATTGGTGTGCACTACTAAGTCATCAAGCAATAGCATTTTCTTCTTTTGGTAAGGCAATAAGGTTCACTAATCATGAACATTAAATGATGGAAATATGCTTGATAATTATCCATCAAAAAGATGTAAAAAAAATTCTTCAATAAAGTCATTAGTGCTGCTTTACTGAAATTACCACCACTAACCACCATCATAGCCTAGACCAGCCAGCAATAACACTATATCTAGAGGAGAACCTACCTTAATCTTTGATATTCTTACCCAAACTCATTGCCATTGTACTTGTCACCATCATGCTGTCATCTCCCTGACTCTGTCATCACAAAAAAACTTGAATCCACCCCATGATGGGGACAGTCTTAACTTTGGATTGAAATAACAAAACCAGGGACTGTAGAGAGTAGTCTAGAACATATGTAATTGAAATTAATCATAGAAATGCTGAACATATGTAAAACTCAAGCTATCAATCATGCTTACAGGAAGTTGCCAACATTTTTCTAGCAAATTGTTAAAATGCAGGAAAAAAATGGTAATTCTGATTATATGAGTTAGTTTTGGACTAAAACTTATGTTTGATAGCACTCACTTTGGCTTGTTTCACCTGATTAGACTCAAGCAAACATTTTCCACAAAGACTTTGTGAGCTTATCATGTGAATGATTTGATTGGTAGCAATTAGGAGGTCGACACCAGCTGATCATGAACCGAACAAAATAACCTTAATCTGTATTGCAGTAGCCGTGTCAGAATCTGTCAGATGTCATCACATGTGGCTGGCGGTCCATTGGGGATAGTTTATAATTCATAATAAGAAATGCAAGTCATGAGGCATGCATATGGAATTGGAAGAAAGAAAGAAAAGGCATGGAAATGCTTATCATGTAGGGCTGCAGCTAAACAGTTAACATGAATAATTTACTGATGAAATGTTGTAGAACAGGCTTTCCTCCAACAAGCTAAGTCTAGCATTTTTGTATTTTTGGGAGTTTGATAGTAGGTTCTGGTTAGGGTTCTTGCTCTTTGATTATCTGTAATGAAAAGGATGCCACCATGAATTTAATATGGACAACCTAAGGAAGAGCTAGACAGAACAGTTGATTTTTCTATCATGACCAGAAGGAAGTGCATTCGTTTTAATATCATTCCTTTTTTCTGAACTGAGTGATCTGTCAATTCACATAAAAGCATTGTCACCAGGGTTTTAGGCAGTTAGAGTTCATGTCATTGTATGGGCCATTTAGAGAAAGAACACTGAAAAAGACCACTGGCTCTAATTGATCAATGATACAGTAGAATTCATTGGTATACATTTTGTTCCTTCAAATTCCGAAAATGCTTTTATCATCCAGGTACCTTGCATTTGATTGATCATTAGTTAATTCATTATTTCTTACTGAAATGTGGGTAATGTAGATGAATGTTAAGTTTGAACTTATTATCAATGTTAAGCCGAAAAGAGTTCTTCTAACCAAAGCTAATTAAGAAGAAGCAAATATAGTGGTAACGTTCAGCAAACTTTGGAGGTGAGAAGTAGATTGGCACATAACCTCTAATGTGTTGGGTTCTTAATCTAGCTATTGCATCGGATAAGGTGTTTATCTCTCTAGCTATATGCTCGAGGAACAAGCTTATAATTTTGCATTTTAGGCTCTCAACATAATTCGAGATAAGTTTCATTGGTCAAGGGACTATAAAGTGGTTTTGGCTAAGTAGATAGCTAGTTCATCTTTTCTCATTGAAATTTTGACGGCATAGATGATTTTTTTTTTTTTTTTTTGGTTATTTCAATGTTGACTAATTGTCTCTTATATGTCATATATATTCCTTTCATAACCAGCTGGAACCACAAGTTGTTTAAAGTGCAGAGGCCCCCTTCCTTGTCAAAATTATAGGAAATTTGACAGATAGTGAAGCATTAATGTCAAGTTAAAACCACCCTTGCATATTGTAATTAATTTCCTGCATGTAGAAGGAAAATTATCCTTGCATGTGCTTAGATTAATAGGAAGCAAAGAAATTTACAGCAGTTGTTATATATATTATACGATAGTGTATGGGATACAGTTTCTGTAATAAGAACTTTCAAAGGTTTGATCATCCTTAAAAGTTACTTTTATGGTGTATTTTTTTTTCTAAAGAGGATGAGAATTTGATTTAAATAATGAAGGGAAAGTTACATGTCCAAAACCAAGGTCAACTAAATAAAAGGAGGAGAGAGACCCTTTAATAGGGATTTAACAATATGCAAAACTTCAACTTTCATCAACCCATGATCAGTAAGCGAGTTAGTTTCTTTTAAAACGTGATTAAAAGAAAAATTAGAGATTTTTCTTTTTTTTTTATAACTTTCGATATGATTTTTCAGATAAATACGTATACGTTAAACCAATCTATACAGAAAATACCCTATATACTTTCACTTTAGATTTGACCAGCTAGAAGAATTTGGGCTGCCTTACATGCTTCAGTCTTGGTGGTATGATGCCGCAAAGCTGTTTGGTTTGTTTTCTTCTCCGATCGAAAAAAGAAAAAAGAATCCTTAAAAGAGCATAAGAACAATTGAAGTCAGCATACTTATAATGATCGAATGGGGGATCTTTGAACTATGCAACAATTTTCTTTTCCCCTCTTTCTATTGCCTTTTTCCAATTTGTTAATGTGTTTTAATTCTCCATTAGATTGCTTTAGTTTTTTTGAGGGGGATTGTGGAATATATGTTATTGTCTCAATGCATGACAAAGAGAAATGTTGGGGAATGAAAAATGGGAGACATCCCCACATCCCTGATATTATTATTAGATGCAAGGTCATAGTCATTCTTTAGTGTACCTCCCATTTATTACCTTTGTCTTTTGCCTCCATTCCTTCTCCATCCACTAAATGCTCTTTGCCTTCCCTTCTCTTCCATTACCTTTTCTTACTGAATTTGCAGGTCCCTTTCTCTTTCTATCACTTCTCCAGTTAGGGTTTTCCTCTTTGAGGCTCAGCACCAGCCCCCCTTGCAATAAATCTGTGAATTGTTTCACACCCTTCACTGGCCAAGGGCTACCTTGTATCTTGGTAGGAGCAAAGAAGCATCCTCCCCGAAGAGCTCATATAAGGGAAAAGGTACTTCCCTTTTTATTCTTCTGATCAAAAACACAGATCAAAAACGGGTAATTATGTGTGTGTAGCTGCTGCTTTTGTTCCTTTGCTGTGCTAATACATCTTCTTCTTCTTTGTTTTTTTTTTTGGTTTTTTCTTCTTTTCTTGGCAAGCTAAAGGCTAAAGAGATACTCCCACTCTCTTTGGCTAGCTAAAGTCTCTGATTTAGGGCTTTCTTATGTTCAAATACCTATGAAACAAGATAATCTTGGTGAATTGCACTATGTCAGATCCCCATCTTCATTTGATTACAGAATGATCATATATATATATATATATGATCATGCAACTAATAAATTATCTATATTTATTAGTCTTGACAGGTTGGGAAAAGGAGAGAAAATAGAACCAAAGTTAATTATGGATATTATAGAAAGAGACAAACTTAGGAACCAAAATTTAATGGTGACATGCACAAGTCCTTGTGGATCATTGGGGGAGGGGGGGGGGGGGGGGGGGATGAAGTGTTAGAACTGACCTTTTTCTTTCTAAACGTACAAGAAATTAGTAAAGAAGGAAAAGATAACAGAGCGTAAAAATGGAAAAAAAAAAAAAGGAGGGGATGCATAAAATAAACCAGTGACAATTAATTCCCAGATTTAAGAGGTTCTATGCATGTGTGTTTAAAAAGGTTCTCTCTGCTGTATGTCTGTGTGTGTGTCAGAAAGGTGGACATGGGATTTTTTCTTTTTTGTGTTTACTTCAAAACTCTGGACATAAACCAGGTTAGATTGATTGATACTGACCAGAAAGAGAATCCATTCAGGGAGAAAACCCTAGTAATATGGATCATATAAAGATTCTTGAAGAGTGACCCAAGTTAGAAAAAGATAGAAGAAATAAGCAATTTATAGTCAACAAGATTTGCAGAAGAATTTTAGATGATAATATGGTTTTCTAAAACAATTTTATGGAATTTCATAGTTAAAGAAGTAAAAGAAATACTCTACTACAAATTTAGAACAGCTCACAACAAATGCTTGTTCTGGATCTGTGCATATTGCCGGTATTGCAGTGTGCAAATGGCTTCCTCCAGCTCTTACAATTCACCCTGTGCTGCTTGCAAGTTCTTGAGGAGGAAATGCATGCCAGGTTGCATCTTTGCACCTTACTTCCCACCAGAGGAACCCCAAAAATTTGCCAATGTTCACAAGATCTTTGGAGCAAGCAATGTGACGAAGCTCCTCAACGAGCTCCTCCCTCACCAAAGAGAGGATGCAGTGAATTCCCTTGCCTATGAAGCTGAGGCGAGAGTAAGAGATCCAGTTTATGGCTGTGTTGGTGCCATCTCTTTCCTGCAGAGACAAGTTCAAAGGCTCCAGAAAGAACTTGACGCAGCCAACGCTGATTTGATTCGTTATGCCTGCAACGACATCCCAACAGCCTTGCCTGCACCGCCAGGGGCGAGCTCAGTTCAGCCTCTAACTCCCCGTCACAGGCCAGCTGATTTTAATAGAAGGATTGGTAATGAAGGAGCTGGAGGCTTCTATCACCCCACTGGTGCTTTCCCCCTCCCTTATTCTTTTCCCTGGAATGATAACTCTTCTGGTGACATCAACGATGGAGGAGGAGAAGGCGGCATGTGAAATCCAACCAAGACAAGTTCCAAACTGTCGGCCCCCATTTAGGGTTTTTTCCATCTGGGGCATGGCTCTTGGTGTGTGATGCTACTTACATATTTTTAGTTAAGGTTTCTGGCTAGCCTCTCTCGGTGTCTCTCGCTTGGACTCTCCCTAGCTAGAATTTCACTTAACTTTCTATTGTTTTCCTTCCTATTAATTTGGTGGGTTGAGTACTCTTTTTTTTTTTTTGCTCTCTGATCTCTTTATCCTGCTAATACCAGGGGCTTAAAAATGTGTCATCAGTGTACTATTTTGTGGGAGTTGGGACCTAAATAAGGGGTCTAGAGCCATCTAGTTTGGCTGCTAAACCATTTGTTGTGCAGCAAGCAGCAGCTCTCTAGGCGTGAGTGCATGTGGCGTTTGCTCTTCTCTTTCTGTCATTGTTTATGCTTGAGAATAAAAATGAAATAGTTGCAGCTAGCTTCAAGGTCGAACTTTAAAGAGGATTCTCCAAAGCCTAAGTCTACGGCGTAGTCCTCCTTTACGCTATTTATTCTTACCTTTCTACTTTGTTCTTGAGGACCACTACCGGTTTTACTTTCTCTGCAGAATTTTATTCAGTAATTCATTGGTAGCCACAGGTTCCAAATGGCCAAAATTCAAACCCCAAGTTGCACCTGAATAACCACTATTTTCTTTTATGTATTTCTTAGCATCACAGGGCTCGACCTTTTCCCCTTTTTAATCTAAAGAAATAATCAGTCAAGCTCTGTGTGTTTCAACTTTTTTCCTGCTTTGTTTAATGGTGTTCTAACTTGTTTAAACTCTAGCTATAGCTTGCACTAAAAAAAGAAGGAAAAAAAAAACACACACACACACTGAAAAGGGGTTGGTGTGAGAGTCTGTTTTGAGACCCAAGCTCCACCTCCCATTTTCCATGGTAAACAGAGGTCTCAAACAGTGAGTCACAGTCACTGTCCTCATTGGATCCGATATGTAAAGTGTTTGTTCACTTGTTCAGTTTGTTCTTGCATGTAAGGGTTGTTTCAGCTTTTCCTTCCCCAGCCATTTTCACTATTAGGATCCCCAACATCTTTCTATACCAAAACAGTGGAACCTTAGACAAAAGTCCTAAACACTGTCAAGTCCCTATCTCTCTCTCTCTCTCTCTCTCTCATAATTGTGTTTCTCATCCTTTATATTTTTCTATTGGTTTCTTTCCTTTTTTTTCTTTTCTTTTAATTTTCTGAATTTTTTTTCATATCCTAATATATATATATATATATATATATATATATGAATGCATGCAATTATCAAGACAATGCATGCATGTCCATGAAGAGATAATCATAATGAATCTACAACAGAAAGGTATATTTTAAGGAACCTAGCTCATAAATGAAAATTTGTAGCTAACCCCAGGGAGAAAAAACACACCCAGAAAACCTAGGGTTAGGGTTTTACTTTGCATCAGCGTAGGAATTTCCAGTATATATTTTCCAAAGGTCAGCAAGCATATTCTTTCCTTTGTCCTCTCCTCTTTGAAAAGGAAAAGGGAAAGGGAAAGAAAGGTCTTCTCTCTCTTAATACTTGTTTCTCCAAATTAACCAAGCTTGTCTGTTTCTTTATTTCAAAATTAAACAATTAGTTAAATAATCATATGTGACTGAGCCTGAGGTCTGAAATCTGAATGAATGAGATATGACTTTTGAAATAAAATTTTCCTTATTTTCTTCGACTGTCTAATTCATTTCATTCTCTCTTAGATCTTTTTTCCTTTTTCTTTTCTCTCTCATTCTCCATTCACATAGCCACACGCTTGCATTCATGTGTCGCTGTAATGCAAATGTGGCAGTACAAAGCTTTCATCATAAAACACGACCATCTCTTCTGTTACTCCCACTTTTTGTCAGTGTATATCTATCTGCCTGCTGCCCACACCCACAGCTGATCAATGCTGAACCATCTCCCTCTCCCTCTCCCAAGACTTTTTCTTTTAAAAACTATTGGGTAAACGTCACTGAAGCCTGTTATGATTTTAATCTCCTCACATAATCAACTGGTATCTTGAGAAAATTATGCACAAAATTATGTTATTTAAAAGAAAGTGAAAACTGTGCTGCCTTCTGTCTCTGTCTCTCTCTTACTCTATCAATAGGTCTCTGGATTTGGGGTTCTGCCACTACCAGTGAGAGTCACGTCTATTGTCCTCCAATTCATCGCCTCCTGATCAGCCCACTGCTCCAAAAATTTTTTTTTCTCTTTTTGTTTTTTTGGGTTTCTCGAGATCTCCAAAGCCTCACCTTTTTCTTTGTTGGAATTTCTGGTGAAACCAAACACATCTACTTGCTAATCTTTTTAGCCTTCGTTTCAGCATTACCATATCAACTTTACAAAGTGAACAGTGTTTACAATATTTAAGAGTTTGATGGTTGTACTGTTGGGTTTCAGAAAGTACGCAGATCAGAGGGGCAAGTATGGCTTCTCTCCTTCTCCTTCTCTTTCTTTCTTTCTTTTTATTTTTATTATTTCTTTCTGAAGAATGAAAAAAGTCATTACCTTACTGAATTGAGACTCCATCAACCCCATCAACCCTTCTCTCTCTCTCTCCCTCTGCAAAACGTGAAAAAGAAGTAAAGAGCAAGTGAAAAATGGCAGTGGATTTTTATTCTTTTCCTTTAGAAAAAAAAGAAAAAGAAAAAGAAAGAACAATTGAATCAAAGGACAAATAAGATAAACAGGGGAGTGCGGGTCCTATTTATGCTATAGCCTATGCCCCCCCAGCCACACAAGAAACTCTTCACACAGATTCACACAGAGATGTTGTTTCTGGACAGCATGGGACATCATTTGTATCTTTTAGGTTGGATGTTTTTGATGTTCCAAGACACCCTCCAAAAAAGTTTGGATTTTCGGGATGTGGGTTTTTTGTTTTCTTCTTCCTTTTTCCATTATTAATTTACTCTATTTTGGCCGTGCCCATCACCATTTCAACATAAATTATATACATACAGTTATATCTCTCTATGTTATCCATTAAATAATGCAAACTAGTTCAGCTACTATTGTTGGGACCAATTTTGTACATTTTCCTTTTGTTAAGTCATCAAAAATTTTAATTATAAATATACCCTAAGTGATATAACGGTTCAACCATACATAACTATTGTTGGGATCAAATATTACATTTTCTTTTTGTCAAGTCATCAAAAATTTTAATTATAAATTACCCTAAGTGATATAACGATTCAACTATAGATAACTATTGTTGGGATCAAATTTTACATTTTCTTTTTGTCAAGTCATCAAAAATTTTAATTATAAATATACGCTAAGTGATATAACAGTTCAATGATAGATAACAAAACATTGTACATAATTTGAACACTTTTCTAGACTTAAATATTTGATTCAGTAGTAAATATATATGTATCGTCTGTTTAAAAAATGAGTTCAACTCTCTTTTCTCTTAAATAAACAGAAAATATATGATTATCTTAATTTTAAATATTTGGATATTTTGAAACTTTGTAGTTGAATTTTTGTAATCATTATTTTTTTGAGTGTTCATTACTCTTTAGAGATAAAGAGAATATTGAAGAAGGTACCAAACTAAAAAGAATAAGATAGAAATAACGAATACCATAATAAATTTCTAGAACAAAAAAAAATGTGACATATCATCATGGAGTGCTAATTTACCCTGACACTCACCTCAGGTAGTGGGAAAAAAAAAACTTAAACATTTCCCAAGTGAATAATTAATACTTGCCTCCTTCCAATTCTGGTACTACTTATTTTGTGTAAAATTAATGTTGGACCAAAGTGATTACAAGTACAAAGTACAATCCAATGAAATAATTACTAAACATATACACAAAAATCAATGAATAAATTAAACAAATTAATATAAAGTTAAAGAAAATCTACCAAGAGGAATTTGAACTGAACTTATCATCCATATGATTTATATTTTTAAAGAAATAATGATGGGTACTTATTTTTTCGTTCGGTCACGAAAAGAAATGCATTCGAATATCTGTTTGGATCGTAGTGTATGTATGTGTTTCGAATTCAAAAAATTGGATTTAAAAATTAGAATGATTTAGTGGTGTGATATGCAGTGGCAATCTTAGATCAAAAGGAAAGGAAAAAAGGCAAGATTGTTTGCTGAAGATTATGTATCATGGGAGAATTTGTTAATGGAAATATATCCAAAAAAAAAAAAAAAGAAGTGAAAGCAACCATACAGAGGAACTTGATGACAGATTAGATAATTAAATTAAAAAAAAAAAAACAAAACATAAAAATGAAAAAGGTACTGCTGCTAATCTTTCAGTTGCATGCAGAAGCTTGCAGTGAAATTTGATGGGAAAAGATAAGAGAATTTGGGTCCAGTTGATTTGTGAAGGCGATGCATCAGAGGGGCTATGATCCTTTTCGAGCCACTGAAATTTGTTCCAGACTGGCTAGAATCTTTGGCCTCATCGTCCCTCCCAGAGACATGGCCAATCAAACAAATACTTCTTCTTAAGTTTCTTTTAGCTGTATATCATCTTTCTCATCTCTTTCGTGCTTTCAGAGATCTTCCAGTGGTCTGCAGCTAATTTTTTGCAGCTGATCAACTTGGCAAAATGTGGGCCTGCATGTGTTTGCTGCTTCAATCCTGCTTTTGGGGTTATTACCTTCTCATCCCTCATTTTGTCTGTTGTTCTAGCTCAGGTGATGAACATGGTGGGCAAAAACCAATAGATAAATCAGAATTTCACTCTCTGTTAAAAGGAAAATTCCTAACCTGAATCTTGACTATTGCCCTTTGCTTCTTTTAGGATGTTGACTAGTGAAAAGAGAAGACAAGAAAAGAGATGAGAATTCATTGTTCTTGAGTACAAGGAAGCAAATGAATTCATCAGCTTTTAATGCCAGGCAATGAATTTCAAGTTTCCTATGATCAAATCCCCAAAAAAAAAAATATCAAAATTTCATAATGTTCAAGAAACTAAGGTAAAAAAAAAAAAAACCCACATACCCCATCATGATTTTGTGTTAAATAATGTTAATATTTTATAAATGTTACATCAATTAATTAAATTTGAAGTATATACATACGCAAGTCATTTTTTATAATATTTCATTATGATACAATAAAAATCAAATTACATACACCCTTTCTTGATAAACTAATTATATCCTTAATCAAGATTGCAAAAAACTTATTATAATTTTTTTAAAAAAAGAAGTGCAAAACGAGAAAAAATAGATATATCCAACAAGTTAATTAACTGTTAAAGCTTCTTGCAATTTTATACATATAAATAAAGTTTATGGCAAAGAATAAGTACTACCAAGATTAGGCTTGATTATCATATCTTCCTTTTGTTTTTTTTTTTTTTTAAATTTCTGTTTGAGTGTATGTGTTGAGAAAAAGAAGGATGAAATCTTTTCTGCCTCTATGTGGAAGCTTTAGAATGTCAATGGAAAAAAGATGTAAAATTACTAATTTAGAAATACATCCTTCAAAAAAGTTTTCATAAAAAAATCTCTTAAAAATTTACCTAATTGGTGTATATATATAGAAATTTTTTGTGTGATTGGGTAAACAAAATTTGTACCTTTTCTTATAAAAGAAAAAAGAAAGCTAACCACTCAAATTTTATTCCTATAATACCTAGTAAAATAAAAATTAATTAATAACTATATGCTAGTATCTAATTTCTCACCCATTTTTTTATTAATTGATAAAAAAGGAATCTTCCTGCTTTGTGCAAGGCATAATATATAGCCTAAACAAACCATTCCTTTGGCACTTTCTTTACCTAATTTTGCAACATATCATGAAGAAATAATAAAAGGGATTTCCTCGGCGGCCGTTTGTAATTATCAAGTGGGTGTGGACAGACTGAAATCTCCATTCTTTTTAATTCATTGCTTCCAAGAGATAGAGCCAAATCTATTCAACATGGATCAGGTGATTGGTCATGATAATGCAATTTACATACAAATTATAAAATGAAAAATTAAAAATAAAAATAAAAGAAGAGAAAAAGAAGGAGGAAAGAGGTTGGAAGATGTTGAAGACCCCATTAAGAAATCCATGATACAATGATTAGTCATGTTACTCTCATCTTTTGTTACAACATGCACTAGATTTGATGCTGCAAATGCATCATGACCCAAATCCAATTGGCACGCTTTTTAAGCTTCTTTTGGGTTTGTTAATCCAAAGATTCATGAACTTCATTGCTTCTAGATGCAAAGAAAAAATGATCGATATTTAACAAAGATTCTGTTTAAAGAAATCCCAATTTTATTATTTTTAAAACATAAATTATAATAAATTCGGGTTTTAATTACAGTTTTTTAAACTACATATATTTTTATATAATAAAATTTTGTGTAACAATATCAAAAGTAGTGTTTTTGTTATAAACCCTGACTAACCCAATGGTAGGGCTTTGAGACATGCCACATGCAAAAGGGTTGTAAGAAAAGAAAAAGGTTATATGTGGCTAATTTGGCTTTATAATACATTTCTTTACTCTATTTTTCTTCATATATTAAAAAGCTGAAAGTGTTTCTTTTGTCAGATTACCAATGATGATGGTCATGATGGTTGCCATCGATGTTGTTCATAAACTAAACACAGAGGAAGATCATGGGGTTATAAAGAATTGTTCTTTTGTTTGATACATATTCTGTCTTTAGGCAAATGATTTGAAAAGGGGGGAAGAGATCACAGCCGAAGTGCAGATCAGATACCATTTTTTTCCCTTATGTTCAAGATTATATATATATATATATATTAAGAATTGCTAATGAAATCAGGATATGAAAGATTGCAAGAATATGTCTTGTTGCGGCTGAGAATTATTCTTGGCCCCCCTCCCTCTTTCGCTCTATGAATTCTTTGAAAGAGTGAAGGATAAGGAATATAAATTGCTCTAATCATATGAGCACAAAGTGTTTTCCCTTCCCTCTCGAATATGGGCAGGTTTTGACTTGGGGAAAGTGACCATCAAGGATAAAGTTGCACCACTCCTGTTTAAATAGCTGCATACTATTATATAAATTTAAACATTCCTTGGAATTTTTTAATTGGAGAACTGATTTCATTCTTCACACACCCTTGGATTTGAATTTAATTGTATTGAATACGACTATAATATATTCTATGTTACTTGAATTCGAAAGAGTGTTGTATATAAATATGTATCGATTTTGAAATAATATAAGATGTACGTCTGCCTGCAGGTTCAATTAATTCATACATTCTTTTCTAATTGTTAGAACAAAACCTAACTAAGTATATCAATAAATGTTAATACAGGGATTGTTAGATTCAATTGTGGATTTAAGCAGGACCCATGGGTGGAACTAAGTTTGATCATGAGGTCAGACGGTCTGCAACCTTTTATCTTCACAGTGCAACACAGGCAGTACTTTTGCAGTACATCTGTCTTTTTTATTCCATAGATATATCATTACTTTTTTTTTTTACTTTATATTAATCTGCAATTGATGCCTTTTTCTTTTTTTTTCTCTTCCCCCAAGTTTGCATGAGCCATTATATACCCAATTGAAAAATTTGTCAGGCAACATGAAGGTAGTACAATTTGTCAGCTATTGAAAATCTATTCTATGAAATCTAGCTTGATTGATGGTTTCCAACTGCAGACCTTTTTTTTCTTTTTATTTTTTTAATAGTTGAATCTCACAGTCACAGCTGTATATTTTCCATAAAGGGTCCAAAACTGTTTACCTTAGATTAGAGAGTTGGACACACAGTAAGCCCAAATCCAACGCTTTGGGCTCTTTTGCAATCCCACAACTTGAAACTCCAACCCTAGGCTAAGTTAATATTATTTAAAGATTACAATGAGTAGTTTATGAGCGGATTTCTTACACTATTGACACGATTAAATAAGAGTAAGGCATTTTGTAATCGGATTCAGATAGATTTTGAGTAATAAGACAATTAATCTTAATAGATTTGGGTAGTGGATACCTTACTCGTCATAAGTAGTGGATACAGTCACGGGTTCAAATTTGTAATAAAATTACTAACTTGGATTTGGATATTGATCATAGGGTAGTCACTATCTGACTTTGACTATAAAAATTGATTTAATATTTTAACTTAATTTTTATGAATTAATTTTAATTTATTAATTTAATTTTTATTAATAATATACATAAAATTTATTTTCATTAAATTTATTTTTTATTTCACATTCAATTTTTTATGAATACTAATAAATTTCAAAATTAACAACTACGTTACCAGTTGTCATTCCTATCATTTTTTAAAGAATAAATTTATTATAAAATCTTTTATTTTTTGGTTAAGAATAAGTGGTATGCTAACTACTAAGTTATTACAAAAGTCATGAACCTGTTCTTAATTCTTAAACTCTTAATTCAAAAGTCACTCTATGTACTAAGAAAAATAAATGGATATACACAAGCAAGGTTGATTTTCATTTGGGTTCTTGTAAGTTCATATTTTGAACTTCAATTTTTATATGCTAAAAATTTAATAACATTTGGATAAAAATGAAATTTAATATATTATATGCTAAAAAATTTTTAATAACATCAAATTTAACATATTATCGTGAAATACCGTTTCATATCGAATGTAAGCATAACTTTTAATCTCTATATAAAGATTTAAATTAATCACTATTAATAATTTAAATTTAAAATTTTAAAAACTTAAACCTCAATTACTCAATTCTCAAAAATTTAAATTCAAGTTGTTTTTTTATTTTCTTCTCAAACAATTACTTTTATTAATAAAAAACTTATACAACATGAACTGAAAAAAAAATCCTAATACATAAAATGCCTCTAGAAACATAAAATAAATTACATTTAACTTCTTCACTTATAAAATCAATTGTTAAGTGTTAATCTAATCATCAACACGCACTAAACATATAATTGATCGATTCATGTTTATATCCGATATAAATTTTTTCATCGATATTCTCGATATTCGAAAATCGAGAATCGAGGTACAAGATTATTGTATTAATATCCCAAGATTTCTACAAAATACATCCAAAGTGAAGTTGGCTCCAAACGTAGCTGTTTTTGCTTCCTGCCATGATGTTGTTGTTTCCATTGAAGCATTATAGATTGATTATCGTTTGTAATTAAGCATAATCAAGAGCAAAATGAATCAACTTACACTTTAGGGGGACAAGAGGCACCGCTACCAAGCGGCCGAGAGCAACAGTTCCTGAAGAATCGCACTGCAGTCTATGCGCCAAAACCATCAAGAAACAACAAAGATACAGGAAAGACATGCTTTCATGCAGACAACTTTACGCCATCTATCCAACAGGTGTTGCACCAAATTCCACGCGTCATCGCCCTTTGTTTCTTTATATTCGGAGCTCCAATGCTCTCACCCACTCACCCCTTTCACTCTCTGTCTAGGTCCCATAGTCTTTTCAGTGCAAGCTTAGATTAAAAAAAAGGCAAAAAGACCAACCTCGGCAGCAATGGCTGAGTATCAGCAGCAAAACTTGCAGTATCCTCAGCAGCAACCCCAGACTGATAACTACAACAATTACTTTCAGGACAACCATCCTTCGACCTCGAAAGTTCTCGCAGTTGTCACCCTCCTTCCTGTCGCTGGCACCCTTCTGGGGCTTGCTGGTTTGAGCCTAGTTGGAACCCTCATAGGGCTTGCCTTCGCCATTCCGCTTTTCCTGCTGTTTAGCCCCGTTTTGGTCCCCGCTGCTCTCGTCATTGCCGGTTCCGTAGCCGGGTTCTTGACCTCTGGAGCCTTTGGGATCACCGGGCTTTCATCGCTCTCGTGGATTGTCAACTATCTTCGTGGAACGCGGGGTTCTATGTCTCAGCGGCTAGACCATGCAAAGCGGCGGGTGCGGGAAACGGCTGGAAATATAGGCCAGAGGACCACGGATGTGGGTCAGAAAAACCGGAATAGGAGCCAAGAAGGAGGAAGGACGACCTAGGAGGGTGCCAGAGATCAGGAAAGTGGCAAGACCCAAGAAGCCGTAAAGAAGTAGGGAGGCCCATTGGGTTTTGTTTCTTTGAGTTCAGGTTTGATCGTGTAGCAGTTGGGTCATGCTTAAAAGTATATATAGTGGGTAGAAAAAGCTAGGGAAAAAATAATTTAAGAGGGTGCCCCTTTCTTCCTGCTTTGTTGATGTCCTGTAACCATCACTTTGTTTTCAAATAAACTCCTTTCTAGTCTTTCCTTTGCTATTTACTCTGTTTTCAATTACTCGCTTGCAAGAATCAATATAAGGTTGGTGAAGGACAAGAGGGGTACACAAAATGCATGAAGACAAACCAAATGAATGCAGGAGGAAAAACAAAGCAGAATGAATGAAAAGCCTCTCTATTTAATACTGGTTATATGATATTTTGAGTGAAATTGACCTCTCATTTGGTAGTGCAACGTCCTCATCAGCTTTAGACAAGGTAAAATGATAATGATTTAAATGATTCATTTGGTTACATAAATTATACTACGAAGTGGTGATTTAATAATATCTCTCCAAATATTACTGTTTGAATAAAATTCATGGTAACATAACGGACGTTCTTTATAGTTGTTGTCTATTTTTATGGTTCTTTTCATGATTCATGTAAGTTCGTTTTTCATGTTTCATGCACGTAATAAGTAATAGTTTTTCATTATTCTTTTACGAGTTTTTTTCGTGATTTATAATATGTAATAAGTTTGTGTTTATTATACATATAGGAGATTATTGGAATAGTAATATCTGTGTATTATGCATGAAGGAGACTATTGAAATAGTAATAAAAAGACATCTTCTGTCAGTTAAATAAAGTATTCCTAAAACTTCAGCACTATGTGATGGACGTCTCTGGAAAAAAACACAGACCAGCAAACAGAGAGCGCGCCAAGGGCCAGAACTGCCCTTACTACATCTTGCTTCTCATGATATTCCATTTTGCATCAAAGAAATGTCTCCCTCAAACCTCCATTGCTTCCTCTCTGTCATGACCATCATCTTTGCTGGTTTTCTCTTTGATTTCCCCATCGAGTCAACTCTCGTGTACCCTTTAGGTTGCGCTAGTAACATTCCGTCATGCAATTCCTACCTCTATCACATATCAAAAGGGCTTTCAATAGAGGAAATGGCCAATTTCTATTCAGTGAATACATCCCAAATCCAATCCATAACCCATGACGCCAAACTAGACTACCTCGTATCTGTTCCTTGCACTTGCAAGGATGTGAATGGCACCCTAGGATACTTCTATGATACCCTTTATAAAGTGAAACCAGGAGACACATATGCGGGTGTCTCAGGTGAGTTTTACAGTGGGCAAGCTTGGATGATTGCAGCGGAGGAGCAGCTGCTTGTGGCTGGAGATATGATCACTATACACCTTGTATGTGGGTGTCTAGGAGTAGAAAATCAAGAGGCTGCGACATATACAGTGCAAGACCGTGATACCTTGTTACAGATTGCAGAACTTCTGTCAGCAAATCTTAGTGAAATTGAGAATCTAAATCGAAACTTGATTCGAAATCCAAATTTTATAGATATTGGATGGGTTTTGTTTGTACCAATCGGGAAGAGAAAAATTCAAGCACCCAAAGCAGGTAAAGCTGTCCATCATACTAAAAGCTGAATAGTTCTTAATGGGATTGTCTTAAAATAACATCTAGCCCTTTTTTATACCTGTAAGCTGTATTCTTTTTGTTTTTTCTAATTTCCAAATCTTCTGCCTTAAGTTCTGCGAGAAAGACTCAGGTGATTGGAACTACATATTAAATCTACTAGCTTGGTTCGTCTGTTTACGATGATGGTAGAGTCAACAAATCATTCATACAAAAATTTCAACCTGCCCTGAGGGATATACATAGGCAAATTCTCTTCTGAAGTGCAAGCAATCTGACATTGTTTTCTCATTCTCAAGCCAGGAAAAAGGCACAATTTACCAATAATCATTGGCACAATCTTGGTTGTGACATTACTTTCAATGAGCATGCTGGTTCGATTCCTTATCAGAAGAAACAGAAACCATAGAAAAAACAGAGATCTAGAAGCTGTCAACAAAAGTCCTAGTGCCAAAAAGAGTTCTTCGCAAAACCAACTCCTTCAGGACAAGTATATGGAAGGTGAGATTACCTTTCAAACATGCCTGCAGAAAAATTCTTATGGCAAGTTCTAGGAATGCTTTAAATTTCCGATAAAGGTCTGGCTGATTGACAAAAACATTTTAGGAAACATTAAGAGACTTCGAACAATCTGAGTCTGATATGGCAAGATTGGTTGGTGCAGGTGTGGCATCCATTGAGTCTGAAAGACCTGTTACTTATAGTCTGGAGGAGATCAATGAGGCTACAAATAACTTTGATGAAAGCAGGAAAATTGGACAAGGTGGATATGGCACTGTATACATTGGTTTACTAAAAGAACAGGTATGATAAATCTAGTTATAACTTCCAAGTCGAATTTTTATAATCATGTTTATAATGTACTCAAGCTAAGCTTATATATATATGATTCTAGCAGAAGTCTGACTGTGAAATCTGAATCACAGGAAGTTGCAATTAAGAAAATGAAATTTAGCCAGTCAAAGGAATTTTTTGCAGAGCTCAAAGTGTTATGCAAGATACATCACATTAATGTGGTATGAAATTCTCCCAACTAAGGATATTAAGATATATGCATGACATTTTGTTCACCCCCACCCCTTTCCTAAGAGAAAAAGGGTAGTTTTGCTGGACAAATCTTTTTCCTTCAGGTGGAGCTGCTGGGATATGCAAGAGGGGACAATCATCTCTATCTGATATATGAGTATATACAAAATGGATCTCTTAATGATCACCTTCATGATCCAGTCCTGAAAGGTATTTGTTTATGTGAAGAATGCTGGTATGACAATAGGAATATTTAGAAAATATTCTGACACTAGCAGGTATCAGGTCACTTGCCGCTTTCTTGGACTGCAAGAGCAAATGTAGCACTTGATGCTGCAAGGGGGATTGAATACATTCATGATCATACGAAGACACGCTACGTGCACCGCGATATAAAAACAAGTAACATTCTGCTTGATCAGAGACTCGAAGCAAAGGTACTCTAAAGGCCTTCAAAATGTTGTGTCATACATATTATTATCTGATATTATTGCAACTCTAAAAGCACTTCATACAGGTTGCAGATTTTGGACTAGCAAGGCTAGTAGAGAGGTCAAACGAAGAAGATGTTGTAGCAACATGCTTGGTTGGAACACCAGGTTATATAGCTCCTGAGTAAGTTTTATGTTCTTAAACAATGGAAAAAGCGCATCAGTAGGAATCTTTTTCATAGGGACAGAACTCTTAGTGATTGACTCCATTTTAGTTTTCCATGGTATATTCGTTTGTAACCTTAATTTAGTCTTAACATCTCATTGCTTTCCACCAAGATGTGCACGCGAGCTACAAATGACATCCAAAACTGATGTTTTTGCATTTGGAGTTGTCCTGGCGGAGCTTGTAACAGGTCAGCGGGCATTGATTCGTAACAATCAGGAACCAAACAAGATGAAATCGTTAGTCTCAGTTGTAAGTAGCCAATTGATGATGATTTTGACACATTGTTGCCAGATGGGCACTTGATTACAAATTCCTGTATTGAAATCTCCTCACTGCCTGTAATATTACCAGGTTCTCATAATAGAAAGAATTGAAGTAATAGGAATTTTCTCTAAAATATTGATGATATGATCTCATGTTTGCTTCCCAATTCCCACCAATCAGCTTGATAACTTTGTCCTTGACGCAGGAGCGTTTAGGATTATATTTTATTTTATTTAATTTTTGTTAATTTTAGTTGATTTAAAAATTATAAGTATATTAAAATTCTTTCTTTACGTGTATTAGGATTTTAAGCTAGTCATGTTCTATTTAAGAATAGAACACCTATTTTATTTAAATTTTTTATTAATTATTCTAATTGTATTAGATAACTAGGAGTAGAGTTTTATTAGGATTTGGGCCTATAATACTATAAATAGGACCCTTAGGCTTAGTTATGAGACATTCAGATTTGAGAGTTAATAAATAATATTTTTTTAAGTAGGAGTGCTTATTTCTCTAGGCTCTTGTTAAAGAGTAAGAGGTTTTAGTATCTTTAGCCTAGCCAACCAAAGTGAGATTTTGGTTGTTTTTCACCTTAGTGGGGTTTTTCAATCTTGCCAAGATTGGTGATTCACTTTAGTGAAGTTTTCAACCTTGTCACGATTGGTGTTTTTCATAACGTACAGGTGTCTTTACAACACCCCGACATCAGTCCTCTAATTATGTTATTTTTGATTCTATGGCCAACATATCAATCAGATATACACAATATTTCAAGTTACAGACAAGGAGGGTGCTTTGGAAGCTAACATAGATGCTAACCTCAGAGGCAGCTATCCCATGGAAGAAGTGTACAAGGTTAATACACCCTGCATGTTTATGATCTTCTATCGATGATAGAAAGACAAAACATTGAACTTTTTAACTAAGAATAAACTCCATTTACACCCTGTGAATAACTTCTGTTCTTAGCTCTGTTTAATTAGTGCTTACTGATATCTAAATATTTATGGTACTGATTTCTAGTTTTTCCACAAATTTGCTGCAGATGGCAGAATTATCCAGACAGTGTTTAAACGAAGATGCAATGAATCAACCTGCAATGAGAGAAGTAGTCCAGAAACTTTCCCAAATCTTGACATCCTCCATAGAATGGGAAGCGGCATTAAGGGGAAACAATTGTGTCTTCAGCCGGATGCTTAAAGGAAGATGAATTGTTTCTTTCAGGAAATTGTTAGATATTCCATATACACCTTGCTTGTACAAAAAGTTACTTCCCGTTAGCTTTTCTGATTCCGCCATTCGTGCCGTCTGTAGCATGTACCTTTTGCTAACAAAACAAGTTTAAAAGTGAATTCGTAATTATAAATTATGTTTTTGTAGTACGAGGATCGACGTTGCGAGAATCATCATAGCACTAAATAAATCAAAATATTTTAATCCATTTTTGACTATCAAACGTCTGATTACAAGTATATGAACTCGAAATAACTTGAATCCGAATAACTTGAATGATAACTGAATCCAAGAATATCACGAATTCAAAATCACCCGACCGAAACCCGACCCGGCCTTTTACTGCCTCTAAATTGGATATACTACTGTAAAACGAATAATGGGCTATCGTAAGCCCATATTACTTGTTAGTGGGCTTCAACATGGCCCAACAACGTTCAACCTACGCTGGAAAAGACAAGACATTTGTCTCACACTGGAACGAGATTCCACATGCTCGACTTTGAATTTCCTTCACCAACTTGAAAGCAACATTCATTTCCTTTGAACGGCGAAGGGATCCAATCCAGAATTCCTAGTATTTCACTTTCTTCTTTAATTAATCAACAAGTTGATTCTCATCTTCAGCCTCTCTCTGCTCACCTGATCCACCTACGAATGGCTGGCGCCGCCTCGGCGCTCTTCCTTCTCGATATCAAAGGCCGCGTCTTGATTTGGCGCGATTACCGTGGCGACGTCCCCGCCGCCGAAGCCGAGCGTTTCTTCACCAAGCTCATCGAAAAGCAGGTACTTGTTTTAAAAAGAATTTTCATCCTATTTAATACTAAAATTCAATTTCGTAGCTCCGATTGATTGATGATGATCTGTAGCTCAATTCTTTTTTAATTTTGTCGTTAAATTCAAAACATTTTGTGAGATTAAATAATTTTCTTTTTTTTTTGTTTACTTGATCTTCGTCAGGGTGGTGATCCACAGTCTCAGGATCCCGTGGTCTATGACAATGGTGTAACCTATCTGTTCATACAACATAACAATGTTTACTTGTTGACGGCTTCCAGGCAGAACTGTAATGCCGCCAGCCTCCTTCTATTTTTGCACCGTATCGTTGATGTATGAACTCGAAATTTTTTTAATCTTTAAAAGTAGTCTTAATTTCGCGATAAAATGTTGTTCTGGTGGTTGAATTTAGTTTAATTGTTTGTGGTATACTATATGTTTCTGTATGCAGGTTTTTAAGCATTATTTCGAAGAGTTAGAAGAAGAATCTTTGAGGGATAATTTTGTGGTGGTGGTAAGATGATGGATAGGATTTTTTGTTAATGAAAAGAACAATGTCTTTGACTAAATGCTTACCGGCTGTGCTGAGATGTTCTTTTTTTTCTTTTGGTTAGTATGAGTTGCTCGATGAAATGATGGACTTTGGTTTCCCTCAGTACACAGAAGCTAAGATTCTTAGTGAATTTATCAAGACTGATGCTTATAGGATGGAAGTTACGCAGCGGCCTCCCATGGCGGTGACAAATGCGGTCTCTTGGCGGAGTGAAGGGATACGGTATAAGAAAAATGAAGTAGGTTGGCCTTTTGTGTATTTTTTTTGTTATTAATAGATATGCTGGCTACTCTACTGTGTTTTACAAAGATAATTTCTGTGTTTAATTAGGTGTTCTTGGATGTGGTGGAAAGTGTCAATATACTTGTCAACAGCAATGGGCAAATAATACGATCAGATGTTGTTGGGGCATTGAAAATGAGAACATATTTGAGGTGTGTGACTTATCTTCTTCCATGTTACTCAGCTAAAGGTTTTATGGATATGCACACTGTGGTATGGTCAATTGAGTTTGGATTGTCCCCGCATGTCTTGTTGACTAAATGGCAAGTCCAAATCTGTCGATTTAATTTATCATAAATGAAAGAAGGCTTTAGTTTTTTGTGAGTCCTAACCAGCTATACTCTCTTCCACCGTAAATAATGCCTGTGTCCAGTTTCTAGAAAGAGAATCTGCTTGCTTGGAAATTCTTTTTTCCCAGTGGACATTGAAGAAATAGTGGGACAAAAGAATTGCTTTTAAAAGAAATTTGAGTTCTTTTATACCTTAATATAAGTCTGTGAAGGTTAAGGGCATAGAGCAAAACTAGAGGGGCAAACTTTTTTTATTAACACTTGCTAAAGAAATATTTCTCTCATCTTATGTTATGTCTGAAGCTGAACTTTCTAGAATGTGGTGTTCCCATATATTTTTAGAAGCTAGTGTATCTGTTTTTAAAATACTTCACCTCTTAGTGGAAAGGTCCAACTAATCATACTTTTTGTTGCAGTGGTATGCCTGAATGTAAGCTTGGCCTAAATGATAGAGTGCTATTGGAGGCTCAAGGTCGGGCAACAAAAGGGAAAGCCATTGATCTGGATGATATCAAATTTCATCAGTATGTGCTCTTTGTGTTGCTAGTTTCTTTTTCTTTTTTTTTTTAAAAGGGGGGTATGGGGGTGGGCTTGGGGTAGGTGGGTTTACTAGAGTTTTCTGCTTCTTTTAAATAGAAATATGCTTCTTTTAAATAAAAATGTGCTTATTTTGTGGCTTAGAAGGATGATTCCATATATTTATGATAGGTGTGTACGTTTGGCTCGTTTTGAGAATGATCGGACGATATCTTTTATTCCCCCTGATGGATCTTTTGATCTGATGACATACAGGTTAAGTACTCAGGTGCATCTCGTGTCTCATTCACTGTGCATGTTTATCCCCTTTGATGGTTCACATCAGTTGAACTGCAATTTTGATATCCATTTTGTTTCACTTTTTCTCAAGTTTAAAACACCTAAGATCAACTTTTATGAGGTTTCAGGTGAAACCTCTCATTTGGGTGGAAGCTCAAGTTGAAAAACATTCTAGAAGTCGGATTGAGATCATGGTAAAAGCTCGCAGTCAATTCAAGGAGCGCAGGTAATTGACTTGTGTTGGAATCTGGATAACAATGATTACTCCCATTTCTATCCATCTAGATTTTATGAAATTTCCTTTAAAATGAGGGGACATCCTCATCTTTTACTTGTGCCAGTACATTATAATAAGTGGATTTAGGCGTTGTAGAAAACAATTTGAAAGTGCATTATGTTTTTAGTGGACATGGAGTGATTCCTTAGATTAGGTGTTGTAGAAAACAAAGCTACTTGATTTTGTTTAGATTTGATAGAGTTCATTTTGAAAGACCATTGTCAAATATGCTGAATTTAATTGTTGGTCACTCCCTTTGTTTAGTACGGCAACAAACGTTGAAATTGAGTTGCCTGTACCAGCTGATGCTACAAATCTTAATACCCGGACATCAATGGGATCAGCTAGATATGCCCCTGAGAATGATGCTTTGGTGTGGAAAATCAAATCTTTTCCTGGTAACAAGGTAAGACTTGGCCCAAATTTGCATGTGTAGTTAATTCCAGGGAATAAGATGTTGTACCTTAATTATATGCTTCTGAAGTGGCTCCAACTACTTCCTTTTGGACCATGTTGTTGAATGAACTATGTAGGAGTATATGCTGAGGGCAGAATTTCGTCTTCCTAGTATAACTGCGGAAGAAGCTGCTCCAGAGAGAAAGGCACCTGTCCGCGTAAAGTTTGAGATACCATATTTTACAGTCTCAGGGATTCAGGTATGGTTTGATGTCACTGTGCCCTCTAGGATTCTAAAGTGTTTTTCATTAGCCTTGTTACTTTGATACTAGCTGTGAAGCTAAAATAGGGGTAATATTCTGATTGATCTATGCACATATTTATTTGTCTGCCTATGCATGGGTTTCATTTCTCTTTTAGTTAAGGATCAAATTTCTTAGTTAAAATCAAAGGAAGGACAAATTAACGCATACCAACAAAAGTTGAAGGGAGCTACTTGGGTTCCTCATCTTTTTCGAGTCAGCACCACTCAGAATAAACATAACAATGAGAAATGGCAAAGGATAACAGTCAGGGCTGTTGCTCCAATTAACTTTTCTAAGGAATCCGGATTTTTGCTTGGAGGGATGAAGAAGATGAAAAATCTCAGTAGTTTATTCTGTTCTGAAGAATTATCATGGCAACATGTTCCATGGATTAAGATTTCGACTTTTGTTTGCAAATGACAGATAGAGGGATTATAACTAATTTATATTGTGACTTTATTCTTGAAACAAAGGATCAAATTTCTTACTAAGAAAAGTTTTCCAGATACTTAAAAGGAAAATGAGAAGCATATCTAATCATGTTGCCTTGGACATTGTTCCTTTCAGGTTCGCTACCTGAAAATCATTGAAAAAAGCGGATATCAGGCTCTTCCATGGGTGAGATACATTACAATGGCAGGTGAATATGAATTACGACTGATGTAAAGATCCATGAAATGTATTATTTCTTTTCCTAATTACGTAAATAGAGCATATGGCTAGCCAAGGTTGTTCCTTTGGGAAGTTTCTTCCCATAATTTTGATATCTTCAGAAAAGGTGTCCGCTCGTCTGTGTTTTCCCAACAATTTTGCTATAATGATCGATTGAATGTGGTCATTTATATGTAAGGGCACAAAAATAGTCTGCTTGAGTTTGTTTCATTGATGTTTCTTTTGGGGGGGAGAATTAATAACCATTGCTTGTGAAACTGTAGAGCAGGGAATTTCAATTTGACTGTAAAAGGGAATGTTCATGCTTCACATTGTTGTTTGTTTGATCAAATCCTTTTACGTTAGATCATAAATAACTAAGAGATCAGAGTCTTGTATTTTGTTTTCTCTCTTGCCCATTCTTAGTTCAAATATAACTAGTAATAAGAGGGGGGTGAATTGGATTTTCAAAAATCTTTTCGACAAATCAAAGTTTCAATGAAGGCAAATTAAAGATCAAGTTTTACATATTTGCTTTTGGATCAAGATATGTCAAGAAATAATTTAAGGAATAAAACAATTGAAAGTAAATGCAACAACTATAAAGAGTTAGTAAGAAAAATTGCAAAACTGATTTGTAGGGGTTTGGTCATTTTTTTCAATGTCTATGTGCTCTCTCTTAATTCACTAACAATGAAAATCAATACAAACTGCCTTTCAAGGCTAAGACATAACTTCTTCTTAACTTTTTAAAGTCAACTTACAACATCTCTACTTTTTCAATGTTAAAGTGTTAACTTTTCAAAATCAAGTTAGAACCTCTCTACATTTTCAAGGTTAGGGTAGAACTTTGTCTCTTTTACAAGGTTGAAAGTAAGAGTACCTCTAGAAGGTGGATATTGCTTAGTAGGTAAGTTTGGAAGATAGAAATGAAAGTTCTCAGGGAAATGATAGCTCTAGAAGAGTTGAATGCTTAGCAGAAGGATGTGTAAGCTTGCTTTCTCTTCTTTTTCTTCATAAATCTTTTCTTCTCTCCTCTACTTTGTAAATGTGCTGAGGAGGTATGTTGGAGCCATTGGAGTTCATTTAAGACCGAATATAGCCGTTGTTTGGTTGCAAAATGTGCCTTACAGCTATAATGGATAGATCCCTAAACTACAAAATCCAAAAATCTGTGAGCGAGGGATCGAAACCTTTCAAAGGGGTTGCTAGGGATCCAATAGCTTTTGTGTGAAATAAATCGATCCCTAGAACCCTAAAGATCAAACATTGTAGCTTTGTTCATGAAAAACACTTCGACACTCTAAAGACAAATACATAGGAGTTTTTAACAAGAAGGATTTAAGCTCAAAAGTCATTCAAGCAACTTTGATTATGGTTTTTTGAATTTTAAAATTATAATCACTTTCAATCTAACATAAGCATCACGTGATATGTGTTCTCTCAGACAAAAACAAAAATCTTGTTAAATTGTTTCATTAAAAGCCAAAATATTTAAATTCAACATTAAATATTAAGATACTTCAATAGCATTTAAACTTCACATGATGATGTTTTGTCCTATATGGAAAAAAAAATTTAATTATTGTAATTCAATTGGTTAATGTTTTGTAAATTACGTGAAGATGTTTACTCATGCAAAATCGTTTAGTTAAAAGATGCAAAGTCTAAATAGATATAAAATTTATTACACCTATTAATTTTGCTAACTCGTAAACATCATATCATACACGTTTTCTGTAAAAAAAAAAAAATCTTCTTGTGGAAATTATTGCATTAAGAGTGACGATATTTAAATTTGACATTAAATGTTAAGCTACTTAATTCAATAACATTTAAACTTTAGGTGATAATATTGTCTAATTTTAAAAAAGAATATAAGCTATATTCAATTGATTAATGTTTTGTAAATTATGTAAAAATCACATCATGTGAAACCGTTTTATTAAAACTAAAACATCTAAATAGGTATAAAATATTATTACATCTATTACTTCTCTTACTTTGTCAACTCACAAGCATCATGTGATGATAAATGTTAAGATACTTCAAAAACACTTAAACTTCATTTGATGATGTATTGTCTAATTTTGAAAAAGAATTTAATGATTATAATTCAATTGGTTAACATTGTGTAAATCACGTCAAGATATTTACTCAATATGAAATCATTTCTTTAAAAGATGAAATGTATAAATAGATATAAAAAATTATTACACCTATTAATTTTGCCAACTCACAAGCATCACATGATACACGTTTTCTCAAAAAAAAAAAAATCTTCTCAAGGAAATTGTTTCACTAAGAGTCAAAATATTTAAATTTGACATTTAATGTTAAGATACTTGTTCTAGTAACACTTCCAATTTTGAAAAAGAATTGAATGATTATATTTCAATTGGTTAATGCTTTATAAATCGCGTGAAGTCATTTACTTAACATAAAACTATTTCGTTAAAAGATGAAATGTTTAAATAGATATAAAATATTATTGCACTTATTAATTTTGCCAACTCATACGTATTTTCTCAACGAAAAAAAAAAAAAACATCTTCCTGGAGAAATTCTTTCACTATTAGCTAAAATATTAAAATTGACATTAAATTTTAGGAAACTTGTTCTGGTAACACTGCCAATTTTGAAAAAGAATTTAATGAATTTTTTTGAAGAGAAAAGAATTTAATGATTATAATTCAATTGGTTAACACTTTATAAATCATGTGAAAATATTCAATAAACATGAAACAGTTTCGTTAAAAGATAAAATATCTAAATAGATATAAAATATTATTACACCTATTAATTTTATCAATTCATACGTGTTTTCTCATCAAGAAAAAAAACATCTTCCTAAAGAAATTGTTTTACTAAGAGCTAAAATATTTAAATTTGACATTAAATTTTAAGATACTTGTTCCGGCAACATTGTCAATTTTGAAAAAGAATTTAATGATTATAATTCAATTGGCTAATGCTTGGTAAATCACGTGAAGATATTTACTCAATATGAAACCGTTTCGTTAAAAGATGAAATGTCTAAATAGAAATAAAATATCATTACATCCATTAATTGCCAACTCATACGCGTTTTCTCAATAGAAAAAAAGAACATCTTTTTGAGGAAATTGCTTCACTAAGAGCCAAAATATTTGAATGTGACATTAAATGTTAGAATACTTGTTTTCGGTAACATTGCCAATTTTGAAAATGAATTTAATAATTATAATTCAATTGGTTAGCGCTTTTATAATCATGTGAAGATGTCTACTCTTTTATATATTTTAAAATGTTTAAACCTCGATAACATCGCCGAAACTTCTCTATAAATTTAACCCTATCCCTTCTATCAATTCATAAGTTACTCTTTGCTCGAAGTCTTTCATTGATCATGGAAGACGATCCGGAGCCTGACATAGCATTACATTTCTTTCAAAATTTTCTATGTTTCTTAAAAATGGATGGTATAGGGAAAACGAAGGCTGAACAAGAGCTCCAATCTTGCTATAGCATCATTCGAGCTGTTCTTAGTTCTGGCCATTGGAGGTGATTTTCTCAGCTCCTTTAATTTTCTATATATATTTTTTACACATACATTCTGCTTTAAATCTGAATTTTTTCCCATATTTTTTGCAGTTAATTGAGCCAATGTCGAAAAAGACATTGGAACAGAAAGACTCCATATTATATGCTTCCTCAAATGGAAAAGAGCAATAGAACGAGGCTGTGTTGTTCAGGGGATTGGAGCAATTCAGGTTGTGGGGTGTCCACGTCTGTATGTTTGCAGCTCCAGTTGGTACAACACGGTTTGTAGACAAGTCCATCAAGATTGTTTGGATGGGTCCAAGCTCAATGTAAGTACCAATTTCTTCTTGAATTTTTTGCTTTACATTTTGGCTTGGACAATTGCATAAGTTAATTTCTTGGTGATTGTTGCAGTGCTTCATCAAAAGAGCAATACGAAAAGCTATTCAGGTACAACTGGGCAACAACAAACCATGCATGATCTGGCCAAAGGATTTCAGCATGGATTTCTTTAGCCTGAGCTAATCTTGGAAGGCGAGTTATCAGGTCTTTTAAGGGCATGGGTTGACAACCCTTCCAGTGAGAATTGATATGTCGCTGTTTGGGGATAATGGTTGAGCTTGGAGATTCATCCTACAACTTCGATGGATTTGTCAGGACTGTGTAGTTGACTGAAGTGACAGCATACTGACACATGATCTCGTAGCCTCTTGGCCTCCTAATCTTTTGCTACTTCATCATTTGAGAAGCGCTAGCCATAGAATCATGTAAAGCAGGTAAGACATTCAGATTTATCGATTCCATCTCAAGAATCAATGAAGGAAAATGCAATTAACCCATTTTTTTACCTTGTTGCTGGCTTCCCAGTGAGTGGATGATTGGGTCATGCTCTTACATGATTCTCAAAGCTTGATTGAAATTTCCGCCATGATTCAACATGCCTATCCAGCCATTCTCAAAAGGCTGGAAGCTTATGTACCCTAAGATTTATAGGGATGATCAATTTCCTCTTAGCTTTTTACAACCATGCAACCAAGTTATAAGGTTGGTCTCACTCTATAGTGTACATACATATTGAAACAAAATTCCAATCAATTGAAAAGGAAGGCATCAGAAAATTAGAATGCACAAGTTTTCTTCATCAGAGGTGGGAAGAAAAAATGTCGGACAATATTGCATTACCAACGAAATTTTTCCTAAAAAAATTTCTTCATCAAAATAAAAGCACAGTGATTTTATTGAATGTAATAAAAAAATAAAAATTTATTTAAATATTCGTGAATAGTCTAGGGCTTTTTTAAATATAATGTCTATAACATACTATTACATATTAATTTTACCAAATCACAAGCATCACATGATATGCGTTCTCTTCAAAAAAAAAAACTTCCTTAAAAATTGTTTCTCAAAGAGTTAAAATATTTAAAATTTACATTTAATGTTAAGATACTTGTTCCCGTAACATTTCCCATTTTGAAAAAAAATTTAATGGTTATAATTGAATTAGTTAACCCTTTGTAAATTACGAGAAGACATTTACTTAATATGAAATCATTTTATTAATATATGAAATATCTAAAAAGATATAAAATACTATTATACCTATTAATTTTGCCAACTAACAAGCATCCCAGGATACACATTTTCTCAAAAGAAATAACATCTTCCCGAAGAAATTGTTTCACAAAGAGCCAAAATATTTAAATTTGACATTAAATGTTAAGATCCTTAATTTAATAACATTTAAACTTCATTTGATAATATTTTTCTAATTTTGAAAAAGAATTTGCAGATCAAAATTTAATTGGTTCATGCCTTGTAAATTATGGGAAAACTTTTGCTCACGTGAAACTGTTTTATATAAAAATAGAACATCTAAATAGGTATAAAATATTATTACATATATTACTTTCCCAATTCACAAGCATCACATAATATGCATTTTCTAAAATAATATTATCCTATGAAAATTCTTTCATTTAGAGTCAAAATATTTAAATTTGACATTAAATCTTAGAATACTTCAATAACACTTAAAACTTCATACGACGATGTTTTGTCTATTTTGATAAAGAATTTAATGATTATAATTCAATTGGTTAATGTTTTGTAAATCACGTGAAGATATTTACTCAACATGAAATCATTTCGTTAAACGATGAAACGTCAAAATAAATATAAAATATTATTACACTTATTAATTTTGTCAACTTATACGTGTTTTCTCAATAGAAAAAACATCTTCATAAGAAAATTGTTTCACTAAGAATTAAAATTATTTAAATGTGACATTAAATATTAAGATACATGTTCCGATAACATTGCCAATTTTGAAAAAGAATTTAATGATTATAATTCAATTGATTAATACTTTACAAATCACATGAAGATATTTACTTGACATGAAACCGTTTCGTTAAAAGATAAACTGTGTAAATAGATATAAAATATTATTACACTTATTAATTTTACCAACTCATACGCGTTTTCTCAATAGAAAAAAACATCTTCCTGAGAAAGTTGTTTCACTAAGAATTAAAATATTTAAATGTGACATTAAATATTAAGATACTTGTTCCAGTAAAATTGCAAATTTCGAAAAAGAATTTAATGATTATAATTCAATTGGTTAATGCTTTGTAAATCACGTGAAGATATTTACTTTACATGAAACCGTTTCATTAAAAGATGAAACGTCCAAATAAATATAAAATATTATTACACTTATTAATTTTGTCAACTCATACGCGTTTTCTAAACAGAAAAAAACATCTTCCTGAGGAAATTGTTTAACTAAGAATTAAAATATTTGAATGTGACATTAAATATTAAGATACCTGTTCCAATAATATTGCAAATTTCAAAAAAGAATTTAATGATTATCATTCAATTGGTTAATGCTTTGTAAATGAGGTGAAAATATTTACTCTACATGAAACCGTTTCATTGAAAGATGAAACGTATAAATAGATATAAAATATTATTCACTTATTAATTTTGCCAACTCATACATGTTTGCTCAACAAAAAAAAACATCTTCCTGAGGAAATTCTTTCACTAAGTATTAAAATATTTAAATGTGACATTAAATATTAAGATACCTGTTCCGGTAACATTGCCAATTTCGCAAAAGAATTTAATGATTATAATCCAATTGGTTAATACTTTGTAAATCACGTGAAGATATTTACTCGACATGAAACTGTTTCGTTAAAAGATGAAATGTCTAAATAAATATTTAAATGTGACATTAAATATTAAGATACATGTTCCGATAACATTGTCAATTTTGAAAAAGAATTTAATGATTATAATTCAATCGATTATACTTTACAAATCACATGAAGTTATTTACTCGACATGAAACCGTTTTGTTAAAAGATAAAACGTGTAAATAGATATAAAATATTATTACACTTATTAATTTTGCCAACTCATACACGTGTTCTCAACAGAAAAAAACATCTTCCTGAGGAAGTTGTTTCACTAAAAATTAAAATATTTAAATGTGACATTAAATATTAAGATACATGTTCCGATAACATTGCCAATTTTGAAAAAGAATTTAATGATTATAATTCAATCGATTAATACTTTACAAATCACATGAAGATATTTACTCGACATGAAATCGTTTCGTTAAAAGATAAAACGTGTAAATAGATATAAAATATTATTACACTTATTAATTTTGCCAACTCATACGTGTTTTCTCAACAGAAAAAAACATCTTCCTGAGGAAGTTGTTTCACTAAGAATTAAAATATTTAAATGTGACATTAAATATTAAGATACCTGTTTCAGTAAAATTGCAAATTTCGAAAAAAAATTTAATGATTATAATTCAATTGGTTAATGCTTTGTAAATCACGTGAAGATATTTACTTTACATGAAACCGTTTCATTAAAAGATGAAACGTCCAAATAAATATAAAATATTATTAAACCTATTAATTTTGTCAATTCATACGCGTTTTCTAAACAGAAAAAAACATCTTCCTGAGGAAATTGTTTCACTAAGAATTAAAATATTTGAATGTGACATTAAATATTAAGATACCTGTTCCAGTAATATTGCAAATTTTGAAAAAAAATTTAATGATTATAATTCAATTGGTTAATGCTTTGTAAATCACGTGAAAATATTTACTCTACATAAAACCGTTTCATTGAAAGATGAAACGTATAAATAGATATAAAATATTATTCACTTATTAATTTTGCCAACTCATACATGTTTTCTCAACAGAAAAAAACATCTTCCTGAGGAAATTCTTTCACTAAGTATTAAAATATTTAAATGTGACATTAAATATTAAGATACATGTTCCGGTAACATTGCCAACTTCGCAAAAGAATTTAATGATTATAATTTAATTGGTTAATACTTTGTAAATCACGTGAAGATATTTACTCGACATGAAACCGTTTCGTTAAAAGATGAAATGTGTCACGACCCGATACTCCCCTCGAGCTCGTGACAACCGTCGCGGTATCAGTTTAACGAAACCCGATACTCATTGCCCGGAATGTTAAACCCGAAACCCCGCAAGGTTTTACTATCAGTTTCTCATTTCTCTTGTGAGCAACCATTGTCAAATATCGTGTTCTAAAAGATTTTAAACTGTTTCGAACTAAAAATAAATAAAATATTAATTTTTATCTCACAGGGGTATTTTGGTCATTTTTTTTCAAAATTTTTGAAACTGGCTAAAACGTAATATATAAGTACAAAACACATAATTCATATTCAAAATGAGTTTAAAAGTCTAAAATCTTCATTTAAAATGAAATTATGGTTATTTGAATATAATAAGAAAATAAAAGAAATATTAAGTAAAATATTCTATTTTCTTATAAAACAATATTTATAGAGTTATACGTGAATAATTTTTATAACGCAAAAGCTAAATAAATTTATACATATTGAAATACAGTAAGCCAAAATATTTAATTTAATTTACAATAACAAGATGGCCCCCGAATAAACAAAAATAAATAGGACTGTGAACTTACGGTTTGGAAAATGCAGATCCAATAGTAGTCCTCGATAAGATCAGCTATCTGCAGCCTATACTGAACCTGAAGTGGGTGGAAAGGAGGGTGGTGAGATTATAAAATCTCAATGAGTAAATAGACATCATCATAAATATCTAGAGTTGAGTACATAGAGATAATAAAATAAATCATCGTAAACTGGGTCACAACATAAGAATACATTTCATTTAAAATATGTAAAGAGGCTTATGAATCTCATAAAAACTAGGCTTGTGCCATAAATCCATTCTCGGGGACACCTTGGCCTAGGCATCCTACCGAGACCGTCAAGGCTATTAAAATTTACATTTCACATAAATCATATTTTTGTTTTGAAAACATAGCCATTCTTTGGCGTTGGCTGAGTTCCCCCTCACGTGATGGTTTAACGTGAAGTGAACTCTAAACTTTACCCCAGGAGATACCCTACGCGCCTCTCCGTTCGAGGTAAGAATATAATGGGGTTTACTGTGCCCCTCTAAAAGACTGGTCCACAGAAACCCCCTACTGCAGTGATTAATTAATATATAATCCACCATACAATAAAACTCAATAACATGATATGGCAATTTTGTAATTCGCAGTCTTTTAAGGCAACCAAACAATTTGTATTTCAATAGAATTGCCAACTAGCCAATCATGCCCGATTTATCATAAGCCAATCAATTTAAACAATCAAATTACCACAATTAACAGTCTCTGTGTACTCTATTTTTTAAAATCATTATTAATTTCAAAATAATTTATAATTTAATTTCATTGGAACACCTTTATTCATAAAACATGAAAATTTACCTTTTAAAATCCATTTTTCCATAGAATTAAAGAAATCATCTAAAAATCACCCTAGATAATTAAAATGACAGTAATTTTACTCACAATGTCTAGAATGCAGACTTTCGACGCACTCTATCTACTGGTCTTCGGATGCAATTTTCTTACTTTTATCGGAGGACTCACCACCTTGACACAGTACAAAATCGAGAAATTCACTACATTGGTACTAAATTGAAATTAAACTAATTTAGACTATTAATGCATAATATGAAATGCAAAAATGCACTAGTAACTATCTAAACTCGGTATTGGCCTAATTCGTCTTGTCACCCGATTAAGTTACTAACGCGTCCAATTTAATCCCAAATTAATTTTTTTCAGTTTCTATACCTCAATTGCACCCAAATTGACTTAATATCCCTCAGTGTGGTGCAAATTATCAGTCTCGATAGTAAATTACGAAAATACCCCTACGCGCCTCTCCGTTCGAGGTAAGAATATAATGGGGTTTACTGTGCCCCTCTAAAAGACTGGTCCACAGAAACCCCCTACTGCAGTGATTAATTAATATATAATCCACCATACAATAAAACTCAATAACATGATATGGCAATTTTGTAATTCGCAGTCTTTTAAGGCAACCAAACAATTTGTATTTCAATAGAATTGCCAACTAGCCAATCATGCCCGATTTATCATAAGCCAATCAATTTAAACAATCAAATTACCACAATTAACAGTCTCTGTGTACTCTATTTTTTAAAATCATTATTAATTTCAAAATAATTTATAATTTAATTTCATTGGAACACCTTTATTCATAAAACATGAAAATTTACCTTTTAAAATCCATTTTTCCATAGAATTAAAGAAATCATCTAAAAATCACCCTAGATAATTAAAATGACAGTAATTTTACTCACAATGTCTAGAATGCAGACTTTCGACGCACTCTATCTACTGGTCTTCGGATGCAATTTTCTTACTTTTATCGGAGGACTCACCACCTTGACACAGTACAAAATCGAGAAATTCACTACATTGGTACTAAATTGAAATTAAACTAATTTAGACTATTAATGCATAATATGAAATGCAAAAATGCACTAGTAACTATCTAAACTCGGTATTGGCCTAATTCGTCTTGTCACCCGATTAAGTTACTAACGCGTCCAATTTAATCCCAAATTAATTTTTTTCAGTTTCTATACCTCAATTGCACCCAAATTGACTTAATATCCCTCAGTGTGGTGCAAATTATCAGTCTCGATAGTAAATTACGAAAATACCCCTAATGGGTAAAAATTCGTATTTTTACTCCAAAAATTCTCATTATTTTTGTAGGCTCATAATTCATCATTTCTTAACCAATTCTCTTAGAATAAAAATCAAACTCATCCTCACTCATACATGGTAAATTCGGCTATTAATGGTTGTGGGAGAAAATAAATTCTTTTCTTGTTGTTTTGTTTCTAAATATGCTAAACTAACTAAAAACACTAACATAATTTAAAATCAAATTAATCTAACAACTTTCTCTCTCCTAACCCATTTTGATCAGCCAACAATTCATCATAAAAACATGTAATTTAAGCATGAAAAATAAGGAGAAATGCTTAAGGAAAATAGATTTCAAGCTTAAGTTGAAAAATCCTACATTTTTCACTTGTTTTCCTTGATTTTCCACACTTTTTCTCTTGAAATTCCTCACCTAGGGTTTGTTCTTCCTCTCTTTCTCTTTCTTCCTTACTTGGCCGAATATTTGGAGAGTAATGAGCTGATATATGCTGATTTTTTAGTTAAATAATAAAATATCCTAAGCTTGACACATGGCATTTTCTTATTAGTTCATTTTTAAAATTTTAAAAATTTAAACATTTTTTCTCCACCACATGATTAGTCAAGGGTCAAAGATGAAGATAAAGGAAGACCATGTGCTGGAAAAAATGTCCTAATGGTGGAAAATTACAATTTTGCCCCTATGGTGGCAAAATTACCATTTTACCCTTTTACTCTAAATTATACCGAAATTAAAATTTTTCACTCCTAAACCTCAAATCATACTCCAATAAGTCAAATTATACTCCAATAAGTCAAATGGGATCAAAAAAATCTTTTCTAAAATTCTCATTTTGTCCCCAGGTGGTAAATGACCATTTTGGCCCTAGATAGTGAAAATTTTGATTCGACTCCAAATTGATCCTCAAACTCCGAATTACCATTTTGAGTCATCCTTGGACTGTGACGATCTTAATCTCACCTTAAAATTCCTATTTGATCTAGTTCGAGGATTAAATCAACTTTGTTGTACCTCTAGGTACAATACCGACTTTTGTAAATTTTTCGGGACTCTCCTAGCATACAATCATGCTATCATCACATGTACGTCATGAATAGTATTTTATAAGGTCGGGCTTTACAAAATGTCTAAATAAATATAAAATATTATTACACTTAATAATATTACCAACTCATACGCGCTTTCGTAACAGAAAAAAAGGAAATTGTTTCACTAAGAATTAAAATATTTGAATGTGACATTAAATATTAAGATACATGTTCCGGTAACATTGCCAATTTTGAAAAAAATTTAATGATTATAATTCAATTGGTTAATGCTTTGTAAATTTCGTGAAGATATTTACTCAACATGAAACCGTTTCATTAAAAGATAAAACGTGTAAATAGATATAAAATATTATTACACCAATTAATTTTGCCAACCCATACGCGTTTTCTCAATAAAAAAACTTCTTCATGAGAAAATTGTTTCACTAAGAATTAAAATATTTAAATGTGATATTAAATATTAAGATACCTGTTCTAGTAACATTGCAAATTTCGAAAAAGAATTTAATGATTATAATTCAATTGGTTAATGCTTTGTAAATCACGTGAAAATATTTACTCTACATGAAACCGTTTCGTTAAAAGATGAAACGTGTAAATAGATATAAAATATTATTACACTTATTAATTTTGCTAACTCATACGCGTTTTCTCAACAGAAAAAAACATATTCTTGAGGAAATTGTTTCACTACGAATTAAAATATTTAAATGCGACATTAAATATTAAGATACCTGTTCGGTAACATTGCCAATTTTGAAAAAGAATTTAATGATTATAATTCAATTGGTTAACCCCTTATATAATCATGTGAAGATGTATATTCTTTTTTATATTTTAAAATATTTAAAACCTCAATAACATTGTCTCAACTTTTCTATAAATTCAACCCTATCCCTCCTATCAATTCACAAGTTTGTCTTTGGTTGAAGTCTTTCATTGATCATGGAAGACGATCCGGAGCCTGACATAGCATTACATTTCTTTCAAAATTTTCAATGTTTCTTAAAAATGGATGGTATAGGGAAAACGAAGGCTGAACAAGAGCTCCAATCTTGCTATAGCATCATTGGAGCTGTTATTAGTTCTGGCCATTGGAGGTGATTTTCTCAACAAATTTAATTTTCTGTAACTTTATACACATGCATTCTGCTCTCAATTTGGAGTTTTTTCTCTATTTTGTGCAGTAATTTGAGCCAATGTCGAAAAAGACATTGGAGCAAAAAGCCTCCATATTTTATGCTTCTTTAAATGGTGAAGAGCAATATGAGAAGGTTGGGTTGCCGAGGAGGTTGGAGCCATCCAAGTTGTGGGGTGTTCACATCTGTATGTTTCTAGCTTCAGTTGGCACAACACAGTTTCTGAAAAGTTCATCGAGATTGTTCTGATGAGTCCAAGCTCAGTGTAGGTGCCAATTTCTTTTTGAATTTTTGCTGTACATTTTGGTTTGGACCAATTCCAAAAGTTAAATTCTTGGTGATTGTTGCAGTGCCTCATCAAAAGAGCAATATGAAAGCTATTCAGCTACAACTGGGCAACAACAAACCACGCATAATCCGGCCAAACGATTTCAGCATGGATTTCTTTAGCCTGAGCTAATCTGGGAAGGTGAGTTATCAGGTCTTTTAAAGAAATGGGTTGACAACGGTTTCAATGAGAATTGATACGTTGCTGTTTGGGGATAATGGTTGAGCTTGGAGATTCATCCTACAATTTCGATGGGTTTGTCAGAACTGTGTAGTTAACTGAAGTGAAGGGATACTGATACATGATCCCATAGCCTTTTGGCCTCCTGATCTTTTGCTACTTCATCATTTAAGAAGCGTTAGCAATAGAATCATATAGAGCAGGTAAGACATTCAGATTTATCAATTCCATCTCAAGAATCAATGAAGGAAAATGCAACGAACCCATTTTTACCCTTCTTGCAGGCCTCTCAGTAAGTGGATGACTGGGTCATGCTCTTACGTGATTCTCAAAATCTGATTGAAATTTCTGCCATGATGCAACATGCCTATCCCGCCACTCTCAACGGCCGGAAGCCTATCTGCCCCTAAGATTTCTGGAGATGATCAATTTTCTCCTAGCCTTTTACAACCATGCAACCAAGTTAAAAGGTTGGTCTCACTCTATAGTGTACATACTAAAGAAAATTCCAAACAATTGAGAAGGAAGACATCAGAAAATCAGAATGCACAAGTTTTCTTCATCAGAGGTGGGAAGAAAAATGTCAGACCGTATTACATTACCAATGGAATTTTTCCTAAAAAAATTTCTTATGGTGCTACTTCAAACATTGTGTTCTAAAGAACAGTATTCCCATTACAATTGTAAACTAAACTCTCTGTTTTTTGGGCCTTTGAGGAGTTGCCCTTATCATTGTAGACTCTTGAGTCTTAACCTATCATCACAAGTTTAATTTTTGTCAAAGTGTTCTAAATAATAAATTGAATGCTATTTACTTTAAACTTTTAATTGTATATGTTATATCAGATTGTTATAATATTTTTCTTGTGAAATGGTTTTGTTAAAAGATGAAATGTCCAAATAGATATAAAATATTGTTATACCCACTAATTTTGTCAACTCACAAGAATCACTTGATATGTGTTTTCTCAAAAAAGGAAAAATCTCCCTGAGGTAATTGTTTCACTAATGGCCAAAATGGTTCTATTTGACATTTCATGTTAGGATACTTGTTCCGATACCACTTTCAATTTTGAAAAAGAATTTAATGGTTATAATTCAATTGGTTAACACTTTGTAAGTCACATGAAAATATTTATTCAATATGAAACTATTTTGTTAAAAGATGAAATGTCAAGATAGATATAAAATAGAAATAATGTTTAAAAAAACTCTTGAATTATTTTGAAAAATAGAAACTCATCTAGCACGTTGAGATTGGTGGGGACAAGAAGGGGAAGTGAACATCTCTTTTCTATTGAATTAGCCAACTCATACGCGTTTTCTCAACAGAAAAAAAAAAAACATCATTTTGAGAAAATTGTTTCATTAAGAGCTCAAATATTTAAATGTGACATTAAATATTAAGATATTTGTTTTGGTAACATTGCCAATTTTGAAAAAGAATTTAATGATTATAATTCAATTGGTTAATACTTTGTAAATCACGTGAAGATATTTACTCAATATCAAATCATTTTATTAAAAGATGAAATGTCTAAATAGATATAAAATAGTATTACATTTATTAATTTTGCTAACTCATAAGTATCACATGATATGCGTTTACTCAAAAAAAAAAAAAAACTTCTTGAGGAAATTGTTTCACTAAGAGTCAAAATATTTAAATTTGACATTTAATGTTAGGATATTTGTTTCGGAAAAATCTCAATTTTAAAAAAGAATTAAATGATTATAATTTAATTGGTTAACATTTTGTAAATCAAATGAAGATGCTTACTCAACATAAAACCATTTATCTAAAAGATGAAATGTCTAGATAGATATAAAATATTATTACACTTATTAATTTTGCCAACTCTTACGTGTTTTCTCAACTAAAAAAAAATCTTCCTAAGGAAATTGTTTCGTTAAGAGCTAAAATATTTAAATGTGACATTAAATGTTAGGATACTTGTTCTAGTAACACTGTCAATTTTGAAAAAGAATTTAATGATTATAATTCAATTAGTTAACACTTTGTAAATCACGTGAAGATATTTTTTCAAAATGAAATCGTTTTGTTAAAAGATAAAATGTTTAAATAGATATAAAATATTATTACACCTATTGATTTTGCCAACTCATACGCGTTTTCTCAACAGAAAAAAATCATCATCTTGAGAAAATTGTTTCATTAAGAGCTCAAATATTTAAATGTGACATTAAATATTAGGATATTTGTTCTGGTAACATTGCCAATTTTGAAAAAAGAATTTAATGATTATAATTCAATTGGTTAACGCTTGTTAAATCACGTGAAGATATTTATTCAACATGAAACCATTTTGTTAAAAGATAAAATGTTTAAATAGATATAAAATATTATTACACCTATTGATTTTGCCAACTCATACGCGTTTTCTCAACAGAAAAAAAACATCATCTTGAGAAAATTGTTTCATTAAGAGCTCAAATATTTAAATGTGACATTAAATATTAGGATATTTGTTCTGGTAACATTGCCAATTTTGAAAAAAGAATTTAATGATTATAATTCAATTGGTTAACGCTTGTTAAATCACGTGAAGATATTTATTCAACATGAAACTGTTTCATTAAAAGATGAAACATATAAATGGATATAAAATATTATTACATCTATTAATTTTGCCAACTCATACGCGTTTTCTCAATAGAAAAAATAAACATCTTCCTAAGGAAATTGTTACACTAAAAGCTAAAATATTTAAATGTGACATTAATTGTTAGGATACTTGTTTCGGTAATATTGCCAATTTTGAAAAAGAATTTACTTATTATAATTCAATTGATTAACGCTTCACAAACCACGTGAAGATATTTACCCAATATGAAACCGTTACATTAAAAGATGAAATGTCCAAATAGATATAAAATATTATTACACCTATTAATTTTGCCAACACATACGCGTTTTCTCAACAGAAAAAAAACATCTTCCTGAGAAAATTATTTCACTAAAAATTAAAATATTTAAATGTGACATTAAATGTTAAGATACCTGTTCCGGTAACATTGCCAATTTTGAAAAAAAAAAATTAATGATTATAATTCAATTAGTTAACCTTTTATATAATCATGTGAAGATGCATATTCTTTTTTATATTTTAAAATGTTTAAACCTCAATAACATCCTCGCAACTTTTCTATAAATTCAACCCTATCCCTCCTATCAATTCACAAGTTTGTGTTTGCTTGAAGTCTTTCATTGATCATGGAAGACGACCCGGAGCCTGACATAGCATTTCATATCTTTCAAAATTTTCAATGTTTCTTAAAAATGGATGGTACAGGGAAAAAAAAGGCTGAACAAGCGTTCCAATCTTGCTACAGCATCATTGGAGCTGTTATTAGTTCTAGCCATTGGAGGTGATTTTCTCAACAAATATAATTTACTATAATTTTTTACACATACATTCTGCTCTCAATCTGAAACTTTTTTTCTCGATTTTTTGTAGTAATTTGAGCCAATGTCGAAAAAGACATTGGAGCAAAAAGCCTCCATATTATACGCTTCTTTGAATGATGAAGAGCCATAGAACAAGGTTGGGTTGCCGAAGAGGTTGGAGCAATACAAGTTGTGGGGTGTCCACGTCTGTATGTTTCTAGCTTCAGTTGGCACAACATAGTTTCTATACAAGTTCATCAAGATTGTTTGGATGAGTCCAAGCTCAGTGTAAGTACCAATTTCTTTTTTAATTTTTTGCTGTACATCTTGCCTTGGACCAATTCCAAAAGTTAATTTCCTGGTGATTGTTGCAGTGCCTCATCAAAACAGCAATATGAAAAGGAGTGTAGCCACAATTAGGCAACAAGAAACCATGCATGATCTGGCCGAAGGATTTCAGCATGGATTTCTTTAGCCTAAGCTAATCTTGCAAGGCGAGTTATCAGGTCTTTTAAGGAAGTGGGTTGACATCACTTTCAAAGAGACTTGATATGTTGCTGTTTGGGGAAAATAGTTGAGCTTGGAGATTCATCCAACAACTACGATGGATTTCTTAGGGACTGTGGAGTTAACTGAAGTGAGGGATACTGATGCATGATCCCGCAGCCTCTTGGCCTCTTGATCTTTTGCTACTTCATCATTTGAGAAGCGCTAGCCATGGAATCCTATAAAACAGGTAAGACATTCATATTTATCAATTCCATTTGATCAAGTATCAATGAACTTCAAGTAAAATTGAAACAAATTGGAGGTAAGGAATTAAATGCTATGAACCCATTTTTTCTTCCTTCTTGCAGGCTTCTCAGTGGGTATTGCATGATTCTCAAAATTTGATTGAAATTTCTACCATGATTCAACATGTCTATCCAGCCAGTTTCGAAGGCTGAAAGCTTATCTACGCCTAAGATCTCTACGACTGATCAATTTCCTCCTAGCTTTTCACAACCATGCAATCAAGTTAAATGGTCGGTTTAACTCTATAGTGTACATACCAAAGAAAAATTCCAATCCGTTGTAAAGGAATACATCAAAAAATCAGAATACACAAATTTTGTTCATCAGAGGTGGCAAGAAAAGATGTCGGACCATATTATACTATCAATGAAAATTTTCTTAAAAAAATTTCTTATAGTGTTACTTTAAGGTTGTTGGGTTGCATTAGAATCAAAACTGTTTTTAATTAAAGTTGTAATCACCTGTTTAGTGGACTTCAAACACAATGTTCTAAGAACATTATTCCAAATTACAATTGCAATCTAGTTTAAGGTGAAACCGATTTCTTAAAAGATGAAATGTCTAAATATTTATATTTGAAATTTAATGTTAGGATACTGGTTTTAATAACACTTCCAATTTTGAAAAAGAATTTAATGATTATAATTCAATTGGTTAACGCTTTGTAAATCATGTGAAGATATTTACTCATTATGAAACCGTTTTCTTAAGAGATGAAATGTCTAAATAGGTATAAAATATATTATTATACCTATAAATTTTACCAACTTAGAAGCATCACATGATACGCGTTTTTTCAAAAAAAAAAATCTTACTAAGGAAATTGTTTCACAAAGAGTCAAAATATTTAAATTTAATATTTAACGCTTCCAATTTTGAAAAAGAATTTAATGGTTATAATTTAATTGGTTAACGTTATGTAAATCACGTGAAGATTACTCATTATGAAACCGTTGTGTTAAGAGGTGAAATATTATACACCTATTAACTTTGCCAACACACAAGAATCACATGATACTCGTTTTTTCAACAACAAAAAAAAAAAAAAAAGCATCTTCCTAAGGAAATTGTTACACTAAAAGCCAAAATATTTAAATGTGACATTTAATGTAAGGATACTTGTTCCGGTTGCCAACTCACAAACTTCACATGATACGCGTTTTCTCAACAGAAAAAATATATTTTTTTGAGAAAATTGTTTAACCAAAAGCCAAAATATTTAAATGTAACATTAAATGTTAGGATACTTGTTATGCTAACACTTCCAATTTTAAAAAAAGAATTTAATAATTATAATTCAATTGATTAACCTTTCGTATTTTAAAATATTTTTATATTTTAAAATATTTAAACCTCGATAACATCGCCATAACTCTCCTATAAATTCAACCCCATCGTTCCTCACAATTCACAAGTTAGTCTTCGCTCAAAGCCTTTCGTTGATCATGGAAGATGATCCAGAGCCTGACACAGAATTACATTTCTTTCAAAATTTTCACTGTTACTTAAAAATGGATGGTATAGGGAAAGCAAAGGCTAAACTAGCGCTCCAATCTTGCAATAACATCATTGGAGCTGTTCTCAGTTCTTGCCATTGGAGGTTACTTTCTCAACACATTTAATTTTCTATACTTTTTTTACACATACATTTTGCTTTCAATCTGAATTTTCCTATACCTTTTGCAGTAATTTGAGCCAATGTCAAAAAAGACATCGGAGCAAAAAGCCTCCATTTTAAATGCTTCTTTAAATGGTGAAGAGCAATAGATCGAGGTTGTGTTGCTGAAGAGATTAGAGCAAATCATGTTGTGGGATGTCCATGTCTGTATGTTTCTAGCTTCAGTTGGCACAACACAGTTTCTCGACAAGTCCATCAAGATTGTTTGGATGAGTCCAAGCTCAGTGTAAGTACCAATTTTTTATTGAATTTTTTGCTTAACATTTTGTCTTTGACCAATTGCAAAAGTTAATTTCTTGGTGATTGTTGCAGTGATTCATCAGAAGAGCAATATGAAGAGAAGTTCAGTTACCGCTAGTCAACAAGAAACCATGCATGATCAGGCCGAAGGATTTGATCATGAATTTCTTCACCTTGAGCTGATCTGGCAAGATGAGTTATCAGGCCTTTTAAGGGAGTACGCTGATAATGCTTTCAAAGAGGGCTGATGTGTTGTGTTTGGGAACATGGTTGAGCTTGGAGATTCATCCAACAACTCAGATGGGATTTGTCAGGGACTGTGTAGTTAGCTGAAGTGAGGGGATACTGATGCATGATCCTGCAGCCTTTTGGCCTCTTGATCTTTTGCTACTTCATCATTTGAGAAGAACTAGCCATTGAATCATGTACAATAGGTAAGACATTCACATTTTTCAATTCCATCTCAAGAATCAATGAACTCCAGGGAAATAAAATGAAACCCATTTTTCCTTTCTCGCAGACTTCTCAGTAAGTGAATGATTGGGTCATGCTCTTGCATGATTCTCAAAATTCGATTGATATTGCTGCCATGATTCAACATGCCTTTCCAGCCATTTTCGGATGCTGGAAACTTATCTACCCAAAGATCTCTATGACTAATTAGTTTTCTCCTAACTTTTTACAACCATACAACCAAGTTAAATGGTAGGTCTAACTCTATGGTGCACATGCAAAAGCAAAATTCCAATCAATTGAAAAGGAAGACATCAGAAAAAAAGTCAGAGTTGGGAAGAAAAGATGTCAGGACCATATTATCAATGAAAATTTTCCTTAAAAAATTTCTTATATTGTTACTTTAAGGTTATTGGGTTGCATTAGAATCAAAACTGTGTAAAATTAAAGTTGTTATCACTTACTTTTTGGACTTCAAACACAATGTTTTAAGAACAGTAGTCTAATTACAATTGCAAACTAGATTCTCTCTTCTAGTTTTTTGTGCCGTGAGGAGTTGCCTCTTATCTTTTTAGACTCTTTTGAGTCTCAACTTATCATCACTATTTTAATAGATGTCAAAGTTTTCTAAATAATAAATTGATTACGATTAAATTTAAACTTTTAATTATACATGTTGTATCATACTTCTAAAATATTTTCACATGAAACCATTTTGTTAAAAGATGAAATGTCTAAATAGATATAAATATTATTACAACTATTAATTTTGCCAACTCACAAGCTTACTCACAAGCATCATATGATACGTGTTTTCTCAAAAAATAAATCTTCCAAAGGAAATTGTTTAATTAAGAACCAAAATATTTATATTTGACATTTAATTTTAAGATACTGGTTCTAGTAACACTTCCAATTTTGAAAAAGAATTTAATGGTTATAATTCAATTGGTTAACATTTTATAAATCACATAAAGATATTTACTCATTATGAAATCATTTTTTTAAGAGATTAAATGTCTAAATAAATAAAAAACAATTATTACACCTATTAATATTATCAATTTTTTATGAAAACTTTTTTCCGGTAAATATTGTCAGAAATAGTCTTGAAATTTATAAAATTTGTGTCACTGACAATTGATCGAAAATCCATTGGCAATGGATTATATTATCGACAAAATTTTTCTTAAAAAAAATTCTTAGTGTTACTTTGAAGTTGTAGGGCTGCATTCAAATCAAAACTGTGTTTGAAGTTGTAATTACCTGCTTTGAGGACTTCAAACATAGTGCTCGAACAACAGTATTCCACTTACAATTATAAATTCTAGACTCTCTTGTTTTTGGCCCATAAGGAGCTGGCCCTATCTTTAAGACTATCAAGTCCCGACCTAACATCACAATTCTAGTTTGTGTCAAAGTGTTCCGAATAATAAAATCATCCATGGATGCTATTTAGTTTTAACTCACTAATTATACATATTGTATATCAAACTTTCAAAACATCTTTCATTGAAACCGTTTTGTTAAAAGATGTCTAAATAGATATAAAAAATCATTACACGTATTAATTTTGTCAGCTCATAAGCATCACGTATTAATATTGCCAACTCATAAGCATCTTTCAATGGAATATGCTTCATTAGGAGTCAAATATTTAAATTTTATATTAAATGTTAAGACACTTCAATAACGGTTAAAATTCACCTAATGATATTTTGTCCAATTTTGAATAAAAAAATTAATGGTTATAATTCAATTGGTTAATGTTTTGTAAATCACATATAAATGTTTAGTCACGTGAAACAGTTTTGTTAAAAAAAGAAACATCTAAATAAATATAAAATATCATTACACGTATTAATTTTGTCAACTCATATGCATCACATAATACGTGTTTTCTTGAATAAACATTGTGGAAATTATTTCATTAGGAGCCAAAATATTTAAATTTCCTATTAAATTTTTGGATAGTTATTTCAATAACATTTAAACTTTACATGACGATGTTTTGTCCAATTTTAAAAAAGATTTTAATCATTATAATGTTGATATGGCATTGACATGTTAGATATTAAAAATTTTGAATTAAGAAATTGACTATGTGACTTTTCTATACCACACATAAGGACCAAATGACATTAAATAGTAGATTTCAGGGACTAAATTAAAGAAATTTTGGATAGAGTGACTAAATTGAACAAAACTCTGTATTACAGGTACTATTAAAAAACAAGCTTTTTCGACATAATTTTTCATTGAAAAAAGTTAACATTCAGTTAAAAATATCTTTTTTTTTTATGGATTTCCAACCACACTTAATTTATATTAACCAATATTAGTATATGCATCAAGTATTATTATTTTTGTATATCTTATATGGTTATATATTTATAAATAGTACACACGATTTCAAAATTACAATATAAAACTAATCGTAAAGGATGGCATACCTAAAGTAATATTAGAATTATCTAATATAAATATAATCAATGCAAAACATAATGCTTTATTACTTTATTGTATATATTCATGACACCAATTATATGTTATAATGTTATATATATATATATATATATATATATATATATATTACAAAGTTTGTATAACTAATAACTAATTGTAAAGAATTAATATGTCATAAGAACTAAGATAATAACTAATAAAGTTATTAAATGTAATCATATGAATAAAATTTCTTATAAGCTAATATATAAAACATAGGCGTAATAATTATAACATATTAATATATATATATGTAGGATATTTAATATTTCATATATATATTAACTTATAAAGTAATATCATTCAAAATAGATAACAGTTAATTTCATATTAATACAAGTTTATATATAATTATATATATATATAATTTGTAAACATATAATAAACTAATATATTTTAAATATATTATACTAATTATAAGTTTACTATATATATATCAGTCTTCATAATTTATATTTACTAATATCAGTACATATACCTAAAATATTATTAATAATTGTTTACTATATTATTAGATTTTATCATCGATTTTTATAAAATTAAAAAATTTATTATGTTATTTTTATAAACTTTTTAATTTTATAACATTAATGAATTTGGAACAATTAATTTATAATTTATGATTCAATAAAGTTTTCAAAATATTCAAAAAAATAATAGACGAAGGAAAATATATATAAAATTTTAATATTATAAAACTCAATATGTATATATTTAATTTTATTAATATATTTCCTATAAAGAATTAATAAAATTTTAGAAATTTTTTAATATATTTTAAATAAAAAATTTTAAAAATAGTAATACCGACGAAATTCTCCAACTGAATATTCCGTTGGAAAATTTAGCAGATTTTAAATTTTTTGGCCTCTTGAACTTTCCAACAAATTTCCAGCAGATTATTTTTTATTGAAAATTTCCAACGAAAATCAGTCGGAAAGTTTGATGGAAGTAAATATTTTTTACACCAAAAAAATTTTCAACAAATTTCCAACGAAATTTGTCCATTGGAATTATTCCATTGGAAAAAGTCCAAAGAAATTTTCGTCTGAATTCCGTTGAAAATCTATCAGAAATTTTTAACGACATTTTTTCTGTAGAAAAAAACTAATTTTCTTGCAATGAGGGACTTCCAGGGTACTTTTACTATTTTTTGTTTCACATTACCTATGGGAATGTTGGCCCTTCCTTACAGGCTGAAATGGTGTATGAAACACTATAGTTAAAAACAATTTTTACTTATGAAGTGTATGGAAATCTTGAAACTCTATTTTGTGTAGTTGAATATAATTTTTCCTTACAATATGAAACATTGTAGTTAAATGCAATTTTTACTTATAATATGAAACCTTTTTATCTTTTGTTTTGTTGACCTCTTTATCCTTTCCCAAGAAAAAAATACATCCTTAAATGACATCATTCTATTAACTTCCCATTTATATTAGGAAACCAAAAATGTAATAATTTGGTTCATGTTCAAGTACAAACCAATTACACTACTAAATTTTATGGTTGTCCAATTTACAAGGTAAGTTTTGGGATTTCAAATTATGTGGGTTTTTTATATAAAAAGTTGCTGAGTTTATTTTTGGTGCAATTTCTTAGGTTGCTGCTGGTTGTTGATTTTTCAGTTGGCATGACGGCGAATTGATAGTTCATGTGCTCATGACCTGATCATTCAATTGAAGTCTGAAACAGAGCATTGAGGCAGAGAGTTGAAATTCTAGCAAGCTCAAATGAAGATGAAGTTATGTATGATAAGATTGATACATTGAGAGTTGAAAACAAAGTCCTATAAGAAAAATTGAAGTGTGCAACAGATGCTGAAGAAAAATAAGGAGTCAGAATACTGTTTTTAAGTTTGTTGTAATTTTTTCTTTGGTTATTCTTTAGTTTGTATTTTTCAGTAACATTAGGTGAAGGGAAAAAGTCTAAAATGGTGGCCTTCCCTGTAGGCTGAAATGGTAAATAAAGTGCATAAAAATCTTGAAATCCTGTTCTATGTAGTTGAATGCAATTTCTGCTTGGAATATGAAACCTTACTATTTTTTATTTTGTTGATCTATTTATGCAATTCAAGAAAAATTATATCATAACATCATTTTATTAACTTCCCATTTATACTAGGAAATAAAAAATCTAACAATTTGATTCATGTTCAAGTACAAAGCAATTATTTTGCTGTATTCTATGGTTGTCATGTTCCATACACTTCACTTACCATTTCAACTTATAGGAAGCGCCAATATTCTCATATGTAATGTGAAACCACGATGATAAAAGTACACAAGAAGTGCATATATATTAAAATTTTGTTCAATCTAGTCCATTTATCCAATATTTATTTAATTTAGTCCTTGTATCCTGCTATTTGGTGTAATTTGATCTTTATGGCATGACATAGAAAAGTCACGTGGCAATTTTTTTACCCAAATTTTTTTTACATTTGATATGCCAATGCCACATAAACATTGTTTGACACATCAGCGTCTCTAACGGCTAATTTGGATGAAGTTACTCATAAAGACTTACTTGCACACAATGTCCAAAATATAAGGATTAAATTAACGAAATTTTAGATAGAGGAGCTAAATTGAATAAAACATTATAGTATAGGAACTTTTTGGGTACTTTGACCATTTTAAAATTTCTTCATATTAAATTGTTTCATTAAATTTCAAAATATTTTTCTTAATATTAAATGTTATAAGATGCGTTATCCAATGTTTTAAATTTATATGATATGTTTTATTTAATTTTTATATCATTTCATTTTACATATCACTAATAAACTTTGAATTTCATATGAAAAATATGTAATTTTTGGATTTGAAAGTATTCAATTCCGTTTCTTAATTATCTTGGTAATTTTAGTTTGAAAATCTTTGACTCAACATGAAACATTACAAATTGTCATTGGTTATTATTTTAAATATATATACGCTAAATATGTTACTCTCTACGTAATTTAACTTATTGAAACATTTTCATATGAAATTATTTTTCATTTGAGAATCAATAACTCAACGTGAGACGTTACAATTTGTGATTGGGTATTATTTTAAAGATATATATACCGAATATGTTACTTTCAATTTAATTTAACTTATTCAAACATTTTCACATGAAATTGTTTTTAATTTGAGAATCGCTAATTTGAGACGTTATGCATTATGACCAATTATTTTCTTCAAAATCACGTGATGATGTTTTACTTTTTACTTAATTAATATATCTTTTGTCGTATTCAAACATATTCTCGTGAAATTGTTCCTCTAATTTGAAAATCTCTCACTTAACACGAGAAGTTATAATATGTAATTGGTTATTATTTTAAAGTTATATATATATCAAATATGTTACTTTCTACTTAATTTAACTTATTCAAACATTCTCACATAAAATTGTTTTTATTTTGAGAATCACTGATTTGAGACATTATGAATTGTGACCAATTATTTTTTAAAAATCACGTCAAAATGTTTTACTTTTTGCTTAATTAATATATCTTCTGTCGTATTCAAACATATTTATGTGAGATTGTTTTTTTAATTTGAGAATCTCTAACTTAACACTAGACATTACAAATTGTAATTGGCTATTATTTTAAACAGATATATATACCAAATATGTTACTTTTTACTTAATTTAACATATTCAAACATTCTCACATAAAATTGTTTTTATTTTGAGAATCACCGATTTGAGACGTTATGAATTATGACCAATTATTTTTTAAAAAATCACGTGAAAATGTTTTACTTTTTATTTAATTAATACATCTTCTGTCGTATTCAAACATATTTACGTGAAACTGTTTTTTTAATTTGAGAATCTCTAACTTAACACAAGATGTTACAAATTGTAATTGGTATTATTTTAAACAGATATATATACCAAATACGTTACTTTCTACTTAATTTAACTTATTCAAACATTTTCACGTGAAATTATTTGTAATTTGAGAATCACTAATTTGAGATGTTATGAACTGTGACCAATTATTTTCTTAAAGACCACGCGAAGATATTTCACTTTTTACTTAATTAATATATTTTTTGTCGTATTCAAATATATTCACATGAAATTGTTTTTTTAATTTAAAAATCTCTAACTTAACATGAGATGTTACAAATTGTAATTGATTATTATTTTAAGAATCACGTGAAATATTGTACTTTTTTTGTTTGATAATATATCTCTTATTAGATTTTAATGAAACCGTTTCATTAAATTTCAAAATATTTATCTTTAATATTAAATGTTATCATTTGTGTTATCCATTGTTTTAAATTTATATGATATGTTTTTTAATTTTATATAATTTCCTTTTACATGCGGAGTTTTGACATGTTATCATTAAAAAACTTTAAATTTTTTATGAAAAATATATAATTTTTGGATTTGAAAATATTTCAAATCTGTTTCTTATCTTGATAATTTTAGTTTGAGAATCTCTAACTCAATATGAGACATTGCAAATTGTGATTGATTACTATTTTAAAAATATATATACCAGATATGTTACTTTTTACTTACTTTAACTTACTCAAATATTTTCACATGAAATTAATTTTAATTTGAGAATCGCTAATTTCAGACGTTATGATTTGTAACAAATTATTTTCTTAAAGACCATGTGAAGATGATTTACTTTTTATTTAATTAATATATTTTTTGTCATATTGAAATATATTCATGTGAAACTATTTCTTTAATTTGAGTATCTCTAACTTAACACGAAATGTTACAAATTGTAATTGACTATTATTTTCAAGATATATATACCATATACGTTACTTTCTACTTAATTTAATTTATTCAAACATTTTCACGTGAAATTGTTTTTAATATGAGATTTGCTAATTTTAGTTGTTATGAATCATAACCAATTATTTTCTTAAAAACCATGTGAAGATGTTTTATTTTTTACTTAATTAATATATCTTTTGTCGTATACAAACATATTCATTTGAAACTATTTTTTTAATTTGAGAATTTCTAACTTAACAGGAGACGTTACAAATTGTAATTGGTTATTATTTTAAGAATCACGTGAAATGTTGTACTCTTTTTGTTTGATAATACATTTCTTATTGGATTTTAATGAAACTGTTTCATTAAATTTCAAAATATTTATCTTTAATATTAATATTATAATATGCATTATTTGTTGTTTTAAATTTATGTGATATGTTTTTTTAATTTTTATATCATTTCATTTTACACGCGAAGTTTTGACATGTTATCACTAAAAAAGCTCGAATTTCAAATGAAAAATATATAATATTTGGATTTGAAAATATTTCAATTCTATTTCTTATCTTGATAATTTTAGTTTGAGAATCTTCGACTCCACATAAGACGTTACAAATTGTGATTGGTTATTATTTTAAAAATATATATGCTAAATATGTTACTTTCTGACGTAGAACGTTTAGCAGATAATTTCTTAGAGCAAGTTGAGCATCAGAAGCCAAAACAAAAGCCCAAAAGTCATAAATGGGCATATTCATAATTTTAATATTTTTCTTGTTTACTTAAGAGTTCTACATAAGAATTATAGGTATAATAGAATTTTTCTTTTATTTAATTCACTTGTACTAGGACTTTAGGATAGTCATGTGCTAATTAGGAATTGAACATTTATTTTATTTAAATCTCTTGTTAATTACTTTAGTTGTAATAGACAACCAGAAGTAGAGCTTTATTAGGATTTGCGCCTATAACATTATAAATAAGACCCTTAGGCTTAATTATTTGACAATTAATGTTTTTGAATAATTGCATAATATTATATTTTCTTTCAAATTTTAAGTGTAAGTTTCTAGTTTAAAACTTGGTTATCAACCTTAAAGGCTTAGTCAAGTGTTAGTCTTTATTTTCACATTAACTTACTGCGTTAGTTGGTATCAAAGCGAGAAAAGCATCCTTATCTAATGGCAAGTGACCCAGTTATGGTAGGCAACGGATCTCATGGAGAAGATTAGGGAATTGAGACCTCGTGATCTACAGTGCAAGATCAAAGGGTGGCATTGAGAGCTTTAGAGCAGCGAATGGATCTCAGATTCTGACGTTTTGAACAACGCTTTGAAGAAATTGCAGATCGACTTCATGCTCTAGGCGAAAATGCCAACAAAAATCAGAATGACAAAAGGCCACGTATCAAAGACGATGTAACTCGCGGACAGCCTGTCGGCAAACTTGTTCCTACAAACGAATGTAGAAAACAAGTATACATGGAAGATTCAGATGAGAAAGATGATTATTTTGTAGAACCTGTGAGGTACGCTAGATATGGAAGGAATAATTATGGTGGTCGGGATACTCACGATTTCATAGTAAAGGTAGATATTCCTTACTTTAATGGGAGTTTAAATATTAAAGATTTTCTGGATTGGATTGCAAAAATAAATAGGTTTTTCGAATATATGGAAATTTCAGAAGGAAAAAGGGTGAGACTTGTCACTTGTAGATTAAAATTTGGGGCTTTTGCGTGGTGGGATAGGTTGTAGTCCATAAGGAATCATGAGGGGAAAGCACCAGTTAGAACCTGGTACAAGATGAAACAACTGTTACAAAAAGATTTGCTTCCTCCTGATTATGTGTCACAACTTGGAACTCCCATCAAGCCCGTGACAACCGCCGCGAAGCCTCGACAGACATTCTTCCCCCGAATGCCTTTTGAGACCTCGTAAGGCTTTTGTACCAGGTTTTCCATTCCTCTCTCTTTTTTTCTTTTTTTTTTAATAATAAAATAAAATAAAAATATTAATTAAAATAATCTATTTTAATGTAAAACAATATATATATATATATATATATTGTTGAAACATCAAAAATTAATTTTCTGCACATAAAAATAAAATAAGTTTATACATACTGTAATGTAGAAAACTGGAGTATGCAATTTAAATTACAATGACACGTGCGCCCCCAAATAACTGAGAAGGTTTAAGTCTATAACCTTACTTTCTAGGATGCAACTCCGAAATTTACTTCTTAATGCAATTGACAGTCTACTACCTATTCTGAGCCTGAAAAATGTATAGGAAGAAAGGGTGAGATTATAAAATCCTAGTGAGTAGACAGACATCATCAAAATAATCTAAAGCCGAGTAATAGAAACAATTAAAATAATTCATCCCAACCCATATAAATAATTGGATCCAATTACTCAACATGGCTTATGAACTTTTCAAAAACTTGGCCCTTGCCAAAAATCCATTCTCGGGGATACCCCACGAAGGCATCTTACCGAGACCGCCAAGGCTGTTTATTGTCACACACACAAACACATTTCACTTCTAACAACACAGCCGTTCCTCGACGTTGATTGAGTCTCAGTTTCACGTGTTGGTCAGCGTGAAGTGTACTCAAATCCTACCTCGAGAGTTATCCTTTGCGCCTCTCCAATGGAGGTAAGCTCAATAATTGGGAACCGTGCCCCTCTAATTAGGCTGGCCCACGGAACCCCCGTCACTGCAGTGCCCACTTTATAATCCACCAACCAATAAAATCACAATAGTATGACATGGCTCACTTAACAGATTCAAGGCAAATCAAAGCAGTTCACATATTTTTTAAATCATAAAAATAACCAGTCATACCCACATTTATCATAAGCCATTTAATGTAAAATCATGGATAAACAACACAATCATATTATAGGTCTCCAATTACTCTATTTTTGAAATCATTATTAAATTTTCAAAAATTTTATAAAATTATTTTATGAAATCTCATTTTCCCATAAAACACAATAATTTTCCAATTAAACCATTTTTCATAAAATCACACAATTAAATAAATCTACTCTAGATAATTAAGACAATAGTAAGTTTATTCACTGTACTAGGAGTAGATATACTCCTATTCTCGGTCCTCGGGTGTAGTCTTTTACCCTGTATCAGATAGCTCACCACCTATCCACAATACATAACACAAAAAATTCAATAATTTGTGTCAAATCAATATATATTATTTCAGGCTCTTATCCATGCGTATGCACTAGATAGGGTGTGAAATGTTTGGACAATCGCTTAATCACAGTGTCCGACCTAACTCGCCTATACACGGTGTAAATTTCTAAAATCTCCAATTCAACTCCAATTTCATCCATTTCAATTTCAATTATCTAATTATATCCACAATACCTCAATGACTGTGAATGTGGTCCAATTTATCAGTTCGGATCACAAATTACGCTTTTACCACTAGTGGGTAAAAATTTCAATTTTTTTTGCACCAAAAATTCCCATTTAATTTTCAACCTCATAATTCATCATTTTTTCATCTAATTCTCTTAAAATAAAGTCAACCTCATCCTCACACACCATTGGCTAGATTCGGCCTAGAGAAATTCATGGAGAAAATGAATATTTTTCTTGTTGTTTTACTCATAAACATGCTAAACTAACACTAAACACTAATATAGTTCAAAATCAAATTAATCTAACAACTTTCTCTCTCTAAACCCATATGATCAGATTTGAATCCATCATCAAAACACATAATTTAACCATGAAAAATAAGGAGAAATGCATGGAAATGATAAATCTTAAGCTAAGCTTGAAAAATCATACCTTTAAACACTTGATTCCTTGAAAAATCACACTTTTTCTTTGAATTTTCTCACTCTAGGGTTTGTTCTTATTTCTCTCTGTCTCCTGCTGGTTTTGGCTGACCCTCCCAATGAAGAATTCTGAAATTTTCAAGCCTTTTAATAAGCTTAATAAAATATTATTATTTTATTTACCTTTTGAATATTTTATTATTTTATTTTTTCTAGCCATCTTTTTGACTTTCTTTTTCTACCACTCAATCCTCTTCACTTATCCATGTCTTCCATGAAATTCTAGACTTTTCCAAAGTTTTGGTGGAGTAAATTTTTAAAAATTACACTTTTACCCCCGTAAAGTGAAAAATTACATTTTTATCCCAAAAACTGAAAAATTGCCCATAGACATATTTTTCATCCATTATACTCATACCATTCTCCAATTTGTCAAATGTGATATAAATTCTCTCAAAATCTCAAATTTTGTCCGCGGATGGAAAAATTACGATTTTGCCCCTAGATAGTGAAAATTCCTGTTTGACTCCGAATTGATCCTCGAACTCCGAATTACCATTTTGAGTCATCCCTGAACTGTGAAACTTTTAATTTTACCTTAAAATTCCTATTTGAACTAATTCGAAGCTTAATAGACTCAATGGTACCATTAGGGGCAATATCGTCTTTTAAGGATTTTTTGAACTTCCTAAATATACAAACATTCTATTGAGCATGTGAATGACATTATAATTATTTTACAAAGCAAGGTTTGACATTATGAGCAGATTTTATTCTAGCAATATTAGAGGTGCTATCAAGGTCAGAAAACTATACATGAGTATACTGCAAAATTTATAAGAGTGGCTGAAAAGAATGACTTGGGGGAGGCCGAAGGGCAACAAGTTGCTAGGTATCTGGAGAGGTTGAAGCCAGTTATTAGAGACAAGATAGGGGTACAAGTATTACGAACTTTATCAGAAGCATGAAATATTGCTTTAAAGGCTAAACTGATGTTGTAGGAAAAGAACAGAGTTGATTATTCTAGCAAGAATTACAGCGGGGATAATGATAGAACATCCAACGACAAGAATAAATCAGTTCTTGATAGTTCTACATGCAATGACTAGTACAAGGAAGAGAATGTGGTTGGAAATAGAAAGTGACAGATGTAAAAGATGGGCAAAAAGCTACAAATCCCTATGTTATACCAATCCCAAAGAAATGTTTTAAATGCAATCAACCTAGTCACAGATCTAGTGATTGTCTTCTCAAAAAAGCAGTCCATGTGATTGAGCGAGAAGAAGAGGATGATGAGATTTGTTATGGTCTAGATGGGGATAATAACGAGTATGAGGATGATGATGATGGCTAGAACTATGTGCTGAGAAGAATGATGTTGTCTCCAAAATAGGAAGATAATACTAAAAGACATCAATTATTTCGAACCATGTGCATTATCACTAACCACTGATTTGATGTGATTATTGATTGTGGTAGTTGGGAGAATATTATTGGTAAAGATGCTGTGAAAAGTTTAGGTCTTAAAGCAAAGAAACACCCTAATCCACACACTATTGGCTGGATTAAGGCAGCAAAAAGTTTCATGTAACAAAACGGTGTAAAGTACCTTTTTTCACTAGTAAATACAAAGATGAGGTATATTTTGATATTGTGGATATGGATGCTTGTCACTTGTTATTGGGTAGACCTTGGCAGTTTGATATTGCAACACAACGTGATGGAAAAGAAAACACCTATAAATTGGATAAGGATGGTATAAAGTTTACTTTATTGCTAAAAAAAGGAAGTGTCAAAACCAAAGCTTCTAAGTTAGAGAGGCGAACTTTCTTTACCTTTACTCGTTCAGGGAATGAGATAGAGAATGCTTTCAAGGAGTCAAAAGAGGTGAGTCAAAAGAGGTGCATACTTTGGTTATGAAACAAGTGTTGTTAATTGAAGAGGATTAGAAAATAGTAAAGCATGCAGAAACAATCAAACCGTTATTCAAAGAATTCAGTAAGGTGATGCCAGAAGATTTACCTAACGGATTACCACCCATGAGAGATTTTCAACACCATATTGATCTGATTCCTAGTGCTAGACACAATGACAATGTATATGTTGTGGATTTGTCATATATAATGGGAATTTTCGAAACATTTAATGTGGAGGATATTTACCCATTTCTTTCATTGGATGAACCCTTGTATCCAGATATACCAATTAACTCGAGGTCGAGTCTTTTGCAAGTGGAGGGGACTGATGTAGAACGTCTAATAGATAATTTCTTAGAGCAAGTTGAGTGTCATAAGCCAAAACAAAAGCTTCTTGTTTAGTTAGGAGTGCGACATAAAAATTATAGGTATAATAAAATTTTCCTTTTATTTAATTTACTTGTACTAGGACTTTAAGATAGTCATGTTCTAATTAGGAATAGAACATTTATTTTATTTAAATCTCTTATTAATTACTCTAGTTGTACTAGACAACCAAAAATAGAGTTTTATTAGGACTTGGGCATGTAACACTATAAATAGAACCCTTAGGCTTAGTTATTAGACAATTAATCGTTTTGAGTTATTGAATAATATTATATTTTCTTTCAAATTTTGAGAGTAAGTTTCTAGTTTGAAACTTGGTTATCAACCTTAAAAGTTCAGTCAAGTGCTAGTCTTTATTTTCATGCTAACTCGCTGCGTCACTTTCTAATTAATTTAGCTTATTCAAACATTTTCATATGAAATTGCTGTTAATTTCATAATCTTTTACTTAACTTGAGACGTTACAAATTGTGATTGATTATTATTTTAAAGATGTGTATGCCAAATATGTTAATTTTTACCTAATTTAATTTATTCAAATATTTTCACATGAAATTGTTTTTAATTTGAGAGTCGTTAATTTGAAACGTTATGAATTGTGACTAATTATTTTCTTACAACGACATGAAGATGTTTTACTTTTTTCTTATTTTTTTTAAGAAAAAAAGACTTCTTTGAACTCAAAGCTCCTATTAGTCATAAAATCTGCTAACCTATTGCCTCCTCTATAAATATGGCAAATCTTAACCTGCCATTGACGAGTAAGTAAACTACGTATTGCATTAATCAAATCGGAGTCAGAGCAAGGATGAGATCTGTTTGAAGTTATGGCCCAAGTCACAAGCTGATTATCCACTTAACAATAATTTTACGAAAGCCCAACTCCAATGCCAAATTTAGTCCCCTATAAACTCTGCATAGCTTAGCTCGATATGCTATACACACACCTAAGCAAGCTGCATAACCACCACGCCATTCAACGTATGAGTCCCTTAATACACCACCAACAGTAACTTGACCAATAGAACGTCTATATGCACCATCAAAACTCTGTGTAATCCAACCTTCTGGAAGGGAAGACCATCCAATAAGCACTTCCTCCCTTCTGAAAATAGTCGAACCAATACCTCCCCAGGATATTAATGATGAATGATGTATCTTCGTGGCGAAGCTATTTATTAGGTTCATGCATCCCTCTAAAGATAAAACTGTCTTCAAAAACAAAAGCATTCCCCTCCATTTCCATAAAAACCAACAAACAACTCCAAAAAGATTGTCCCAAGGAATATTATTAACCCATAACTTCCTGTTACTCAGATTGAAAATCATCCAATCAAAAGTATTAGGAATAAAGAAACTGACCAAAATCACTTTGAGGCAATACTCCAAGACAAACCGATTTTGCTATAAGATAATCACGCAAAACATGCAATACAAATTCTTCTTCAACTCGACATTAAGGGTAAGTCATCACATTCACCATATGTCTTCAAGCTCTTTCCTTGTTAGTCAGTAAACGTTCTTGCAGACATTGAAAGAGGAATGTTCTTAGTCTCTGAGGGTTGTTCCACTACCATGCCAGTTTCCATACCCCACTATTTATCCCCCCATCAAATGGTAAAACTCCTCTTAACATCTCATAGGCAGACGTTATCGTGAATTTCCCAAAAGGTGAAACAGCCCAATACGGTTCATCTGGCCTCATCAAAGAAATAAGTGGCAGAGAGTTTAATAATAAATCCAATTCCACTGTAGGCAATAACCTTGTTGACCAACTCAAATCCCACTATCCATTCGACAGTACAAATTTCCTTGCACAACTATTGTCCACCAAGTCTATTCCCATCGAATTGGCCACCTCCCTCAAGGGACGTTCTCCAAGCCAAACATCATGCCAAAACCTTACCACGCATTTGTCACCAACTGACCAATGTACATGGGTTTTGTTGTGTAAAAGTAGTGTTGATGACATCAAGTTAGGGTTTCAAGCAAGTGCAGATACATTTTGCTTCTTCGGCGGATTGGTTATAGCATCTGTGCAATATATTGGAGAAGACTGAGTTAAAAGACTTTGTGGGAGTTTATGGGCCATATGGAAGGCGTGGAATTTGCTGAATTTTTTAAGTTAAAGTTTGGATCCTGTGCAGGTAGTACAAATGAGATGCGATATGATTAAGCAATACAGAGATGCTAACATAGAAAGTGACTGAGGGATCTCCTTGAAACTAGATAGGAAAGTCTTTTGATGTCAACCATGCTGCTCAAACTAAATGTGGATTTAGCGATATTCATGGATGATAGTGTAAAAAGGGTTTATGCAAGTTTCATAGTTCAAAACTCAAATGCTGAACTATCTCTTGCAGGTGTGAGCAAATTTTTATATGGTGCCAGCGTTGAGGAAGCTGATTTAAAGGCATTAGCCTGGGCTTTAATGTGCTGTTATAAGAAAAAGTTGGTGATTACTGAGATCAAAATGGATTTTCAAAGTGTAATAGGATTGGTTAAAGGTAAAACATTCTCTAGTGCACTCGGAATTTTTTCCTTACCTATGATTTTTATCTCATTGGGTTATTCCATAGGAAGGTTTTTTTTTTTTTTTTGAAAAGTCCATAACAAGGTTTTTAATGAGGCTCTTTGGTTTTGAAGGGGACTTAGAATGAGTTGATTATGATGAGTGGATATTGATGTATATATTATGGTCACAAAATATATATATATATCTTTTGTTGTATTCAAACGTATATACATGAAACTGTTTTTTTAATTTGAGAATCTCTAACTTAACACAAATGTTACAAATTGTAATTGGTTATTATTTTAAATATATATACCAGATACGTTCTTTCTACTTAATTTAACTTATTCAAACATTTTCATGTGAAATTGTTTTTAATTTGAGAATTGCTAATTTGAGATGTTATGAATTGTGACTAATTATTTTCTTCAAAATCAAGTGAGATGCTTTACTTTTTATTTAATTAATATATCTTTTGTCGTATTCAAACATATTCACGTGAAACTGTTTCTTTAGTTTGAGAATCTCTAATTTAACACGAGACGTTACTAATTATAATTGATTATTATTTTAAAAATATATATACCAAATATATTACTTTCTACTTAATTTAACTTATTCAAACATATTCATGTGAAATTGTTTTTAATTTGAAAATTACTAATTTGAGACGTTATGAATTGTGATCAATTATTTTCTTAAAGACCACGTAAAAAGATTTTACTTAATTAATATATCTTTTCTCATATTCAAACATATTCACATGAAACTGTTTTTTTAATTTAAGAATCTCTTAATTAACACGAGACGTTACAAATTGTAATTGATTATTATTTTAAATATATATGTCAGATACGTTCTTTCTACTTAATTTAACTTATTCAAGCATTTTCACGTGAAATTGTTTTTAATTTGAAAATCGCTAATTTGAGACGTTATGAATTGTGACCAATTATTTTCTTTAAAACCACGTGAATATGTTTTACTTTTTACTTAATTAATATATTTTGTCATATTCAAACATATTCACGTGAAATTATTTTTATAATTTGAGAATCTCTAACTTAATATGAGACGTTATAAAATGCAATTGGTTATTATTTTAAAGATATATATCAGATACATTAGTTTCTACTTAATTTAACTTATTTAAACATTTTCATGTGAAATTATTTGTAATTTGAGAATCGTTAATTTGAGACGATACGAATTGTAACCAATTATTTTTTAAAAGATCACGTGAAGATGTTTTATTTTTTACTTAATTAATATATTTTTTGGCGTATTTAAATATATTCACGTAAAACTGTGTTTTTAATTTGAGAATCTCTAACTTAACACGAGACGTTATAAATTATAATTGATTATTATTTTAAGAATCACGTAAAATGTTTTTGTTGGATAATACATCTCATATTAAATTTTAATGAAACCGTTTCAATAAATTCCAAAACATTTAAATGTGATTTTAAATGTTAAAAAAAGCACCTAGTAACGTTTCAAATTCTTGTGATATGTTTAATTTAATTATTATTTATTTATTTTACAAATAGAATTTTGACACGTCTTTTTTAAGACAATAAATGTCACGTGAAAAATGTATAATTTTAAATTTAAAAATATTTCAATTCCGTCTCTTACCTCAATAATGTCACCAAATGGCCTATAAATTCAATCATGACCTCGCAATTGAATCATGAACAAAGCTTAGAAATCCTTTTGTCAAAGATGGAAGATAATTTAGATCCTGATATAGAATCAGATTGTCTTTCATCATCTTCTTCTCTCAAAGAAATTGTTTGCCAATGGAGACAGCAAATGCTAAGAAATTCTCTTGGTCATTCTCCTTTCTTGGTATCAAGGTAATCTCATAAACACACACTTCTACTTTATTTCTTCCTAGAAATATCTGCTGGAGGAGTCTAGCATGTAACATCTATTATCAGAACGAGTCATATTTTCACTCCAAATCTGATATAATTTTCTTGTTTTCAATTTGTGTAGGCATTTGAGCCAATATCGAAAAAGACTAATAAGCAAAATGGCCAGTAGATGTTCCTTGACATGGTGAGCAGCATCAGATTAATGGTGATCTGTTGAAAGAAGCTAGGGACTAGTTGTTCGCTACCCAGTGGCTGAAAGGATCCATCAGGCTCTTGGAAGAAACAAGTGGAGTGTAATTACACGCATGGCAGAGGCAGTTCCCTCCAGTGCTACAACTTCTTCTATGGGTGTCACCCTGAGACCTTTCCCAGGTTTGGGTTCAGACTCCATATGCAGTTGTGACAAAGAGGGTGCATTTACATTCAGCTTGAGGCTTCCTTGAATAACCTGGAGGGATTCATCAAGCACAGTAGGAAAGCAAGGAGATGGTGTACGATGTACATCCTCAGGATCTAGCCATCCGCTGATCACCATATTTTCGCTGTTCATCAACCAAGGAACTCTGGCCATTTTGGTATGTGCTTCAGGTAATGAATTTGATCCATCCCTTCCTTTTATTTAAGCCCCCGTTAACCATTTACATGCCATTAGAACAAGTGGAGATATCTAATAAACAAATAAATCTGTTCTTTTGCTTTTCCTTTTTGCATGCATCTGTAATAATGACAATGGCTCAGACAAATAGTTTTCATTGCTTGCATTATAGTCACAGATAGGTGGCATCACTTTGTCTTTGAACTACTGGTTTTGTTTTCAATTAATGTAAATGAATAATTCAATTTTTGGCAACCATTTCCTTCAGAGGAGTGGAAATCCTTTTAAAGTAAATGGGAATAGACATTCAGGCCTAAGTTCATGTTCCTTGGGATACCTACACAGGTTTAAATCGATTGAATGCGTCTGTCGGCCATCAGACATACAAGCATTCATGGCAGCATTGACATGTTTATGCCCATTCAGGCCTCCATATGATTAACTTTATAGAGCACACAAAGAAATTGATAGCTTTATCGAATAGATCAATTGGAAAAATAAGCTATTTTTGAACTTGTTAGCCAATTTACAAAAAAATTGCTGACTTCTTCTGCCCCCCTGTTCTTACAGAGGTGTCTCGGATGTCATGATTGGATTGTAGACATCCTTTCTACAAAGGTGTCATAATTGTTGTCTCGATCCAACATGCTTATCCGGACATACTTAGGGCTAACCCCAAAGTGCTTGCCACCCCTCGTCAAGATCTTCTTGCCTCGAAGGAAGCTTTCGCAGTCTTCAATCTCTCCTTCGCACTTCACCCATGCGAAAGCTGCAAAGGAGAAAATTCAGGTAAGTTTAGTCTCAGGTGGTGTATGTATAGCCAAGAAAACTTTGATCCATGGAAATTGATGAAAAAAAATCTTTTTTTTTTTTTTGCCTTGTTCTCACCAGGTTGAGGCTCGAAGACCCTATTGAGAAAGTTGCAGAACTGGGGGGGAAAGTCAGGCACGCTAAATAGGCCACTCTGATGCACTGCCTCTCTCAATTGCTTCCACCTCTTGGCCATAAGGTGATAGCTGAACTCGAAGAAGGAATCACCTTCTTCATCTGATCTTTCACAGCTGTCAGAGATAACCTTCAAAACTGTGGCTGCTCTGAGCTGTGAATCCTTTGAGACGCCAATGGTATTAAGCTCTATGTATTTTGTCATTCTTTTTGCAACGTCTTCATCTTTTACAAGTGCCCACCTGAAAGATGCAGAAGTGAGAAAATGACCAGCATCACTTGCAAAGAAAATGACTTAACCAGGTAAAATATGATCAACTTACCCAATGCGCATCCCAGCGTGACCGGTGCTCTTTGAGACAGTGAATAGCATCAGGTCATAGTTGGCCGGAGAGGATATTGGCGTGTATTGTGGCCAGTAATAGGCAAGATCATGTATCAATATCCCCTCACTCCTGTTTACAATAGAGTGCCTAACGAAGCCATCAGGATTGTTGGGGGAGGTAACAAGTTCTATGTAAGGGCCATTTTTGCTAAAGCTCCGGGCATCACCGGCCCATTTGTAAAGCCCGGACCTGAGGCAGTCAGTAATCACAGGGTAGGACTGCAAGTAATCAAACGAAACTGAAGTCAAATGAAAATATCTCAAAAGCTCTCAGCAAGCAGCAGATACATGTATCTGATGAAACATGATCCAAATTTTGGGAAAGAGTGCTTGTCCTTGTCTAAATTCAAAGTATGTAAGAATCTTTCAATTTCATATTTGGTACGATGAATAATTGGCTGTAATATTCTATGGGAAGGAGAGTGATGCAGGAAGACAGGAAGGCAAAATGTTTTAATGAAAAGATCTCACCACTGGATACTGAAATGCAAGATATAGACAAGCAGGGGACAGGAAATATTAATCTAGTATAAATTTTTTCTGCAAGCTTGCAGAGCAGCCCGACATTATTAAACATTAACTTCCATGCCAAGAAATTTCAATAAAGGAAGCATTTATCGATCTACCATGATTAGTGGTTAATTAAAACCAGCATGGAGCTGATTTGCAGAATGCTTTAAAAATACATGTTTCAGTTCCTCCAGGATCAAGCTCGAGGAGATGAAACTGACAGTATTGAAAGTTGAAATTAAACAAAAAGAAAATCAAGGTTTAGATATTACTCTTACAGAATAGTAAGGGGCTGCTGAAACCACACTAACGGGTTCTGCCTCGGTTTTGAGGGACAGCGCATACAGGGCAGCTTGGAAGAGTTGCGTTGAACCCGTTCCAACAACAATGTGCCGATTCTCAGTGACTGCATTGCCCACTACTTTATGCAATCGGACAACTTGCTTCGCAAATTCAGGCTCTAGGAACCAGCACAGGCTTGTGGGATCAGAAAAGTAGCTCATGAACTGCCATCCAGGAATAACAATGGTGGTCTCATCCCCCTTCTTTTGCCAATAGTTTTCGTACATAGTCGGATCCCCACTGCATTGAGCAAAATAAAATATATATTTTTTAACTTCCAAGTACTATTGCGGGATCATCCTAGATTTATCATAATCTCAAGTCAAACAACAAGAAATCATTACAAGTAGTAGTATCAGTTCACACTAGTATTGAAAAAACTGTTGATGCATGTGAAGAATGATCCTGTGAACAAATTTCATCCAGGGTGATTTTTTTTAAATAAAAAAACCAACAGATGTTGTGCTAAGTGGCAGTAACAAGTAACAAATTTGGTGCCAACATTCCACTAAGAATACATATAAGGTGAAACTGTTAAAAAACAGTATAGGATAGTGGTAAAATAGTGGGATAGAAAGTGCTATCTGACATCAGGCTGCCATTTGGGAATCTAAAAATGCATGGAGGTAGGTATGGGGGGAGAGGCAAGCAGTGGGGGGGGTCCATCTCATCAGCAGATCAATGATTACATGTGTATGCATGGCTCGCATCAGATGGACACATAGAATGTGTGATGTGGTAAAGGCAAAGACCAAGAGATGACTTCATTATTGGCACACATCTAAAATAGGACCCACCTTCAAGGTGCTCAGATCCAGACAACCCCACATTTGCATTTTCAGTCCACCAGAAAGAGGAGCTTAAAAAGTAATTAACAATTTAGGCGGCCAAGGTGGTTTTTAAAGATCACTGAGGCAAAGGCAAAGCCCAAAGGCAGGCAAGCTAAGTCTCTTAGATCTAGCCAAAGGCCAGAAAGAGGCTGCATGCAGTGTGCCCAAGGACCAAGGTCACTCACATGGCCCCCACAAACACAGACATGCATCTACTTCCAAGCCTATAGTGCCTCGTGCTATTATGCACCTTCGGGGAATCCCACTTGCTGCAAACTGAAAGTTGAAAACCCAAATTTTTTTCCTTTTTCTTTTTTCATTTGTGCAATTTGAGAGGTCCACAAACTGTAAGGTGGCAGAATGATGATTCTGTGGTCAAAATGTCAAGTGTGCACCACCACCCATGTTGCAATTTGTTTTAGCCTCTCTCTCTCTCTCTCTCTCTCTCTCTCTCTCTCATAGCACACTCACTTACTAACTCACTCATTCAATTTGGGAACAGAGAGATGACAAAAGCAGTCATCAATTAGCCAGACAGGGCACCCTAGCTCTCAACATGCACCATGGAAAATCCCAAAAAACTCAACACATGGAGCTGTCTTTGTCTACCGTGGTGCCAAATGAATTACCTCAGCATAGCAACAAGCTGAGTACTGGGAAAAGTTGAAAAAACAACCCTTAGCCCACGTTAAGGAATAGGAATCCAAGCAGCACTAAGAAGAATCAGCACAATAAAATAAACTTCAAAACCAAAAGAAACAAAGAAAAAGAAACTGAGCAAGCATTTATAGGATATTACACTGACAGCCATCATTGACTCTTTTGGGATGCAAAATCACCGGTTACCTGCGTGCCTCTTGTCATGAAATGACCTTGTTGTCATGTATTAAGAATTAAGCTAAGCCAAATTGTTGCTAAAATTGTTAATATTTTGCACTGCCAGAAATGTTAAACAGGCAAAGGGAGACTAATGTACAAGAGGACAAATTAACAAGAAACAGAGTGATCAAATGAAAAAGAAAAACACTTACTGATCAAGATTGATAACTCTATCTTGGTCACCTTGAGCCATCGTAAGAGGAGAAGAGGAGGAGGAGGAAACAGAGGAAGAGAGACGTGCTCTCTTGCTGGCATGCGCCTCTTCCTGAGGTCCATTCTGCTTCTCAAAAAAGAAGCCATTAAAGCTCCCATTTTGAGAATCATGTAAGACCAAGACCCTCAAAACTAAGCTCACATTCAGAGCCAGTGACAATACCAGCAAGTTCCTCACTGAGAAAACACTCAAAAACTTTGCCATCTCTCTCAACGAAAACTGCAACATGAAAACAGAGGACTTGAAGCAACAGAGAAAAGAAACAGAGAGCTATGAAGTGAAGTGTGAGGAACTGACAAAGCAAGAGGGGTGATTTATAGTAAAACCGAGAAGATGAAAACAAAAGTATGGATTGACAAATGGATGGTGAGAACTAAAATAATACCCCAAAAAAATTGTGGGTGGGGAGTTACAGAGTAATTGATTGAACAAGGTTCAAGGCAACTCTGACAAACATAAAAAATTAGTAAGATTTTGGACGATTTTGAGAGATGGTTTTGAAGTTTTGGCTGGACCTTTGAAACCCTTTCTCAAGAGTCCTTTCTTGTGCATGAAAATGAAGTAGCTGAATTGGAATTTGCTTCTACAGTATTAAAGATTTCAAGAAAAAAGAAAAAATTTCAAGTGACTAAAACATCAAAAAATAAATAAATAAATAAATATATATATATATATATATATATATATATATATATATATATCAATACATTGGTATTTATTGTCTTCTTGAGAGAACCAAAACATGCAAGATTTGGGAAAAAAAAATAGATTCAAAGAGAACCATGTAACTGCAGGGTGTACAGGAAGAACTCCCCGGCAAATAGTTTCGGATGAGATTTTCTCCGGAATCGAGAAATCCCACTATACCATTTTTTTTCCTGGAAAAATCCCAGTTTTTTTTTTTGTTAAATCCCAGATCTCGAAAACAATAGGAGGGCACTAACAAGTGTAGATTCACTGTTCCATAAATTGATGTAGAGTGGGCTATATAGAAGTACGAGAGAGATAAAAAAAAGTTGGTGGGGGGAAGTGCTCTGTTTTAAGAAGAGAAAAGCTGCTTTCACTTCATCTCCTCTGTTTTTTTCATTTCCAGGCAGCTTTTTTCCTTTATGACTATCTTTTGCTTTTCAACTCCTTTGATCTTTTCTTTATGGGATTTGCCTTTAATTTTTTTAAAATGCTGTCAAATTGTTTTTGAGTTGTAAAATAACTGGAGTTTTAGATTTGGACTGATATCTATAAGATAGTGTTTGATTAGCTGGTTCTCGAGAGAGGCAAAAAGAGTTTCTTTTACTTGGTTTTTTCCTTTTGTTTGTCAGATTTTGTGGAAGCTTCTGCTTTTAAGTTTTAAGCTTTTTGATTTATTTTCCAATTCCTATCCTCTTTTCCCAAGAATGAATAAAGTTTCTTTAAAATTCCCAAGAAAATGTTTTTTTCTAGGTTTTGTTTCACAATTTTAATGTCTTGTACTCAAAAAAAGGTTGGGGATTTTGGGATGTTTGGAAGAAAATGCATTACTAATTCAACAAAAAGTCTAAAAACATTACACATGGATGTCTCCTCTTTGATTTGAAGAAGATATTGACATTGACAAAAACTATGATGGTGATATTCAAGAATTATACTTTCCAAACAAAAATTACACAATAACAAATTGTGCGAGAAAATATTGAAGATCGAATATTCGAAAAATCAAATCTCGTTAAAATGTTGTTTTATGATCAAATTCTCAATAGTCATCGGATTTAATATGATTTGTATATAGACACAATAAGTAAACGACAAATACAATAAAAATAATATTTTTATAACGATAATAATAAATAATAATGATAATAAATATAACAGTATCGATAAATGTTTTTCTATAACGAATTGTAAAATAACAACAATAAATACTTTTTTAAAACGGTTCGTAACAACAGCAGTAGCTCGATCGTAAATATTCTTTTACATTTGTAAAGTATGCCTAGATATTTCTCTCCTAACTAGTTTTAATTTCCAAAAATTAGCTTATTTTTGGAAACCCTATTTCCAAATTTTACATAATAACAAATCGCAAGAGGAAATATTAAAGATTGAATATTCTAAAAACCAAATCTCGTTAAAAAGTTGTTTTATGATCGAATTCTCAATAGTCAATGGATTCAATTCGATTCGCATATAGACACAATAAGCAAACAACAAATACTCTAAGGATAATATTTTTGTAACGATATTAACGAATTATAACGATAATAAGTGTTTATTTTTGCGATAAATCATAATAATATTAATAAATATTTTTTTATAACGAATTGCAAAAAAATGACAATAAATACTGCTTTTTTTTAAAAAAAAAAAAAAAGATTCGTAACAACCTTAGCTTGATCATAAACATTTTTTTACATTTGAAATATAAATTTTTTGATTTGAAGGTAAGATGTAGTTATCATTAAAGTAAATCCCTATCTACTATTTGAAGAATCCATCCACAAATCAATGAATAACATAAATTTGTTTTTATCTTTTAACAAGTAAGATGAGCATTAAACAACATTTGGTCTTTGTTCCTTTCTTTTGCCTATTGTTGTATAGGCCTTTGTTAAAAGGGTATAAATTTGAAAGTGAAACCCCCATGATCCCATAAGGTAATTCACTGTAAAAAAAATTTGTACGCATGTATATTTATTTTCTTGATTTGATTTAATATTTAAAAAGTTTTGTCAGTGAGACTGCAAAATAGAAAAAGAGTCCTTTCCTTCCTCAATTGTTGGGTAGGAGTTGTCTCCATCTCAGCATTGTTTCACTCCTTCAAAATCTAGAAGAAGGAAATAAAGAAGAAAGAGCTCAAACACCTAAATTCCTAGTGTACAATATAGCTTGGACGTCTAGCCTGGGTCTAAGGGTCCACAAAATCAGCACTGTGGAAAACGAAAACCGGGACCAGATTGAGACTGCTGTAATTTTGTAATAATGGGTGTTTTTATCAGGAGCAAAGTCATGGCAGTCTCATTCTCCATGGACCATCCACAGCCAGGATCCCAACAGGATATGAAGAAAAGCAAACCTTCTCCCTCCAAGTCCACAAGGTTGCAAGGGCTACTCTGACTGCATTCAAGTCTGGTCATTGTCTATGCCCCAAGCAGAAGAAAAGAAAAAAAAAAAAAGGGGTCCTCTGCTTGGTCTAGTCTAGCCTAGGAATGGAAATCTAGGCCTCTTCAAAGCTTTGAGCTGCACCAATTAAGGAGATGGTCCTTCTCAACTTGTAAAAGTGGACATACCAATCATAATAATCTTGCTGAAGCGGGTCGTTTTGTCTTCTAATGAACTTCTTTTTAGTGGGTAAATGACACGTGGATACATGCATCTGGGCTCTTCATCTCTCCTTCAAATCACCCCCCACCAGCAGAATCCAGTTCTTCAAAGCCCAATCTCAGGCTTAGATCTTCCATTTAGATTGCAAAGTACCAATTCCTGAAGCAAAGAACATGGCACCTTCATGTAATTATCTTTTCAAGATAAATCTATCAGCTAGACAGCTACCTAATCAAGATCATTCAAAATTTTCAATCTAATCTTTAAGTTGCAAACAGTTTTTAAACTCCCCTGAAAATGGGGGGATCTAAATAACATGATAACCTAAAGAAGTGAAATTTTGAGGTTCCTCAGCACTTTGCCCAAGTCAAATCTGCATGAAATGGACAAGAGAGCTTCCAGATCATGTGCAGAAATGGGTACTTACAAAGACTACACAAAGTAACACAAGATATTTTCCCTCCTTTATTCAAAGTGACGGGCTTCCACTCAGTTGCACTTTCTCACCTTTAATCAAGCCATGATCCGTGGTTGTGCAAAGACCTTAGAATGACTCTTTATCATATAGTTATTACACAAGGATAAAACATGTTTATCGTGATTCATTACAAGCATGGTGATGAGATCATTGTACAATGCCTTTTTGAGTGGTGTAAACATCTCAAGCATGCGCTTATGTCGTGGCACAGGCAGAGAGGCATTCAGTTCTATAGTTAACCAATGCCTCGAGACAGAATTGAGTTAAAAAGTTTATGTTCTTGGTTTCTTCCGCAAGAGATAAACAGCAGATATAAATTTTAGTCAATACAAGGAATAGACAGAAGCAAGAAACTGCTGAGGGAATCAAGCAGTATTCACATTTATATTATACAGTGCCTGATCCACAATGCAACTGAAATGGAATGGTGTAAATACAGGAACATATAATTTTATCTTCTATATGGAACAATCAAACCAAGCACTGGAACCAACATACTACTTCACTCGCAAACGCTACCACTCTGAGATCATACATCCTGGCTGTTCATCAATTTATCCAGCACCACATTAAGGTCAACTGACTGCCCATTTGCTGTCAGTTTCCTCACTGTTGCTCTCACTAAATCTCTACGGAAACCCATTGCTACAACTTTGTCAATGACATCGTCAACTCGTATTCTGTTTCCACTCTCACTAGAATTTGATCCACTATCCACGCTAGAGGCAGTTGGAAGTGCATATGGTAATATCTTAGCAGTTGGCAATCGTGAGTAGCTGTTTCCAGCACCCACTACAGAAGATGGTGAGAGTTGGGAGGGTTTTGTGGGTGAACCATTGTAACCGGAAGAAGATGCACCATAAGGATATTGATTGTTCAAATTATGAATCCTCTGTGGTTGTGAATACCCAGAAGGCAACTCTTTATAAGGATTGTTGGCGGATTGATCTTGAATCTGCTGCTTAGAACTCACAAAATATTCATATGCAGGTGGCACAGAGGATTTGTGGATACTTTGAGATGGCAAACAAGGAACATCTTTGGGTTGATAGCCTAATGGAAGATTGGCATGAGTATTAACCGTATTGATAAGTGGATGCTGTTGTTGTAGCTGAGACAACTGTGGAATTGGTGAAAGTTGAGGTGGTGGTTGATAAGGTTGAGTTAGTGCTGGAATCGGTTGCTGCATCTGCTGATCTAATGGTGCAAGGTATTGCTGATGAGTGGTATCTGGAGTCAGCATAGGCAGTGGATAGTTAGATTGAGAGTGCGGAATACAAGGGAAAGCACCAGGAGGTAATTGGGTTGGAAGTTGTGGAGGTGTTGCTGCTTCATGGCTTGATTGGGTATTCTGCTGAAGAAGGTTTTGAGCAGCACCAGAAGGGAGAGGAGAAAGCTGTTGTGGGCAAGTAACTGAAACTTGTAGCTGGGATTGCTGGGGAACAGATGATGACAATTCTTGAGCTGAACCGACCCGAGTAGCACTGCTTTGGTAAACTTTGGACAGTGTAAGCTTAGCAAGCTGCAGCTTAGCCTCTGCGATCTCATGCTTATCTCTCAGGTCATGAATACCACCACGAACCTGCAAAATACCATACACAAAGTTGCACTCAGCATGTTTAAGATGCCCTTTGCTTCAGCATACTTATTTCCCAAACCAGATTTTTAACCACAGTCATTGCAAATTATCACCATTCAGAAAAATATCTACTGAGATTCACTTGAACTTAAAATGCATATGTGGTAGCAGATACAATACAATAGTAGGCCAACAAAAAGAGAAATACAGCTGAACAAAATTTTTTTAAGAGAAAGACTCTGGTTGTTAAATTGAGTACTTTTGATGTCCTAGAAGTGTTTAATAATAGCCAAAAGTCAAAGAGAAAAATAAAATAACCTATTGTAGGTCTTTAACTTACACACACAGAATTGAAGCATAATGCAATTTCCATTGCAGCAAAATGTATGCCTATTGACTTTGGCTTAGGAGGTAGATGGGTTGAGTAAAACACTTTTGCTGAGGGTTAAAAAGAGCAGCGCCTTGTTTGCCCCATAAAAAATGACTGAGGTTACCACCTTGTACGCAATGATTAAAAAAGCTTCAAAGTCTAAGGTAAAAAATATGTCCAAATTTAAACTAATTTCAATTTCTTGACTCCTAATACAGGAGATAAAGACTAAGAAAAAAATTGAGTTATCTCAAAATTGAGATTGTAACCCAGTTTAGATAACTTGTCCGCCAAAGCTTCAACAAGCACAAGCTAATGATCTACACCATCAAAATACCATTAATGATGGATGGATAAACATTGATGCTTAGTATTGTACCAGTGAGAGCAAACTGCTGTACCAGCTATTCTAGATTTCAGAGGTTCCGGATGAGTATTGTACAGTCATTGATGCTTAGTGGTATAAATTAAAGAGAGGCAGAAACAATCAACTCCTAGTGCTGATGGTTAATCTAGGTGCTTGAAACTCCAACAACGAGATGAACCAAGACAGGGAATAAAAGAGTTTAACATGGGGAAATTGGAAGTTGTTGTAGAGTGGTGAATGCAAATCCTATAACTAAGCTATCTAGCATCAAGTTTCAAGTCTAAAGCTTAAGAAATTAAGCTTTAGAAACTGAATCTCTGACCCTGTCTATATTTGCAGCAATTACTAAAACATATCATTGAACCAAAAAAAAAAATCATAAATCCACCATTTTTGGCACCTCTAGCAGCTAAATTTTATCATTATGTTTATAATATAAAACTGGTTAAATTCTTAATTTTTAGTTCAAGCAACAGCTTTTACTGAAAAAAATGGCAAATAGCCAAAGAAACAATCAAATTACAAATCAAAATAAACAAGAAATGATGAAGAGTACCTCTCCTAAAACATTCCCTAGCTCCCTAATCTTCCCCTCAACCCTTCCATGGTTAAATTCAACGGAACCCTTCAAGTCCCCAACGGCGTTCTCCAACTGGCGCGTTCTGCTCTCCAGCTGCGACACCCGCGCGCTCAATCCTCCCACCACGCACACAACATTCTCAGTGTGTTCCTTTATCTTCCTATCAATCTCTGCAATCAACGCGGCGCCGTACGAAGAAGCCCCAACTCCTCTGTCGCCAGTATCTCGATCGAGAGCGGTGTGTTTGGTGGGAATCGGGCGGAAATTGGAGGAGTGGAGTAGCTGGGGTTCGACGTCGTATTCGTCGTCGAAGAAGACGTTGCGGGATTTGGGGAGCTGTGTGATTCGCTTTTCCATGACGGGAATTCGATTGCCAAAAAGTTCGGATTTTGTTTTCCTGGTATTGTTTGGGTAAGGGAATGTCAGCTGATAGTAGTACTGCTTGCTACTTGGTGATGTAAAAATGCATAATTTACCTTTTAATCATAATTACAAAAATTTATTAATTTTTAAAATAAATAATCTATCCTAAATATTTAAACCGTGAAAGATCTAAAATATTTTTTTATTTCTTTTTTTTTTACTCTTTTCTTTCTCTCCAGTCAATCGACAGACACAAATAGACTACTCTAATAAAATCTAATCGTGATTCAACCGAATTTTTTAAAAAAAACATTAGATCTTTCTCCTTGGCTCCTTAAGGAAGGAGCACCGTCCAGTGCTCCCCAAGCCATGGGAGCACTAGATCGCTTGCGGAGCACTCAACTCCCCTGGTGCGCCCTAGGCTGGAGGAGCGCAGCCAAAGATCTGGTCAAATATGGCCATGCATGACCAAATCCTTCCAAAAGGTGGTCGGTCCAAAATAGAAGCGTCGTTGGCTGACTGTTTGAGAGAAAAACAATTTTAACAGGAAAAAATTTAAAAAATTAAAATTAAAATTAAAATTTATATATTATGTAATTTTTTAAATTAATAAAAATTAAAATTATTCGAAAAAATTACTACATCAACAAATTAGCAAAAATATCAACAAAATCTTGACAACTTGACATATGTGTCTAGCGAAAATTTTTGAGATAGACAGTTTATTTTTCATACTAATAGATCCATGTGAAACTTTAGTTAAAACTTAAAAAAGTGTCAATATTTTACCCATACTTAAAAAGGGTAAAGATATATAAACGGGTTGAATCGGATTTAGTTAGGATCTTTTTGAATTCAATTTTTTGTTTGAAATATTTTGAGCACAAATTTAGTTTAGGTCAAGTTTACATAAATTTTAGCTATTGAAAATTTAATTTATTAGGGACTTGAGATATTTTGAATTTATTTTAATGTATAAAATATTATAACATTGCCTTTAATTGAACCTTGAATTGAAAAATAAAATGAAAGGTGAACAATCCGAAATTATATTAATTTATTTTTTTTTTAGTAATATACAATAAATTCTCAAATGATATTGTTCCTTATGATTATAGTTTGTCAATTTTTTGTTTATACAAATTGAATGAACTACAAGTAATTTGGATTGGAGTTGTACCCTCCCAAAAAAATTGAGAAATATTAGTAGTAAATTGTAAACACTACAATCATAGGAACAAATGAAGTTGAACATATATTATTGAAAAGAAATTTAATTGATACAGAGATTTCTTTTTATCATCATTTCAATAGAAATATTTACATGTTATTTCTTATAGGAATTAAATTGCTTCTTTTCGTATTAATTCATTGTTCAAGTAATACCCTGGAATACATGGTTAAGAGTGATGTTACCATTTGAAAGTTTAAATTTGCAAAAAGGGTTCTTATATTAAGGAAAGGAAGCGTTGCGAACAAGAAAATGGATATGTCGAAAGCGATGAAGAGGAAGATCGGTACAATTTTTAAAGTATAAAATATCGTTACAGACGGAAGATAATAAGAAGAGAATTAGATAATAGAAGAAAATTAAAAAGAAAATTCAGAGAGAGAAGTTCTGGAGGAGAATGTATTAGCTCTTAAAAAGAAGAGAAAACCCTCTAAATAAATTAGAAAGCTTTATATATAGTGTCAAAAGTGGTGATTATTTAAGAATAAACTTTAATACGCCTAGTAAATGATATTATTATGAAAAGCTTTAATGTGAATAACCGTTACTGTAACACATTATGTGAATAACCGTTACTGTAACACATTATGTGAATAACCGTTACTGTAACACATTATGTGAATATTAAGGTGATGATTATGACATATAATATGAGTGATCGTTAAAGTAATTAAGTGTAATAAGACTTATTTTCAAATAAAAGGTAGTAGAGAAGACGTATACGTAAAAAGTTATATAAGAATAAGTTAAGAGAAAAAGATATATGTGAACAAGTATAAAAAAAATAAGTGTACGTGAATAGGTATAAAAGAAGAAAGTGTACGTAAACAAGTACATGAAAACAAGGAAAGAGAGAAACAATCGTATTTCACGAAAAAGTTAAAGAGAAAGACTTCTTAATTCTCTTCATATCTGAACTATCAAGTTAAATTCTCCGGAACATCCTAAGATGAAACTAACTCATAAATCCTGTCACTTATTCTGAGTCACTTTCATTGTTATCAGTGCAAAGTGATTATTTCACTTATCCAAGTTGTTCCATGTGAAATAATGCTCTATTTATTCTAATTATTGTACATGAAATAATACTTCACTTGTTACGCTGTAAAACAAGTCTTTTAGAGTATAAGTATTAACCAAAATCAATTATCTACAAAATTCTAGCTAAATAAGCCGAGTGACACCCATAATTGTTTGCCTTAACCAAATTATGAAATTGCAAAAAGAAATTTGTTGGAAAGGACAGAGAAATTGAGAAGAATACGACATAAACAGATTTGCAGGCAGTTGGTAACATCACTCTCTCTTTTAACTCAAAAAAAGTATTCTACCATTGGAGGCAGTGGGGAATTAAGACCTGGTACTTCAATTCTGACCATTTGCTCATCATAGCCAAACTCAACTGGGACCCCATCAATCTTACAAGCCCATGGCTTCTCTGATGCGAACACCCTCAGTTCCCCTCTTCCTTTCACTCCGATCCTTACCAAATTTTCATCACCATCAAAAGCTAATGACTGAATTGCACCGCCAGAATTAAGCATGTTCACTAATCCAATAGGAGCAAACTGAATCTGCTTTTTGGGTAAGATTGCCACTGGTGAAACTGTGAGCAGCTCGTAGTTGAGTGGCTCAAGCGCAACCTCCATTTGCTCGGATGACTTCATGAGCTTCAGCTTCTTTGACTGATACTGATAAACAGCGTAGATGCTCACACCTTCGACAGGAATTGGGGTCTTGCCATTGTTCCATTCGATGTCTTTAGGACCTGCGCGCCAAGCAAACCACCGGGTTGGCAAACTCAGGGGCGCTTTTGTTTCTACGGGAGTGAGGACACCGCCCTCCTCCTTGACAATTGAACAATCCTATAACCCCTGAATACTGTTTTCAGATACAAAGAGGAACATTTAAGGAAAACAAAGTTTTGGTAACTCGTAGAACTTGGAAAACTATTGACTTACTTTGTTGAGGTTCCAAATCTTGAGCGCTGTTATCCCATCATGTAATGGATCTTCGAACAGGCAATCTCTTGTAGGAAGTGCATAGTGTTGACATCGTAAAATGGACCCATCTGGTAATGCCAGTTTCTTCAGCAAATCGAAGTTGTATTCTCCAACAAAGTCGCTTACATAAACTGGTCCACCCGAGATAGCTAGTGATGCAGCATGGAATTTAGCACATGGGTGGTGTGATTGGAACATATCCCAGTCTGGATGTATGAAGTTGCCCATCCACAAGCTGTTGTAGGCACAATGCACCATGTGACATCCTTGTAGCCAAAATATCCCAGTTGGATCGCCGTAGGGATCAATACACCAAAAATCATCTCCTACAGATTTGTAATTTATATCACCAAAAAGAAGGGGAAAAAAACAAAAAAGGTTTAGTGCCACTCTGAATTGTTGCATTGGTTGGAGAAAAATTCTGAAGACATACCAGCACGCCCGAGGGCAATGGTTTCTGTTCCAAGGAAAAAGAAGTCGCTGGCCTGTTGCATACTAGAAATGACACCATTTCCATTGAAATGTTTTCTCAGAGAAGCGGTCAGAGCCTTGAAATAAGCTTTAGAGAGCTCCACGTGACCGCCATAGTCTTCTGATAGCAACTCAAGCACCTGCAAGAAATTAAGCAATTGCTGCAATGAAAAAAAAACTTGCCTATGCAGAATGGTACAAGCAAATGGAATTGCAGGCATTTCTATATTAAGGGGAATAAACAAACAAACGAAAGAATATATTTGGAGCTTACTTCAATCACATCAATCTTGACGCCATCAATTCCCACTGACTCAAGATGAGAGTGAAGTCCCTAGAGCAGTTTGTTCGCCTGCTCCGGTGGAACTAACCCTACCCCATCTCTTGTAGTGTTGCATACAGCAAAATCTTTCATTGTCTTCAGCATACTGGGTGAGGCATGAGCTTTAACGATTCTGGATTCAGGCATGCCTGAGAATTTGGGTCTAATCCCACCCCAGTATCCACATAAGGCTTGCCACACGTACACATCTTTTACGGTCTTGAACTCCTCCTTCAGCTCCTTAACAAAGGCACCCATTCCCTTGTTAGATGGTGTTTTGGTACTCTCAAAATCTTTAAATCTATAATTCTCTTGAAATTTTACAAGCCTGTATGGCTTTTCTTCACCGTTAGCCGTTCGGTCAATGCCTTCATTATCGATTGGATCGTCGTCTAGGCATATGGATTGCCACCCGTCATCGATTATGAGCATCCCCGGGGGGCATCCAGGGCCTTGACCCCTACCCACACACCTTTCGGATGTACGGAGCGATAAAAGGCATCCCAAGTGCACCAACCGAATTTGTCCACTATGCCTGGTGGGCTTTTCTCCTGAAGAAGCCTGAATGTCCCCAGAAGTACCCTGGCCACTTTCATGACCTCCTTGACAAAATTATATGGATCTTCACCAACATGCATGTACAAACAACTCCTGAAGCTCGACCCATGAAACTTCGTAGACCCACTTTCAACACAGATGTCCACGTTGTCATCAATTCCGGGCTGAAGAGAACTGCTGAAGGACCCTTCGATGATTGGAAGTAGAATAACGTAAGGGCGACCCAAGTCACTTTTGTCCAAAACCATCATCTGAGTCTCGTACTGCACTTCTCTCCCGCTGCTTCCCACCCAGTGCGTACTCCACCAAAGTTTGAACCTGAATATGCTCATGAACCTTACGCCACTCAGCTTGCCTATGGGCACCACGTGACAGCTGCTCGGTTCTCCCACGTCAAACCCCACGAAGCAACCATGATCAGCTGTACTGTTGTTCTTGGTGTTGTCGGGGAAGGAATATGGTGATGGGGTGGCTACAATGTTTGAAGGGACTTCAGTGAGAATTGGATGACCGTTGGCTAGGAAATCTGTTCCTGCGAGTGTGATTGAAGTGGGAACTTCACCATTAAGAAACCTCATAGCATCTAGATCTTTTCTGGTTAAGCTTACAGCCATGAAAGAATCTGCTGCACTTCTGCTAGCAAACCCTTTTTCTTTTTCTTCCCAATGAATTTGCTAGCAAGAGCTTTGATGAGAGGAAGGCTTGAAATTTTTCGGTGTTGCAAGGAAGGATGAATATGGTATTATATATATAGGGAAGTTGAGGGAGAATTTGTTTAAAGAAATGATTTTAATTAAAAAATAAATTATCAAATTGATTTTCAATTATTTTCGATTTTTATCATAATTCAATCGCTTTCTATTATTTTTTATTTTTATTATCATTCAGTAATTTTTCTTTTGTAAAAATTCAATTTATATGTTTTTCAATTGAAATAGCATACTATTGCACAAGAGTAACAGTGAAATTTCAAGTGCAGGCAGGCTTAGCTGTATAGGTGTTCTGTTTGACGACGGTGCCTCGATGAGTGGCGACGGTGCCTCCCAGTCGGTCACTGTATTCGCGGTGGCTACACTTAGCAAATCGGACAAAAACGACGTGGCAGGCAATGGAGCATAAGCCAACGCCATCGGCGGCGGTTAGTGTAAAGTTGGATTCATGAATCATGCAGCTGCAACCGTTTGCATTACTCAAAGCTTTGACAGGTGCGAGCAATGTGGTAAGGAGGACACCTCATCCGGCGATTCCACATTAACCTCCGGTAAACGGAGATGGAACCACGTGGTCTGCACAAGTTGTCATGCACTTATTCGTAAGATATGGATTATCAAATAAAAAATTTTAATTTAAATTAATAAAATTCAATCAAATTCGATAGATTATTCCGTAAGTAGGAGACAAGACGTTCACTCTCTAATTATACGAACAAGCTCTTCAAACCGACCCACTTCACACGTTTTCGTCATTATTCTTTTGGTTCTCTTGCAGGATTTATCTATCCAGTCCAACCTTTAATTCATACGTAAGAAGCCTACATTGAAATCGTTAGCAATTTCTGGCAAAAAAAGGAGAAAATCAACCGCTATTGCTAACGTTTGGATTGTATCAATTTACAGGCTTAATCGATTATCAATTCATCATATTAACCATATAGCCCTCTCCAAAGGCTCCTTTCCATCATGGAAACCTGAATGCCCAAGAACAGGCTGGTACCGAACAATATTCTGTTCATACAAAATTTACCTCACGAGACAACTAGCACGATGCTGCAGCTGTTTTTCGAAAAGTACCTGGGATTCAGGGAAGTTCGAATGATTGAAGCAAAGTGAGGCATTGCCTTTGTAGAGTATGAAGATGAAGAGCAGTCCTCCACAGCCATGCGGCACCTTCAGGGTTTCAAAATCGCCCCACAATATCCCATGGCTATCACTTTTGCTAAGAAGTGACATACCCCTTTTTGTCAGTGATTGTATCATTTCTTGGCCTAACTTTGTATGGATATGTAGTAGGTGCAAAGATTCATGCATACCACAGTCGTGTAGATCTCGTCATCTCGAAGAAACTAATCCCGGAAGCCTGTCTCGTCGCTTTGATGTTTCAAACTAGCCAACCCAAGTTATATGATTATAGCAGAGGATGCATTTTGTGATAATTTGTTCTATTTCTGCAACTATGTTGGTTAAAGAGACACTCCTTACCATTTCTAGTCATCTAAGCAGCGAAACTGTCAAATTTCTTCCCAAAAAAAGAAGTGAAAGCTCTGCCAGCTAGTTAAAAAAAAATGATTGATCCATGTAAGTTTGAGGCAAGGATGGAGGCAAAATGTAAAGACAAAAGGATTTTTATTCGACTGATTAATTGATCCATATAAGAGATCACAGAAAAGCTTGATGTATGCTGGAAAAAATGGTCCTCCATTGCAGAGAGATAAGATAATCTCAAGGTGCTGTACCATGAATTAAGTATAGCGAGAGATTGATTGATTTTTCGATCAAACAAGATTTTCCCTTTTTTTTCTTCCCATTCAAAACAAGCAGTCTTTGTTTTAGGGGGAGCTGAATTCTTAAAACAGGTACTCGACATTTGATAAACTTGAAGAGTTAGGCCATGGGACGTGAATTGTAACCATCTGCTCATCATAATCAAACTTGACAGGAACCCCATCAATTTTGCAAGTACTTGGCTTATCTGATGCGAACACCCTCATTTCTCCACTTCCTTTTACTCCAATTCTTACCAAACCTTCGCCATCATCGAAGACCATCGACTGAATTGCACCACCGGAATTAAGCATGTTCACTAAGCCGATGGGAGCAAATTGGATCCGTTTTCTTGGTAAGACTGTCACAGGAGAGACAGTGAGTAGCTCGTAATCGAATGGTTCGAGTGAAACCTCTACTTTGTCTGATTGTTTCATCAGCTTCAGCTTCCTTTTCTGCAACATATATACAGCAAAGATGCTCACACTTTTTACAGAAATTGGGTTCTTGCCATGGCTCCATTCGATGTCTTTTGGGCTTGCGAAGCAGCCTACCATGCTTGAAAACTGGGAGGCGCTCTCGTTTCTCCGAGATTCACGAGACCACCCTCCCCCTTGACAGTTGAACAGTCCTAGAACTCCTGTATACTGTTGTCAACGCAAATGAAGAACATTACATCAGATGATTGCCACAATTAAGAAACTTTTCAGCGAGATTTCAATGTTTTATCTTACTTTATTGAGGTTCCAAATCTTGAGCATAGTTTTCCCATCATGCAACGGGTCTTCAAACAGGCAATCTCTCGTTGGAAGAGCGTAGTGTTGGCATCTCAAGATGGACCCATCAGGCAATACCAGGCTCTTCAGCACCTTGAAATTGTGTTGTCCGACAGAATCACTTACATAAATAGGTCCACCAGACATAGCTCGGGATGCGGCATGGAATTCAGCACATTGGTGAGTTGATTGGAACATGTCCCAATCTGGTTGTATGAAGTTGCCCATCCACAAGCTGTTGTAGGCACAATGCACCATGTGGCAGCCCTGAAGCCAATATGTCCCGTTTGGGTCGCCTAAGGGGTCAGTGCACCAGAAATCATCACCTACAGGTAAATTTGCATCAGCATAGTTTGATTAGTCCTTTGCATCATCTTGTCTCATATGGTTTTTTTTAAGACATTTGGATGCAAATTTCAAAATTTTCTAAATACATACCAACACGACCGAGGGATATGGTCTCTGTTCCTAGAAAAAAGAAGTCATTGCAGTGCTGCATGCTAGCAATAACACCATTTCCTTTGAAATGTCTCCTCACTGAAGCTGTTAGAGCCTTGTAATAAGCTTTGGCGAGATCCACACGTCCGCCAAACTCCTCTGCAAGCATCTCAAGCAGCTGCAAACAGCAATTGCCTCAATAACATGCAAAATCTTGGTGAAAAACTGGAAAAATCTCAACTAGAAATATGGATACAGTTGTCCATTGATGCAATCCTGACGCTGGAATTTCAGAATACAAATAACTGACCGCCCAGCCTGAATTAAAAACCTTTAAAACTACACAATCAAGGATAATGGCAAAATTGGGTTCTAAAAGGATTATAAAGCTAATCTAGAACAATTAAAAAGGCAGTTAATTAATTCCTGAAAAGCATATAAAACAAAGCACTATGCTATTAGTTATCTGATATTGAGCAAATATTCTTGAACATTGGGGAAACATCCAAAAAACAAATCTTACGAAGTGTTTAAATGTACAGCCTAATCCTTGCAATGAAGCCAGGACCAAAGTTGTTTATCGTTACATGCCAATACCACAACATCCTACATTACTCACCGAAAGAACAAACAGGAAACCCTTAAACAGGGGGACACGCCCCAAGAAAAGTGACAAAGGATTTCTTGTTCAGGATAAGTTGTGTGAACTTAGACCTGCAACGGCAGTTAGCCAATCTTTTTGCACTGTATTCTACCATGCAAATGCTGTCAAAGTTCATTGCCTTATGCTTTAAACAATTAATACCATCATTAATTCAGATTACCACATCATCAAATTGAAAATCATTTGGCTTTTTCATTCTGCAATTCGCTCTGGGTATACATAAAAAATCCAAAAACAATAAGGGACAGAAAATTACTTAAATATAAGATAATGTGGACCACTGGACCTCAACTTGATGATGTGGCTGTATAATTAGATGGAAAGGGTCATGGTCAAGTAAGCTGAGATGCAGAAGGGAAAGTGATCAAACTTTGACCTTGGACAATACTTTCTAGAGAACGCCATGCAGAAGTCGAAAGTGCACGTGAGCTCAAAGCCCACAACTCATTAAGAAATAAAAGAGAAAGAACGAGAGAGTTCGAGAACTTACATGAATCACATCAACCTTGACGCCATCAATCCCCAGGGATTCAAGATAAGAGTGAAGTCCTTCGTACATCTTGTGAACCAGTTCCGGTGGGACCAATCCTACACCATTATTAACGATCTTGTCTACAGCTAAATCCTCCATTGTCATCAGCAAGCCCTGGGACAATTTAGGAGTAATGACCTCTGCAGGAGGCATTCCTGGGACATTGGGTCTAATCCCACCCCAATATCCACATAATGCATGCCACACGTATACATGCTCTATGGTCTTAAACTCTTCCTTTATGTCCTTAATGAAGGCACCCATGCCCTTCTTAATAGGTGATTTAGTGCTTTCATACTCCCTAAATTTATAGTTCTCTTCAAATTTTATGAGCCTACAGGGCATTTGTTCACCAGCAGAAGTTCGATTTATGCCTTCTTGATCACTGATGGGGTCATCATCATGACAAATGGACTGCCATCCATCATCAATAAGGACCATCCCTGGAGGGCACCCACCCTCCACGAGGCCCTTGACCCCTTCCCATACACCTTTAGGTTGTACTTTAAGGTAAAATGCATCCCAAGTGCACCAACCGAATTTATCTACTATACCTGGCGGGGCTTTCTCGTCAAGAAGCCTGAAGGTCCCCAGATGGACCCTGGCTACCTTCATGGCCTCCTTGACGAGACTATAGGGATCATCACCGACATGCATGTACAGACAACTCCTGAAGCTGGAACCACAAACCTGCGTGGACCCACTCTCCACGCAGATATCCACGTTCTGATCACCAACTCCAGGCTGGAGAGAAGCCCTGAACGGCCCTTCCAGGAGTGGAAGCAGCAGAACATAAGGACGCCCGGACTCCTTTTTGTCCAACATCATCATCTGAGTATCATTCTCCACGTCTTTTCCACTACTTCCAACCCAATGGGTGGTCCACCAGACTTTGAACCTGAAAATGCTCATGAACCTTATGCCACTCAGCTTGCCTATGGGAACCACGTGTCGGCTCTTTGGCTCCTCGACATCGAACCCAACAAAGCAACCTACGGTGCTCTTGGCCTTGTCTGCGGAACAAAACGGTGATGGGGTGGCTACAATGTTCGCAGGGACTTCAGTGAGAATGGGTTCACCATTAGCAAGGAAGTTTGATCCTTCCAAAGTTATTGACGTGGATAATTGACCATCATAAACAAGCCCCATTGCATCCAGGGCATTTTTGGTTATGCTTGGAGCCATGGAAAAAAGGAATCTTCTAGGTAGGAAGGGGAAGAAATATGGCTTAGAATGTCGGTGAGCAATGCAGGAACAAGCGGTGGTATTTATAGAAGTTTAGAGGGCCGGGGTAAGAGCTTACACGTTGTTTTACAGGAAAACTTGGCTGTGGTTTGCTCGTGCATGGGAACCATGTACAAGTTGGGGGTTTGAGTTTTGCTTCCATGGCTGATTCCCCCTTGGCTCTAGCTAGAGACACTTGACAAACAAGAAAATACGGAAAAAGGGTATTGTGGTCATTTGGGTTTACATCTTGGGTGAAAGTAAGTGCCCATAAATTAAAAACACAATGTACGGGGACAGTGTCATCTATAGATATGAGTGCCATTCCTTCGTCAGTCATGGCCATATGGCCCGATGCATGGTCACCCTCCCTGGAACCGTCTTTCTTTTTCCTTAATAGATGAAAGAGCCTTAGAAAGAGAAAGGTGGAGCCAATCAAGGGAGCTTTCGACATGGAAAAGGAGCTTGAAGGTGACAAATTGTCTATGACAAGGAGGGGGGTGTAGTGCATGGGGTGGTCCTGGTTTCTGTCAAAAGTAAGTAATCTCAAAGGGTAAGAACTGTGCTAGTCTACTTTGAGAGGCTATGGTGAAAATCTTCCTTCTCTTCTTTTAATCTTTATTTATTCCTATCTTTAATTTGTTTCTTTATTCTTCCACTTATCTCTCGACCTTTCATTGCTTTTCTAGATGCTTCTTCAGCTCCTTTATTTTAATGAAGCCACTAGGCTTTAGCTCCCAAGAAGTTTCCATCTTTCACTGCACACTTTGTCTAGCTTGCTGGTTAATTTGCCTTTGCTCGAATTCTTTATTAATAATTGATTTATTATAATAATTAATAATGAATCAAAGCTAATCATAATGTAATGTTATTCCTTATAAATTAACATTTACTTAATTAATGACTAAAAAAATTAGGTTCCAAACTTTATACCTTTTCAATATTAATTAATTTTGTGTTTTAACGAATCATTCAATTTTGACTTAAATAATGTTCTAAATATGTAATTAGATCTAATAATTATAAACCCCGTTAGTTAATATGACCTAAGATTAAGTGAATTTAAATTTTATATAATCATGTTTGTGTTATAATCGTATCAAGTCATTTATGATAAAAACAAAAATCAACATCATATGTAGGAATCCGTTAAATCATGATAATAAATTTATTATAATTGTGACATTTCATATATTAAAATCATAATAATATTTTTTAAAGAAAGAGATATTTAAATTTATACTCTTTAAATAGTGATATTTTACACTAACTAGTGAATCAAATATTATATTTTATTATTATTATTTTATTAAAAAATATTATAAGAAAAAGTTTATAATATGATAAATGATGATTAGAGAGCTATAATAACATAAAGGATTGAGGTTAAGTAGGCCGGCAGTGGGTCTAGAAAGATCCAAGACAAATCAAAGGGATTAACCGTTGCCCCGCCGCTTACGTCATCTCTAAGCCACACTTATGCATGGGAATTCCATAGTAATTTGACGAATTTGTCCTTAAAAATTGCGAATTTTCCTATTCCTCGTGCTAATAACGTGGGAAATGAATGGTGGGGCCACTTCCTCCCCCTCACCACATATTTCCTTGATAGATAAATTTCATGGTTTTAATTATAGTTTTTATACTATATTTTGTAATTTTTTGAATTAATTATTTATAGATATTTTTTTAATTAAATTTTTGTGAATAACTTGTAGGCTCACAAAAAGATAAGTTATTAATTGATTCGTTTAGCAATATTACAATATATATCTTAAAGAATGAATAAATATATTAATTTAAAATTTAAAATATTTTATTAATTTTACTGAACAAAATCAATAGTTTAATCTATTGTGAGAATAAAAGTTATTCACAAGCAAGGTTTTAGTGAAATAAAAAAATCTATGAAGTACTAATTGAGAAAAAAAACCAGCAAATATAACATGTAGAAAAAAATAAAACTACAAAATATTATTTAGATTTGTATTTAATATATAATCGAAGTATAAATTTTATACATTATTAATGAATAAAAAAATATTATTAATTTGTTAATAAATAAAAATTACAAAATAACATATTTTTAATTTTTAATTATTTATATTTACGAGATAATATTTCATGATATTATTAAATACATCAAATATAAATTCGTATTATTTACTATTTCTATTAATTAAATTTATTATTTACTTTTGAGGGTGGTTGGCAGTTTGACACGTGTCGAAAACTCAAGTGGGAAAAAAGACACCTAATCCCTGTTCACCCACGTGACTGCCGTTTGAGAAGCCACGTAAACACCTCGGACACTCACTCAGGCTAACGCCGCTGATGCAATCTAACTCAGGGCGGCGGGTACTATCAAGATTTAAGAAACAAGAAAATGTGACTAAACAGACCGCAGCCCGACCGTGGCGCCGACACGTCGTACCAGTTTGCACGTCACCTTGCCCTCCTCGTCGCTGTTCTTTTTGTGTTTTCTTCTTTTCATTTGAAAGTAAATTTAATTATAAAGTGACAAATTATTTTATTTAAATTTATTACTTCTTAGCAAAATATAAAATTTATTTTTAAACTTAGATTTAATTTTTATTAATAAAAATATAAAAATGATTAAATTTTATTTTTATAATGAATTTCCATGTCATTTTTGACTAAATGAACAGACTTAATTAAATCAAATAAATTACGAATATCAAATAGAAATACCTTGTCACCGCAGTAAGAAGTCCATGACTTGAGAGACAATGGGCTCAGTCCATATAAAGTCCACTAGCCCAAATGAACCCAAGCCTTTTTGGGGTCCAACGAGGCCCAAGCTGAGTTCACCAGAGCAAAGTCCACAAACGATGATGGAAGTTCCTGGATTTTCTTTTATCAAATTTAGTTACATTTTTATACTTGGAAAATCTTTCTAGTTTAATCATCCTGCTTCGGGTGTGGCTAAATCCGTGAATTTTGATTCTATGAATTAAATTTCTTTAGCCATTCTACGTAAAACTTGAAAAGGAAGATAAAAGAATGGCGGGAAGTGAGGAACCTGATTCCACGGAGTTGCAGAACAGCGATTGCTCTTTCCTATGGGATCCTCAAACTCGTCTCTACTTCCATGCCAGGTTTCAACCCCCCACCCCCTTCGTGTTTTTTTGTTAACCCCAAATTTTTTATCATCGTTTTTGCTAGAAATTTGGTCCTTCTACTTGTTATTTTTCTTGGTTTTTTCTCTATGAATTTGCTCTTCGTTTTCACATGTTACGGTGTTGTTTTATTTGAATTTGTTGCAGTAGTGGATTTTACCATGACCCAGATGCTGGATGGTACTATAGCAGTAGAGATGGTCTTTATTACAAATTTGAGAACGGAAATTATGTGCTTTTGGACTCTTGTTACAAGGTAGCTCCCGACCCTTTTTTCTTAGCTCAATTTTTTATCAGCTTGATTGATGGATGCTATGTAGAGTATGGGATTTGGTTTTAGTTAATGATTTGCAAAATGCTTTGGCAGGAAGGAGCTGTGGCTGATAAAAATGGCGAGGAGTATTGCTCTTCATCTCAGGGCAATGGGATTGGTGCTCCCGCTAAAATAAGGAATGTTGGTGATGAATCTGGCAGTGCAGGTAAATTTGTCTTGTGAATATAATGCTGTGGAATGGTGTAGGAAAGTTAAATTATTGAGGGAATGTTAAATGTTTATCTTAGAGCAGGGCAATTTATGAATTTGGTTCGACTGTTAGTTGCTATAGATTCCTTTCAGATTACCTTTTACTTTTGTAGTAGCATTCTGTGTGTTGGATTCTAGTTCACTCCAGTGTCTTAAATCAATTAACTGGACTTTTAATCACCAGGTCAGACGGAGGGTGCCTGCAATCAAGTGCCTGAAAACCCACAGCCACCATCAGAATGGTATGTTACATCTGACGTTTTGTATCCTTGATTTTGATACTACCGGGTGGTTGTTAATAAAGTTGCTAAAACGGGTTTCTGCTGGATTCAGGTTAGAAGATACGCTAATTGACTTATATCTCTCTGGTTATAACGCTGTCAATTCTGCTGCTGATGCAACCATGTCTTTGGGAACAGACAACAGTGAGAACTCTAAGTTTCCTTCTGATGGTCTGTCACAAATTTGTTTGTTCAATTCTTATAAAAGTTTGCTATGCTCAGAAGATGACTGTAAAAAGTTTGTTATTTTCAGGAGATGATCTCATGGTGTTTTGTTGAGTGCAGGAACTGATGAAACCTACGAGATAGAAGAGGGCGAATGGATCCCAGAGGAAAATCATAATTTAGCTGATTCAAGTGAAGGGGTCCCATATGAAGGTCTTGCCACAGTGTTGCTATTATTAATCATTTGATTGATATCCAGTTTATTTGAAATAATCAACATCTGGTTCAGTTTTGCCTTCAAAATTGACCACTTAAGGGATCCTTAAGGATAAGCAGATCTTATGACTGTCTGAGCATGAGAACTATAGAAACCAGTGGAATTATTATTCATATGGTTGCCCACCATTCGCAAGTCTAAATCAACACATTGGAAAATTTTCATACAGGTGATACATGGGATGAAGAGAACTGGAGGGCACAATATGGTCAGGTCACGCAATCTGGGGAAGAGCCTGTGCTTGAAGTCCCAGTTGTGGATTTATGGGACTGGGTGATGATGACAGGACCAAGAAAGGATGGAAAAGGTCAGGTGGCTAGACTGATAGGACGGCTGGTAAAGCGGTCTGCTAAGGTTCATCCATCCATGCCTTCAGGTGGCGGTCTATTAAAAACAGCGCCTATATGTGAAGTGCATCTTGATCTGGTACGAGTTAGAACAGGTTTGCATTTGCCTCTTTTATATAACATCTTTTGCAAAACAAGCTTTATGTAAAGGGTGATTCTTGGTTTTGATCAAGAGGAAGGAAAATATATGGTTTTCTAAATCATTTTCTCTTTGTTGTGCTATGATTCTAATTTGTAAAGTTATCCCCCTCCCCCATTAATGCTTACAGGGCAAGTGTACAAGTTGCGAAGTCCAAATCCTAGGTACTTAGCTTCCTTGCCAACATACGATTCTTCTGACCCAACAAAAGATTGGGGCTTCCCTGATTTGTCAGTCAATAAGAAAGTTTGCCACCAGTTTAAATCTGGGCAAAAAGATAAATCAGAAGCAACGGGAGAGAAAGTCTTAAAAGATTTGCCTATATTGTCAGATCAGCCCTCTGCATCTATTAAGGTAGTGATTGCTTTCTAGAAGTTAATCTCCAAGTTCTTTTGCTGTACTTATATATGTGAAGATATATCATTAATAGCCAGAAGCAGATAGAGAGTATAAATAGTTAGTAACAGTGAAAAGAATTAGCCACCCTGTTGAGGTAGAAGAGTAAGATGATTCAAGTAAACATTCAAAATTTTCTGGGACATTGAACATCTGTTAATTAGGCCCTTCTGTTTAAGTGTGCTTGTTGAAGATTCATTTTCAAAATTCCGCTTTATGTGGCCAAGAAAATTGCCTTATTGTAGTCGCACAGTCATACCCTACCTCCAAAATGGAGGATTCACTTTCATGTACTTATTCCCCAACTTAACTATGCATTTCTTTCTAAAAGGAAAATCCCATTCAAACTGGAAAAAGTTTTTGTTAGTGCCTTAGAACTTAAGTACATGATTTCGTGGGCAATACTCATTCCATTTGCAATCTGGCCTTTCCCTCGTCTCTTGCCAGAAATTTCAGCAGAGAAGCCATGTATACCGGGATAGAGCTGCTGAGCGAAGAACCTTGCATGGTGGTTTTGGTCTGGGTCCGGGACAAAAAAATGTAGCAATTGGTCATGATAGTGATCCTACCTATGCAGAGGATGCCAAAGCTGAAGCCTTGAACATGTCATTTGGTGCTGGGAGTTATGCCAGACGAATTCTAGAAGGCATGGGCTGGAAGGAGGTGAGTTGGGTATGACTTGGGTGAAAGGATTATTATAAGAAAACAAAAAGGATTAAGACCTTGGAAAAATCGTTTCTTCAGTCATTCTACAAGTTGGTCGTGCATATAAAGCCATATAACCACCATTCTCCACTCTTTTTACTAATTTAAATTGTATGCAGGGAGAGGCACTTGGTAGCACCACAAAGGGCTTGACAGAGCCATTACAGCCAATCGGAAACATTGGTAGTGCTGGATTGGGATGGCCTCAAACAAGGCGCTGCTAAAAATTACTAGGTATCATCTGTCTGAGATTTGAATTATTTGTTCGGAAACTGCCTGCAGTCATAGATATACTAGCATCTTGTAATTCTGACTGAAAGCTACAGCATTTAGGTTTAAAAATTCCTGTCCTGTTTTGCACAAACAGAAACAAGACGTCAATTAATCCTAGAGAAGAAGAAAAAAAATGGCTTATGCCTCTGTAATGCAATCTCTTAAGAAGCTTTTCTTCTGTGACTAATGCCAGATTTTTTATACAGAGTACTTAAATACAAGGCAAACAGAGCTTTTGCGCATTTCTTCTAATCTGTAGACAGGTTTGTAATTTACCATCTGAAAAGCAGGGGAAAAACTGACCTTTTTCGAAAGAAATGCCTTGAAAAACAGAGGCTGTATTCGAACATTTTGATGAGATGTTTTTTTTATATATAATTAAGGGATGGGAGATTTGAACTTTATTCTTAAGATAAAAGAATTATGCATTAACCAATGAATTAAATGCTCAGGTCCGAGAAGATGCTTAACAAACATGTATGACATGTTTTATGACAAGGTGCAAATACTGCAAATATCCAAATCTTTATATAATTAGATGCTTTTGCAAACCAATTGCAGATGGTTGACACCATGACCTTATATGCTTTCAATATGAGAAGATTTCATCCAAGATCAATACATACACATTTTGAGCTCATCTAACATCATATTTAGTTTTCCTCCCCAAGTGTGAGGGCCAAGCAAGGATAAATCAGAGGATACTTGTTAAGAGTCTAGGGATGTCGATTTCACCCGAATCAGTGAGAAACCTGATTCCCCACTTCAACAGGAACAGGTCTGGGTCAGGGACCTGTTGGCATCCCTATTTTAGACCATATATCCATTGAAATACAGGCAAGCATCAAATTTACCATGCAAAATTATTATCGCAGAGGCTAGAGATGATTAAAAAATATTGGGAAAGAAACAACATGATGCCCTCCAAAGAGAGGGTTAAGTTAACCCTCATCCTCTGATCCACTATGGACTTGCACTTGAATAGTGCAATCCCACAGAACTATACCGTTTCAAAACTTATAAACAAATAAAAAAAAAAAGAAAAGACTTGTTTAATGTACAATGTACAAACAACAAAAATTGTAGTGAAAATAATGATATCCTACAAAATTTCTCAATCTACTTGTTCACGGTTCCCGGTTTCATCAGTTACCATCTCATCTTTTACCTTACTAGTATCAATGGCTATATCCGTCTTATTTTCCTCTTCCATCAGCGTCTTCTGTTGCAGCTCCAGCTTCAGCCTTTTAATCTCATTATCTTTCTCTTCTAGTTTCTCTTGCAAGATATATACCTGCATCATAATATGACCTTGTTAAAAATTTGTCTTAAGCAATTGTAACCGCTAAAGAATGATAACCCTGTCATTACACAAGCAGTACTACAGCACTGTTCTAATTGAATATGATCCACCAACTAAAGATGAAACACTTGAGCCATCATTTGCTGAATATACTAGACCATGAAACATCAAATTTAGATGATGTTAGTCATTTAACTTTGCCTCCATTGCTGGTCCAGTCCTCACATACCAGAACTAGGAGCAAGTTATTTTTTATAGTGACACCTATATGCAACTGCACATCCGTGTCAGAATTTGAATAGATACAAGCATGGCTTCAAGAAATGGCAACTTGCATTTCCTCCAGCAACATAATATACTCACTCAGAAGAAACTTTAGAAGTCACCTAAGTAGAATAGATGCCATCTGCTTACTAACAATCCTCAAAATTCAAGACTTTCAATTTTGTAGATAAAGATATTGTTTTTGGCGAATCCAGGAAAGAGTGGTTGCTTAAGAGAGAATATTGCCTATTTATGCCTTATCGATATGGAAAGAATTTCCACAAAACCCTAGATGCAATGTACAGTCAAACATGGTATGCTAAAGTTTCATTTTTCCCTTCCATAAATTCTTTTCTTTCCTACTCCACAGCAGAGTTATTAAGATATCAAAATACAAAGGGCTATAGAGCGATCCTATTGTATGCATGTTTTAGCTTCTTCAATGCAAATATTAATTATCATGAGCAGGCAGATGGGATGCACATGTAAGCAAATGAAACTAATTTGCGTTAAAGAATATAAATGTGCATGAAAATAGGGTAACCATTAAACTCAGCATGATGGTTAATTGGGACTCTAGTGATGTGGAAATGGTAGTTCCATTTTGACATAAGCATTGCAGAACAGATAATCCTAAAATTACAGATATTATTCAAAATACCCTGAGGATACTAAATCTCTAAAGTTAAATTTCCATCTGTTCATCATTTACTGTATGGTGAGTGATACTAATTCACTTTAATAAGAAAAGATTAATGGCGAGAAAAAGATGAAAACCGTTTCATTTGATCTTTCTGCATCATTTGTCAGCCCCTCCATTTGTTTGTACAGTGCTGCGATCAACAAAACAATCATGATCAACATGGTATGAACCAAAAATTTTCAACCATGGAATAACAATTTCAATTAAAAAATGACAAAGAACATATTCAAGTTCTCCCAAAAGTTAAACATCCATAATCTGATTCATTCAACCACAAATATATAACTTATTTAACACTGACCTTCAAATTGACTTCTAAGTTCTGCATTTTGAGTTTTCTGTAAAGCAAGTTTCATGCCTAATTCATGCATCTGCAGAGAACAAAAGAGTCCAACAAAAATCAGTAACATCAGCATAAATAACAGTCCAAAGTCTCAACATAATGGAATCATATTCAGCATTGAAAGACATTTCTAATCTATTTCAGAATTTTTTCATATCTGAAGCACAAAGATGCTCCTATAATGCTGCCGAAAACTTTCACAATCCATCCATAACCCACCCCCTAATTTTACATAGGGAACATGCAATTTTTACACACATAAATGGGCATGCACCCTGAAAATAATGCATATATAACTGCAATACCTTTCCTTCCTCTGCTTGAGTACCAATCTCCTCATTTTCCTCTTGCAAGGTTCTACACTTTGCCATCAGCATCTTTCCCATTTTGCTTTGTGGAGTAAAACTAACGGCAGCAATATTTTCCTGCAGCTCCTTAACCTTCTTGTCCTTTTCCTCAACCAAATTCTATCACCGTGACATTAGAAGAACTATAATAACTCATTATAAGCACAATGGATTACTTAAGGGCATATCTCCACATCCAAATTCTAGCATAATGACATTGAATGAATAGCTAATGTATAATAGCAGATTAAACTTATTGGCCTAAATGTTTTGACTCTTAAACTTGTTGCAACAATTACAGCCCAGAATTGAGGCAAAAGAGAAATTGAAAATGCATGAATTTTAAAAACACAAAACAAAAGCCAAACTTCTGTCAGGCCTAATCCACCATAACCCCTGCTTGGGCAGATTTTCCAAACCATCCTAAAACCCAAAAGGACTAATATTCATTACAAAATATTAAATATTAATATTATTATAGTCCTTTCATGACTTGTAATACAATTTCCACATCACAAATATGTCACTCTCTCTACGCTTCCTCTCTCTCCAAATTCATCCCACCTCATCAAGAGAATAGTATATATCCTTGCACAGCATGTAATTAATAACAAAATAAGCAACAAGGAGCTTCAAGCACAAACCTTCAAACGTGTAAATTCCTCATGAATTGCTGGATCTAGTAGCAACCTTCTGGCCTGTCAAATAAACCACAAAGAAAACTAAATAGGTCAGTGCACATATTTTTTAGTTCTAGGCCATATGATTAAGATGTTACTGTTAAATCATGTCTGACACCTTCCCAACTTAACAGACCAAAAAGTTTAGAACAAGAGAAACAGATATTTGATGAAATCAGGCCCAAAAATAAAACAACAAAGCTCTGCATCACAGAAAATATTAGGAAGTAGCAACAAGAAGTCATCTAAAAACTAAGGGAGGGGTTGGATTGGAATCCTTAAGACATTTGACAGTCAAAAATCACACTCACTTCTTCCTGTAAATACTCTCTTGTTTCCATAGCTATAGTCCTTTCAAATTAGTTACATTTGAAAAGTATTAAGTAAAATATCCCCAATTTTGCAAATTACCTTTCACTATTGTTTTTTACACCTTCTCCGAGTCAAATCAAGGAATGCACGTGAAGCTGAGTACTGAACAAAAGTTCAACACATTTTCTTAAACAGTCCAAAAAATCAAACTCAAACTTAAACTCCACTTATGGTGAGAGGCAGTATTTAACAACAAATCATAACAACCACCGTAAACAGATTCAAGGAGAGAATCAAACTAGTGCAAAGAAAGGCATTTATGACACTATCTATATAGTTAGCACTTATATTGCTTGTTTGAAAGATTCAACCTTCTTTGATATACATAGTAACCATAACATATGTCTTGAATCACCATGTTTTGATGGTACCATATACTTTTTTGGGGGGGTTAAGTTACAGTATTATCTATTGATTCAACTAGATATAATAACAAAATCAAATTGGGCACATGAACTATGAGCAAAAGCATATGCTCTACATTTCTTAAGAAACTTTTCACACATTTTTCTTCTTGATCATCTTCAACAAACAGAAGCAAAACAAGAGAAGCTAAGAAATTTATAATATCTACAGCAATAGATTTAACTTTTATATAAAAGAAACAGTTTATAATACCTGCATTGACGGTGGCTTGAGTTGCACTTTCAAGTCACGAACTGCTGACTGGAAATTAAAAGAGATTTTGGTCTTAGATAGCCATGTGTTTAGAAAATCATGTTCATGTAATCAATGCACTAAGTAAGCCAGTGTGATACTTTATAAGAAAGAAATAACTCAATTAAGGATCAGGATGATTATATAAAAGTAAACAAAAATGGTGAAGGTGCCCTCACAAGTTCATCCAGAATTGTCCACTGCAAAGTACACAATAGAAGGTCATCACCCGAAGCTACAGCAACATAAACTCCCACAAGGGTGATCTTAAAGGACTGTTTATAGATAAGCCAAGATGAAATGTCACTCCACTCAGGCTAAAGGAACAAAGTAAAAGTTCTCTCCAGGTTGGGAATCAACAGAACTACCAGCCATAGTGAAACATCAACACCGACAAAACTATATGATCTCTGCAGCTTCCTCAAGGAAGCAGTGCAGTGGACATTTGTGATAAAAGATTCACCAGTCAAGAAGTCCTGATGTTGGCCATTTCCACAACAAGCAATACTTGAATTAAAATGCAAATTAAGTTTTTACAACCATTATGATCACCCTTTCTGAGAAATCTCTTCCTTTGCAATTTGTCTCATTCTTGCAAATTCTACCAAATAGAACAGAAAATTGCATGCTAAACAATTTGAGATATAGATATGCCACTTAAAAGAGGGGAAAACACAAAAGAAGAAAAAATTGTTACCTTCAACTCAGCTATCTCCTGCTCACGTTTTGCAAATGTTACAATAAATGCAGCTTCTTTTTTCTTTGCTTTTTCTAGCTGAAAATAAGATCAAAACATGTAAGAAATTCTGCATGACAGATCAAAACAGTTAATAAAATATAGTGGAAAAATAAGCAACATCAACTCTTACCTGTTCTTTCAGTGCCTCCTCAGAAGATTTCAGAGTTTGAAGATAATTTAATACTAACTTGGGTTCTACAGGAAAAGGTACAAAACAAAGAAAGATAGAACACATAGAATGATCATTAACGTAAAAACACAAAAACAAAAACCTTTGAACAGGAAACACAGCGAACAGGTCGAAAAATATGATAGATAAATATGGAAGACACCCTGAGAAAAGACTAACCAGGAGTTGTTCCAGCTGGTATGAAGGGCTCATTCCGAAATGCAAAATGCCATTTCTGAATCTCTGATTTTGCAGCTTCTAGCTCCATCTAAAAAGGAAATATCATAATCAAATAATCAAGAAATTTCGAAATAAGAAAAGGAAAAGGAAAGAAAATAATCACAGTTTATGAATAACAATGTGTAAGCTTGAGTAGAAGGCATTAAATTCTTCAACCATGAAATTTGTGAACTAGGCCAATTCCCCTCGCCTTTATAATATCATTTGAAACTTGAGACCAAAAGAAAGAGCTCATATGGACATGATAGCTACTGTCCTAAAAACTCCTTTCCAAGTCTATTAACAAAACCTTTAAGCAAAAACAAAAGAACATAATAAAGCATCCAAAAACATTCCCAGTTGACAAGAACCATAAAATTTTTGCAGCCAAAGAGATAAGCCCTTGAAAAATCTACGGGTATACCATATTACATTGAAAACTTTGTTCTTATTTTGTGAAGCAGCTTTTTATGCTTAAACTCATTCCATCTATCGTATTACCAAGACAGTGATTGCACAACATATTGCATATTATAATATAAGGATTAAACAAAGAAACGACCGGATAATATCAAAAAATAGATTAATACATACTTGGCATGTTGCAAGGGCATCCTTACAATTCTGAAGACTGCAAAAGGAGGGGATAAGGTCAAAAAACATCATCACAACAAAAGCTGATGATAAGTCTCCAAGAGAATTGAAAGCAAACAAGCAGGTACGTAAAGATAATAATCTTTTAGCCATATGTCATTCTATACTTTATACCTCTCTCGAAGTGACAAAATCATCCCTGTTGCTACACCAGGGGCAGTTTCCTCTACTTTAGAATTGCCCTGCAATACAAAAAGACAAAACTCCTCAGCCACAACCTTCAGAATGGCAGATTATCAAAAGACATGGAAAAGAAAAAAAAAACTTTGAATTTTGTTTATCCACAAAAGGCTTCTAGAGCTTAAGCACTAGATGATGTTAGTTTCTTTCAAATTCACATCCTTGAAGCATAGACATATTTGCTTCTAGCCAATTCAGCACCCATTAAAATTCAATAATGTTAAGAACAACCATGTTCTTAACCAACTTCAACATTAATTCAGAATCTCACAGCCAACAGAAACTCTCTAAGCTAACACTATGTAGTCACAAATAAATGAAGAGGAACTAAATGAGCACCAGTGTTCCATGTTTAGAATTTCCTTGAATTTCATTAGGTTAAAAAAAACCATAAAGTTGCAGAGATCAGTGAAAATGGTGAAATAAATTTTACCTTTTTTGATCCAAAAATATCGTCCTCATCGTCCTCAAGATCACCAAAGCTTCTTTTATTACCTAATTAAGTATGTCAACGAAAGCAATGATAAATTTGACAATTTAAACAAAAAAATTCAAAAAAAAAAATCAAATGATTGGTTACAGAGAAACTGAATCAACCTGAATGCCTAGTACTATGACTCCCGGGAAAATCACCGCCAAATTCGTCATCCTGTTCTCCAACTCACACCAATTTACCATTAAATTACAAAAAAAAATTTGTAAACCCTAAAATGGAATACATCAGCGCCATAGTGTAATGAGAGAGAAGGAACTTACATCGTCGAGATGCGCGTGAGAAGCCATGGAAAGCGGGGATTTTGGGGGCAAAACAAAACCCTAGAAATTTGATTTTGAGTGAGAAAAAAAGGAGGGAGAGAGCTAAAAGGTTTTACCGTGAAAATGCAGCGACAAGTTAACCGATTTCGAAAATGGGGAGGAAGAAGCTACGATCTCCTGTGAGCGGTCGCACGATTTAGAGTATGAGGAAACAAATGAAAAACGGAAGATTAGCATCGTGGACATCTTATTGGGCTTCACTCTTCAATATGTACGGGAGCCGTTGACCCAAATTGCAGGTGGGTTCATGTTTTTGGGCCACAGGAAAGTCCCATTTTGGTGTCTGTTATAGGCCCGTTTAGTATGTGATCCCTCAATCAAAATTAATGGTATCAATAGTAGGTAAATTTGTACGGTATTAATGTATATATTATCTATAATAGATAAATTATTTATTTTAATACTTAGATTATCTAAATATACAATTTCCTTTGTATTTATTAACTTAAATTTATTTAGTAAAATACATAAAATGATGTTTTTTAATTGTTGAATTCTAATGGGGACAGATTTTATCATTTTTAGCTAAATATCATTTTTTTAATTAATGTGTTTTCCATTTTAGCTAGGTGAGTGTATATTTTAATCAAAGTTGGTAGATACTTTTGCATGTTTTAATTAATCAGTTATATCATATTTCTCTTTTTTTAATATATATCAATTATATTATACATATGTTATTTTGAGAACTTATACATACCATGACAATGACAAATGGGAAATAAAAATGAGGCAAAAAATTTCATCTTACTACTCTTTTCATTTTTTTTTGTTTGTCCATATTTTTTTTCAGATGTCTCAAAACTATTAGTTTTTTTCATTTTTAAATACTTAATACGGTTATACATACAATGACAATAACAAAAATGGGAAGAAAATACGAGACCCAATATTTCATCTTACTAATATATAAATGATTTTTTTTTTTGGCTTTTTGTTGCAAATAGTGAAAACCCAAAGTCTGAAAACAAACCAATATTTCATCATTTCCCATTTTAAAAAACTTGGACAAAATAATTTTGAAAGCTTCAATTTTGAGCCATGTAAAACCCCAAAGTTTCAATTTGTTTTGCCCTTTTTTTGGGGGGGGGGGGGGGGGGGTTGGGGTTTTGTCCATGTCCAAATGTACACCTTCCATGGGTATAATATCCACTCACCTAGCTAAAATGGCAAACACATTATACTGTCTTTGAATTATTGTGCTTTGAGAGGATTTCTCCATTCTCTCTCCCCTTTTTCAACACCCCCTCAACTTTTCTTTAAACAATTCAAGTAATCACAAAGTTAAAAGCAACATTTTTCCTTTTTTTTTTCTTTTTTTTATGTTATTTTGAACATTAATGTCGGTAATGGGGAGGTATGTATCCATGATCTTAATCAAGTTTCCTAATCCATAAGCATTGTTCTTTAAACTAGCTTTAGGTTAATGCTCGTGGATTCTTTATCTTGGGTTTTGTTCCTTTTAATGAATAATTAACAATCGTTGAAAAAAAAAAAAAAAAACTTACTTTTGGGTTAGATTTTGTGCACGAAGATAAAGACAAACAACCTTTTCTCGAAATCTTACTATTCAAAAAGGGCCCATAAGCAAAAAGAAAAGGTATTGATAAAACTATTGTTTGTTTATTATTTAACATGGATTACCATGGTAATAATTTGGAGCTAATTATCTATGCTATGTGGAATTATTAAAAAGGTAGTGGAAGACTATATAGCTCCGCCGTGTCCCACCCTCCGACCTCCTCCGCCGTGATTGGCTCGTGTGGTCGAACTCTACGGAAGCCACATGCCGTCCCCCGATTGGCAGACGGCACGTGGGCTGCGGGCTTATAGCACTCATGAAAACGATAATATAAAAGTCTCTTTTCTAAGTAAACACTTTTTGTTAATTTTTCAAGGATGGAAAAAGATAGGCCGGCCATGATTTTGATATATGGGAGGGAATTTTAGGGTTTGTCGGCAATGCTAGTTTTCTTTTCTTTTTTCTAGCTTTGTTGAATGCATCAATTCAGGTTGGAAAACTTTGTTCATCAAGGGAGACATGGTTGTCACACTAGGGGGCCCTAAAGCCTTTGAGCACAAAAAAAAAAAAAAAAAACTTTCCTTTTTCCTTCTTGCTTTCCTAAAAAAAAATTGCATCATAATTTACTAAATCCGTTCGGTTTATATTTTTACTTTTTATTTTCATTTTTTTTACAAAAAAATCAATAAAAAAAACCTTAATCTTTTCTGGATTTGTTGGATTATGAGTAACAAAACGACAATTAAATTGGTTAGGTAGCTGGGTAATGGCATTTGCTTAAGGTGATAAACATGTCATTTTACATCAATTTGGTGGAGCTGTTGGCGATTTGATTGAGATAATTAGAGTTTGATAATTGTCCATGTGAGGGATTGATAAAGTCAACGAATATGGTTAAAGGTTTTGAATATCGATCAATACTTTGTTTTTTTTCATAAAATTTCCGATACCCAGAATTCTTATGCATGTACTCCTTCTGTCTCATTTTGTTTGTCTCTTATTAATTTTTTTTTTGATCGAATTTAATTTTAATCAAATAAAAACCAAACAAAAAGAGTATGTTTCTTCAATTTTGTCTCTTTGATAGTAGTTGGGTCATACTTGGCATGCCATGAGACCTTTGCCCCTTCACAGACAAAAAAACATATGAGAAATCAAAGAACGACCGGACATGAGGAACTCATTTCAGAGACTTTGAGCCACCCATTGTCTAATTGTGAAAGAGGCAGGACAGCCTTCCTAGAGACTACTGTCATCCTGTCCAGAATGTTTTGGCCTGGCATTGGTCTAGGATCAAACAGAGAGATGAGATGCTTATTTCTGTCATCAAGCTTCAACCTCTCACCTAACTTCAGACAATCAAATCAACAGAATCTAATTATCTAAACACTGTTTATTATAACCTAAATTAACCTTTCATTCTACCCCCTCCTTAAAAACATTGTTAAACTATTAATCGAGTATCCGATATTATCCAATGTGTTTAAATAGGATTACCTACTTTATAATCAGATTTGGATTGGTACGTAGTAATTTTAGGTATATGAATCTGATTCTAAATAATAATTTTTTATATTTATTTTAATTTTATATTATTTTTTAGTATATGTATGACACATTATTCAGTTTAATTTATAAATTATCTAAATATAATATATATGTGAGTAATATGTAAATTCGATATGTTTAAATAGGTTAGGGTACTTTATAAATGGATTCGAATAAGTACCTAGTAACTTTAGGGAATTTGGTATCGAATCAGGTTGTAGATAATAAATTTTTTAATATTTATTTTAATTTTATGTTAATTTTTAGTATATGTATGACAAATTATATATTTTAATTTATAAATTATCTAAATATAAAATTTACTTTAAATTTATGTAATTTTGATTAATAAAATACATAAAAATAATTAAACTTTATTTTTATTGTTGAATTCGAGACAGGTCGGATCAAGTTTTGTAAGGGATACCTACAATATTTTTAAATATATAAATAGATTCAAATTTTAATTAAGTAATAGATTTTGTAATCGGAAGATATCTTACCGGTTACCATTTCTATATATGAACGAAGCCTGGCGTCATAGAATCCACAGTAGTTAAACAGGTTTCCTTGTCCCTTATAGTTTGGTTTCCATTTCTTTGTTTGCAGCACAAACAAAATACCCTTCTCTTCTCTCCCCCCATAATCAAACCTTTGATCTTTTACTTTCTCAGGCACCTTTTCGTGCGAAGCAATGGCATGTGGGGTGTGTGAAAGTGAAAAAGAATGAAGAAGAGAGAAGAAATTGGGCAGTGGCATGTGAAGCTAACAAAGGGCAAAGGTGCTTCTGGAACCAGTGGCAATGTGATGAGAGGTGTGGGCAGGTTGGGGAACCTATGGGGCCCTTGTGCTTTGCCATTCCACAACCTCCATCGTTGAGGAGTCAACCTCATTGCTCCTCTTTTGCTCCATCAAATCCCCCAGCATACCCCATCATTTCTCAAAGTGAAAGGATATGGAGACCAAAAGGAGACGTGAGTGACACGGTCTCACACGGGAGAGAAAAAAAGAAAAGAACCAACCACTTTTGTTGAATCATGTTCTCCCTTTCTTTCTTTCTTTCCATTTTTCCTCATTTCAATTTTTCTCTTATGATTCTTCCTTAATTAATATCTTACGGATAATTTTGATGGAAAAACACAGTAAATCGATGGTATTTTAATAATTTTATTAAATAAAATTAATGATTAAATTCTACGATAATGTAAGTTAATTATCCTCGTTAAAATATCGCTCGTGATTTGCTTAGTTGTTAGAATTATTAGGAATTGAATATTTTCTAGATGTGCACGTGTGAGTCAGTAACATGCAAACCAATCCATGGCTGGATCAGTCATCAGTAGGAATTTGAAGGCAAAGAAAACTTTAACCAATCCAATCAAAACAACTAGCTTTTTATTTTTCCATGGTAATGAACACAGGGATTTAGCTTTAATCTTTCAACGTTGAAATCATACATCAAACCCTCTTTTTCTCCTTAGTGGAAATCATGGGAGATTATTCCCTTTTGTTTTTCTTTGGATCAAAGGAAACTAATTGCTAGTTATTGCTTTTATTTTCCCTGTATATATAAATATATATATATATAGTCTCAAACGTTTTCCCTTTCATTGATCCAAAAAAAAAAAAAGAAAAAGAAAATTTTTCCTTTTCATTAACCCTTTGTACTTGATTAATTGTAGTTTGTACTTCATGTTTGATGATCAGGAGGAAGAACATAAAAAGAGAAAGAAAATGAAATTAAGCACAAAGGATATAAAGGAAGTTCCTTCTATGGTTGTAACTTATAAGGAAGAAATTTGTTTTCCCATCTTTAGGTGTAAGAAGGGTAATTTCCTTTCCATGGTTTCATTGGTTTCCATTCCTTTCTTTTTCTCTCTCTCTCATCAAATGCAGGATTTGGTCACCAGATTGGCACTCAGGTTGAATTCCCAAATATGTTAATATGTCTCACAAGATTTCCATGATCTAGTGACATAATAGGCAGATTGTGGTCTTATCATCAAATCCAAAGAATTAAAAGAAACAAACCCAAAAGAAAAAGAAAAGCCAAAAAGACACTGTTTGCAAGTCAAAATTTGCTACCGCACAGCTCTAGATTTGTTTACACCTCAGAAATCACAAGGTGACAGCAAAGTTTACCATGAATGATACATATAATTCCAATGTTTCCATTTGCTTTCTTTAACAGCAAAACGACCATGGGGGGAAACAACCAAAAAAAATCCAACCCCATGATCAACAATATTGGAAGCCACCCATTAAGGGCAGAGAGACAAATAATCATGAACACGAAAGACATAAGAGATAACGGTGGATTTTCAGAAATCACAGTACTTTAAAGATGTCTTCTGTTCTGGAAACGATCAGCTAGTCAATGGACCACCCAGTCCTAGGTGGTCTCGAGCCTCAAGTTCAACAAACCAATCATTCCAATGGAAAAAATGACAGTAAAATTCAGCAGAAAGTAACAAACTTTGACAACCCAGCTTAGTTTAATTGGTTGAGACCACGAGATTAATGTGGTCCGTGGACTAGAAAGAAAATTCCGAAGCTTCTTTATGCGGTGTACAAACTATGTGTACTATATATTTCTTGCTTCTAGCCATACTCCTGCCTTGCTGCTTTGAGATTCTAAGCTTAAGCTGCTGCACCCTGATGAAGGAAACGCTAAGGTACTTGGCAGGCATTGCAGGCCCGAGTGGTTATGGCTCGAAATCAACAGCTGAACAAGTTGCAGACAATTGTTCTTGCTGGGTCGACCCTCACCATCTAACTGCTATAATCACTGGTAATTAGTCCACAAAATTTAAATTCATCTCTCATATGTGTGGAGGAACAAAAACTTTCTGATGGAAACATTTCATCTTTCTTATTCACTTTTTCTTCTCTGATTCTTGCATGCATGGAAAACAGGTTTTGTTTGTGTATAATACGGATACATACCAAGTCTACGTCTGCCTTTTTTCCTCTTTTCAGCAAGTTTTCCTATGAATACCGCTTCTCCTCAGGAGATTCTCACCTTTGGTAGGGTTATGTCTTGTCTGCCTGTTTAAACAGTCATCCCTCTTTGCTTTCTTATTGATTTGTCCGATCATCCGCTCTCTTTTGTTCCCTTTTTTTTTTCCCATTTTCTTTCGCGGATTCTGAAAGAATATTTTCATGAATTTGCCTGAGAATTCGATCCAGGCTGAAATTCCCATTGTATTCATAGCTGTAGTACGTGAGCACTGAGCATACTCTATGGAGTATGATTTTATGCTCATTTCAAGTCCTTCAGGAAAAAACTCTGAACCACATATTTTTGTCTTTGTTGTTTTCTGCTTGTGGTTCTTTTTGTTTATACAAAGATATGGTTTTGTCTCTTCTACCAAATAGTTTATTAGTAAAGATCTTTCATTGGTTCAGATTTTAACAGAAAGTTGTCCACCTTGGGTTTTAATTTAATCCAATCTTTATCATTTAATTTGGTTTAGTCTTTTCTATGCATCACAATACTCATATGTTGGTGGATGTGTTGAAGGGGCAACGTCGGGCATTGGAGCTGAGACAGCGAGAGTGCTGGCGAGGAGAGGAGTGAGAGTTGTGATACCAGCAAGAGATCTAAAGAAGGCAGTTGAGCTGAAGGAGGGGATCCTGAAAGAGAATCCGAATGCTGAGATTATATTGTCTGAGATTGATCTCAGCTCTTTGGCTTCTGTGAAGAGATTCTGTGCTGAGTTCCTGGCTCTAGGACAACCCCTCAACATCCTCATGTGAGTACAAAATATTCCATTCCTACTTTTTTTTTTTTTTTTGTTCTACTATGTTTTCTTTTTGCTTTTTTCCTGACATGAAAAGAGAAGCAGTGGGGGGAAGATAAAATGCTGAAAAATTTTTATGATCATTTTGCAGAAACAATGCTGGGATTTTCTCTCAGAATTTGGAGTTCTCTGAGGACAAGATTGAGATGACATTTGCAACAAATTACTTGGGTAATCTTGACTATGTGCACCTCAGTTTTCTTGATATTTTTTGTTTGTTTGTATCTGAATTGAAAAATAAAATTTCAGGCACCAAATTGATCTGATTTGGTCCATATGTCTAGTTTCATGGGCTCTCTCTCTCTCTCTCTCTCTCTCTGATAGTTTCTGTGATTATGAACATACAGTAATTCATAAGAGTAAGCACTTTCCATGCAATATCAGGTACATGCATGAAACAAGAGCCAATCCCAATTAGAATCTTGGGAAAATATGTAAATATTGTTAGAATCAAATTACATTGTTCAGCAAATTTTGGGAATTCAATGTTTATAGGAGTTAGATGTTTAAGGAAAAAGAGATTCATTCAATCATTCTTTTTTTTTTTTTTCTTTTGTTTTTGTCTTTTTGGCAGGACATTATTTATTGACAGAACTGTTGCTAGAAAAGATGATAGAAACAGCAGAGCAGACAGGCATCCAAGGAAGAATCATAAACCTGTCTTCTGTGATTCACAGCTGGGTGAAAAGAGACAGTTTCTGCTTCAGCCAAATGCTCAACCCCAAGAAGTAAAAATTTCACTACCACCATTTCTCCCAAACAAATGAAAATGTCTCAGAGATTTAATGGCAGACAATAAATGTTTATTCCATGCTATATCTATATATATATATATATATATAATGGAGGTTGCAATGACTTAGAACAATGCACTTACTATATAATATTTTATGTTCATGCAGGTATAATGGCACACGTGCTTATGCTCAATCCAAACTAGCAAACATTTTGCATGCCAAAGAAATTGCCAGGCAGCTAAAGGTGATGACACGTTCAATTCCATTATCTTGTAAAAGTTTTCCCTCATGATCATCAATATTTTACATAAAAAAAAGGGGTAAACGCTAAATATCTCTTGTAGTTTAAACTTTTCATGTATAGTATTTCGTAGAAATTGAAATTATTCACGATATGTTAATTGAAAAAAGAATATCTATATAGTATGAATTAAAAAACAAGAAATCACGAAGTGTAATGTGAAAAAAATTGAAACTAACACCGACCTTTTATTCTTGCTTTAACTTGTAAATAGCCATTACAAAGTTTTTAACTGAAGAGTGATATGGAAAAAAATTTGCAGGCAAAAAATTCAAAAGTAACTATCAATGCAGTGCATCCAGGCATTGTAAAGACTGGGATTATCAGAGCACACAAGGGGTTTATTACAGGCAAGAATCTCCCTTTTCAGTAAACAAATTTTTCTCATGATTGCTTCTTGTTTTTGTTTTTTTTACCAAAATCTAATTTAACAGCTGCCCAAATTACTCTATATGCAGATTCTCTTTTCTTTATTGCATCCAAGTTGCTCAAGTCTACCACTCAGGTTTGTCTTTGTCCATATCTTCCTGTCTGTTTCATCATCCAAAAGATTCATGACTGTCAGCATAAGAGAAAGCAAAAGGGCTTTGATTTTGGGTTTTGCAAGCTTATTGGAGTTGGGAATGAAATGCAGGGAGCATCCACCAGCTGCTATGTAGCATTGAGCCCACAAGCAGAAGGGATAAGTGGGCAATACTTTGCAGACTGTAACGAGAGCAACTGCTCAGCCTTAGCCAGTGATGAATCCGTGGCTCAAAGGCTGTGCAGGCAGACCCGAGCTCTGATCCACAGGCGGTTGCAGCATCAAACACCAAGTTAATTAGATTATTATTATTATTTTCTTCTCCCATGTTTAGCCAAAGTAATTTTGTCTCTGGAAAACATGGTAAAAACTTAGATTAGGAAGCTTTGTACATAATTAAGCATTCTGTACTTGTAAATGCAGAAGACAATGTTACAGGATTAGTTGGGTACTTAATAAAAGGGCGGGGGCTAATTTTGAATCAACCCCTAATTTGCCCAATATGAATTTTGGGCTGTATTATTTCAGCTTATATCTACTTAAATACTAGTATTAATAAAACGTGACCAAATTAAATTGCTTTCTGCTATGGGAAAAGAATGTTCTTGCTTTGGAAATTTTGTGTTTTGCTTTGGATATTTAACTTAAAAATTCAGTATGGTATCCAAGTAAGCATTGCCTTATTCGTTGGTTCCTTTATGATGTACCCTTCCATGATTCATACTATCACGTGATCAAAGGCGGACGAAGATAGGATGAATTGGTATCAGATGACACTATTGAAGTGTTAAAAATCTTTCCTAATTATATTACTTATGTTAAAATTTTATATAATTAATAATATTAATAAACTCATTAATTTTTTTATAATTTTGTAAAAAGTGAGGTCAACGACTTCAAATGAAAATAATTTTAATTATGACATTACTCAAAAAAATTTCGATACACGATAAGTTTATTATTGCAATTATACATGAAATGAATTTCTAAAAAAAAAAGTAAAATTCATTAAATAAATTCACAAAAACTAGTAAGGAATACAAGAGAGCTCAAATATTTGCACCATCCCAATGACATCCTACGAAGTTAAAACCACAGCATCATAAAATTCTTAAAAGTGCAGGAAGACAGCAAATAACAAAATGGACAAACCCTGATATACACACCTTTCAATTTCCTCTACTGCAAAGAAAATTAGAACCCTAAAGTCTAACCCGATGATATTGCGAATCATACAGATGATTAGAGTGATAAAAATGGTGATACATTCATCCAAAAGATACAAAGGAAAATACTAACATTTACCAGTGCTAAAGCTTTTCAACCATGGGCTCAACTTGTCAGCCGATGTTGCTTCATTTAGATAATGAAGTATATAATCAATGCCTAGGATGCAGGTGATATCAGGTTAGTGGCACAACTTGGTTTGTTGAAGCACTTCAATCGGTCCCGTCTAAGTCCGATGAAATATATGCAAATTAGTCCCATAAGTTAAGATCAGTGAAGAATGGTAGCAAATTAAGCAACCTCCACTTCAACTTCATTTCTTAGCCTGCCATATATTCCAATATCTTGAATTAGAAAACATTCTTCGGTGTTAATCATGCAGTTTACATGTGGAAGAACTGACAACACAAACCATACAAGTTCCTCATGTGCACGAATGCCTTGCCCTAAGATCACAAAGGATATAACACAAGTACCTAAATCTACATAACTTATGACATTCTTGTAGGTAAGCTGGCAGATTATTTGTAAGGCTAGGAAACCAGGCCAAGCCTGACAGCTCATACTCTGTACCTCAAACTCCATCCTATCCATACTACAATTTCCCTCAAATAATTGTCATGCCTTGAAAATTTTGGAACATCTAGGGTGTTATGGAAACAAACTTGCTCTTTTGGCAGCACTGCATTGGACTTTAACCTATTGCTAGTTTGGCTTGCATGTAGGAAAACAGGCTCCACAAAGTGGCTACCCATATCCTTTCTTTTTGGCTACTATCCCCCTGCCTCCAAACTTAATGTGTAAGAAACAAAAATCTAAACATCACATGGGTAGAATTCTTCAAAGAAAACAACACTAAAGCTCTTCTAGTCCTAATCTGGTGCGAAACAGATATGAAAATTGTGCTACTTTCTGTATAAAGTTGAACACAGGTAGGCAACATTCAACTTAGGTGATAATACCTTAAGCCGAGGGGACCGACGAACAACTGGTGATAAAATATCTGATTTGGCTACTTTCATGGGATGTCTATTAACTTCTCCATCGTGAATTTGATTTTCGTTTATCTTGGCTGGAGATTTACTTCTGTGGTTGACTTTCTTGAATTGCCTATTTACTTCTCGAAGTGGGATGTGATGTTCATTTTTCTTGGCAGAAGATTCACTTATATCAGTTGAAACTGATAAAGCTGGACCAGACATAGAGATTGTGGAAGAGTCTTGATTCAAACTTCTGTATTGGGGCTGCAATCCTAACAAGGCATAAATGATGGAAGAAACTTATTAAGAACAGATCTCAGATGGGAAAAATTGTGGTTTTTTCTGTTAAATTACTAGAAATAACAGAAAAGGCCTCAACAAAGAGGAACCATGTCCTCGAAATTGAAGGGTGTCAAGTTTAAGTATCTAGCATGCATGGTAAAAAGAAACAATGAAATCATACCAAGTGCTACTGCTTCTTGAAACTTCTCTCTCATGATCCTAACAAACTTGAATAAGCCATTTGTTCTGTTCAACTCATTAATCAACTCTTTGATGCCATCCAATTGTGGGTCGCAATCCAACACTTAAGATCATGAGGAAGATATTAAAGAAATATGTTAGAATATACCAGTTTAGAGTATAGCTAATACATAAGGAGGACATTACTTACAGGAGTAGGTATCATTTGCATGACGAATGGTAAAAGAATATTCTTGCTTCGGATTTTTTATGTTAATATCATTGAATGTGAATTTTACACCTAGAAAACAAAAGAGCCAATAAGAAAATAATAACCGGGGCAACAAAAGGGATTCTAAATGTCATGCAATTAAACTATCTCACTTACCATGACCACCTTCAATCTGAAAACCTAGAACCTGGTTGTACCATGAAATAGCTTCTTGAATTTCTCCATTTTCTTCAATATCATGCTTTGCCTCCTCTTCAGTTGTTGCCAAAGCTGTGGATAACACCAAACAGAGAAAATGAAAGGGAACACAGCATAAGCAGTAAAGTAGGAGATCCCTTGCAATATGGAGTTTGTGAAACTAATTGACAAATTTAAAAAATAAAATAATTAAAAGGAAAACAGGAAATAACAACCCATATATTGTTTTGGAAATAGCAGAAAACAGGGAAAAAACATGTATTCCAGTAAATTAGAGTACGAGCAAGAAGTTTTCTTGTTACTCCTTTGCTTAAAGCAGCGTAATTGGACATTTAAAGAGCATGGTAATCCAAAATAACAGCATAAGCAAACCTCCTGATACCATAACAATTCCTTGCCAATCATATACTTTTGAATCAATTGCTAAAATCAAAAGCTCAGGTATTACAGATTCAAACTACCCACTAGTTTGCATAAAAAATCATAGGCAAACAAAAAAAGACGGTACAACCATACAAGTACTAATTTCTGTAAAAAAAAAAAAAAAGAAGCAAGTCTATCAAGGAATTGAGACTTAAAAGTATGATTTGCATGGCAAAAAATTCACAGCAGCTTATATATTACTGACTTAATCACAATGTATAAGATACATCATTCATCAGATAAGAACTCTCCCCCAATAATATTATCAAGGCTCTAGTCCCACATAACCAGCTAAGGAACAACAGCAACAATGTGCATGAAAAAGGCTCTATAATTCAAAATTTTAGACAGTGAAGTGCAAAACTGTAGTACATAAAGCATAAAAAACCATCCCAATTGTGCAAGGATAGATAATTACCTAGAGATTGTTGAGATATGATTGCTGCATACTCATCCCTCCCAGCCCTTTGAACTTGGATAGTTCTTTTAAGTTCTTCTATTCTAGCTTTCAAAGCAGATATTGAGTCCCTCGTTGCCATCTGCTTTGCCTCTCTACGGGTCTTCACTATAACAGCAACATATTTAAAAAAAAAGTTCATTTATAAACCATTTAAAAACTTCCATAACTACTGCTTTCCAATTCATAACAAATTGATATAAATTCAAACCCAAAAAACAAAAAAAGTTGAAATTAACGGAGCAATACCTGCTAAAACTTTGACAAGCTCATCCTCGGATTCTCTCAAATTAGCTTTCATTTTGGCGAGTTCAGCTGTAACATAACGAAGAAAAATCCCCGAATTCACTACATAAACCCTAGTTTCTTCCAAAACCCTAATTACACTCAAATCATATATATTACAAGAAAGAGAGAGCCTAAAATTGAAAGAAGTTTGGTTACGGACCTTGATTTTGGGCAGTATCCTGCGCCAGGGCCTTGATGGAATGAAGAGAAGTAGGGAACGACGCCGTAAAGGAATCTATCTTCTGTTGTTGGATCGGAACCTCCCTCTCGCAGATCGTTCTTAGGAACTCCATTTTCGTCCTTGGAGACTGCTCTGCTTCGCTCTCCATTTGCGAGAGAGTGTGAGAGAGAAAGAGAGAGAGAGACAGAGCGCTTTGATTTGAATGAAAAACAGAAATTGGTTTTAGCCCGCCATTTTCCTTTTCGCTTTAATCACACTTTCGTTGCTGCTGTGGAGTGGAGCGGTGACACCTCTGCGAGATGTGCTCTCGTGATCGCCAGTATCACCAAAATTTTGTGCCACGCCTTTCCCACATGGACAAGTGGTTCTGAAAATTGTTGTGATTTCGCCACGTAGGTAATTTCTTGCGTGGCAAACTCTGAGCCAGCTTTTTTTCAACTACAGAATAAATTGGGTGGATAGAGCTAGGAAGGAACCCCTTTAAGTCCACGGACCTGGCCCGCGTCGGGTTTGAGTTTAAGTTCAGCCCAAGTCAATTAAATTATTTTATTAATAAATAATATATTTTTGTTTTTATTTCAAAAATAAAAATAATGTTTTATTATTTTAATAATAAAATAATATTTAAATGCACGAGGCTAGCTGAGTTCGAGTTTGATTTGAAAAAAAAAAAAAACTCGACAAGTTTGACCCATAAACATCTTTAATTATTTAATTTTATTTTCTTTATAAAATTTTGCTTAAATTGAATGATTTCCCATGCTAATCAATAGTTATAAAATTACACAAGTACCAATGAAAGCTATTTTATTCACTTATAAGTGTTATCTGTCTTTGTTTTTTCTTTAATAATATCTAAAAACGTGTCTGAACTATTAAAAAAAAATTTAAAAAGTTTTTATCTTTTTATTATTTTCAATTAAATTCTTATATTTTTATTTTAAATCAAATAAATTAATAGTTGATTACCTTTTTTCATAATTTTATATCACATAATATATACATGATATGCTGACGGATCATAATAAATGATATTGTGATATGATAACATTGTTATTTAACATGCTTCACCATCAATGTTATATAACATAAAAAATAACAAGTGACGTTTTAATTAATGCTAATTAATCAATCATTAATAATAAAGATCTATTTGATTTAAAATAAAAATATAAAAATTTAATTGAACATAATAAAATAATAAATACTCATTTAATTTCTCTTGAATAGTTTATAGGGTTTTTTAAAGTATTATGTATTTTTTTATCTCTTTTTGTTTTGTTTTAATGAAAACTATAACAAAAATTAAAAAAGGAATTAATTTTCTTTATTATGTAAATATGCGATAAAATGATTGACATTAAATATGTAGCGAGGTATTTGTTAGTTTTAATGGTTGAGTGGTCAAAACAATAATACTTATAAATATTGGTAACTAAAACATTAGTTTTCATATTTGAGTAATCAAAACATAAGAGTCTCAAAAGGTTAAATGATAAGAAAAAATAATATAATCAAATTTTAATGGCATAATGTTCAAAAAAAATCTCTAAATTATTCAATAAATTTTAAATATATCCTTATTCTTTTATTGTATTTAATCAAACTCATATATTTTTATTTTGAGTCAAATAATTATTTATGACTAATAATTGACTAATTTTCATTAATCAAAATATCACTTATCATTTTATACCTATATGTGACTTAACAATTTTGAATATTACACAAGAATACATGGAGTTAAATAAGTTTAGGTTTAGTCTTATTGTGTTTAGTGTTTTAATCATATTGACACGATTAAAACATGAAAATTTGATGTTTTAACTTTGTCAAACACGGTTAACACCTTTAATCGTGTTAATCGTGTTATGTATTTAAACATATATAAATAATACGTTTAATGTTAATGATGGATTTAATTAATATGATAATGAATTTTATTTATATTATTTATGTTAAATTTTATTATGTTTGATGTTATTATTATTTTGTTATAATTTGTTTATAATTATTGATTTTAAAATTAATAATAAAATTATATTTAATTATAAATATTTTAAGTTAATCGTGTTAAACTTGTTAGGAAAAATTATGTTAATCGTTTAATCGTGTTTATTAATTGTGTTGTGTCATATGAAAAATCTTAATATATTTAATAAACATGTCAATCGTGTTATATTACGTTGTTATTAAACATATTTATGTACATATTTCAAATGTTGACACAAATAATTATTCATGTTATATTTAAGTTTAACCTTATCGTATTTCGTGTTAACACGATTAAAATACGAAAACACGAATTGTTAAATCTACCCATATGACACTGACATGGTGTTGATGTAAAAAGTAAAAACTGTCATATGACAATGTCGTAATGTCATGTTATTATGTCACATCATCATCAATTATGATATGTCAATATGTCATGTTATTATCAAGTATGACATGTCAACATGCCACAATAAAACCACATAGTATAGAAAGATAAATGATATTTTGACTAAGTAAATAATGACAAAGACTTATTTGACTCAAAATAAAAATATAAAAGACTATTTGGCTTAAAATAAAAATATACGAATTTAATTGAACATAATAAAAAAATAAATATTTATTTAAAATCTTTTTAAATAATTTAATAATTTTTGTATATATTATGCAAATTTTAATCATTCATGTAGTGAATATATATTTAATGCGTGTTTGGTCTATTTTTTTTTTTAATTTATCTATCTCTTAAAAGTAGAAGTCGAGTTAAATAGAGATTTTAAGAAGCTATTAAAAAAAGTAATTTTTTTAAAAAATAAAATTTGAAAAAAAAAAACTTCAATAAAAGCTCTAAAGAAGAGCTTTCTTTCTTTTTTTTTAAAAAAAAAAACCACACCTTATTTCTGGAAAATTTTTCTTTTTGTTTCAAAAATGTCATTATCTATTAAAAAGAATCATAACATTATTTATTTTTATTTTTATATGATTTATTATTAATTATAAACTTTATGTTATATACAAATATTTCTTATATTTCTAAAATTTTGTTTTAAATAAATAAAAAAAATAAAGTTAACTTTTTTCAATTTTAAATAAAAGAATTTATTATTAATAAAAAATTATTTATTAAATATCTTTTATGATAATTTGAACCAAAATTAAAATTTATATAAGTGTTTGTTCGGCCTAACTTTTTTCTAACTTATCTACCTCTTAAAAGTAAAAGTCATATCAAATATAAATTTTGAGAAGTTCTTAAAAAAAAGTAGTTTTTTTTAAATAATAAAATATTTAAAAAAAAGAGTTTCAGGAAAAGCTACTGTGAAAAGCTTTTTCTTCTCTTCTTTTAAAAAAACAAGAGAATTTTTATTTTTGTTTCAAAAATATCTTCATCTGTTAATAATAATTATAATATTACCTTCTAAAAAAATACATTCTATGATAATTTTAACTAAAATTATATCGTATAAAAAAATTATAAAAAAATTTATCAAACAACTATTATTTTTCATAAGAGTGTTATAATAGGTTTTAAATTAAAAAAAAAATCAGATCAAATAAGCTCTAAGTTATTTTGCTAAACACCTTATCTATAAAAAAAGGTTTACAAAAATAAATTTAACAAATAAATTTAACTTAATTTTAAAAATTATTATTATATATAAAAATTTCATAATAATTTTTAAATAAAAAAAAATCAAATCTAGCAAGCTCTTAATCTACTTCTATTGTTGGCAAGGCCTTTCCCAGCAAAGCCGTGTGTCATTTGTTTCCTGGGCTTTGTACTAATTTCTTTGGGCTTTTGGTTTTTGTAAGGCTCAAGTTTTCAGAAATAATCATGCGGAGCAGCCCTGCACCCTGAAAATTGAATAACCCCAGTTTTGCTCAGACAGCCCCTAGAAAATTTGAAATTTACACATTTTACCAAGACATTTATGTTCTGATCCGAATATTAAAATAATATTTTTATCATATTTTTAGATATTTATTTATCAATTTATACAAATTTTATACTTCACATATATAAAGTTAAAGGTCATCCAAGAGACATTGATACGTCTAGGTAACAATAGGTTATACATTATTGTCAATGTGAAGATAATAATTATATATTTACATTTTGATTTAAATAACTCTCTAATAATATTATTTAAAATGTAATTTTTTTTTTAACTCGGGTAAAATAATTATACGTTCACATTTCGATTCAAGGATTTAAACAGTTTATCTTATCTGTCTTAATCGGATTTTATTTATCAAAAACAAAAAAAAGAGGGTAAAAATTTGAGTGTATGGCCAAGAATACGAGAGAGACCACATGGATTTAAGCGTTAGCTTAAAATTCAAACCAAAAATTGATGGCCAAAAAAGAAAACAAGACATGTGCTTGGATAGGTAATTGAGAAGAAGACAGACGTTGTGGCATTCCCACGTTCCAAGACAGATGTCGTGATATCATGCAATCTCCCATTAATTAGTAACAACGTGATTATAATTATACGGAGGAATTTGACAAAAACAGAAGTAAAGTTTAATGAAGGAATCCATGCACATCGCCCACTGCACATTATTAGTTCACATCACGTCTTCTTCTAATTATTTGAGGCTCCTTATAGTGCCACGTTTTCCCGACATGGTTGCGCTTTTCCCGGCACACTATGGTGTAAAAAAAAGAGAAGAGAATAGTAAAGGTTAGTATAATTTTTAATTAAAATCGAATTAATCGAAAAAATTCAATTAAGATAGTTTTATAAAATTTGATTAATTCAGAACTAAACAAGATTAAATTGATTAATTCAATGGTTTTCGATATTAAAATTCTTTTGATGACTTGTTTGCATACAAACCATAATTCGATTATAATATTATAAAATTTTTTTGATTAATTTGATTATTACCGGAATTAATTGATTAAAATTTTATATTTGATCGATTCGGTTAATTTTCACGACACAATCAGTAAATTCAATTACTAATTAATTTGACTCAATCATAAGTGTGTGTATCCTCCGTTTAAAGAATCCCAATCCAAATCTCCTCTTACCCGAAAGCAAGAATTATTTTCCAATTTTTTGACTATGTTTCGAATAACATTATGTATGAGAGGTAATTGAGATTAAACTGTATATCCTACAAAGGGCATGTTCAGCTTTGAATACTTGGCTTAAGAATTCAACCCTACATTGTATTTTTTTTTTCCACGAAAAAACCTTGCTGTCTATGCCCAAGATCGAAGGGATTCTGCCTATGAGGCCCTAACTGGCTTGGAACGGAGGTGCAATTGTCAAGAAGAGAGAAAAAGCAATTAAACAAGTGTTTGGAGCCGAAAGAAGAAAAGTAAATGAGACCATTAACCTTGAAAGAAGGGAAGGAAGAACATTCCAAGAAACAAAGAGAAAGCTAGTGGGAATGTGTGTATAATATATATATATATACAGTTTGATCACCATTGAAAGGGGAAAAGAACAAGAAGCCACCAGGTCAAAAAGCAAGTAAGAAAACACCAAAAAGAATTAAGGGCCGGCAATTGGCAATTGGCAAGTCATTAAGGAAAGAATTACTTTCATAAAGTACATGAAAATATATTGGATTCATGTATTGGTATAAGGATTAATATATGGAGTACCTTCCTTTTCATTTTATTATCTCTTGAATTGTATTTTATGCTTTCATGGTGGAAAAAGAGAATGATCCAATGGTTTGACTAACCCTTTGATTGGAAACCCTTTTTTCATTGGGATTGTCTCTCTAATTGTTACTCAATTATTGTTAAACAAAAAAAAAAGCAATCAATCAAAGTAACCCTTTTAGCTTTGTCCATATTTTAAAAATGTTAATGGAAGTGTGTTTTATGTTCACCGAATAAAGATAACGAAAGATATACATTTATGAAGTAAAACTCTACAATTAAGTAATCGTGTATAAATTTTATAAATCGACAATACATCAAATAAAAACCCGATAATGAACTATTTTGGAGTTTGATCCTCTAGCTTCCTACTTCTTTTCTCTTAACAAAGTTGCAAGGATTGCAAAGAGCACTGCATCTATTTATAAATATTATCCCCAGAAGTTCTTTACTTTCTTTTTGAAGAAGGAACATTCCAAGGGATACGACAGTGCCAGCTTTGAAAAGGAAAATCAAACTTACATGCATTATAGATTATAGATTATATAAAAGTCAAAAAGCAAAGACGGAGGTGCCAGTTTTATGTGAATTAGTATTGTAAATGTGCTTTATTTCTTATAAAAATTCCAACAGTCATATAAAATAAAAGTACTGGTAAAATAATTATAACAATTATAGACTAAACAGTAGACTAAATTAGTGAGATTAGATTACGATATTGTTAGTTTGATACATCATTCTTTTTGTACAAATTTATAATTTGAAATATAAAACTTTTCTTCTCGTAACAAGTAAAAAGAAAAAAAAAAACACATACGAATTAATATACAACTCAAATCTCCGTAAAAAAATTTTGATAGCATGGAATCGAGATTAGTTTTGAGATTAGAATAAAGTGAAGTTGAGATCATACTTGCATGTCTAAGTAAGTTTAATGATATGATAAAAATTATCTTCATTTCCATACAATAAACATTTTGCCCAGAAAGTTGCCTGTTTTCAAATCTAATTATAGATTTTACATGATATCTTTCAATAAACTTAGAGCATGGTTATATATATGAAATTTATGAGTAATATTCAAATACTTGATCAATGAAAAAATGGATAATAATATTACATATGACTATTTTCACTTATTAATTAGTCTCACTCGTCTCATTATAATTGTTAATTAGTCACTGGTAATTTATTGGTTTCATGATAAATTGTAGTATAAATTGTAGTAATAACATTTTTCTCTCAAAATATCAGGATCCTATCCTAACTACATCTTTGAAAATTCGATAGATACGTTCTTTTTATATATAAGAGGGAACATTACGATTCTAATTTAATATATTTACTCAAATCTCATCACACTTATCACTTGAGTTAAGTTTAAAATAACTCAATTATTCATTTTTTACGTCTATTATTATGCAATATCTTCACCTTCTTGTTCAGCCGAGATCCCGGCACATCGGATGATTTTTTTTTTTTTTTTACCATGGTGTAAACCTCACCATCGTTGTACATGGAAAAAAACAGTACCATCTTTACAGAGCCAAGCAGTAGAGAGTGAAAAAGGGCTTGTTGTTGTAGCCATTGAAGACTGCATAATGGCTTGTCCATGTGACTTGGTTTAGCAGTATTTGGATGGGTTAATTGGGGGGAAAAAGTGGAAAGCTAAACAAGATTTCCTTTTCCTTTTCAAGGCCTTTTTTCTCTTGTTCCTTCCATGTGCTTTCTGGGTATAAAGTACCATTGTAAGCACAGAAGGCATCCATCCAAGAAAATCCAATATTTATGTATATTTATATTATGTTTGGTAAGAAGGAAAGAAAAGGGAAAGAAGAGAAAAATGTATTGAAAGATCAAAAAAAAAAAAAGAGGAAGAAAATAAATAAGGGTATTCTTTATTTATTTTTATCAAATAAAAGAAAGAATGAGAAGGAGATTATTTTCTTTTCACTATTTTCGTTTTTAATTTTTTTTATAATACTTGAAAAAATTTAAATAAATTCTTATTTTATTATTATATTTAATTAAATTCTTATATTTTTATTTTAAAACAAATAAATTATTATGATTAATAGTGAATTAATTATCATTAATAAAAATATTATTTATCATTTTATATTTACGTAATGTTAATATGAAGATGAAAAATATCATATTATTACGTTATCATATCACATAAACGTCACGTGATAAAAAATGATAAATAATATTTTAATTAAAAATTAATTAATTATTAATTATAAAAATTTATTAATTTATTTAAATTTTTACAAATAATATTATATTTTAATTTTTTTATATCAAACATTATATTAATTTTTGAATATAGATATAAATGACGTGACGGTGATGTGACAAAACAACAACCTAAACCGAAAAGTGAATTCGAGGCTAAAAGTAAGAACCAAGCACTTGTGATCACAATATGGCAGGCACAATTGAAATTTTATTGATTGATCTATGCAACTAATGTGCTATTGATTATGGGATTCGTTCAAATATGATGATGATTTGATTCTTTTAGACCATTTTAAAATGGATAAAAGGCTAATAAATTTTATAAAATTTGTAATTAAAAATAATTAAATAGATATTGAAATTTGAAAATCGAACTGATATTTTAATAATTAAATTTTATTAAATGAATGATGCAAATAAAATAGATTTAAAAATCAATTATTTTACTGTTCTCAACAAATATATCACCGTTTTACTAATTCTTAATAGTCTATTATTAGCCGATTCCATGAAATTTACCAATATATTTTTATATTTTTACTTTGAATTTTATTTAATTAACTTTAATAAAAATTTAATTCACTTCTTAGTTACTATAGAATCATTATAAAATTTAATAAATATTTGATTACTATATTAATCATTGATCTAAATGCTTGAGTATAATTTAAAATTATTAAAAAAAATTAAAAATTCAAGTAAAAATCTTATTTAAAAAAGGTTTGCCATGCTCTATATTGTTGTGTGAGACAAGTTGTAATAAATTACTACTAGTAGAGGTAATGATAGAGGATATGAACATAGAAAAGCAGTAGCTCCACTTTTTGAGTGGGGTTGCCTTGTCACTTCCTCTTTGTTATCTATGACTCTATATATAAAGAGAAACTTCAATAGGATTTTTAGATGGTGCAACATGGACGGACGTTTTAGTAAAGAACTGTTGTAGGTTAAAAGAAGTGGTCAGTTTTTTCACGTAAATTTTTTAGAGGAAAGCTGTTATATAATTTAACTTTGAGTGGACTGCATTATTAGTGGCTTGTATCGATGATGGGTTGTAATTGATAACATTTGTTAAGTTAAATTCTAGAATATAGTAAAATTATATTTGTTTTTTATTTAAATAGAACATATTCTAAAATTATTATAAATATAATAACGATCTTTTCATTTATTAATTTAACATGCTGTCAAAACAAGCGTTACTCTTTTCGTTATAGACTTATTTATCTTTATATGTGAAAAAAATTCTCATTAATTGATCTATTATCAATTGATTTTAAATCCAGTATCGTATTAAAAATTCAACATTAAATCTTTTCTCATAAAAGCTGTCCCACTCCATGGCTTCTTTAAACTACTAAAACCAAGAAACCATCCCCTCTCTCTCTCTCTCTCTCTCTCTCTCATGTGCCATCCCCTCGCCCCCTCACGTGCCTAGATTCCTAATTAGACACACTTGCAAGGTTTATTTGGGTCAAATAATGGCAAAAGCCACAGGCAAAGTCACAAGGCAGGCAATATGTTTTTTTATTTTGTGTGGAATACCCCATCTTCATATCATCATTTTGAGTTGTTTTAAAAAAAAAACACTCTTTAACCCCAAAATCATATTATTATTCTCACTAACTCAACATCACGTGATGCCTCTCAATTTTTTTTTTCATTTATTTAAACTTTTCATATTGAAAAGAAAATCTTAATCTGAAAGAAAAAGGGTATCTGATTTTGTGGGTTGTTGCAGGTTCTGCTTCTGCCCCAAATTTCTGGTCTTGGGTTAGATCTTGAATTTGGACTGGATATAATTAATGGTTACAATATTTGATTTGGTGGGTTATAATTAAATTTATCATAATTTGATTAAATTAAAATATTTATGAGTAATATTATAAGGTTTTATAGTACAAAGGGACCATGTCATAGATCTCATCATGAAACAAGTAGAATTTTTTGGAGTGGGTTTACATTGCATTTGAAAAAGAAAAGAAAACCCAATTTTTTTTTGTATTTATTTGGATTTGGATCCATCCCAATGAACCAAAAACCTTTAATTTAGGTTTAGATCTTAGGGAATTAAAGTCATTTTTACAACTCAAAGAACACATAATGCAGCTTTATTCTTTTTACACAAATTTTTGCAGCTTTGGAAAACCCTATAAAGTGTGATTTTGGACAGTGATTAAGTAAAACCTTTTAGTTTCTTTAGCAGATGACACTGGCATTCTGCCAAAAAACCAGAAATTAGCTTTTACCCCTTTGGAATCCAAAGTTCAAGTATGAACTTCCTCAGTCTGGTTTCTGCAATTTTGTATCAATAAAATAGGAACAACTGCAAATGCTTCAGGTAAAGAAAAAGTAGATTTCACCATACCCGGTTCATCTCTTCCATCTATGGACTATGGCTGTGATTTTCAGCGTTTTAACCAAGGGGATGGTTATCATTTTTAACCAATCATCCTGGGACAGAAGAGAATTTACCACCTGTAAAACAGGGGTTTCCATCTGCTACTCCTAGTTGGCTGATTCAAGACTCTCAGGACAAAGCTGAGTCAGAATCCTCAAATGGTAATTGGATAAATATGGGGGCAATTAGCAGTATCTGTCTATCGATTTGGCCCAGAAATATTTATACCAAGTACCTCGTTTGTTATGAAAGATCCAAGAGAAAATATCAGGGAATTGCATAAGGGCATGTAAAGACATGAAAAAGTAGGCAGTTCCCACACTAGAAAAATGCAGACAAAGTCACTTACTCAACCACTTTTCTTCCCTTTGATTCAAATTAAAAAACAGTTATCCCGTTCTTCCCCCACCTCTCCTCCACCATAAACAAATGTTAAAAACACCCATCTAAAATTCCATTTCTCTCTGCACAGAACATCATGGCCTAGCTGTTTCTTGGATCCGGAGATTCTGGGACTTGCAAATTAGTTTATACAATGCGTTTCAAAAACACATAGCCCACAAGACATGATTTGGTTTCTCCCATTGTCCCTCCCTAGGCTCAAACCCTCCTTTCTGCTCCTCTCATTGGAGTTTGTAGCATAGCTGTAATGCCTGTAAATCCATGGACCCTCTTCCCCTCCCTATTCCTCTCTTTTTCATTTCTAATTCCCTTCCTTTGCACAGCTTTCGCGGTTAACCAACAAGGTGAAGCTCTTCTTTCTTGGAAGAGAAGCTTCAATGGATCCCCGGAGGCCTTGAGCAATTGGGATGCCAAGGATGAAACTCCATGCAAGTGGTTTGGTATCGTCTGCAACTTTAACAATGTAGTTGTGGAACTGGAATTGAGATATGTTGATTTAATTGGAGAAGTCCCTTCTAATTTCACCTCTTTGTCAACTTTGAACAAGCTGGTCCTGTCTGGAACAAACCTCACTGGTTCAATCCCAAAAGAGATAAGCACTCTCACCCAATTGAGCCACTTAGATATGAGTGAAAATGTCTTGACCGGTGAAATCCCAAGTGAGCTCTGCAGCTTGCTTACGCTTGAACAACTCTATCTCAACTCAAACCAGCTCAAGGGCTCGATACCAATCCAAATTGGGAACCTCACAAGTTTGAAATGGCTAATTCTATACGACAATCAACTCAGCGGTGAAATTCCCAGCACCATAGGCAACTTGAAGAATCTTGAAGTGATTCGAGCTGGTGGCAACAAGAACCTTGAAGGCCCTCTCCCGCAAGCAATAGGCAACTGCACCAGTTTGGTCATGTTAGGCCTAGCTGAAACAAGCATCTCGGGTTTTCTCCCTCCAACTCTAGGCCTGCTGAAGAAGCTTCAAACCATCGCAATCTACACAGCTTATCTCTCCGGCCAAATCCCCCCCGAACTCGGGGACTGCACCGAGCTACAAAACATCTACTTATACGAAAACTCCCTGGCTGGATCAATACCAAGAAGCCTTGGCAATTTGAGAAATCTTCAGAGCTTGCTGCTTTGGCAAAACAACTTGGTAGGAATCATTCCTCCGGAGCTTGGAAACTGCAACAAACTGTTAGTCATTGATGCTTCGATGAACTCATTAACCGGAAGCATTCCTCAATCCTTCGGAAACCTGAAATCGCTCCAGGAACTTCAGCTGAGCGTCAACCAAATCTCGGGCGAAATCCCTTCCACCCTCGGGAACTGTCGCCAGATGACTCACATCGAACTCGACAACAATCAGATCACTGGAACAATACCTTCGGAATTGGGGAACTTGACGAACTTAACGCTCCTGTTTCTCTGGCAGAATAAGCTGGAAGGCAACATCCCGGTCTCCATTTCCAACTGCCAGAACCTGGAAGCCGTTGATTTATCTCAAAACAGCCTGACGGGTCCCATCCCCAATGAAATCTTCCAGCTCAAGAAACTCAACAAACTGTTGCTTCTCTCCAACAACCTGTCGGGAGATATCCCGCCGGAGATCGGCAACTGCTCCTCTTTGATTCGGTTTCGAGCCAGCGATAACAAAATCACCGGATCAATTCCTATCCAGATTGGGAACTTACAGAACTTGAATTTCTTGGATCTCGGGTCGAATCGATTGACCGGGTTTATACCGGAAGAAATATCCGGTTGTCAGAATTTGACTTTTCTTGATCTGCATTCCAATTCTGTTGGCGGAAACATGCCGGTTAGCTTGAGCAAGCTTGTTTCACTTCAGTTCGTTGATTTCTCTGATAACTTAATCGAAGGGACGCTGAGTCCGAGTCTCGGTTCATTGAGTTCGCTCACAAAACTAGTTCTTGGAAATAACCGATTCTCTGGTTCGATCCCAAGTCAACTGGGGTCCTGTTCGAAGCTACAGTTACTGGACTTGAGTTCAAATCAGTTCATGGGGAACATTCCGGCAAGTTTGGGGAAGATTCCTGCGCTTGAAATCGCTCTCAATCTGAGCTGGAACCAGCTAACCGGCAAGATTCCGGAGGAGTTCACGGCATTGGACAAGCTCGGGATTCTGGATATATCTCACAATCAACTTGTCGGAGATCTTCAAAATCTCGCCGGGTTGCAAAATCTAGTGGTTCTTAACGTGTCGCATAATAACTTCACAGGGCGAGTGCCGGACACTCCCTTCTTCTCGAAGCTACCACTCAGCGTCCTTTCGGGGAATCCTTCGCTCTGCGTCTCCGGAAATCAGTGTTCCGCCGCCGAATACGGAGGCTCCTCCTCTAAGCGCACGGCGGCACGCGTGGCGATGGTGGTGTTGCTCTGCACCGCTTGCGGTCTCCTCCTGGCGGCGCTCTACATCATCATCAGCTCCAAAAAGCGAAGCAGCGGTCCTCATCATGATTGCGACATTGACGGAGACGCTGACCTGGAAATGGGCCCACCATGGGAGCTGACTTTGTACCAGAAACTCGACTTGTCAATCGCTGACGTGGCAAGGTCCCTGATGGCTGGCAACATCATCGGCCGGGGTCGAACCGGCGTCGTTTACAAAGTCACCATCCCGTCCGGATTAACCATCGCCGTCAAAAGATTCCGTTCATCCGACAAAGCATCAGCCGGCTCATTTTCATCCGAAATTGCCACGTTGGCAAGAATCCGACACCGCAACATCGTACGATTACTGGGTTGGGGAGCCAACAGAAAAACAAAACTGTTATTTTACGATTACATGGCAAATGGTACTCTGGGTGCGTTATTACACGAAGGTTGCGGAAGGGAACTGTTAGATTGGGACATCAGATTCAAGATTGCGTTAGGCTTGGCAGAAGGGTTAGCTTATTTGCACCACGACTGCGTGCCGGCAATCTTACACCGTGACGTGAAGGCTCATAATATCCTGTTGGGGGACCGGTACGAGCCCTGCTTGGCGGATTTCGGGCTTGCCAGATTGGTGGAGGATGAAAATGGTGGCTCGTTTTCGGCCAACCCAGAGTTTGCGGGGTCCTATGGTTACATGGCACCAGGTAAGCATGATGGGTCCTAATTCTTCTTCTTCTACGTTTTTTTTTTTTTAGAAAATTGATCATGTTTCTGTTTCAATGAGATCAATTTTGGCTTTATGTCAGAATCATGATTAAGATGCTAATTGGGGAATAATATCTTTTATGATTATTGATTATGGTTGTGGGGGATGAGACAAATATGGGATTATGTCTTGATTCAAAGGGTTGATTGAGACTTAAAGCAAAGATTTCACTTAATTTTTGCGTTATTAGGAGTTCAACTACTGTCCAAGCTCTTGGAATTTAGGTGATGATGAGGTGTTTAATTAAATACGTAGTGGAGATAAATCAGTGGGTTTCAAAAGCTTCCTTGTTGCTCTTTTTTTTTTGTTTTGGTTTTGAGTTATGACAATTTTGCAACTGTTACAGCCACACGCTCCTTTGATTGGAAGTTCATTGTACAGTTTTAGCTTTCAACTCACAACTTTCATGGCTTCTGTTTGAAAAAGATAAAAAAGTGACCAGCCAACTAACAATTTCACTGTTCTGTCTCTGCTGTCCTGTTTTGCAATGATGCATTGCATGCCCTTTTTCCTGTATCATTTGGCGTATTATTCCCTTGTCTATCTGATCTAATAACTTGTTTATTAAATGGTTTCTGCAGAATATGCTTGCATGTTAAAGATCACAGAAAAGAGCGATGTTTATAGCTATGGAGTAGTCTTGCTGGAGATCATAACGGGAAAAAAACCCGTAGACCCATCATTCCCTGACGGCCAACATGTAATCCAATGGGTCCGAGATCACCTGAAGAACAAGAAGGACCCAGTAGAAATCCTTGACCCTAAACTCCAAGGTCATCCAGACACTCAGATACAGGAAATGCTCCAAGCGCTAGGAATATCATTGCTTTGCACAAGCAATCGCGCAGAAGACCGGCCGATAATGAAAGATGTCGCGGCATTATTGAAAGAAATTCGACAGGAACCCATGGTAGGCACCGAGGCCCACAAGCCGACGAGCAACTCCTCAAAGAAGATAGAAACGACTCCTTCGTACTCGTCATCATCAGTGACCCCAGCTCAATTGCTGCTCCAGGGGTCCTCTCAAAGCTCTCTGGCTTATTCTTCTTCCTCAGCAAATTACATCCCAAGAAGCCAATAACAAAAGCCTGTCTTCTTCCATCAAAATTATTCATTGTATAAAGGTAGCAAGTAGCGGTTAAATGGTGTTTTTCCGGATTAGATTTTGATAAGATCAAGATGGAACCTGATCATGAGTGTATAGCTAGCAACTTGATGACTTAATTTCCTTAGAGCAATGAAAGCATTTCCCGCATTTGGGTTTCTCCTTTTACACCTAATTACATGGCATTTTCATCAAAATGCAAGAAACAGATGCAAAACAAGAAAAGGCAGATAATGACGTAGGGGAACATGGAAATGCTGCTTGGACGTGAAGTCATTTTCTATAATTTTCTGTGGAAACCATTGATCTTAAAGGATGTGTGCTGTGTGGCGTCTGCAAGGTTTATAAAAGGCGTTTTCGAGAATGATTTTTCACTCCCTTGGGAATGAGGAAAGGAGGGAGAGGAGGAGGATGTGTGGCTGTGAGGAAATGTCGGCAATGATTAGCCTTCCCAATCTCTCTCTCTCCTTTTCTCTCTTTCTCTTTCCATGTGTAATTGTTTTTAAGGATAAGGAGAGGACGCCTTGGAAACCCATCAAGGTCCCCACCATGTGAGATGGATGCAACCTGCTAGTACAAGAATTATCAACATTTTGATAATGGAATATTGGGGATGTGATCATGTGAAAAAACAAAGCTTCTAGCTACAACTACAAGCAAAACGAGACATCCCTTCAAATGTTAAATCAATCTACAAATTTGCATGCACTTTCGATCAGTACGTTTGGTTGGCTGGCTGGCTGTCTGTCTTTCTCAAATAACTTACTCATCAGCTTCGGAGACTGGTTATGCATCCAAATTCCAAGCAACCTTTTGATCATGTCAGTCTTGGTTAAGTTTAATTAGCAGCAGTTGGCAAATTCACACCCATGCATCAGCTTTCGTCTCTTCCTTTTCTAATCAGATGCAAATGAAAAACTTCCAGGAAGTTTTCTGACAGTAAAATCAACATTACTACTACTATTTCCTAATGCAGCAAGAGAAATCAAGTTAAATAACTACTTCAGCACCTGATTTGCATTTACCTGCCGCATGTGGTAAAGCTGACAAAAAAATCCAGAGACTTTTACAACCTAATGGAGCCCTCATGGGAGATTATCATCTGGTGCGATGGGCCTGATTCGCGAAACAAAGAACAAGACCTCCTGGAAATAAACCATGTATTCTGATTTGTACCAATAAAGAATTAAGAGAAGGAAAATAAACCATTTACCATATATTTTGGGAAACTGGGAAGAAGAAAAGGCACATCAAAGATTTCCAACATATCCCGCAAGGACATGATGAATGCTGTATTTTGTTAGTGAGGAAATCTAAAGGAAAAAAGGTCCACCACATGCAGCAGGGGAGGCGATCCCACATCACCCCATAGGTCATCAAGTCGAAAGATAGGGGCAAAGGACGGACTAATGATGGATCACTTTCAGCACAGCTTTGTCATTATGACCATTGGTTCAGCAATTTATAGAATCAGAAGGTGAATCCTCAGGTTTTCTGCTCTGTAATTTTTTTCACCATGAAAACAATAATAACCCTTTTCTGCTTACCAGGATATGTTTGGTCCTAAAAAAACACACAACTTTCTAATCTCCTGATTCCTTACCTTTTGATGTTAACATCACATTTTCCAGGGCAAGGTTTAATGGCCAACAACTCCGTTCTTTAGAACCCCATCCCATGTGTAACAAGCACTGCAAAAAGGTAGAAAATTTACTACGTACAGATTGATTGCTGTCAAGAATGTTTGTCGACAGAGTCGTGTCAATTTCAATTGCTCTAAGTAGCCTCTAACCATTCTTAAACGATGGTACAAAATCTTGCCAATTAGATGCCATTCAGAGATGCTTTATTTGACTGATTCAACCCAATGTCAAGGCTATGGGCTCAAACGGTTAAGCACAGCCAATATCCAAAGGCACCATAGCGGGCCTTAACCAATTCAAAGAAACCAAACCAGAATACCAGTGTACAATCGACAAGATAGATCAAGCCTTGCTCAATATGATAACGCACTTCTAATCAGAGACCATAAAATTCTTAAATGACAATAAACATGGAAATAATTAGAAACTAAAATAGAATGCCAAACACTAGTTCTTTCATAATGAACATATCACATGGACTATATTGTTGTGCAACTGCATGTTACAGACTGCATACCTTCAAAATGAAATGGTTTCAATTCAGCTGTACAGATCATCATCATCACCAGCAGCTGCGGCAGAAGAAAATGGGTCTGATGCTCCTCTGGTGGCATTTTCTCTTCTTTCTGGAAAACGAAATCCAGAACCAAATACATGGGATTGCTGCTATATCTGAGGAAAGAGCTGGTACTTCCTGATATCTCATTGCTAACACTTCAGCGAGCATGTTTTATTGATTCCTCAAAGTGCTGCCTTTTATATCAGCAACATCATCAATTTCATCTTCTTCAATTTTTTCAGGGTTTTCTCTCTTCTTTTTCTCCCTCCCAGGATCCTGACATCCCCAGCTAGTAGCATGAAAACAAAACACACACATAAAACTCACATAGCAGAAAAGAAGAGAACGAAAATATAAACAAAAGATTAATAATTGTATCCAACTTGTGTGGTACCAACAAATATCTTTAACCTATGTATTTGAACAACTTGAGATTTCGTGATTAGGCATACTTATGCAAATATGTTAGGCATTTCATGCTGAAGGATATATCTTACCTTCTCAATACTTCCTCTAATAGCGTATTTGCGGTCACACTGACATATTCACCAGGTTACAACAGTATCTGGTGCAACAACATGATATTCACCAGGCTACAATACTTTCTCTGTAGCATATTTGTAACGGCTGTAATAGGCTCTCCTTCCCGGTTTACAATTGTATCTGATACAACAACACAATATTCACCAGGGTCTGTGTCGATTACTTTAAATTCAGCAGTTCTCATTGCACCTTTAGCTATGAAAATGTCACCTTTTCTTACAGGTGGGTAATCTTCCAGAAAGTATGCTATTGAACCAGGAAGCAACAGTTACATAATGTCAGAATAATCTAATAATTAAGAGAAACAAAAGGTAAACAAAAAAAAAAAAAGAATGAAATAGATTTCTCCTTAAAGGAGGAAAAGTATAAAATAAAACTTACACCGCAGAAATACACCTAGGTCAATAGTTAAACCATCACTTGTATCATCAATTGGAAGGATATGAACTGGGTTCCCATGCTTCACATAAGGACAGTGATGAAGAACAGACACAACATCCCAAGGTGTACTCTTAGATTGGATCTTACAACCTTGATCATTCTAAATTTTTGTCCTTCACATTGTTCATCGGCAAGAACAATGCAAACTGTGTCCCTTCTCTTCTTACCCTGAACCACAAAAAAGAAGATTAGTAAATTCTCCAGTTAACAGAAGTATATCTAACACCAAGCAGGGTAATAAGAGATAACACTCACCTCTATTAAACCGTATCTCCTCAGAAAAGCTGAAGCTTGTCCATTGCATTAGGGTGCATGGCAACCAAGGAATTATCATCATCGATAACTTCATCAACAATAAGATGGTTGGGAGACTTCTTGCAGTCGAAAATTGTGGTGGAGGAATCCTTTTTACTTAATTTCCTGATTCATGATATCACAGAAATTATGCCACTGAAAAGGGTTGAACCAAATAACATTTACCAGGACAACCTCAAAGTAAGTTTTGCAAACAAGCAAACAACTGATTCCCACTAGAATATGTAGTAAGAAGGGATCACTCCATATCCTTCCAAAACAAACATTATTACACACCAAACTGCTGCCAAAACAGAGTATTATATCCTCAAACAGACAAGGATGATCACGTTCAGGAGAAATCATCAATTCATGATCATCCAAATACATACTAACATAATTGTTCATCATATGTAAAATATAAATGATCATAATTTAATTTATTTCCCTTAACTACGTCTGTTTGGAACCAGAAAGCAACCAAATTTCATTAGAAATCGATCACCAAACTAAAGAAAAGCCAAATTCAAACGAATATAAGCACATTTATCATAACTTCGACTACAAAGTTTCATCAAAGCTCAAAAAGGAATAAACTTTTATTCTTTTTCACTCCAGAAGTGTAAAAAAAAGAAAAGACAGATATGAAAACCAAATGAAAAGAACAAGTAAATAACACTTACTGTTCAGCAGAAGAAGGTGGTTTGGCACCCTTCCGAGGCTGAATAGCATGAATCCGCCGTGTCTTCTAAAATTAACCCAGCACTTCAGTTTAGAGCACGAGCAGGAGTGTAGGAGCTGCGGCGGGTGGGATATTTTGTTTGCCACCTTCATTTCTGTGGCTAGCGTCCGTACACGACGACTTTTCCGAATTATCATTTCCTAACCTACCCTGAGAAGCCACGTGGCTTTTTCTACGTTTAAACTGAAAATGACATTTCGGGTTTAACGCACGTGTCCAACTCAACTCAAAAACCACTCCGAACTAGTCCTGAGTGATTCCCTTTGTCTGAAGATCATAATTAACTGAGCCGTCAAGGAAAACAGAGGCAAAGGGAAAATGGGTATAAAGATTGGGGGGCAGATTGAGAAGGTAAATGGAAGAGAACTTTCCTACAGTGAGTTTGCTGAAAGATACTTAGCCAAAAACCAGCCTGTGGTTTTAACTGGTTTGATGGATGATTGGGGAGCTTGCAAAGACTGGGTTTCCTCCAATGGACAACCTAACCTCCATTTCTTCTCTACCCATTTTGGTAAATCCAAAGTTCAGGTATTTATTCTTTCTAAATTTTGCATCTTTTTTGTTTTTCAAATTGTTTTTAGGACAGATTGGTTTCAGTTTCACTCGTTTTGGATTCTTTGTAGATTTGGGGTATTGGCTGTTTGATTTAAATCCCTTGAATTTATGTATTGTGTTCATAGGTCGCAGATTGTGGTGCAAGGGAATTCACTGATCAGAAAAGGGTAGAGATGTCTGTTTTGGAGTTTGTTAATCACTGGCTTCAGGGTTCTGTAGAGGACCTTGATGGTAATGGTAATGGCAAGTCGGTGCTTTATTTGAAGGACTGGCATTTTGTGAAGGTGCCTTATATGCTTTTGATAATTACTATTAACTTGATGATTGTTTCATGGTGGTTCCACTCTTTGTTCACCTCTAATCTTCCTGATTGTCGATTCTCAAGCAATATTGTTTTGAGAACTCATATATCATTGCAGTTTGTTAAAACGCTAAGCTTTTTGGGGTGTACGTTCACCCTCTTTATTAGAAATTGTTAGTGGCAATGAAAGTTTTCTAGGTATGTGGTAGAGTTTCCTAGAGTTTCATTCTAATTGCACATTGCAATATGTCAGATTGTTAGAAATCAGTGCACTTGGATATATTTATGTCAACCATCAAAATGTACTATTAACTCTAAAGATGCAGTAGCATATGATGTAAGTCTTGGAATCTCTTGGTGAACAGAATCATAGACATCTAGGTTTTTTGCCCTAATTATATGTGAAACAAAGGAGAAATATATGTCAACTTACAAAACTGTTTAGGTAAGATTTGAAGAGACTAGATTTCTCAAACTATGAAATACGTTAATGTGCCGTTGTGGTCATTGTTGTTCTGGCATCATGTCAAATTATCTGCCCTCCCTTTTTTTTTTTTTTTCTCTTTGTTGTTGTTCATGATGATTATAATATTGCTGTTGTTTTTGTTGGTCATTTTGTGTTTGCTCCAACTTTACATATTTTATTTTGCAAAATCTTGTTCTTAACAAAACTAATAGTTATTACCCAAAACATGCCAATTTTGTGGATGCGATTAAGATTTTCTGTTACGCTGTATGTACATATGTTACTACAGCAGCTTAGTTGTCTTAGTCATTCATATCCTTTTCAATCTCTTTGTCAGGAGTATCCAGAATATCTAGCGTACAAAACTCCGGTGTTTTTTACTGATGATTGGCTCAATTTTTATCTTGACAATTATCGTATGCATGACGATCCAGACACTAACCAAGAGAATAATGATATATGTTGCTCTGATTATCGTTTTGTGTATATGGGAGCAAAAGGTCTGAGTATAGACGCAGCAATCTCTTTATCTCTGTGATTGGATATACTATAGATATATACCTCGTCAATAAAGATGCTTAGTTATTATTCTGTATTCATGAATATTTAGCCTAAAGGCAACTATCTAACTATTTAAATCTCTTGTGCAGGATCCTGGACACCTCTTCATGCTGATGTTTTCAGATCATATAGTTGGTCAGCCAACGTGTGTGGCAAGAAGAAGTGGCTTTTTCTGCCTCCTCTGCAATGCCATCTTCTGTTTGACAGGCATGCACAACTTCTTGCGCTATGTATTATTAGACAGGTGTATCTTTTGACATTTAACTTTTGTAGGTTTCTTAGACTTAGGGAAGGGACTTACTAAAAAACTGAAAGGGTATTTGACTACTAATTAGAACTATAACAACTGTTTCTTTGGCATTTATTGTTATCGTCGCTGGAACCCAAGAGAAGGGCAAGATGCAGTGGAGAAACCTGAAAAAAAGAAAAAAGAAAAAGCAAGAGGAGGCCTAGGAGGTGCTGGAGTTTGTCCTGCTTTGACACTTCAAAGGTGTGAAGGTGCTATAGAGGCAGAATAAAAGTAAAGAGTGTTTGAGAGATCCCTTACCTTGGTGGGATGTGCTCTTTTAAATAAGAACCTCAATGTCCTAAGAATTAGGGGTGATGCATGTGTGCTACCTGTCTCCTACGCACGGTGGGCCATAAATTAGCCTAGTATGCTGCCCGAACTTGTGACTAGGTACGTCTTGCCTTATATGGACCAGGTGGTTATGCAGCTCTCCTCTAGTGATTTTGGCCTAGGGTTCAGGTTTGTGGTCTTGATCCATATGCATTGTCACCTAATGGCAAAAACTATTGGAATGAGGCAAGAGAAAGATGAAAGTCATCAAGATAAAAATTTACCTGAATTGTTTTGTGGAGTTGTGATCACAAATGCCAATGATATTGTCTGTATTCTCACTTTCTATTATAGCCAATTGGAGCTGATTGCTGTTACAAGAAAGCACCTTCCACTTGTCGCATGTCTTTAGGTTCATTGTTTCTTAACTGCCATTGTATTTTACTTCAGGAACATGAAAAGCTCTGTCTATAATATCTTTGATGACATTAGTGAAACTAAATTCTCTGGTTTTAAGAAGGTAACCCATCATTCTAGAGCTTCAAATTGTAATTGTAATTTCTCTCTGCTGAACACCTTAGTCATATGTTCTTATGTTCATATTATGTGTAGGCAATCTGGATGGAATGCATACAGGAACAGAATGAAATTATCTTTGTGCCTAGTGGATGGTACCATCAAGTCCATAATCTGGTAACTAATTCCTTTTCTTTTTTGTGTTCTCTCCAAATATTGTCAATACTTTGGAGGCATGCAATTTAAAAATGTAACCAGTCAGGAGAATAGACTATAGAGTATGATAAATGAAAGGGAGAGAGGAAGGAAAGGACATTGGCTGATCAATTCTTTTAGGGTGGTTCTAACATAAAAAGAGGGGTAAAAGGCAGTTTTGCAGTCTATTAAATCATAGGTTCCAAAGCTCCTGCATCGCTGTAGTTTGCCTAAAACTCTAGTCCTAATTCAAGCCATAGAGATGCCATTATTTCCTAAATGATTTCTTTATAGATAGCCTTATTGCCTGTGCTGAATGGTAGATCTCCTTAAACATGTTCTCATAACATAATTTTTTTTTCAGGAGGACACAATATCAATAAACCACAACTGGTTCAATGCCTACAATCTCTCTTGGGTGGTAGGTGCAGTTACTACTGACTGGTATTTCACAAACATAAGATAAACCCAGTTCTTCTATGGAATATAAAATATGTCTTATGAAGTTATTTATTCTTTCAGTGGGATCTGCTATTAAGAGACTACAAGGAGGCCAAGGAGTACATAGAGGATATCAAAGACATCTGTGACAATTTTGAAGGTCTCTGTCAACGTAATCTTGCAGCAAACACAGGTATATCATTAATCTTGATAGGGATGCTAATTTACCACATGTTCAATGGCAGATTTTTCTTGGACCAAACTGTGTTTTCCTTTTTCCTTCTAGGTGGTTTTCATGGCTGAATCCTAACTTTAGTGGAATGTCTTATTGATTAGATACAAAAAGAATAACTACATCATCTAGTGCCATGTTATTTACTGATTTTCTGAAAAATTCTTATAGTTGGTACCACTAAAGAATTTCAAAGTCCTTGTGTATATTTTTGTGGATAACATGATTTGAGTTTGTTCTGCAACTTACCATGATAATTGATATGCCAAAATTGCAATTCTCTTTTTTTTTTTTTTGAAAATTATAAATTGCAATTCTCTTTATAATATTTTATTTACAAGTTGGTCCTCTTTCTACAGGCATGAATTTTAATGACTTCTTCATCTTCATATCACGCTTTTCATTAGCCAATGTGGTGGAACTGTATTATATACATAATGAATCAAAGTCCAAAAGTTCAAACAGGCATTGGTCTGATATGGTGCAGCATTTTGCTCAAAACCTTGCATCTATGCGGAAAATAGCATTGAAGATGAAATCTGAAGGTGGTGTGCAAGGAAATCTTGGCATCCTGGATTTGAGAGAATCTCTAAGTGATCCTAAGTTTCTTAAACTATGCAGTGGTTTGGGCAGAATATATGCAGTGATCCATGAACAAGAGAATTGGAGCTGTACTATGAGGAAAGTTTTGATGGCTGAATTTGAGAATTATGGATCTCGAGTTTGTAGTCCTGAAGATCTTGTTAAATTTATAGACTATGCCGTTTCAAAACTTAGTGGCAATGGCACTGAACAGAACACTTTGCTGTCTGTGTTATATGGTGCCCAGCCACGTCAGCAAAATTAGCACATTTTTTCCCCTCTATGTTGCAGTGGCTGTAAATGGCCTGTTCTCTAAGTTACATAGAGATGCATTTCTGTTATTGTGTGCTCTTCTCAGTAATCATGTATGTGCTTAATTCACATGTGAAGCTGAGAATCTAATGACTTAAGCATAACCAAAGTCAAATAGCATGTAGCAAACGATGGTTTTGGATCAAACAGCCTGGATACAGGGAAACTAGAGTTGCTTGAAAAATGCATTCTCTTCCTCTGTTACAAATCAAATGCCAGACCAGAAATTCTCTTTTCTGTGCTCGAGCCTGGCACTTCATGTCATCATTGCTTTGCAATTTGTGAGCAGATTCAAAATGACCCTTGATTTGATTAGACAAAACTGTTTCTCATTAGATTGTGAAAACAGTGCAAAAGTGTAGACATGTAGCCTCCTTTTTGTTTTCTTTGTAGTCAACTATACATGTTTTGGCTTTTGTTTTTGATAATGACTATCATGTTCTTGAGTTCTTGTCTAATGCTCTCCTTGTAAGCCTGCACTAAGGATTAGTAATGCTAATTAGTTACTAGAATTATGCTTGAATAAAGGGTACACTTTGATTGGAAAGCTTGAACCACAAATGTTAAGCTAGAAAGCTGTTGAAGATTATGAGAAGATTGAGGAAGCAAAAGGAAATAAATGGTTCACAAATTTCCAAATGAGAATAATTATTTGGGGATGCCACCGCACAAGCAATCTAAATGGCTAACACTGTAGCCCTCATCCTGTTGTCCCAAAATGTTACCTGGAGAGATTTTATTTGGTTAGATAGAATTAGATACACCATAACATCAATATTTGTTTATAACAACTAGTTTTTGCTGCATGTGTGTTGCATGTGGATGATTTGATGATATATGTATATAACTGCAATGTTATCTGATATCTGTTCAAAGAGACACTAAACTATTTCCCAGACAGGTGTGGTCTAGGAAGAAGGATACTCATCAATGGAATAGCATTTTAAACCATATATAGGCATTAGAATCAAAGGAGTTTGATTATCATCTCTGTCATGATACCATGGTATGTCAGTGTTATTTCACAATTTTATACTGACATGCATATCCTAATGCAGTCCTACCTCAGATGGAGATCGTCTCTCCTAGAACTTAACTATTAAAAAAACAAACACTGGTTTCTTAACCAACAACTGATATCTCACTCTCTGGAATTATTTCCCTTGTAACTAAGAATATTAAACCATATTTGAGGCTGCTTTTCCTTTGTTTGCCTTCCTTCTAGCTGAAAATGCTTGCTCTATATCATTTGCAGGACCAGGATAAATGGCAAGTGCATTCGAAAGAAAAAGGGGATGGGGAATTCATGGCAAGTGCATTCAAAATAAGTTAAGTTTGTCCTTTTTCCAGGACTAGGATGCAGCCTGTCCTTGATATTTCACTTATTTTTGGGACATCGAAACCTGATATAGTTACTGTTATTCAGAGTTCAGTAGTTTGTGTTTTGAAGGTTTTCCAATTCTGCACCATATTGGAAGGCCAAACTCACAAGATAAGCTAGGTCTAGACTTCATCTAATCACCTGGTATTGGTGATTTCGTTTTCTAGAAGAGCAATCAGACCTTCATTTTCTTTGCTAGATTTGATTTATCCATCTTGCAGTGCACAAACACAATTATAATTGGAATAAATCTCATCGAGTCATGTAGAGAAAACTCCAGCTGCCACTTTTTATGGATTCAATTCCAAGTTACCCCACATGGCTTATCCATTTAATCCATCATTTGCTTTGTGGAGGAAACTGGTTAGGATATGATTAAGGGTGATGCTAAAAGAGAAAAACAAAGTTAATCCTAAAGCCATATGAACAGATCCTTTTTCATTTTTTTGGATAAAAGCATATTGACAGATCTATTAAGCATCTGATCATTATGATTCAATATAATGAAAAAAAGGGTTCACAAAACACAGAAACTGAAACCATTCCTCCAAAAACAAGGCACCAAAAGAAAAGAGCCCCTCTTGGATTGCTGATATACTCATCATATCCTCGTTCATCACATCTCTAGCATGCACCACCTTGGTAGCAATTAATCTGAGATGGAGAAAGCTGAAGAAAGAAATACCACTTATCTGCCTAAAGGCAGAAAAAGTAAAGGAACTTAGTTCAATTGAAAGTAAAGGTGCGGTTGAGGATCATGAAGTCCATTTTGGAGGAAGGTCTAATTTTGAAGGTATTGTCATATCTGCCCTTCACTCTGACATACTTTTGTAACTTTTTGCCAGCAATTGTTCTAACACATTTGGATTCTCATCAGATGTATTCTCCAAGTTCCTAAATGAAACTGATGGTTCTAACATTGGAGTCTTGGTGTGCGGACCAGAATCACTGAAAAGGGCAGTTGCATCATTGTGCCAGCAGAAGTCCCAATGGTTTAACATAAGAGACCAGAAAAAGAAACCATACTTGAGTTTCCATGCCCTCAACTTTACACTCTAGTTACACCATTAATACAGTCATCGAGCAACAAAAAAGTCCTACTTTTATTGCACACTTCACCCATCTATCTGAATCAGTTGCAGCCCTTGAAAATAAAAGAAAATAAAAGGGGATGTAAAAATGAAGTTGATATGTTGCAGAGATGTGCCCTTTTTTCTTTATGGTTCTTTTGCACTTAGCAAGTGACAAGAAGGGTAGTCTATTTAGGTAGAAACCATGACAAATTTCCAATACAGGTTGCTTTCATTTTTCCATGTTTTAGGCAACACTTTATCAAGTCATGCTTACATCTATATGCAGACAACACTGACTCTATCCAGCAAGTGGCAACCATTGGCCAAATTGGCAATTAATACCCAGACCACGTATGATCTGGTTAGATGACTTGATTATGTTATTTAATTATTTAATCGCATCAACCATTACATGATCACATTAACAAATCATATCATATAATTTTGTTAAAAATTAATGAATCATATCATGTGATTACTTATAATTAATATAATATTTATCAAAATTTATTGATTATTATAAATATGATTTTAAATTTTATTTTTTTAATAAGTTAATTTTAATTAATAATTTAAGTAAAATTAGTGAATTTTCAATTCGAGTATTTAAATTTGAATGAAGGCAAATTGTTTTTGTAATCAGCAATCAGGAAAAAAGATGTTTCGCCTCACATCAAGTGGGGATGTAGCTCAAATGGTAGAGCGCTCGCTTTGCATGCGAGAGGCACGGGGTTCGATCCCCCGCATCTCCATATATTTGTCTTTTCCTGCAAAACCAATGAAATTGGGCTGATGCTTAACCATTAATGAAACTATAGGAATCAAAGACCCAACCCTGCAAACAAGGTCGAGATGGCCTTTAAATAGTGGGCCTATAGCCCAAGCCTTATACCTTTGTTGGACCCCATCCATCCAATAAATAGCCCATATTGCTCAAAACGATTTTACTTCAGGGTCCATTAAGAAAAAACACACAATGAAACTACACAACCTGATGAAAAATTTTGTGCAACCAAGTGCGCAAATTACTATTAACACCCCTTCTCCTATAGTCCAAAAAATATAAACCACCAAACAGATTGAAACCACAAAAAAAAAAAAAAAGTTAACTCGGTCGGTTTTTGTGGTTTCAATTTTTTTCACATAACATCGTATGCTTTCTTACTTTATGTATAACTTTCATTCTCATAGGAGTTAAGCTGTTAATTTTTTTTTTCCGTAACATTGTCAAAATATTATCAAATCAAAATTAATCTAATCTCTTGCGAAAATAAAAGTTATCCACATAATGCTAATTAGAAAAAAAATTCAAATTATTCCGTTTGAAAAAAAAAAAAAGCTGTAAAATGTCATGCGAAAACAATTTGAAACCACGAGAAATGTAAACGGAATTTGTCCAAAAAAATTAAGATAAATGTAAGAATGTTTAGAAATATATCCCTTTTCCTCAAGGAGAAAAAGACAACATTGCTCTTTTATAATGTTTGCAAGGGAAATGACTGGTTAAAACATTTCTTGGTTCCAATAGAAAGGGATTTCCTCGTTGTCATCTCATACCTTTTGTATCTTGTGATCTTTAATAATGTTAAATTACTTTATAAATTCAATTCGTGTTAGCAGTATTTCTATCTTAATTTAGACGTTGAATACGTTCCTACTTGAAAATCTCGACATATACGATAAAATTACGTCGATTTTTGTTGTTGGACAACGATTCCAATACCTAAAGAAAACTGATGAAGATTTTTCTATTCATCTGAAAGCTACCATTAGATTGAAAAGAAAGAGCAGAAGCATCCAACAACGAAATGGAGGACCAGCTGTTTTGTTCACTCTCTCAAACATTGTAGTGATCTGGGACTACAACTTGAGGATAGTGTGTTGTTTTCAGCAGAAACATACCCACGAGGCACCCCTCCTTTCATATTCGTCTCCCCTTGACCAAGTAAAAAGAATCTGCCATCACCCCAGCAGATGCTGCTCATTCTTCTTCCCATCATTGTCACTTTCTCGAGAAAAAAGAAAGATTCAAGGAAAATATGGAAACCAACGGATAAAGACAGCGTCTCTAACACGATGCATGTGGTCACAAATTCACGACCTACACTTCAATAGAGCACAATGAATGTGATCACAGATACGGCCAGACCTCAGAGGCTCATGATGATGATGATGATGCTCTCCTCCCACCCGCAGGCCCAGCACCCCACTTTCCTTTGTTTAACCTATTTTCGAGGAATCTCCATCATGGCACCACAAAGCCCAACAGCTGTCTTCCACGTGTCCCTTTCCATGCCATGTCTCCCTCCACGTGTCCTCCCCGAATGTTCCTGTGGGTGGACAGGGATTCGATCATCTGCAACCAGGATGTCTCCGACATATATGTTTTCAGGATCCTGCTGCGTGCAGGCAGGTTTTTGTTTCTGACACGACAAATCTTTGGCAAAGCGGCAAGGAGGTAAATATCATGCAGCCATTGCTTCTAGTTCTAGCCAATTATGTTTTCCCATATATACACCTTTCGAGGACCAAGCATGATCCCCACACTAATGCCAAGCAGTTTTCGTGGGTTTTGTCCTCTTCAAATTCCCAAGCAGAAAAGGCTGGATAATTTCTTGACAGGATAAAATTTTGTTATGAAATGAAACAAGGTTGCATGCATGGCCCAATGTTGGATATTGCCAAGGAAATGCAACTAGGGCAGTAGATGATATGCTGGAGACTTTTCTTTTTCTTTTTGTTTCATTGACTAATTTGAAACTTCAAAGAATTTGATCAATAGGTATAATAACCGATATGATATTCGTTAATTTTAAGATATTTGAATTTAAATCGAATTAAAATTTAATTATTTAATATTTTATCCGAACACAATTAGAAATTAACACTAATTATTCGTATTCGAATTCGATTATAAATATTTATAAAAAAATTCAAACCCAAAACAAAAATAAATTTAAAATCAATTTCTATATATTATTAATAAAAAAAATAAATTAAATTAACTTGTAAAAAAATAAATTAAAGTTTAAATTTAGGTTCAGGTAGTGTGTACTCTATGATCATTGTCCAAACCTGAGATAATTTTACTATCTAAACTCGATTATAAGAAATCTAATTTTATAAAATTGGGTCGGGTAGTATAAGGTATCCTATTATAAAGTGCTTATTGTTAGGCTAGTTTGGGTTAGATTTGTTTATCTCCATAATTAATTGGAGTGATAATCATTTGCTTCATCAATACTTATAATTAGAATAATTAAGATTTGTTTTATTGCTGCATTTACTAACTTTTTTATATTTTTTACATCTCATAATGTTTTTATATTAAAATTTTCATGTAAAGAGTAAAATCATATTAGTACATTATTATTATTATTATTAGAATAGATTATTGTTTCCTTTTTTATTCTGCGTTTTAACTATGCAAAGTTATTATAAAACTAATAAAAAGCAAAACTATATTTGATTTGAAATAATCATATAATTAAAAAATTATTTTATTGATTTATAGTATAATTATTTTTTATTTTTGTGTAAAACTAAAATCCCATATTTTTCTTTATTTCGATGACCAATAACTTTGATTAGAAGAAAGCCAAATGTATGGTGAAGATGTAGGATTTGGGTCATTTTCAGGAACTAAGTCTTTGCTTCGTTTCTTAAACTATACGGGTTTAATTTGTAGCTAAAATTAGGACACCATGGCCCATACAAGTGCCGACCCTAAATGACTCAATTTACTCACCACATCATATTAGGTGCATTTCTTCTTCTATACGGTTAGTAGGGAAAATTTATTTTATATAGACCCTTCATATTATGTTATTTATACGCGTAACCATTAATATTAACCGAAATTAACAATTTTGTCCATGTCATAATTTTCCCTCTTATATTATGATATTTATATATACACAACTGCTAATATTAACCGAAATTTACAATATTTTACACATTGAAATTTTTCGTGGATATCAAATGATAAGTAATATTTTAACTAATGATAAATAATTAATTACTAATCATTAAAATACTCGAGATTTGACTCATTAGTTGATATATGATATTTTATTTTAAAAGCAAGGATTCGAATCCCTCTTTTTCCAAATTAGAAAAAATCATAAGGGTTTATTTGACCTAACATAAAAATATAAGAATTTAATTAAATTCAATAAAAAAATAAAAATCTATTTAAATTTTTTTAAAATAATTCAAAATTTTTTTAAGTATTATGTTTTCTCATTATTAAAAAAGTAAGGCCACGTGTCGTTACTAGGGATGATTAATTTTAAAGATAGTAATGGAGAACTTAACATGATGGATGAACATGATAAGATTTGCTTGCAAATCTTACTTAAAATGACTGTAAAGTGGATAATGGAATATTTGGTATTGTCCCATTTTATTTGTTTTTGTTTGATTTTTGATCAAATAAATTTAATTTTGAAATTTTTTTTCTAAAAATATTATATAAAATTAAAATTTTAAAAAATATGTTTTGAAAAAGTTCAAAGTTCAAAATTCAAAATTCACAAATTTTACTTTTTAAAATTTTATAACTTTATGGTTTTATTAAAAATAATGGTTAAAGTTGAATTTATTTGATTAAAAAACCTAATAAAGAACAAATTTTTTCAAAATTAAATTATATTCATTACAAGCCCATGTGATTTTGCCTCAATAGCAATTCTCAAAGATTTTGTTTTCGCGATAAAGAGGAAACCTGAAATATTAAAGTTCATATTCAAATCTCGTCGTATATGAACTTCATCTAATGTATTGTTGAATTTGTCCATTGATATATTGGTCCTGTCATTGAATTATTATATAAAACGTGATTCTTTATTGTGAACGTAACTTTTACATATATATATATATATATATATATACAACTTTATCAAAAAATATTCATAAAGAAATCACTAATTATAATTAAGAGTATATTAGTGAAATGTAGTGGAGAAGGTCATGTCTAATGCCAATGAAAATAGTAATTAAATACCATAATCAAAACAAGCAAGAAGGGTCAATGAACCATGGACCAAAATAGCATTAATTGTCTTATTTTGACATATATATATATATTTATATATATATATGTATATATATATATATATATACATTGTTTGATCCTTGAATAATGCCAGAAATCATGAACCTTATTCATAGTTTTCTTAACCTTGGGTTTAACTTGTATTTATTTATTTATTTTTGGTTTAATTAATTAAGAAAATTAAAAGAGAAAAGGTAGAGCTGGCTAGAATGGAACTTGGACCAAGCAAAGGGCCCCAGCTCTTTGGGAGTCAAAGAAGGGAGGGAAGTCGGCCTCCAGGCTCAGACGTGGGGGTGGGCCCCTTCCATTTAACTTCTTAATTTTGTTAATCTGATTAATTTATATTAATTATTATTTGATTGGATTAAATAAAATTAAAATATTTTTAATTGAATTTGAATAAATTTTGGATTGTGAAATTATTAATTTTCATAGGTTCAAATAGAGTTCGAACTATTCTATCATAAATAATAATTTTTAATATTAAATTTTAATTATATTATTTTTTATTCATAATATTTATAATTAATGTAATACTTATTAAAATTTATTAATTTTTTAAATTATAATTTTAAACTATAATTATTTTTATAAATTAATTTTAATTTATTAATTCAATTTTTTATTGATAGTATACATAAAATTAATTTTAATAAAATATTTAACAAATTTTAATATTTAACGAATAGTTTTTAAAATATTCAAGTAGGAGTTTATAAATGATAATTTCAAATTTTATTCAAATATTTATAAAATTTTAATACTCTATTAAATTACACAATTAAGAATAAAATATATTACTAGTTATTTTTAAAATATTTATATTTGAAATTTTTTATTTATTAAAATACCTAAATATCATAAATATTGGAATAATGATATCAATTAAACAAATATTACGTGTTAACTACTTGATCATGTTAAGTAATCAATTGCCACCATTGGGAATATCCGAATATAAAAAACCAAAACCCTTTCTCTTCTGTTTCCAACGAGTCTCTTAAGCGTGTAGAAGTAGGACCCACGGCTGACGTCACTGCCTTCTTCTCCCATAAATAACCCTCTGCCCCCCTTCTCTTTGTTTTCAGATTCAAAACAAATTCCCTTCTTTTCCCCGAATTCTCTCTTCCCAAAATCTTTCAAAACCGAACTCTCTCTAACCTTCCAACCACAGAATCCAAACCAACGCCAAAGAGCAAAAAGAGGGAAACCCCAAGAGAAAGAAAGAAAATGGTGAGAGAAATTGAATCGGGGAAGAAGAGCTCAGAAACTGTCAAGTTTCTTTGCAGTTATGGCGGCAAGATTCTTCCACGTTCTAGCGACGGCAAGCTCCGTTACGTCGGCGGACTCACCAGAGTACTCTCCGTGGATCGTTCCATTTCGTTTACAGGTTCGTTTTGTGTTTCAAAGAATCTTTTTCTTTTTCTTTTTAGTTTTTTGTTTTATTTATTCTTTTTATTGAAAAGAGTGTTGAATTTTTTGTTTTGTTACAGAGCTGATGGTGAAACTCGTTGAGTTTTGTGGATATTCCGTAACGTTGAGGTGTCAGTTACCGAACGGCGATTTAGATACGTTAATTTCGATAAAATCGGACGAGGATTTGAGGAACATAATCGAAGAGTACGATGGAGCGGCTTCGTCGAAGATCCGAGCAATCCTTTCACCGCCGAAGTCACTCAAGCAAATCTCTCCCCCTCCGTCGAATACGTCCAGTGTCAACTTGTCCTCTCCCACGTCAGCCGATTCCGATTCCCCGTTGAAGGCCGTATTCCGTCGACGGAGTATATCTCCGCCACGGCCGATGGCATATCCAGTCAGAGCTTCTTATTATCCCTGCAACCTGCAGCAGAACCCTAGAGTTTTCTTTACCGCTCCTCATTCTAATTACTATTGCCGGCATTGAAACTAGAGATTCCGGGACGGAAGAATGGCTCAACAGCCCCTCAGTCGGAGGCTTACAGAACAAATATACCATATAGACAACGGCCATAAAAATACCGTAAAATTAAAAAAAAAAGAAAATTAGTTGATTAGTGGAACTTTGAAACTTTTATTTCAAAGTGCGTTTGGATTGTAAAGTGAGAATCGAGAAGTAAATTTTTTTGGTAATTGATGAATCTTTTGAGATTTTCTTCTTCCCCAAATTTTCCCTGCAATTAGCATGATTTTTCCACCGTTAGGGTTCTGATAATAAGTGGGCCGCCGTGACGGATTGGGAAAATTCCGAATTAGCCAGTCACACTTCTGTTTTCTGTATCAGCGCGAAATATTTGCAGCGGTTGACGCGTACGGGACTCAGTCAGTTCAACTGCTTGACACGTGACATGACTAAGAGTACAAACGTAACAAGTTGATTGGTTGGTCAAAATGTTTTTGTAGAATTTATACTTAATTGAAAAAAGCTGTGTAAACTATGATTTTAATTTTTCTTTTTCTTATTTTGCAGGGCAAAAGAAGGATGGGATCAGAATCACCAGATGCCGTAAGGTGTAGTGATAATCTTTCGTTAATTCTGAAATATCTTAATCATGGTGGTTAAGATACTCGATAATTTTGAATGTAATTAAAATTTAATTTTTTATTTTTTATTTCGATTTGAATTTAAATCAAAATAAATTTAAGTTTTAAAATTATATTTAGAATGATTAATGAATTTGGAAGAGTATTATATTAATTATATAAATAATTTATAAATAATATTTTTAACTTTAATATTGAAAGTCATTGTTTTTACGGGTTTGCAGGGAGAACTCTGAAATCATTACTTGAAGTCATAAGTATTATTTAAATTTTGTCCCAATTTAATTAAATCTTTAATTATAAATTATCTATTTAATTAGAGTAGTGTAAGATATTCTTTAAGATATTCGATTAACTTTCTTCATGGGAGGACAACTTGGAAGACTGACAAGTGACGGCTGGTTGGAATTCTTTAATAAGCTTTAAAAATGGAAATTAAGAGGAAAGAGTAGAAAACGTGTGACAGTTCTAAGGATAAAAACAAAATAAAGCTGCGTATGACTTAGTCCTCCATGGGTGAGGATGGAAACGAGCAAGACAGGACAAGAAAGAATTAGTGTGAAGAGAGAAAGAGATGGCCACCCCATTTCGCAAGGTGGGACCGTTTGATTTATTTGAATCTTCCAAATTTTGGTTATGGGGTCAAGTCTTTGTGGAACTATATTTGGCATTATACTTTGGTGAACTTGTGGGGACTCAAAGTGATTGAAACCTTCAAGCAAAGGAAAGGGTAAATCTAAATGGTCGTGAGATTAACACTTTCTATATTATTAGAATAATTAAGATTAAAAATAATAAGTGATATTTTAATTTTTAATTGAATGAATCATTAATTATAAAAGTTTATTTAATTCATAATAAAAATACAATAGTTTGATTGAAAATAATAAAACAAAATTGATTTATTTAATTTTTTAAAAATATTTTAAAGGTTTTTTTTAAGTATTATATCATTTATATTTGATGCATTGTCCCTGTATAAATTTTATACAATTAGTAAACGAAATATTACCACCCCATTAATAAATAAATTTAAAAGTTGAGAACCTTAAAAAATATACTCACAATTTTAAAATTATTAATTTAAATTTTTAAAACTTTTTTTTAACCTTTACACATTTATAAGGTGACAAAATATAATTAAGTGATAGTAAATAGATACTATACATTAACAATGCATTAAATATAAAACCTTTACATAAATATCGTTACTTCCCTATGTACCCATTTTGATTATGATTTGTAAAATATATGTATTTGGATTCACCCTTGTGAGCGTATTATTTTAGTTAGTTCACTTTATTGGAGAAAGCCTCATATTTAACCAAAGAGACCTTATGGAAGTGGTCAGCATTAGCTCAATAATCAATCTCCTCTTTGACTGTTGAAAGATCAAAGATTCAAAGTAGGTTGAGCCACAGACGAGGACTCCCTCCAAGGTTTGATCTTTATATGGAAATTGGGTTGCAACTTGAAAATGACAACTTAACTGTCTTTTCTCTTTTGATTTCTCTGCTCAGCCAAACGACAGAAATGGGAACAAAGATCTTTTCCTAACCTCATTTTCTGGGGCCAGGAATGATTTAGAAAGGGGGAATTGAAAATTAAAAAGGAATGGCTCTGATTGAAGCAAGTTGCAAGAAAATACATGCGCAATACAGGCTTTGTGGCAACATAACATCAAGCAATGCTTTATCTCAAGTCCTACACAGGCATTACAGAGCTTGCGACTAGAATTTTTGAAGAAACGGAGGTAACAAAAACGATGAGGCAGAGTATTATTTTTTCAACCAGTTTCTTGCTCAAACTCCTCAGCCTCAGATTCCTCGGCATTGTCAGCATCATCATCGTCTGCATCATTATCATCATCTTCTTTATCATTATCGATGGTAGTCTTCCCAATCACAACCAGGTTTCTGTTAGTATCTCTGATTTCATTCAACTACAAGAATCAATTACACAAGTGTCAATAAAGCCAAAGCCTGAATTTGCGAAAGTGAAAGTCACCGGCAAACATACAAAACTGCCCAAATGAACAACAGCTTCTACTCACTTCTAATGATTTGAATGAATATCATCTTCTCGCACTCGTGTTGACCATCGTGATAATAAAATGTAAGTTACTGATGTCATAAACTACATATAACCCAAAACTATAATTCACAGAAAACGAGCAGAATGACAGTGGAGACAGAGAAAGGTTTTCATGAATGTTATCAGTCGTTTGCACTCTATCATGAAGGGAACTGATAAGCATGTTATTCACCACGTAATCCATAAACTAAATATAACCCAAATTTAGAATTTACCATAAAAGAAAAAAAAAAAAAAAACAGAACGAAAGTAGAGACGGAGAAACATTTTCATCAATGGTGTCAGTTGATTGCACTCTATCATGAAGGTAACTGACAAGCATGTTATTCACCACCTAATCCATCAAACCTTCAAGCTCTGGCATCCAGACTTCCTACCTCAAACTCACATCTCCTTCACGACAAGGCATTCAACCTAGCTTTCTAGCAATGTTAGGGGAAACAACAAGCAAGACCAAAAGTATATAAAACCATGGTTTTTTAAAGAATTTATGTGCCAAAATCCTGCATTCGATTATAAATCATACAATATGAAGTTTCAAGCCGTTTACTGGTGGTCAGCAATAGCATATGGCTCTCGAAATCTTTCGAAGTACTCAGTACATTGAAGTTATACCGCTCCGATTGAGCAGTTAAACTCATTATACTCACTGTAATTTGCTGAAGATCTTGCCCCAATCATTTAGGAAACTATCAACAATGACAATGTTTTTTCCTTACAAACTTAGACACTGATCTTAATAGCACTTGAAATTCTGTCATCAAACTTTGGTAATGTAACCAGGCAGCAACCCCAAAAAATCGAAATGCTTAAACTGAATTCCTGTTCCAAAAGATCCTAAGAATTTGATTGCTAGCTTTCACCATGAAAACCCATTAAGTATCACATCCACTAAATCACAATAAAGACAAAATTGGCTCTATCACTGTTTAAATTTCAGCAGCAAAGAGAACCTTGATGATTCTCAAAAAATATCTACTTCGGCATAATGAATCTCTTCCAGACACAAAATCAAGGGTCGGGTTCAAACAAACTGACTAATTTAATTAACAAATTTGATTTTTTTTTCTTTCTTCCTTCAAAAGATTTTGAATACTAATGCACTACGCTTGAGCAAGAGGAAATCAAATAAACAGATGAGACACTCAATTACCCTTTGCCATGTGATAGGAGAAAACAAAAGAACATTCCCTAAATAGAAAAATGGGGGATTGGAAAAATTTTCAAAGTACCTTTTCTTCGAGATTAGATTCTTCCATGGCGAGTAGGAGCTCTTCGCTGTGGGGTTGCGGCCATTGAGATGGAAGCAAAAACGACGTCGGAATAGTCCTCGTCGTCGATGGGAACTGCGTCATGAACGCCGGAAACTGTAACATCCTTTCTCTCGCTCTCTCTCTCTCGTTGACTCTCAAGCTGATCAACTTCAGGGTCGGATCCGCCGGTTCAAATTTCAAATCTCGGCCCATTTACCACTCTCCAGCCCGACTAATTTGTCCGAAAACCTCGGAGTCTCAGACCAATTGACGATTTTAGTCTAATTTCGGCCCATGCGTTTCAATATCGGGTCGGATTACTCCCAAAGCCCATCCTCGAACCCTTTTTATATTTATAAATTTATAATATATAAAAAACACGAATTTTGAAAAAAATTGACGAAAATAATTAATTATTTTATTATATTTTTAAATTATTATTTTAATTAATATTAATTTAATTTGTAAATATATAAGAATCCTAATCAGAACGAATGACTTTTATTAAATTTTTTTAATATAAATATTAATAACATATTAATTTATAAATAAAAATTTAAAAATAAGAATATTTTTATTAATTCTAATAGTATTGGATAATTCATTAATTAATAATGTTATAAGATTTCAATTATATATAATTGAAATATTAATTATCTTTTAATTATATATAAATTTTTTATTTATAAAAACTTTACATTTTATTATTTTGAAACAAATAAAACATATATTAATATAAGAGCAATAATCCTAGTCTAATAAAAATAGAAAAACATCAAGATAATGTTTGCGGTGTTACTTGGTTTATGTGTTTCACATTTCAAAGATGTACTTAATTGGTTTTTTTTCTAAAGAAAAGAGAAAAAATCATATATTACTCGGTGCATTAAATTTGCCATAAATATTTTATTCTTCCCAAATTCAAGCATAAACTAAAAAAAAGTTTAATGTTTTAAAAAATTATTGAATTATTAAAAAATATAAAAAAATATTTTATCATATTTAATCAAAATTTTTTATTTTTATTTTAAATCAAATTATATTATAAAATCCGTCGATCACCTACCATTAACTAAAATGACAATTTTCATTTATATCAACGTTACGGTGTTACAACACTAATGTGATGTTGATGTGCAGGTGCAAATTTTATATGATCATATTATAATGTCATGTCACAATTTATCATAACTTGTTAATATTTTCCTAAGTGTGATATGATTGTAAAGAAACAAAAAGGGTTTTGACTAACTACATTTAATCAACTTTTATTCATAAAAAATTTATTTGTTATGAAAAACATAAATAAAGACTTATTTAAATAAATTTTTTTTATTGTATTATGCCTTAAAAATATAAAGTAGAAAAAATAGACATAATATCTAAACAAGTTCTTACATTATTTAAAAAAATTCAAATAAGCTCTTATATTTTTATTGCGTTCAATTAAGTCCTTATATTTTTATTTTGAGTCAAATAAATTTTTTTATCTTTATTTTAAATTAAATAAATTTTATAATTAATAATTAAATTAATTAAAATATTATTTATTATTTTATATTATATAACGCTGACATGATATAGTAATTTAGAATGATAATATAATTATGTGATATTTTTTACTCTCTACATCTATATTAATATCATGTGGATATAAAATGATAAATAATATTTTGAGTGATGACAATCAATCAATTATTTGTTATAAGAGTTTATTTAATTTAAAATAAAAATATAGAGATTTAATTGAATATAATAAAAATATAAAAATTTATTAAAATTTTTAAAATAATTTAAAAACTTATTTAAGAATTATGTAAAAAAAATTGTGTGCAGTTATCAAAGAACGTAAAACATGACAAAAAGGCAGATTCTGTTTGTTGGAATTTTCTATGTCAGGAAATGGAATAGAAAAGTAGGGCTGATTCCATGTAAAAAGAAGATAAATCCAAACCGAGACCCTATCGTTCCCAGGTTTCCTGCTCCATCCTTTTGAGCAATCTTTTCCCTCTCGCTTTGGGTATTCAAAGCTGAACTCCATTAACAAACAACCAATACCTATAAAGCTGAGCTGTTTGTTTTTGAAGCGGCAAGGGAAGGGAAGGCAACGAGTATCCTCATTTAGCCTTACCCAAACGCAAAACCAAGCCAACCGAGTCCGACCCTTTTTTCCTTTTTGGCCTCTTTTGGCGCTCACTTTACAATTTTCTACCAATACTTTATTGGTTCTTTCCATAAATTCCATAACTGTTCTTTCATGTCCTTCCTCTCACGTATCCACGTTTCTCTCAACGGCTTCACCTTCGCTTCTCTCTCTCTCTCTCTCTCTCTCTCTCTCTGCACTTGAGTACCCGCCTAGGCCTAGCTTTAAAACCCAGTTTCAGTTTTTCTTTCTTTGGAAAATTATACAAGTAGTGAAGCGTTTTTAATTGTTATTTTGTGATGAGGCTGTACGTTTACGTGTTGCAAGCCAAAGACTTGGGTGTGGAGGACATTTACGTGAAACTCCAAGTCGGGAAGTTCAAGTCCAAGACAAGGACTTTGAGAAATACTTTGAATCCGATTTGGAACGAGGAGTTTGTTTCAGGGTTCATGATGTTGGTGAACAGGTTGTTGTTTCTGTTTTTCACCATGATGATGATTCTGGGTTCTTCAATGCTTCCAAGGATTTGGTTGGTCGGGTTAGGATTCCGGTCTGGTTGATTGCTGATGAAGATAATCAAACCTTGCCTCCAACTTGGCTTTCTCTTGAAAAGCCTAAGACCGGAAGGTTTATCAATAAAGATTGTGGTTAGTGCTCTTGGCCAGTGTTTTCTTTTTCTTTCTGTTTCTTTTTTGTGCTACCATGGCTTGAATAAACGTGCTTGGTGGTTTTTTGTTCTCTGATAAATGGAAATTGATTTGCATTGTTGCTGCAATTTTTTATAGCCTTAATGATGAATGTCTTATAGCATAATTGATTGAGTGGGATGTAAGTTTTTAATATATAAGAAAGATTAAATTAAATTTGAATCTGCATTTAATTAGAAATTAAGATTAAATGATATTTGAATCTGCATTTGATGATAGTACTTATACTCAATTGGGCTTTTTAAATCTTGAAGAGCTAGTTCTGTTTTGGTATTAGACTAGATAATGTTGTTAATCTGACAATTGGAAAAGTGAACTAAAGTTGAATAGATACTCTCTGATTTACTTGCCAAACTTTTGTGATTTGTTCAAGGAGATAATGAATTGGATAACTGGTTTGAGTCCAAAGTCTATTTCTAGGGACATATATGGAGGCTTCATCTATCTAAGGTACCTGTCAACATACCCTTTGAACATGAAAAAGTTAGTTTTAGACTTGCGTAGGAGCTGGGACTTCCTCACATGAGTTGCGTGCATAGTCACCCATAACAAAATGGCACTGCAACAAGATTACAATTCCCATATGTTTTTGTTATGTCAGTCAATTTATAGTTCCTGGTAAAACAGGGGAAAAAAATAGAAAAAAGACTGGAGATGAGACTAACATCAATTGTGAATTTTGTCGCCGCATTTATTGCAACAATGTGATTGCTTTCAATTGGAGCTTTCATAAGCCTTAGGTTCCCCGAAGGTAATTGATTGCAGAGTTGATGAATTGGCTGACTTGAACTTTGAAATCAAGGTGCCCTCTCCACATTTTAATTCTTTTCAGTTTTGTCTCCCAGCTGAATTCTGTGATCGATCTCCAATTTGCATAGGACATCCGAACAGTTGCTTTTCATTAGGGCAGTATATTCCTCTTTGCTCTGCTTAATCTGTCAATGGAATTATGAATTTACAGTATATTTTTCTCAATGAGTGCAGGAAAAATTCTCCTCACCATTTCTTTGCATGGAAAAGGGCATGATAATTCGGCCAGTCATCTTCTTTATGCACAGTCAGACATTCACCATGAGGACTACAAAGAATTGGAAAGCACATGCAAATTATCTCATGACATATTTAGTTTCAAAGCTCCATGCCTGAAAATCACAGAAGGTAAACACTTAAGTGAAGGCTATTGCAGGCCGTCTTGAAAAGCTTTTCAATAAGAATGAGGAAACCTCAAGAACTGATGATTCATCATCAGAATTATCCACTACACTATCTGATCATGAGGATTCATTGGAGGGACTCCCCTCTAGTTGCAGCTTGGAAGAAGCAATTAAGTTGATGCAGTCAAAGCACAACCAACATGAAATGCCCGAAAACCTTGAGGGGGGCATCCTTCTTGATCGGATGTATTTATTGTCCTCATATGATTTAAATAAGTTTTTTTTTGCACCTGATTCACAGTTCAGGAAAGACCTGGCAGAACTGCAGGGAACAACGGAAGTCCAGGAGGGGCCTTGGACATGGAAATCAGGATATGATTTTTGCTTAACACGAGTTGTTACATACACAAAAGCTGCAACAAAGTTAGTAAAGGCTGTTAAAGCAACAGAAGAGCAGACCTATATCAAAGCAAATGGACAAGAATTTGCCATCCTGATATCTGCAAGTACTCCTGAAGTTCCATATGGAAGTACATTCAAGATAGAGTTACTTTACAAGATAATGCCTGGACCGGAGCTATCAGCCGGAGAAGAATCTTCTCATCTCATAATATCATGGAGAATTAATTTTCAGCAGAGCACAATGATGAGAAGCATGATTGAAGGAGGAGTTAAGCAGGGACTGAAGGAGAGTTTTGATCAGTTTGCTAGCTTGCTAGCTCAGAAACTAAAGATTCTGGATTCCATGGAATTATCAGACAGGGATCATATGCTGTCAACTTTGCAAACAGAGCAGCAGTCAGATTGGGAATTGGCAACTGAATACTTTTGGAATTTCACTGTGGTTTTCACCATTTTTATGTTTTCATTTTTCATTGTGCATCTTATACTTTGTGATTCTTCCAAAGTCCAAGGCTTAGAAATTGATGGACTTGATTTGCCTGATAGTTTTGGAGAGCTTATCACAGGTGGAATTTTAATTATACTTTTGCAGCGTGCTTACAACATGGTTTCTCGCTTCATACAAGCTAGGTTGCAAAGAGGTGAATTATTACCTCCTTTTATACATACATTATTAGTAAACTCTTAGAACCCAAGAGAAACTACTGCCTTTCTGTCTCAGGATTTTCTTACATTGGCAATCTATTTTTAATAGGAAGTGATCATGGAGTCAAAGCCCAAGGTGATGGATGGGTTCTCACTGTCGCTCTAATCGAGGGTGTTAATTTGGCATCCTTGGATTCGACAGGTTTTTCAGACCCTTATGTGGTTTTTACCTGCAATGGTAAAACAAGAACAAGCTCTGTCAAGTTACAAACTCGTGATCCTCAATGGAATGGTAATCTTCTTACTTAAAACTTCCTGTGCACCTTGTTTTTTTCTTCTCAAGAATATATGCTAACCTGTTTTGATGACATGCAGAGATACTTGAGTTTGATGCCATGGAAGAACCCCCATCAGTCCTGGATATTGAAGTTTTTGATTTTGATGGTCCTTTTGACCAGGCTACCTCCCTTGGGCATGCTGAGATCAATTTTTTGAAACATAAATCTACTGAACTGGCAGACTTGTGGGTCTCCCTGGAGGGAAAGCTTGCTCAGTCTTCTCAGTCAAAGTTACACTTAAGAATATTTTTGGATAATAACAAAGGAGTTGAAGCTATTAAGGAATATTTAACAAAGATGGAAAAGGAAGTAGGCAAGCAGGTAAAGACTGAGCCAAAACTGTTGATGTTTTGATTGTGCAATAGCTCATTCATTCATAAGGGAATTTATTTTGTTGTCTTGATGGCACCTAGTTACAGTTCAGTGTCTAGTTGATGAACAGGTTGACCTTTTGCAGAAAACAATACAGAATAAGTTTTTTCTGCCCAAATCCTTGTCTAAACCACACTTGGTATTTTGCAGTTGAATCTATGGTCACCTCACAAGAATTCAACATTTCAGAAACTGTTTGGATTGCCACCCGAAGAATTTCTTATCAGTGACTTTACATGTTACCTGATGAGAAAACTGCCTGTGCAGGTGCAATTTACAGTTACCACGTCAGTACATTTACTTGTTAAAATAGAATGTTGCGATCAACATTTCCAGTTAATGTCATCAAGTGGACATCAAATGAACATGTTGATTCCTTTTTGTCATGTGCAGGACTAAAAACTACTATAAAATTGTAGCCATTGTTTTCTTGCTTGGTTCAGCAACTTTTATTTTGCTAATTTGTAATGTGCAGTAATTCAAGGCAATTCCACACATTTTCTATTCTTAGATATAGTTCTGCTATAACTTAGCTAAGTCTTGCACTGTATCGTAGTGCTCATGCATGAAAAAGAAAAACAGATAATGATGGTTAATTTCCATTTAATAATTGCTTCTAGATTCCGTGGGTTTTTCAGTTCATTGTGAACAAAATGGAATTGGATGAATAGCTTGCCAGTTTAATATGGTTCTTTGAATTTTCAGAAGCTTTTGATTTAAACTGACTAGTAAAGAACAGCTTACCTCGTATAGTTGTTGCCATAGAACTTGCATGACGAATTCCAATTCCTGTGTTTTGTCTAGAATTCAGATCATTAGTCTCATGTCTTGGTCTCTTTTTTTCATATTTAAGCAATACATATGTTGAAACGCGAAGACTTGTGGATGCAGGGCCGCCTCTTTCTATCTGCAAGAATTGTGGGGTTTTATGCCAATTTGTTCGGACACAAAACCAAGTTTTTCTTCCTTTGGGAAGATATTGAATACATTCAAGTGCTTCCGCCATCACTGGCATCTCTGGGTAGCCCTTCTCTAGTCATAATTCTGAGGAAGGATCGAGGTCTTGATGCAAGGCATGGTGCAAAGTCTCAAGATGAAGAAGGAAGACTAAGATTTTATTTTCAATCTTTTGTGTCATTCAATGTGGCCAGCAGGTATTAGTGTAATTAAATAGCCCAGTGCAGCTCTCTTGGACATAGTCTTGAAGATGATGTTCTGATTTCCATCATAGTATTTCTATTCATAAAAGGTGATTATCTACCATGTCATACTACAGGACAATAATGGCCTTGTGGAGAACAAAAACTCTGACACTTGATCAAAAAGCACAGATTGCAGAAGAGCAGCAGGATCAAGAGGAAAGACCCATCACACTTGAAGAGGTTGGATCCATTCGGGATGTTGAAATTACAAAGATGTCAAAGATTTATTCTGCTGAACTTCCTATTAGTGTAAATTCTGGATTTCTTGACCCTAATCTCATTTACCTCTTATTTGATTTTTAAGCATTTAGGAACTCACATTGCACATATCCTTTTGGAAGTGCGTCCATGAGATTCACAAGAGGTAAATATATTCTTCATATTGAGCATAATGCACCTACCCTGGGACTGCCATAGTCATACCTTATAAGTCATATGCAAAACTCTTCCTTATGACTCTTTTTGTTTGTAATCCTATTAAAAGCTTTGCTTGTAGATTTAAGGATTGCTTTCTAGCTTTGGCCTCTGCTGCCCTGCCATGAACATTTTCCATGCCCCCTAAATTAGATTCCAAGCACTTGTAGTTGTAGAGTATCATCCATCATGTTTAGCGTAGTCGCTGTATGATGCTTCTGCTATCTGTTTTTGTTAGGATGCTTAATATTAAAACAAAAACAAACGTATGCCTTCAATTTGATTAACTTATTTAAGTATTTTGGTGGTGGAATTGTGTTTGGCATTGGTGCAGGTAACATCACTAATGGAAATTTTTGATGGAGGAAATTTAGAGCGTAAAATTATGGAAAAATCTGCTTGTATTAATTATGTAACGACCATTTGGGAACCTGTAAAGCCTGGTGTTTCTGAAAGACGCATCTCTTACAAGTTCAATCGCCATGTTTCAATCTTTGGAGGGGAAGTCACCTGCACACAACAAAAATCTCCCATTGCAAATGATGAAGGGTGGATTCTGAATGAGGTCATGGTGCTCCACGACGTCCCATTTGGTGACCACTTTCATGTATGTGAAAAACCATTTCCAAAATTTCCCATGCACCCTTTCACTGCTAATGGCTTCATATTGTTTACAAACTTCTTTGTTCTTTCTAATTGCAGGTCCATTTTATGTACCAGATCGAAAAGTCTGGCCTAGCTCACAATGCTTGTAAGTGTGATGCTTACATTGGGATCACCTGGCTAAAAAGCACCAAGTTCCAGCTGAGAATAACTAGAAACATAACAGAGAAATTTATTCATCGATTAAAGGAGATATTCGAACTGGTTGAAAGAGAGATTCTGTTTGCAACTCAACAGGAGACATAGCTGCAGCTTTTGACAGATCTTTCCATGCTTACATTCGTCCTTCAGGAACCTGGAGCAACACTGTTACAGCTTATGCAGAGAGTTTTCCTGGAATCCCATTCAATATCTTGTATGGCATTCAAAATGTTAATGATTTTTTGTTATGCTATATGAAATATTCAGAAAGGGAAGAGAAACTTAGGCTTTAAGCCTTGTATACCAACATTAGTTGAAACAAACTGTGTTTCAGCTGAAATTTCATGTTCCTCCATTAGAAGAAAATTTTTTAATTTTTTTTACATATTTTTCCATAATTTTACTGTATTATGGGCAATAATGCATCACTCTAATGTGAGGCAATAAGGAAAGGTTTGGATAAATTCCACTTATCCCTCGTATGGTTTTATTTTTTTTTTATATTACACCCTGCGGCAATGTATTTTTTTTATTTTCAATTAACACCTTATGCATATATTTCTTTTAATTAATATTTTGATGGATAATTTTTGTTACTACAAAAGATTAGATTGTTAATTTTGTCTAACAAAATTATCAAAATACCTTAAATGTAAATAAATAGTTTAATTTTGAATTTAAGGCGTGTTGATAATTTTATTGGATAAAATTAACAAGTTAATTTCTTATGAGAACAAAAATTATTCACATGGTGTTAATTAAGAAAAAAAAATTACAGATATCACATGAGAAAAAAAATTATACGTGTGAGAAAAATTGAAACCGCATGAAATATAGGTGATTTTTATTTAAAAAGTGAAAAGTTGTTTGAAATTTTGATGAAATTGAAGAATAATGAAATTATAAGAGCCAAAAAGAAAGATTTTATTTTCCCTTTTTGCTACTCCTATTTCAAGGGGTTTTACTTTTGAGTAATGATAAGGACTAAATCGCACAGTTGAGATAAGTTTAGTGTCTTTTGGGGGCATTGAGGTTTTATTTTATTTGACCGTCACATTTTAATATGAGAACAGCCGTGTCACCTTAGAAAAAAAACCCCACCGTCCGCAGCAGCTAAGCCAACATAAAACCCTAAACCCCAAAAACCCCAAAACTTTTCTGTTCCTTTCTTTATTCAAATCTCTTGCTTCAAACAGAGGGTTTTTGTAAATTCAAGAGCGAGATTTCCATTGTTGTTCTTTTTGAATTGAGTTAGCAAATTAAAGAAGAGAGATGCAGCACGACGAGGTGATATGGCAAGTCATCAGGCACAAGCACTGCAGTTTCATGTCCAAGTAAGAATCTCTTTCAAAGCAATCAATGTCCCTTTTTTTCAAGCTTTGATCAGCTCTGGGTATCATCATTTTATGATGGGTTTTTGTTTTTTGAATTGGTTCTTGTAGGATCTCGACTGGGATCTTCTGTAGAAACCCTTATAACGTCACTGGGATTTGCAATCGTAGTTCCTGCCCTCTTGCTAATAGTCGCTATGCCACTATCCGTGACCACGATGGTAAGTCAAGTGATTCTTTCCTTGTTGAGAAAATTGGAGAAAACAGAAGAGGTTTAGGCTATGAAATTTTAATGTTTGCTGTGTTAAACTCAATTTCTCCTGATACATGTGTTAAATTCAATTAAAAAAATCTGTTTCATTAGTTATGAAAATCGAATGAAGTATCTTGTTTTTGTAAATTGGTTAATAGTATTTAATTGCTGTGAAATGATAGTAAGTGGGTATTCCTAGCGCTATGTGTTTATATTCGAGTGATTGTTCTGCCATGATAGAGCATTTATGTGGCTTATGGGATTTTGCTGTCATGGACTTTTCAGGGGTCTTTTATTTATATATGAAGACTATCGAAAGAGCTCATAAACCCAATGATTTATGGGAAAGAGTAAAATTGCCCCGAAATTATGAGAAGGCACTTGAAGTTATTGACAAGCATCTGGTATAGCCATCTTTTTTCATGCTTTAGTAATGCCTATTTTAATTTTTTGTTTCTTAACTTTGGTTTATCTGTTGCTTAACTGGCCTTCGTCTTTGCCCTTTTCTTGTCATTAAGATGTATTGGCCGAAGCTCCTTGTGCACAAAATAAAGCAGCGTCTCACAAAAATGACACAGATGCGCATCCGCATGAGGAAACTTGCCTTGAAAACAAGGTTCCCTTCAGCTTTCGCTTTGCATTACTTTTTGTTTCCAAAGTTTATGTGGCAAGTTAGTGGATAAAAAATCAAAGAGAAGAACTTTATTTCCAAGAATCTTACCAATGGTGGTTGCTAAAAGCTTCATTCATATATTTCATTTCAATCCTCAAATTTTGTTATGTGTTTGATATACTTAGCAGGGTGAGTGTTTTAGTGGATTTCAATTTTCTTTATTATGTGTTTGATATACTGAGCAGTGGTGAGTGTTTTAGTGGATTTATATTTTCTTTATTATGTGTTTGATATACTCGGCGTTGGACTTATTGGTGAGTGTTTTAGTGGATTCCAACATGGATGTACTTGTTCAATTTTGGTACTATTTTTTTTCAAAAAATTTATTTTTAATAGACATTTATTAATTTCTGCTGGATCATATATTTCTCTTTTTCATTTTCAGTTTATTATTTTTCATTTGTCCATAGGGAGAAGATAATGACTACACCCAGAAAGGAGAAGAAGAGAGAGGCTAGAAGGGAAGAAAAGGCTGAAAAAGCTGCAGTCTTGGATAAGGTTATCATCTGCTTAATTGCTTGTCCTGAATTATCGTATCTTCAAATTGGTTTTAACTAATACCTTTGCAGACAATTGAGAAAGAGTTGCTTGCACGGCTCGAAAATGGAATTTATGATGGAATATACAACCTTCCCTTCAATAAATTTATTGAAACTCTTGACACAGATGAACTGCAGGCTGAGGATGAAAATGAAGAGGTTTGTCTTATGGAACATGTTGTTCTATGTATCATCCAAGCTTTTTTGCATTTTCCTTTTTCCTACTGATAATTATTTTGGGAATAAGCAGGAATCTGAAGTTGAGTATGTTGAGGGAAACTTTGAACTTGAAGAGGAAGATGATATAGAAGATATGGGTATGAAGAATTATCACATCAGTAATGGTATGACTTTTGTCTATGTTGTCAGCATTTTTGTGTCATGTGATATCGCATGCCACTTGCATGTATAGGCTTACAAATGCATATATGCTACTCCCTATTTGTTTTTTTTTTTCTGGTGTCATGTAGTGTCTTTTTAAATGGTGTGAAGTTAGTTTTATGCGACCATAAGCTGGTTTCATTATTCTGAGAAGGGATAATGTCACATTTGGTCCCTGTACTTTAAGAACTAAAACTTTCAACTTATTTCTCCATCCCTTGTTTCTAAAACCAATCAACTGTAAAGTCCTTCATTTTGCCTTATTTCCAGCACTTAATCTGCATAAATAAACCAGTCTAAAATCCCCTCCAGCTTCAAACGAAGAAACAACCAAAAAGCCTCACAATCTCATTTTTACTTCACTGTCTTGGCAACCAAACATAATTCTAAAACAAAAATAGGGAGGTAAAATGTATATAGGTTAAGTAAATATAAAAAGGAAGAATAAAAAGAGAATGGTAGCTAGGACAAGAAGAACAAAATCTTTTAGGGATTTTGAAAGATAGAAATTGGGGTCTTTTTTGTGTTTAGGGGATAAGTTTTTTTTATCTTTCTTAGTTAATTAAGTTTTTTCCGTAAGAAGTCTGACTTAAATCTCTCTAATATGAAGATCGAATGAGATCTTGACATATGGCATCCATAGGTGTGCCACATATGCAACATGTGCCATACACATGTACATATTAACTTGGTACCAAATGATGATGTGGAAATTCTTTTGCCACATGTCAACTTTTGGTTGGTTGAAGACTATGTCAGTAGCTCTTTTTAACCGTGTCAGGAGCCAGACTACATTGCTACACGGAATGAAAGTTTTGAATACCATGTTGAACATTTTTTAGTACAGGTACCACATTAAACATTTTCTTAAACTCTAGGGGCTCAATATGATATTATCCCTTCTGAGATAGATGATATGTTGTCAATCCCACTGCCTGCCATGTGTCTAATAATTGAAATGCTGCATATTCAGTTCTGCTCAAATAAGTTGAAATTTTTACGCAGATGAGGTGGCTGATGATGATGATGAAGAAGAAGAAGTAAATGCAGTTAAAGTGCGAAGAAGGTCCAAGTCTGAGAAAGATGAACCTGGTAAAAAGCTGAAAAAGAAACCAAGGATCCATGTTGAGGTAAGAATCCTTACCAATATCATGTAGGTGTTCTTATATTTTCAGACAATGTTTCATGTGATAGTCCTTCAGCGTCTATTAGGCGAAATTTTGCCTGGTTTTATTAAGTTGGTGGTTATACATCTACATGTATTTATGCAACTATCTTATTATCTACATGTATTTGTGCAACTATCTTATTAGCATCAGGAACAAAGATTTGAACAGTGTGGTTTTTGTCAAAGGAACCAAAAATGTATACGAGCACCAAAACTTAGATGTTATATATTGGTCTTTTGTCATTTCTGGAAATAAACATTATGTTGGTGTCTGGAGCTCTTGGAAAATGCCATATACCAATTCAGTGTAAATCTTTTGGTTCATGGCTAGTAATAGTTCATGGTTTTGGTTACAAATTAACATTGGATTTCATACCCTGAGATGGTCCTTGAGCTCCACTAAGTCGTAACTGCAATTACACTCAGTTGGTAACTTTTGTTTCTTTGAGACACTTTTTATGTTTTTAGTATCTCATGACGTCATTCCTCTGCCACGTGTTTAGGAAAAAAGCTTCATTTAGTGAATTTTTTGTGTGGATTTCCCTGGTCTTCATAGATCTGTTCATTTGCTTTTTATATTTGCTATCATTAGTGACGTTATACCACTTCTTTCCAGAATATGGGTGCTAAGAAATTCCATTTCTATTGTATTTGCTTTTTATCAGGTTGAACATGAAAATGGTGCTGAAAGGCAGAAAGCAACCTTTTGAGTCTCGGTAGCTCGTTCCATCAATCAACAGATACCATGAAGGCTGCATATAAGGTAGTTTTTTGAATGTGTGTCATCCTCCTTCCTAACAATATGCAGATGAGGGAAATCCAAAGAGGCTTTAGCATAACATGCAACCCTCAAAAAGTTTCAATGCCACCTGCCCCCTTATCCTTTCCGGCTAACGGAACAGAGAAAAGAAAGGAAAGAGGAGAGAAGGAAGAAAAGAGAGGGACGAAGAGTTTTGACCCCTTTTTTTTTGTTGGTTTATAGAGTTGACAATCATGTGTTAAAACTAGTTGTATTTGCTTTTTAACTATGCAAAGGAATGTGGGAAGTTAAAGATGTTTCCAGGCTAATACAAACTGAGGAGATTGCTAATGCACTTTTTTTTTTTCCTTTTATGTTGGAAGAGGTGTTCCATTTTCAATTTTGCATATCAAGAATCTATCTGAACACTATCTGGAGGCATGGTGACAATACCTACTCCCATCTCCAGTGAACAAATCTTCAGTTGCTGCCATTGTTGCCATGTTTATGCTTTGGAGATATTCTATCTTGCAAAAAAGAAAAGTCCTTCTAAAAGGGTTTTAGATTGTATCATGGAAAACTATAGAAATCTAGAGTTGTATGCAACTGCTTTCCTGAATTTCCAGAAGGAACAGATTCCATAGTGACTGATTTGACAACCCATCTGATTAAATGAATAAAAATAATAAACTTAAAACAGTAGGGGACAGCAACTTTTATCTTATCAGAAAGAATTAAATGATGCATAATTTTTTCCTTTTAATAAAAATAAAATTAATACAGTGTCATGATTAGGGACAACAATAGGGTATTTAAGAAGTAGGGTCTATTTAATTAGGATAAAGTTTTGAGTAATAATTTTTAAATGTTAATGGGATATTTATAAGATTACGAATATTTTGATAAATAATAAAATTTAGATATAAATATTTAAAAAATAATAAGTACTTTCTTCCTTGATTAAATTAATTTTTATTATGAAAAAAAAGGGAAAAAAAAAACTCTCTCACTTCATCCAATGGGGGGTAATGTTATCATAACGCCAAAGCAGAGGATCACTTCGAAAACTCCGCTGCACTCTGAAAGGAGTGTAATTTTGCAGAAAGGCTTTTTCCATTTGCCAAATTCCCACCCCATTCTTCGCCCTAGAAATGGATCCGAACCCGAAAAGCTACCCGCTCCTCTCCTACGTCATGTCTCGCCTCCCTTCCATTGGACCCTCCAAACTCGCTTCCGCACCGGACTCCGATCCCGGCTTCGACCTCGAACAACCACCGCCAGTGCCTAACCCCTCCTCCCCATCCTCGTCCACCAACCCGCCACAAATCGTGGACCAAATGCCCTACTTATCCCATCCCAATGTCCTCGCCTCCATGGCTCATTCCGTCTCCGACGTAGCCCAAACCCGCTCCGTGCTCCAAACCTTGGGCCCACGACCTGACCACGAGGTCGTCGACATGGCCCGGTCCAAACTCGGCGAGATCGAGGCCGGCCTCTCCAAATCCCTGGAAGAACTCGTCCTTTCTCCTCGACCCGTCGACGTGGATCGACTCGAGTGGCGGTCTCATTTGGCCGACAAGGAGCAACAGATTCGGCAACAAGCTGAGAAAGAGAAGTCTATTTACAAATCGATTTTGCAGTTGGACGAAATGCACGAGGCGTACGGGAAGCTTCTGAGGGAAGCGGAGGATAGGCTGGTTAAGATTTATGAGAAGGCGGGAAAAGTGGCGGAAAATGCGGAGGTGGTTGAGGAGGTAAATGCAGAGGTTGTTGGGGTACTTGAGGAAGCGCAAGGGAGAGGATTGGAAAGAGTGGATTTGTCTGGAAAGAAACTCAGGTTTTTGCCGGAAGCCTTTGGGAAGATTAGCGGCTTGGTTTTGCTTAATCTTTCCAGTAATCAGCTTGAGGTCAGTTTTTCTTGCTGCAAATTTTTTTTTTTGAGAAATGATATTGGATTTCTTTCTCTTTCTAGAGTTATTGAATTGGGAATGTGATTGGATAAGGCTGTGGATTAAGATAGAAATCCAAATAATTATGCAATGCAATTATATTTGTTTCCATTTAAAGGAAAGTTGAAAATTTAAAGGATTAACATATCAGCTGCTACTGTAACTAGTGAAATTGTCATATTGTAAGTGTATTTTGTTTAGGCGCCAGATTGTACATTTAGGCACCGCATTACAATGATTGACTATGTTACTTGGGGTCAGGTGTGAGTGTGGGATGATGGTATGTGTCCGACACGGATAGGGTTTTCCTTATATTTGGTTATATTTGGATTGTCGGACCTCCATACCTATGTTTACCGAATATGTGTCTGACATGGGTACTTCGAGGAAAATGAAGAGTGGAGTTCGGAGCAACATTGCATTGCACTAGAATTTTGAGAGTTTGCATGCGATTTTGGACATTTCTACATTACTCAGTTAAATTTGGACAAATGGAAACATGTACTAAGTACAACCATAAGCTACTTGGAACAGCTGGATCTAGAATCCTTCAACATTGAAGGAGTTATTCAGTAATCAGTACTTTGGATTAGACAGGTGGAAGAAGCAGTTTCCTATTGTCAGTTTTTCTGTTATGTTATTCATATGTTGATGCTGTAACATAGATTTCAATTTGGCAGAAGGGATATCAACTCCCTTAACATCTTGATAAATATATTGCTTTCTAATGATATATATACTTCTGTTCATGTTCACTTGTAAATGATCAACTGGACTTGTAGGTTCAATGTTCTTATGAAAGATGCCTACGTTTTTATGACTTAACACTGGGCTGTAGACATCAGATGTGAAAGTTGTAACCTAATCCAGGTTACATGTTTTTGTCAGATAATGGTTATCTTTAGATACAAAGACTTGTCTCTGCTCTCATGATGGGGTAATTAAAACTGATAAAGTTAAGCGATCGACTTGTTTTGTTATAGGCAAGCAGTATGAATTCTGGGTCTTGATTCTTTTATGCATTTCCCTTGCATCTGACTAACCTGTTTGAGGAAATAGGTTATCCCTGACTCAATTGCTGGATTAGAAAAACTTGAGGAACTGAACCTTTCTTCGAATCTTCTGGAATCACTGCCAGACTCGATTGGGTTGCTCCAGAACTTAAAAATCTTGGATGTCTCTGGAAATAAACTGAATGCCTTACCTGACACCATTTGTCATTGCAGGTAACGTTAGTTTCTTATAAAATCAAACATTGTTTTTTTGGCTATTATCCTTTGCTAAAATTTGATTTTTCTTCAATTCAGGTCTTTGATAGAGTTGGATGTGAGCTTCAACTCCCTGTCATACTTGCCAACTAATCTTGGGAATGAATTAGGAAATCTGCGAAGGCTTTCATTTCATTTGAACAAGATCCGTTCCCTGCCCACTTCTGTTGGTGAGATGAGGTCTTTGCGTTTTCTGGATGCTCACTTCAATGAACTTTGTGGCCTTCCGGATGAAATTGGGAGATTGACAAATCTTGAGATCCTCAATCTGAGCAGTAATTTCACTGACTTGAGGGAACTTCCAGACACAATTGGTGAATTGACAAACCTTAAAGAGCTTGATCTCAGTAACAACCAAATTCAAGCTCTTCCTGATACATTTGGTCGGCTTGACAAGCTGACTAAACTCAACCTGGAGCAAAATCCCATTGTCATTCCACCTTTGGAAATAGTAAACCAAGGGGTTGACGCTGTCAAGACTTTCATGGCTAAAAGGTGGCTTGACATACTTGTGGAGGAAGAAAGAAAGTGTATGCAAGAAGTAAATGAACAGGCACAGACTGGGTGGTTGACACGCAGTACCTCATGGTTGAAGAACTATGCTTCAGTTGTTAGTGAGAGAGTTTCAAGTTACCTTGGAGCTGCTGAAGGATCTCCTAGGGACCCTTATCTTGATGAGCCGCGATGATATCATTGTTAACTACTACATTCCACTTCGCTGCCAACTTCAATTATTGAAGGTTTCCTCATTTTTCCTTAAGCACCAGTTCCAGCTTCTTGAGTTGAAAAGCTAACAAATTTTGTTCTCATTCTGACTTCCCAAACTCGAGTTTTGCAGAAAAATAATGTGGAAAGAACCGTACTATTTATATATATATATATATATATATATATATATATATTTATCATGGCTTTGCTTATTTTAGTCAAAATAGAATTTCTCTTAATTACAGAGTTGGTTGGGTTCGTCAGATGTCCTTTTCCTTCTGTTGCAATTCCTTTTCATTTCTGAAACCGATTACAACTTCATAATACTAAGATTGCATAAATAACATGGAATTAGGAATGATTTTTATGATTCTTCAGATCAAATTTTCCTTTTCAAAGTCACCTCAGCTGCAAAAGTGTGATACCTAGCATAAACCTGTTTACCCTGACGCTTTTTCTTTCCTCCTCCTTCATGATGGCAAATCCATGGGGATGCTAGAACCATAAACTCTCTCCCTGGCCTTCCCCGCCTGAGAAAAGCAATACAAAAAAGTGTGAAGGAATCGGAAGAAATGAAACTGTTGCAGTAATTTTTACTACTAGAGATTATTGGTATACTTCTAGCTCCCAGTTGGTGCGCATGGCAATGACTAGAAGCAGAAATGCTTGCAAACCACTCCCACATGTAATTCCAATCCAAAGTCCCTGCAAAAAAAAAAATGTGATTCAGTAACACAGGAAAAACCCATTAAGCCTTTTGAATTTGACATTGATTTTTTGGCTTACTTTTCCTCCAAAGTGAAAGACAAAAGTCAAGATGATAGCTGAAGGAAGCCCCAGAAGATAATAAGATCCTAGATTTACATAAGCTCCAACCTTTTGCCAACCACACCCTCTAGCAGTACCTGTATAAATGTATTTGATCATACAAATTTGTTGGCATGACTTCCACTAATATATGGAATTGAATTGTTTGGGAATCAAGTGGTTGATCAAACCTGACAGAACACCCTGGATTCCGTCCATGAAGTTGGATAGAGCTAGCACCGGCATCACGGATGCCAGATATCTCACAACTTCTTCTTCATTGGTGTACAGATAACCCAAGGTTCCCCTCAATGCAACTGCAATTATGCTTAGTGACAGACCTTCTGTTACTGCCAACAACATCACAATCTTCACTGCAAGGCGTGCAGCTCGTGGTTTGCCAGCGCCGAGTTCGTTTGAAACTCTTACGCTAAGAGGGAGATGAAGATTAATTGGCAGAATTCATTAAGGTAAAAGTGATTGAGAATATCTACCTTACTGCACTGCCAAAGCCAAAGGGGATCCTGTAGACTACTGAACTTATGTTGAGGCTGCAGGAAAATCAAATATCCAAGTTAGCAATACAGGATTAATGCTGAAGCCATAGCTGAGTAGCTAGTTTGAAATTCAGGAAACAAGTTGCTTGAACATTTTCAAAGTTCTGAATCTGAAGGGATTTTTGTTGACTTTTGCAGATGCATGTCAGTGGAAATTAGGGGCTGAATTCATAAAGTGTTATTTAGAAGGAAATCCTGAAGACAAAATGAGTGGCATGGTGGACAGAGCTTCTGCATGCAGGCACTTAATAGGTGATGAAAGTATGGCAAGTGGAATACGAAGTGAAAATGCTAACCTGACAGACATCATTGATGTTTCTAGCTTTGGATTCGGAAGAAGACCAGACATGAGAACTAAAAATTCGTAGGACCAAAATTCGAGGCTGGAACACAGTACCCCCAAAAAAGAAAAAACAGATTGCATGATTGCTAGTGCTCTCAAAAGGCGTACAAAACAGCTCATTTCAGTCATGAAAACAAACAAAATCGATGGTTCTGATGCTTATGAAAATCAAACTCACCAGACCATAAGAGCTGATGGTATGCCTAGCTTGAGAAAACTGACAAGGTTTCTCCTGCCATCCTTGGAGAAACCTGTCCAGGTTTTCTTGCATGTGGGAGAAAACTTGATGTAGATGGCCAAAATAAACACATTGATCCAATAAGAGATAGCACTCGACAGGGCAGCGCCTTGATTGCCAAAACCAAGTCGAAAAATCAGTGTCCAACAAACGAGGATATGAACTAAACTTGTAATTCCTGTACTTATCATCAATGGAAGAACATTATTCTGAGTTTGCAAGAATCTCAGCTGGCACTGCAGAAGGCCATAAGGAAGAATGCTGGGAATCATCCACCGAGCATACACACCTGCACGCATCGAAATTTCTGTATCTTGCTTGAGAATGGTGAAAACTTGCCCTGTAAAAGCCCAAATCAGGGATATGGGAACGCTCACAAGTGTAAGAACAAGAATTGCTCTCTGCATGTGAACTCCAAGCATGTGATACTGTCTTGCTCCATAGGCCTGCCCGCAGAAGGTTTCCAGTGCACTTCCCATCCCAAGCTAGCCAATAACAAATGAAACTTAAAAACGTCAAAAACGTACTGTGAAGTTGCAAAGTAAGCCAACATTCTCGATTAATTTGACCACCTTTCTATTCCATTAATGACATGGATTGGAAACCGAGGATACCAAACGAAATGGACATGTGATATATGCACAAACTAAGAAAAGGAAAAAAAGGTTAGCACATGCACAGGAAGAAGAAATTAGAAGCTTTACCATGAAACTAAACCCTGTCACCCCAGCAAATGAAGTAGCCATTGAAGCACTTGCAAGGGAGAGCTCCCCTAGATGGCCGACAAACATGACCGATATCATCAGCAAACTGTACTGCAAGAAACTGACCACAACTAGAGGTCCAGCCAGCCTCATTTGCTTCTTTAGCTCTGAGGTTATCTCAGCTTTGTTGCAGCTTCCCTTACTCAAACTCACACCCTCTCCAGGTACCTTTCCAGAGACTGGAATCAGAGGGGATTCAAGAATACCTATGGAGTCTTCGTGTTCCATCTCTCCTCCTCTTTTTGTTTCTTGAAAATTTGAAGAAACACATTTGAAACGTTTCTTTTAAAATCTTGTTGGGCTATATTTCATAGTCGTATCCTTTAATATATATGTGCAAAAATGCATTCCAGTTCATATATTTTTGAATTTTTTGTTAGGTGTTAATGTCATGACTCACAAGTGGTTGCAAGGCTTAAGATCCGGCACGTGACACTATGGCATTACAAGTTCTAAGTTTTATTTTCTAACATTCACCCTAAGTTGGGGAAAAAGAATAGTGAAGAGTTTAGATAGCAGTATCGTGCTGTTTTTCCACCCACAGTATAATGCTCCAGCAAGTAAAAGGAATGATCAGCAACAAAAAGCAAGGCTTATGAAAGACAACACATGCTTAAGTTAAAATTTGATTGGGAGAAGATTCTTATCTAAAAAGAGTATAAAGTATGAGTTGCGAGGTCCCTTTCCTCTTGCTAAGCAATCTCAATTCATAGGCAAGGTCCAGTAGCAATTATTTCTTCAGTCAAATCTAGTACAGAAACGAGGGTGTCCCAATTTGCCTACTTTTGCCAACCATCCTAGTATTGTTGTTTTTTCTCAGTCAAAAGTAGGATTTACCTATATCTATCTATGTCACTCACTAGTACAGTGAGAAGGCGTGTCTAAAAAGCCCAAGAAACACCTTGTGGCGATCTAAATATATGTGCCACTACATAAAGATGAAAGGAAAAGAGAGCATGATCCTAACAGAGATAAGGCTTAGCCGGAAAGCACTGATAACAGCAAGACAACATACAAGCATCACGCAACAGCTCGAAGGAAAATAACCACTCATTGGATTCCCCCACCTCTAGGCTCCCCTAAACTGAATACGGACGGTGCTGTCAAAGGGAAGCCAGGGCCAGCTGGTATTGGGGGAGTTCTAAGGGACGACCAAGGCTTCATTAAAGGTACACTTTCCAACCATATTGACATTGAGGACTCAAAGGTTGCTGAATTCCAAACCATCCGGGGAGGAATCAGATTTTTCCTTCTTTCACTAGAAGTGGAAAGCAATTCTTCCAATCCCATCAGTTGGGCCAAAGACCATAGCAAGGTCACATGGCACATGAAAACCATCTCCAATGCCATTGAAGCTTACTCATGAAGCTGCACTGGAATCTCATTCAAACACATCCTGCGTGAGGCTAGCATTGTGGCTGATGGATTGGCTAAAGTGGGAGCCACAAGAACAAATAATTTTAGTGCCTACTTCACCGACTCAAGCAAAGGTGAAGCCAGCTAGTTTCTGTCTTTCTCAATTTATGACTTGCCTGGTAAGATGAGTTTTACTTTTAAATTGTTGTAATAAGAACAAATGATCTGCTGTGTCTTGAGGCTAGATGGTTGATTATGACTTGATCGTTGTTTTGTTTATAGGCACATCAGGACTCCCCTGATTGCTGCTCGTCCCAATTATCCGTTATCCATATATCCATCATCTTTGCTTTTTGGTCAGAGGTTAAGGAATGGAGTCTTAAGTGTTGCTCAATGGTGACGGAGCACGTAACCATATGTCCCGCCAAAAGAATACTGAGGAGCCATCTCCAATAATCCATCTTAATCCATCTAGAGGCATCAAAACCCACCAGTCCCTGTACTCCTTTTATAGAAGGAAGATTAACAATGTTTTTCCATACTGCTGAAATCCTCCATGTGTTGTGTACAGTTGGCAACCAACATTATTTACCTTCACCATATTTCGCTGTAATGAGGCGACGCCAAAGAGAGTTATACTCCACTCCAGATCAGCACTGCCATTTTTTGAAGTGCACTAGGTTCTTTTGGCGAAGGTTTGATATACCAAGTCCCCAAATTGCCTAGGCTTGCAAATTATGCTTCCTTTCTTCCTCTCACTATGATAAGATGAATACATGTTCCATCAATGTCATGTTGCTGTCTAGTAAAAGTATACATCCCCATATCGTTAGCAATACCTGCTCAACGAACAGAAATCTTTTGCTCTCATTTGGTGTCCCTAAACTTTGAACCCTTTAAACTCTAATATGAAAAGTTTTAGGTACATATAACACAAAATTATGAAAAAATTATCCAGTAGAGGTAAGAAGATTTCAAAGGTTGGCAGCGGGCTTGGAGCCAACGGGTCAATGGAGCTGAGTGGTTAGCCCTGTAGAGAGACAAGGTTCAAGTCTTGCTCATGCTTCAAACTTTGGGGGTTATTTCGATTACAATAGAAAAGAAAAAACCTTCAAAGGCTTAGCAAAAGAAAAACAAAGCCTTCCTGGTCATCCAGGCCAATGAAAAGAATATCTAGGACCCATCAGGTTTTCTGTCCAGCACTTATACAGATCTCTAGGAATCAGGATCATGCGAAGCTAGCTACTGTATATGACATTCAAAACGGTACCTAGATGAACACGAATGGTTAAATATATGAGAAAGTTTGCATCTCCTCATCAGAATTTATACAACTCAGCTGAGATTTGTCTTACACTTTTGATGATAGGCAGCCAAGGTTGTCTTAGATTGCTTTTATTATAAAATTAGGATTCTTATTCTCTCTACCGAAAATTTCACAGGCAGAGTTAAAATGTCTTCACACCTCTATTTTCTTACATATAGATTAATGTAACTTGTGATGAGTGATGACCCTTCAACTCAGTTAAACATTCCCATATGTGGATGCTCTCGACAACCATTTGCATTTAGTCATAGCCATGAGAACTGGAAGGAAATCAAAATCCAAATAATTGCATTGTTGTCATCTGCTTGATTTTCCTCAAGCCAAGGAAGGACAGTGATTTGAGGTTGTTCCCTAGTTGGCAATCTCGTGATGCAGTGTTGGACGATCTTGATCTTGTATTGTTACCCAAATCCAATCCGGAAATCTGCAAAGATACCCTGGAATTCTAACAATCTATAACAAGAAGGAGCCTGGAGGAATGATCTAACCTCAGTCCAACATGGGCCTTTTCTTCCCCACGCTAGGTTTCCATGGCAAACCACATGACCAAAACATTGATTCATCTGATGTAATTGCTATACAATTAAGCTGCATCATTAGAAAAATGAACTTGATCCATATCCTACCAGGAATCTTTGTTTTGTGCCATGTAAATCTCCTTTATTCACCTTCTAAAAGTACACAGTAAAATCAGTGTGATTGGTGGCCTGACACAAATATCGTTTGATTGTGTTCCCAATTTGGTGGCTCTCCTCCCCAACCCTCCCATGTGCAGCACATGCTTTCCAATTCCTTTCCAGTTCCATTAACCCTCCATAACCAACCTCATCATTCTAATAAAATATAATCCACATTCTCACTCCCAATCATTCAAAACAACCCCAAAAGAACCCTATCCTTCTTCTTCTCCTTCTCCTGATATTCTGATCTTCTTCGATTCTTCTTCCCGTTGAACAATAACGACACCCTGAATCAGATGACTTTGTTGTTCAAAACCAAACCAACCCTGGCAACATTCCTGTTGTCTCTCTTCCTGTCCTTATGTCTAATCCTGTTGTGTTTTGATCACCTTCACCACGCAAGCAGCGGCCGCCTGTTAACTCTCTGCACGCTGATCTTGCTAGCCGCGGGGGTTTTGACGGGCGTGACATTGCTGGTTGCTGCTGCGCGTGCCGCCATGGTGACTTGGATCACGGTGCTGGTGTTGCTAGCCTTTGCAGGCAAGCGGAGGCGCGTGCTTGTTCAACAGGGACGGAAGATCACCACCGACGTTGCAATCTACTTCCTTGCCCATTGCTACGGTGAATGAACATGTATTAATTCCTTGTTTACTATCCAAATGTTTTTCCATGCTTGGGATTATCAATTAACAAGAACCCAAGATCCAAAACACATGTATAGTAATCCTCCACTCTCTTTAATTACGACCAGCTAGTTGCAGTTCTGTTTCCTCACGGTCCCTTCTATTTCTTTTCCATGATAAGAGTGGACTATGCTTTCATTTTGCCTTTTTCTTTAATGGACAAAATTTTAAATTATTTTAAAAAATTAAATAAATTTTTATTTTTATTGTATTTAATAAAATTTTATATTTTTTATTAAATAAACTTTTATAATTAACGGTTAAATAATTAACATTAATTAAAATATCTTATCATATTATACGCATGTGACATTAATGTAAAGTATGAAAAATATCACATAATCATATCAATATGTAGCGTCATTATTTATTATGATATCACATGCCATGTTAGTATAATATACAATGATAAATTACATTTTTGACTAAAACATAACAATTTGATAAGTATTAATCATAAGGTTTAATTGAATTATGCTCTTTTTAACATAATTACTTTTAAAAATTTTAATTATTTAAATAAATTTAAATAAATTTTTATTTTTATTAATTATTGACTTATTATCCAAATGTTCATGTAGTCCTCACGTAATACATTTTAATTATTATATCATCACGTCACGTCACAATTTCTTAATTTTAACTAATAATCTCATTTGATATAGTGAAAAAGAATAGAGTGAGAAAATAAGTTGTAATTAAATTATTTTACGTATTTTAATAGTTCTATTATTTTCTAAGAGTTGAGCTCAAAGAGTAAAGAAATTAAATTAGTATTACTATATATTTATTATTTAAATTTATTATTATAGCAAATTAGTTTCAACCCTAACCCATGGTGTCTTTCTACTTGTAATTTAGCTTTCATATATATGTCTTTTATTTATTTAATATTATATATTTAAATAATTTTAAATAAAATAAATTACAATTAATTTAGACGAAGAGTATTGACAAGAGAGCTTCTTACTTTCACAAAAACTCTCAAAATGAGAGGATTTGTTCTTCAAGTCCCATCAAAATGTTGAAAATTTTATCAATTATTAAAATTGAGATAATTAAGGAAAAAATATTAAATATAAGAGATTAAAGATCATTAGATTAAAGCTAAAAGGATAACATAACACATAATTAAAGTGATACTATTTTTTCCACATATGTTGTGAGGTGTTAAGGAGAGGATTAAAATATTACCAATAATTAAAAATGATAATTAAGGGAAACAAAATTAAACATAAGATATTAAGGACCATTAGATTAAAATTAAAAACATAAGACACAATTAAATTGGTACTATGTTTTCAAATTCCAAGACTTTGTTTCGAAAATAGAAATTTATAAATTTTTTAATAAAAAAGTTAAATTTAATATTTTATTAAAAGCTCATATCAATTAAGCGATCGATCATATTTTAATAAAAAATTAATTATGACTTCTTAAAATTATCGAGATAGGAAAAAATAAGACATCTATTATATCTTGATGAATCAAGCAAGTACTCGAACTTAAATTCTTGATATTAACTAAAATTTTGACTTCAATCGGACGGTTGAGTTATCGAATTAGCATATTCCAACAATATTAAAAATCATGGAATATAATTTTGATAAAAAATTATAAAAATTTTTTATTGTCTGTCTTTTTTAAATGTCACAAAATTATTTTTTTACACACATTTCAGTTCCAATCCCCTGCGGTCAATGCCAAACCCCCAAACCCCGCACCTCATACGTGGCAAATTTTAAATCACAGGATGATACGATAACGCAATAGAGAGTCCTGATGAGATGATACCACAAGCGCGATAGTGTCCTGATGAGATGATACGATAACGATTGGGTTCCTTAATCACGATGGTAAACCCAACCAAAATTTTCTTTGGGAGAAAGAAAGTCAATGGGAAATTTCTTATTGGCCAAGCCACTCGTGATTCTATAAATAAGCCGAGAGGGCTTTTGTTTGGATCGAAAAAGCTTTTGCGAGAAGGATTTGCGGAGAGAAACTTAGGGAGGAAGAAAAAGGGGAAACCATCAAAACCTCAAAAGATCGTTTCGTGTAGAGTTTTCTCCGAATTAATCGTTTGGGAGACTTTGAATTGTTGATCTTATTGTGGGTTAGGGTTTTTTTTTTTGTAATTTTTTCTCGTTTAGGGATTAAAAATTTTGTAATCTATTCTCGTTGGCCGAAATTCATCTCCTTATTCGACGTCGACGGAATGGAATCCAATCTCGTTATCAAGGTTTGATTTTTTTTGCTTGTACTTATTGAAAATAGATTGATCGTTCGTTTTGGGGAGGTTTTGATTTGGTCGGAAAATTTTGTGATTTTGGAATAGTGAACAGTGTAGGACTGTAACTTAAAACTGCTCGTTTTCTGTTTGTTGACGGGGAAAATTGGGGAGGAACATGGTAAAGTTTGATTCTTTTGTTTTGTTTTCTCCAATTCGGGACTGTGGTCGTTTCCGTACTGATTTGTTATGATTATTTTGAACTGTGATTATTGCGGTTACTGAGCTTTGTAAAATGTTCTTTAACATGCAATGAAGGCTTTCTGCCTTGGAATTATGATTTGATTTCGTGTCTATCATGCACGTGTGATGATCTTAATGTCTTTTCCAGGTTGAATTCATGATTAACCCTCGTTTTTCCTTTTAAATTCATTGAATTGATCTCTTGTTTCCCCTGATTAATTACTGCTGCTGAAACTTGAATTGCAATCTGTTGTTAGACCATGATACTTTTTTTATATATATTATTATTTTTTATTTTATTGTTATGTAATGTATACATTATCTTATTATTTTTGCTTTGCAAATGTTATGGAGACAGGTTAAGTATGGAGATACTCTAAGGCGTTTTAATGCTCGAATTGATGATGCTGAACAGCTGGATCTTAATATGGCTGGACTGAGGGCCAAAATTATTGGGCTTTTCAATTTTCCTGCTGATGCTGAACTTACTCTTACATATATTGATGAAGATGGGGATGTTGTTACTCTTGTTGATGATGATGATCTGCGTGATGTGATGAGGCAACGTCTTAAGTTCTTGAGGATTGATGTGAAGCTGAATAATGATAAGTTTGGTAAACTTTATACTGGATCAAGCGGAAGTTCTACTCCCTTAAGATCCCCATCTGTACAGCCTCCGTTGGCAAGCTTTAATACTGGAGCTGCTGATGTATTGAAATCTGTGCCAGAGCCTCTACATGATGCTTTAAGTGAAGTTTTCTCAAAGCTGTCCTTTGATGTTACTTCGAAAGCTGCATCTGCTAGTCCGGTGCTAGGTGATCTTGTGGAGTGCTTGTCTAAGATGGGTCAATCCTATCTGAGTCCTGTTTCCCAGTCTGGAGCTGGTGTTAATACAAACATACCTGTTGGAACTTCTGAGAGCCCTAGTGCCCCATCTGCCCCAACTGATCCCAATCCTTCAAAGGGTGCTGGCTTACGAGCAGTTTTGCCAAAATGTACAGCTGATGACTCAAGTTGCGAGGCTAGCAAGGAAGCCAACAATGGAAATGCAACGAGAGGTGTAAATGTGCCTGCTGCTGTTGATTTGAATGTTGATCCTCCTGCTGATGTCAACCTGACTGGATGTGCTACCATGACCTCTGGATCATCTGCGTCAAACGTTTTTGCTTGTAATGACAAGAAAAACACAAAGGAGAGCAATAGTCATAACAAGGGGAAGAGTGTTAGCTTGGATACATCAACTCCCCTTGTTGATACAAGGAAATATTATCCTATCAGTGGGATGGGTCCTTCAAATGAATGTCCCTTCAGTGGAGTGCCAGTAGCAAACGACCCTGTTGTGCCTCCTTTTTTATACCATCCCTTTAGTCCAAGTAAAAGGAGTTCCACTCATGAAAATCCCATGTTTGGTACATTCCACAAGGGAATTCAATGTGATGGTTGTGGGGTTCTTCCCATTACTGGACCTCGGTTCAAGTCCAAAGTGTAAGAAATGTTTTAAGTGCTGATGATTCCTTTCAGACTCCCTTTTTATTGTTACTAACTGAACTTCTCTTTACTTGGGAATACAGAACAGACGATTATGATCTCTGCAGCATCTGCTTTTCCAAAATGGGAAATGAAGCTGATTACATCCGAATGGACAGACCTATGCATTACCGGCATCCACGGTGTTTCAGGGCATCAAATGATCATGTAATTTCCTTAGCTGTTTGCTTCATAACTCTTATCCTTGTTTTAATGACATCTGATGTGTTCCTATTTACAGATTTCAAGGGCTGGTGGGCCAGCACTCCTGCATATCTTGAGGAATCGTGCAATGAAGTCAGCTCGGCCTAAGGTAGACAGTCGCTTCATCTTGGATGTCAATGTACTGGATGGGACTGTAATGGCTCCATTTACGCCATTTACAAAGATCTGGAGGATGCGCAATAATGGTACTTTGCCCTGGTGTGGCAGAATGCAACTTGTCTGGATTGGGGGAGACAAGTTCAGTGATGCAACCTCAGTTGAGATAGAGGTAGAGTGTTTTATCTTTTGTATTAATTGCAGATGTGCTGTTTCATGTGTGTTCAATGACTTCATTATGATTTTGTTCAAGGCTGTGGTTAATTATTTGTTGGTCCTCCCAACTTGTGACAGATTCCTGCTGATGGTATACCTGTTGATGGGGAACTTGATATTGCCGTTGATTTTACTGCACCACAGTTGCCTGGTCGATATGTTTCTTACTGGAGGATGGCATCTCAAACTGGTATGAAGTTTGGGCAACGTGTTTGGGTTCTCATTCATGTAAGTATTTTATTTTCAATATGGTTGATATGCTTTGAGATCTTTTATCTTTTGACAGTTCATTTACTTTTGATTATGATTTGTTACTACAGGTTGATGCTTCCATTAAGGAATCTATTAGTGATAACTTCCAGGGCTTGAACTTAAATTTGCCTCCTGAAAGCAGTGGCCTCAGAGACTCTGAGATTGTAGATATGAATGTTGATCTCGTTACAGAGCTTTGCAACTCTAATGCAGGCACTGAGCCTCTGGAGCCCATGGTTAATGACCAGCCAGCAAAGGAGCATACAGTAAACAATAGTTTGCTGCTTGACAGTGATGTCCCAATGCCTGTTCCTAAATCTTCATCTGTGACTTATCCCATCATTGACCAAGGTGTCTTTGTCCCTGTTCACCGGCCGCATACATTATCTTCACCTGCAGCATATCCCAACATTGACCAAGGTGTCTCATCTCCTGCTTTTCCGCACATTCCGTCTCCGTCTGTGTCTTATCCCATCATTGATCTCTTAGAAGCAGCTCCTGCTGGACCCTTTCAAGCACCACCCCCTGCAATATGTGTACAAGCACCATCTCCTGCTAGACCCTCTCAAGCACCAGCCCCTGCAATATGTGTACAAGCACCATCTCCTGCTGGACCCTCTCAAGCACCAGCCCCAGCAATATGTGTGCAAGCACGATCTCCTGCTGGATCCTCTCAGGCACCAGCCCCAGCAATATGTGTACAAGCACCATCCCCTGCAATAAGTGTACAAGCACCATCCCCTGCAATAAGTGTACAAGCACAATCTCAGGAGGACATTGAAAATGAGTCTGTTGAGCAGACTCTACTTAAGGAACTTGAAGAGATGGGATTCAAGCAGGTTGATTTGAACAAGGAGATCCTGAGGATGAATGAATATGATCTGGAGAAGTCTGTTGACGATCTTTGTGGGGTAGCTGAGTGGGATCCAATCCTTGAGGAGCTGCAGGAAATGGTAAACTGCCTGCAGAAATCATCTTTTTCTTTTCTTTTTTTGTTAGTATGTACAACATTGGGCTGACAGTGTTCTGAAATTGGCTGTTGTGTTGTGCGCAGGGTTTCTGTGATGCGGAAATGAACAAGAAGCTGCTGAAGAAGAACAATGGGAGCATCAAGGGAGTTGTCATGGATCTCCTCACTGGTGAAAGGGCTTAAGTGAAGGATAATGTTCCTTTCTTAGGGATATGCTATACATAAATAAAATCAAGAGTGCTCCCAAACCATCTCAAGTAGCTGCTTTTAGTTTTCCAGGGGTGTTTAAGTTCTGTAGCATATAGGCCCAGAGGGGCTGTTAACATTTTGCTATTATTGTCTGAAACTTATAATTATCTTTATCCTATAAATATTTTACACCCCTCTTTCTTGAAAAAAGAAAAAAAAATGGTTCATTCCTAGCAATCTTTAGAATTTAAAACAATATTAAATTCAGAGTATTCAGTGCATAATTATATTTTACTTACTGTTTGGTGAATGGTACATTACATATATACTCAGCAAAAGATATCTTTTCTTCTTTTCTCCCCTCTAAGACAGCAAAATGACCAAACAAAAGCTTGATCATTTATCTTATTAAGCAAGGAATAATGAAGTTCCATTTTAGCTAAGAATTATAGTAGATAGAAACCTAAATTAAAATTAGTAGTAAGTGATATGCACATATTCTCCTCTTCCTTTGCTTATTGAGTTTTGAGTTAAACAAAAGCATTATAGTCATTATAAAAGTATCAATTTTGATGTAATTTATATTAAAATTTGAAAAAAAAAAGGTTTATATTATAGATATTTAATTTTTTATGTGAAAAAAATAAAAATATAAGAAATAAATTTATAATATAGAAAATATAATGGTATTATGTGTCTACAAAATGGAAAAAATATCTTCATTTTGAAAAAAAAGAAGATGAGTATAAGCTATAATTTTATCTTCACCAAATATACATATATGTAATAATTATCTTTGAAATCACATTATTTTTAATTTAATATGATGGTGCCAATGTTACTTTTCCATAAAATCCTTTTGATTCCATAATAATGTTAGTAATAATTTTTAGAAGCAAAAAGTGGGTAGCAAATGTAATACAGTACCTTAATAAAGAGAAGTGGTTGATTAGTATTAGGAGTAGTATTTGTCTCTAAGAAAAAGAGAGGGCAGCTAACTATGAACAACAAAGTCAATATGCCCCAAAGAAAAAGCTACACCTTCTTGGGCTTTAGCTTGAACACCAGAAGTAGAGTGAAATACAAGTAGAAGGAAGGAAAGGGGGAAGGCATTAGCCGGTCCAGGCATTTCTTATTTAATGGGGGGTTGTCCCCATGTTTGACAAGATCAGTTTCCACGTGCTTTTGATTAGTTTATGGCTCCCACCCCCTTTATTACAATATTTCACAAATACCTCTCTCTCTCTCTCTCTCTCCTTCCTTTTCTTTATTGAACACACACTCAATCCTCTCCCATGATTCTGTCTCTAGATCAACACTGTTAACTGTTAAGCCCCAGTTCCCTTAAAAGATTTAAATAAACTCAAATTCCCCCATCTCCCCATTTGTTGACTTAATCATAATTTAAAGCTCTCTAGTGATTCTTATGATGCAAAACTAGAAAAAAAAAAAAGACCCAGAAAGGAAAAGAAAAGTTTTGATGAAGATTTGATCTTGTTCTCCTTCTCTTTTCCCCATGAATTTTCAAGACATTTACTTTGGACTTTCAACTTTTTCTTTCCTTCCTTGCTTTATTTCCTGTTGTGTGTGTCTCTCTCTCTCCCTCTCTCTCTATCTGTTTTCTTCTCTCTTTAACCACTGTACACTACACGTGGGGTTCCTTTCTTTTGCCTCCTTCAGGACATTTAAGCCATTAAACTCGTGAAAGTTTGATTTTTTAGGAGTGGTTTTATCAAAAACACCACAAGAAAATTTTACACCAGAGCATGTCTTGTGTAGCTTCTTCTCTCTCTATTTCATATTGTCAGCGTATCCATGTAATGTGTCTGTGGTGAATTAGCCTTCAAAAAGCTTTCCTTTCTTTGATTTTGTGGTGTATGTTTTTTTTTTTTACTAATTAATAAAAGGATAAACTTTTCTAATGATTACTTGCTAGATATAGATGTTTGAGCTCTTTCCTGTTTTAGAATTATGGAATCTGGGAGTAGGTTTTACTCAGCTGATGAGTTCAAATTGGATGCTAAATGGTTGATTGATCCAAAGCATCTCTTTGTTGGTCCAAGAATTGGAGAAGGAGCTCATGCCAAAGTGTATGAGGGAAAGTAAGTTTGCAATTTTTTTCTCTTTTTGTGGGTCTTGGATTTCTTGTTTTGTATATTTCTGGGCAATGCCTTCACTATGGTTTGCAACTTCTTCTTTGTACTCTCCCTTTGGCAAATTCAGTTTCCTCATCATTATTTTGTTCTTTGTTTGTCTCAAAATTTAGCAATTGGGAATTATTAATCTTTCTGATTTATTTGTGGGTCTTTAGTTTAGCTGTTGTTCTACTCATTCTTGTCTGAATTATGTTATCTTCTTTCCCCATTTTGTCTGAAACTTAAATTTGTTTGTCAAACGGAAAATTGGAACTCCTTATTCTTCTTGTAAATAGTTAGAATTTCATTGAATTATATTTAGTTGTAACTGCTGAAGCTGGCTTGAGATCTTAAACCTGATTTGAGTCTGTTTTATCTGGAATTGGATTTTAATTTTGTGTGCAGCAATGTCGCCCTATCTCACTCAACTTTCTTCTTTTTTTCCGCCTTTTTGGGTTTTATGGGATGCCTTGCAGGTATAGAAACCAGACTGTTGCAATTAAAATACTTCATAAAGGAGAAACTCCTGAGGAGATAACCAAGAGAGAAGGACGGTTTGCAAGAGAGGTTGCGATGCTGTCTAGAGTTCAGCATAAAAACCTAGTGAAGGTTGATTTGCATCTAGTCCTCTTAGGATTGTCACCTTTCTATTGGTGCATCATTGTACTTCCAATTATATATAATTTCGCTCAATTTTAACTGTGAATGTTGAACCCTTGTGTTGAACAGTTTATTGGTGCCTGCAAGGAGCCTGTAATGGTTATAGTTACTGAGCTTCTGTTGGGGGGAACCCTACGAAAGTATTTGCTGAACATGCGGCCTAGGTGCTTAGACATGCGAATTGCTATTGGTTTTGCACTTGATATTGCTCGTGCTATGGAGTGCTTGCATTCTCATGGGATCATCCACCGTGATCTGAAGCCTGGTAATCTTCTCTTTCCACATTCATGTTTTTGTGTTTGGAAAGTTGATTAGATGGATAACATTTGCATTTTGCAACATGGAGACATGCACCATTTTGAATGCGAGGGAACATCAGGTAATTGAATCAGTTGCTTGACTGGTGGTGACTTTATTGAAATCTTTCATCTCTAAAAACTATGAAGGGATGCAAGAAGGTTAGGTAATTAATGCTACATGTTTGTGTTCATCTGTTAGATATGTGATTTAATGGAGGATATTAAAGGCGGAGGGAAGACTAAAGAAGATGTGAGGAACATATTAAACTGCTGTTCAGGCTTCAGAATGATAAGATGGTTTAGAGATAATACGGACTACCAAGTTTTTTATTGCATATAATTCTGATGCAGTTGTTTGGTGACAGGACACCTATAAAAGCCCCTATAGTATTGTCATTAGTAAAAAGCAATTGCACCCAATAAATTTGAAGAAAATGCCATGGACTGGCTTCCAATTGACACCCATTGGAATCTCTTTCAAATATTGATTTCACTTGTTCTGTCAAAGATCACTGCAATAGGTTTCAAACATTACTTTTAAGGCTATCAAGCTGGAGTATGATTGTTTTTGTTTACGAAACTAGGGCATCTGGTTTTCTTTTTTGTCTGTATGTGTCTTCTTTCTTGTTGCTTTGCTTTACCTGTATAATGGCTACAATTAATATAATAACATTTGACTTAAGAGACAATTAGCTGTGTGAGTTTTCTTTTATTTGTTGCAACTTGCATTAATCCTGCTTAACTAGAACTTAGGCTCATCCACCTTTACTGCCCCCTCAAACAGGCGGGAAAATAGAGAACTTCATTGTTGTGTGCTATGCAAATGATTCAGCATAGCACTGGGAGGGCATGATTTTGACATTTAAGCACACACAATTGCATGTCAGCTTGAATATTCACCATATCTGGATATTCTCTCTGCAGAAAACTTGCTTTTGACAGCAGACCATAAAACGGTTAAACTAGCAGATTTTGGCTTAGCTAGAGAGGAGTCACTGACAGAGATGATGACTGCTGAAACAGGAACATACCGCTGGATGGCTCCAGAGGTACTTAACTTTTCATTTTTAGTTTGTTCTTCAATCCTTTTCTACCAAACCACTAATTAATGAGTGATTGCATGGCTACATTATGGCAGTTGTACAGTACTGTCACATTAAGGCAGGGAGAAAAGAAGCATTACAACCATAAAGTGGATGCCTACAGCTTCGCGATTGTGCTGTGGGAGCTTTTGCACAACAAACTGCCATTTGAAGGCATGTCAAATCTTCAGGCAGCATATGCAGCTGCTTTTAAGGTAATACACTCATATAATATATATATTTTTTTATATTGATTGATTAAAGTAGATGTAATCTTAAGCTTTTCTAATATTGTTAAATGCAGCTGACGTTTTGGGATGTTTTGCTATTCAGAATGTGAGGCCTAGTGCTGAAAACCTGCCAGAGGAATTGGCCATCATTCTAACATCATGTTGGAAGGAAGACCCAAATACTCGTCCTAATTTCAGTCAAATAATCCAGATGCTCCTAAATTATCTTTCTAGTATTTGTCCTCCTGAACCAGCCATTCCTCCTCGGATTTTTGCTTCAGAGAACGCCATATTGCCACCAGAATCTCCAGGTACAAGCTCATTGATGGGAGTGCGTGATGACTCTGGGGAAAACCCCAAAGCAAATATGGTAAAAAAGCGGAGAAGTTTCTTCTTCTGCTTTGATCAATGCTATTAGTTCCTTAGAGATAGAAGAAATGACAGATACTTTTGTCCTAGTGGGAATCAAATCAAAAAGAAGCTGAAGAGGGCTCAGAAAACAATAGGGCCCTCTTGCCTGACAAGTACACCCTGATAACATCAACAATATTTTTTTAGATTAATAAATTACATTTTTAAGTGAAAGTTCAATTCAGTTGGATGAAATTCCAACAATATCTATCTGATGTTGCTATCATTTTCCTCTTTGAGTGCTCATAGTTCATAGTTGGCTTATGTCTTCAGTGACTAAAATATGGGAATTGGTCAGTTGGGGGGGGGGTTCATTTCCTTGTTTAATGATGAGATGTAGAAATTTCAACTTTAGTTCCTTGAGGAAAGGGGAGAAACAGATTCTGTTTGATTTGTTCGATGAAGTGTCAATCACTCTACAAGAAAGCAACAGCACCTCAGAAGTCAGAACCCATTTCTGCCAATCTTTGTCCGCTAATCAAGGTAGAAATGCAAGCACTAGTCCACCTCCCTTCTTTTGCATTCTTGTAGGCACTTAACTATCAGTATGACTATTGCTTTAACAAACTGTCAAGTAAAGAAATACCAGTCTGACCGTGGACATTGGTTTGATTTTTCATTGGAGTGAACTTATTTCTGAGTCTCTTTTTCCTGGAAAACTTTCCAGGGCACGTGGAACTCATTTTCATACAAGGAATTCTATTAAAAGTGGAGAATACTTCTAATGCAAAATAGACAGAGAATTGACCCTGAATTTGATAGAGTAATTACTTCACCATCATGATGTTATAAACCACAGGAAGGGTTTTCTTATAAATCGACAGAAGAAAATAAAATTTAAAATCTACCGACATGATTATCAAAACTGACTTTTTTTCAATTTCTTGGAATAGAATTCAAACTGTTTTAAACAATTTCACTCTTTTAAGGTATAATGATCGAGGGTTGTTATTTTTTAAAAAAAACACTAATTTAAAGAATATTATGCAAATTTATAAATTTTTCAAATCTCCTTACCTACTCATGTGAGATTGAAGTATTCTATCTATTTGGCCTTAAACGTTTGACTTGTATTACAGTCCTTATTCTTTTTCAAATCGTAGACACTGCCACATATTTTGCATCCCATTAGAATCATGGACAATATCTGCAACTGGACACCCGTTTTGGGCTGAGATCTTTGGTGGTGTTGGCATAGGTGCAAGATGAGGTTTTTGGGCTTTTTCCAAGGTAAATGGTAGTTATGGCAGTTATATTTTTGGCGGGAGACAGGAAAAGTGCTGGGATTGAAGTTTGGATAGGCAAAGGAACCAACAACCAACTCAGTAAAAATGTTTCTGATTGAGAAGACAAAATGTCCTAGCTGCCATCTGCAGAATTTTCCAGTGAAACAGCTCCAAGAATACATGCGAGTTAATTATTTTTTCTAATGCTAATTAAGATTCTGCAACTGTTTTGTTTGAAAATCCTTGGGGGGTTGGTGTGAAACGATATTGACAGCCATTATAGATTTATGATCTTTTCAGGCAAAATTCCTGAGGATCTGCTTTCCAGGGTATTATCTTTTGGGCTCGGATGACTGTGTTTCTTTTTCCAGCCAGTTGAGCACCCAAAAAAGTTTGTGCAGTTCACTATCCGGGAGAGAAAATCTGATATTCCTAGATCAATAATGCAGCAGGGGCATGGTATCAAACTTTGAAGAGATCCTCCGGGCATTCCTTTTTTGTTATCAGTATTTTATTCCTCTCTGCATGTGGTTGAGTTTAACTGAACCTGAGTATGTTTTGATATGACATTATGATGGAGAGAACCAGATGCAATCTTATCATTTACGAATAAAGGAAAATTCTCTGCCTATAAATGTGCAAGCTTCCATTACGGCTTACCCATAGCTGTGAAGGGAGTAGTAGATACAACAATGAGAAGGAGCAACGGCTACACTCCCAGACAGAATTCTGGATGGGACACCACGTCCCAGGACTACCGTGCCCATCTTGCCAGAATGGAAAGACAGCCCACCATGATCCCTGGTGCATCTCAGTACCCCACTGTCCACAAGGCCTTTAACAACAAATACAGCTCTGAGGAAGAGGTTGTTGAGTTTAAGGAAGAACATCACCAAAAGCAGCGGTCCCCAAAATCTGAAAAGAAGGTTCAGATAGTTGAGCATGTAGAAACCATTGAGGAAACAACGGATGGGAACTATGAGGTTCATGAAGAAACCACCGTCGATGTGGAAGCTGGTGGCTACATCCAGCAGAAGCACAAGGCGTTTGAACTGTGCAAATGGAAGACCTTCAAAGTGCACTAGACTTTGGGAGCATGTTAATCATGATTAAATGACACGCCAAGTAACCATAGCTAGTATTGCTGATGCAGTTACTTAAATAAATGGCCCGTCTAATTTGGCTTGGAGTGCTACCAAAGCCCCGTGTGTTCCCTCTTATTTTCTCTTTAACTAAGCTTTAAAGTTGGTTGCTTGCATAGCAGATAGCTTTTGTGTATGCCCTGATGTATTTGTTGTTATTGATAATTATGAATACTATATAAACCTTGCAGTAATTTCAGCAGGACCAATAACAGATCTAATCAAGTTGCTTTTCTCTACCTGCCCCATCGCCAGTCTTCTAGCTAATTGAATAGCTCACACTCATAGCGCCCCTGCCAGTTGAAGTAATCAAACACTTAAAATTTGACCCAATTGAAGCAATGTTCTAGAGGTGAATGGAGGCGAGGGTTTGAAACTTTGGCAGTTGATATCCCATTCAAGTTGTGATACTAGACTTAAAAATCCTCTGCACTCTGGAGCAACCCTGGAAATATCTTACCTGAAACCTTCTTCAGATATAGGCCTACAAGTTAGGTGGTTCCAGGGATCAATAGTGGCTCATAACACTAGAAAAATTAAAAATTAAGGTATCAGTTAGTTCTTCATGAACCTTAAGATTGCACCAGATGAATATTAAAATCAAGTTGGGCCATTAAAAATTCATATCCATTACAACAATACGGGTACCGCTAGCAGCCAGCCTATAGCAGTTGAATGAAAGCAGGCTTTTTGCCAAATAGTACTCAATATCTTTCTCTGTCTGGACCATGATCGAGATGCTGATCTTGATCTTTTCAACTGCTATTTAACTCTATACTATGTTGTCAAGGCAAAAGATTCAGTCCAAGTAGCTAATTAGTATTCCTGCAATAATGTTATGGTAAAGATGTAAAGTGCCTTGAGATCATAGCAGAGAATATCCCAACGGAGTAGGGACAGGGCCATTGTATATGTAAATTGGACCTTTTCAAGATCCGATCCACTTGTTGTCTTGTTATTCCTACTGAAGATCAGAAAAATTGTAAAGAAAACAACAGAGTTATGTCATAAACAAGTCTTTATGAGCAGTAGTATAGAGTACTGCAAAAGAAGCAACTGGTGAAGTGAATGAAGAAAATTTATGTAAGGAAGACATCAAATTGGTTTAGCTTTACAATATTGGTTGAGATGAAAGATGATTGGCAAGCATTACACTTTGAGAAGAAATAAATGATTGCCTCTCCATAAGTCATGACCAGGAAGAGTCCTAGCTCTGCAGAGAACATGTTTCACCAAATGCACAGAAATCAAAATGGATGCAAAATCAGGAAGGATAACCTTCAAAACAGGTTGCTGTTGATATCACACTTACCAAAAAGAGCTACCATCTCCATGTTTACAGTTGCAGGAGGAAAAACTGCTCTGTGTTGAGCTGACAATCCAGTTCACAATTTTCACACAAACCCAAAGGCTAATAAAACAAAAAAACAAATCAAAACCCATTCCTGTTTTCACGAGGAATATCAGCTTCATTGAATCTCCTCGAAGTCACCCGCTTGAGCAAATTCCTAAGGCTATTCTTACCCTCCTTGTGCTTCCTTTGAGCTCTACTCATATCTTCTTCTAACCCTGTCAAAGGGTCATCAAAAACCAGGCCGGTCTCGAGCTTTTTGGCCACCGTGACAATCTCATATGAATCCCACAGTGATTGCCCGAAGTCCCAACATGGGGTAGCAACATTGTCCTTGACCGACGATGGCCTGCTCATTGCTTCAAGCTTGAACCTAGAAGGCTGGCCTCTGAAATTTCGCCTGTAGGCATCGAATTCATTGGTTGGCCTGGTGCACCCGGATTGACTGTGCCAGGCTTGTGCCACTGCTTTGATGATTTCGAGGTCCTTGACACCATCATCTTCAACCTCTAGCTTTTTCTTCATGCTTCCTTTTTTGTATTCTAAGGAAAGTCATGTAGGGGCCGTACTGTTTATCTTAGGTAAATTACAACCTCACGTTATTGTTGATGCGAAGAGACATGAGGCGTTGGAATGCATATCTTTGTTGTGGTACTGTAATTGACAATATCAGCAATTTACTTGCAGCCTCAAGCATTGGCACGTGGGTAGACATTGGTGGGTCAAACCCTTAATTATTTTAGTTTGATTAAATAAATTTGACTTTATATTTTTATTTTGTACCATATAAAATTTTTTGATTAGCAGTTGATTAATTATCATCAATTATTTTATGTCTCGTAATACTGACGTGCTGTTGATATATAAAGTGAAATGCTATATGATCATATCATCATACTACGTCATCATTTATTATAATATGTCAATATGTTACGTCAGTATCACGTGATATAAAATAATAAGGTGAAATGTTATATGACCATGTCATTTATTATAATGTGTCATCAATCATTTTATGCTTTGTGGTAATGACGTGGTGCTGATGTATAAGATGAAATACTACATGACTACATCATCATACTATGTTATCATCTATTATAATATATCAATATGTTACGTCAGTGTCATGTGATATAAAACAATAAAGTGAAATGCTATATGACTTTGTCATTTATTATAATTATGAAGTTTTAATATATCGCAAGTTTAATAATATTGAAATGTTCTAATAAACATGATTCAAAATATTAAAATATTTCAACAAATATAAATAAACTCAAACATAAATAAATACTAGTATGCTTAGGGTTATAAATAGGTTAATTTGATTAATAAGAAAAATATTTTAGAATCGATACTGGTCGAATTAATTGATTTAATTGATCTCATTTCGGAATTAATCAAACTATCGAATTATTTAAATCATTTTAATCAAATTTATTCAAATAATTTGGTTAATTTTGTTTTTATTGTAAATTTCTCAAAATATCTTATAATTATATTTTTTAAATACTTATATTTATTGTAACTTTAAATTTGTGTGTCAATGTTCGTGTAATAAAATTTGTAAACGATAATAATGTAATTGATAAACAAAATAATAAATAATTATAAAAAAACACATAATTCATAATGTAGTTAATATAATATTTAAATTATCAAAAAATATATTAATTCAAATATATCAATAGAGTAAAAAAATAAGAGATATGATTTGAAAATGATCCAATTATAAAACTTTTTAAAAATTATTTTCCTACCAAAAAATGGAAAGGAAATTATTTAAAAATATTTAGCTTTTTACCAAAAAAAGAAAATGAGGGAGGGAAGCCAAAAAAAAAACCTGCCACGTGTTAGCATATAATTGGGTGAGTCCCATCCCCAAGCCTAAGTCACTCAGCACAGGAATTGAAAAACCTTATTCGACATTTTCCCGCCCATTTTCAAATAAAAATCCATTGTTTTCACCAACCTAGGGTTTTTTTCTTTCTGGTTTACCTCTCAAAAACCCGATTTGCAGATCCTCTGCAATGCGATCCATGGTATAATCCGTAATCCCTCAAATCCCCGAAACCAAAAGATGAGCTCTCCCATGGAGATTTCCGTTCCAAACCCCGCAGACGTCAAGACCTCTGAACAAAACGGCGTCGCCCCGTCACCACCCCCGGCATCACCTTCTCCTATTGTTCCCCATGACAAATTTCACGTTTCCGGTAATTCTTCAATGTAACTCTCTTTTCACAAATTTGAATTTTGTTTTGGTTTGATTTATGTTTGTATCCTTACTTTTGTTGTCAGTTGAAGTTTGCTTAAAACCTTCAAGCACAGCTCGGCCCGACGATGTCCGAAAAGCCGTTGAACAGTAAGAAGTTAAAAAAGATTTTGATTTATTACTTTATGTTAAAAAAAAATCTTTGACTGACTGATGGTGGATGTTTCACTGTTTTGTTGAAAAATTATGCTAATTTATAAGCTTTGAAAGAAATTAGGGTTTATTAGATTTGGGGTTTTTTAAATCAGAGGTTGAAATCAACTGTTTTGCTTTGCAACTAGAATGCTTGAAAAGAGGAGTCTCAGCTACGTTGATGGTCCTGTACCTGTTCCTATTGATGATCCATTTCTCATGGAAAATGTACAAAGAATCCGTATTTGTGACACAGGTATGTTTTTCGTTTGGAATCTTTGGTGAAAGTAAGACCTGAGGAAAACAATGACTCGTATGTTTTTGACAGCTTAGAATGTGATAATTGAGGCATTTAGCTTGATTAAGTATCTTATTTTAGTTGATGAGTTCTATTATTTTCTGTACGGAGAGTGAGGGGGTTTGCAATTTTCTCATCTTGTTTGAATTGTTGATTGTGTAGATGAATGGGTGAAAAACCATGATATTCTTTTGTTCTGGCAAGTGAAACCTGTTGTTCATGTCTTTCAGGTACCATGCTATTCTGATTTTATTTAGTAAGATTTGCAGATTTTATGATTTTTATTCTTTTTTTTGTGCATTTTCCTCCACAACCATGCCTTAGTAAATGGCCTCTACAGTCTACATTGTGTTTGAAATTTTATCCAATTTCAACTGAAAGAGCTATAAGAGGTTGTAACTCTAGGATGATGATGCAGTATTTGCGTGGCTTGCAGAAATTGAAAATGTGTGGTCAGTTATTCAGTTTATACTTATTTTGTGTTGTTTGTTTAAATTTGAACGGATACGATTGTTGGCTTGTCAGCTTAGTGAGGAAGGGCCATGTGAGGAATTGAGTGGGGATGGCCAGTTGTCCAGCTTCAATGATTGGATCCTTCCAGCTAAGGAATTTGATGGCATGTGGGAAAGGTTTGTCTGCAACTGCCATCTTTTCTTGTAAGTTTGAAATTAGTTTCTATTTTGATGCTGGAATTTTCTTTTGTAGCTTAATCTATGAATCTGGCCTTAAGCAGCGGTTATTGCGGTATGCCGCCAGTGCATTACTTTTTACTGAAAAAGGTGTTGATCCTTTCCTTGTGTCATGGAACCGGTATGGAACCTTCGCATGACTTTCAATGAAGAAAGTACTAGTATCATTTTTCTCTTTTGGAGCTAATCGAATGTTTTTCAGAAAGTGTTATAGGTCTCCATGTCCTCTATCTAGTAACGACTAAAGTGATTAGTTTCTGAAGTATATTTCAGTTGAGTTTGTGCTAAATATGGCATGGTTGAATGTAAGAGAATAACTTGAATCAAACTTTCAAGAAGTAGGCTTTGTATGTATCAGCATGCTGTCTTTCAGTTTTGTGCATATTATGGCATTCTTTCTTCTTGTTTGATGTCCACTTTGATGTGGTTCTATAATCTTGAAGATGTAAAGCTCTGTGTAGAGCATAGACAAATCTACATGCACACACATGCTTACTTCCCTACTTTTCAAAATCTTCTTCATGCAATTTGACAATTCCCCTGTTGCACCTGGATTCCTTATGACTGATTGCCCCGAGGGCAAATTCTTTAAACTATCTGAGATGAAGCAAGGCTTCGTGTGTTCTATTCGTAACTGGTTTTTTTTTTTTTTGGTATTTTCTTTAATTTGCTCTTAGTCATCTAGATAATAGGAAATCTCAGTTGATTACAGGCATTGATAATAATTGCTGTGTCCCAAATCAGATTGATGTTTTTAATATGTTTTGCAGCATTATTCTTTTACATGGACCCCCAGGTACAGGAAAGACATCTTTATGTAAAGCGCTGGCGCAAAAACTATCCATTAGATTCAGCTCTAGGTTTCGTTAATTTTGTTGTCTGATGAATTCAGCCCTTAATAGCATGATTGGTTCTAGCCTAATTTTGTTTTGCGGATTGCTCTACTCTAATCAGGTACCCACAGTGCCAATTGGTTGAAGTTAATGCACATTCTTTGTTTAGTAAATGGTTCTCTGAGAGCGGCAAGTTGGTATGTTCCTGTGCCAGTTGGTGCCAGTTGGTTGCTTTTGACAGAAATACTATAAAGTCCTGGATGTTAGGTGTTATGTGATTATGTTCTTAACTCTGGTATATTTTGAACTTTAGGTCGCAAAGCTTTTCCAAAAAATTCAAGAAATGGTAGAGGAAGAAAACAATCTGGTATTTGTTTTAATTGGTGAGCCTTTTATTTCAGAAGTTGGCCTTCGATTTTAAATATTTCCAGTCTTTCTAGCTTATGATTCTTTAGATTTGATGATGATGCTGCAGATGAAGTTGAAAGCCTCGCTGCTGCTAGGAAGGCCGCTTTGTCTGGTTCCGAGCCTTCAGATTCCATTCGGGTAAAAGACTAATTTCTATTTTCTTTCTTAAATGCACATCTTTATGTGATTGAGTATACCTATCTCATTTTTATACCCTAATGCAACTTCAAAAAACATGTACTCAGGTTGTAAATGCGCTATTAACTCAGATGGATAAGCTTAAATCATCTCCCAATGTGATAATTTTGACTACGTCCAATATAACCGCTGCTATTGGTAAGCCTATGACCCATTTCAGAATGGTTCCATAAACTGAAATCTATGGAATTTTCTTTAATACTGCAAGTCTGGGCGGTAATTTGTCATTATTCTGTATTGGTTTGATATTCTGAGTTTTCTAACTGTTAGGAACCTTTACCAGATAATTCTCTTGCGACGGAATATAAAGATTAGACAGGAGAAATATCCACACTGTTGGAATCTAAAGATTTACTGATTGTATTGCAGATATTGCATTTGTTGACCGAGCTGATATCAAAGCATACATTGGCCCTCCAACTCTTCAAGCTCGTTATGAAATTTTAAAGTCCTGCTTGAATGAACTTATACGGACAGGAATCATATCAAGTTCCCGGGTAAGAATGTTTCTCTTACAGAGACAATAGTGTTTGACGCCTCCAAATTTTCGTCTCATCCACTTAATGCCCAAATTTGTCAAATTTGAATCTTTTTAGGACTCAAGCCAATCCATCCTTCCAGATTATGTTACTTTGAAAGAGAAACTGAGTATGCCTGAGATTCAGGAGGTTCAAACAACACTTCACCTATGGAAACAATTACTAGAGGCTGCAGAAGCATGTGAGGTTAGAAACCGAACCCTTGAACGCATATATATTGAATCTGGCAACTGCTTTACAATGACCAAAGGGAAATAAACTTTCTGAAGTTTGGGTATTAACTTGATTTTCTCTGTGGTTTCTTTATAGGGATTGAGTGGAAGATCATTAAGAAAACTTCCATTTCTGGCTCATGCGGCCCTCAACAACCCTTATTGTTGTGACCCTAGCAAGTTCTTGAACACAATGATAGAAACAGCCAGGAGGGAGCGTTCTGAGCTACCCGACTGAACTAACAAGGTTTTTCTATGTGTATGATGGATGCTTTTGAAGCTTAATATGTCAAAAAATGCTTAAATCTTTAGCAATATCTACTCATGTCTCTGAATATAAAGATGTAGAATCAACACAAGATGCTTAGTAATATCTGGTGAAAAACATGGATTCTTTTCTTGAACAAAACTGGTTTCATTCTTGCTTGCAAGAAAAGTTCTAAAAGGAACGTATACTAGCAATGTAGTTATTACAACTGCAGACTGCTAATGGTTACCTGTCATCCCTTTTGAAATGTTAGATTAACATGTTTGACACATCTGTAATCAAACCAGAGAACTGTTAGAAGGGCACTAGATTTGTTTAACAACTCTATGCATTATATTTGAATTAAAGCTGCCTAAAGTAATGTTTCACAGAATAAATGTACCCTTGCCTCCTGTCCTTACAAGAAAAAAGAAAGTTCAATGTCAAAATCACCTATGGAATCCAACTCCCACCAGCCACTACACCGGCTCAGAACCACCAACGCAACACTGCCATCAGTGGTGTCCCCGAAAAGAAAACTAAACTAAATGTTAAAAATGAACATCAAGTCTCAACATATCCTTAACCAACTAAAATAACGGCACCTGAACTTTGTCGAACCACTGAAGAAACTGCACAACCAAATTTAACCAGACACTAATAGTTAAGATGAACACTGCAAAACCTTACAACTTGCCAAGCTGGACTTCCCCAAATAAGATTCATTCATGAAACTTTTTTTTTTTTCAGAAAAAAAATATAAGAAGCTACATAATACCAAAAAAAAATCCTAGTAAACAGAAATTGCTCATTGCATCTGTAAAGATTCTAGTTTGAGCTGATTCTCAGTATTAAAAAAAAAAAATCAAGCAGTAGACTTGGTACCAAAGAGTTCAGAGATTTTAGGATGTTTACGAACATGATGAGGGCACCTATGTAGTAGATCTTGGGCCTCAGAATGTCTACCTTCCTCGAAAAATGAATTAAGAACATGAAGGTAAGCTCCAACGGTTGGATATTCATTCACACTCAATGCTTTCAAGAATTCTATAGCATCATTCACAGTCCCAAACTTTGAAAGATATTGAATGAAAGGCTCGGGATAAGGTGGGTAGTTTTGTTTCTTCATCAACTTAAGAAGGTTCATTGATTCTTCAAGTTTTCTTTTCCCCAGAAGCTTCTCAATAAGATTTTTAAATGTTGCTTGCCAAGGTCTTAAATGAACTATATTAACCATCTCCACAAGCAATTTGTATGCACCATCTATTCTATTCTGACCAATGAAACCATTTACTAAGACGTCCAACAAGTCAGCATCGGCATCACAGTTTTTCTGCATCTTTGCAAAACACATCAATGCATTATCAATTTGATTAGCATCGCAATGACCTTGAATCAAAATAGTCCATGTCTTGATATCTGGAGTACATCCATGTGCTTCCATTTCATCCAACACTTTGCAGGCTTCTTCAAGTCTTCTTGCTTTACAAAGTCCAAAGACCAGTTGGCTGTACGTAATATTATCAGGTTCACACCCAGCATTTCTCATAGCCTTCATAATGTTCTCTGCTTCATCAAACCGACCCACCCCGGTTAAAGAGCGATGAATCCCATCATAGATAGCCTTAGAAAGTGAATTTCCGGCAGCCTCATATTTATTCACAACCCTAAACGCCAAATTCAAATCTTTTGTATCACCACCAGAAATGCGTCGTAAAAGTAAGCTGCAATCTTGAGCCGTAGGCTTATACGGGCCATCCATCATGATTTCATAAAGTTTCACTGCATCCTCCAACATCTTGAACTTCTGAAAATACCTTGAAACCTTAATATAAGTATCAATATCCATCTCAAATCCTTCACCCTTCAGCTCATCAACAACACTCCAGAACTCCCCAATAGAATCACGCCTCGCAAGAACCCTCAAAAGAGCATTATAAGTAACCGTGTTATGCTTGTAACTCAAACACTTACCAGCCCAATGGAAAAACTTCAAACCTTTTCTAGGGTAACTTCGAAGTTCCTTCAAGACCCTTATAACTAAATTATCAGATAAAACAATTTTCATATCATCCAATTGTTTCTCAATCTCATTACTCCATTCATCCCCCAAAGCAACATCAGCTACCTCTTTCACTATGCTATCCTTAGCATTCTCTTCAACCATCCTCTTATAGAAATGGGTTAAAGCCACAACATCAGTATTCATCTTATTCTTTTTAAATAATGAATGAATCGTATAATAAGTTTCCTCGTCAAGATAAAAACCTTGGTCCTTCATCTCCCTTAAAGTTATCCAAAACTCTTTCATTGTATCCTTACTAGCCAAAACCCTAAGCATAAAGCTATAAACACAAGAATTGGGATTAAACCCATTTTCTTCACGAGCCCAGTTGAAGAAATTCGACGCCTTTTTTGGGTCTTTATCGAGTTTCTTCAAAACATAGATGACAGTCTCATGAGTCAATGCCGACTTAAACTTCTCTAACTCGGTCTCTAACTCATCAGACCAGTCGTTGGTCACGATGAGTTGGACCAACGAGTTGGGTTTGGAAGAGAAGTGAAGCTTTTGATGGGTGTTCAGTAAATGAGAAGAGTGTGGCTGAAATGAGAGATGTGAAGAGAAGCGGGAGAAGTGCGTCACCTGAGTGGAGAAGGAACGAGCTGAGCTAACCCGGGTGGAGAGAAGCGAATTCGCGAGTCTGAAGGAGGTGAGGATTGCCTTGGAACGATTCATGGTTGCTCTTTGGAGTTTGAACATAGAAGTCTGACAGACAACAATGGGAATTGGGAAGGGGATTTCAAGGGTTTAAGACCCCGGTTTTTTCCCGGTCGGACCCGGTCTACAAAATATTGCCAATGCAATGCTCAAGCCCTTTTTTCCATATTTCAAGGATTTTTAATACTACTACTATGTAAGTTTAAATTTTGATTTAAAATATATTAAATAAATTATGTACCAGATATTAAATTCTCCTATAAAACAATTTTCGAGATGTAATTGAACTAGTACGTTCGTCAAACAATTCATAAATAAATTCAGTTAATCTCGTTTATGTAACGAATTGAATACAATATTAGAATTCGACTAATAAATTTACCAAACTTGAACACAATTGTATTTAGTTCATTTATATTTATAAATAAATTTATTTATTATTATTTTTTATATTTAAGTGGATTAGTATGTTTGCCAAACAACTCACGAATAAGTTCAAGTTAAGGTCATTTACATAAAGAATTTGAGTAAAATGTTTAGAATTCGATCAATTTAATTTGTTGAACTTAAACACAATTGTGTAGAGATGTCAACGGATACCCGTTACTCGAACCCGATTATATAATATTCGAGTTCGGCAAGTACCCAAACCCAAAGTCTGTATTATCTTGACTAACAATTTTTTTTGTTATATATTGACAAATATATTAAAAATATAGTTAGTTAAATTACTAATGTGATGATATGAATATACATAAATAAAAATATTATTAGATTATTAATTATATTTAAATAATATGAATATCATATCATATTATAAAGGAATATAATTACTATTATATATATTTTTAATAAAAATGTATTTACTTTTTATTTTGGGTTAAGATTACAAAAATTATAACTTATAATATACATACTTAAATAAAGTTTTTGCATCCGAGCATTTAGCTCATTGGTTTGTGCGTGATCCTCCTGCATAATGAGTCTTTGAGTTTAGAATAGTTTTGGAATCTAACTATTTTTTTAATTTTATGTAATTAAAGACAAACTCATATAGTTAATTAAATTAATTAATTAAACTATCATTATTAATTAACTTGAAATATTTTTAAATATATATTATATATATTGAGTAATATTATAAGAAATATAATTACTATATTATATATATACTAATACTTTTAGTATATATATACTTTAAATGTAAATATTTTTATTTTTTATTTTGTGTTAACATTATAAAAATTATAACTTATAAAATTATTAATTGTAATATATATATATATATATATACACACACTTTATAATATATAACTTGTAATATCTTTTAACACATACACTTTATATTATATATTATGTTAATTTATAAAGAATCTAATTACTATTATATAAATTAATTACTAAATAATATATATACCTTTGTTTATATAAATTTATAATATATAAACTTAATTATCTAAAAAGAAGTTGTGAGATTAGAATAGTTTTGAAACTTAGCTATTTTTTTTAAATTTCATGTAATTAAGGATAAATTCATATAATTAATTAATAAAATTATGATTATTAATTTAATTGTAATGCCTTTTAATATCTATACTTTATATACATTGGGCTCATTTATAAAAAATATAATTACTATTTTGTATATACACTATAATACTTTTAGTATATATATTTTAAATATAAATATTTTTATTTTTTATTTTGTGTTAACATTATAAAAATTATATTTTTTGTTATTTAAATTTATGTTATTTGTTTGGATATTTGTGTTTAGTTATTTAAGTTTATGTTATTATTTGGATATTTATGTATAGTTATTTAAGTTTATATCATTGTATGAATATTTATTTTTAGTTATTTAAGTTTATGTTTAAGATTTTTGTTTTTGATTATTTAAATTTAAATTTATTATTTTTGTTTTTATTAATTTAATTAGTAGTTAATTTTATAAAACACGTAGAGAAATATTATTGTATATGTATTCAGGTTTAGGTAATTTGGTACCTATGAAGAATATTTCACTAATTTTTTTTAATATAATCGGGTTTTTGAACAGGTTAGGGTAACTATAGGATAGTAAAAATGTAATAGGATTAGGGTTATGGTAGTAATTTTAAAATTATTTCGGGTAGTTAATAGGGTTAGGGTAGTTAATTTTTTATAGAGTGAGGATTCGAGTACTCGACCCGTTGACATCCCTACAATTGTGCTTAATTCATTAATGTTCATGAATAAATTTGTTTATTATTAATTTTAAGGATGTAAATGAATTAGTATGTTTGTCAAACAATTCATGAATAAGTTCGGGTTAAACTCCTTTATGAATTCGAACAAACTTTTAGAACTCGATTAATAAACTTGTCGAACTCGAACACAAGTGTGTTTATTGTTCATTAGTAGGCATACTTATGGTTGGATCAAATAAGGTTTGTTTAAATGTCTAAAGAGACATTTAGCCACCTTTCCCTTTGTCCCTTTCATCTCTTCTTCACTTATATCCCTTCTCTCTAATCTCGCATTTTCCCCGAACTTTCTTATCTCTCATCGCTCCACTTCCTCGATTCCCATTCTCTCTACATTTTGATATCTCTCCCCCTTTCTATCTTTCGTTTCTGTTGATCTCGATTTTAGTAGTCCATTTAATGTTCACGAACAAGTTCGTTTAATGATAACGAATATATTTAATTACCCTAATCGAACATATTCGTTTAATGTTAGGGAATGTGCTTATTTACCCTAATCTTGAACTAAGCTCAATCCGATCTTCAATTTAATCAAACTTTAATGGAGGCAAGCTCGAACACAAATTTAAAACTCTTTTCTAATTTAAACGACTTTAAATTTAAATGAAATGAAACCAAATAAAGATAATTTTCAAAATATTAACTTAGCAAGCTTAGAGAGTGATAGGACTTGAGTCCACTCCTATTAATAATTAATCAAATGTTACTATCTTGTTAATTTATATTACAAGCAAAAAATCCCAAAAATAAATATTTATAATTTTAAAAATATATATTTGAAAAAAAATTTAAACTTTTATTTTTACACATTTTATAAAGTGACAATTATTCCGTAATTAAATGGTGAGGTATAAGACAATGCACTGAGGTGTATCAATTTATATATAAAGTAAGAAAATATGATGTAATTTTATTGGTCGAACTTATAACAGACTTGACAAGAGTATTCCGGAAATATTTTTTACTTTAAAGGGATATAAAGATAATTTCCCCAAAAAAAAAAGAAAAATTAGAAAATTGAAAGCAGCAACAACCCAAAAAGGAAAAAGCACAGCAAACTTCCTTTTTTGGGGCAGATAAAAATTTGGCCTAATTATTGTCGGCAAGTAGCATCCAAAATACCACGTCATCTCTTGACCGTATCAAATTCCCCCCCCCCCCCCCCCCCCCCCCACCCACGCCCTTGATTGTCTTCCACGCGAAGATTGTTTTCCGAAAAGTGATTCGGACCCACCCACCGCCCTTTTATAACGGGCGTGCGTACCCTTACACTAGTCGATCTCCAGTACGTTCTCGAGGCCAGTTGGTCCCTCTTAAGTTTCAATCTCTTGAAGGAATTGGTCCGCTAGAGCTTACGCAACGGTGCTACCGTGGTCCTTCCTATGTAGGGCGTTCGATCAAAAGAATTGAGTAAATCCAAGCAAGCAAGACTGCAAGAGCTAAGATTCCTATTTTGATATCAATGATTATATATATATATAAGTAATTCAATTACGTTATTATAATCTTTTATATAAAAAATTGTATTTAGTTTATTTTATTTTCATAAATAAATTTATTTATTATTAATTTTAAAGACGTATGTAATAATACGTTCGTTAAACCGCCCATGAATAAGATTCTTAGTTAAACCTAAATGGCATTAACCATGCACTTGGGGATAATTAGATTCTTAGTTATCCATAAAGGATTAGGGATAGGCTACGTCTCTTTATCTTGTTTGGGTTCTTAGCGATATGAATCGTTGTACTTGTTTTTCTTAATTTAGAGTTTAATTTTTTAAGTAAAAAGATACATGCATGTAGTATTAAATTAAATACTCGAATACTTAAACTTAAATTATTTTATTTTTTTTGAAATATTCTTAGATTTTTTTTTGCCCTTTTCGTTTTTATTTAGAAAAAAGAAAAATTCAAACCTTTTGTTTTAAGAAGAGAGATACATACACCTACCACCAAATCAAACGTCCGATATACATATCAAGTTGATAATTAATCAAGATTATTAACACTTTTCGAGAATAAATGTAAGATCATATCTTAAGGTTTCGATACCTTGATTACTCATTTTAATTTTTTTATTAAAAAGATATTAAACCATAATTATATCAACTTTTCATCGAAATAGTATTATTCTTTGTACATATAATTGTTAATTTTCTTGATAAATAGGGCAATAATATCAGTCATGACCAAAATAAAATGGACTTTTTGACCATGATTGTCCCCTATAAGAAAAGCATTCACAGTACATATATCCATGGTAGGTGAACTTCTATAAGACATGTTAGATCTTCACTAAGACATTTTGAAAAGCAAAGTAGTAGCTAGCATATAATTTTGATATACAGAACAGTAGGCCCGACCAAACCCTAAAAAATGACCAGAAGAGAGCCAAAAAAGTTCAAACCAAGGTCCCCTCTAGGCCTTTGCCATGTGCATGTAAAGACCCTTTTAGTGGGAGAAGGCTTTGAAAAGTGTCCCCAACTTTAGGGCACACCATGTTGGAGGTAGCAAATGGTCGAATTCCGATAGGATCATATCAAGTTCAAACCGAATTTACATTGTCTCAAGTTCGAGTCATCCTAAATTCCGATTCGAATTAAAATAAAATTAATATTTAAATTTTATATTTTTAATTTTAAATTTGAGTTATTATAATTTTATATTATATTAATATTAGGGTTTGGATCATTTCGAATTCTAATTTTTTCGAATAGATATTTTAGTTGGAGTTCATTTTGTCAACTCCATAGCATGCTTTGCCTTTAGAAATTAGAACAAAGAAATGAGTCCCTAAAGGCCAAAAAACAAAACCTTCATTGTCTGTCGCTTTCTTCCCTCTCTTTTTTCTCTTGTGGAAACGTGCCACCCCCCAGTGTTCACTAAAAGCTCGAACCTGCATGCGGGAATATAAGGTTAAGCTTTCTTCACTATGCGTGGTGCAGCCTGCAGTGCACCACAAATATTTCTCAGGTTTCAGCTCTGCCTCACCCTAAACTTTTCCCTATTTATATTTCATTTCTTCATCTTATGTATGTAAATTGTCTATATATATACATATATATGGCTTCCTTTGAAGAAATTAACGAGCCATGAATGAGAAAATGGGCATGAACCCTTTTCTCTCCCTTCTCTAAGCAAGCTTTGTTTTCCATAGCATTTCCTTCTGATCTTTGCACGTCGATGTTTCTGATCATGTTAAGCTCTGGGGTTTCTACTATGCATCGGCTTTCTTGCACTGATGATCAAAAGAGGATGGTTAAGCTTCTCTTTCGATTTTATATGATGGGTGGCTTTGATAGCTGCCTTTCAGTGAATGTAGAGCTTCACTCCCGGTGAGAAAAGGTAGCATGGGAATGGAGATCATCCATGCAAAGGGGAATCAAGCGTTCCTGGTCCGACCACATTACTTATCTGTTTTATGTTTGTTCTTTGTTCTTTTTGGGGATGAATGGTTAAACAGGTTAGCCTGCAATACTTATTCATGTGTTCATCATCCTGGCTTTCTTATTCTTTCTCAAATTTACTTTATTTTAGGATTGAAGAACATCGATTATTAGTATACAAAGAAAATGTTCTTGCAGTATTGTATGTGAGGTGAATAAGCAGCTAGATCCGAGTGAAAGATAGAGCTGCTGTTTCAGGCAGATGAAATTTTTAGGAATGTAAGAAATGTGTGTGAGTGCTTCATGTAATAAAAGTTTCATTTCTATTTGCTCAATGTTTTTCTTTGTGTGTGTTTGTATTCTTCCTTCCCTGGCAAATTTCCATCAAAGTTCCTGCCATTTCTGCAACTTAGAACTGTAGATCTGGTGACAATATAGAGCCAATTTTCTATATGGATGTTTTCACCATGAGAGGGCTTCCCTTGTTCCAGATGTTGCTGATCTTGCTGCATATAATTAATTTTCCCTTTTGTCTTCTTTTGCTTCTGATTCAATCAATTCTGTCTTCATATGTTCTCTAATGGAAATAGATTATGTGAATATAGAACAGCATAAGAACAAGAAATGGTAAAATCATTTGATGCACTTGGGAATAGGAATTTTTAGATATGTAATCAGGCATGTCCCTTGCCCTTCCAAAGCATCAAAACTAGTGAGATTTGGTGAATGGTCTTATTCAAATCAGTCTGCTAAAAGGGAAAAGAGCTAGTGAGCTTTGCTTTTATGCAAATAGTAGTGGAAGTGGCTGCTCCATTTTGGGAGGACAAAGGGAGTTGAAGGACTCTTGCAGATTTCTCCTTTTCACATGCGACTAATTTTCTCTGAGCATGCAAAAACTATTTGCTTTCCCACTTGTTGCTGCTGTTATTGTGGCTGGGGCTGACTCTATCTCTCTCAATCTCTTTGATCAGCATTGACCCACTGATTAATTAGCTTCCACCTTTACTTTACACCTAATCATCAAATTGAATAATACCCAAACACAAATGCTATCTCTGGCTGACACTCTTCAAACAATGATGAGTTCCAACATATATTCTAAAACATTGCTCTTTTCCCCTTCTCTGTCATGATGGAAAAAGCTTAGGTTGACTATGGTTTTGTGTTTTGCCAAGTGATTCCTGGCCAGATTCCCAGTAATAAAATCTCCTTTCCTAAAACACATTTATGAAAGCTTTTGCAGATTGTTATCATCCATCCCTTCATCCCTTTTTATAAAGAAGTTAATGATCAACATTGGATCACTATCAGCTAAAGCTATTGTTTGGGCACATGTTTCCATAGAAAGGAGATCATCTGTTGGTCCCTCCAACAGAATAATGGCAGTTGGCACCTAAGGGTGTGGATATCCCATACAATGATAAACAGTGGGGACTCTGGGCTTTGGCCTTTGAGTAGTTAAAGCTATGTATATATTCTGTAAGATAATTTTATCAGTACTTGTTTAAAGGGTATTTCTCATGGATTGATCATGATTTGCATGAAAATGCTCCTGTTTTTAATGTTTGGATTGATTTCGGACAGCATCTACATAGACTATGCGAACCACATCTGCAGATCCCCCCTTCCTCCCTCTCCTTTTTCAGCCCTCCATCAGCTTTGCCTGTGCAAAATAATTATCCCCACTATAATAAAAATACTTCTAAATTATTAAGTCCAACATTCATCTTAAAAGTTCAATATGGTACCAAACCAGACACAATTCCCATGTGTCGAGATTTCTGTAAATTTTCTTTCAGTTGATTTATACCATATGATAAGTTCGTAATCTTTATACTTGAAAAAAAATTGAAATATTAAATTAAAAATATCTTAAAATTTCAACAAATATCTATCGGTGTAAGCAGCCCAGGTTAGACTTGAATAGCATAAAGCCTTGTCCTTCATTGGACCCAAAAACCCTATCATTGGCCTTCTTTATTTTTTTTTCCAATTAAGAAGGAGATTTCGAAATCTTTAAATCTCAAGTTTTACTTTCGTTCATGAAAATTATTTGATTACAATTGAAATTTTTGCTTATAATTAATTCTAATCCCATCAAAAAAAGAATTTATCGTATAAAGAGTTGATTAAACACATAATTGTATTATAAGAGATAATATCTTGAATTCTGTTCTAATAAATTTTTGTTTTATAATTTATATAAATAATAATAATAAACTATTTATGCTGATGAATTAATTGCTACCAATCAAACCAAAACTCTTGATTTGGCCCTACTTACATATACACCTAAAAGTGTAGAAAGAGACTTTTGAATGAAGCTGACCAGCAGCCATAGATTGCCCGAGCTTTTAATGTAAGCTTTCCTTTAGATTTTAGAATCCTTTCCTCAAGTAATTAAAATTAATTTTTTGGGTTTTTTTAAACTCCATCATGTAATATTAATAGATGTATAAAGTATTTATCTCGACACGAAAAGATCATCGGTCGTGTAAGCATTTTCTATCTATTTTGTAAAATTAAAATTTATAATAACATTGTAAAAAGTGTATGATTTATAAAATAACTTGTTTGCAATAATATTAACTCGAATAAAAAATCTCATAAAAGAATTTAAAATTTTAATCCCAATTTTTCTTTTTTCTTTTTTCCTAATTAATTTCTTATAAATAAGTTCTGTTTTCAGTAAATATGAATAAATAAGTTATAAAAATGTAATTCTTTACGAGAACAAAATTTATTTATAAAATCTTAATAGATAGAAAAAAGTACGAAACGCCATGTAATAAAAATAAAAATTAAAATTATAAAAGATGTACGTGGGCTTCAATAATAAATGTTAAAATATCTTTATGTAACAACTAAAAATCCTTTAATTTATATATGTATTTATATATTATATTAATTTGTAATCTTTTAATCTTTTGTTGTTAGCCCTTTTTCTATGTGGAATCCCACTGTCCCTACTTCATATTCCATTCTTGTTATCAAAGCAACTTTGTGTCCAACACTTCCACCGTCCTCCAACGTGCTGCTGCCTCATCTCTACCTATGCCTTTGTTAGGTACCTGTCCATTGATTGGGACTTCTTTTCGTTGAGCTGCCTTTTTCGAGTATTTGTTTGATTTTTTAACATATTTATATTTGATGGATTGTCATGTCTAATATTTATATATTATCACTTAAACATGAGATATAAATTCTTCAAAAAATTAAATTTATTTATTTTTAATAATTAAAAGAAGAGAGATTTCAACTCTATTTTTTAGGTAAGAGAATTATGCACCAACTAATGAGATAAATGCTCGGGTGTAAACTTATTTTTTTGTAAATTTATTTTTTTGAAAGTTACCAATTGGTAGTGTATAAAATCTGTGCATTAATAACGTCAACGAAGATTGTGACAAAGGAAATGACGATTAATAGAGATATCGTTCTCTCAAAAATTTTAAAATTTTATAATATATTTTTATTTTTAAAAATTTTTATAATCTTATATATATAATTTTTTTTATTTGATGAGATGCTCCCACAATAATTAGTCAATAACTAATTTTAATAGATTTATGAATTACAATAAAACCTACTTCAATAAAATTATTCCTCGAATCCCATTATCGTAAGACCCCACGATCGACCCACCTCTTATTCATCTCCACATATGAGATCCTGACTCCGTTACAACCAAGGTAAACTGAATTTTTTTTATTAATAGTAGTAATTTACACTAATTATTATTAGGTTTAATCGCTTCAATTAGGGTTTATAATGTTATTATGTGAGGCCCAGAGATGTGATGGGGACTTTGTCCATAACTTGGAAGTGACATTAACGGTCATTGCCTTATACTTTGGGTTGAGTTTTAATGCCATAAACTCTGCTTTTTGACTAAAATTTTCTGTATACAAACAAAGAGAGCTGTTGTATTCAAGACTTGGAAAGTTGGTTGATCATAGTCTTCTATCACTAACAAACAACTAATTGAAACTTATTGTTTTAAATTGAAGCTTATTTCTCATTAAGCATAAGAAAAGAAGAAAAAACAAAAAACCCATTTCTTCTTTAGGAGCATCAATGATAATTTTTATTGTGTGAATATTAACAATGTAATCTTTATATAAATAAAATTTATTCATGAAATGTTAATTAAAAAAATTATAAAGTGTTAAATAAAAAAAAAACCCACAATAAATATAGATGAAATTTACCATGAATAAAAATAATTGTTTCTATCAAAAGAATATATGGGGATTGGATAATCGCGCTTAATAATATTCAAATATTAATATAATCGAATTCGAATATCAAGTATATAAGAGATGATACTCGTGTCTTATTTGACTCGAGACGATTAAAAAATATTTATTATCATTTTTAATAAAAAAGTTGGCCTAGTTATAAAGCAGAAGTTTGCTGTCACTTGAGAACAATCTCTCTTTTATACTTTACTCACAAATGTAAAATGTGACAAAAACTTTATAATAAATTATTTTTCAATGAAACATTAAAAAAATGGAAGAATTTTACCAAAATAAAGAAATAATGAGAATGCCACGTGTCAGTCATCCACCAAGTGGCTTTTCGATGTCGGAACAGCTTTCCACAATGTCAGACAATGAAGAGCAGAAGAAGCACATCCATCATCATAACCCATCACCCAAAGCAAACAAACCCTCTTGCAAATACTGGGTAAGTAAAGAAGAGAGAGAAAATTTGCATAAGCAAAAGGAAAGAGGGAAGCTTTTCTTTCCTCTCTCTCCCTCTCCTTCTCTCTACTTGCTGGAAACGCTGACGTATAGTTAAGCCACCGGAAAGCTGACGTAAGACAATGGACGTTGACCTCTGGCCATCTAAAGTTCACTCTTCCAAGCATCTCTCTGTAGTTCGTGCTGCTCGTCTCAACTCTGGTACTGAATTTGATTATAGTATGACTTTCTCCTTCTGGGTTTTCTAATGTTTTCCTTTCTTTTTCCTTACAAAAAGGACATGTTTTTGTTATGGTATTGCCATATGGATTTGTTTCTTTTGTTGTTTCTTGCAAGTAAGAGGCTTTTTGAGAGTTTTCAGGAACTGGGTCTTCAAGATTTTGATTAGATTCTGTTGGGATTGTCTGAACTTAGATTTGTACTTGATTATAGGACCTTGGGGTTCTCTTGGTACTTCTGAATGATGGGTTTCATTTATTTTCTTATGTTCTTGAAACTTTTGTTTTTCAAAGTATAAATTTTCTCCCTTAATTTAGTAGTAGTATAGAAGAAAAAAGTGTGATTTCAGGCGTTAATGAGTGAATTTCATGTTTTATTTTATTGTCATTTCTTATTTAGGTGTCCTTCCATAATTAGCAATCCCGTAAACTTGGAAAGTCCTTAAATACTTATTCCTAGAGAGCTGGCCACTTAGGGTTTCTAAAGAGTCCAGATATAATGGACATTAAGGAGAAGAAAAACAAAGAAAGTTTAGCATTTTGGGGGCTTTCACAAGGATGACTACTTACACTGAAGATGAATGCTCTAAGCGTAATCAAGTACTGGAGACCATTCAGAAGCAAACCTTGGATTTTCAAAATATTTTGGATAAGCTTAAGGCATTGATATTGAATGCAAATTCCCTGTCTTTTTCTGTTAAGTCATTACATATCTCCCAACTAGATAATCAGCAGGAGTGTAGGAAAGAATCTGATTGTGGTGTCTTGTATGGAACATGTGAAGATGAATGTGAAGATGAAACTGAAGATGGGGAGTTGGATTATGAAAGTAATTGTGATGAAGGTAAGATGTACAGAATTTTGGATTCATGAGCTTACGGGTTCTTGCTTATTGGGCTGGCTGTTTGAATCTTCTCTTGTTAAATGATAACAAGGAACATCTGAATTCTTTTGTACTCTATTGTAGCACTGCCAATTTTCTTATCTCCAATAAGGTGGGTGTTTTTAATCTAAATTTTCCCTTGCTTGGAATTTGGTAATATTGGTGGTATCTGGTCTGTCTTGTCGCATATACAAATTAAGGCCACGAAATGCTTGGTGTCTGGATAAACTCTAAAAATGTTTAGGAAGACCGATTTCGAAAAATGTAATGGGTTCCTTTTTTGTTTCCTTCATTCTCTGCCTTTCTTACCATCCTTTCTCTCCAGGATTCTGGTTGGGCCATATTTGTCTTTGTTTCAAAGTTTGCCCATTTTGTTTCACTGCTCAGCTTTTCTTTTTAGTTTCTTGAATGTATTCCTAATATGACATCTTTTTTTATTATTTAATATGAGAAGCAGATGGACATTATGATGATTTTGATGGAGATGAAGATACAAGAGCATGCTTTCCATGCCCCTTCTGTTACGTGGAAATTGAGATTCATGCTCTCTGTAATCATTTGCAGGAAGAACACTGCTTTGACATGAAAAATTCGGTATTTTCTTCGTCTTGTCTGATGTTCTTATCTTGAGTACCTTGTATATAATTGTGTATTTTGTTTCTTAGCTGCGCCTGTCACTGATTGACTGGAATCCTAATTAATTTGGCTTTAAATTATTAATAATAAGTTGTCAAAGATTGTAAATTAGCTTATTTCCTTCTCATTTCGATTGCTGGCAATGGTTAAAATTGAAGTTAAATGTTGAACATATAACTGATTTAAATATAAGGCATTATGATTCTGCAAATGCTGCTTACAACTAAAATTATAATTTGACGATTATTTCAGGTTTGTCCTCTATGTGCAGCAAATCTTGGTAAAGATGTGATTGGACATTTCATAGTGCAACACGCTAGTTCATTAAAGGTTGTTCCCCATTTTGGATCTTAATGTGTTAAATATAGTTTGTAGCATGTTTGAGCATGTTTTTGTGCTTTGAGCTTACCTGGAATTATCTTTATGCTTTTCAGCGAAGGAGAAAATCCCAAAAGTCTGGCTGCTGGCCTGGTACTCCTGCTACACTTAGCAGGGAACTGAGCTTATTTATTGGTTCCTCAACTGGCGATAGGGATAATGCACATGAATCTGCACCTGATCTGATCCTTTCTCCTTTTCTCTGTAATGCACCTGTTTCAGACACTAAGGATATTTTGCGAGATAAATGCTCTGACGGTGAAACTTCTGTTACTTCTAATTTGAAAAGGTATACTCATTGAATGGGGCTTTTACATTGTGCGATTACACATTATATGACTGCTAACTTTTAGTAAAAGAGGATCTATTTAGAAGGAAACCGCATGTTAAAAATCTAAAAATTTTAATGACCTATGTTGCTGCCTAGAAGTCATTAATGACCCTCAGCCTTGCATGACATACTCTAGTCGATTTAGATGAGTTAAATTCCTTATTTATCAGTAAAATTGTGGATATAAATTCTGCAACTGTAAGGTAGTAAAAGCATATTAGAACCTATTATCACACTTGAGGTAAATTGTTTTTTGTTTTGATAACTTAATTGTGTGCCCTCTAAAGTTAGATTCCATATAATATAGAACTGTCTGATTGATTATTGCAGAATTGATATTTATGAATGTTGCATGTCTGTGGAATTAGTTTTGTCCATATCTGAAATTAGAAACAAAGGATAGTTGCATACCTGAAAATACAAAAGCCACGATTCCTCATGTGTTAGGGTGGGCATGTAAATTACCTTAGTATTTGAACAAAGGTTAGGCAGAAAAGGTAAGAATTTAAAGTGCCTTTTGCTTAGTTATAGAGCTTGATCTGTCTGTGTCTTTGATGGTTTAAGCAAATAAACAAACAGATGATTTTAGCTTCCTTCCTTCTGATATCCATGGAGGTCATCCTGATGTTTCGTGAATTCTTCTAGAACTCTATCCAGCATAACCCTGTGTTGTTTTTAAGAAGACTTCATAAATGTCTGTTTCATTTCACCCACTGAAAGTCCCTGTTCTTGAGCAAATCTTTAAACATTCTCCGTTCCCTGCTTTAGACACCTATGGAACCCTATCTAGAGAAGCCTACTTCAGGAACCTCAGTCTTCAGGTCTTACTTTTTTGTGACAGTCTTCTACTCAATTTCCAAAGTTTTTCAAGGGTATCGTGCCTTACTATTCTGCTTTGCTTCTTCTCCTTGAATCAAGGCAAGGATAATCTTCCTAGTGACTAGGACCATGTTTCTTTGACCCAGTGAATAATGTCCCAGAGTCGAGGTTTCTAATCAAGATAATCTTCATACAGGTCAGACAATAGTGTGGTTTGATGTACTGACAAATGTCAATTTTTACAACTTGAAGAAAGTATTATACGAGTTATAGTTTCTCTGTATGAAATGAAAATTTGCTCTAATTTATGTCCATTTATTTTGAAGTAAATAAATTCTGACCCTCATGTTCTGAAAGGTTGTCCCAAAAGTATGAAAGAGCAAAATGTACATATTTCAGTCAGTTTCTCTTTCAGCTTACTGCAATTTCCAGTTCTATTGTTTTCTGATGTTGGTGGAATTCGCCAGCTCTAATGCGGGGATCTGGTTAAGACGCATTTTTAAATGTCATTGATTGTTTCCTTTTTGTGCAGAACTGAACTACCTTTTTTGGACAAGGATCATGAACAGAATACAGAAGAGAGAAGGCAAAAAGCCGCATTTGTTCTACAGTTGGTCATGTCAACCATCTTCTAAGGTTCTCATCTAGTCCCTATGAATCTCAAACTATTACACAGGAACAAAGTCTTTGTTGATATCTGTTGCTGGCTTGCAGCTCACCTGGCTGTGTTAATCAACACTGGGTTTTTAGCACTGGTGATGGTTCTAGGAGGTCGATCATCATAATTGGTATTATCTGGGAGGAACGGCTCGTGAAACGCAACATGGTCTGTTCATCAAAAAGCGATGTATGTATGTATGTACGAATGTATGTATAATGCCTATATAGTCAAACAAATATTTGTAGCCATTGAAAGGCCACAGCTTTATAAGGAGTGTAGAAACATACTCTATTTTTAAGTTTTAAAAGCTGAGTTAATGTCTTTTTAATGTTTCCTGAGTCATTTCCTTTTGCTCTATTCTCCAGCCTTCTTTTGCTGTCAAAAAGGATTCTCCTACCATTAACCCTTTTTGCCTACAATCTAGCAGAGATAAACTTAATAAAGAGCTTATGTTGGAAATCAGATTTTCTTCAACAATCAAATGAAACGCAAACTGAGAAAGGCCTTAAGGGGGTGTACTGGAATGGGCCGTAAAGCCCATATCTTAGTTCTGGCTTTCTGCATGGGCCTAAGCTGGAGATAAGCAATTGTTATGGTGTCTTTCTCCCCAGGCCAAGTTCCTATTTTTCTTTGGGCTTAAATAACAATAAACACTCTTCAATTATATGTGTTTTTGCAATTAAATCTTTATATTTTTTATTATACTCAAAACCCTGTTTCTTTGATTTGTACCTAATTAAGTTTTTATTTTTTTATTTTATTTAATTGGGATTTTATCTAGTAATAAGTAAACTTGACAATTCGTATTTTCGTGGCTTAATCGTGTTAACATTATTAAGATACGAAACATGATAAAACTAAATACGAACACAAGAATAATTATTCGTTTATTAAATATATTAAAATTTTTCACACAACACAATTAATAAACATGATTAAACGATTAACATAATTTTTTTAATACGTTTAACCAGATCAACTTAAAATATTTTATATTAAAATATAATTTTATTATTCAAATTTAAAATTAATAATTATAAAAACAATTAAAACAAATAATAATAACATCAAATATAATAAAATCTAAAATAAATAACATATATAAAATTCATTATCATATTAATAAAATTCATCATTAACATTAAACGTGTCATTTATACGCGTTTAAACACGATAATACGATTAATTAAACGTGTTAATTATGTCTGACACAATTAAAACACGAAATACGATAAGATTAAATTCAAATTTATTTAACTCAATGTCTTCTTGTATCGTATCCAACATGGTCAAGTCTAATAACAAAGACATTATTTCAAGTGCCAATTATCCTGTATTATCATATTTGATTAAATAAAATTAAGATTTTTTATAATCGATTTCAAATAGGATTCAAATAATGGTCTTACCCACTACTTGAATTCAATTATAAATAATAAATTTTAATATTAAATATTAATTTTACAAATATTATTTTTTATTTATAAACTTTTTATAATTAATGTAATGCTTACTTAAATTTATTAATTATTCTAATAATGATTTTAAATTTTAATTTAATAACTTAAAATTATTAATTTAATTTTCATTAATAATAAAATTCAAATAGAACTAATGATACATTTGGTATGGGAAATAGCAAAGTCATTCCCCTTTATTCCTTTCTCATTTTTATTCTTTTGTTTCGTTGGTTTTTGAGGTTCCGAGGAACAATAATTCTCCAAAATCTTGGTTTAGCCATTCCCCACCTCTCCATGTCAAAGGCTCTTCCATGACTATGGAATAGAGTCAAAAATTTATTGGACAAAAATGTCCTTATTTATTGAAAATAATTACAATATACAAATATAAATAAAAATAAAGAAAAAGTAAAAAGAAATTAAAATTAAAAAATATATTAATAATTTAATAATAAATTATTAATGTTTAAATTTTTTATGAAAATAGAAATTAAAAGATTAAAAAATGAAACTACAAATAGAGAAAAAATAAAGAGAAATTGAAGTAAAAAATCATATTAATAATTTAATAATGAATTATTAATATTTTAAATTTATAATGAAAATAAAATTAAAAAATTAAAAAAGAAAAAATATTATTAAATTATAATAATAAATAATTTTATCTAATTTACTAAATTATAATAAAAAATAATTTTGTCATTTTTTCATTTATTCTTAAACTTTTCCAAAACTATTATTATCAACCAACCATCAAAATAAATTATAATAACAATTCTTATCATATTTCATCTCATGAACCAAATAACATGATAACCATTCTATTCTATTCTATTTCATTGTGCGAACCTAACGTGTCATAAGGGATACCTCTGACCGTTGTTGACATCCCTGTGCCAAAGGTCATTTACCTCGAGTCTTGAGTAGCATTGGCCTTGACATAAACTCCTTCGAAATGCCCTTCATGGAAAATGCAGAGCATATCCTTTTTCACATCTAGATTTAGCAGTAACATCCATCTCCTGGGTCCCTGGATGACAAAATCCAGAGTCTACCTCATGGCACACCAATCTACATATCCACTGCAACTTGTCTTATGAATCCTAGTTCAACTTGTGCAGACATGCATGATTATACTCCAGAAAGATGCTGTCCCAAAATGGGAAAAGGGGATAGGTGGAAAAGGTTGGTACAGAAGAGTGAGTAACATGTACCACTGTGCTAAACTAGTAGCTTGACAATAACAGCCATTATTCCAAGGGATCATTTTCAAAGGCAGGCAAGATTGACAAACCTTGTTTAATCTACAAGTACTAATTCTTTCTGGTAGCTCTACTCATGAAACTAGCAAAGAGAAAATTCTTCATGATAAAGATGATAAGAAGTTACAAGCTTGCGAGGTAATAAGCAAGAGTTTTCAAAATGTGGTAAGCCAATTCAATCACCAATAGAGGTATACTTTGTCTTTGCTTTGGTCCAAATATTCAGCAATCAATATCTATAATACACCTACTATTACAAAACTGAACTTACTAACTATGAAGCAAGTTGAACTTGTTGGAAACTGACTAAAAGAAGAGTATGCATTTCCCAAACCATCAATGCAAGATTTTGCAGGAGAAACACTAGATAAGATGGTTACCTAGAATCACAAAAAATTATAGTTGCCACGAAGAGCTACAAATTACAATTTAAGTGGACCAAAACAATTATCAGATTAAATTGACAATGCTGTATGAAAGTTTCATTGACACAGAAAAACAGCCTTGAAGAACAATGATTCCTTTAGAGTATTGATGTGTGTTAACCACCTGAAGAACATGACATTTTCTAAAGCGAGCAAAAGCTCTAAGAATTAGCACAATAACAGCAGAAGCAACAGAGAAAAATAAGATCACATTGAATTATGACATGAATATTATCCAACTAGATTAGACATGAGTCTGAAGCAAAAGAAGTACAAAACTGCAAAATATATGAAATTGGAATCAAAGATGTCCTAAAAATGGTGAACTAATTGCATAACCTTGACATATAAAAGTTTTTGACATCACTCAAAAAGCAAGTAACATTTCCTGCAATGTCAGTTTCCTAAAATCACTCGATGATAGACTGAATAACACCGGCTCCAACAGTCTTCCCTCCTTCTCTGATAGCAAACCTCATCCCTTGCTCACAAGCCACAGGCATAATAAGCTCAACAACCATCTTTACACGGTCACCAGGCATAACCATCTTAGACTCCTCATCCTTATCATTCATAATCGAAGCTACCTTCCCAGTCACATCAGTAGTCCTCATGTAAAACTGAGGTCTATAACCCGCGAAAAATGGAGAATGCCTACCACCCTCTTCCTTCTTCAACACATAAACAATTGCGGAGAACTTAGTATGCGGAGTAATTGTTCCTGGTTTAGCCAGAACCATCCCTCTCTGGATATCAGCCTTTTGAACACCTCTAAGCAACAACCCAACATTATCACCAGCCATAGCCTCATCTAATGTCTTTTGAAACATTTCCACACCAGTAACTGTAACGTTTCTTGTTTCCCTCAACCCAACTATATCAACAGTCTCTGCAGTCTTTATAGTACCTCTCTCAACACGACCAGTGGCAACAGTACCACGACCCGTGATGGAAAATACATCCTCAACAGCTAACAAGAAAGGCAAATCAGTTTGCCTTTGGGGAATAGGAATATAACTATCAACAGAATCCATAAGTTCATAAATCTTATCAACCCATGGGTTTTCACCTCTCTTAACACTCGGATTAGCCATCAAAGCTTCTAAAGCTAAAAGGGCAGAGCCCGCAATAATAGGCACATCATCACCAGGAAATTCATAACTTGAAAGCAATTCACGCACCTCCAATTCGACCAATTGCAAAAGCTCTTCATCGTCAACCTGGTCTTGCTTGTTCAAAAACACAACCATGTTTGGAACACCAACTTGTTTAGCCAACAAGATATGCTCTTTCGTCTGGGGCATGGGTCCATCGGCTCCGGAAACGACCAAGATTGCGCCGTCCATTTGGGCAGCTCCGGTAATCATGTTTTTGACATAATCAGCGTGCCCCGGGCAGTCCACATGGGCGTAATGGCGGTTCTCGGTTTCGTATTCCACGGTGGCGGTGTTAATGGTGATACCACGAGCACGCTCTTCTGGGGCGGCATCGATTTCGTCATATTTCTTAGGGGCACTGTTACCCATGGCAGCTAAGGCCATGGTTAGAGCCGCGGTTAAGGTGGTTTTTCCGTGGTCGACATGGCCAATGGTGCCGATGTTGACGTGGGGTTTTTTCCGCTCGAATTTGCCACGAGCGGCTTTTACGGTGAGAGCCCCTCCACGGCGGCGGATGACGGTGCTGGTGGCGGTAGTGGCGAGGAAAGGCGGGAGGAAGGAAGATGAGAGATGGGTTGGGGTCAGTTTTGTAGATTTTGCGGAGAAACTGGCTGTGGAGGTTGCGGAGTGAGTCGAGAGAGGGGAGGCGTAGGGGTATCTAAGCTTTGAAGAAGTGGCTGCTGCTGCTGCCGTCGATGAAATTGCCATTTCTGTTACGCTTGAGAGAGCAGAGAAGGCGGGAGTACTGGGGGGGTTTTGGCCTTGGGGTATAGAAATGGAGGAGGAAGGAATGCAAGGGGGAGGAGGAAAGGCAATGGATTTGTTTTGTTATCTTGTTTGGAAGGACCAAAGCAGGGCTAATATGAGTTCTATCCACTCCCCACTGCTGCTCAATTCACAGTGCTTACTTTGGGTAGTACTGAATTTCCATGCTATCCTACTCCGATTCTGACACGTGCACGTTTACGGTAACATCATGTAAAATCATCAAGTCAATGTTTGATGGGTTTGGATTAAGACAAGTTATCGATACTTATAATGTTTAATACTAGTTAAAATATGTCATGATAATGTAATTTACTTTATATGATGGGCTTTGATCATACAATTAAGTGATTAATTTCATATCAACTGTCTATAATAATATTAATTATTATGTGTAAATGTGATGTGATTAGAAAATATTAATCAGATTTAAAATAATCGATGTTGTTTTTTTCTGGTTGAGATTAAGAATTTATATAAATACAATAAAATGATATAAAATTGATTATAAAAACAAATATAATTCAGAGCTATTTAACTGATTAATTAATCTATGATCCCTTATTTAAAATAACAAAATTCAAATTCCTTTTACCTAAATTAAAAAATAATAATAATTCAGATATGTTCTTAGTAAACGGAGCTTTTGCACGGTCTTTAACTCTCAAAGGGGTCATATTCGTAGTTATTTGAGGTTCAAAATAAGAGAAGTTTCCATGGAAGTTTGTGGCTGGTATTGTGTAGAATTATTGGGAGAGCTGGTTACCCACAGAAACAAAGACAGCCACTTCTGGGTGCCACGTCTCTGATTCAGGTTCTCAACTTTGCCAACAACATTTTATTAATAAATTAATTTAGATATAATATTTTAAAAAACTATGAATTATGAAAAAATTTTATATAAATAATTATATATTTATTTTGAGTCAAATAAGTTATTATCATTAATCATTATTAAAAATATCATTTATCATTTTATATCACATAATACTAATGTGACATGTAAAATGATGAAATGGTACGTTAATATGACATTATGACATAATTGTATGATATTTTTCACTCTTTATATTAATATAAAAAGATAAATGAAATTTTAATTAATTTTCATTAACCATAAAAAGCTTATTTGATTCAAAATAAAATAATTATAGCTTAATTAAATGTAATAAAATAATAATGATTTAATTAATTTTTTTTTGAATAATTCAAAGGCTTTTCTAATCATTATGTCATAAATTTAAAGTGGTCATAATTTAAAAATATTCATTTTGAATTGACTTTTAAATCTTTATCTTTATACTCTTAATGAGGTGATATGTCGCGATTAAGTAATAATGTATAAATACTCTACATCAATAGTATATCAAACATAAACCTTTAAAATTATCGCCTAAACATGTAGGAATTTATTTTTAATAATAATTGTTATATTAAGTTAATGAAAAAAAGTAAATCAGTGCATACTCATGTGACAATTTTAATCACATATCACATTTTGATTTTAATTCCGCATTGACATTCACATGGTGCTGAAGCAACAAGTCTGGTCTAATTTTGATATAAATTGATAAAATGAATAAATTTTGAATATTTTTTTTAAATCATAAATAAAAAAATTGAGTTCTAAAAAACGACATATCTCACAAAAGTCATGAATGTTTAGTGCAATATACTCTGATTTTTTTTATTATTTCGATTTAGGGAAAAAGAGGTTAGAATTTTATTTTTTAAAAAATGGAGATACATGCATCAACTATTAAGATAAATGTTGTTAACTCAAACTATATTTGGATTTAAATTTTTAAGCCCATGTGTAGCTTGATATTATTCTTCTATTTCAAATTGAATATCCATCTTATTATTTTTGGTGTTTTAAAATAATTTTCATTTTTCTGATGTTATCTCTTTATTGAAATACAAAATTTAAGTTTGTTCTTCTAATTTTAGGATTTTTAAGAATAATAGTTAGAAAATAAATCACAAAATAAATATTTTTATATAAATTATAATTTTAATATTTAAAATATTATAAAAGTTTTTAATTATTTTTAAACATTAAAATAGCATATAAATTGATAAAACCGAGTTGGGCCCAACTCAACTTATCCGAGGTGCCAACCCGACCTCTGAACAAGCGAATACTCGGCCCGGCCCATTGAATCTTACAGCAATTTGAAACTATAGCTTACATGGTGTTCGTGTCGGAAGCTGCCGATAAAAAGACATTATATAAGGAAAGCGAGTGAGGCGGAACTGGAGACGGCAAGGCGAAGCTCGAGCAACGTTCTTCTTCTTCGTCTAAAGAACTCTCTCTCGAACAGATTAAATTCTCTCTGATAAAGGAAGAGAAGATAAAAGAAAGAAATAATGGCGCAGAATTCACAGGAGAGGTTTCATTCGATCATGAACAGGATCTTTCATGCCCCTAAACCCACTCCTTCCTCCTCCAGGTTTTATTCCTTCTTTTGTTTTTAGGGTCTAGTAGATGGAATTTGAATTTCTAATATTCTTGCTTCTAATTTTTTTTTGTATATTTATTTGTAATAAATTGGTAGTTCGTTGGGAGGACAATCGTTACGAGGCAAGAAACGCCCGAATCCGTCGTCTGCTTTAGCGCTAGAAGAGCCGCAGCATTGCTTAGTTACGGCTGAAGCTCCGCTGTGTAGACCATGGGATAGAGGAGACCTTGTGAGGAGGCTATCGACATTCAAATCCATGACTTGGTTTGCTAAGCCCAAGGTTCGCTTATTCATTAGAATCCAACCCCACTCTTTCTTTCTTTCTTTCTATCTTAGTTACTAATTTCCTAGGTTCTGAGTAAACCCTTTTTTTTTTTTTTTAAATTGATGGGAGGTAATGGATGATTATCTTTTCCATTGTTATTAGGTAGTAAGTGCTGTAAATTGTGCTAGGAGAGGTTGGGTCAATGTAGATATGGATATTATTGCCTGTGAATCATGCGGAGCGCGTCTTCTTTTTTCCACTCCACCTTCTTGGACACAGCAGCAAGGCATGTCATGCATCTAATTTTACTCCACTCAATCACTCTTTAAACCGATTCTTGCAATTGTAAAAGAAAGTTTTATATTGTGTTTGCGGCTAAATGGGATGTATTATTCTATGCTCTTCAGTTGAGAAGGTAGCCTTGGTGTTTAGCTTAAAGCTGGATAGTGGACACAAATTACTTTGTCCTTGGATTAACATTGCCTGCGAGGAAAGACTAGCTGAATTTCCTCCCATTATGCCTGCTGATTTAGTTGAGAAATTCAAGGAGCGATCTTGTTCACTCTGTCAACTTTTAGCTCTTCCGGTGATTTCATCTTCAGCCATTGAATTTATGAAAAGCCCTCAGCTGGAAGAATTCCTCAGACAACCCTTCATGTTGGATTATCAGAAAGACAGTGCTGAATTTTCTCAATCAGAAACTATTGAAAGTGGATCTGATGTGGATTCCACTAACATGTATTATCAGGTATGACACTTGTTTGTCATTTTGGTTTGCAACTATAGGTTTGGTAATGCTAATAGATACATTTCTAAATTTTTGCCAGTGTCAGTTGCTTTCATTACGCATGCACACACACATCACTCACATGTATGCATGCATTTGTTGCACTCTGAAACTTTCATGTATTGCATTTTTATACAGTTCCAACTTCTGCTTTCTAGTACAAAAAATATCCTACGGTGTCTCCAATTTGTGACCGATACAAGCATAATACATCCTGCAGTTATTGACTGTGATTTTCTGTATTCTTGAATTTTTGTTGGTGTTGAAGAGTGACGGTATTGAAAATGTGCAGGCACAGAAGCTTATAAGTCTTTGTGGCTGGGAACCACGCTCACTCCCGTATGTGGTTGAATGCAAGGATGGTCCAAATCATGTTGTCAAAGATGCTGATATATTAAATTTATCCCAGGGAGTTGATAATGGACGAAATCCGAGTCTCAGCATCCATTCTATTGATGAACATGAAAATTTGGAGGCAAATAAAGAATCTGAGAATTCTTGTAGATTGCAGTATGATCCCAAGTCTGTTGTTCTAGATTGCAGGCTTTGTGGTGCTAGTGTTGGATTATGGACTTTCTCCACTGTTCAACAGCCTGTAGAGTTCTTCAGAGTTGTTGGATATGCAGAAGTCAGTCCTGGGGTCCATGACTCAGGCCATGAAAGCAATGTTGGTGAGAGGGTTGTTGCCGTTGCTTCAAATGTTGGGTCATCATCTATGGAGCAATCTTCAAATTTAAAATTAACTATAGCAGGGGGTCCACCACCAACACGACAAAACATTAAAGCAACAATCTCTTTGCCTGTTATTGGCCAGAGTTTAAGGGCTAGGCTTTTATATCATCCAGAGTTTAGAGAGCAGATACATATTAACCAGGAAGATACACGACCAGAAGCCAACTGCAATATGATTCAAGGAGAAGAAGGCCAAGTCGTGCCATTGGAAGACATGAGAACTTCAAATAAAGAAAAGGATGATCAAGTGAATTGTAATTCTACAAGCAATGATCAATCCCCTTGTTCAAACCATGATAGTGCAAGAGATGATATTTTCAGAAACCTCATGCCATTGGAAGGAACCGGCTTGACTGCAGAAGAAACTTATCCTGATAATGGTATGTATGATTCTAACATGAGGGGTCAAATAGAGAGCTTTCAGAATGTAGCACAAGGTTCTTACGAAAGTAATGAATTGCCTCAAAATGTATCTGGTCATTTAGCAATAATTGGTTCTGGTACTTTGCAAGTTGGAGAGTCTTCTGTTATGACCCAAGGTGCTAATGTCTCCCTTGGAAATGCAGGAACTAAGGATAATGATTCATCAGTGATGATTACATCTGAAAAGTGCCATCCAGAACAAATTGCAGAAACAGATAAGGTTTGCAATAAAGAAATTTCTTTATCTAATCATCAAGAGTCTACATGTGCTGCCTCTGGCTTGGAAGCTGATGTAAATATTGATGGCACATACAAGATGAACTCCACAGAAGACAAAACTTGTTCTGATGCACCAAATGCTAATAGCCAGGAAGGTGTAATTGCTGGAAGGCAGACTGCACAAAACAATAAGGTCTTAGCCTGTGCCAAAGGTAAGCATTATTATTTGTTGTCCTCACTCCTTGGTGCTCTTTAAAAATAACCTTGAATAAAACGAAAGTTTCACTATCAGTATACTTTTTTGCTCTATTGTTATTTAATTCCCTTTATTTCGGGGCTTGTTATGCTTTTAACTGATTATTTATTGCTTGTAGATTATGAAGTTAAACTGCATATATATTTTCAGTTGGAGAATATACTATTTCACTCTCATGTTACAGAGAGTTTATTAGGATGAATTTCTTTTTCTGCCTATATAATACGTTCCTGTGAAAAATCTATTTTTTATACCTGTAGCATGTCAGGTCTGTTTCACCCATCAATTTCTTTTAATGGTCTATCTGAGGGCGAGTGATTTATATATGACTTCTCTGCTTACCAGCTGATTAATAGAAAATGAAGTAGTAATCTAATTTGCTAAACTATCTTTTCTGTTAGTAAGATTCTCACCTTATATACTCATTACTTGTTACCATTTTGTGGCTTTCACACCTAAGAGAGATTGAAATTTCAGTTCTATGCACCAAGTTGAACATTTAAGTTGTACTATATTTTTCCCGTTTAGAAGTTGTGAAATTAATAGGTGTTGGAGCTTTCTTCTAGTTTTTCGTAGAAGATGTTTGACAAATATGAGCTTTATTTACAATTGAGAAGAATGCTCCAATTGCCAAGTATAGTAAAGCCCAAAAAGACCAAAGTTATCTTCCTAGATTTCCGGGAGTATGGGAAGTCAAGTTTTATTTGTTTCCAACCTATCTTGTCAATTATAAACTTATTCATGCTTCTTATACACCTAGTTAAGTTAAACACCTAGAGTCTAGTTTTTCACTTTTTCTATAGATTCCAAAATGGTTTCTGTAATTTCTTTTGATCAACCAAGCACCTGGTTAAAAATGAATGGCTTTACTAATAACACTTTCACCATTGTGGAATAACACTCTCCCTCTAGTTATTCAAGTACAGGATGAGAGGATAGATCAGTTGTTGGATGGGTAGACTACGTGCCAGGGTTGTCATGTTGAAGAATCTTCCTAAACATGTGCCTTGATGAATATATAGAAAGAAATATAGCCATCAACATATACATTTCTTGATATATGATTATTCAAAGATGGTACTTGATTGAAATGAAGCTTAGGTTACAGTGCTGGTGGCAATTGAGGTTATCTTCATAGGTTGTTTTAAATTTTAAGGTGATGGACTTTAATATCATTTCTCTTTGATCAATTTTTCATTGAGGGATCTGCCATTGGAGCATTGCAAGTTCTTACGGAATTGATGGAAGAGAGTGCTCCAAGAATCATGTGGCAATTGTTGACTTGGATTGCACTCAAACACTTCATTGCCACTGGGATGGCATGTTGATGTTCATTCACAATACCATCTCTGGAATGTTTAAAGCTGCAATAGTGTCTTGTTGTGTAGCTTAGCCAGAGTTGAATTCAAGTTTTGTCCTTGCTTTGCTAGTAATGCATAAATATGTTGTGCTAGAAATCCACTGTTGGAGCAGCTAGAAGCTTTGTGATCTTTCTCAGTTTCAGTGCCGCCTGGAAGGCTGATCCATTAGCTGCATGAAAAATTATTTTCTTCTCCTAGTTTCCCCCTTATAAGTACCTTTTTTTTTTTTTTTGGGGGGGGGGGGGGGGGGGGGGGGTGTGGTGAGGGGGATTTGAACCCTACTCTTTAAACAGGGAAATCATGCACCGACCAATAAGTCAAATGCTCAGGTGCCCCCTTATAAGAACCTTGCTGGCTAGGTGGTTAATTGTGAAAGTGTAACCTTCTTGATATATAGTATGTAGCTGGTTTATGTGTTTTGTGGCATATGCAGTTGTTACATACCTATCTTTCTTTGATAGTCTGATTCTTTGAGATTTGTCATTTAATCTAAGGGTGGTTTTATAAACTGCTACCTCCATTTTCCAGGAAAGGATCTAAAGCAACTGTGCATGGATAAGATAACAGAGTTTGATGCAATAAGGCAGCACAGACACTTTTGTCCGTGGATTGCATCAGCAGGTAGCAGCACACCTGGATGGAAACAAACATTATCTGCTTTGCTAGGCGGGAAAAATTTTCCTCATTCTTCACCTACATGTTCTCCTTCATCTGCCTCTCTGATTAAGGTAAGTTAAAATTTTACTTTTACTCAAGTAAAGGAGGTGTTACCATATTTTTGGTGCTAAAATGGAAGTATTTGATACCAGTTTGTATGTTTGCTGTTAGTTTTAACTTTTAATTATTTATACTGCTCATTCTTACTTGTGACTCTATCCTGCTCTATTTTTTGAATCTGTTAAAATAAAAAATAATTAGGTTTTGAGACACGGACAACAGTTCTTTGATTGCAGGAACTGTTGCTTATACATGGTGATTGAGAAAGAATATCCTCCTCCGTTTGATGAATCCAGATAAATGTCAACATTTAAGATATAATTAATTATGTTCGATCAAATACTATCCATTGCTTTATTATAATCTTTAGAGGATCATAATGTTGCTGGATTTTATTCTGCAGGTTGATGATCCCATTGCATCAGTTAGAAAGCTGTTCGCGTCTCCTATAGCCAAAAGACCTAAGAACACCCATGAATCAAGCTAAAATTGCTGCTTGTAACTTTTATTCCGGTGTATCAATGAATGCCCAATGATACCGGAGACCGGAGATTCGACTTCCCTTGTTTCATGTGTATGCTAGGATGGCAATCATGTTTCTCAAGTTTCCACCCTTTTTCAAACCTACAAATATGTTGTATCTATTGTTAGGCTTTGTGCAGTAGTACCCCCATCCTCTCATTTACAGCCAAATTACAGCGTGAGATTAAAGCTTAAAATTCCGTTGACAGCCATACTGCAGCTTATGAGTTTCAATCAAATTTTTGGATTGACATGTTGAGAAGTAGAAATACTTAGTTTATCGCATAGAACAGGTCACTCTTCTCTCAAAATTGAAAGGATATGAGCAGTATGCAAATGGGATATGGTTCAGTCCATCAAACCACAATTTGTGATGAGCACCTTCGAGTAGGGGCGATTGAAGCCTCTTTCTGCCACGACTGCTCTTTTATCGCCTATTAGCTTGGCCACCCTGCTCACCAAACACAAGTACACATCTGTTAATGGAGTTCTCATTGTTTTGAGACAGAAATGTTTATTTTCAAATATAACGAACTTAAATTGAATTTAGATAAAATTTATCTATTCTTTCTTATATTTTTCTTTGAGATCATCGAATTTGGAAGAACAAGAATAGAGTTACATAGAACACCCCCTTTTTGGGATGAATTATGGGTTAGTGGGGAAATAAAAATCTGGATGGAGATACCATTTTACGTTACATACTCTGAAGAAGAAAGTGTTGGATATGGATATATGTTTGACATAATTACATAGGTTTTAGATAGAGTGTCGGGTACGGATATGTGTCTGACACAGATACATAAAAATGTTAAAATAAAGTAAAGAGTCGTGACATTTATTGGGTTCTTGGCTCCAAAGTATACATGTTATTTTATGAAGTTGCCAAGAAGAGCACCATGAATATTGCCATGATTGAAAAGCATACCTGAAATAGGGAGAACCGGTGTTCTCTTGCACAGTCTTGACCTGTCCAATTCTCTTTGCAACCTCCATTCCTTCCAAGACTTCGCCAACCACGAGAGCTGAAGCATCCAGTTCTGGTGAATCCTTGATAGCAATCACAAACTCTGTACCATTCGGCTCTGTTCCAATCTCTTCCTGATCAATCTCCAGCTTCCCCTTTCGAGCAACCAGCTTCAGTTTCGGAGGCGGTTTAGAGGGATCCCTGACGATGATGCTCACTGATCCAGCCAAGTTCTTTGCTCCTGGACACTTGTCATACACTCTCTCCCACTCCTCCCTCAGATTTTCAATACCCAGACTGCTTCCAGTTCTCTTCGCACGCTCAGCATCAACACCGAAAGATCTCAACCCACCATGTTGCACGTAGTTCGGCATGATCTTAATGAACTCTTTCCTTCTGTAGCTAATTCCAGCAGCTCCACTAACTATACTGCTAAACCAGCCAGCCCCAGCTGGAACGTCATCCCCATATAGTCCAATAACAATGCGACCAACAGGCTCTCCATCAATGGCTATATCAAGAAAAGCTCGTTTGGTAGCAACTTTCTTGCTGCAATCAAGACTAGGAGTGTTAACATTCTGCTCCTGTTGATTGTCTTCTGTTGGAGTTTCTTCAGCCTCTGCCTTGGATGGATAGAGTTGTTCCAGGGCCTGGGAACTTAACAGGAGAAGCAGCGAAGAGTTGCCAGAAATTGCAAGCTCTCGCCTGGATAATTTGAACTGTCTCAGAATGGGGGAAGAAGGGGAAGCAGGAATGGTAGGGAGTTGTGGAAGGGGAGCTGGTGCAGTTGGAGGGTGAAGTAATGGTGGGGAGGATTGTAAGAATTTTGGGTTCTGTAACATTTCTCTGTTTAATTCACTGCTTTTGACAGTTTTCCTTTCCTTTTGGGATTCTACCTTCACTGCCTCAAGAGAGTTCTGCTACTGCTACTGCTGCTGCAGATGAAATTCTGTTTCATATGCCTCTCTTTTCGTAGAGATTTTTGAGGATAAGAAAATTGGTGAGTCAATCCCTCCAAAATCCGAGAAATGCCTTGCTTTTATATGGTGCGTAAGACATACTCCCAATTTGTTGAGCCTGCTATGGGCCATATCTTGAGTTAGAACATGAGGTCCTGATTTCAGGAATTTTTTTTTTTAATAAAAGGAAAAGATTAAAAAAAAAGAACATAATACTCTGAAAAGGCTCATACATTACTTAAAAAATTTAAATAATTTTTTATTTTTTTATTACATTCAATTAAGTTTTTATGCCCGTTTGTTGATGGTATGAAGTTGATATAGAAGTGAAAAATTACACATATGATCATGTCAGTATATCACATCATCATTCATTATAATACGTTAATATGTCACATGATATAAAATGATAAATGATATTTTGATTAATAACAATTAATAAACTATTAATGATAAATGCTTATTTGACTCAAAATAAAAATATAAGAATTTGATTGAAATAAAAAAATAACAATTTATTTTAATTTTTTTGAATAATTTAAAAACCTTTTAAGATATTATGTCAAAAAAATGAAAATCGTTTAATAGTTTCTTTTGTAAGACTAAAAAGTGGAATCAGTGCTATGTTTAAGAAAGAATGATAAAATAAATAATAAATTATTATTTTATTTATAATATTTAAAAATTTTTTTATAAACCCAACATTGATGTAAATGATGCGATGATTGAATTTAAACTCAAAGTTTTGAATGAATTATGATTTGGTTCGATTTTGGTAACTATGCTTGTAATTTAATAAATAAAGTATAAAAATTTTTTAAAGAAGCATTTTTATTAATTCAATATTAATGATCTATTAATTGTTAACTTGATAAGATGTGCAGTGCCACCGTTTATAAGCCTCTCAAGATTCATTTACTTGCCTAATGTGAGATTTTTGGATGTACACCTTGCTTGCTTTCTTCCTAAAGCATTAGGCATGACATTTTCACTCACCCAATTTGATGACGACCCCAATAGTTAACGCCACCGCTTATAAGCCTCTCAAGATTCTCTTACTTGCCCAATGTGAGATTTCTAGATATACACCTTACCTACTTCCTTCTTGAAGCGTTAGGCATGGCATTCTCACCTCTCCCAATTCGACGATGACCCCAAAAGGCAATGCCATTGCATATAAGGCTCCCAAAATTTCCCTATCTGCCTGATGTGATGCATCTTGTATACTTCCTTCTCGAGGTGTTACGAAAGGTTTACTTGATAGGGCGTGCAACGCCACCGTTTATAAAGTTCTCAGGATTTCTTTACCTACTCGATACTAAAAAAGTTAACCTGAGTGGATGTGTAGCACCACTTCTTATAAGCCTCTCGAGATCCTTTTACTTATCTAATGTGGGATTTTTGTATACATTCTACTTACTTCCTTTCGGAAGCGTTAGGCGTGACATCCTGTTAAATCCAAATCTTAATCTTATCTAACAAAAAGGCTATCAGCTTGTAAATAGACATCTTCGCCTCATTTATAACACACCCCTTAGAAATACAAAGTATTATATTTCTCAAAAACTCTATCTTCTCCTTTTCTTTTGCTTTCATTATTTCTTAACTTTTAAAATTTATTTAAATTTTATTTTTAGAGTTTAAAATTACACGAGATTGAGTTTAAGTTCTAACACGTGACATTAACCAGTAATTATTGGATACAGTCCACTTCTAATAACTATGCTTATAATTGTATAAATAGAATTTGAAGATTGTTATATGTACTTTTCTTAAGTAAAATATTTAAACAAAAAGATAAGTATATCCATTTATTATTTATTGTTACTTTTACTTTCTTATTTTTATCTTCTTTTTTCACGATTTTTTATTTTTAATTACAAAATTGTGAGCTTTAATTAATCATAAATATGACTTAAAAATTAATTAGTTTTATGCATTTCATGTCAGTGTACCATTTGAGCTGAGTTTATGTCACTAGGGTTTAAGCCACTCTAAAACCCCAATCAGAATTTCCATTTCATTTTGATATTCTTTCCAAAAGGAAAAATGGCGAAATCAATGGCAGTTTTATCACGAAGGGTTTATCGATCTCTTCTCTCCAACCCCAAAACCCCTCAACTTTCAATGCCCTTTTGCACCACCACGCCTTCCTCCTCTACTGAATCTTGTGACTCGGACAGTGACTCAGTTCCCTACTCAACTCCATCTCCACCCTCAACGCTGTCGGAATCTTCCAAGGACTCCAACACCCAGAGACGCTTGTACGATAGCCCGCTTGAGAATGGCCTCGATGTGGGCGTTTATAAGGTGCATTCAATTTCACCCTACTGGTTTTGCTTTCTTTCTTCTTAACTTTATTCTTCAAATTCGAAACTTTCTGTTAGGAAAGCTTTTGGCAGTAGCTAAATTAAAAGGAAATCTTATGGATTTTTTTGGGTCTCTGGAATTTTGGATGAATATTCAAACAGATTGTCCTTTTGAGTTTAATATGGGCATTTGGCAGCTGCTGTTCGAGGTTGAAATGTTTAGTTTTGGAGCTGTGTTCCAAAAGTTAACTCAGAGTGGTTCTTGACGTTTCGGTTTTTTTTTTTTTTTTGTAGGCAATATTGGTCGGACAGGTAGGGCAGACCCCCGTGCAGAAGAAACTGAGGAGTGGATTGGCGGTTACAATGTTTTCAGTGGCGACAGGTGGGATTCGCAACAACAGGAGGCCGCACGAGAATGAGGAACCGCAGGAGTATGCCAACCGCTGTGCTGTTCAGTGGCATCGAATTTGCGTTTACCAAGACAAGTTGGGAGAGCTCCTCATGAAACATGTTGTACCCGGGTGAGGTTTTATTCTAAGCGTCTTTCATATTACTTAATATGCTGAAATGCTTCTTTTGGTTTTAGATGATGTCCATTTTCTTCTCCTTTTGAGTTTCATTCCTTACTGCCATTTCTAACAATGACCCTTGTTATCTGCAAAAGTTAGCATAGGGGTCAATGAATGGGATTGTCTTTGATGTAGAGAACAGAAGCATGCTGTAAACGATGGGTGGATGCTCTGACATGACCAATTCATTAAAGTTATTAGGCATTTTGTTTTTGAGGAAGTTGTCTTGCATTGCTCTGTTATAGCTAATTCTTGGATAACTGTGCAGTTATCCACTACCAAATTCAGAGAGCATAAAAAATCTATTTACATGTAGAATTGGATAGTCCCTTTATTGAAACTGTTGCAGGATAAGCCATCCATAATGGGTGTGAAATGCACGAGAAGAGTGAGTACAAGAATGAGGACTAAGTTGACATTGAAGATAATGGAATGATGCAGAATTTTCCTAGCAATGACTCCTTTATTGCATCATAAGGTTGTCATTAGCAAAATATCTTCCTTTTATCAGCATGGATCTATGACTTAGAAAATATTTAAAAGATGCTATGCACTGTATCATTAAATGACTGTGAACTGACTCATTAGATGGTCAACGCCAAACATCTGGAGTCTTGGGAGAACCAATGCTCATTAGCCAGTCAATGTCAAGAGAATAGTTGGTTTTGAAAGATTGCACAATGAATGGCTTTGTGTATTGAATGTAATTGGGTGGGGAAACTTTGCTGGATCATTTCTAAGCAGACCTGTTTTCTGTAGAGATTTGTTTTTAATATCAACACTTGTGGTCATTGGTTCTGTTGATGTATAAAATTCAAAATGAAGAGTCTAATCAGTCCTTTCAAATGGGTGGGATACTGAACGATATAGTAATCTGGTTTTGAGCATGGCCTTATATCCTATTGACTGCAACTCCTTGTCATGATTATATCAGCTGTTGATTCTCTTCATTCTTGATCTAGGCTGTAATATTCTTCTCTCTATTTTTTTCCATTTGGGTGATGTAGTATGACCTTATATTTGGAGGGAAATCTGGAGACAAAAATCTTCACTGACCCAATCACTGGTCTGGTTCGACGGATTCGAGAGGTTTCCATTCGTCGAAATGGTATGTATATTATTTCTTCCATTCTTTATTTTAATATGCTCAAGGATGGACAGAAAAATATCTGAACTGAACTAATTACTTTCTCTATTGAGTATTCACTACCAAAAAAAAAAAAAAATTAAACTTATTCTCTCAACATTTTCTTTTTATCCTGAGAGGTTTTTAGTGCTTTAATATGGATTTTGACATGAGTAATGAGAATTTGTTTTTGATTAACATGTCATGCCATGCTTTATTTCCCCACTTGACAAAACCAAACATTCTAATGTGTCACTATTGGTCAAAATGGTGAGTGGTTTTGATGATTAAACATTAATTTTTTGGTTTGTTGAACCCATGAATGCGTTTTGACTTTTGTTGTGTTTTTAAGCACATCAAATTTTACTTGTATTACTTTCCTTCGAAAAAAGTTTAATAGCATTACTCTTCTACATAGGTTGTGGTTATATATATTCGAATCAGTTTGTTATTCTATTTGAAACCTTAGTCAAAGGTATAGATCCTACATTATAATATTCAAAATGGTCACAGCTGTGCTTATGATAACAATATCATCTCTCTTGATTTTTTTTTCCTTTCTGCTGATAATTAAATTCTTCTATTTCATGAATGGTGACTGTACCATTCATGGATGAATCTGACTTTAGGTTTTCTTGTGGCTTATTGGCATAATCCTTTCTTTTTCTTTTCTTTTTTTTTTTTTTTCCATTTTTGTGCTTTTGGTTTACTAGTGCATGGATGAAATAATAGGAGATTAGTACTTTTTATTTTCGGTGAAGGCAAGTTGACAAATAACTTCATAGTTCTGCACCATAACAAGTTTCTCCTTGACTTTTATCGCAATCTTTGCTGTGAATTTTGCAGGTCGGGTTTTAGTTTTGGGAAAAGGCGATAATACCCAGCAAGCAACTCCAAGAGAATTGAAGGGTGCTGGCATTTACTAGAAACTAGCAACTGTTGGTTATCGTTAAAGAACTAAAAATTTCTTTTGCATGGAACCAGTTTTCGCATTTGTAATCATACTATGTTTAAAGGTAATTTATGGATGAAAAAGTTTGCGCCAATTCGAAAGTTCTTGAAATTGCATGTTATGCGTAAAGCAGTTATCTTAATAACTAATATTCCTGGCTGAGTTGGCTGGAGTAGTTGACTATCCCTGTTTTGATGATATATCTCTGTATGGTTCATCAGCCTGCACAATGTTGGATTCACGAGTTCACATTCTCAATTCAAACAATATGTCTGATAAGTTGTGAAATATCCTATGTTTATATGCATAAAATTCACCTTGTTTCTTATTTACGTGGAATACGTGAGATGTTGTGGATTGCTAGAGAGATAGGTTTGGGTCTTGTTTATAACGACCTACTCGTATGGCCGTTACAGACGGACAAGTCATGCAAGTAAACTCACACAACTTGACAAGTTTTTTATGTTTAATTCAATTTACTAATTAAAATTCTTATCTTCAATTCACCACGAAAGCTTCAAATATTTCTTTAAATATGATAATAATAATAATAATAATAATAATATGCCTTAAAATAGCAACTTGATTTCCTCACATGTAAAATTTCATAATACAATTTACCATGTACTTGTACATCATGTTTTAAATAATATTATTCTAAATTTAATGTCATAACATCCAGGGGTCTTGGCCCAAATTAGTTTTAAATACAACATTTCTTTAAATTGAAAATGACTCAACTATTTGACAGCGGAGTGACACAAGGGAACATTAGGAGATGCCATTTACTTACACAATTGGAGAAAATATCATCGCCAACGATGTCCCCAACTATTTGTTTATCTGCATAATAATATATGTGGGTGAGTTTCATAGACTCAGTGATCATTGACTCGATGAGCATGCAGGGAAGGGAAACAAACATAAAGTTGAAATATTTATAAATCCAAGACTAAGCGATGAAAATATAATTAATTAAACTGAGAGATTTCCTTTTTATGCCTTGCAAGTCTTAGAGAAAAATAATTCATAAGTAAACAGATATGAAAATAGCTATAATTAGCATGTTGGAAAATTATTCAGCTTTAGTCTCTTTTCAACAGTAAATCCAATAGCAAGTGTAAAATGAACAATCTCAAACAAAAAAATGTATAATAATCAATCACCAATGAATACGCAAATCTCATTTGCCATGTAAAAATAGATTTCAAATATTAATGCCATGCCATGTTTAATAAAAATCAATAAATGAGCATCATCTTCGAATAGATTTAGTATAGCCTTTAGGTTTACTCTCTTATGTCAATAGCATCATCAACTACTTATGGAAACTCTCCACACCGTTAAATATAAATCGAGCCTTCAAGTCTCTTTTACTTACTCGTGGGATCTCCCCAAACCATCAAATATAAGTTAACGCTTCAAGTCCCCCTTTACCTACTCGTGGAAACTTTTCACGCCACCGAACATAAATAAGGGCTCCAGATCCCCTTTTGTAATCAAATATCAATAATCAATCATCATTACTTTGTGTACAAAGATTACATTAATCTAGTGTGGTAACATATCTTATCCCCGAGTGTCTTCATTTTTTTAAAAAGAAAAATCAATATAATTCTAATGCATTCACGAAACGTGATAAAATAATATGTAGTATAATTATAAATCAAATGTTTATGCAGAAATTTATTTTGAGGCATGGCACTTTAATCAAACAACATACATTGCTATTCAAAAAAAAAAAAAAAAAAAAACAGACAACATAGATTGATGAAAATAGCAAGTAAAACCATCACGTTTCATAAGTCAAATAATGACCATTAGCTTAAGTACCACACAAAGGTTGTAAGGCAGATTAGAAGTAAAAACTTGTCAAATGTTTGTTTCCCTATTTTTAAAAGCATGTAATTATATACATATATATAATAATAAAAAATTTAAAATCTTTATCACAATTATAAATAATTTAAGGCTTTCTACCAACTCATACTTTTCACAATTTCATTCAACTATCAAGTGTAACATATATAATATATTTATAAGAATATAGTTTTGAAATTTAACATCCACTCACCTCAATCGGTGGGACATCTCACCAATAGTTTGTCCATGTTAAATGAAGGGTTTTAATTAGAAAGTTTTTAGAAACTTGTATTTGGCACCAAGTGCTTAATTAACTAGCTCCTTCACCTCAATTCCTTTTTAGTAGTCAAACTGTCAGCTCAAATGTTCACTGGCAGCATACACAATGTCATTTCTCAGTACTAGATTCAACACTGCACATTATACAATTTGGGCAGCTACTCCCAGGGTGTCCAGATGATGGTATCTCCTCAGCAGTTATTCCTTTAGCAATAAAAATTGTTAAGGGAATACGCTTTCCTCTTGCTCCATTGTATTTAGGATCCCTATATAAGATATTAGACTTATACCAACTCAAAATTATTGAGTCAGCTGGGCGTTACAAGGTTTTGACTTATATGGATGTTTCCTTCATTCAGATGTGCTTGTGGGAAAGGTTTGGTACTTGTGCTCCCATGCCTAATGCATATCCTTTTGCATCTTTTTCTGTGAATAACCTTTTATCCAGAAACAACTATAGAGCTTGGGCATGGCATGATCGACTACAAAGGGGTAATGTTCTTGAAGTGATGGATGTTACAAAAGAATTCAATCCCAGACCTTATGTGTAGCCTATAAATGGATTTGGTGATCCTGTAATTTATTATGACCTTCATCCTCTACAGTCCGGAAGAATGAGCTCACGAGGTATTAACTTTTGTATATGGGTTCATAGTTCCCATTTGCCTTCTATGATTAAGAGTTCTAGTTCTGGTGGAGATAGAAACTTTCGTTCTGTTGAAGTGTATTCTCCTTATAGAGTGGCACGTCAATTTGGATTTGATCAACCAGCTCCACCTGACTCTTCTTCGCCTATCAGCTTTTCTTCTTGCGTTTCTTCATTTCTCATGGCAGGACTTTCACTCCATTCAGATAAACTTAAGAGTTGTACTATCCCAGCTTTTGATAGAGTTGGTATCCATACTTCTGGATGGTTTACTTATTGGGGAGAATGTCTTGGAGAATGGAGATCTTTTACTGTGCCCTTAACTAATCCCACAGCTCGTCTCTACACTCATCATGTAAGTAACAATGATGTATCCTTGCGCTTGATTCCTCTTAGAAAGAAGAAATGCATGACTAAAGAAGAAGATACTGCAGTTCCTGCTCCTATTCTTCAAACAAAAGATAAGCATGCCTATCGAAAAATAAGTTCATTTTTTTTTATTTTTTTCTATATATATATTTTATTTCCTCATTTTCATCAATTTTTTTTTTTAGGGAGAATCAACTACAAGAGTAGAACTCAATTCAGTTGAAGAGGAAGAAACTTCTAAAGTAGAGACTGAAGAAGAATCATGTGACTCTGAACGTAGTGATGAATCTGATGATGAATCCATTGATGTTGATAAAGCTGAAATTGAGGGTGGGCCAACCCCTTTTGATGATTTCATTGATTTTGATGTTTTATTTCCAAATCATGTTCATAGTTCTACAATGAACTAGGTATAAACATATTGCTATGTTACTCTAATTGATGTTGTTCCATTCCCCTCCCCCTTTTTTTTTTTCAATTAAGATCGTTCTTACTCCCCAGGCTATTCGAGATAAGGTTGTTTCTGACATTGAGACTATTCCTGCTGGTGAAGTTGTTCCTGAGGTTACTCCAAATATTGAGGTTATTCAAGATGTTAGAATTGATATTGATAATGTTAGAGCTATTCCAATGACTCCTCATGCTTATTCCTCCCCAGTGCCAAAACATAGAGATACAAGTAGTGCTTTTGGCACTCAAATAGCACATACTGAACAAAGTGGTAAAAAAGTTGACTTCCATGGTTTTCAAGTTTCACTGGAATATGTGACATACTTAGAACAGATTTTCAACATAGAGGGAGAGTTTTGGAGTACCTCATTTGTAAAGAACGTAGACGTCATTTGCTTAATGATGGACGTATTGGGTAGAGCTTTAGTCATTTCTCATGCTCCATTGATAAGTACTTCACCAGAGGAATTGCAACAGATGTTACAAGATTTCGATGATGCTTGTAACTTTGGATTCAAGCTTGAATGCCTCAATGATTGTAGATCAAAAGCCAAGATTTTTCTCAACAAGTCTTCCTTGGAAGATGAGTTAGAAGACATTGCAGCGAAGATAACTTCATTAAAAAAACGTGAAGCTGAAGTACGAGAACAATTAGATGTATTTGCCAATAATAACTCATCTCTATGGAATATGTAATTGGCTAGTCTTTTACTTTTCTTTGACTCTTTTTGAAACTCATTTGAGTCAGTACTTTGCTATTGATATATCACATTTCTTTTTCTTTTACAATAATAATAATGCTTCGCTTGTTGTGTACTTATTCACTTTTTGTATCATTGTATGCGGCCAAAAGGTAATTCTTAACTTTTCATCAAGGAGATTAACTCTAACTTGACGTGAAAAAGATTATTTCATCCTTTCAAATAAGCAAGCATAAGAGCTGCGGCCAATTTGTGAGTAATAAGGTAAGGCCAAAGATAAGCGATGAAGCTTGCGGCCAATAACATACTATCATTACAGCCAAATTATGAGCGATAAAGCTAGCGGCTGAAATGTTAATGATTAATTATGGTCAAATATTGAGCGATACAGCTTGCGACCAATAATATTATTGCAGCCAAGATATAAGCAACGAAGCTAGCGGATAAATTATAAATAGTAAAACACAGCCAATGTAAGAGTGGTGAAGCTGCGGCTGAAATGCCTTTCATTGCGAAAAAGTAAATCATGTATTTTGCATACAACAAAGAGTGGAGTTAGAACCTCATACATGATACTTCTTTATATATTGAAAATTGATCGGTGCAGTGATGACGTTGTTCTTCGGATTTATCAATTTGCAATATCCATTTTCATTCACCTCATGAACAATATATGGTCCTTCCCATTTTGGGCTAAATTTAGAAGATGGTGTTCCTCTTCTAATATGCTCAGCTGCGCGTAACACTAGATCTCCCTCTTCAAAATTCCTCCTCTTCACTAGCTTGTCATAAGCTCTACTCAACCTTATTTGATAGACTGATAAATTCTTCTTTACTCTATCTCTTCTTTCTTCCAATGCTTCCAATTCTAACATCCGTAAATTATCATTATCAAGTTCAGCGTCTAGAGCTAATCTTGCAAACGGAACTAGAATTTCAGCAGGTAGCATTGCCTCTGTTCCATATACTAGTGAAAAAGGAGTTGCCTTCGTAGGTTCACGCTTGGAAGTCCTATATGCCCATAATGCTACTGGAAGTGCATCATACCACATCTTTAGTTCTTCATGCACCATTCTACTAAGCACTTTAAGTAAAGTCTTGTTAGTAGCTTCAGCTTGACCATTTTCTTTCGGGTAGTAAGGAGTAGACTTCAAATGATCCACATCGTAAAGAGCAAGTAATTCCCTTACATTGGCATTAATGAACGGAGTACCATTATCTGAAAGAATACGGAGTACCATTATCTGAAAGAATACGTCTAGGTATGCCGAACCTGCAAATGATGTTTTCTTTGATGAAATTTGCCACAGCCGGCCCAGTCGCATTCTTCAAAGAAATAGCTTCCACCCATTTAGTAAAGCACTCTGTTGCTGCTAATATCCAAGTATATCCTTTAGAAGGAGGATTGATAGGTCCAATCAAATCAAACGCCCAAGTATGGAATGGCCATGGAGTAATGATGCTATGAAGTTGTACAGCTGGAGCATGTATAGCATTCCCATAAATCTGACACGGATAACACTTCCTTGCGTAATTCACTGCATCTGCTTCCATAGTAGGCCAATAATACCCAAGATCCAAAAGCTTCTGATAAAGTTTTCTTCCACCTTCATGCTCCCCACTACTACCTGCATGCACTTCTGCTAACAATGGATTGACATCAGCTGGGGAAACACATTTCAATGATGTTCCTGCAAATGAGAGCCTAAACAAGTCATTTCCTTTAAGAAAAAAACGTTGAGCTCTTCTCTTGAGTTGTCTTGCATCTTGAAAGTTAGCTGGTAAAATTTCATTTTGGAAAAGATCAATATAAGGCCTACGCCAATCACCGGCACTTCCCACAAAATTACACTCTTGTACATCTGGTGGTTCAGAACATCTAATGCAAGCCTTTTGAAGCTGTAAAGCATCTTGGACATAAATGGCCAAAAATATCCTGCTCTTTGGATTAAGCGATGTAAAGGTGGTCCTTCCTCGCCACACCATTGTTCGTGGGCTATTCTCAATCTTTCTTTTGCCTTTTCCTCAGAAACGCATCTTGCTAGAACTCCATTACTTCCTTTGTGGTAAAGTGTACCATGAATCAAAATGTAGTGCTTTAAGCATGGAATAGCAGTAGAACTAGGGTTAAGCAGCTCTTCTATGATGGATTTTCGCCAATCCTCTTCGTCATAAATTGGAGGTAGTAATAGCTCACTGGATGGACATGAGATAGTCCTCTTGAGTACAACTATAAGAATACTTCGTTCTTTCTCTGGAATACAGACTTTAGAAGCCAAAGTAGCAAGAGCATCTGCATAACGGTTCGTTGTTCTCGGAGTATGTTCACATCTCACCGTTTGAAATTTCTCTAACAAAGACTGAACAAGAGTCCTGTAAGAAGCAAGTATTGGTTCTTTCAAAGAAAACTCACCATTAGTCTGCTTTACAATAAGATTAGAATCCCCATGGATGAAAAGATTGCTTATTCCAATTGTTGCTGCCGCATACAACCCCAAAGCTAGTGCTTCATACTCAGCTTGATTGTTTGTGCATGGAAAATCTAGCTTGAAAGCTAACGAGATAGGTTCTCTACTTGACTCAAAAGAGTTTAACTCTAAACATGAAATCCAGAAATTTTCATCTTCACTTGGTGCTTCCAAGACACGAAGACCTTTTCTCTCCAAAGAGATGTGACCTCTACTCAAATGAGAGACAACTAATTCAGAACTTTGTACTGCAGAGTTATCTTCTCTACTCGGAGGAATAAGAACTATTCCGGCACCTCTTCCAAAACTATTTGAAGAACCATCAAAGTATAAACTCCACTCCCCTTCTTCAATATTTACTATGCACACTTCTTCATGAAATTCAACTGGAATGGCATCAAGAATAATCTCTTTAAACTGAGATGGAAAATATGCTAACAAATCTGAAAGTGCTTGAGACTTTATAGCTTTTGGCTGAACAACTGATACATCAAATTCTCCCAATAAAAGAAGCCACTTTGCTACTCTTCCAGATAGAACTGGCTTAGAAAGTAAAAACTTGATGGGATCTGACTTTGTCACAATTATGAGCTTGTGTGCCAAGAAATAGTGTCGAAGCTTTTGAGTTGTATAGACTAATGCAAGACAGTGCTTTTCCATAGGTGGATAATTCAACTCACTTTCGTGTAAGCATCTACTAATGTAGTACATAGGTTTTTCTTCTCCATCCATTTCCTGAACAAGTAAAGCACCAATTGAGTATGGAGTAGAAGTCAAATACAACATCATTGGCTTTCCTTTGATAGGCATGATCATCGTTGCAGGAGAAGTAAGAATCTTTTTAATCTTCTCAAATGCTTGTTGTTGTGGTTCACCCCATATGAATGGAACACCTTTCTTAAGCAAGGCTTGAAAAGGCACAATGATTTCTCCTAAAGCTGTAATGAATCTCCTAATATAAGAGACTTTTCCCAACAAGCTTTTGAGTTGTTTTTGATTCATCGGAGATGGCATGGATTGAATAGCTTTTATTTTTGTAGGATCAACATCTACACCTTTTCTGTGAACCATAAAACCCAAAAATCTTCCTGCTGTTACTCCAAATGCACACTTTAAAGGATTCATGCAAAGATTATACTTTCTAAACCGTTTAAATACTTTTTTCAGATCTTCAAAGTGATTAAAAGCCTTCTTGGATTTCACTACTATATCATCCACATAATCTTTCATAAAATCATGCATCATGTCATGGAAGATAGCTGTCATGGCACGTTGATAAGTTGCACCTGCATTCTTTAATCCAAATGGCATTACAGTGTAATAAAAATTTCTAAATGGAGTTTTAAAAGCTGTTTTCTCTACATCTTCTCGTGCCATCTTTATTTGATTGTATCCACTAAACCCATCCATGAAGGAAAACATCTCATGACCAGCTGTAGCATCCACTAAAGTATCAATATTAGGAAGAGGAAAATCATCTTTTGGGCATGCCTTGTTCAAATCTCTGAAATCTACACACACCCGAATTGTTCCATTCTTCTTTTTCACCGGAACTACATTTGCTAGCCATGTAGGATAATGTATGGGTTTGATGAATCCAACCTTGAGAAGCTTATTAATCTCCTCCTTTATCTGGCCCTCTATCTCATGATGAAATACACGAGCATGTTGTTTCACTGGCTTGCTTTGTGGAGAAATGTGTAACTCGTGAGTAATGAGATTCTCATCCAATCCAGGCATCTGCTCATAAGTCCAAGCAAACACATCTTGGAATTTTCTTAACAACTCAATTAGCACAACCTTTTGTTCACCAGAAAGACTCCTGCTTATGAAGAGTGGCTTACTTGTCTCTCCTTCTTCTGCCATATTTATTTCTTCCAACTCATCCCCTTGAGGCTTGGGTTGATCTAAAAGTTGTTCTTTCGTGAATAATACTTCCTGTAGTTTTTCCTTTTCTGCTTCTACTTGAAAACATGATGGTGATGTATCCGGTGGCTTTCAAAGTTTGGGATCAGGAGAAGATGTTTCCCCAGACCCCGCGTCCCATCATAAGCAATACACAATTTTTCCATCTTCACGTGCATAGGAAGTTACCACAATAGACGTATTTTCTTCATTTACTTCTTTGTATGTGGAAATGTTTTCCCTTTTTCTCTTCCCACCTTGTTCCTTTTTCTTGCCACTACTCTTTGTCTTATTCCCAACATACTTCTCCCATCGTGGAAATGGAACACCGATAGGTCTAACAATAGTTGTTTCTCCATCTGTTGCTAGATCTTCAAAGAAAGAAGCCTCTATATAACTCACCTCATGCCGTTCAAACGGAGCTTTAGTGGCTGGAATGAAAACCTCCTTCCCCTTCCAATATCCCTTAATACATTGATGACGTGAGGAAGGGATGATATTATGCATATGCAAGAACTTTCTTCCAATTAGAGCATGATAAGCCACATTTGCATCAATAACATGGAAACATGTTTGATCTTGAATCGGCCCCATCTTAAAATTCACTGTCACTTGCCCCAAAGTTATAATCTCCTTGTTATCAAAAGAAATGATGGCCATAGGACGGCGTAAACTCTTTAAATCCATGTTTACAGCTTTCAAAGTGGATAGAGGTATGAGATTCACAAAAGAACCATCATCAATGAATATTCTCCTAATAGGATATCCATTGATAGTACTTTCCACATAAAGGGGTTTATTATGATAAGGATGAAGTGTACACATGTCTGCCTCTGTAAACACAATAGCGTTCTTATATGCACCAACCATTTTCCCCATAAGTCGTCCTATTAAGTTACATTCTTCATACTGTTCTCCAGCTATCTGAACTAGGGATATAGCTACTTTTTTCCTTGCTTCTTCTGAAAACCCAAGTTGGTCAAAGAAATGTCGGAAGCTAGGTGTCTTCATGAGTGAATTAGCAATTGAAGAAGTAACCCTAGTAGCTTCATTTGCATCATTGAATTGGGTGTTTAAAGAGGAAGGGTCATCATGGTGAGCATGAATTATTGCACTTACTTGTTCGCGAGGATTTGGATGAATGGGAAGAGGGTTATTTTGGACTCTGTTATTTCCAATCAACACTTCTCCTGCTTTCACCCGACGGTGGAACATTCTTCGAAGGTTTCTGCATTCAGCAAGTGGATGATCGACTGTCCGATGATAATCATAGTACCCTGGATTAGCCTTTTCCTCCGCTGTTGGTGGTCGTGGAGTGTAAGGTAAGTTTATTTGTCCATCCCTAACCCATTCTTGGAGAAGAGCTCTCACTCTATCTAAAGGTACTGAAAACGGTGGAGAAGAGTCATTCTCCTCATCTGGCGCTCTCCTAGGGACATCTCTTCTAAGACGTAAATTTGCTCGAATTGGACCCCTTCTTTCTCTACCTCCTCCTTGGATGGCATTCATCGTTGGGTTATTCCTTCTACCAAAGCGAGTGAGTCCCTTTTGTCTAAGAACTGTATTATTGGTCCTTCGTGCAGCTTCCACTAGTGTAGCAAAGGTTGGAAGAGGTAGATTCTCCAAGTGTAACCTGTATTCATCAAACATCCCCTGAATACACAATTTTACCAGCTCTTTCTCATCATGAGATTCTTGTATGTCCAGCACTCTCTCTCTAAAATGTTGGATATACTCCATTAAATCCTCCCTAGACTTTTTAAACTCTCTTCCAAGATCAACGAGAGTAACTTTCTCTTGAGTAGAAAAGAACTTTTCCCCAAACATCCTACACATCTGATTCCAAGATTGAACAGAACCAAGAGTGAGGTTAACATACCATGTATAAGCCTTCTCAGTGAAAGACTTGGAGAATTCTTTCAACTTCAGGTCATCATCCAATCCAGCTACTCCAAGAGTCTCCACAAATTTCATGACATGTTCGCGTGCATCACCAGTCTTCCCATTAAATTATTTGAACTTAGGGCTAGTATAGTCTTTAGGATATGGTTTTGCAGCTGCACTGGCCGGGTAAGGTAACTTGAGATCAAACTCAAAAAAATTCAAGCTCTTATTCTTCTGATCTAACAACTTTTGGAGCTCTTCCAGTGTCACAAATCCTTGAGTAGGAATAAATGGGATTACTGCAGTAGAAGTAGTAGTTGGAGTAACTGCAATAGTGGTGTTGGTAGGGTTAGGGTTTGCAGCAACTACTACATCAGCTGCACCTTCTCCATTACCTCCATTCTCCTCAATGTTTGTAACTAGATGAGTGACTCCAGCAGGTGCACTCTCATTAGGATGCACAGATTGAGCTTGAAAAGTGGTGACAGTAGAGGATGCAAATTGAGATATAGTGTCCATCATTCGCTTATTATTGTCCTCCAAAATTTGCATCCTCTCTTGGGAAGTTTGAATCATTCTCATCAGATCCTGAATGTAGGAAGGAACAGGCGCATCCTGGTTGCCAGTGGAACTCTCCATCTTTTTCGAAAACAAAAAATTTCAACAGTAAAAGTCTTACTTAATGCAATCACTCCTCCCCAGTGGAGTCGCTAAAATGTAAAAGGGGTTCTTATGATAGGGAGAGAAAGTGTTGCAAACAAGTAAAAGGATGTGCCAGAGGTGGCAGAGAGAAAGATTGAAGCAGTTCCTGAAGTACTAAGTGCTGTGGCAGGTGGAAGACAATAAGAAAAGACTTAAAGAGACTTAGAGGGTACAAGATAATTAGAGAGAGAATTTAGAGAGAGAAGCTCTCAAGTTGAGAATGTGTTAGCTTGGAGGGGAAGAGAATAGTCCTCCCAAATGAATTGTGAGGCTCTATATATAGTGCTAAAAGTGGCAGTTACATAAAAATAGGCTTTAATGCGCCTAATGAATGACATTATTATGAAGAATATTAATGAAAGTAATCGTTACTGTAATTGGATGTAGTAAGACTTGTTCTCAAGTAAAGGTAATAGAAAAGAGGTGTACAAGAATAGGTACAAGAGAAGAAGCTGTACGAGAATAGGTACAAGAGAATAAGCTGTACATGAATAAGTATACGAGAACAAGATAAGAGAGTGAAACACTTGTACTTCATGAAAGGGTTAAGAGGAACACCTCTTAACTACCTCTATATCTGAGCCACCAAGCCAAACTCTCTGAAACATTCCAAGATGAAAGTAACCCATGAACCCTGCCACTTATTCTGAGTTACTTTCACTGTCATCCAAGTGAAGTGGTTATTCTATTCAAAGTGGTTGTTCTACTTGTATTAGTTATTCCATATGGAGTAATACTTTACTTTTTCTAATTATTTTGCTTTAAGTAGTACTTCACTTTTTCTGCGTGAAGTAACGCTTCACTTGTTCTGCGTGAAGTAGCTCTTCACTTGTTCTAATTATTCTGCGTGAAGTAGCACTTCACTTATTCTGGTCGTTTTGTGTACAACATTATGTTGTAACATAATTCTTTAAAGTAACAGTATTAACCAAAATCTAATATCTACATTTTGCCCCCTGCATAAGAATTCATTGTTAAAAATAATTCTTATGTATAATTTTTTTTTTATATACTATAACATGTTGTACTGTATCACTTTGAGCAGTAATGCCTTGGGTAGTATTGCTTTATACAGTAACACCTTAACCAGTAATGCTTTAGGTAGTAACACATTACTGTCTTGTGTAAGGTGTAATACTAATTTTTTTTTTATCAATATCTTTTGTAATATATGATTGATTATGCAATAATATTTAACATCTTTCGTAATATTTGATTGTATTTTTTTTTAATGTCAATATCTTTTGTAATATTTTATTGATTATGCAATAATATTTAATATCTTTTTCATAAAAACCTTGATTCTATGTGGCTTATAAATATCAAGTTATTACAAACAATTTTCTTCATTCAAATTTTAAAGTAAAGCAAAAATAAATTTCAAAGCAAAGTCGATTCTTTTGCGAATCTTTTCAAGTAAGTTTTTTTTTTTTTGTTTTCAATTAGTTGAATTTCTCATACTTGTTGCCCCCTGCGTGAAATTTTTTTTTTATTATTAAAATATGAGGAAAGAGAAAAAAGAAAAAATTTCATGCATGAGATATTTTGATTATAAAAGAAAATCATAAAGTAAGAATATTTATGTTACCTTGGCTTTGTTTTAATCTTTTATTACTTTGACTAATTGCAAGGTAGTTGTGGTTTCTATTTGCTTTTGGATCTTACAAATTAGAGTAATAGGCTTCTTAATTAATTTATTTATTTTTAAGTATAATTTATTGTTTTTATTTTGACATATAGTGTTTAATAGAAAAGAGAAATATTAGAATAAAGAAGTCAAGAAAAAGATTAAAGTGAACGGCATGTCAGGAGGGAGAAATACCAGAATAAAGAAACAAACTAGTAAATGCATAAAAAGTTGGCAAAAGCTGCATGTCTTTTTTTTTTTTTTAATATAATTTGACTTTGACCTTTGTCTTTTGTTTTGTATAAAAGCTAACAAAACTAAACGGCATGTCTTTCTAATTTTTTTTTAATTTTTCTTGGGCTTGTATTATGACTTTGACTTGTGTTATGCCTTTCTCTAGCTTTTTAAAGTAAAAGCTTTTTAAGTGAGGCTCGCGGCATGTGCCGCGAGCATTTTTAAGTGAAGCTCGCCGCACATGCCGCGAGCATTTTTAAGTGAAGCTCGCGGCACATGCCGCGAGCATTTTTAAGTGAAGCTCGCGGCACATGCCGCGAGCATTTTTAAACTCTTTTTAACAAAGCTCGCAGCAACCGTTACGAGTTCTTTAATTATTATATATATATATATATATTTAAAATGTTTTATATATCTAGTAAGCATTGTAAACAAGTAAAAGGATATGCCAGAGGCGGCAGAGAAGAAGATTGAAGCAGTTCCTGAAGTACTAAGTGCTGTGGCAGGTGGAAGACAATAAAAAGAGACTTAAAGAGACTTAGAGAGTACAAGATAATTAGAGAGAAAGAATTTAAAGAGAGAAGCTCTCAAGTTGAGAATGTGTTAGCTTGGAGGGGGAGAGAAGAGTCCCCCCAAATGAATTGTTAGGCTCTATATATAGTACTAAAAGTGACAGTTACATAAAAATAGGCTTTAATGCGCCTAATAAATGACATTATTATGAAAAATATTAATGAAAGTAACTGCTACTGTAATTGGATGTAGTAAGACTTGTTCTCAAGTAAAGGTAATAGAAAAGAGGTGTACAAGAATAGGTACAAGAGAAGAAGCTGTACGAGAATAGGTACAAGAGAATAAGCTGTACATGAATAAGTATACGAGAACAAGATAAGAGGGTGAAACACTTGTATTTTAGAAAGGGTTAAGAGGAAGCCCTCTTAACTACCTCCATATCTGAGTCACCAAGCCAAACTCTCTGAAACATCACAAGATGAAAGTAACTCATGAACCCTGCCACTTATTCTGAGCTACTTTCACTGTCATCCAAGTGAAGCGGTTATTATATTCAAAGTGGTTGTTCTACTTGTATTAGTTATTCTATATGGAGTAATACTTTACTTTTTCTAATTATTCTACTTTAAGTAGTACTTGAAGTAGCGCTTCACTTGTTCTGCGTGAAGTAGCGCTTCACTTGTTCTAATTATTCTGCTTGAAGTAACACTTCACTTGTTCTGGTTGTTCTCTATACAACATTATGTTGTAACATAATTCTTTAGAGTAACAGTATTAACCAAAATGTAGTATCTACATTTTGCCCCCTGCATAAGAATTCATTGTTAAAAATAATTCTTATGTATTAATTTAAAATATAAATTTTTTTGTACTATAACATATTGTATTGTATTACTTTGAACAGTAATGCCTTGGGCAGTACTACTTTAGATAGTAACACCTTAGCCAGTAATGCTTTAGGTAGTAACACGTTACTGCCTTGTGTAAGGTGTAATATCAATTTTTTTTTTTGTAATGTCAAAATCTTTTGTAATATTTGATTGATTATGCAATAATATTTAATATCTTTTTCATAAAAAAATTTTGATTCTATTTGTAATATTTTATTGATTATGTAATAATATTGAATATCTTTTTCATAAAAAACCTTGATTCTATGTGACTTTTAAATATCAAGTTATTATGAATAATTTTCTTCATTCATATTCAAAGTAGAGCAAAAAAATTTCAGAGCAAAGTTGATTCTTTTGCGAATCTTTTCAAATAAGTAAGTTTTTCTTCTTCTTGTAATATTTTTTTTTTAATTTTGTTTTCAATTAATTAAATTTAATCGAATTTCTCTTACTTGTTGCCCCCTGCATAAATTTTTATTTTTATTTTTTTGAAAATGAGAAAAGGAAATTTTTCATGCATAAGATGAGATTTTATATATATATATATATATATATATATGTTCAAAATATAATTATTAAACAAACAAAATTGAGAATATTGTTTTTTTTTATTTTTTTTATTAGATATAATTAAGATTCTTATGAAATTGGATTATTGTAGATAAATTTTAATTGAGTTTAACATTTTAATACTTTTTTTAATGAATATTTTGACTCAAAAATAATGTTTTAAATATATATATATATATATATATATATATTTGTACTTGTACTTTTAAATGAGAGCCTTCTAATTCACCGGAGGAAAGAAAAAATAAAAGAGACTTAGCCTTCGATGGAATTTTTTTTTTTAATACATAAGAAGACAAAAAGATGAAGAAGTCAAACTAAAGTTGAAAAAAATAAGTAAACAAACTATTCTTTTGTTTGCCCGCCATACATACTTGTGTTATTATTATTTTTTTATTTAATTGATACTTTTTTTCTTACCTTGAAACTCACAACTGCAGTGGTACTTTGTTTTAGAGTTTTCTTTGAAACTCACGGCACAAGCAAAAGTGTAAAAGAGAATTAATTTTTTCTTATTTTGTTGTGTAGCCTTAGAAAAAGTTAATAAAAAATAAATAAAAGTTAAAATAAAAGGAGCAAACGATTGACTTATCAAATCTTTCTTTTTTTTTTTGTTTTTGTTTTGTTGGCAGCAAAAGCTGCAAGTTGTAGTTTTTTTTTTTTTTATATATATATAGAGAAGAGGGCTTTGTACTTTGGAGTAATTTGTCGGCACCAAAGGCTGAAAGTTGTAGGGTTTTTCTTTATATATATATATATATATATATAAAGAAGGGCTTTTTCAACATTGAAAGACACAAAGCTACAGTATCTTTTTTTTTTAATATACATATTGTTTTTTAAATATGCTATACTTCAACTTTTTATTTTAGAAGGTTTTTGCTTTGTAGCTCGCGGTATGTGCCGCGAGCTTTTTCAATTGAAGCTCGCGGTTCATGCCGCGAGTAATCATAGTATGAGAAAACGTGCTCCACCTCGCAAGAATAGCACGCCACACATCTATTCTTTTTTCTCTACGAATATTGAGCTTAGAAGTGATACGTATAGCATCAAGTATCCCAGCAGAAGAGAGAAGTTTAACATAAGAAGGATTCTTCAATACCTTAGTTACCCATTCATCCCAACCATGAACAAATTGAGAATTGGACCCTAACTTAGTAGCAGAAAGGGGAAACTTACCACGTTCAAACCTGAATTTCAGAATAGATAGTCCTAGAATACCACTTCTTCTATGAGGAAGTGCTTCTAAGCATAAACGATTCCAATCATATCCAACAGACTTAGAGGGATGTTCGTCAACCTGTCTGGCACGAACTTCTTCCCAAAAACGATCTTCTCCTCGTTCTCTAATAATTTCATCTTTCCAGTTTTCAGGAACAGGAGGAACTTCACTACTCTTTCCTACCCTAATTTTCTTAGGAGCAACTAATTCAGAATCATTATTCTTCCTTTTATGTGCAGTGGTCTTTCTCTTTGTTGCAGCTCTCCCAGGCTCACCATAATGGATCTTCGAAGGGAGACGCGTCCTAGGCATAAGGGAAGATGGAAAAGAAGCCTACAAACATGATCATGAAAAAAAAAAAGAGATAAGTATACAAACATAATAATTTTTTTACTTATTTGTTATGTATAAAAAAAATCACTACCACAAAGTAAAATAATAAAACTTATCAAAATTATAAATTTTTTATTATTATTATTTTTTTTATATGTAATATAAATAAATATATATAATAAATAAGTAAAACTTTAAAAAAAATTTAATAATAATAATAATAATAACAAATAGATAAAACTAATATATATATAACATTTTAAATATATATATATAATAATTAAAGAACTCGCAACGCTTGCTGCGAGCTTTGTTAAAAAGAGCTCGCGGCAAGTAAAAATGCTCGCGGCACATGCCGCGAGCCTCACTTAAAAAGCTTTTACTTTAAAAAGCTAGAGAAAGGCATAACACAAGTCAAAGTCATAATACAAGCCCAAGTAAAATAAAAAAAAAATTAGAAAGACATGCTGTTCAGTTTTGTTAACTTTTATGCAAAACAAAAGACAAAGGTCAAAGTCAAATTATATTAAAAAAAAAAAAGACATGCAGCTTTTGTCAACTTTTTATGCATTTACTAGTTTGTTTCTTTATTCTGGTATTTCTCCCTCCTGACATGCCGTTCACTTTAATCTTTTTCTTGACTTCTTTATTCTAATATTTCTCTTTTCTATTAAACACTATATGTCAAAATAAAAACAATAAATTATACTTAAAAAAATAAATAAATTAAGAAGCCTATTACTCCAATTTGTAAGATCCAAAAGCAAATAGAAACCACAGCTACCTTGCAATGAGTCAGAGTAATAAAAGATTAAAACAAAGCCAAGGTAACATAAATATTCTTACTTTATTATTTTCTTTTATAATCAAAATATCTCATGCATGAAATTTTTTCTTTTTTCTCTTTCCTCATATTTTAATAAAAAAAAATTTTCATGCAGGGGGCAACAAGTATGAGAAATTCAACTAATTGAAAAAAAAAAAAAACTTACTTGAAAAGATCCGCAAAAGAATCGACTTTGCTTTGAAATTTGTTTTTGCTTTACTTTAAAATTTGAATGAAGAAAATTGTTTGTAATAACTTGATATTTATAAGCCACATAGAATCAAGGTTTTTATAAAAAAGATATTAAATATTATTGCATAATCAATAAAATATTACAAAAGATATTGACATTAAAAAAAAATACAATCAAATATTACGAAAGATATTAAATATTATTGTATAATCAATCATATATTACAAAAGATATTGATAAAAAAAAATTAGTATTACACCTTACACAAGACAGTAATGTGTTACTACCTAAAGCATTACTGGTTAAGGTGTTACTGTATAAAGCAGTACTACCCAAGGCATTACTGCTCAAAGTGAAACAGTACAACACGTTATAGTATATAAAAAAAATTATACATAAGAATTATTTTTAATAATGAATTCTTATGCAGGGGGCAAAATGTAGATATTAGATTTTGTTTAATACTGTTACTTTAAATAATTATGTTACAACATAATGTTGTACACAAAACGACCAGAATAAGTGAAGTGCTACTTCACGCAGAATAATTAGAACAAGTGAAGAGCTACTTCACGCAGAACAAGTGAAGCGCTACTTCACGCAGAATAAGTGAAGTACTACTTAAAGCAAAATAATTAGCAAAAGTAAAGTATTACTCCATATGGAACAACTAATACAAGTAGAACAGCCACTTTGAATAAAATAACCACTTCACTTGGATGACAGTGAAAGTAACTCAGAATAAGTGACAGGGTTCATGGGTTACTTTCATCTTGGGATGTTTCAGAGAGTTTGGCTTGGTGGCTCAGATATGGAGGTAGTTAAGAGGTGTTCCTCTTAACCCTTTCCTGAAGTACAAGTGTTTCACCCTCTTATCTTGTTCTTGTATACTTATTCATGTACAGCTTATTCTCTTGTACCTATTCTCGTACAGCTTCTTCTTTTGTACCTATTCTTGTACACCTCTTTTCTATTACCTTTACTTGAGAACAAGTCTTACTACATCTAATTACAGTAACGATTACTTTCATTAATATTCTTCATAATAATGTCATTCATTAGGCACATTAAAGCCTATTTTTATGTAACAACCACTTTTAGCACTATATATAGAGCCTCACAATTCATTTGGGAAGACTCTTCTCTTCCCCTCCAAGCTAACACATTCTCAACTTGAGAGCTTCTCTCTCTAAATTCTCTCTCTAATTATCTTGTACCCTCTAAGTCTCTTTAAGTCTTTTCTTATTGTCTTCCACCTGCCACAGCACTTAGTACTTCAGGAACTGCTTCAATCTTCCTCTCTGCCGCCTCTGGCACATCCTTTTACTTGTTTACAACACTTTCTCTCCCTATCACAAGAACCCTCTTTACATTTTGGCGACTCCACTGGGGAGGAGTGATTGCACTAAGTAAGACTTTTACTGCTGAAATTTCTTGTTTTCGAAAAAGATAGAGAGTTCCACTAGCAACCAGGATGCGCCTGTTCCTTCCTACATTCAGGATCTGATGAGAATGATTCAAACTTCCCAAGAGAGGATGCAAATTTTGGAGGACAATAATAAGCGAATGATGGACACTATATCTCAATTTGCATCCTCGACTGTCACCACTTTTCAAGCTCAATCTGTGCATCCTAATGAGAGTGCACCTGCTGGAGTCACTCATCTAGTTACAAACATTGAGGAGAATGAAGGCAATGGAGAAGATGCAGCTGATGTAGTAGTTGCTGCAAACCCTAACCCTACCAACACCACTATTGCAGTTACTCCAACTACTACTTCTACTGCAGTAATCCCATCTATTCCTACTCAAGGATTTGTGACACTGGAAGAGCTCCAAAAGTTGTTAGATCAGAAGAACAAGAGCTTGAATTTTTCTGAGTTTGATCTCAAGTTGCCTTACCCGGCCAGTGTAGCTGCAAAACCATATCCTAAAGACTATACTAGCCCTAAGTTCAAACAATTTAATGGGAAGATTGGTGATGCACGCGAACATGTCATGAAATTTGTGGAGACTCTTGGAAAAGATGTGCCAGAGGCGGCAGAGAGGAAGATTGAAGCAGTTCCTGAAGTACTAAGTGTTGTGGCAGGTGGAAGACAATAAGAAAAAACTTAAAGAGACTTAGAGGGTACAAGATAATTAGAGAGAGAATTTAGAGAGAAAAGCTCTCAAGTTGAAAATGTGTTAGCTTGGAGGGGAAGAGAAAAGTCCTCCCAAATGAATTGTGAGGCTCTATATAGAGTGCTAAAAGTGGCAGTTACATAAAAATAGGCTTTAATGCGCCTAATGAATGACATTATTATGAAGAATATTAATGAAAGTAATCGTTACTGTAATTGGATGTAGTAAGACTTGTTCTCAAGTAAAGGTAATAGAAAAGAGGTGTACAAGAATAGGTACAAGAGAAGAAGCTGTACGAGAATAGGTACAAGAGAATAAGCTGTACATGAATAAGTATACAAGAACAAGATAAGAGGGTGAAACACTTGTACTTCAGGAAAGGGTTAAGAGGAACACCTCTTAACTACCTCCATATCTGAGCCACCAAGCCAAACTCTCTGAAACATTCCAAGATGAAAGTAACCCATGAACCTTGCCACTTATTCTGAGTTACTTTCACTGTCATCCAAGTGAAGTGGTTATTCTATTCAAATTGGCTGTTTTAATTGTATTAGTTGTTCCATATGGAGTAATACTTTACTTTTTCTAATTATTTTGCTTTAAGTAGTACTTCACTTATTCTGCGTGAAGTAGCGCTTCACTTGTTCTGCGTGAAGTAGCGCTTCACTTGTTCTAATTATTCTGCGTGAAGTAGCACTTCACTTATTCTGGTCGTTTTGTGTACAACATTATGTTGTAACATAATTCTTTAAAGTAACAGTATTAACCAAAATCTAATATCTACACAAGTATAGTAGCAATTATATTTTGATTTGAGCTACTTTCTTACCTTCACAATTCTGCCAATTTCAAATACTACTCCTCACTTAATAAGTTCCAATTGCTATCTCATTTCTATGTCAACCTCCTAAAAATAAAATGGTTAATTCAAGAACATTAATGAATTTCATCACCATTTTTTCGTATATAATTTCCATAAAAAGGTTCAAACTTAAGTCTTAGTTTCACTCACAGTTCTTACCCCTCAACCTTTAATCCAATTGGTTTTTCTCCAACTAATCTTCAATAACCTCCCTCAGCTGAGAGTCCCTCATTTCTTTCTTGGAGTGCATTGCTTGTACATGGGTCTTCAAAGAACCCCTCGGCAGCAGCTTCTTCCCACCAAGTAGATTTGTTTAAGGACTGTTTTACCTCCCGTTTAGTGGAGTTTCTCAGCCCTTTGCTTCATCTCTTGACTACATTACAACATTTGAAAATTTAAACTTGGAAACAAGCTTCAAGAAGGGCAGTTCCTCCACTTTAACTCAAATGTCCAGCTTCTAAGATAAAAATTTTGAAAATTCAAGTGTTCTTGGCTCTAGTTAGGGCAGAAAACTTCATTTTAATGCTTTATAATAATAATTCCATCACTTATATACTCCTTGGAGGACATGTGACCATGATATAGAATTCTTCCCTTAACATGATATATATTTTATTTCATATAGTCATCACTCATCACCTATCACCAATACTCCGTTCCTTAAAATTCTTCTTAGTTTCACATATATTCGTATAATCACTCACCATTATTATTTTGATAATATTATTATTTTATTTTTTTCACATATCCACCTTAATTCTCACTCTCACATATATTCGCACATTACCAACATCTATAATTCACCTTAATTTGTCAAAATATTTTCATTAAATTAACATCTCGAAGTGGGATGTTACATTGTTAGAGGGATAACCCAAATTTTAAGCTGAATTAACAATCTAACTCACTCTCTATGACACTATATTAATTGAAAAAAATATTCATAAAATGTTAATTAAAAAATAAATAACAAGATGTCACATGAAAAAGTTGAAGTCACAATGGGTACAAGTAAAATTTTTTTTTAATTTTTTTTTTAATATTTACATTATAATTAATTAACATTAATTTTATATTTTTATTTTTTATTTATATGAGATTAGTACGTAATCAATATGTTTTATAATAAAAAAATTTCACATAAATTTATCAGTTATATAATAATTAAATATTTTAAATTAATTATATATTTGCTGATTTGGCTTAAGCAAAAGAAATAAATAAATGGATCGGAGGCCCAGCCCATGTAGCAGCACGGTTCTTTCCTTCCACTACCCCGGGCAGCATCTTTCTTCTTTACCAAGAAAAACTTTCGTTTTGCTTTTTCTATCTCTCTGCATTTACGAAAGAGAAACAAACACTTTTGTTTCCATTTTCTCTTAATTTTTTTTTCCGTTAAAAAGGAGAGAAAATGGCAACGACGGAGGCTTCCCAATCAGCGGATTCCTACGTCGGAAGCTTCATAAGCCTTATTTCCAAGTCCGAAATCCGGTACGAAGGCGTTCTTTTCCGTATCAACCCTCACGAATCCTCCATTGGCCTCAAAAACGGTGCGTTGTGCCCCCCATTCTTTCTTCTTCCCCTTCCTTTCTTCGTTTTGCAGTTTATGATTAATTTGGGTATTTTTCTTTTATAATGTTAATGAAGAAAAAGAAAGGAAAGAAATGGTTTAAGGATTTCTTTTATGTGACGGAATGAATCGATCACATTTTTGCATCAAATTGCGAAGATTATAAGCAATGGAATTTGATGATATCTGCATTTCTTTTTTCCCCTGCAGTAAGATCTTTTGGTACGGAAGGACGAAAGAAGGATGGGCCGCAGGTTCTTCCAAGCGACAAAGTTTATGATTACATATACTTCCGAGGAAGCGACATTAAGGTATAATAAATAATGCCACTGACACTTTGGTAATAGTTATTGTTACTGGAAGTTTAATAATAATTAGTTTTTCACTTTGGGTTGTGGAAATTCTGTTTGAGATGTTTCGTAATGGAAGTTAGAAAAATTGTTTAGGGATTTAGCAAGCAGTATTCTTCCCTGGTAAACACAATTCGGGTCGGGTTTGAAAATGGAAATAAAGAACTGCTTTGTCTCTTATGTAATGTTTGAAATTAGTGGATTCTGGTTTTAAGGGTCTGTGCTCTGCGTGGAATGTACTGAGTCCAGGGTCATAAAATTCTATTTTGTAGCTGTAAGATGGTGTTAAATTAGGTGAAAATTTATAACTTGGTCTCTATAATTAATACTCTATTTGCATTCTTATCGGCAACTGTGGTTTTGAGATTGTAATAGATATGATAGGTTTTTAATTCTTGGTCTTTTTTTTTTTTGAGAATAATAATTTTGCCTAAATCTATAAGTGTTTTATCTTGTTTTATTGGATTCTGAGTTGTACCTTTTGTCCTTGCTCTGTCAGGATTTGCAAGTTTTGTCTTCACTGTCCGTGCAGAGTGTGGCAGCCATACCTGATGATCCTGCTATCATTCAGGCATGAAATTTAAACAAGAAAGTTTTGTACCCATTGTGCTGTAGATGAAGAATAATTTATTTAATGTAACTCCTTTTGCAGTCTCATTATCAACATCCTGCTGCATCTTCAAGCTTGCCACATTCTAGTACTAGTTCCATGACAAGTTTTAGTTCCAATTCACAGCTGGCACTTCCTAGTTCAAATTACCAAGGCAGTGTGCCTCAATATCAGCCTGTCGGACATATGGTTTCTTGGGGTTCTTCAACTCCTCCCACTGTAAACAGCAACGAGCATACTGTGCCAATGTATTGGCAAGGATTGAATGGGCCCTCAGGAGGTTATTCTTATTTACACCCATCTTTGCTTCAGCCACCACCTGGCTTGTTAGCATCTCCTGGGACACAGCAGATGGAACATTCTACCGTAGATGCATCTATACCGAGTGGTGCAACACACTTGCCAGAAATTCCTCATCTCTTACTGCCAACATCAAGTGCTAGCTCCCTCAACTCTACATTGCTTCCATCTTCAAGTGCTAGCTCCCAGAATTCCATATTGTTTCCACCTTCAAGTGCTAGCCCCCAGAACTCCACAATGCTGCCACCTTCAAGTGCTAGCTCCCAGAACCCCACAGTGCTGCCACCTTCAAGTGCTAGCACCCTAAACTCTACATTTGTATCAATCTCTTCCCCATCTTTGCACTCTAAGCTTCCTATAGTTCATGCTGCTTCATTAGTTTCTAATGAAGCATCAAATTACACTGCATATTTTGACCCTAATGCTCCTGGTTTAACATTGAGTTCTAACTTGTCATTAGCATCTTCCTTGACTTCTTCTGTGGATACAAATAATATTGCTCTTCAATTCGGTGAGAAATCTAAATCAACTCTTGGCTCCACTTCCTCTTATCCAAATATGCCCACACCTACACCTCCTATTGTTGGGACATCTGGCTCAAATCAACTTGAGGTACCAACTCCTTCTCTAGTGACCCCAGGCCAGCTTTTGCAGTCCGCACCCACTAGTCCACCCACAATACTTTCTTCATCTCTTCCCCTCCAAACTGCTCAGAAAGATATTGAGGTGGTTCAAACATCAACATTAGAACCACTGTCAACAGATGCAGACGAGGCTCAGGCACCAATGTTGCCCACAGCATCCGTATCATCTGGAAAGGTATTTCTTCCTTGTCTTTCCCAATGTCAAGATCAATAAGATAACAACTGTATTCGAGTGGTGCACTGTCAATTTGGAAATGTCAGTGATACATCTCTGTGTGTGTGCATGCGTGCATTCTAGCTACCTTAGATATTTCTCTGGGTTATTGTTCTTAATATCCTACATACGCAGATATTTTTCTTCTCTACTATGGGCTACACATAATACATACCGCTTCTATATATATTATGGTATTTTCATTCTGCAATTAAACTGTGATTTGGAATCCTGATGCATTTTGCTTTTACAGATGAATGAAGCTTCTTTGGATTCTCAACACCATGACAAGGGGCTTGTACGGGGAAGAAGAAATGGGGTAATGTATCAATCTTCTTTAACCTTTGAAGCTGCACTTAGGCACATTGATGTTGCTTTTCTTAAAGTTTGATAGGTTAAGTTTTAGTTTTTAACTGAATATGTACTGGAGTGTTAAATTCCATGAATACCTATCAGTTTTGAAGTTTCTATTTTGACCATGATATTAAATCAAATTTGAGCAACTCATACATGAGGTTAACTGGCTTCTTTTCTTAATTTATTTATTTTTTGCATGGGGGCGGGGGAATAATATAATTCTTAATAAATATCCTTAATCCACAGAATGATTGAGGTGGCTTCTGTTGTCCTGTTAATTTGCCTAATGTTAAGCAACTCTTCCTTAAGTCCTTTTGGGTATGTTTTTCTTTTCCTTTGTAATATTTCTTAGGGATACTTATGCAAATTTCTCTCTTGCATCTACTATTCTGCATGATTATTTGGGGATCAAGTTAGAGGAATTGGGTTAACCCATTTTACTTATTTATTTATCATATTTTCTGGATAAACATGTGTTATTATATCCATTTTTGTGTCAATTTTCTTTTTGATAATTAATTGCCATGCTTTTGCTTCCTTCTTATTGTTGTTTTTGGTTAACATGATTAATTATTTAGGGTTTGTTGGTTAATCGTCTGTTTTGAACATTTATATGACTACATGATTTTTTCAATTTCCAACTTATGTAGAATGCTTTAGTTTTCCTTCCTTTTTTTTCCTTTTATTCACTAATCTGAATGTGCAAGATCTCTGTAGTATATTAGGTACAATTATTCTGTTTACTATTTTCCAACTTCTTGTTTGTTTCTTCATGTATATTCAATATTTACTGTCTTTCAGTTCAGCTTTTGTTTATTATGTTCATGATAAGATGTTTGATCTTTGCTCTCATGCTGTTTCCTTACAGCCACATGTTGCCACCTCACATACTCACCGAATTATTAGGGGCCATGTGGAGGAAAGAGAAAACAATGTAATGAGGAAATACAGTTTATATTCTTTATATGCTATGAATATTGGTATTTACCTTCTGTCAATCATTTACATTTTCACATATTTGTTTGGAATTGTTCTATATATCTTGCAGTCCAATAGAGTTACTTTGCAGTCTCACCACACTAATAAGGTCCATGTAAGGGGGAGAAGAAATGGGGTAATTCTTTTAGCTTCTTTGAGTTACAGAACTTCACTTTACCTTTGACGGACTTATATATCATGGGAACTCCATTATATGTCTTTGTGCCACTTCATTTTCCCTTTCAGTTGTATGGAACTGCATCACACTTTCAACCAAGTAACAGAAGCCACACAGGGGGAATGGAAAAGGTAGTACTCCATTTGTTTTCCTTTTAACTCACAGAATTTTATAAGTTATTGTCTTCTAACTGAGTGTCTGTATTTTCATAAAATTTTATGTGGATTCTCAATCTCCTAGATGAATGGAACTGCTCCACGCCCTTATTATGGTAGCCGGGGCCGTGCGCAAGGAAGAACAAACGGGGTAATAAATGTGTTTTTGTGGTTTCTTTTCCTTTTTTTTTTAAATTACAAATTAGTAGCTCAGAACACTTTAGAAACTTATACCTGTCATTGGATCGAAAAGGCCAAAACTTTAGACTGCTAATTAGTATGATATTTTACTTGCATCAGTGATAATAAAGCTTGTAATAGAATTAAACTGTTGAAGGAATGATCAATTAAAAAGCAATAGGTTAATTAGAAAGATTTCCCCTTAAATTGAAAGTCTAAGCCATACACCTCTTTCAGCATTAAATTTGAATTATGCAATTATTAATCTATGCTAAATGGCAATATTTTGGGATCTTTTCTGACTCAATATTGCTTTTTCAGAATGCATTGTTTAAAATAATCAAACTTCTTAACATAGTATTTGAAGAGTAGCTGTGGTAAAAAAACTTGCTGAAATTAAATTATCTAATACTGGATCCAGATGTCCTGATTCTTTTACTTCCTCTGGTTTCATGTGGGCTCAAAATGCTACACACAGATTAAATTCCATTGACACAGGCTTCCCCAATCTCACATTACACACACCTTATGTTACAAACTGGTGCCCCCATTCCACTTGTATAAGGCTGCAGTAGGGCATCTTGAGTTTAGAAAAAGGAAAAAAGTTAAAGCTGAACCGACTCTTTTAGGTTTGAGAAAATGGACATGCAGTTGAACTGCTAAAGAGGCTCAGGTTATTATAGAGAAGATCACTTTGTTCTTCCAATCCTCTCTATCCTTTTTTCTGTTCTTGGGAGATGCCTATTACGAGGGAGAGATCATCCTCAAATTTATGTTGAGCTATTATAATTGCTAAATGTTTTGATTTGTAGATTTCACGCTCTGTTACCGAGTACCCTACGGATTTTGATTTTGAGGCAATGAATGAGAAATTCAACAAAGAGGAGGTCTGGAATCAACTTGGCAAAAGTAGTAAAGGTATATCAGAAGACAATGGGGATGCAGATGATAGTCAGGAAGACGATAGACAACATGAAGATGCAGAAGGACTGCTAAAAGCTGACATAAAGGTGAGATTGCTAGAATTGATTGTTACTCTAATTTTGTTATATATGTTTAAGCAATGTTTAATCCGGTTTCTATTTGTTTATGGTAACACCTTCTTGCCCTCTGTTTCACAGCCTGTGTATGTTAAGGATGAGTTTTTTGATTCTCTTTCTTCCAATACATTTGATCACAAGCCAAAGAAAGGAAGGTCTAAGTTTTCCGAGCAGAAGAAATTGGATGCAGAGGTAGTTTGCTCTCAGGGTCTGTTCCTCTGTTAGATTTATGCTTGGGTATTGGGTATTTGATTTTTTTTTACTTTTTGCCTGATGATGGATGTTTCAGACATTTGGCGGTTTCCATATTAATCGTGGTGGACATGGTGGTCGGAGAGCAGGGCATGGTGGCTGGTCACGGGGTTCTAGATATGGAAGGGGATATGAACATGGTGGGAGAGGCCAGGGACGGGCTGTATGGAGTCGTGTAACCTAGTTAGCTCTTTTAAATGTAGTTGTGATAGGCATATGATCTAACAAAGGGCATCTAGCAGAAATAAGAAATTGGGAATTTAACTTAATGCTTGTAATGGTTTTGCCAGTGCTAAAGCAACAAGCCGGCCGACCTGAAATGAATCATTATGAGTTCTATGCGAAAAAGTCCTTAGGTTAATCCATCTTAGCTAATTGATTTTAAAGCAGGTAAAAGTTGTTGCAGGTCCTGCATTGCCGTGCTGGGATTCAACTTTTCTCTGCTAATTACCAACAGTTCTATAAGGATGTATTTGGTAATTTTGTTGGCTGCCCTTCTTTTTCTTTCTTGTTTCTTTCTTTTCTTAGAGAAGACATATAATGTTTGAGCAACGATACTGCCATTTTGGATCAAAGGAAACTCTGGTCATTTTGGGTTTGGATCATTTTAGATATTGGTCATTTCAGGTTCGGATCATTCTCGGATTCAAATCATTTGGGTTTAATTCTTGGATTAATTAGGTCCGGTTTATTTTGAATTCAATTTATTGAATTTTAAAGTAAAATCAATTTATATTCAAGCTGTTTCGGATTCAAATAATTTTGGGTTTGGATCATTTTGAGTTAGAGTTGGTGAGGACTTTTGATTTTTGTCGATTTCAAACTCGGTTGGATTGGATTGGATTCGGATTTGGATTTGACAAGTAAAAGAAAGAAATATGATTTTATTTGATTTTTATCAAATGATTAGGCCTTATTCCGAGAGAAGCAAATTCTTTAATGGATGACTAAAAATACTACTCTATCAAATGATTAATTATGTTTTATATCCGAGCATTTAGTTTATTGATTCGTGCATGATTCTAATCTAATAAGCACGGTTTAAATTTCCTTACCCTCATTTTAAAAAAATGATTAATTATATTTTATATTGAGGAGAAACGAATTCCTTAACGAATAAATTCGTTAAAGCAAACACATTAAATAATATGTTCGTTCAAGCAAACACATTAAATAATATATTGTACCGCTTTTTAAATGACTTTGTTTCAAAAGTACGGAACACAATTATAGCTATCATGGTGTTCACTTCCACAAGTATAGTATCTCTCATATGTTTTTTTTGTTCTCCATTTTTTCTGCCACCCCTAACAATTAAAGTGATCTCTGCCTAAAAACTTGTTTCTGCTGTGAAATGCTAATCTCATGACAAACTTGCTTCCACAAGTATGGCATTCACCATACCTTCCGCTTTGCTTTCCACATTTTTCCTTTCAATCTTTACTTTTAACTCGTTAAGAATATTTCTCTTCCTTTCAATCCTACCAGTTACCTTTCCTTCCTCCATTAATGGTGCAGGAAATTACTTGAAAATCACAGTTCAAAGACTCACCCTGGCAAAGGAAATATTCAATCAATACTCACCGTTTCCTTGAGGTTTAAGACAGGACTCATCCAAGAGATGAAAGCTTTCATCAATCTTTTCAGAGTGATGATCTCACATTCGTGAGAAAATCCCTCCATGAAATGATCAGTAACTTAAAAGCTCAAGAAATTTACTGTTATAGCTACTGATGAACAGTTTGCTTCTAATTCTTAAACTTAGCTAGAGTTAAGAGTATATTTATATGTTGCAAGAATGAACCGAGGTTTAAATAATCGAAATAGTTACAGTAGGTGAGAGCGTGGATTTCGATATTCTCCTATAAATATAATTCATTAGTAAATGGTTATACATAAATTTAATTATGTGATGCCTGTAGCCTGTGGGTTCCTCCATTGCTGTGAAGTCCTTCAGCATTGATACAGACAATGCCAAATCTATTAATGGCTTCAGTGCCACTTGGGCATCCATGTCATGTTGCTTTGAGGCCACACTTCCATCCACAGGATCAGTGTATGCAAAGTCATCAGCAAATTGAAGGACATAATCTCCATACTTGGCTCCTTCCTTACTCTTTGAGACCGGATCTCTAAGGTATTCAATCATTTTATTTGCACCTTCAGGTTCACATTCTTCATTATCATGTCTGGAAAAGAAATTTCTTCCATATGTTGCCCAGTGTTCTTTGACAACATCAGAGACAGACACCATTTTAGATTTCCTTTTTTTTTTTTTTCCATTGTAGTAGAAGATATGAGAAGGAGCTGCTTTGAGAGGGCTTTGGAATAATTTGGCTTTGATCTCACTAGGAAGAATACCTCAGGCAGAGAGGGTTAATGAGGAGAATGGAAAAAGGAACCATTATGAGGGAAAGAAGGAAAGAAATTGAGGAATATATAGTTTGATTAAGTTTGATTTGTAGGCAACATAATGAATTACTATACCTTGAGTACACCTTTCTACATGATAGATCCTTGATTTGTTGCTACTCACTTGTATCTAAGAATGCAAACAAATTCCCCAATAATAAGCTTACATTGCAAAAAGAAAACAAGGCCTTAAAAGGTCTTTGACAACAAAAATAAATGTATAGAAGATTGATTAATTGCTTTAAAAGGAACCCATGCAACAAGAGGGATGGTAATGGGTATTTAATTTTCGGATTTTTAGAATTATTGGATCTAATTACATAAGGTCCGAACACTTCATATTTGAGTTTGAGACGGATTTAGATAAAATTATTAATTTTTATAAAAAATTTTTTTATCAATTTAATCAATAAATTTGAAATAATTTAATCTTAGGTGACTTGTTTAATTTAATGGATAGTAATTTTTAAGTAATAATCGGATATTTGGAAAAATAATAGAATTTAATTAATAAATACCTTAAAAGAGATTCTTTATCCGTCCCCATGCTTGTGCAACGTTCAATCAAGGAATCTGGGCCGTTAACGTCATTGGGCCCACTACCGCAGGCCCAGTATCCTAGTGGTGGAAACATAAAGAAGTGGACTCAAGCTAGTAATTAAAAAAGAAAAGAAAAATAACAGAATTTAAAAAAAAAATGGAAAAAGAATCAGAAAAGAACAACTACTGCGACACATGAAGGAACAGCCGACGAAATGAAGCCAAAATAGAACTGACGCCACGACACAACCACTTCTCTTCCAACATCCATGTCCTATCGTCACCTTCTAAAATACTATTTTCGGGATATAATATTTATTTATTAACGCATAAAAACTTTATTTATTTATTAATAAATTATTAATATTTAATTCACTAACCATGTATAAAATATATACATTAGACAATATAACAAAACCGACCAATAACACCATATTCAGAGGAGAGGGGTCTTGCAGGGCTTCACTCTCTAAAAATTTTAAATTTTTATAATATATCTATATTTTTTAAAAATTTTGAAATTTTATTTTTATAAATATTAAACCTTTAATATTACTATTTTGTAAATATTATTTTTATTCCAAATACGAAATCCGAACTCGGCTGCTAATTCCTCGTAACACGATTATTATTATTATTAAGTTTTAATTTATTGTTATTCAATTATTTTAATCAACATGTTATCACCAAGTACAACGTGGGACGTAGGCCATTGTCAGCTAATGACGCGCAAATTTGCATGCCCGCAGCCAGCACTAGTCTTCCACAAAATTATAAAAAAAAATAATAATAATGACTTAATCGAACTTCTCCACATGCCGTTATCTATTTAAATATGATATTCCCTTTAGAATTAAAGTTGATTAAAATTAAGGTCTTAAATTCATGCTCCATCTTTTCTTTCAAATGAAAAAAAAATTAATTTTTTATTTACAATTGTAATAATAAAATATCCCGTAATAATTAAATCGAGATTTCTGTTTAAATTAAATGTTTTGCTTAAATTTTTTTAAGAATTATAAGATTTGCGAGGTAGAAAAAAGTTATCGATCATTACGTAATTTAAATTGCCGGCAATTTTCATGTTTATAATAATAATTAATAACTAAGTCTCTTTCCACATCCTTGTCATTTTCAAGAACAAATAAAACAAATTCCATATTTGGAACATCAAGAAAAAGAAAGGGTAATCAAGAGGCATCAAAAGACATAGTTTTGGACCTATAAAGTTCAACTAGGCATTAATTATTGAAAAGGATTTTCAATGGGGACACAAGGACCAATCATTTTCGGGGATTTCGTCACTCGATTTTTTTTATTTTTCAAATAAATAACAAAAAATTTTGTTAAATCAAATAATTATGGGCCTTGATTATGATTGATTAACCAATTAATTTATAAAGATTTTCTGATTTTTCCCATTTTTTTTAAACTAAAAAGAGGAGTTAATTGAGATTTAAGGCCACATGATCAAGGGTGATGATATTCAAGAGGAGTTAATTACATGGTGCATGTTTATGCTGTAAATTAAATGGTCCCAATGGCCACCTACTCTAAATTTTCTAGGCTGTTTCATATTTTAGTTAAGCTGCCTAAGTAATCACTTGCCATTTTCTTAACCAGCCATTTTAGCTAACCTAGAGAGAGAAAGGCACCTAAGATAGAAAGACAAAGAGATTAGAGCAAGTAGTCCACAGGCAGGTTTATATTTGATTTGTTGTATGTACACAGATTATGCACATTATTTTATAAATCAAATGTTATCGTTTCTTTAAAAAATAAATTTAAAAATTAATACAAAAAGAGTGTATCATATTTAAATCTAGTGCAATATAAATATGTACTAGATTTAAATTTATTAATCAAATGACAATATTTGATTCAATTTATGCCTATAAACCCCAATCAACATTATGGAAATTGCAAGTCTTGACAAAAAGTACCCAAGTTCATTTAAAAGGTCAATTCTCAGTTTAGTTTTAGCTTTTGGACACAATCCCATCTCAGAAAAAGTCTCCCTGCTTGTGCTCTAGAGAGGGAGAGAGAGAGAGAGAGAGAGAGAGAGAGAGAGAGAGAGAGAGGGAGAGGGAGAGGAGGGGCAAGGGATCAAAAAGGTGAGGGAGGGAATGGATGTGAGGAAAATAGTCGTGGTAGTAGAGGATGAAGATGTAGCAAGAACAGCACTGCAATGGGCTCTCCACAACTTACTTCGCTATGGTGATTTGCTAACTCTCCTTCATGTCTTCTCTCCCACTACATCCAGAAGCAAGAAGAAAGCAAGGCGGCTTCGCTTGCAAGGCTATCAGCTGGCTCTCTCCTTCAAGGAAACATGTAACTCCAATTTCTTCAACGTGAGTTTGAACTCGAGTACTTTTCCTGTTCTTTTCGTTTTGTCCATAAGTTTTTTATGTGACAATTATCTCACGGATATGCCATAATCAGAGAATTGTGTTACAGACAAATATTGAGATAATTGTCACGGAAGGCGACCAGGAAGGCAGGAAGATTCTGGCCATCGTGCGGGAGATTGGAGCCTCTGTTCTTGTTGTTGGTCTCCATGATCAGAGCTTCCTTTACAAGTGAGTTAATTTTATTTCTTGTCAGTAATTTTTTTCCCTTGTTTAATCATTGTTGCCATGTTTCATCCGGAGCCTGGAAGGGGTTAATTAGGGAAACCATTTTCAGGGTATTTTGACTGGGGGGAGCTTTCTAGGAAGGTACAAGAAATGGTCAAACTGTCATAAGGTCTTAGGTATGGTAATTTTCCAGGCCATTTCGGGACTAAATTATTTGTCAGGATAAAGAAGAAACAAGTTCAAAACTTGGAGCCTTGTAGCCAATTATTTTATGATGATGCGGTGATGCCTGAGGCTGAGAAGGACCACAAGAAAACAGGCCCCGCCGGCCGCACTTTAGGGTGGAAAGTCTCAGGCATTTTTCACTAAACCCGGCACGTACAAGCATGTGGCTTTGTTCATTGCCTGTAAGACACAGCCAAAAACCCTTTTGGGGGTCCAGCTGGTAATGTTAATTAGTATAGATTTGAGTAATTGTTGGGATGCTTCTCCCTTGTCAATTAGCAATGGACAAAAGTTCCCTGCAGCCTAAAGGCATGGGGCTGTTCTGAAATCATGGGATGATCAATGATTCAAGAGGTTTGCTGTCAACTAGGCTAGATTTCTTATGGGGAACCTCAACCTAGCTAGTTGTCTGAAAGCAGATTCATTAGCATATACTTGCTATATTCCTACATACAATCCCTTCTCTTTTTTGTTTATTTTCAACCATGAAATTGATTGACTGAGTAATGTTAGAGTTGAAAGCGAAATTACCCAATTCAGAGTTAACCATTAGATTTGAATCTTATGGTAACATGAATTATGACAATAAATACTGCAGCAAATCATGGTTGCAGATTGCATTGGTAATGGTGTCTTTGCACCATGGCCAAGGGCTGGTAACAAAACTCAAATCAGTGTTTTTCATTGGTGTGATGTCGGCATAGGTTGGCCATGGCCCACGACAGCATAGCAAGCAGCTTCAACTGCAGAGTTCTTGCCATCAAGCAACCAGAATTGGTGCCACCGAGGAACAAGACCAGAGCAATGCTATCAGGGCTAGACAGCTCAACTAACATGGACTTTTCCCAAATCGAGATTTCCGGATTACAGTAAGATAAAAACCACCAATTTTCTCTTACAAGTTTCTCATTTTCTTGCACCCATGTTTGGGATAGGAAACAAGTAATTTTCTTGGTGATTATCTTGAAAAATCTTGATTACAGGGTCCCTGATATTCCTACCCCAAAGATTCCATATCGAATCTGTCCAAGCCCTTCTGCAATTATTTGGAGGTCGTCAAGGAAATCCAGGAAAAAGAGGAGCTATACCAATGGAGCTTGAACATGAAAAGCTTAGAGTATATCCAAAATGCACATAGTTTTTAAGCTAATTTTCACCTTTTCTGGGCACAGTTTGTTCTTTAGGATCTCAACTTCTCTTACAGTTACAGATTACACAAAAAACAAATAAATACAAATAAACAATGGAGATTGACATCATACAACAATCTTTTGCTTAGTTTTGATATGTGAAAGAGTGATTTAATCATGTCATTATCATTGTTCTGTACCCAGCAATTATACTAATGCATTACTTCTATGGTATTAAACTAAAGAGTGATGTTAAAAAGTTAGGCAGAAAAGACTGTTAAAGAGAATAAAAAAAATTATCTTATATCCGAAGATACGTTTATATTTGATACAATATTACGGTATAAATCTTACACACTCTGACCAAATTAAATATCGATATCTCATTAATAAATAAAATTAAAAATTGAGAATCTTAAAAAATGAAAATACCCATGATTTTAAAAATATTTTTTTTGAATTTTAACTTTTACATATTTATAAAATGGTACTCTTTAGAGGATAATCTACAAACAAATTTAAAAAATATTTGTTATTTATTTATTTGAGATTTCGTAAATTTTATATCTTATAACTTTAAATAGAAATCATAATGCCGAGTTAGACACAAGTCGAGACATTCTTAAGAGAATATCCTAATAATTAAAGTTACGAAACTTAAATTTTAAAAATTTTAAGTTCGAATCTTTAAAAATCGAGGAATAGAATTAAAGAGATGAGAAAAATTTTCTCTTGCTGTATAACGTGACATTATAAATATGAAATACAAAAAAAAAAATCAAATAACAAAATAATTCACAGATAGGGAATTTACCTAAAATAAAAAACAATCACCATGCAACAAACCTTATTTACCTAAAATAATTAAAGAAAATGACGTGCACGCAATCAAAACTTTATTTATTCGTTTGTTTGTTTTTACTTTCAGTGTTTAGGTAAGTCACGCAATCCAAAACTTAAGGGCTTTCTAAGCTCAAAAACGCTTCACTTCCGTTCTCCAAGAATACAGCCTGACTTGTCTCACTAATTTATTCAGATATATAAAATAAATAAATTTTTTATTTTTTCATTATATTTAATCAATATTTTTATTTTATTTTAAAATTAAAAAATAAAATTTTTTTATAATTAACAGTTAATTAATTACCATTAACGAAAATAAAAATAACCCAATGATGGTGACGACGACCACTCGTCAGTTTTTAATTTTTACTCCGAATGAAATTATTGACTCGATTCATATTCTTATATGATTATCTTTTAATCACTTTTTCATGTAAAATTTTTTATCTATTATTAAATAAAAATAATATTTATTATTTTTTATATCACGTGACAATAACGTGAAGTATTAACTTATTACAATAAAAGACAAAATTGTAACGTGACCACGTTTACTTCTTTGTTGGTTCACACAAGCAAGTTTTCTTCCACTCTTTCGATTTCTCTCCTTATGTCTTCTAGCCTTTATTTTTGGGTCCTTGTTATTTCAAAGGGTGCAGGTAACCCAAAAAACTAACTTTAATTGTCTGTGAAATTGGGTTTAAACTTTTAATAACCTGGTAAAAGTATTCATTATAATAATGGTGGCTGTAGTATACTTAAAGCCTCAAAGGTCAATAATCAATTCCTCTTAATATAAATTTGAATAAATCATTTTATATTTTTTTATCGTTTTAACTTTTCTTACATAACATTTTGTGAATATCTTTTTTTTTTCTAAATTAACACACGAGAATAACTTTTATTTTCACTTATGTTAGATTGTTAATTTTGTCTAATAAAATTATAAAATTACCGTAAATGTGAACAAATGAGTTAAAATTTGAATCGAAATTATTTTGATAATTTTATTAGATAAAAGTAACAACCTAATCTCTTATAGATACAAAAGTAATCGGCAAAATATTTATAGGAAAAATGACAAATAGCTTATTAGTAAATGTGGAAAAAAATTTTTCATTATTTAGATAAGTAGTATGATCAAAACTTTAGTAGAAATCTGCTAAAATTGTGTAATTATGTTATTTAAATGTTATATTATATTATTATTTAGTTATGTTATTACATACTAAATTAATATTTTAATATGACAAAATATAAGGTAATATTTCCTATCCAATATATAAATAAGGTAATATAAGTATAATTCATTTATTTAGTTATTCAATATTTATTTATTTATTAGATTAGTATTATTTATGTTTATAATAACTTTATCAAACCCTTTTTTTGTTCTTGTCATGTAACGACATTATTTACTAAACATTTTTTCAATTTTAAATTTTTATAAATGAAATAAAGTAATAAATTAAGATATTATATTTGATGTAATATCAATGTATAATATCTGTACACAGTTACTTAATCAGATCCTTTCAAAATAAATATTTTTAAAATTATAAATATTTATTTTTTAAAGTTTTAAATTTATTAATTATCAAAATTATAATATTTGATTCATTAATAACATATAAAATCTATATACCGATAATACATTAAATATAAACTTTTAATAACATTACATAAAGTCTTTTAAAAGTAGTCATAGGCGGATCGGCCACGAGGTCACTTGCTCACCCAACATATGGGTCGGACTGGGACACTTTATATGGATGCATTAGGTTACGCTAAGGTAAAAGATTTAGATTTAATATGAAATTTTGTATAAAACATTTTAATATTTAGATTATTATTTTATACATAATAAAAGTGAAATTTTTTTATTTTTTTCAATTAATATAACATAAGAGTCCGATTTCGGCCGACCCGATCCATGAACACAAATTTTAAATAATTCTTTTATCTAAAAATAGAAAGGTATGCTTTTGAGTTACAGTTACACACTCACTTTCAAATTTGAACGTTTGATTTGAAATGGTGTTTGGTTTGAGCCAGACCCGGAACCTTTAGCTCGGAGCGGGGCGACCTGGGGCTCAACAAATCGAACCATCAGGCTTCAACAACTGTTCCTGACCTTGAGCCAGCCACCACCCACTTTTAAACAAAGACAAAATATATATATATATATATTATTAAAGAAAAAAATGTAGAACAAAGCTGGCTCGGTTTTTTTCGCACCTGAGTCTGGTACATCAACCCGTGCAGAGCCACTCGCTCGAGTTGGTTTTGCCTTCTTCACTCCCACCCAGCCGAGCCAAAAGAAAAAGTAAACAAAAAAGGGTTTAGGCGTCCGCGTCGCAGACTCAACTCGCTCCGCGGCTCTGTAAAGTAAAAGCTGATTTGATTTTGTTCTTATAGTTACTACTATTTGTTTTTTTTTCTCTCTCTCTCTTTGGTTGCATCGGCTTAGATCCAAGCTTAGATCTAGCGCCGATCTCTTTTCTTTCCCTCCATTTCTTGCCTCTTTCTCTTTTTTCTCTGCCTTAAGCTCCTCTTCTTTTGCTTCTTTCACCTCTGATTTATGCAAGTTCAAATCGTCTAACAAAGTGAAGAAGGAGAACCCAGATTCACTTATCCAAGGTTTTAGCTCTAGCCCAGACTTTTTTTGCCCAAAACAAACAAAACCCATTTCTTAAACTGCCACTAATCTCTATTTTTTTTCAGGGTTTTGATTGTTATGTTTGGAAGTTAAATGAAGGTGGATTGCTTCTAGTGTCAGCACTGTCTATGACTTTTGGGTTAGCTGCAATTATTGATTTTGTTGAGTTTACATTTCTGTAAGACTGGAAGAATTAGTGGGAAAGCTGGAAACGAAATGGAGTGGAATTCAAACAATACCTTCAAGACTTACAAAGGTATCTTCTCATCCCTATATGTTTTCTTTTTTTCTTTTTTGTGAGTAATTTAGCTGAATATATATTGCTTTACAGCGGTCGAACTTGTTAATGTGATTTAGGATAAAATATTGCTTTGTTCTTGTGTTTAGGTTATGTAATTAGCTCAGAATGCGCAGATTCAGTTCGTTGTGTTTGGAAAAAAAATTTACAAACTGGGTGTTCATTCATATCAATTACAAGTAATTGTATACAATTATGGAATCTCTCAGTCTTCTATAAGTGTAACATCCACGAGGGCGCTAAATATACAATTATGGAATCTCAATCTCGATTTTTGGGATTGACTAATTATACATGATATGAACCCTACAAACTGATTGTAAACTTAATCTGGGAGGTTGCAGTGAGGATTACAAAAATGTGGAGATTGATGGATTCTGTGTTTTGTAGTTTGGGGGAAGAGGGAAGTAAGATACAATTCTTAGTTTGATAAATTTGTTTGCATATTCTTCTTGTGTAAGAGTGTTGAATTCCTGACTTATTGATTGGAAAAGGAGGGGGTAAATGGAAATTTTGAATTATTGAAAAAGATGGAAACTGTACCTTCACATATTGATCTGCAGCTTGCTTGCATTATCTTAAATTTAATAGTCTTCAATTTGCTATCAGTTTATTTTACCTTGGAAGTCTTGAGAATACTGAATTCTTCATTACTGCTTTATGTATGAATCTATAATTCTTAATCGTTGCTTTTGTAGCAGATATGGAACCCAAAGCCATGATGGATATGGCACTCATTCCAAATATTGATCCAGTAGATATTGGATTGGGTTCTTCAGAAAAGGGAAGTGTTGTCCCCACATCAAAACCCAGGAAGAAGACAATGACATCAGTTTACCTCAAGTATTTTGAGACAGCTCCTGATGGGAAAACAAGGAGGTGCAAGTTTTGTGGGCAGAGTTATTCTATTGCAACTGCAACTGGTAAATCCTGTGGACTTGCTTCAGTTTGTCCCTTAACTTTTGGTGCTTTCATTGAAAATCCATTGGCACCATAATATCTATTTATAACAATGTGCTTGTAAGGAGCTTTAGGTTCCTTGTAGTTAGAAATTGCTATTCTGAAAACAGAAATGGCTTCTTACCATGGTTTGAGTCAATGGATGCAGCATTTAGCAAGTTTATGCCATGTTTGGGCCTATGATAATTGGACCAATAATTATCTCATCCATCTAATGATCCCCCTTCTTCGTGAAGGCAATTGGGAAGTCCCTTAGTAATCAGGTGGCTGTTTACCATGGTTTGAGTCAATGGATGTAGCTTTTAGAAAGCTTATGGCGTGTTTGAGTCTATGATAAGATTACCACTCATTGCAATTATCTCATTCATCTGATGATCTCCCTTTATTGTGAAGGCAATTTGGGAAGGCACCTTAGTAATCGACATCCCGGATATGATAAGACTGGGGATGTTGTCACTACTAGTTCGGTGCCACAGCCCACTACCCCAGTGATCAAGAAATCTCAACCACAAGGAAGAGCGGCTCAGGTTGATTATGATCATCTGAATTGGTTGCTTATTAAATGGCTCATATTAGCTTCTCTTCCTCCTTCAACCTTGGAAGAAAAGTGGTTAGCAAACTCCTTTAAATTTTTGAATCCATCAATTCAACTATGGCCAGGTGAGAAGTACAAAGCAGTGTTCCGTGAAGTTTTCAGGAGCATGAGAGAAGATGTTAGAGTATCTTTGGAACAGGTTTCTTCCAAAGTTTCTGTCACTCTTGATTTCTGGACTTCCTATGAACAAATCTTTTATATGAGCGTCACATGTCAATGGATTGATGAAAACTGGTCCTTCCAGAAGGTGCTTCTTGATATATGCCAGGTACCTTACCCTTGTACAGGTTCTGAAATATATAACACCCTGTTCAAGGTTCTTAAGATGTACAATATAGAGACTAAAGTCCTCTCATGCACCCATGATAACAGTCAGAATGCTATCCATGCTTGCCATACTTTAAAGGAGGACTTGGATGGTCAGAAAGTGGGGCCGTTCTGCTATATCCCTTGTGCTGCTCGTACTTTGAGTTTGATTATAGATGATGCATTAAGGACAACAAAACCTGTTATTGCCAAGGTCAGGGAATTTGTACAAGAGTTAAATGCATCCTTAGATATCTCAGAGGATTTCATTCAATTAACAACAGCTTACCAAGAAGGTAGTTGGCAATTTCCACTTGATGCTTCAGCACGGTGGAGTGGCAATTATCAAATGCTTGATCTTGTTCACAAGGTACTTGTTTCTTTCATATAAGAACTCCTTATTAGATACGAGAAATTTATAATCTGTTTTCCTGTCAATTCAGGTACGGGTTTGGTGACTGATGATAAAATTTTAATTTAATGTTTCTAATATGAAGCAGGCTGGGAAGTCAATGGATGCTGTCGTCAGGAAGAATGAGGAGATACTTGGTAGTAGGATTTTGCTGAATGGTACAGAGAAGAATGTTGCCAATATTGTTCACAACTACCTGGAGCCCTTCTACAAAGTCATCAATGAGATATGTGTAAACAACCCACCTACTATTGGGATGGTTATTGTCTACATGGATCACATTTCTGATACAATTGCAACACGGCAAACACCAGATTGGCTAAAGAGTGCTGCCGAAGACATGGCCAAAAAGCTCAGAAGTTACAACAACCAGGTTTGCAACATATTCATCTATATGACGGCCATTCTTGATCCCCGAATTAAATGTGAACTCATCCCTGAGAGTCTCAACTCAGAAAACTATCTAGAGGAAGCGAGAGCCCATTTCATGAGAAATTATTATACCAGCCATTTTTCATCCATGACAAGTGGATACTCTGCTCAAGATATTGAAGATGGAGGAAGTGTTTCTTTTGCGGAGGAGATTGCTCGAAAGAAGCGAAGAGCGAGCATGAGCAATGTTGCTGATGAACTCACTCAGTATCTTTCCGAGTCTCCAGCTCCTACGAAAACAGATGTTTTGGAGTGGTGGAAGGTCAACAGTACACGCTACCCTCGGCTCTCTGCGATGGCTAGGGACTTCTTGGCTGTCCAAGCAACTTCAGTAAAACCTGAGGAACTATTTTGCAGTAAAGGTGATGAGATCGATAAGCAGCGTTTTTGTATGCCACATGATAGCACACAAGCTATTCTTTGTATTAAGTCATGGACTCAGGGAGGTCTCAAGTTAAAGTACAAGTCTTCTGAGATTGACTATGAGAGGTTGATGGAATTGGCAGCTGCAGCTGCTGCAGATAATATCTCAGCTGGTTTTGATAAGAAACAAAAGTGAACAAAAGGAGAATCTGAAAATGATTAAGTTAATGTGATTGACTTCTACCACTAATCTAGATGACTGTCTGACTTATGATTGTAATTTAACTTCTCCCTCAAGAGGGAATTGAATTGTCATTATTTCTTCCTTATTGATGTATGTATGATATGAAAATTATGTATTGAATGTACAGTTCAAAATTTTAGAATGCTAACCTGAGAAAAAGACACTGATATTATGTGATGATTCTAGTACATCAAATTGTCATCAAAATTTCTGCACATTGGGCAGCTAACTGAACATCAAGGCTGTCTTTCTTTTTGCTATAGTCATTACTATTGTATGTCACCTGATGGAAATGAGGAGATAATCTTAACAGAAAGGGATTAAAAACTATGTCATTCTCATTTTCTCATCTTTAATTGTTTCAACAGTCTTTCTCTCATGCCTTTGCAGAAAGGAAGTTCAACTGAAATTAATATTGCAATTGTAAAAGTGGAAATAAAGGATTGATAAAAATAATAATGTAAAAGATGTGGATTCATCCTTTATTATTGAGGTCAAAGAACAATCATGTAGAAGAATGGCCAGAAGGTCACAGGAAAAAGGTAAAGTTTGATAAGCTAGTGTAACAGGATCTCTCTAAAGTTGAGAATACTTGTGAATATGCAAGTTGTGTCCATAGATTTGGAGACCATCCAAGCAAATGAAGAGTCTGATAATGAGCTATTCGGTGAAAAAATTATATCAAGTGAAAGAGTGTATATAATTATTTGCTGTCCCATGCTTCATAAAAATGTTATGATTAGAATATCCTGGCAGAAAGATGTAAGAAATAGACAAGTAACACAAATAGAAAAATGAAAAATGCAAGTACAGGAGGCATGATGTGAGTATCCATCTTATTTTTATTAGGAACGACATTGGAAATGCTGAATGCAGCCCCTTTGGGCGAGCATTTGCTATCCTGCTGACTTCTTGAGCAGCGGTATCATCATTGTCAACATATCTCCTCTTTGAATCACTTGATTGGTCTGGCTTTGCCAGGGAGACTTCTGATGAAGAAAATTCATGTTTCTCTCCAGCCATTGCAGATTGAGACTGCAGGCCTGCCTTCATTCTTGTTCTATGCCCAGAGACCAAAGTAGCAATTTCCTTGTCATCCAACACCCCTTCAACGAATTTTGTTAAAACTTGCTTTGCTGAAGGAACTGTTTCTACTGCATCATTGAAAGAAACCCTACTTACTTTTGTAAGATTTGGCGTCTCTGTAGTTTCAGTAAAATCCTACAGGACCGGCACAGCTCTCTTGCTAGATATACCATCCAGTTTAGTGCTTGGCATTGATGTCTTTGAAGGCACCATTGAATTTGAAAGCCTGCGTATGATGCCAGTTCTTTCCAAAGGACTTCCTGTGGAGGACTTATCCAGTGATGAAACAACACTAGAACCATCCATGCTGCTTCTCCAACTTGAATTATGACCTATGCCTGAATTCTTGCTAATGCTTATATGGCCACTTGAAGAGCTTTCAATGGTGCTGCTGTCTGTATCTTCACTCTCAGTTGATGAGGTGTAAGAAGAAGTGCTGTTCATGTCAGGATCTTGTGTAGTTATCTTGCGAGGTTTGTGGTCTGAAGGCTTTGGAAGTTCCTTTTGCAAGGTCTTTCTTGATGATTTTTGATGACCTTGGATTTCAGCCCTCAGGCAAGCATTGAGCCAGCGTTGGTACACCAATTCCTCAACCATGTCAAATCTGCTCTTCTGCAATCTTTCAACTTGTTCTGAGAGGTCCCCGTTGGCATGTCTCAGTTCACTAATCTTGGCAATAGTCTTACTCTGCAGCAGCACCAGTAAAGAAACAAGCCCTTTCAGATTCAAGAAGTATGGCACTACAAAAAGCAATACTCTTTTCTGGTAGTTGAGCCTTAAGGTGCATTGCATTTCAAAGAATAGACTCGATGGGGGTATCAAATCATAAATACAAACACAAGTAATTCAAAATAATTCTAAAATTCTAGTATGATTTCTGAAGCTGAAGCTATTAGCAACATTTTTATCATCCCAATTCAAGTATTTGGAGTGACATGGGAAAGAGCATATTAGAAGTAATGTTGGACAACAGCTAATACTGAAATTTGTAGCTAGCAAGAGAACATATAAGGTCCTGTCCTGCTTATCTAAAGATTAATGAAAATTAAATGCATCCATATGATTTATTTACCTGTGTCATGTCAGAAAGGGCAGATATTTTGGCATGAGCAGCAAATAGCTTAACTGACAATTCCCTTTTTTCTAACTCAAGTTCTTTGTTTCTCCTTTTCATCTTAACCACTTCGAATTCAATAGTTTTTACAGCTTCAAGCTTCTTCTTAACCATATCATTCGGAGCAGAGGTTTCATTGGTTGTAAATCCGGACAACTGCTCCTCAAGCACCATTATCTGCCCCTTTATCTGGCTTGCATTACCATTTTCCATCTGCATTTGCTCTGTCATCTTCTTTGCCTTCTCTAGCTGCTTCATGGCCAAGTTACCCTGCCTTATAATTTCTTGAAGATCCTTTATCTCAGCTTTAAGTGCATAAATTCTGAAATTGAGTTTGTCAACTTCTGCAGTTTTGTCATCTAAATTCCCCTGCAAACAACCAATGTATGACAGCTTTTCTTTTAGACTGTACAACTCAAGCGGTTTCCCTTCAAGGGTCACTCTCCTCTTCTCCAATTCCTTTATTAGATTCTGAGATTGCTCTATTTCTCTATTCCCTAACTTCCATTGTCTGTCAAGCTCAAGCACTTCACAGTTTCTTTTCTGAGTCAAATTTGGTTTCAAAACTTTTTCCACATTCTTGCTGTTGACCACTTTAACCTCCTCCTCCTCCATGTCCTTTTCCTGCAAGAGCTTAGTTTCTTGTTAGATTTTGGCAAAAAGAGTGTTGAGAAAGGGAGAGGCATTGAAAGATATAAAAGAGGAGGGGGACTAGGAAATACTGGAATATTATCTTCTGCCATGTCCACTTGCTGGGAGCTTGAGCAATCTTTTGCTAAAACCCATGCAAATGCCGAAGAGTTAGCATATAACTAACACTACAAACAAAACTACTCAGTGACCAAGCCAAAAGCTAGTCAATTAAACTGACCTGGGAGCATCAGATTTTGCTTCTTCCAACTCTTTCTGATGACAGCAAAAGGTGCAACTGAAGCTACAACCAAGATGCTGACCCGGAATATCATGCAGATTCTTCACAGTTCATGGGCCTAGAGCCCTATACAACAGTTAAACTCGACAAGCAACTGAACTGAGATATTTGGGTCAAGAAAACCTGACACATTGCCTGCACTGTTTTCACCATCACAGCTATCTATTCATCACTCCTTGTGTACCTCAGAAAGTGATAAGTCTCATCACCAAGAAGTGGCTCGTCTTTGTCCATGTGAAGAACATGAAAACAATCACTAAAACTGTAGCTACAGATGACAAATTCCAATATCAACATCATGACAATCTGGTTTAGCAAGGTGCCAAGCTCGGTTGGAGCTTTCTTAAGCTTGCTGTCAGGAATCCATTCACATAAGCCAAATCTTGCATTTTCTATCAACCCACTTTTTCCATCCCCCGGATACTCCACTTTCATTCCAACAACTAAGATTATGTATACATACAAAAATATATTTATTATATGTCTTACACAATTTCATACTATTAGTATATTTATTAAACAAATTGAATTAAATTTTATATGATACGATTAATTTATTTAAATAAATATTATAAATCAGTTAAATAAGTCATATTGTATGAATTGATATGATAACATAATTAATTAAATAAATTAAACGTGTCATATGTCGATTAAACAAATTTAACTTGTTTAAGACACAAATTTTATCATGTCTTAAATGATTCAAATTTATCATTTTATTTTAAAGGTACAATACTTGGAAAAAATCTCTAAATTATTTAAAAATAAGAACTTATTTAAATATTGATGAATAATTCAAAAAATTTTTAGGTATTATACTTATTTTATCCGTCAAAATTTATAATAGTTTGAAAAATATTCTTTTATTTTTTAAAAGCAATATTCTTTTACCTTTAACTTATAATATTTTTTAACCAAATTACAAAATATAAGAATAAAATTACAAGCATTTAAAATGTGCTATTAATAATATTTTTAGCAACATTTTTTGTTTACTTTTTATAATATTTTCATAAATTTGACTATATTATATAAATTTTTAACAATATTATAAATAAAATATATTATTGAAAAAAAATATAATTAAAACCCGAATGTAATATAATATAATACATTAAATTTACTTTATTTTTTTTATTTACCATCAATATAATAATTAGTAAGATTCTTATAATATTTTTCATAAAAAATTTTGTCATTTTTTGCATAGAATTTATTGTAATTTTTTTCTTTGATTTACAACTTAATATAATTATTTTTTCCTAAAAAGGAAAAAAAATAGGTAAAAACATATTCTGCACTAACGACTGTAGCGTATAGACATATTTTAAAAAGTTTACTTTGTTAACGAATAATTTGTTTCTTCTTCTTCAATCTCTCTCTCTCTCTCTCTCTTTCTATCCTCAATTTAATGTTTTGGCATGAGTTTGAAACCCTAGCATTTGATTTTGGACACTTGTTTTTAGTTTTATAAGAAGAAATCAGCAATTTCGAGCGAACAGCAACATTACATGGACGCGCGACGCGTCACACGCGCAGTCCCCAGGGTACGCCAAGTAGGCTTCTTCACCCCGAACGCGCCGCCGGAGCAACCGGGACCTGTTCGGTCTCAATCAGGTCCTCCGAACTCCAGTTCGCCTCCACTCTCCGGTTCTCCCGCCAGCAACTCGCTCTCTCCAGTCATGATCCCGCCTCCGCGTCACCTCTCCGACAACCTTGGAGCGCGCACCGGCGCGGTGCCGGTTCCCGGGCGAGCTAACGCTGGAGACCATGCGACTGTCGGAAGCTACAACCCGGCGGATTCGGTGCTGGGTTTGGAGTCGCCGCCGCCGACTCGGATTGGCGACGGAGAGTTCTCGGAGGAAACGGAATCGTCGTTGGGATGGTACCGGAGGAACAATCCCGCGAAATTTGCGTCGAGTTTTCCAGGAGGAGGCTTCGATTTGTCTCCGGTGAAGCAACCAGAAATTGTCTCCGGAGTAGAAGCTAAAAATCAACCGCCTGGTAATAATGTTTTTTTTTAATTTTTTTAAAAATATCTGAAATAAATGAGGTTTCTTAAAAGAAAATTGCCTCGCAGAAAAAAATGAAGTGCAAAAGGGACAAGCATCAAGTTCAAAGCCTTCAAAAGCGAAAACAACAAAAGCTGAGAGACGTGCCTTGCAGCAGTCTCAACGGGCTGCGAAAGCTGCTTCTAAAGGTTCAAAACGGTCTTTTTCTTTATTTTCAGTGACTATCTGAAACTGTTAAGTATTGCTATTTGAATTGAATTGATTATGGAGAATGTGTGCAAATGTGTCCAAACATGCATTATTGCTTGTGTCTAAAGTGGAAGATATGATTTGAAGTGCTTAACTGGTTTTGTTCTCATCTCCTCCCAAAAGAGGTTAGTTTAACATAGTAGGAATTATTTGCAAAAGTAATGGATGGAATTCAGTTACACTAGAGAGGAGATTGGGAAATTGAAAAGAGGCTAAAGGACTGTAGTTGGAATATATGGAAAGAAGCATGTGGCTCAATGACAATATGTGAGGTGTCGTGACTAGCATACACTTATGAAATAATATAAATTATTAATCTATCGATCGTTATGTTTTAAATTAAAAATTCCATATCATTATTATAGAAAACAAATATAGATAATTTTCGTAAGTACACGTTGCAATCAGTTTCAAGTTTTCTGCTTTCCGTAAATTAATCAGTTCTGAATCTGATTGAAAGAGAAATACCTAATATGGAGTGAGTTCTTTATCAAACCCATGCTTGACTTGTTTTCCAATCTACTGAGCGGAGCTTGAATAGTTTGCAAGCAGCTCAGCTAGTTTCTAGTTTCCATCTCTGTAATATTGAAATCATTGAATAGCTTATTGAAGTCTGTTAGCATTTCCTTAGTATTTGTTCAGATTTGTTCTTTTACCCCCTCTAAAAACATAGGCAATGGTGTTTTAGATTTTGATGAAACATTATTTCTGTTAGACATTTATTATTTGTAGTTGTTCTGACCAATTTAAATTGGTTTTTTAGCACTTAATTCTTTAGCTTTTTCCTTAGTATTAAGCAGCTTTTAATTTTATTTTTATAGCTGAAGCAAATAAATCTGGTGGAGGAGCAGCTTCTTCTAAAACTGTGAAGCAGCCATCACAGAAGAAAGATGCTCCTCCAGTTGCATCTTCGGTTGCAACTTCTGAAAGAATAGGAGTTGATCGTCCAGCAGAGAAAGAGAGGAAGAAAGATGTTCCTCCTCCGCGCATGCAATTTGATGATGAGAGTCGTGTGGGGAAAGCTAAAAGACGATCTGTGTTGAATCAACCTGAAGCTAGAAATAGCGTCGAACTATTTCGCCATCTGCCTCCACACAAAAATGGAACTCAGCTTCCTTATTTGGAGTCTAAATTTTTTGAACTTCATGATAAGCATCCTGCTGTTTACAAGGTATTCTATTTGGTAGTTTGTTGTGGTTAGTTAATAGTGGAGCTTATTATTGCTATTTCAACTACTGAAATGAAACATAGGTATTCATCTTCTTCTTATCTGAGTGTTGTCATCTACACTGACACTGGAAAGTCAAGGAAATGAATGAGCCAGTCAGAGATTAGTTGTTTCTGCAATTTAACTTTAAATTTCTCTAATGCTGTATTTTAGCTTCTATGGCCACAAAATTCCCTTTCTCTGTTGGCTTGATACATGTTGGTGAATGGCATAATACTAGTTCATCACAAAGCAACTCCTTTCAAGTTTGTTGAGGAAAAAGGAAAAATTAAAGAGGGGGTAAATTGGCACAAAGCAAATATTCAGTAGAATGATAACCTCAAATATGTAAATCCATTGTTGAGAATGCTACATAAATTTCTTCTTTTTTTTTTTAATTTTTGCTCAGCTTTGTGACCTTATTCTTATCCTTCTTGCTATTTTTCTCAAACCTTTAAAGATTTTTATTAATACAAATTCTGTTAAATTTTGGCCCACTAGTTGGTGTGAGGATATACTGTAGGAAAAGGAATCAGAGTGTGGGCACATGGTAGTTTTTGCATATATTGACTGTGATGGTGGATGAGTTACTTTCGTGTCTACTTATTTTGAAAAGTAGATAAAACAAGTTCCTTACAATGATGTCTTATATGAAATTATCAGGTTGGATTGCAGTATTTGACTGGAGATTTATCTGGAGGTAATGCTCGTTGTATCGCAATGCTGCAGGCATTTCAGGAAGCCATTAGAGACTATTCCACACCACCAGAAAAAACCCTCATTAGAGATTTAACTTCCAAAATTGGTGGTTTTGTTTCTTTCTTGATTGAATGCCGCCCGCTTTCTATGAGCATGGGAAATGCAATCAGGTTTCTGAAGAGTCGCATAGCCAAGTTACCACCAATTCTCTCTGAATCAGAAGCAAAGGCATCCCTTTGTTCGGACATTGATCGTTTCATAAATGAGAAGATAGTGCTTGCTGATAAGGTGATAGTTAGACATGCTGCTACAAAGATCAGAGATGGCGATGTTCTTCTGACATATGGATCATCATGTGTTGTTGAAATGATTCTGCTTTATGCCCATGAGCTTGGGAAACAATTCCGTGTTGTTGTGGTAGACTCACGTCCCATGCTTGAAGGCCAAAAGCTACTTCGTAGACTGGTAGCAAAGGGCCTGAGCTGTACATATACTCATTTAAATGCTATTTCTTATATTATGCATGAAGTAACACGAGTTCTTCTTGGGGCTTCCTCAATATTATCTAATGGGACTGTATATTCGAGGGTTGGGACTGCATCCGTTGCTATGGTTGCTTATGCATGTCGTGTTCCAGTTTTGATCTGTTGTGAAGCATATAAATTTCATGAAAGGGTGCAGCTTGATTCAATCTGCTTTAATGAGCTAGGTATGTTGGTGTTATACGGGTCAATCTGCTCCCCCCTTTCTTTTTATCTCCCAGAAGAATCTCTATTTATATATATATAAAAAGTTTGGACACTGGAATTGCAATCTCCTTCTGAGAGGAGAGTTGTCATTTCATATCTTTTTCTCTAGTTATTTCACCTTCTCTTCTGAAGTAGACAACTTGAGCCTTCTGGAATATCTTGCAGGTGACCCGGATGCCATAGCGAAGGTCCCAGGAAGAGTTGATGTGAATTATTTGGATAATTTGACTGATAAACAGAAGGAAAACCTCAAACTTCTTAATTTAAAGTAAGCTTTTAGATGTCTCATGTCTAAAGAAAGAAAAGATTTGTTTTTAATGATCTCTGAATGATTCTGAACTCTCTTACCTTGGCGTGATTTCCCAACAGATATGATGCTACTCCTTCAGATTACATCTCTATGATTGTCACAGATTACGGCATGGTGAGTGATACTGATATATTTTTCCCCATCTTTACTCAGGATTTTGTGTTAAGGTGTATTCTAGCTGTGAATCCAAGGATACCAAAGTCCTATACATTTGGCGGGTGTTTATTTTTTCCACTTTGTTTATCATTCGCTCTTCTCTCTCTTGATAGGGTTAAATGCTTTAGTCGAGTGTAACTCATCTATTGTTTGTGCTGCAGATCCCTCCCACGAGTGTGCCTGTCATAGTGCGCGAATATCGGAAGGAGTACTTGTTGATATAGAGTTACAACAATTTGGATAAGAAGGAAAGCTCTCCTCATAGATTCATAAGAGAAATCCATTTTTGGGGGAAGATGGATCCATGTTTTAGGCATTTTGATCGCTTACTTCAGTACCCTTTCTGATTCATTCTTTACATCAAAATCATAATTTTATGCCACGGCAAATCAACTTGAATCCTGGAAAGACATTAGTTCTGGCAAATAGAAGAAGTTTTCTCGGTTTCTTGTATTGGATGATGATAACTTTCCCTGTACATGCATGTTTGATTGGCAAGTTACACCAATGATAGCCTAAGAGTTTGGAGTTTCTCTTTGCCTCGGATTCGATACCAGGAGCTGAGAACTCACCTTTTGGTTTCCGTTCAGCTAATGTTGTGGAAAACCTCAGGCTCTTTTTAAAGTTATCCAGGCCCTGAAATGTTGTCTCAGACCAGATGAGTAATAGGGCTTAGGTGCATGCTTATGTCTTACGATTATTACTTTACTTTCTCCTCGACAGGTTGACTGTCTGATCGTGCAGTGTTTACATTAATAAATTAAAATTTATTAAATAGTAAAATAAATCTTTCGACTGTGGTTGTAGAAATTCAGATTATGAACCGAATAAACTAAAATCTAATTGTAGAGCCCAACTGAAGGGAAAATCTCTATACTTAAAGCTGTAATGTGTCAATTTTGTATAGAATCTGAAAATGACAAAAGGGATTTCCAAATTTAGAGCTAAACGCAACAGTTTTCTGAACTAAAAGTAGCTAATGAAGTTAATCAAATAGCCATCAAAATCTACCCAAAAGACAGAAAAAGTCAGTGTCCTGGCACCCCCATACCTAGGACAGCAAGAACTCCATGCCTTCTCCACGTGTGCTCCTTGCATGTTTCCAGAACCTGAACCTCCGCACAGCTGTCATCAAAGCCTAACCTTTCTCTTCTCCTTTCTACACTTTTAACCCATTCCACTCTGTCTTTCTCAACCTTCCTCTTCCCCCCCTAATTCACCCTCTGAGCTCTCAACCATGGCTGAGCGCAATCCTAGCCAGCAGAGAGCTGCACCAAGACCCAACCCCACCGCCAGTGCTGCGTCCACTTTTTTACAAAAATTCCAAGCTCATGCACCCAACTCCGCTCAACTCCTCGGTTTCTTGACCCTCTTTGTCTCTGCTTCAATTCTGATAACTCTCACTGGCCTCACCGTCACTGCTGCCATCCTTGGCCTGGTCATTTTTATGCCGTTGATCGTCATTTCTAGCCCTATATGGATCCCGGTAGGCACCGTGCTGTTTGTGACGGTAGCGGGGTTCTTGTCAGCATGCGGGTTCGGATTGGTGGTGATGGCGGCGTTGTCTTGGATGTACCGTTACTTCAGAGGCATGCACCCACCGGGGTCGGACAGGGTCGACTATGCACGGAGCCGGATTTATGACACGGCCAGCCATGTGAAGGACTATGCCATGGAATATGGTGGTTACTTGCAAAGCAAGGTAAAGGATGCTGCTCCTGGTGCATGAGCAAATGGGTCCAACCGGTTCGGATTTTGGGTTGATCCGGTCTCAGCTACCTGCTTTTCCTTTTTTTTTTTTCTTTATCCAATTTGTGATGATGGTAATTTTGTGTGTTTAAACCAAAAAAAGAGTTTTTTTTCTTTTTTTGTTTTAAATCGAAATTTTAATTATCGATTATATGCTTTTCATTTGCATGAAATCATATCGAGATTTAAATGAGAAGTTTTTTGTTTGTTCGAGAAATTAATTTAGATCATCTAAATAAATTACAAAACGTTGGTTAATTAAAGTTTTGATTAAAGGTACTTAACAATGTAATTATTTGTAAATTAATTCATAACCAATCACCATTTCAACAAATTAATGTTATTATACCTTACCTATGTCTTAAATTTAGTTGAAACTGAATAATTAAATCTTTTTGTTTAGTGTAAAAAGAAAGAATTTGCCCTTTTTTCTAAAAAAAAATGATTTTTTTAACAATAAAAGTATTTTGTTTATTGATTGATGTTGATCATTGATTGATGTACTATCTCTACTTAAAAAGTAAGATTTAAATTTTTTTTTAATTAAAAAAAATCAAAATTAATCTTTTATTTTTAATTAAATAAAGTATTCATTTAATAAAGTAAATTCAGTATAGCACACCAATTAGTCAATTGCTTATTTGTGATTACCCATGCAATATCTTTATGTGTAGATTTGCAAGTATTGGTGACCTTGTTTCAATTTTATCTTTGGATTGTAAAGACAATTTTTATTCCTTATAATTTGGTTTATTTATTGATTTTATATTTTATTTTATTAGATATAGTAATAATTATTTCATTTTTACCTATTATTACTATTTTAATTTAATATTAATCAAAATAATAAGATATAATTATATTTAAATAAATTTTTAAATTATTTTAAAAAGTTAGTTTTTATTATATTTAATTAATTAAATAAATTTTTATAATTAATAATTAATTAATTATTATTAATTAAAATATTATTTATTATTTATTATTTATATAATTTTATTGTGATATGTTAACGTATTACGTCAAATATAAAATAATAAATAATATTTTTATTAAATTATTTATTAATTATAAAATTTTATTTTAATTACAATAAAAATATTAATATTATATTAAATATTATAAAAATATAAAAAATTATTTAAATTTTTATAAATAATTTATAAATTTTTAAATATTACGTCTAAACAATAATTAAAAAATAACCAGCGCTCGTACTGATATCTATAGAGCTGTGTAGAGGTCTGGCTGGGGTGGTGTCTAGTTGGGTCAGATTAGGCCCACCGTTTTATCTGGTTGGGTTGGATTAGGTCAGTTGATTCCGCTTCATCTGACTGGTCTAATTATATAAAAGTGTTTATAGGTCTGGTTGCGGTTTGGTCTGGTTCTAGGCTTGGTTGATACCGTCTGATCTGGGTGGTCTCGTCAAATCGAGGAAGCAAAGTCAACTCTTAAGAGAAGAGAACAAAATGCCCAAGTCAATAAAAATGGCATTTTTTTTATCATGTTCACGTGTTTTGTGAATAAGTAAAAGATCGTATATTAATTAATAAATAAAATATTTAAATATTAATATTTTTATAATAATAAAAATTTATTAATATTAAATTTTTATTATATTAATAAATATTATTATATTTATAATTTGTTGTTCTAAATTTGAATAATTAAATCTTATTTTACTTATATATATTTTAATGTAATCATATCAATCATATTAATTATGTAAATGTATCATAATTCGTATAAATTTGAATAGTGTGATGTAATATAAATTTTAACTTTATAAATTTAATAAACGTGTTAATCATGTCGTATCGTGCGGTACATTTATTAAATATATTTGTATATGTATTTAAATTTTTGATATCATTAATTAATCGTATCATATTTATATTTATTTATATAATTATTAATATTTTATATTTATATGACCTGATAAAAATATAAATACAAAAATTGTCAAGTTTATTGATAACTAACCTTGCCCGAAGCCGTAGTTGGTATACCCATGTCATTGGGATTCTTCAATGTACAACTCATGATTTATGAGTTAATGTTAGAGAATGGAAACAATTACCAAAATATATGAAAGTGATAGGGCTGTTATTGCTTAGGGTCTAGTCAAATCGAAAAGGCAACGTCAATTCTTCAGAGAAGAGAACAATGGTCCGCAAGACATAAGGAAGTCAAAGGATGCAGCTTCCTCTCCACATAGTTCATGAATGGACAATAAATATATGAATTCATCAATATTAATCCAAACAATGCCTCTCTTCTTAAACAATAAATTTAATCTAAATTTGGTCCAAATTGATGAAAAATGGAACCCCTAAGCTTGATATTGCGTGTGTGTGTGTGTTTTTTTTTTTAAATTGGGAGATAAAATTTCAATTTCAAAATTTTATCGGAAGTACAAAATTATGGGATTATACTCGCACAAATTATCAATTAGTAAGGTCAAGAGTCTATTTCGTTGTCGAATAAGATTCAGTGTTCGTAGGAAATATTTTGAAAATAAAATTTTAAATACAAAATTTTGAAGATATTAACAAAAAAAAATGAATAAACATATGTGGCTATACTATCCAATAACAAGATAACCACAATCTTGACATAATGGAAAAAAAATAATTTCAAGATTCTTATTTCAATTATATTTTTGTAAAGATAAGCGTTGACATCTTTTGCAATACATATATATATATATATATATATTATTTAAAAATATTCAAATAAGTTTTTTTTTTTACTTTCAATCAAATTATTATATTTTTTATTTTGAATCAAATAAGCATTTATAACTAATGATTGAGTAATTGCAATTAATCAAAATTTCATTTGTAATTTAATATCTACATGGTTCAAACATAATATTGATATAGAGAGTGAAATTTGTCGTATGATTTGCTATTATGTTTAATTAACATGTCACATCATCAACAATTATAATATGTTAACATGTCGTATCAGTATTAAATATAATATGTTAGCATGTCAAATCAACACCATACAGTAAAAAATGACAAAAGACATTTTAACTAAATCAATTATCAGTTAGAAGAGTTTATTTGATTTAAAATAAATATATAAAAGCTTATTTAGCTCAAAATAAAAATATAAGTGTTTGATTAAATATAATAAAAGTATAAAGATTTATTTGAATTTTCTTGAATAATTAGAGATCTTTTTAGATATTATGTCAAAAAAAATTGATTGAACTTGGACCTTAATTATTTCATGACAATGATCAACAACATGAAAAGTCATGCCATAATTTAATTATTTTGTTACAACATCAAAAACATTTTTCATGGAAAATGGTCTTGTCATGTTTTAATTATTTATTATTTATTTGTTCTAATTGGTATAATAAACAAGTAAAGAGCCATGACTATTTCTCATCCCTGACATTACTAGAAATTTATTCTAAGAATTTGTTCAAAATGTACAAAAAAAAAATCAAATATACTCATGTTATAGACCTTTTCAAATTTCAACTATATGATATATTTACATAGTAAGGCATGATGCTATAAACCTTAAGTCTCAAGTAAAACACATTTTCTCAGTGCTGATGTGCTAAAGAGTCATAGTTGAGAAACTTCAATTACTTTGATCAATTTTGGAAGTTTGAAGATTTTCTCTATGTTGAATTGTTCAACTATTAAGTAGTTTGAAAAGCTTACAACTATACTAATTGGTACCAATTATTCATTCATACTTAAATTATATCCAATTCCCACCTAAGTTAAAAAACCAAACTATATCAAATCTAACCTAGCTGTAATGCATAATGTTATTAGTTCACATGTAGGTTTTAAAATTGAACCCAATCGATGGTTAAAACAGTGTTCTACCCATTCGGATTGGTTTAATTTTTTTGTTAGTTCAAGTAAGCAAATGATTCAATTAGAAGTCATGAGTTTTTTTTTTTATTGTTTTTACATTAACTCGATATTGACTTAGACGATTTGATCATATTTGACTCATTTTCAAAAAAAAAAAAATCAATTACAGCCACTTAAATGTCATTTATAAGATTTAAACCTTGATCTCAATTATAATCATCAAATGATCAAGCATTATGTTTGTGTATATTTTCAAAAAAATAGTCAATTTAATTTATATAAATATATATGAAAATAAAAAATTAAATATATAAACCAATCATCGATCCAACAGTCGAACCGTTAACCCAATGACCCAATACATTCATTTAAGAGACGATTTTATCATAAGAGTCGAAATTCGAACTTTACACCCCAACTCTAGAAAAAAACTAAAAGATTTTAATAAAAAATTTATTTAATGTATCTAAACATTTAACTTAATAATAAATATATCTCTCGTTAAATATATTGAGTTCGATTTTTTTTTTCATGATAAATTGATCAAGAACAAATATTCACTTTAGGTAATTAATTTTTAATTTGTACAATCCAATTTTTTCTAAAACTTTGTACATATACTTGCAAAGAGGAAAAAAAAGTTTTAACTCGCTAATTTAAAGAGTAAAAGCTTTTCTCTTTTATGGGGGGCGCCGGGACGGAGGCTATTTTCTTAGGAAAATGATTTCATCACCCAGACGCCTCAACCTGACTACAAAAACACACCAATAGAAACGGCACACGTAGCAACTTACAGTAAGAAAAGAGTTTGTCAAAACAAAACATTTCTGGTTTTGAACAACCTTCGCCGGTGACCGAATCAGAGCCCTCTTTGAGCGAGGTAGCCAGGCAAGGGACTGGCACGCGGCGAGCGAATAGGCAACTCGTCCAGCTGATTCCCCTTACTGTCGTAATAAATCACACCGGAGAAATCCAACGGCTGACATTTATCCCCCATCAAAATCGCCTTTTGCCACACCCCGCCATCCCCGAACTCCTCCTCCTCCTCCTTCGGTGCATGCCGGGTGCCTTTCCCGTTTTCCTCCCCTAGCTTTTTCCGGTGTACCAGCGTGATCGCTTTGTTGCTAATCGTTGTCAGAAGCTGCTTCGGCCTCGGCGATCTTAGAGGTGTTTTCGGCATGGAGAATCTCGGAGAGTCGGAAGCTAAGCCGTTTTCTTTAGGCTTGGGCTTGAGCTTTTTAGAAACTCGGCCGGCGTGCTTGGCGCATAGAGCCATGAAGGAAACAAGGACGCTAAGAGTTAGCCTCTGCTTTGGTGAGGTAGAGCCATGTTCCGATGAATCCATGCTCACTCAGTTTTTTTATTTTCCTTCCTCTTATTCAATTTATTTTTTTCAAAGAGTGAAAAATTTGGCGGGGTTGAAGGGGGCTTGGGAATATATAGATGTGAGGGCCGAGGGTTGGGTGACCGGTTATAGCCGGTGGAAATTTCGTTGACCTAAATCTAGATTTTTTTTTAGGGGATATTGGGAAATGATTTGGTGCTTCATTTCTACTTTTGGATTTTCAACAATGAACGAGCCCTTTTTAATTAAGTACCTTTTATTTTCCAACTCGATTAAATAAAATACTATTAACTGTTACGAGTTTAATTAACAGTCTTAAATCATCACTATTATTATAAATAATTAATTTTAATATTAATTTTTAATTATATATTATTTTTTATTTATAAAAATTTTATAATTAATGTAATATTTATTAAAATTTATTAACTTTTCTAAATATGATTTTAAATTTTAATTCATTTTTTCTAAATTTACATAAAAATTGATTTGAAATTTATTTTAATTGAGTACAAGTAGGGTATTTAACGGATAGTACTTAATATACAAGTTCGAGTTCGAATAATAATTCAAAATTTTAATTAAATATTTATAAACTCCGAATTAAGGTATCTCAAAAATAACAGATACCTTACACGCTAAATTTATTGAGATTCATTTTCATGAAAGTCATTAGATTTTTCTTTTTATTTGCCTTAGCTTACTCTAAAAAAAAGTTGTTAAAAAGTAAAAATAAATAAATGACTGAAAAAAAATTGTTAAAATGTTTTACAAAGAAATTAAAAAATAAAAAATAATATAACACCCTTTAAAATCTTGAGAACAAAATACAAAAATAACCACAAAAAATTACCAAAACGAATGCCAATGTTTCCTCTTCTCATTGGCCCAAAAACAAAAATCTCTCATCCGAACCCTCTCCCACTAAAATATTAGAAGTGGCAAGAAGATCAACTTCCAGCAAAAACAGCACTAAAAATCCACATGTAATGACGTGATTGGTTAGTGCAGTTTGAGGAAGCTACGAAATGCGAAGCTCCAGATCATGAGATATCCACGTGTCCTGCACTCAGGCTGAGGTAGCAAAAAGGCCAGTGGTTGGGGTCAACTTGCTCTGGCATGAAAGTAGCAACGCCAAGTATTCCATTCTTGTGTTATTAATTTAAAGTGGGGATGGTGGGGAGTCGGTCCCACTTGGACTCAGCCTTCCAACTTGACAAAACTTGTGTGTTTCTCACTTCCTCTGAGCCCACCATGAAATTTTGTTCTTCTGACTTGGTCTCATCTTTTTATTTTATTTTTTTTATTTTGTATTTATAATGGGATAATGTTGTTTAGCATTTGCTTATAAGTATCAAGTTTTGTGGTTAATGATCAAAAATTTGAAACAAAGAGATAAAAATAATAATATCGTGTGTAAAATCATGAATAACGTAAATTTTATAGATGAAAATTTTACGGGTTTTATTCATATTATTGAAAAATAACAAAAATTCAAAAAAAAAAAGACAAAAGCAACGACAATAAGTGTAGAGATAAAGATTTTATGAACCTTATTCAAGCTATTTAAAATTATATATCAGTTTTCTTAATTAATACTAATATACTCTGATTATTTAAAGATTTTGTGTAAAACTATGAATAATTTGCATAAATTTTATAGGTATATTTTTAGAGTTTTTTTTTTAAATTATTGAAAATAATGAACATTCAAAGAGGACAGATAAAAGCAATGGTAACGAGTGTAAATAACATAAATTTTAAAAATAAAGATTTTATGTACTTTACTCAAGGTATCGGTCAGTATATTTGTAGATTATTTTATCGATTTTCTTAATTTGTAGTAATATATTTTGATTATTGAACTTGTGTAAAATTATAAATAATGTATATTTTAAAAATAAAAAATTCAAAAATAAAGGTTAGAAACAATGATAACAAGTTTAAATGTTAACTTAAAATTTAAAGATAAAGATCTTACGTGCTTTATTCAAATTACCGAAATCGTTCTGTTTTTTATTATTTATCGATTTCTTTAATTAGTATTGATATATTTTGATTATTTAATTAATTTGATTATGTAATGGAAGGTGGTGAACTTGGTTTTGACAAAAGGAGTTTGGTGGATAAACAATGGATTCCTCTTCTCACGTTTGTGGATTTTTTTTTTTTTTTTTGTGGATTTAGGAAGTACGATTCTATACACAAATATTTCATTAATTATTCATTAATTTAATCGTGTTTATTTTCAAACTTTTTATTGCATATATTCATGTTTATCGAACTTTGTCTTTAAAACAATATTTCAAAGTGAGAACGTAAGTTTTCAAATTTTAAATTTGAATTATTAAATATGTGGAATAATTAAAGTATAAAAAATAAAAATGGGGTTTCTTCTCATTAATTAATTTAAAAATATTGATGTATTTAAAAAATATATACTATTATTTATTTACTTTAATATGTTTTGTTAAATGGGATTCTCTTTTCATTTTGAAATGCTTCATAATATTAGTTAAAACGGAACAAAGAGAATAAATTAATCAAAACAGACTAGTTCAAAAGATTAACAACTACACAATTGGAATTTTCTATATTATAAACATTCAATTTTTTTTCTATAGAATTTTAGAATCCAAATCATTATTATTTGAAAAATGTAATTCAACTCCTAACCCCCCCCCCCCCCCCCCCTAAATAAATAAATAAAAATATTGCTTGTGCATTTTATAACAAAATAACAAATAATTCATGATTAAGCATTGTTTGGCTAATAGAAAGTTTTGTATTTTAATCACATAATTTCTAATGTAACTACAATTCTTTTTAGCATAATGTTCTAAAAAATTTCTAAATTATTCAAAAAGATTTAAATAAGTTTTTATTTTTTATTAATAAAATAAAAAACGTCATTTATCATTTTTTATTGTTAATATTGTTTTGATTTGAAAGGTAAAAAATTTCATGTAATCATGTCAATATGCTATATCAACGTTCATTTGACATATCAACATGTCATGTCAAAATCGCATGAAACAAAATGGTAAGTCGTATTTTGATTAATTATAATTAATTAGCTTTTAATTAATTTATTTTAATTTAAAACAAAAATATAAGAATTTGGTTAAAATTTTAACATAAAAAAAAAACTATAGTCTTTGTCATGGGATTGGGGAAAAGGGTAAAAGTTTTTCTTTTTTCCTCAGTAAAATATTCTTTCTTTTGGCCAAAGAAGACGAAACTTCCATGAACTGTTCACCTAGAAATACAATGAAACACCGGTCATCTGTATAATTCAAAGGAAAGAATAGACCCTTTAAATTAAGACCAAATGAAGAATTAATGATCATAAGTAAACGTGAATACCCTTTTTTTGAGGTAAATGATAAGTCAACTCTCTCAAAAAAAATATATAAAAGAAAGCCATAATTGCTACTGGAAATCTGGTGGCTGGTGACCTAAAAAATTAAGGTGAATTACAGTTCAAATAGCAATAATAATTACAGTGGTAGGTTGCCTTCCATTTAATTTAGCTTTGTACAATGTATTAACAAAAGTTGAGGATTAAGTCAAATTTGATTTTAATTCCTTTTTTTTAAAATTATTTTGTCTTCATCCTCTCTTTGGAATTAAACCATCAACATCGATACAGTCCTTATCACTAGATTAGCGACTCATTGTTCATACCAAAAGATAGATAAACTTAGGATTTATTTTTGTGACTTGAAGGTATGACAATTATGTATCTTTATTTTAAATAATATTTATTTATTTATTTAATAAAGAAAGAACCCTTGGGTTTATGGCTTGGCTATTTTTCTATGAAGGGTTTAGCTCTTTCAACGCTGTGAAGGTCTTGGAAACCACTGCTTTTCTTGATATGGAAGGTTAAGAAAAGTGTACAGTTGGATTTTAGCTTGATGGCTCCTGTCCCTACTAAAAGGTTGGAGTACTATGTATGGAGTATTGAAGTTGAGGCCTATAATTGGTTAATTACCTCAAGATTTTCAAGGGAAAAAGTGGAAAATTATTACCACTTTTCTAGATTTTTGAACATAGATGGTTTTGGTCTAGCCAACAAGCTAGACCATGAGAATATTCAAAGGTAAAAATCTATACACGGTACACAAATTACAATGACCATAGTTCCTGAAAGATATCTCGATAATTAGAATTTTGAATAAATTTTATTTTCGTGATTTTAGATAAGAGATTAGGTGGTTGATTTTACCTAATAAAATTATAAAAATATTCTTAATTATGAATTAATAAGTTGATATCAAATTGAAAATATTTTGATAATTTTACTAAATAAAATTAACAGCTTAACCTTTTTGGCAGGAATAGAAATTATTCACAAGTGCTAATTAGTAAATAAAGATGTATCCAGGATGGTAATTGGAGAAAAAAATTTCATAAAATATCGTGAAAAGAGTTGAAACTATAAAGAGAATAGGTGAAATTTGTCTTTAAATTTATATATTAAAATTTTTTTAATTTGAATCTTGAATCATATTTATAAGATACTGAAAAAATTGAGTCTCATTATGTAACTTAAGACCTAATAAATTTATTTAGTTAATTTTTGAAATTTAACAATTTTGTGACAAACATCAAGAAAAAAGGGCAGACCCACAATCAGTGGCATTCCTAAGGGGGCAGTGACCAGGGCCTTTCGAGGGAGGAATCCTTTTTCATTTCGCCGTGGAAAGAATGCAGAAGAGGAAAACCACATATATTCATGATGACATTTTCTAGGAATGTGGTAGGATAGAGAAATTTGGATAAGACCATTGTAATTAAGCATTCAATTTGTTTTTTACTCAGCAACTTCTTGTTTTCTTGACGCGATTCGTGCTGGGGTTCGTTATTCGACCACACCACGGTTGGGGAGTCGCAAGGCGGTCCAACCCGCCGGGCCGGAGGGGGCCAAGTAAAATCACTGAGTAATTAAACATTCATTTAGGAAGAGAGTGTGTCATCAATAGTTACCAAAAAGGTCAAAGTAAAATCTCTTTTATCGTGTGATTAGTTGAATGGAAATTCAGGCTAAACATCATTAAGGTGGGGTTATGTTAGAGTAAAAAATTTTAATCAAAATCATATTAATTTGTCGTAATCGTTATTGGATTAGAAGTTTTTTATTAGACGTGTTTATGAATCGAGTCGAGTCGAGTCAAGTCAAGTCAAATCTCTATTTTATAAAATCAAGTATAAGTTTAATTCAGTATGTCATTTAATTATTTTTTATTATTAAAATAAAAAATTTAATATTATATTAATTTTAAATATTTTGTAAATTTTAAATTAATAAAAATATAATATTTATTAATAAGAAAAAGTTAATCGACTTAAATTGGGCCAAAACACTACACCCAAACTTGGCCCATTATAGCCCTACCAGCGGATACTTCTACTTCCACCTGCCTAAGCCCATGGATGTACTTCTTATTCAGTGAAATAAAAAAGTTAGAAAAATAGAAAAATAAAAGCATTTGAAGTTCCAAGAGCAATATTTCTTTTGCTACAACAATTAAGGCTTGCCGAAATTTGCTACAACAATTAAATCCATAATGAAGTCCATCTATTCATCGAGTATATGCATAATTATTAAAATTGACTCGAATCAATGATCAGATTAATTGAATTGACGATCAATAATTTAATTAATCTAATTTTTATATTGAATCAAATAAATAAATAATTTGATCAATTTTGATCAAACTTGTGATTTTTTTTAAATTTTTGTATTAATTTTGTCTTGATCTAAATGATTTAATTTGGTTTTAATCTAATTTGGCTCATATTCAAAATATTATAGTAAATTGAGCAATTGGCTCGATATCTTCTCTGAGCCGCTTTTCAAACTAATTGTGATAATTATGAATAAATAATATTTGGATTAACTTTCAAAGAACAATATTACGCATCTATTTTGGTTTATCGAACTTATTTCAACTCAAACGCGCGTACCTAACCAACGTTAACATAAATAAGACAAATGTGAACAAAAATTAAATTAAAATTGTATACGATAAAACAAGTATTCTCTTTTTGGGTCTCTCTCAAACTAATATTGTTATATAATTAAAATACGTAAGAAAAGATAAATTTAAATATTTTATTCAATGATAAGTGTACATATTTTTTATTAAAAAATTTGCAAATAATAATAATAATAATAAACATGTAAGGAGAAGACCCTACACAAAACCACAAAGCTAAATTAGAATGATTTAAGTCCTTAGTAATTAGAATTGATTGAAATCGCAAAGAACAGTCCATTTCTTTTCTCCTATCGTTTCCTTGAAATAATGTTTGGGTTGGGCTAGAAAAGGGATGATTAAACCTCTTCTCCGATCAAGCATTAACAGTCAGTCCAGTCTCTCCCCAGCAAAAGCCCAAACCTGAACTTTATTGTGCCATTCACATTTTTCGAATTTTTATTAATATCACCAAAATTTCATACCAAAAATACAAACTATCATACGATGATAATATTTTAATAAATAATATATTGTAAATTTTTTATATATTATTGCATAATCAAAAGTTTAAGAGTGAAAAAAAAAATCATGATTAAAGAAGAGCGATATTCAAATTTTAAAAATATTACCTTTTTTTATACACGAAATTTGATCGTTACTTATTTAAATTATAAGACATATTTGTGTTGGATTTTTTTTTCTCAAATTCAATTTTCTGTAAAATAAAATGTCTAATAATCCTAAATGCAAAAAAAAAAAAAGTTTTAGCTTGTCCTTTATTTTCTTTTAGGGTGAACAATTTTATGTGAAATAAGGTGAGTTTAGTGATGAAAGAGATATGCCCTCTCTCGTACAACTTAGGACCCAATAAATTCAAATAATATTATTGTTAAAATATTGATAAAAAATTTTTTATATCAATTAAATTAAAGGTATATTGGATATGTAAATACAACAAAGACTTCTCCATCTATTATCAATTAATTGTAAATTAGATATCCATCTTAAAAATTCAACAATTACAACAATTATAACACTAATATTTCACATTTTACAAAAAATATAATTATTATCTCTCACGTGCTCTATCTTCCCCTCCCCCTAAGAAATGGATTTCCACCAAAGAAATTCGTCATGCTGACTTGCTAAGGAATAGAAGCCTCCACAGCCAAATGGCGCTGGTGTCATCACTAAATACATATAACCTAGCTAAAAGTCAATTTATAAGCTCAAGCAACAGTTCATTACAATTCAATTTTCTAAAGAGAGAGAGAGAGCTTGGGGATTGAAATATATAATGAGAGGTTCTTTTTCCTTTTTTATAAAATTTTCATCTTGTACTGAAATAAGATATAAAACTCTATCATAAATTGGAAAAGTAAAAAATAAACTTGATTTCTTGCTTCAAATTTGTCCTTTTTAGAAGTGGGAATTAGTTGGGTTTGAAGAAGGAGAGACTTAGTGCCACATATGTTTGAAAGGCTACAATTATTGAATGATCTCAACATCAAGACAAAAGAAAAAAAGTCTATAAAGGGAGGGAAGTAGTTTAACATTTTTAAACCCTTTCTTTCATCTAGTACCAACCTATATTGAAATTCAAAAGGTCTTGGAGCTCAAGAGCAAACCCACCTTTTAAGTACAACAAACGCACCTTTAAGAAAATTTTGACCTTTAAAAGGATCCAAAGTTGTCTAAGGTTTAAATTTGTATGATTTTACTTTGTAGATGCCGGATAAGATTTAATGTACGATTTTACTTTAAAAATCTTGAATTTGAAGATAAATGAAGCAAAATTTACAAAACAGACAAATCAATCTATTAAGATGAGAGGTATATATACGATTTTATTTGAAAATTTTCGATTTGAATTTTAAGATCAACGAGGTAGGAATTCTGGTTTTTTAAATAATTTAATGGTCACTATCTCACTAAACCCCATCATAAGGATAATTAACTATATGTACTATATTTATTGATCTCCTTCCATAGTCAACCCTTTATAGTAAGGCATAGGCAAATTAATTATAACCCTAGATTTTTTCAAAGTTCCTAACATATAACTAATCTCAATTAAATTAATTATGTAGCATTTCTTATAGGCAGAGTTGCTCAAATTTCGCTTCCCGTGACATGCATGCCGTGCCGTCACAGCTACTCTTTCTCCAGTTGTTTCATGACAGCACAGAATAATATGCAATAGATCAAGAAACCAATAATTTATTTGCATGTAAACCCATGAACTATATTTTAGCTTAATTAATTAATATACAGATAGAAATCCCACAATTATTATCAAAAAATTGATACAAAATGGGGTTTATGTCAAGACTAGACAGAAGAGAAATCCGAGTTTGATAATAGTATAGATGAATTATGATTTATGGACTTTGAACAAGTATGGAATTCATACAAATAATTTCATTACATATTGTTATTTATTCTTCTTTTTCTTTGTTCATGAGAAGAAAAATAAATAAGATGGCCACAAACAAAAGCAAAACTACATTAACATACAAGGGGAAAACCTCAATGGTGTAAGGGGTTTGGACCAGTAGGGACAAGCCGTTTCTCGGCGCCGTAACGTGGGTCGATCTCGTTGCCGCCGGCAGGTTCAGACTGGACGGGCGGAACGTGTCTCGGACGATGCCGTCGATGGTGAAGAAATGGGGTGAAGTCGAATTTGCTAGCCAACACTTTGCGGTTGCTCAAAGTGTGATGGGAAACTGATATCATCCGGTGGTGGTGGCTATCATCAACCTCCTTGGAGAACAAATTGCACCACCCAAAGAATAAAAGCAAGAGAGAGAGCCAAAGAATGGTACTAAAAAGAAGTATACTGTTCTTCATCGCCTTGGCTGGGGGTAGAATTGTTGAACAGAAGATGGGTTCGCATGGATATAAAAAACAAGAGAGAATACTTGAGATATGCAGGAATATCGACAGCTTAAAGGCTATGGGTTTGCTTCCACGAGACTTATCATGAACTGGGTCAATCCTGTTTTATGAGAGAAAAGGAGAGAGAGAGAGGAGGGGAAAAGGGAAGAAGGTCCAGTAGATGCGGAGAGGAGGTGGGGAGGACTGTCGACCATTCTTCATTTTCTTCGACCAATGAAACTTCCTTTGCGTTCAAGGAACAGAAGGGCAGTAAAAGCACAGATTGTCAAACCTTGAATTATATATTTGGTGAAGCACTGATCAGGTGACAGCACTCTTCTACATTGTCTGTGCCCCATTAATTAATTCTTCAATATTTTATTTAATGAATTGCTAAACTATATGTTTAGCTAGCACTCTGAGCATTTGTTTTATTGATTGGTGCATAATTTTTTTATCTAAAGAGTAAGGTTCGAATCTTACTCTCTTAATTATAAAAAAAAAAACTATATATTTAGCTACTAATTAAAAGTCTTGTTAAGTACAAATAAAAATAATTGTTATGATGATTTCTTGAAACTCTTTTTTATCTATATTTTTTGTACATAAGAATTTATAAATCTCGCTTTATTCATCTCAAGATTTGATTTTATTCTTAAATGTATAATATTCCTTCAGTTGCTTTTTTCTGTTTTACCATCGCTTATAACATTTCTTATATATAAATATATATGTATTTTCAATTTTTTTCTGATCATTCTTTTCAATATTTGTTCATTTTGATTTTTTTATAATTGAAATAGAGGGATTCGAATTTTATTTTTTAGACAAAAGATCATGCACCAATCAATGAGTCAAATACTTAAATGCTTATTCATTTTGATTGAATCTCCGAAATAATTTAATTTAAATTTTGGATTTTTTCATCACTTAATTAAATCAAAACTCGAGTAAAGTTAACTTTTTTTTTTCTGATGTATCATTAACAGGTAAATTTAATAACTTGGAGCCTAATTAACATCTAAATACATATAAAATAGTTTTAAAATTAAATCCCTTTTGAGGTTGCCATGAACAGTCTGGATTAGCTTTGAAAACACATTCTTGGATTTTTGTTAGGGGGAAATTAACTTAGTCAATTGGACAACTCATTCACATAGAAATTAATTAAATCCTTGAATTTGGAAAAAAAAAATTATTTAAATGGAAATTTTAAGCAATTGAAATTTGTCTTTCCCATCACCCTAAGATAGCTAGTCCTTACCATATGTAGTAAGTTGACTATGATTTAATAATAATTTAAATGAATCAAACTCACACGCCTGGAAATATTTTCAACACGCCATGTTGCATGGGGAAAACGGTATAGTTCCTTCACTTAGACTCTATATGCCTTCATTTTTCCACTCTCTTCTATTATTAAAATAGCAAATTTGTATATATACAAGGTTAATCCTATTAATAATATAACTTTACCTAACTAATAATATCATAATCTAACTAGTTAATTAATTAACTGAAAATATTGTAGTCTCACTGTACCATTAAATTATGGAATTTATACGATTATTTTAATTTTTTTTAAGTCAATCTTAAAAATGGTTTGATGATTCACAGTGATAATTAGTCTAAATATATTAAACTTCAAAGACATTTAATCTTTGTTTTTGATATGTCTTTAATATTTATTTTTCAGAATGATACCTTTTAAACTATGATTATGTACAACGGTATTTATGGGTCAATCGGATCGAGTTCAATTGACATTTCTTAAATTTTAGATTTAGTTTGAAACCGACACTTTAACTATAAAATAATCTCACAAGTCGGTCAGGTTAGACTCAAACTTAAAAAACCCGGTCGAAAACCCCGAACATGTGACCAAGTCTAGTTGAATGTTTACTCTCTAAAGTTTTGTAAATGCCTTATAATTGTGTCAAGAAAAGTGGCTCAAGCCTTTGTTTAAAGTTCAATATATATAGACATTGAGGAGACAAAGATCCATCATGGTTGTTTTGTGTGCTCACTACTGCTCACACTAACTCCAATGGCAGGTTGAACTAACACCACCATTTCTTCTTCCCTCTCTTTCATATTAGACTTTCACCATATCCTCCCAAAGTGAGCAAAAGGACTATGAATTGCCATTGGTGCAAAATGAGAGGCTCTTGTCGGGACAACCCATGACCATGGATCAAGATGCATGGTTTTTGATCATCTGGTGAAAATTCTTCCACTTCTAGCCACGTGGCAGGATCTTATGGACTTACAAATCCTTAAAGGTTGACAATATTTTTTTTAATTAAAAAAAAGCCAACCCTTTTAATGCAAAAATGTCAAACTGAGTTGTTGGGCACCGCCTACTTCTTGTGATTCAAAAGTCAAACCCCCCACCCAAGACCCAAGTGGGATATGTGGAGACTTTTGTACCTGGGTTCTATTTGAGATTAAAAAGTTCTCTATCATATCTGGTAACTCTTCTCATAATCTTACATTTAGTGATGAATTTAAGATTTTATATAAAAGATAATTAAATGATAATTATACAAAGTCATGAATTAAATCATTGATTCAATTCAAAATAAAAATTAAATATTGAGAGGTGACAATTACCATCACTTTTGGTTTGTCTCAATTTACATCACATAACGAGCTTACTCTTGAATCTTCAATCTTGATTTTAAACCCTAATAGGAGGTCGAATTAATATTAATATAAAAATTTTATTAAACATGTGATATAAAATTATGAAAGAAACATCAAACAAGGACGAAACTTAAAAAAAGGACAAAAGATATTTACTCTAATTTAAAGGTGACGGTGAGGAGAGCTGGTTATGACATGGGCTTGGATTGGATGAGAAATTTTGTTGTAAATTTTGAGGAAAGGCAAATTTTATTAGGTAAGAGCATATTTTCGGGGAAAAATGCAAGTCTCGTGTTATTGATATACTTTTACGTGAAAGCTCATGATCTGCATTATAAATATAAAATACAATTATTATCAAATAATTTTAGCATAATGTTCAAATAAATCCTTAAATTATTCAAGATTATTTAAATAAATTTTGATTTTTTATTGTTTTCATTCAGACCCATATATTTTTATTTTGAGTCATAAAAACTTTTATAATTAATGATTGATTAATTATTATTAATTAAAATATCATTTATTATTTTATATTTACATTACAATGACATGACGTTGATGTAAATGTAGATGGTAAAAATATCAAATAATTATGTTATTTTGTTAAGTTACTGCATCATGTCATTATCAATTATGATATCTATCAATATATCATATCATCATCAATTATGATATATTAATATGTTACTTTAGCATTATACGACATAAACTAACAAATGAAATTTTGACTAAATTAATAACTAATTATAAAAATTTATTTAACTCAAAATAAAAATAAAATAACTTATTTGGTTCAAAATAAAACTATAAAAAAATTAATTGAAATATCAAAAGTTTAAATGTTTATTTTAATTTTTCTAAATAATTTAATTTTTTTTTAATATTATGTCAATAATTTTTAACATGCATTTTATGAAAAAAATAAATATAAATAAATCGAACGAACAAACTAATAATCCAAAGTTTTCATGGCTTCGAGCTGAAGCCCATCTGAGAAAGTCAAATTCTGGCCTTTAATACTTGTCCAAGCCTGCCTGTGCACGGGCCAATGCTGCAGCCTTGATGGCCAGCATGGCCCATAGTGATTTTCACCTCTACCACAGTTCGAACTTATCTGCATTATTCTAAATTTGTTTTGTATACAGTGACGAATTTATGATTTTATATTAATTATTTTTTAAATAAAATTAAATTGTAATATAAAAATAAAAAATTGAGGGATGGTGGTGGTCACCATCTTCCATTCACCTCTAATTATATATATATATATATATATATATATATTGATATATAGTCAATTAAATATTTAATTTAGGATTAAAATTTTTGAATTTTTGTCAATTTAAGATTAAACGTTTAAATTGACATAATACCAAATGTTTTCAGTTTTTTACAATTAAGTGCCAAAGTGAAAGGTGTCTAGTGCGTGTAAAACACGAACATGACGTGGATACTAACTTGTAAAGATAAGATAGGAAATAGTCATTTTTTTATAAAATTTTTTCTGTCAAGTCAAAACAGTTCAAATTATAACGTAATATATAACAATTTTTTCATCATGATGTGTAACAATTAAATTTTTTAACGTTACGTGTAACAACTAAAATTTCAATATAATATATAATAACTATATTTTTGAACATGACATATAACACTTACATTTTTCAACATAACACATAATAATAAAATTTTCAACATAACGTATAATAACTATATTTTCAACGTGAATTTTTTTGTTGTGTGTAATAAATATTCCATTCACCTATCATCTTAGTTCTTAATTATAAAGAATCAAAAATATTTGACTCTTAATTATTATAATTGAAATTCTTTATCTTTAGTTAAAAAAGTGTTCAAACATTTTAACTCCAATTTAACATTTAGCTTATATAGTCAAATGTTGATTAAATATTTAATAAATTTTTGTTTGTTTAGTATAACTGTAGCATTTCATATGAAAGCTATGGAAACCTTTTGTCTTTCTTTTCCTATTATTAAAAATTGTAATAAATATATATGTAAAGTAAGGTTTCTACGTCACAAATACAATATTAAATGCTATATCTATGTATATTTATGTGAAGTTAACTTATACACACAATTAAAATGAATATTAAATGTTGAGTACATAAAAGATAATTATTTAATATATTAGTGAAAAAGAATTTTAAAACAAATAAACGCTGAAAACTAATTATGAGCAAATAAACTAAAACTATATACAAACAATTAAATATTAAAATTCGACGTTGTTTTAGATTTTTTATGTTAATTTTGAAATGTGATTTAGAATAAAATTATTTTATAAATAACTTATTAAAGCTGTTTTTTACATACATAAATGGTATGAAGAGAAAAAGTTGTAAGAAGTGAACTATTTCATTATTGCCAAATCTATTTACCAGCATACCATAAGCATCATGATATTTAAAGAAAAAAGTTTCATTATTAATCTTTTTTAAAAAATATTTTATATATTACAAAAAGTTTCAAGATATTACATCAAACATTTAAAAAAAATAATAAAATATTTTAATTTTATAGCCAATAATTAGCTAAATTAATTTTTTGACAAAAAAATTGCCTATAATCACTCAACAAAAAGGAAAAAAATAATTATTACATCATCTTCCTGAAAGTTAAAAAATCCACGACAACAAGTTGCACTGCCAAGTCAAACCCAGACTCCCATCAACCCTCCGATTTCCATATTGCCACGTGTAAGGTGCTGATCGAACCCATACCAAAGCTAGGGCACATCATTGTCAGCTAGCCCACAAAAAAGCTCGTGAGCTTCTTTATAAATAAACCCTTCCCCCATTCACTCTCCAACAGAAAAACTGAGTGCAAAAAACGAACGGGGTGCCAGGAGCCATGGCCAAGCCTCGCAAGCCCAAGCCCGACGCGGAAGACTCCAAGCCAGCTAACTCCGGTGCCGTCGTCCGCCACCAGAAGCTCTGTCTCTCCATTGACACGAACCTCCGTCGCATCTACGGGTAATTCTAATTTCATTTCACTTTTGCCTCTCTCTACATTTCATTAAAGAAATGTGTAAATTGGTGTGTTGTGTTGAGACGGTGTCGTTTTGGTTTGTTTTCAGTTACACTGAACTGGAAATTGAGGTACCTGATATCGGAATCGTTGGATTACATGCGGAGAATTTAGGGATTGAGAGTGTGCTTGTAGAAGGTGAACCCACGGAGTTTGAGTATTACCCGCATAATCAGGCCGCTGATAGTGAAAAGCCGTGGGCCTCCGCCGCATCTTCTCTGAGTTCAGCTGCGGATGCTGCTGCCGCTGCTTACGTTACGGCACTGGAGATGGAACTGATGCCTAATTTTCTCATCAATTGTTGCAATAAGATGCACATTGAGCAAATCAATACGGAAAATAACGGAGTCCAATCTTCTGCTGAAGTCAAGCAGGTTATAGTGGCTGTTTTTTAGTGAATATATATTTTTAATTTACTTTGTTTTTATATTTTGAGTTGCATTATTGCGTGTAAATGGTAAGGGAATTTAACGTTTTAATCAATGTGCTAGGGTTTGCTTGGTTCAGTTTTTGGTTTCCATTTCTCAAAATATGTAAACAAGAACAACTAAAATGAGAAGAAAAACAAAATAAGGTTTCTTTTGGTAGTTGCTTTTACTACTTGCATTCTAAAAGTAGTTATAAAGCAAAAAAGAAAATGGTAAAAGTTGATAAATGACTAAATTTTAGCATCAATTTTAATATATTTGTTGTGTGTGAATATATATAAAATTTTTAGTTATTCAAATATATTTTTGGCCTTTTTTATTGTGATGCGTGTTGCATTTTGTGCAAGTAGCAAAAGTAACAATAAAATGATGTTTAAAAATACTGTTTTTCTGCAAAGCAAATAAATGAGGGGAGTTATTTGGGTGATTGTCTTTGTGTAATGAGTTTGATGTGATGAGGTTTACGGGTATTCCGGTTTCTCATGTAGGTTGGTATTGGGTGCAGAATGTGAAATCAGTTCGTGTTAACTATTGGGTAGAAAAAATGGAGACAGGGATTCATTTTGAGGATAATGTGATACATACTGATAATCAGATACGACGTGCTCGGTGCTGGTTTCCTTGTATTGATGATAATAATCAACGGTGCTGGTAGGAATTGTATTCTGCCCCTTCTTATAGTAATTTGGCTATTTTTGGCATTTTACAGTCTTTATGTATTATTTGTTCAGTTACGATCTGGAGTTCACAGTTGCCCACAATCTTGTGGCTGTCAGCAATGGGAGCTTATTATATCAGGTGAGATAAATGTGACGGAAAACTATCTAGTGACATTGCTAAAAATTGTAGGACATGCATAATGTTCTGTTTTGCAACTTCTCTGCCAAAGTTCCATGGAAGCATTAGAAAAAGCGCATTTTGAGTCAATAAGGGTGGAGGCCAAAACTTTTTGGATGAGTGGTCGTGAACAATTAACCTGACACTTGATGTAGGAGACCTCTTAAAGTAATAAAGATCAACATTTCCTAAGTATAATTCTGAAAAAGCATATAAAATTGAAAATTTTAGAGACACAAAGTATGAAAGAGAAGCAAGGTTAAATAAAAACTCTGTGTCAGTTCAAATTAGACCCAATATAATAGGAAACAACACACTTAGATTGCATCTGGCTCATAGGATTATGGGTAATATCAAATGAGATGAAATTGGTAAGCAAATATTCTTTATTTTATCTTATTTTAGTGCATGCATAATAAAAATTCTTTTGTCTTTCATTCTTTTGACATAATCTTAAATGTTTAGGATTATCTAATCCATTACTCTTCATAGGCTTATGTAATACTGTCCATGTAGGACAACGAATCCAACTAGCTTTCAAATTTTTCTAGTCAAGGACTAAAGATGACAACAAATGTAAAATGGAATAAGAGGTTAGTTTATCCAATCCTAACCTATGCACCAAATGAACATCCTAGTCATAAATGTTTTGGGGTAATCTAGATTTTCTTTAGTATAAATGATAAAACTTATATTCCTTGTGGTCTAATAATGATCAAACCAAACAAATTCTTTGAGTAGACCCAAGTCCAGTTCTAGGTTGGTGCATAATTTGCGGGGATAGCTCAGTTGGGAGAGCATCAGACTGAAGATCTGAAGGCCGCGTGTTCAATCCACGCTCACCGCACGCATCCTTGGGATTGAGGCTTGGAGTTGACTTATTACTTGGGAGGTTGGTCAAATTATACTTGGTGAAGGTGGAATATCCCATTTTTAGTGGAGGACATACGACTTTGATTTAATACTTTTGCTACAATTCAACACAATTTGCGGACCATATCACTAGTACTATCTAGGTTAGGCACTCTTTTCTCTTTGCAAATATGCCAAGGTTATTTTTGAGCCTTTAGAAAACTTCACAATCAGTACCAGCTAAACGAAGCTGGAGGGTCAAATTAATAGCTATAATTGAATTATCATAACTCTAAAAGATATAATTACTAAAATTAATTCCTGAACAGTTCAGTGTTGGTAAAATTTATTTAAAACTGGGTTGGTTCTATTCCGTGACTTCATATTGCCAGAATTGGGGAACTGTTTTATGTTGCCCCTTTTAGCTCAAAAAGAACGCCATTGTTGCTTGTTGATCAAAATGTAATGCGCTGAAATGCACCATTGTTAATCAATACAAGGAGAAAAGGCTAACTTTATTGTGGTGACTTTAGTTTACGCAACAAAAGCATGTTTTCTGTTGGGGGTATCAAGGGGGCTTAAGTATTTTGGCTTTTGTTATAATGTTTTTGGAGCATCAATTGCAGGTTAGATTATGTTGTCTGGGCAAAGAGCTCAAAGAATTCAACATATCCATTTAGATAATTAAAAAAAGGTAATTAAGGCCAGTGCCATGTTAAAAGCAATACATAATCTGAAGTTTAATATGTGAGTACTTATTTTGTGAAGCTCACTTTAGGGTTTCTGTTTGTGGTGAGAATTTTTTCTGAGTTAGGTGTTGGAGCTGAAAAGGCCTATAGGTAAGGGTGGTAAATTTAAGAAGAAATGGAGCCAAAATAAGTGTAGCCTGAATGTTGTTATGCAACTGCAGAAGTATGACTTAATTATACAGAGGATTAGCAGTATATGTTAATAGAGTGTACGCCAGGCCCTGTATTTAGCATCTAGCTTACTTTCTTAATAGTAGTGTTCATTCTTATTTCAAACAGTAGTTTCCTTAAGTATGTAGATACCATGTACTGTCTGACTATTCAAAAGAGCTTAATTATTCCTAAACTCTTGAGTTTTATGCCTTTATCTGGTGTTGCACAAGTAGAGCTGAAAAACCTGTTGAACATTTCAGTGGTTATGTTATAATCTAAGATTTTTGAGTTTCATGACTAAGGATGGTTATAGCATCTTTTTCTTCACAATGGTACTTGTTTTCTTAACCATAGTGTTGTACCATTCAACCAATATTTGCCGAACTTGATGGGCCTAGTGTTCTTCCATCCCTCTCTTTGATAATAGTAATTATTTGTCACCTACAGATGAGGCTTCTGATATTTAAGTTGTTCTTTTTTTTAGGTCTTGAGCAAAGATGACCCTCCTCGCAAGACATATGTCTACAGATTAGATGTTCCTGTCACTGCTCAGTGGATATCTTTGGCAGTTGGACCATTTGAAATCCTCCCTGATCAGCATAATGGTCTCATTTCGCACATGTGTTTACCACCTAACTTGCCAAAGCTACGTAACACAGTGGAGTTTTTCCATAGTGCATTCAGGTTTTCATATTGGTTACACTGACTTAATTATTAAAATCTTCTCTTTCATTTCATGATTGGGATATTTGCATTCAAATTTTCAATTTACACTGTTCATGTGGTTGTTTTACATTATACTTTCTACAGTGATTATGAGCAGTATCTTGATGCAAAGTTTCCATTTGGGTCATACAAGCAAGTTTTTTTAGCTCCTGAGATGGCAATATCCTCGTCAACTTTTGGGGCCTCCTTGAGCATCCTTAGTTCTCAAGTTTTATTTGATGAGAAAGTTATAGATCAGGTTTGTTTGCTGCTTGAACTCATATTGCTGATGGCTCATTTATTCATAGATATGGAGCCTTGCTTGCATATTACATAGGGAGACAGTTTAAGATTCAAAATATATTACACAGTATTACATTAAGCCAACAAAATGGTAGTCTAATCTAAACTCCATATAAATTGTTTGTTCTATGGTGAGCATAAGGTTGCATGGTTAAACTATTAAATGTGATACAATATCTATCATGAACTTTTGGCTATTCGTATTAATTAAGAACCTTCCAGTCCAGTGCATAAGTTTTCATATGTTCTTTACTATGGTTTAGCAAATTGCTAAATATCTATTTCAGTTTTCTCAATTTTCAGGGTTGATGATTTTACTCTTCTTCCTGCTGTTATTTGTCCTTGCAAATGCCAGTCATTTCTCTCTCTTCTCTACCTCCCTTTTTGGATTGGTCTCTGAAGAGTAACCAGTTTACCTCTTGAATGTGGTATTTATGCATCATTTTTCTAGATGGGGATGGCAATCTTGCACAATAAACACCATTTGTATGCTTGTCCATAGGATTGCATGCGTTCATTTGCTTCCAATTTTAGTGATGTTGCCAATGAAATTTAAAAAACAAGAATGAAAGTAGCCAACCACCATGCTTCACTGAGAAAAGTAAGTTGTACAGCTGTGAATTGTTAGTTGCCTATGGTTTTAAGTTTTTTCACTCATAATTATTGGTTAAAATCAAACTGGAACCTTTGAAGAAGGGTGCCTTATTTTTTAAAATTAAATTACATGACACAATGTGGTCAGCCTTCTTCAATTTGAAAATTAGGCAAACTCATGCAGGAGAGAATACTGACTTTCTTTATGCTTCACTTTTCTTCTATTTGAGGACTTGAAATAAAACTTAGGTGTCGTTTGGCATTGCTTTTATGTTCTATTCTTTGTTTTCACTTCAATTTTTTAGAGACCAGCAACAAAAAATATGTTTGGTAACATGCTTCTGTTTCCTAGAAAATGAAAACAAGACCAAAATTTCTAAAATTGTTGGAAGTAAGAATTTCTTGTTTCTATTGTTTTTGCAAACATTGTTTTTGGTTCTTGTTTCTATGAATTGAAAAAAAAATGAATAAATAAAAAAAAATCCCTTGTACAAGTTTACAAAAGCCATGCAGTGCCTACGTAATTGACAGTCTCATTAATCTTAATCCTACTGCAGTGTTTTCTCAAAATGAAATTATCATTTGTGAGGGCTCACATTTGAGCAAATCAAATTCATAATAATTCAATTAATATTTTATTTGATTAAATGTATAACAAGTCCTTGTACTTATATGCTTCCTTGGGACTTTTTAGTTGTATAACTGTCTCTCAGATTTAAGGTAATTAATGAGTTAGACACTTTGTGTCTACTACACCTGATTCCAAGCAACATGGATAAGCTTTCAAATGGGCCATACTTAAGTCTTCTTGAGAGATTCCTGTCATTTTGAAGAATTATCAAATGCATGGAAACACTTCCTAATTGAATATACACTTATGGAAGAGGCACAAGAATGATTAATCTAGCATATCGGTAAAAATATTTTGTATGGTGATTTGATGGGTCTTATTGGACTCTTCACTAGGGCTTATGCGTCAGGAGTATGTTGTCAATTGCCATAATGTGATATAATGTGAAAAACTACCAGTGCAAGGTTTCTAAGAACTGACATTGATCGATGCAGCAGTGTTTGAAATTACATATGCTGGTTAAGTGGCAAATATTTGGTCTTCGTGACAAAACATGGCTATTGGTCCTTAGGTTTGGGTGCGGCCTTATAATCATATTAAGCTCTCAACTTATCAGCGATAAGTTTTATTTGGATGTTTTAAAATGGTATTAAAAGCTTAGTTTCATTTTTGTCATCCTTGTAATAGGTTTGTTTGGCTCAGTTGTTTTATTGGCCTACAGTTAATGGCGAGGGTTAAGTGATGCTATTTTATTGGTTTTGGGTTTGTTATGACTTAAATTCATGCAAATTTTTCCCACCTAATGAATTGGCTTTAGTTTAGATGTTTGACAATTCATAGGGACTGAAATGCGCGATGTCTTGTTTCTAATGCTGTGTTTTCTTAAAATTTTGGTTGTTTCTGCTTTTTTGTGGGTGCTTTATGTTTGTTGTCTTTAGAGGTTAGTTGAACTTCTATATATGTGCATGAACTGCAATGCATGCCATTCTTCATTATTATATCTTTGATAACATAACCATTTCTGAAGCTTTTGTTGTCCTTTGTGCTGTTGTTGACAAGTATGTTTTTGACTTAACAGACAATAGACACTTGCATCAAACTTGCTTTTGCCCTTGCAAGACAGTGGTTTGGGGTATATATTACTCCAGAGGCACCAACTGATGGTATGTTGATGGATAATGGCTTCTTGTATTGCTTGATTGATATTTTATCCAAATGATACTAATTTATTTTGATAAACTTTAGCAGAAAATATATCTGTTGCTTTTCAAAAAAAAAAAAAAAAGATATCTGTTAGTGCTCATATGGCTGCTTAAGTTTTTATTGTCAGAGTGGCTGCTGGATGGTCTTGCTGGTTTTTTGACAGATTTGTTTATCAAGAAATTTTTGGGAAATAATGAGGCACAATATCGAAGATACAAGGTTTGTTTTCTATGGAGGCATGTACATATAATATATATATATAAATATCTATATATATATATATGTATATATGTATATTTACCATGTCCATCTTAATCAAGGGAGAAGCACAAAAAAGATTGCTATCTTTTCTGATTTTTGTTTCTTCATTTTTGTTAAGAAGTATCTTTGGTGATTACTGGAAAATTTCTTATCTTATTGAGGGACTTTATGAGATTTGATAAATTAGCATGGTTTTGATGAATAACGATTAAAATGGGGTTTTGGATCAAAATATATGAGGTTCTGGATGATCTATATAAATACAAGTCTTCTGTACCAAAGATTGCAAGTGCCAAATATTCGTGGTTTTCTGGTTTTATGTGCCTCTAGTAGCTCATCGAATTTCAGTTTTGCTGATTAAGGTGCCTAAGAGGTACCAATTCTGATATCTGCATTCAGAATCTTGGTGGTTGAGGAGAGGGGTGCAGCCCCAGCCTGCTCCACCTGGTTCTGTCAATGATTCTTCTGTTGCTTGGTGTGTGTTTGTGTATCTTCTACAGCCAAAAATAGCATTAGTAGTTGTCGCTGTTGTCGTATAGAGAATAGGGTCGTGATTTTTGTTTCAAATGGTACTGGAGGCTGATATTTAAAAGCTGTCTAAAATTTAGCATTGTTATATCAATTTCTTACTATGGATGGAAAGTGGCCATGTGGTAGTGCTATGAAATGATTCTAACTATGTTTTTTAGTTTTGTTCAAATGTAGTTTCTCCTCCTCTCCTTGGGAGATAAGCATGCAGACATGTAAATTGCTAATTTTTCACGATTTCAGATGCAAAATAATGCAATTTTGTTAATGTATATATAGGCAAATTGTGCTGTTTGCAAAGCTGATGATAGTGGTGCAACAGCTTTGAGTTCCTCATTTGCTTGCAAGGATTTGTATGGAACCCATTCCATTGGCTTGAATGGAAAAATACGATCATGGAAGTCTGTAAGTCACTAATTATTAATTTTATTTTAAAGATGTTTTGCTTACTCCCTAAATTGTTTACTACATTGACTGGAATGATGCAATAAACCTTGAATTAAAGGAGTCTGGTTTAGAACATAAAGGTGAAAATAGTTTTGCCTTCATCTAGTATTACTTTTTACTTCTCTGAAAGTGCTAAAAAGTAATGTAAAGAGTAAAAGGTATAAATCGAGAATAAAGGCAAATCATATTTGTTTAAAATGAGTGAATCGATAAAATGTAATACACATTCAAAAATAATTATTTCATATGAAAGTAGAATCATGCATTATGATATTCGTAAAAGTTAAACCTTTAATAATATTAAGCAAAAGTGGCAAAAATAACAATTAAATGTGTTTCAAGTGGGAGATAGAGATGACCAACGGATCACAAAATTGTTGTCTTAACAATCAAATGTGTTTTAAGTGGGAGTTAGAGACAACCAAGGGAACACAAAATTGGTTTTGTAACAATCAAATGATTTCAAGTGGGAGTCAGAGATGACCAAGGGAACTCAAAATTGTTGTCTTTTGTTACTTCCTTTGTCTCATTATGTTTGTCCTTGCTTGACTTTTTTGATCAAAGGAGCTCAACTTTGACCGTTATCTTTTAAAACATCATATTTGAATTAAAATTTCAAAAACAATGGTTTGAAAAGTTTAAAGTTCAAAGTGCAACGATTATTTTTAAAATTTTGATAACTTCATGATTTTGTTAATAACAATGATCAAAATTTAGTTTGTTTGACCAAAAAAGTTAATAATGGACCAACATAGTGGGATGGAGGGGTTATGTCTTTTGGATTTTTTGTTGATTAATTTTTTTTCTCTTGAAGGTGGCAATCCTTCAGGTGTTGGAAAAGCAAATGGGACCTGACTTCTTTAAAAAGGTGACAGCCTATCATCTTGACTCTTGTATTTGTCCTATTTGGAGGATTTTGGGGGTGTGGGCGCGGTGGTGGAGGGTGGTTAACACCAATCCCTCTTAGCTCCTCCCATTTCCAATGTTCTTTGATGAGTGCATTTTATTTATAGAGACATTCTTGGATGGTGGAATCGACTTCTTTCATTGATATTCTTTAATTCTTGGTTTTCTTTTGTTATATGCAGATTTTGCAAGCAATAATTTCTCGTGCACAAGGTACAACCTGTCCTGTGAGGTCTCTTAGCACAAAAGAGGTGAGCATAATTCTGTTACTTCTCACCTTTATACGAGCTACTTATTGTTTTTGCTGATTTTCAGTTTTTTATATGGTTTGGCTTCTTAACATGATGGCATTTAGTAGGCTGATCCTTTTATTGAAGGGGTGAACAATGAGTCGGCTTGGTTAATTTGATTAATTTTAGATATAACCTAATTAACCAGATATGCATGCTATTTTAATTGAGATCCTCTGAAAATCTGAATTAACTGAAAACTGAAATGATTGAAATTTGTTCGTTGCTTCGATTCCTTGTGTTTGGTAAAAATAGGTAAAATGGTTAGAATATATGGCTAAGATAATGACAATGCAGTCACCAGAAAATGCTATCATAGAAGGAAAAAATTATGTAAAATAAACTAAATTCCCTGATGCTGTTCTTAGTACAGTGAATTTGTTAATGGGCAAATTTTGATAGGAGAATGTGTTTAATGTGTCAGTTGAAACTAGAGGTGGCAATTAGGCAGGTCAGGCTGGATTGCTCATTGATAGAGTAATAACCAGTAAAACAAGAAATAGGACAAAATTGTGTTCTTAAGGGTAAGGATATGGTTGACAAGGAGTAATAATTAAGGTGTTGTTAGTCATGCATCATGGATGACACATGGCAGGTATTTGAGCTATATAGAGAAGGCTAAAAGATTGGATCTGATTTTGAGCTTCTAGTCCACTAAACTGATTTTTTTTAATTATTATTCCAAATCTTGGGATTGATTTTGGGATCCTGTCACTGATACCAAGCTAATTCCTTGTTAATAATCTTTAATTTGGTCGAGCATTTCTGAAGACTCAAATTCGTCATTGGTAATTAGTGGCATAGGCCTGCTTATGATGACATAGTTTAAAAAGGGATTAACTAATACAATTATGATTACAAATATAATAATTAATATTAAGTGTTTAGTTAACCGCAATAGTGACAATAAAAATAGAATATGATGATGTTGAGTTAATTTAAAATTTGAGGCATCTACAATATTCTTTTTTAAAGTAACTAAGTTGTCATGGATTTATTGTTTTGTGTGACTGTATTTTTTATTTATTTTTGTGGATAACAGGAAATCCAAGAAAGTATTGCCATGATTTGTAGTTTTTTTGTTTTCTTTTCGCAAAGTACGTAGTAGTTTTCATTTAATATTTAGACTGTTATTAGTTGCATGTATGTTTCCTTTATTAAGCTATAAATTGTTATCTGCAGTTCCGGCATTTTGCTAACAAAATTGGAAATCTGGAGCGTCCATTTCTCAAAGAATTTTTCCCTCGGTGGGTAGGATCACACGGATGTCCAGTGCTCAGGTATGATTTAAGTGAATCATACACTTTATGTCTTTGTGTTTTGGGATTCTGTTATGGGTTCATATGCTTAAATGGTATATTCTTTCTTACCCTCAATTTGTAAGGATGGGGTTTTCCTACAACAAGCGGAAAAATATCATTGAGTTGGCAGTTTTGCGGGAATGCACAGCTACTCTAGATTCAAGTGTATCAGTTCCGAATGCTAACCCCGATTCTGAAAACCGCGATGGTGATATTGGATGGCCTGGGGTTATGACTGTCAGGGTTTATGAACTTGATGGCATGTCTGATCATCCGGATCTTCCAATGTCTGGAGATGCATGGCAGCTACTGGAAATAGCATGTCACTCAAAGCTTGCTGCTAGACGCTACCAGAAGCCTAAAAAGGGTTCAAAACCTGATGGCTCTGATGATAATGGTGATATGCCCAGTTTAGATGTGCGCTCTAGGTATTTTATTATCTCAACACTGGGTGCTGTATATCTTGTTCCTGAAGATCAAGTTAACAGATTCTTCCATATTAAATTGTTTTTTTTGCAGTGTAGACTCTCCATTGTTGTGGATTAGGGCAGATCCAGAGATGGAATACCTTGCTGAAATTCATTTTAATCAACCTGTACAGATGTGGGTAAGAAAGCTATAGTTCTCATTTCTTGCTGAAATTTGTCATGTTTTTCCTAAACCAGCATGAATGCCTGGTCATTTTCCTTGACAGTTTCAAGCATTCATTAAGTGCAGAAGATTTATTAAGTTTACATCCCTTTGTTATTTGTCTTCAGTGATTTAAGGGTTTCCTTTTCCTACCATAAGGGGGAATATTGGTTGATACTCTGTGCATGGTAGTAAAATGTGTAACCAAACAGCAGAGGTTTTGCTATTCTAAACCATTTTATTTAGCCAAGGTTGACGATTGTCATTCACCAACTGGTCTTGCAGGAATACCACACCTGTTTTCTTGTGTTCATCCAGCTTAGATGAGGTTCTAGTCCTCTAGTTCAATTTTGTCTTATATTTAATTAGATCTTAGATAATTAAACCAACCTCCTTTTTTGTCTTTGTTTTCTCTCATTGATGACAAAGGAAAAAGAAAAAGAAAAATAAATTTTGGATGCGCATGAAATGCTCCCCATTCAATGCTGTTGAAGGACCTATGTTCATTTTCTTTGATCTTTGTAGGATCATCTAATTATATTAGCACGGTAATACTGATCGATACCTTAGCTTGTTGGACTTGACATTTTTCCTGGGCCTAAATTGAAAAGGGTTGCTTACCTCAAATAAGGATTATAATTAAGAAATATTCACCCAGTTGTTTTCTTAAGCAAATAGCCTCTCCCCTACCTTGTATGTAGTCCCTTCGGTTTCCTCCCGTGCAACAAGGAAAAATTTTTATACTTTTTCCTCTGTATTATTGGTTTTTGCCAAATCATTGATGTAATAAAACCAGTGAGTTGTCTTTCAATAGATGCAACATTGGAGTGTCAATCCCAAAGATGACATGCCAATCTACTTGGTAGTTTTGAGCTAAATTTGTAGGGAAGTCACCATTCCTGTTTGAATTTTTTTTTTTTTTTTTGGAGAATGATTCACATATGTCTGACAACATGCAATTTATTGTACAAATTTACTTAGAATGCTGTTTGGTAATGAACTTTCACTTATACCTGTTATTTAGATACTGTTTTTGCTTTAATGGCTGTTTAAGTTTTAACCTTTTTTCAACTATTAATTCCCAAATCGTTGGTGAAGTTTATAAATCTTTTATAGAATTTTAAGACATTTTGAAGGTTTGAATTGTAAATGAGGTTTGTAAGAAACTATACCCCAGTTTTGTCTTTAAGTTTATCACATATAAACAGTTTGTAGGCTTGACTGCAGTTTTGGTAGAATGCCTGAAAATAATAAACATGTCATATTCAACATCTAATATTTGCTTAGTGTTCTTTCTGAGTTAACATCACAACTTGTGAGCACTCTTACATATTTAATAAACTGGAAGATTGCATTTAACTTAAACGCAGAACTTTGAAGACATATAAACAGTTTTTAAAACTCGAATTTCTCTTAAATGAAAAAGAAGTATTACTTTTTGCCTGCTGCTCTTTGCTTGTTGTCATAGAAAGCAAGAAAAATGTGGATATTATGGAGAGCATACAGTCTTACACTTTCATGTGGTGAGTCAGCCTAATAGATTATGCCATAATTTTCAACTCTGTTCTTCTTAGGTTGTAAATTCAAGGTTAATCAGCATAACAAGCATAAGTCTAACCTATAATATGCTCTACTAAACCCCAAGATGGACTATAATGTTTCAACGTAATCCTTCTATATCATTTTAATTTATACATGTAATCTTTTTTCAACCTACTGAAGCCCAAAGTATTGGTCTCTGGTAAATAAAATTGGATTAAATGAAATGTTTCGTAAAAACTAATGGTTTTTGACAAAACCAAATGAGGAACCTACTTTGTTCAAGAATTTTATTGTTTTACTTATTTAGCTGTGATTTAACTGCATCTCTTGCTGTTTATAAGTCACTTCGAATGATTTTTAATTTGTCACTTGGTATTTGACTTCTTAAATTGATAAAATTATCAGATTAATCAGTTAGAGAAGGATGAAGATGTTGTTGCTCAGGCACAAGCAATTGCAGCATTGGAATCTTTACCAGAGTTCTCACCTTCTGTTGTCAATGCTCTGAATAATTTCCTCACTGATTCTAAGGTTCTTTCTCTTCACTAAAGACATACTTGGTTATGAGTCATACTTAGTCGAATTCATTCATTTAATTTTTCTTGTGGTGTCAAGGCCTTTTGGAGAGTTCGAATTGAGGCAGCATTTGCATTGGCTAGTACATCTTCTGAGGTATCATAAATTTTATTTCTTTATGTGATGTTAACCAAAATTAGTAGCTTTTATTGGAAAACTTTGTCCAATATTTTGAACCCTTCTTTTGCAGGAAAGCCACTTCTTACTGAGTTTTGCTAGAAATGTTCTTAACTTTCATTTTTAGTGTTGATTTGTGTGATGCTTTAAATGTGGCATGGATTGATGTTTTCTTTTGACATCATATTTTACGGTATCTCTTTCATATAATGAGCTATATGACAGGGAGCTTAAAATTAGTCTTTTGGTTGTTTTCAACATTATACTTTGGAACAGAGATTAGTACTATTATTTTTTAAATTGTTTGGTATTTTTGAACTTAAAGTAATTGTACTTCAACTTTTATTTAATAGTTTGCATATATAATTGGCCTTTGTCATCGTCTTCTTTTTAGTTTTATACATTCCAAATGCTTCAGACATGGAGTTTTATTTCATTGTCTGGCAGGAAACTGATTTGGCTGGTTTGCAACATCTGGTGAGATTTTATAAAAGTCGAAGGTTTGATGCAGACATTGGACTCCCCAAGTGAGTTGCTTAACCTACATTCTCAATTTGTCAGTGATTGTTAAAATGCCTTGTATAAGAAGTTAAATTTCCTGCTGATCTTGCCAGACCAAATGACTTCCGTGATTTTCCAGAGTACTTTGTTCTTGAGGTAATGCAATGAGGTAGGCTATGTGGTAAACTATGTACTTTATGATGTCGTTTCTGTATAATACTATAGCTAGCTCTGATGCCTCTGTGGCTTGTGAAATTGTTGGTTTGTGTAAGTTGAATTAAACACTATGCAAGAAATTTTTAACCTAGCAATCTGAAAAGGGATGATAAGGTACAAGGAAGTAACATTAGGTAATTCCTTTTTCCATGTGGAACTTTTTAGGCTCAATCTGGCTTAGAAGTGAACAATGTTCTGTATTCTGTCTACGGTTTTAGCTTTTTCTATTCCGTAGAGATGCCTATTGAGAATGCATCGATGCTCATGGCTGAGTTGCTAATGTATAACTAAAATGTAGTTTGTTAGAGTTTCTAAAACCTTCTTCATTTTCTTTGGTTCTTTAGGCCGTTCCACGTGCCATAGCTATGGTAAGAGCTGCAGATAAGAAAAGTCCAAGAGAAGCTGTTGAGTTTGTTCTGCAACTTTTGAAGGTAGGATTTTCCTTGGCCTTCACTTATTCTAAAAGAGATCAACAAGACTATTGAATGGGCATACAAATCAATCTACAGTCCTCTCAGCTTTCTAATTTTGCTATATAGGAAATATCTCTTAATGAGTAATCACTGGTACATAGCTGCTAGTGGCTGCATGAGTTGATAGAACCTTTATTTCTTTTATTTTGATTTGCATGGTTTACTTGTCAAGAAGAGAGAAAAACAGGGGGGTGGCTTCCAAATTTTGCAATATATAAAATACGCTTGAGTGAGTTATCAATGATAGATAGGTCTCTAGTGCTGCATGGAATAATGGAACCTTATTTTATTAGTTGCATGGTTAACTTATCAACAGCAGAGAAAAGAGGGAGAAGGTGTAGTATAAAACTTGCATTGTTTTGTTCAGTCATTAAGTTAGGAGTTCTCTAAAGAATATGAGAGCTTGTCCAAGACAAATCTCATAGAATCTAATCCATCTTTATAAATCTGCTCACGAACTTAGGTTCCTTGATAAATTATACCTAGTGAAATTGTTTGGCATGAAGTTGTTGATATATTATGCGATTTTGTTTTTTGACATTAATGGGATATCCTTATTAGACCCTGTATTGCTGGTCCCTTTTGTTGCTTTAACTTGTGTAGAGGTTGCTTTTTTCTGTTTGATGGAATTTTTGCTGTTAGCTATTTGTTCTACCCATTTCCCCCCTCAAAAAAAAAAAAAAAAAAAACACTTAGCTGACCTATAAACCTTGATTTTATTATTCTTTTTTGCTTTTCTTCGTTTGGGGAGGAAGATCGATTGATCTGGCAAAAACAAGTTAATCTTAGTGGTTAACTCAGCCTTTTCGCACTCCAAACATTCTGGCATAATATAGAACATTTGCTTATTTCATTTCTCTACTAAGCGTATTGCCTATTAAGCTGTGCTCTTCTGCAGTTATTTAGGCATCATTTGGTTGTTGCTTTGCTATTTTCTTTTGCTTTCTAAAAAGTAGCTAAAACAAAAAGCAAATGGTAAAAAGCGAAACTCATTATAATTAAAAGTGAATAACGAAAGTACAGCGCCAATTCTAGCGTAATTGTTCTATGTTCATGTTCCCCCTAATAATTTACTGATTTTAATTTTTGATTACTCAAAAATGTTATTTGCTTTTGTATCCAAATGTGCTTTTCAGTTTTTGCTTATGGATGCTAAAAGCAAGTAGCAAAAACAACTTCCAAACAAAGCCTTGTTAACTCTGGCCTATAACCACTTGAGTGATTACTTGCATTATTTTTTTGTCTTATAATATCAGTTGCCGTTCTTGATTAATTTTCTATATTAAAATTGTTTTGGACTCCCCTTGATCACCACTGTTAAGTAATCTTATCCTAAATCAATTAGTTTCAGGTTTTTTCTGGTCTTATATTCAAGATGAGCCTATTCACTTGCTGTAATTGGTTTTAAGTTGAATGCCTTATAGTCAGTCAATCATGAAACCTTTTTCATCAGTTCCGTATTTAGCAAGATAAGTTTTGAATTTTACAACTATGATGTCATTTTGAAGCTCCGATAAAAAATTGAACAAAGGAACTGATACATACATACAATCATAATGTTAATTTATGTTGTCTTAGGTTTATATGATGTTATGTCGATGTATGAATGTTTATATTTCTCTGAGTTAAAAAAGCTTGTGCTAATACCATGCAACATCAAAGCGAAGTAAATAATAAATGAGTCATATAGACAAGAGCCATAATGATTAATGATACTTGTGTGTAATTAACTACATATATGTATGCATGTGGATGACTTGCAATGGTTCAACCAGTTTAAAGATTTGAGGTTGAAGAGGTGGGATGGGACCCGTAATATTGAATGAAAATGAAAGAATTTTGGATTAACAATACAAGTCAAAAAAAGGATTTGTTGTAGTTCATTCTAATTCATTCATAAATGTAGAGTGCACTCTTAAAACTTTTGGTCAAATCATACTGTACATTTTGTGCATCTACATAACCATGCACTGCTCATTTTTCTTCTCTTGTGCCATTTAGCATGCAATGTATGGATTCTCTATGATGTAATTCCATATCCTGACCATTTAGTTTTTTGGTTTGCTTTTATAAACAGTGCTTTATTTAGTAGTTGCTTTGGTTCTTATGCTTGATAGTTTATCCCCTTTCTTAATTCTGACTTCCCTTCTCCCACTGCTCTTGGACAGTATAATGATAATAATGGGAATCCTTACTCAGATGTTTTCTGGCTCGCTGCATTAGTGCAGTCAGTTGGTGAACTTGAATTTGGGCAACAGGTATGTAAACGTATTTTTACTTGCAAGACCTTTTGGTTTGTGTCCTAACGTTTTAAGTATTGTGGGTTTTTCCTCTGTAAGTTCCAGTTAATGTTATTCTTTGTTCTGTTTCTACAACCTACAAGAAGTAACATTTTAAATGATGGTATATGTAACAAATTAGAGCCTATCTTGTTATGTGTGGGTTTCTTCCTCCTGCTTGGTTTCTGAATTAGGGAAATCTCAAATCTGTTGCAATTTAGAGCCTATCTTGTTATGTGTGGGTTTCTTCCTCCTGCTTGGTTTCTGAATTAGGGAAATCTCAAATCTGCTGCAATTTATGACCACCACTCCATTTTCATCAGCATACCTCACCAAACCCCCCCCCCCCCTTCTCTCTTTCTCTCTCACATATGCTCATACATGAATGTGCAATGACAGATGCATGCAAAAATTTGAAAATGCATAATAATTGCAGGATATTAGTATCTTTTTTCTTTGCTTTCCTTTGGTGCTGCTGCTGCTTTTAATTCTTAAATTTCCATTTCCTTTAAAAATTCTCTCTCTTTTTTTTTTTAATTTCTTTTTTTGCTTATAGAATAGGTTATGAGTAAGGAATTGTTTATGAAGAATAAAGATGGTGGTTTTAAGACAGCAAGTGAAGCAAGCTTTTGGTTTTTACATTTATTTGATAAGAAGATAGAACAAGCATCTTTACCCATGTTCCAGATTTTGGTTTTGGCCATGCATCACCTATGTTTTCTCCAGAACTTTCATCTGGAGGCTAACCTATCTACTTTTCTTGCATCCTTTCTCTTATGCCAGAGTATTTTCCTTTTATCTTCTCTTCTCAAGCGCATCGATCGGCTTTTGCAATTTGACAGGTGATGATTCTCTTCTGATCTTTTCCAAATAAACTTACTGGTTATTCATGTCTGATTAGAAATGCTGCATAACAGGTTGATGCCTAGTTACAATGGGATTTTGACAATCAGCTGCATCCGAACCTTGGCACAAATTGCATTAAAGCTTTCTGGATTCATCCACCTAGTGCGTTCTTCTCGGGTCCCTTATCTAATAATTGTCTGCTTTGCGTAGATTTATTTATTTATTTATATATAGATTTTGTTATTCTCTACAGGATCATGTCTGTGAACTGATTAAACCATTTCGAGATTTCAAGACAATCTGGCAAGTACGAATAGAAGCAAGCAGAGCACTCCTTGATCTCGAGTTCAACTGCAATGGCATCAATGCAGCATTGTTGTTGTTTATTAAATATATAGAGGAAGAGCCTTCTTTAAGAGGTACCCTTCTGTAAAAACTCTTTCTTCTGTAACTTTTCCTGATGTTATTGTGTTTATTTTATTGTTAATGTATAGTTGTACTTTGTTTCAATTAAAATCTGATGTCGTTATACATTCCTTGATTGCAGGGCAGGTAAAGTTGGGTGTGCATGCTATGCGGTTATGTCAGATACGAGGTGGATCAGTTTCTAATGAGGATATTAAGTCGACCACTCTTGTGGCTTTGCTTCAGCTTTTAGAAAGCCGCACAGCATTCAATAATGTATCTCTCCGGCACTACATGTTCTCCATTCTTCAAGTCCTTGCAGGAAGGTGGGTATGCATTGTCATTTGCCTCTTTGGGATTAAAATTTTCCTCTGGGTAATATGGTTTCTCCATATTTATGTTGATAATGATGCTGGGGGAGGGAATACATCTGAGGATTGAAAGCATATAATTCTCTTACAATTATTGATTCTGATTGTCCTGTTGTTTCATTGCTCGCTTGCTGCACTGAGACTTCTGCTATTTGATAAGCAGGTGAATGTTTTACCATGTTGGGGTCAGGACAAGACTGTTGATTAATAGACAATGCTAGATTCTGCATGTTATGGGATTTTTCTTGGGTAAGGAGGTCAACACAAGTCCCATTTAGGAATTGATGTGAGACAGGATTGAGATGATCTTCGTATGTGGCTTCCATGGAGTTTTTCTTTCAAAATCTTAAGGAGTTTTAGGGTCTTCGGCTATAAGAAAAAAGGGTTAGTGGCTAGGGGTTAATAGTTTAATGGACTGAGTGATATTTGGGGGCAAAATAGTGACTGGAATAATGATGTTATTTTGAAGATTCTTGGGGGAAGCTAGGCTAAAACAGTGTACCTTTTTTGGTTTTTGAGAGATAATATGACATGTCATTAATAAAAGAGGATATTAAACAGTAAGTTTAATTAGGATTACCCAATGGGAACACATAAATATAATATTTTCCTTACAATGAAATAAAAATAAACTCTTATGGAAACTCTAGTAACTCCAGACTTGATTAAATTAGCTTTATTATGCCCCTAATTTGTAGAAATTGTGATGATACATATGTGCCAATATTATGAAACAAAGACAGAAAAAACCTAATTTCCTGTGGCTGCATTGGGGAGCTTGCCAGTAATTCATTTCTTTATTTGTAATGTTTTACTTTTTATAGCCCAATATGCTTGCTCCAGTATTGAAAGATATGTACCGTTCAAATTGATTTAGGTCAGAGTTTTGCTGTTTCTTTGTATTCTTTTTGTTTTGTTTTGTTTTATACTTTTGCTAATCAAATTTTGAGCTCCCATTTTCAGAACCCCCACACTTTATGGAGTGCCTAAAGATAAGGTACGGCGAATGGCTGATGTGGAGGTTTGCAATGAGCAGAAGAACCATTTTGCAGCTCTTGTTGCAGAGATAAAGCCTGCTGAACCTCCCGCGGCGAACCCGAACCTTTTGCATGATAATCTGGCCATTCCAGAAGCTTCCAAGGGAGTGGATACTGTTTCCAACAGTCATGAGAGGAAGACATCCGTTGTTAAGATTAGGGTCAAGCAGTCTGGGACAACCAGTAAAGCAGAGGAAGGTGACGATGCTACCGTCGAAAGATCTCAAGGAAGGCATCCTGATGCCGATCGCGGCGCCACCAGTTCGGTTTCAGTGGATGCACCCCAAAGAAATTCAGCTGAGGCTGTGAGCATTAGCAATCAAAATATCGAAGAAGTCAACTCATTTCATGATCACGGGTCTCGGATCACCGCTAGCATTGGGAGTGCAAAAATTGCAAGTGAAGGTGACAACTTTGGTAAGGAACTTCAGTGTACTGCCGATTCAAGTAATGTTGCCGCGTGTCCTAGGCCCGATAATCCGTCATCACCTAGCATCATCCAAGATAACTACATAGATGCTGAAGGACAAAAGTTCGCAAGTCTTCAAACCCTATCAGTTTCAAGACAGGATGGTGGTTCATTGGGCACTGTGGATTCTCCAAACCGCGGCAAGGAGAAGAAGAAGAAGAATAAGGACAAGGAAAAGAAGAAAGATAAGGAAAAGAAACGAAAGCGAGAAGACCACAAAGGACACCGAGACGATCTCGAGTATTTAGAGAAGAAGCGATTGAAAAAGGAGAGAAAACACAAGGAAAAGGAGATGGCAAAGCTGCTGAGTGAAGCCAAGACGCCTTCAACAACAGAATTACGAGGTAAGAAAGAGGAAACGACATCTTTAACAAAAGAGTTGCCTGGTAAGAAAGAGGAACTGGTTGCGAAGTCAGCAACGGTGCCATTGAAACCAAGTGCACCCCCCAAGGTAGTGATAACAAAGTCGGAAACCAGGACGGAGCCAACAGAAGGTACTTCAGCTCCCAAATTCCGAATAAAAATAAAGAACAAGTCACTGAATAAATCATAGTGCAAAGTTGTTGGGTCTAGGATGTCACCATTAAACGTTGCTGGAAACGATGGAATCATCCATTTTTTTTTGTTTTTGGACTATCCTCTCCAGCAATTTTGTAGATGATTTCTAGTTTTAATGTGAAGCATCGTAGTTATCGATTGAATAAATCTCTCTATGCTCTTTGATTCTCAGTAATTTCGCCTGCAGAGTTGGAATAACTCAGAAATTGGATGTTTGTTTCTGCACCTAAATAAGCTTAGCCTTTTATTGTCCATTGATTTAAATTTATTTTATTGAATAGTCTAGAAAGTTTTTAAAGTTATTATATATATATATATATATAATAAAAAATATCTAAAATGCTTATTACATCATTCTGGTAAAGTGACGTTCAGAAATCTGCAAATAAAATTGTTTTAATGTATGTAGGTGGATAACCCAAGGGGTATATCCTTAGAGTGAGTGGTTATCTAGTCAAATTATTAAATTATATATACAAAATCAATTTGTTTGATCAAAATTTGAAGTTTTAAAAGGTATACTTTGTTACTATTAAATTTTAACAAATAAATTGTTTTCTAAAAGGTCAAAATGATAGTAAAAAATTTTAAAATAAACAGTAAAATAGTAAAAAGAAAAGAAAAAGATTGGTGTGGGGGGGGAGGTGGTGAACACGCACCCTAGGATGGAGTCGCAATCTTTTGTCAGGGTACGGATAGGGAGCACTTGGGAAGGTTTGGTGGCCCAAAAGATCATGAGCTGCAGCCTAATGGAGAAGTAGCAGTGAACTGAAAGCCATCCCACAAAACCCATTTCTGTCTTAACACCAACAGTAGACTACGTGCCCACTCATAACACTAGCTGCCTTCAACATCATTCAAGAGGGACCCCTCTTCCTTAACACTTTTTAATGCGCCATAGGTATCAGATCATCTGTTTTTCTACTTTACTCGCCTACTCCTAGCTCTGCATCCATAGTAATGTTATGTGGTGGTGATAAATATTTTATTAATATTTATTATTCCATAAATCCATCACTATGATAATAATTTCAAGAGTCAAACATATTTTTAATTTTATCGAGATTATGTCACGGATTAAAATTTAAATTTAATTTTGTATTATTTTAAATTTAAAAATAAAATTTAAATCAATTTATAAATTATAGATCTACATGTTTAATTTAAAAAACATATTTGATAGATAGTAAAAATTTTATATTTATATATTTAAAATTTATTTTATTTTTTACGAATATGAGATTTTAAATATTATAAATAAATACACGCAAAATATAAATTTGTGGAAATGAAAATTGAAACATTCTCTTTTGTATGATTTTGTAAGGTTTGACCGCTGAGTGTAACTATAGACCTGTTTAACTTTGATTAAGAGGTTCTTTCTGATGATCAAAAATAATAAATTATTGTTGTTTTTATGTGATGAGGCTTTTGAAAGTTCATATTAGGGGTGTTAGTCGTTTTCTTTGAGCTTTTCTCCGATTGGTACATGCAAAATGGAAAAAAAGGTTGCTATCAAAATTAAGGAGAGTAGCTGGTAGCCTTGTAGCTCGCTACTTCAAAGGGTATTGAAAAAAGTTAGGGGTGTACAACAAAATTGCGTGGCAAAAGCAAACAGTGCTTGTAGTAGGCTAGTAGCAGCATGGATCCTGCAATCTCTGATGGGGATCCTTAAGATCTTGGGGCTCATTCCGGGTCTGCAAGGAAAGGTGCAGACAGTCAAAACCAAAAGGGGGCTGCACCCTTTCCGTTTGTTTTCTAACTCTTTCTTTTTCACGGGGATTGATGTGTACTCACACAAGAAAGTTATTTTATTACTTGCTAGAAACTATAGAAAAGGCAGCGTGGTCGATTGAATTTTGCCATGGGCCTATCACCTATGGTCACTAGGGTTCACAATGAACAAGCTCATCTCTCCTATATAGGATCTTCTGATTTCCAGTCAAGTTCCCAACATCAAGTTATTGCCCCTGCACATTTTGACAGTCATTTTTCATTCCATCCCTCTAGGACATGGAGTAAATAGTTGAAAAGAGTAATGAAGTTGACATTTGCCTAGCAAAGCTGGTATGAAATTCCAAGAGAAGAGACAAACAAATCCTACTTCATATGGTCTCTCCTTCAATCATGTAATAAGAAAAACAAACAGTATGACAAATGGGCTAGTAAAGCAGAAGTACCAGGAGCTAGAGGTTTTAACGTTGATTCTATATTAGGAGTACATACATTCATAAATCTAGATTGATATGTACATAATGCTGAGGCCCAAGTGTTACAAGAGCAGTGGGAATGGAAAGAAATGCTTTTACCATATCTGGGTATGTAGATTTTCTTGCATGTTCAGTTGGATTCTCCCCTAGATTCTTCGATAGTTTGTGCAGGTTGGCTAAGGATTTTGTTGCCTCCTATTTTCTCTCAACAAAATGTCACCTTGGTTCTCTCAAAATTCCATTCCAAGACCAGATCCAGCTGACTCTACTGTCTGCATTTTTTAACATAGAAAACGTGTTCAATGGTAAACTTACTGGTATAGGAGAAGTTGCACTCGTACACATCATTCGTGAAGTTATTCTTTTTGTCGATTCTTCTGTTATATATAGTATGAACATATCGAAAATATTTTATACGTAACCGTAATATGAGAAATATAAGTGTTGTAAAATTTCTATTTTTGAAACGTTATGTCGGTTTTTTTAATGTTGTTTGTGTGTCGACATCGATTTTCTTCTTAAAAATTACAATTATTTATTATGGTATTTAATATGCCAATCGAGTACTCTTTTTTTTTTAAAAAAAAAAATTATAAAATTAAAAATATGTTTTATTAGTCGAGAGACGACACAGTGATTAATTACTTTTAAATGATAAATTATATGCCCAAAAAAAAACTTTTCTTTATTATTTAGTGTTTTAGCAAGAAAGAAGAAGAAATGACCATGAGAAATAAATTTCAAAACTTAATATCTTCTTGAAGAGTAATACTGAATGGATCATTCATGTAAGGGTTTTTCAAGCTAAATATCAATTAGAATAATAATTGAGGAGAGAGGGGTGGAAAAGATGACACTTGGGAGGAAAATTAATATACAGATAAGAAGGAGAAATTAATGGAGCCTCTAGAAGCAGCAGCAGGAAGATGTTTATTTTCAAACATTTGACGCAGGAAAACGTAGCCTAGCCACCAAGCTATATATATATATAAAAAACAGAAACAGAAACCTAAACTGGAAAGCTAAGAAATCAAGCAGACAGAGACCCAAGCTCTTAGGAACCTAAGCCATAAGCATGCAGGCTTATAGCTCAACTGTTCTGCAAGTTCTTTAACGTACGTCCCTCACCTTGCACGAGTAGTAGTAGTGGTCGTTGTAGGATGTAACTTCTGCAAAAACCCTAGCTCTCTCTACGACCATTCTTGTCCTCTTTGCCAATTCTTCTTCTATCTTAACTATGTATCCTGTTCCTTTCAGGCCTTTGTTTCTTTGTTTTACTTTTCCCAGATTTTGTCTCCTTGGGTTTTCCTCACTCATCTTGGTTTATGTACTTGGGTTTTCTTTTCTTTTCTTGGGTTGCTTTGTATATGAAGAATTTCAGGTTAATTTGCATGAAGCTATGGGATTCCTCTCTCTCTCTCTCCTTCATGCCTTGGCTTGGCTCTAATGAGTTTCTTCAAACTCAAGGTAAGTAATTAACAAAGCCCTTATTTTGTTTAAATTGTAATTAGGAATAGTATTTTTTTTAAAAAAAATTCTTCTTCCATGTATTTCCAATCTAATTAGGCAGTGGAGGATTTTTATGATTAACTACTGGCTTTGTCTTTATTTTATTTTTACTATCATCCCAAAAAGAAACATATTGTTACATGCATCAAAAGTCATTCTTGCTATAATTCTAGATGTTGCCTTGTTTGCAAAACTACTAATTCTTTTGTTTTTCCGTCAGATTTTCTATTAATTCTTGAATGTGGAAATAAAGATATATTCTATTTTCTTTTTATATTTCCCACCCCAAACCACCCCTCAAAAATTAAAAAAAAAAAAGATTTTGGAATAGGAGATGGATGGTATTCTGTTATAAAGCTTGAGCAATGCCCATTCACAGTATTGAGAAGAAAATCTTTTTAATTTTCCACATTTTTGTTTCTTCCACTAACATATCTTGAATCAAATTAGTGGACTAACTATTTTTTTAAAAAAAATGGAAATGCTTAATTATTTCAATTTTTTTCAAAACAAAAAAACAGTGGAATTATTTTTTTACTGCTTTTTTTAAATAACTAATTTTTGATCCAATTTTGTTATTTTATCTAACAAAATTTAAATTAAGCTATTTTTCTTACTCCACTGTAAACTAATAACTGAATTAAAAAAATTTAATTAAAAGGTAAAATAAAAAAACAAAAAACAAAAAAAAAATTCTCTAAATCTAAAGAATTAGGCCATCATATAATTTCTCCTTTAGGAATATGTGGATAAATTTGATGGACAAAGACATATAATATGGTCTTTGAAAGTAGAATCTTCAAGATTTAAAAAGGAAAAAAACAATGAAAATGGTAAAATTGATTATTACTAAAATAATGTAGTAACATCTATAAGTCTATATATATATATATAGCTTTTCTTTCACGGAAGTGACTGCTCCTTTTACTAGCTCAGCTCTGTCCCCAAAAGAAGACTGCCCATTTCATCAACAAATCCTACTTTCCTTTGCTCTTTTTATTTTCCCCACAATATTATTTGTCAATATCAATTTTTAAGGTGTTTTGATTTATTATTGAGTTAATAATTTTCGATACCATGATTTAAACTTGTAATAACTCTTGCTCTTGGTAAAATCTTATGCTGATTTTCATAATAAATTTTTGTCATATTAATTGTTGAAATATGTCATTAATTAATTTCTTTCCTCAACCAAATGAATTTATTTAATTGTTTATTAAAAAATTCATATAAAATCAAGATTATATCAAAATTAAGTAGCCAGAAAGCAAGTAGAAGACTATTAGAACAGCTTAAAAGAAATAAAGAAAAATAAAATTACAAATAAAGGATTTGGATTAAGTGGTTATAGCCCTGCAAGGCTATTGATGTGGGCTAGAGGTTTGAGAATCATTGTGAGAACCTAATTACAATTCTTAGTACTAGTGTTTGGACATGTTGTGGGTAAGAAAGTAGTGATTAGACATGTTATCAGATGTTTTTCGGTCAGAAAATTAAAAGGGAGAAATAGAATTTAATTTAATTTTAACACACAAAACATGACCAAAGAGATGTCATTTCATAATCTTCTCTGACAGAAACTAATCTGAATGCTAGAATTTTGGCACACGGCAGCAACTTTGGTGATATCAAGGCCTACCTGCCTGCTTTGTCTCAGCTCATCGACCCCATTGCCTTTTTGCTTCAAGGTATTTTCTTCTTCTTTTTATTATTTTTGCCTAATTTTATCTTAATTTTATTAAGTGATCAAATGGCAATCTTGATTTATGATCAGATTTAATTATTAGATCATTTCTTGGCTATTTTTTTTTGTTTTAATTATTCTATTTAGAAGCCGGGGTCAATTTGGGTATTCCCCTTTATCATATCTTGAAATTGTTTTGCTTGTTTAGTTTTCAGATTTATTTTCTATTTTTTGATAGCTAATATATGGAATATGGTAAATTACAAAAAAATAAAATAAAAATTGAAAGAAAAACAATTAAAGAGCTTAAGCAAAATTTTCATTAGATGTTCCTTGGTGCCAAAATTCAACTCTGCAATTATTGCATGCAAGTTTTAATTAGGTTTTTTTTCTTTTTTAAAAAGACAAATTACTTTAAGGGGTTTTAATTGAAGATTTTAGGTTTACTAATTTTTTGTTATAATTTTATCTTCAAAAAGTTAAATACATTTTAAAAAATAAAAATGTAAATGAGTCAAATTACGTTGAACTATCTAACCTATTTTGACACATCGAATACTTGAACTCGAGTTACGAGTCAATTTAAATTCATTTATTTCAATACTCAACGGGAGTTAATCAAAGTTTTAATCAAATTTAATTTGAATGCCTTGATTATTCATTTATTTAATACAACGGTAGTATGATATTGAAAATTATTTGATTATAATTATAATTGTTTCTTATAAATATAATTTATTTTTTAAAAGGAAAAAAATAAACAAAAGTCCTACTTGCAGTCAGCAAACAAGGGAAAAGCAAAGGAAGAAGACAGATAAATTCTAATTAACATAAACTCCTCCCAGCTATCAATTGCTAGTTGTGTAGTCTGACATGACAAATTTTATTTAATTACCACCTATATATTTTACTTAATGAATTTGGGCAGTACAATCCGTTTGTAAAAAGGAAAAGATTAATTGTAAATACAATACTTCAATGTATTTTGCTAGGACTGCACCAATCTATCTCATTAGACAAACCCTTCCTGGTCATAACTTGCAGAACCCTTTGTTCATAAATTCTGATCAACTGAGATCTCATTTGATTTCAATACGTTTAAATCAGTTTCAGGGCACTGAACAAATTGACTTCTGGTCATGGATTTCCTTTCTTTTTTTCAGTGTCTGTAGTGCTGGATACTGTAGTGTAAGGCCCAAAGGGTTAGAACATTGCTTTGCAACTTCTCTGTTTTTCGCCTATTCTGATGCTCCAGCATTGAATTATTCAATTCAATCTGTTGGGGAAAGCAAGCCATTAAGAAGTTGCTTATAAAGGCTAGTTGACAGAAACTTAGTAGTATCAGTCGTGTTCTGTTGATGCCAAATTAGGAACTAATCCATAGTCCATTGGTCATTGATCAAGTAATTTCATCTGACATGTACACCGAATAGGATGGATGACAAGGATTAATAGGGTACAAGGACTATGCGCTAGGCTAGGCAAGAAAAGGAAACACAGGCCTGCAGGTTCTTTTCTTCTTCTTACTGGGTTCGGATGCATGCAATGACTGTCAATGCCAAATTAGGAACTAATCCATAGTCCATTGGTCACTGATCAAGTAATTTCAGCTGACATTTACACCGAATATGATGGATGACAAGGATTAATAGGGTACAAGGACTATGCGCAAGGCTAAGCAAGGAAAGGAAACACAGGCCTGCAGGTTCTTTTCTTCTTCTTACTGGGTTCGGATGCATGCAATGACTGTCAATTTTCAATGCAACTGTGTGTATGTATATAGGAACAGTGTTAGGTTCACTGGCATATTTTTGTCAGCCAGTCTTATGTGCTAGGAGTGGCTGACCTCTCTTTGGCCAGGCACTTCACGCTATAACTTGTACCCTTTGCATCTTCCCTTTGAATGAAATGAAATATTGACTTTTTAAAAAAAAAAAAAAGTAATTTCAGCTGCACCAACTTGATCATAAATTTGGTCATGGAAACAGGCCCCCATGTTATTTCAACCCTTTGCTGCAATGTAGTCTGAAGAGGTAGTCAATTGATTCTCTTCAAGGCACTTGTTTTTCTTCTCAAATTGCTCCTAGCTTGTAGAAATCTCTGCCTGGGAAACTGTTTGATCGAACAATGAAGAATAAGGATCCGGGTGTGTATGAAAAGAATGCTGGGCATATTTATGGATTCAATTGCTTATAACTAAGCTAATCTGATATTGGGTCAAAAGATATGGATAATTGGAATAATTCTGAATAAATTGTAGAGTGGATGATATTCACAGAGAGGAACTCCCCTGTGGTTCTGGTTCAGTCTGGATTAGACCACAAATTGGTCTGGTCGTACGAGGTTTTGGGCTAATGTCCCAAAATTTATAGGCACATACATGCAAAGACCCAGCCTGCTTGGTGTTGACAAGACAATACCTATATATATTTGCAAGTAAAATGTGCAGTTGGGAACCAGCAGGGCTCTGCAAGGACCAGGTCTCTCCAAAATCTTGAGGTTACTTAAAACAAATTTTAGGTACTTGCTGGGTTTGTAGGATTCAGGATGGTCTGCTGTTTGATTTGCTCCCATGGATCATCTTCTTTTTGCACCACCTCTTGTCTTCTTCCCTTCTCTGTACTTGCCCTCTGAAGATAAGTACTAGTACTATTTCCGAGGCATACATGGAGCTAACAGGCTGTGTAACTTACTGATTGTACAGAAACTAATTAATTCCTCAAAAGAATTTAGTCCTCTTCATTCCATGCTTTATCTAGGTAATTGGAAGGAGGCAAATGGTATACTTGTAGAAGGAAGCAGATGTTAAACCATTGTGTTTTAATTAGAATTCCCCATCTAGTACATTTCTTTTTCAAAAGTAATTCTTGATGTTATATGCCTTCCTCAAAATTTAACAGGAGAATCATCTAGTATCCTTTAGGCTCAATTGTTTTGAATTTGAAATCAACAGCTAAGTGATATTGATGTTTAAGCTGGGCACGTACCATTGAGAAAGCTCTCACTGTCAGACTTCACATGACTACCACTACTTCAATTCAAGAGATCATTTGAGGCCGACTAGGTTTCATCTCAATGGTAGGAAGGATGGTTCGACTCCAGTCTGAGTCTTACTAGACGTGAATTTGGTTTAATTTTATGTTGAATTTTGCCTAATTATGAGCTATATTGTTGATTTTGTTTTGTTTTGTTTGTTCATTAATTACTTCCAAATCTTATAATATACTATTAGGACGATGAATCTGGGTTGATTGTTCAAGTTCTTTATGTCTTTTGAAGAGCAAAGATGAGTATATTCATTTAAGCAGAGCTACAAAGTGCTGGTGCAAGTCCCTAGCCTAGCAAATTGCGGCCTGCAAGCAACCCAGCCTAGTTGATAGCCAAATACAACCAAAGAATTGCATTCGGGTCTGGTCCTCCTTCTGAGTGTGAATTTGATTTTAAGAGTTCACTCAATGTTTCAATGTACTTGAGTGACTTTATGTCTTTTTTTAACCTATGTTTTGGTAAATTCGTAAGGTGGGTATTGTTCAAGTGGATGAGCATCTTTGCATTCCTGCCGTCGATCTTTGCAAAAGGCGGCTTCGTACTGATGAAACCACATTTCCCATCTACGACCATAGAAAAGAATTGTCCCATCTCCTTACTTAAGTATCAACCATGCCACTCATTTTAGTGTTACATTTCTAATTATATATATATATATATATATATATATATAATTATAATTATATATATATAATTATCTTAGATTGCCAATGACTTGATTAACGACTTTATTAAAGTTGAGGTTCAAAAACAACAAAATATGATGTTGACAACTAATTTGTTTTGGGGTCAGTTTTATTCAAGTGATTTTGTAGATCTTTGTTTTAATTGTTTTGTTTAAATCCACACTATCCTATTTTATTTATAAAAAAATTCAGCTTCCTTTTTTTAAAAAAGTAGTATAATTTACCAAATAATTAAGCTAGATCTGAAGACATGTTAGCATTATTCTCGTAATTACATCCTAATTTGCTTTGACACCAAAAGGGAAGTAATATCAGACACTAAATTTCCATTCATTACCACATTTTTTCTGAGGTCCAAGTTAGCCAATCAAGTACTTCATGGTGACATTTCTCTCATCTATCACCACCCCAGAAACTCATATTTCTTATACTTGCTTCGTTGTTTCCTGTTGTCAATTTTATAACAGAAGCATCAGTACTAGTGAATATGTATGAGAAAATAATTTGCTAGTGGCAGCAGAGAAGAACATGCTGTAAGATTATAGCTGTTTCAATGGGTCAATAGCTTGTCTTAGCACTTCTTTTATCACCTAGGGAAACACCTGAGATTAACCTGGAACACAGAAAATGACATCTATAATCTTTAGATTACCAAATCCTTTTTGGAATCCTGGGTCTAATCGATATATATTGTTTAGTTTATATATTGCAAGATGATTGGGAACCTGGGGCTTTGATTGTTGGCTGATCAGCCACCCTCCTTCAGGAGAAGCAATCCCTGATTCCTGAAAGTTTCTGAGGTTAAAAAATCTAGGTTTATTATCCCCTCAAATTTTCTTGTCCAGGGAAATGGAAAATGTTATATGAAGCTTAAGTACCCTTGGCAGAGCTGAAAGTTGTGCTAACTAACCTAAGCTAATAAAACTAATACTCTTAAGATTAGTTGTTTCTAGATGCTACCAAAGGAATCATTGTACTTTCAACTTTAAATTGTAACATTCAAATTCATTTATATGTATATATGTATAGTAGTAATAGAAGAGATGGATGAGAATGTGTTGTCTGAAAAATATCAGAGATGCTGCTTTCTAGTTTGTGGTAGCTGATGAGCTTGCAGTGTCATTACCCTTTTGTTCCATCATTGTTGATAACCTCAAAAAACTTAGACAAGACTTATTTTTTAAAATTTTGTGTTTGGATGAAGGAAATTGGAACTTAATTCTAATGAGTGCAAATATATATATATATATATATATATATATATATATATATATATATATATATAGAGAGAGAGAGAGAGAGAGAGAGAGAGCAAACAGGCTTGGGATAAGACAGTTTGTTGAATAAGTTCATTGCATATACAAGTTGTGGTCCTGCCTATAAGTAGAGGAGCTAGGTCAAGCTTGTAAGCAAAAGACTAAAGAGACACAAAAGGAAAAATTCAGAAGTGGCAGAAGGGGGAAAGGGTATATGGACATGGTTAAGGGAAAGGACTGGTTTGGATTAGGTTGATGAAGAAAAAGACTCTCACAATTGCAAAGTGCAATTATTTTGCTTGCACTAATAATGGGTTACATACACCCACCCTGAAGAAAAGAAAAGAGGGTCATTTCTCTCTTTCTATCTTTGTTTCTACCTATCTATCTTGTATTTCTTCCTGCAAAACATAATGAATAAAAAAAAGGGTACAAAAACTAGAGCATTCCAGTGCCCTTTGATTGGTCAGATAAGTCACTCTCTTGTCCTTTGGCATTGTTCTCCACTACTACAATTGCTCCAACCACTCAAAGACAAATATTCCCCTCCATATCCATAGCATCATTTTGCCACAGATGTGATTTCTAGCATACATCTTTTCCTCCATCGATGATGGAATTTTAAGCTTTTTACTACCCCACTCCCAACTTCAAGTACTATTTCTTTATTTTCTCTCTCTTAGGATGTTGCTGGCAGTGGACTGATGAATCAGATCTCTTTCTCTCTCTCACCTCCCATGTTCTAGGTTTTTAGTTTTTCTCTGACTAGGGTTTGCTGGTGATGATGATTCTTGGATCTATCTCTCCTCTCTTACACCCAAACTTGGAGGGTGTGGGAAATTCCATTTTTGTGTTTCTTTTAGGTTGATTTTGGGTTTGGCAGCATCATTTGTGCTTGATCTTTTCATGTCATTTGCTTTCCATAATGAGCATCAGAAAACTGGAAAAGCATAACTTGTTAAAAAAAAAAAGAACAATGGCATTTCAAGATCAGTTCTCTGCCCCTAGGCGTTAGCAGGAAGGGCAAAACAATAGCATATCTTAGGGTTATCTTTTTTTTCATTGAAGCTTTCTAAAAATATATCTTTCTGCTCCTTGGTGGCTGATCTGTGTTTCAAGCTAGAGATTTTGGAAATAGCGGTTTAGGGTTTTCTTGGCCTAGATTCTTCTTCTCTCTGTTACTGGGTTTCTTGGCTTGGGGTGAGCCATATCTGAAATCTCTCTCCTCCAACATTTGAGGAAACTTAAGTTTCATACATTTTTTTTTTGACATATTCCAGGAAATTTAGGTGGCAGATCTGTAGGTATCTAGATCCCCACATGCCTATTTTGTTTCCATTTGCATAATAGATCCATTGTAGAGAGAGAGAGAGAGAGGGAGAGATGGAGATGTGAATGGTCCAAATGGAAATGAGGCATTGGAGGACAAGTCCAGAAGCTTTTCTAGGGGCGGGGGGTGGGTTGTAACTGGCTTTGCTTAAATGAGATGAAAATGGAATCAAAAGGACCAAAGAAAGACTTCAGAGTCAAGAACTTTTGGAGTCTTGTACTCTTCCCAACTCCACTCTTTTTTTCTGTTTTTCTCTTCTTCACATGGGGTAGATCCAGGCCTATCAAAAACCCCTGCACAGTTCCTTTATTTGCTCATTGAACAAAGGAAAAGCAAAATATTACACTAGTCTGAAGCAAATGGAATGGAGTTGTCTGCAATTAGCTACGGCATGGCTAAATTAAGCAGAACAATTTGATTCTTGGGCATCACACGCTTTGAATCTTTCTAGCCATTGTCTTGTAGGTCTGGACCTTAATACAAATCAATCACAATCAAACTTGAAATGCTGACTAGAGGAAACCAAATTCAGATCTGGAATATGGTAGAACCTGAGAGACCAAGATAGAAATTGGATAATTTCAGGCTTCCTGCTGCTATGAATGCAGTCCATAGTTTCAGCTTTCCTAGGAATTCACGTGTACAAATTTTGATGAGGTAGCTTAATTTTGTGTTTCCAGGGAATCCCCAGGGCAAAAATTTGCCTCCCATTGGGCTGTTTCATCATCTCAAATGGCCAATTAGAGTTACATTTCCCACTGGTAAGCTCTGTAACTTACGTCGGTAAAGTAATTCGTAAGTTATAGTCACAGTTATAGGGACCCAAAAGCATCAACCATATCTAAAACTTGCATTTCAAGTTTTCAACCATGACTTTCTAAAAAGTTTGATTAAATTGTATGGATGATAAATCCAATGATATTAAAAGATCACTTCAATCAATAATTTTATAAGAAAGTTTCAGGATAGATCGGTATCGTCAAATTTTAAATTATTGAGCATTTTGATTGCTTTTGCTTTATAACTTTTTTTGTTTTCGCCTGACAACTGTAATGTCTCATTTTATGTGATTGATTGAACACGGCATCTTATTTTTAATTGTAATGTCATGTCTAAGATGCTCGGATCATGCATTTTCGTTCTAGATATAGCGTCTACACGTACCTACTTCTGCAAAAATAAAAAAGATCGATGATAAATAAAAGTAGAAAGTACTTTCATCGAACATGAATAATTAAGTAAAAAAAATATACAATTCTCTTGTAGTGGAAAGTCAATAGGCTATGCACTAGAATCATGGCGTTGTTGCTTTGTATTTTTCTTTAAATTTTTAAACAGTAAAATTTAATTTAATTTAATAAAGAGATGCAAAGTACATTTGTTGTTACAGAATGAATTATGAAAAGGGCTAGTGCAACCCCAAAAGTCAATTTTGGAAATGCTTCTGTAATAATATTATTCCAACTCGAGCTTCTGCCATCAATTCACAACCTTTTAAAGACTTTGGGCCACATTTTTCTTTTATAAGAAAAATCAAACCATTTTTTCTTTTTTTGTCATTTAACGTAATTAACTATTTATAATAATAAGAGTACGAAGAATTTTTTTTTTCTTTATATATTAGGGGAAATCTGAAGAGACACAGAAGGAATTCGAGCATCATGTAGTAAGAGGTTGATGGTAACACAAATTATTGATAATTCAAACACAAGGAATAATAAACCAAACTTGTTTTATTAGGGCTTATTTAAAAAAATCGGTTCGACTTGCTCTTTCTGTTTTTTTTTTTTTTTTTTTATGTTAAATGTGCTTATGATATTTTAACCTCTAAACACTTAATTGGACACTACAAAGCCTTCCATGTACATTAATTAGATCTGATTCTGATTTATTTCTGAATTACATATAATTAATTTCTTCCTGTCCCTGTCATAGAAAGCTAAGATTGATCATAGTCTTTGGAGCCATTAGCTATTTGTAAAGTTAAAAAATGCCTTTGTTGGCTATAACATGGATCACATACTCTGCTTAGTTCAAGCTAAGGCCGGGTTCTCTGTTGGTTAGATGTTTGAATGAGGGGTTGGATAGCTAGCTACTAGATCTTTACATGGTATTTATGCATATACATATATATATATATATATCTTTCTGAATAGTCGAAACAATTACTGAAAGTCTTATTTTTTTAATTACATATTTTGTATTTAGCTTGTCTATAACTTTGCCTATGTCACACCGAGGGACGAGCTCTATAATATTATAATCTCGGTTCATTTTATTTTATTTAAAAAGTAAATTTTATATATAATATTGAAGGAAAAAACAATCGATGTCGATTCAAGTCTGCTATCGTGTTAACCTGCTGCAAGATTACGGCATTATAGTTGCAAACTCAACAAACAACTTGACATTAATGAAATAAGCTGATTTATTTTTTCTGATCCTTCTGTTTTCCATCCTTGATGAAATAGGCTTTATGCTTGTAATTTGAGTTCATTCCTTTTAATGCTCTCTCTTCTTATTTTGTAATTGACAAAGGATGGGTCAATCAAAGCAAATTCATGGGATTTTTGTTCCAACATAAAATACCCAATGCATGTGCAACTGCACTTACAAATAAAACCCAGTTTGTCCCCCCACCCCCCTTTTCTCTTTTCCAGGAAAGACATGCACATGAATTAATGTAATATCACAACTCTTATAAAATATGACTAAGAGAAAAGTAAGGTTGAGTATGATGTCTTTTCATTCATGGAAGATTGGTTTCTTTTCCTTCTTTATATCTTTCTTCTTTTCTTTTTTTTTGTTCTTATTTTTCTCTCCCTCCTTTACATATCAAATCACATTCTTTAAACAATTAGACAAACACAAACAAATCAGCATTAATATAAAAAAATTTTTGTTTGCAGGTTCCTTTTATCTTCCACATATTTTACTTTGCTTCCTCTGGAAGCCTACCCGAAGGTAGATCAACATAAAGTGAAGTAGTGTCAGATGACACCACTAAAGTGTCAAAAATCTTTACTAATTATACTACTTATGTTAGAGTTTTATGTAATTAATGATGCTAATGAATCTATTAATTTTTTTTTGTAATTTTGTAGAAAATAGAGTCAAAGACTTCAAGTCAAAATAAATTTAATTATGGCATCACTCAGAAAAATTCTTGAGTTCGTCCCTGGGCCTACCACCCATTGAAAAGGAAACTTTTTTGTGTAGCATCAATGGTGAGTTTCTCCTGATTATGTCTTCTAGTTAATTACCTTAATATCCTTAATTCATAAATTATGCTTTAATTTATAGATTTCTTTGTGTCCCTTCTTTCAAACAGGTTTGGGTAACAGAAAGGAGATAGTCTTTTTCTTTCTTTTTGACCGTAACCCATTTTTTTAATATCTCTGTAACTTGAAAATTCAAGTTCTAAATGTAAATCATGTTCCCCTATAGAGTTACACACAATTTTTGGTAGGGTGATGCAACATAGAAATTAATTCAACAGAGATATTGATTTAGTGCAAGAATGGAAAAATCATAGTGGAATATATCTTGTTTTGCTGGATACAACTTTTATCATACTGCCTCGGTGGGATTTATGACCCCAAAGTACAGTTGCTGCAGTTCAAATTTATAAAGGATATTTAGGCAGGGTTACACTGAAAAAATGACCCCATGTCTTGGAACAAAAGAAGAAAAGGACCCAAAAAGCTATGATCCCTAAGCCAGAGAGTCAGGTCTTGTTCATCTGATTCCATTAGACATTTGTTTTTCCTTGAAAAGCTAATTCCATTAGACATGGAAGCCACAAGTCCAACTATTTGAAGGGGTTTCTTTTTTTTTTTTAATTTCCTTTAATATTTTTCCATGGTACATTGCACAAGATGGTGGGCTCAACTTGTGCTTGATTTTTGTTTGTCATCATGACTGGATGACCTGAATCTTACATATATACTCTATCAGAGGTCAGCTTCATTAACTTTTCAAAAATATGTTGAAATATATAAATACATTAATTAATCGGAAATATTAAACATTCAGCTTATATGAGAAGGTAGAACAATTAATTGAAATTTTTATAACATTTAATTGAATTTTTGTAATATACCATATGATGCATGCCTATATGTAGTTGATATAATTATTGAGCAGGAAGATTACCTTTCTTCACCTTCATCCTTCTCTTTTAAATGAGTGGAACAATCTTCCTGGTTGAGTGCATGAAAGAAATAAGGCCAATCATGCTTTTCTTCAACTTTCTTCTTTTTTAATAGATTTCTAAGGATGGAAGAAGATTGTGTTTAGCAATTATTTTGGGAATTATACATTAAGCTTTTCTGATGCGTAGAATTTTTTTTTTTTTTTTAAAAAACAAAGAATTTTATGAAAGATTAAGCTGCTGTTCGTCTTTGTTACATGGACGAGTGTCAACCCCTTTAGAGATAAATATTAGAATGTAGTACAAAGAGAGTTTTCACGCGATACAATGTCTCATAAAATTGTTAAGTGATAGCTTTAGTTATTTAACCAAAGAACTTCAGAACTTTGGATGCATTCTCTTCAGCATTTGTTGTGACATTTTTGATTAAATTTATATGTATATATAGACGGGAAAAGTACAGAAAACCATAAAATTTAAGCCTTGAAATGCTTAATGTTGTTTTTCTCATAATGTTGGAAAGTCTTCTACTCTCTTTTCTTCAGTCAATTTTCTGATCATCCCCTTTAACTTTTACTTAAACTATAAACAATATAAAATCATAAAATTAAGTTTATATAGCCTTCAAAATGATCAATTCCTCAGTATATGTTTCTAGGTTCATCACATTAATAGAAAGTCTAAATAACCTGTAGAGACCTACAAATGTTTTGCCTTTATATGATGTCATATTCCTCAAAGAATGTTAGAATAGCTCTCCATAATGCATTCTTTTGATGTATTAATCCAGAAATTGAGGCACTGGCAGATCAATCTGTGTTTTGGCTTTGCTATGACAGAGACAAATTTCTTCTAGCTACAAGCAGTAAGTTAAAACTTTCACTATTTAGATTCAATACATGGCATCCCTATCTGAAAACTTCAGATTTGCCGTCTGGTGGAAAAAAAGAGGATTCAATGAAATACTCTAACCTATGTTGCTATAAAGATGTAGCTAATTAATTAAACTGCTAGATTTGCCATAAGCCGTAAGAGTAATTAACAGAAATGAAGGAGATGTCTCTAGCTACCTAATATCTATATAACTGTTACCTATATTAAACTCATAAGCTGGTTAAGACTGTAGGTGTCAAATATATTAATTCTTTCAAGAGTTTTAATTAATTTTATATTAATATTACAATTTATGGAGACTGCAGGTTAGATATAACAGTTTCCAATGTGAATATGCAGTTTAAAAGACCTGATACATACAATCTTCTAAACTGAACAGCATATTGATTAAGGAATGCTTCATTAGCTGATTATATTTTGCATTATTCACTTAGAAACCTGGATGCATTGCATATATAGTATGATTGATATCCCCATAGCAGGTATTTTGCCAGCATTTATGAATACGAGGAGGTAGCTGATGCAGCAATTAACCATGCTTAGAGGCTTTTACACAAAACAGGTAAATGCTGATCTTTTCTTTTCCAAAGAAAATATGAACTTACATGCTACATATATGCAACTTAAAGTGCTTGTCTTGCATGCTCTTTGAGAACTAGATGCAAGGAATTCAGAAAGTTTAGTATGCTTGAATGTTTCTGCAAAGAACCTTACCTACAACTGCTAGCTAGGGAAGTTCACCTAGTAATATATATGTAAAGAAACTTAGAAGGGTTAACGCTAGTAGAATCCAAATGATACTGCAGAAAAAAGAAATTGTCCACTGAAGTTCAAACTCTAAATGATGAACTCTCCAAAAGCAGTTCAGTTTCTATTATTTCATAGCATATTTGATGTGCAAATGTTGTGCTTAATTTTATGACCATATTGAATGGCTCCACTTAATTTTTTTTTTTTTTTTTTGAAAGGCAACAATAACATTAATAGAAGAAATGAACAGTACACTCAACAAAGGGATAAAGACTAAGTTACACAAAAAAGAAGTATCCCTCTGCAACTTCATAACAAAACGCCCCTTTAAACGACTCATCAGCAAACTAAAGCCCCAAACCGTGCACAACCTCGTTGCGGCTCCAATCATCTTAACTCATGATGTCCACTCCAAGACAAGAAATATATGTTTATTATACTATCCTATTATATATGCTCACTTACAATCCCAATAACTTCTACTGCATATATATGTCTTTGCTGTGCACCTTTAAGGTATATAGTAGTATCCAATACTATGAGATGATTGATATGTTGAAATATCTCCTCTTAGGTACGCATAGACTTCGAAAACATGACTTGAAAGTGGAAAAACATTAGTTGAAAGGGGATAGTGGATCATCCATGCGTCTATTCAATCATTTTCCTAAAAGTTAAGCTGAATTCTTTCGTTGGAATGCACTTATTGAACTTACTTCAGCAGCCCACAAGAGAGAGCAAAACAAGCATGAGGCACATATATAGTAAACAACTGTTTTAAGAGAGGAATTTTATACATAAATTGGTTGAAACGAAAAAAAACAGCATGAAAACATGTCCAGTAGAATCCAGATATAGAAACTCAAGGCAATTGTTTTCATTGGCATGGCGGCTTTAAGCTGATAGTGCAGATAAATAAATTGATCCTGATTAGCAGAATAGCAGCCCACAAAAGAAATAATTTTATAATTGTTATTAACCCTTTAAGCTGTTGACTTTATTGTTCTGATTAAGGTTACAATGAAAGCAAGATACTATATTTAAATGCATAGAACAGAAACAAGGAAAGCATGACATTATTTTTTCTAAAGATAATTACACACAACAATCATTGACAAAAGAGTCCATAAGAAAATTCCAAATAGATTAACAAGAAAAAGAAAAACATGTCCATATTACATATAATTCCAAACAGAAAGAAAGCAATAACATAGCATGCCTCTAATATTTATCCACATGGCACATCAAAGAACTGAAGAAGTAAGAGATAAACCAAGTTGTTACAGACTCTGATTATTGTAGCAGTCCCATGATTTGCCAAAGGATAGGAAGCTTGTGAGCTGATGCTGCAAAAACAAAAATATGGGTTGGTCAAGAAAGTTGATTCAGGTAGTTCATCTTGGAGACATAATATTGCTGTTATGTGGGTGTTTTATGTATCATCAATTGCAACATTTTGGCTAAAAATCAAGAAACTTTTGCTAATAGAACTTACCTCTTGGTGAATTCCAGCGTTTTGTAGACAATTGAAAGTGGAATTATTCATAATTGCTAAGGATTCATCACCCATGTCTCCATGAATCCTTATGTGTTCACGGTCGCGGGAGCTAAGCTCTTTAACCTCAGCTACCGCGGCCTGGAAGGAAGGGTTCCTAATGTGATGTTGAGAACCAGATTCTTCACCAGTCTCAACGGAGCTCCAATAACTGAATTTATTCAGATCATCGTTTCGGGTGTCGTCACATAGCTTTGATTCATCGAACCTTTGAGCCCGCATGGTCTTTTCTTTTGTTCTAGCCTTCGCCCTTGCCCTGGCCTTTTCCCTTAAATCCCTTGCAAGAGGGCGGAAAGTGATTTTACGTGGCTGTCTAACCTTTTTCTCTTTCGTTGAAGGTTTCCCCTTAGAGATGCTGCCTTCGACAGCTGCCTTATCAATTCCAGACACGACCTCACCCTCAGAAGTTGAAGAGGGACTCTTTGCAGCTGCAACGCTGCAGCTGTTATTCATCTGGGATAGCTTGCTTCTGGCTAGTTTCTTGATTTCTGACCTTGACTGTATGAGTAACCACTCGACAGTTCTACTAGCTTTATCATAGCCTAGCATGTCTTGCAGACCAAAAAACTCTCGAGCAACTTCAAGAGACAGTCTCATTCTCCGATCCCTCGGTCCCTTAGCCGTATTAATCTTGCTGTGCCGATCTCTCTTGGAACTTCTTTTTTTCTCCATCTGCTGATCGGTGGCATTATGGCTCTTTCTGGTGCAGTTTATCGTTGACCCCTCGTTCTTGCTGGAATGATCCGGCATGATGATGATTGTATCCGAAACTGAATTATCAGTCGTCAAGGTTTGCTGGTGAAGTAACAGATCATGGTGTTGCGGGAGGAAAACACCATAGTCTTCTTCTAGTTCTAACTCACAGTGATTATAACAGGGAGAGGGGAAATGAAATAAGGAAAGAGGGAGGTCTTCCGGTTTGGAGAATGAAATAATGTCATTGGGAAAATGTCTATGGAGAATTGAATGGTCGATATAAGCGATTGGGTCATTGTAGCGATTGATGTTGGAAGGAAACATCTTAGAGCTTAGTAAATTGCACCGGACAACCCTAGCCTCAAGAGCTTGATGGTGGGTCTAAGAACTTGAGAATGACACATGCACCATTTATCTCTAAGGTGTATCCTTTGAAAACAGCTTCACCACTTCCATGTTTCTCAGCATCAGTTTCACCTGTGCAAGCACAAAATCAGTGTTAGTGAGAAATTAAAACACCCCATGTGTGTTTTTTCTCTTTCTTTTTTCTTCTTTTTCCACGCCCTCAGAAGCCAGAGCTAGCCAACTAGCATTTGGAAAGGCAGCAAATTTAGCTGTTCATCATCATGTATCTATCTTTTACTCTGTCTTAGAAAAGGGGAGAGGGAGAGAGAGAGAGAGAGATAATTTGTCTATTTACCCCTGTCAAGCAAAGGACTACAGCATGAGAAAGACAGCAGAGGAGCTGATGTACTCTATGTCTATAAGGGTTGTGACTGTCTTTGTATGAAGAGAGAAAGAGAGGGAATTGAATAAAAGTTGTGTGGAGCTAAAGAACCCAAAGAGGTGGAATTTATTGGAGACAAAAGAGCCATCTTTTTCTTAATCTTTTTTTCCATCTTTTTATTATTATTATTGTTATTATTATTATTTCTCATAGATGGAGTGCTATTGGACCCATGAAAATGAAAGAAAGAGTCCAAGGGCAGCGATATCGTGGGAATTGAGTGGATAGGAAACACTTAGTATTGTGCCACTTCACGTGGTAGCAGGTGGGAGATTGACAGAGAACTCATTTTATCTTCAACTTTTTAGGTTTTTCTTTTCTGTTTTTTACTCTTCTCGAATCAACCTAGAACTTGCATTTGCATGCACTCTCTCCATTAATCAATAATTTCTTCACATACTGTGAAGTTGTAATTTTGTTAAGGATCGGTTCTTTGATCGGTAACACTAAGGAAAATAAAAAACAATACATATATATATATATATATATATATATATATATATATATATATATACACATGTACATGAAACACGTGGCTCTATTGGTATAACCCAGGACAATTATTTTTCACTCCAAATGGGCAAAAAACTGCGAGGCCTGCCATGAAAGGCAATGCTCCTTTGACTGGGCATCTCTAGCATAGCTGGGTCGCTTTCCCCAAAAAGAGAAAGACCCCATCTCACTCTCTCTCTCACTCTATCTTTCTCTCAAGTCCATCAAGTCTAGGCGAGAATGTTGTTGGTCTCCCTCTCCCATGCGTGCTTATCTGTTTAGCTTTTCTTTGAAATGTCATATATATAATAAAAAAAAGGGTCTCTTCCACTCTCTTTCTCACTCAAATTAAGGAAGGACATGCATTAAGTCAAGAAAGAGTTGCTTGTGCTTTGTACTATCATTGCAGCCTACAAGAGTACCCTCACCCCCGCCCCCCCTCCGGAAAAACCCTAGCCAATGAGAAAATGCCATAACTACAAAATCTGTCTCTTCCTTTGGATTATTAATAGTCCTGTCCACTACTGTTGTTTGTTGATATTGAAAGTTGAAGCCCCCCTTCCCTTCTCTTTCTCTCTCTCTCTGCTCAGCTGCTTACCTCTATTTTTTGGCACACACCCTTTGACACAAGTTTTTTTCTTTCCATTTATGCCTGCCGTTGTTTCCACTTAGATAAACACGTTGGTACTCCCTCTTTCCCTCTTTCTCTCTCCTTCTTTCTTGCTTTCCTTACTCTCTCCTTTGTTTCTCTTTCTTTCTCTAGCTGACTGACTTAGGCTGGCAGGATTAGGAGGACCACATGATATGGGAGAGAGATGAACTTGGCTGTTCTTAGGTTGCTTTCAAAGATGCGATAACTATGAAGAAAAACTTTATAAAAAAAAAATAAAAAGAAAGAAAGAAAGATTGATGTATGAGATCGATGCACCATTTGGGAAGTGGATGATAATGAGAGCATAAAACCCTAAAAGTCGTGGTTAGTTTTAAGTACTTTCATTTCCTTTTTTGAGTCCTTCTTCCTTTGCGTATTGTACGTTGTTATTTCTGGTTGAATTTTATACCACAAAATCCCCCTCCATTTTGGTTTATTTATGATTGTTCTTTTTAATGTGATCTATTTTGACTTTGCCTTTGGCTTCCCCCCCCCCCCCTAGGTTCATCTGAATTTGAGTCTTCCCTTTAGGGGATGAACCATTTTCCATATCAGACCAAACATTTAGGTAACTTGTAGGACTATAACTTGTTCACACTAACTAAACAGGGTAACTTTTCATTATCAAACAATGCCCTTTTCAAACTTATGCAAAGGATAATGAATTAAGACCTTTAATGTATTCTTCCCTTCAACTTCTTCTATTAATTTGGAAATTATGTGTTTTTTTATTGCTAAGCCATGAAAATTTTTACCAAGATCGGTACTAGGGTTAAAACATCGAAATTAATCCCAATACCTAAATTAGATATGCTCACCACTACAAATTCAACATCACAATGCAAAGTCAGTAACATCATACACAACACCCCGAACATATCCGAAAACATAAACAAAAACCTCACGCAACTCCTAAAAAAATCAGTGCAACAATTAGCTTTTTTAATATGTATTTTAGAAAAAAAAAACAACATTAATCAATAGAGTTTATTTGGAAATTATAATTAATAGAGTTTATTGGAAAAAAAATAACATTAATTAATAGAATTTTTCCTTCCATTGCAATGCTAGTGATGCAATGTTGCCGTGATGGGAAAGAAAGTTTATATACTGCGCTTTTTGTCTTTATGGTGTTCATCAAAAATATCTTCTTTGTTTATGATTTCCAACTGGGCATGGTTTGAAGGAACAGCAATGCTGTGGACCTAATCACATATGATATATAACTTTACAGAGTCAGCTAGCCACACCGGAAAAGGGCTAGGGTTCCCCACCCAGAAAGGTCACCGGCCCCATCCAACCAACCGAGGAAAAAAGAAGAAACCATCCTACCCTTTTTCCATCAACTTGATCTAATTAAACAAAGGGGGGAGACCACACCAACCAAAACAAACATAGTACTCCATTTAATGTTTTTTGTGACAATATCATACTATGTCTAGGTTGTCCATGCAGGTCTGTGTAATCTTCTTTCTGTCTATTACTTTATAATATACGTATAATTATCTTATAATTCGTTATTAAGTTGTACATATACGAACATCGACAAGTAATGGACAGAAAAATAATAGAAGAGAGCCAAATCCTAAGTTGTGCGAACAGGATAATATGACTTAACATATATAAACCTGTTTGATTCTAACTGTTGAGTTTCTTTTTCTCTTTCTTTTTATCTTTCATGTTATCTCCATTATTGGAGTGGTTCTGATACAAGTGAATTGTGCCCACCTTGGGCCATATCAAGAAAGGTGCATGTCTCCCTTTGTCTAAAATGAAAAGGAATCAGATAGGTTTATCAGCTGCATTATAACATCTTTCTGTCACAATTTGATTAGATTGCCCATAAAGTTGTTTTCATGGCATTGTAACTGTTTTTGTTGCTGCTAATTTTCTTTTAAGAGGGCCCAACGCATGATTCGATGCTTCCTACGATGTCCAAAGCCAATGCCGCCATGGACTCATCATATGTAGATAGATAGATAGATAGATATTCTTACCAAAATATTCTCACACATGCACCAATGGAGATGTCGTTTTAACTATTGCAACACCCCAAAACGACATTGGTTTTCTTTTTTTGCCAATTGAGATAGATAACACAATTTTTAAGCATTTGGTCGTTTATGGTCTTGCCAAAAGGAAAGAGGAATTTTTCATTTCCTTTCCTTGTCTTCTCCTACGTTGTTTTATGTTGTGTTGAGATACCGTAAAAATTAACGAGACAAATTCTAGAATAGAATAAAATAAAATAATATTCGTAAAAGAAAAAAAAAAGTTGTTCATCAAAATTGACGGTAGTGTTAAAAATATGATATATATTCGACTGCATGATGTAGCTTGTCCTTTAATGATGGTTAGTTTTCTTTGAGCTAAATACAATTAGCTCCCTTTGTGCCAAAGTTGATGGCATTGTCATATCCAACTTTATAGTATGATCCATAGACAAGATAAACAAAAGGGTGTCGTTTTTATATATTAGTATATGTTAGATTTTTCTTATTAATTTGACATCTGACTTAAGCTCTTTTGTTTAAACTCTTAGCTCATGTCATGTTGTACTAAAATTGGCACCATTAATTGTTATATCCAACTCTATGATATGACTATATCATAGACGAGGCTAAGAAATGGATATTCATTTTATTAATATTATGAATATTCAATTTAAAACTAATTGATTATAGAGTGGAGCTTACCTATTTAAGTAAAGAGATTCGTGCACTTATTAATAAATTAAATGTTAGTTTTTGGATGACATTTGCATTTCAAAGCAATTAAAATGACTAAAAATGTTTTCTTTTGGGGACCATTGGCTTTTGATCTTGTAATTTTCTTTCTATCCAAGACTTAAGTGGAGTTCATTAAGTGAAATTTGTGAGATTCTTAATTAATTGTGAAATTTTAAATAAAAACTAATTAAATTGTACCCAAAAAATCAGTGCATATTTGAAAATATTATTTATATGCCAAATTTAGTTGTCGGGTAAATTAAAATAAAATTTTATCCATAAATCAAATTTTTATGATTTCATACATATGAAAAATCTCTCGACTCGTTCCTCTTAAACTAGAATAAGAGATATTTAACAGTCAAGCGTTAAGTTGTAATTAATTATTTTTATTTATCTGTTTAAAGAGACGAATTTGAATTCCCCTACTGCGGATAAACAAATATTTTTCATAATTAAATTTTAATTTGAACAAAACAAAACTCAACAAAGGAAAATTAACAATCCAGGGGTATTCCCTTGTGGACAACCAATAGATAAAAGTCCATGCTGCAGTTGCAGAAGGGTACGGCTATATGGTATCATGAAAGGTTAATATAAGAACAATTTAATGCTGAAAAATGTGAAGCCAAAGTCCTGATTCCATCAATAGATTCTTTAAATTCAAAAACCAAAAGGAACTTTTGATTTGTTGGTTCAGACAATTTTCAGTACGAAAGGTTATTGATTTCTGGGTTGCAGTTCCAGGTACTGTTCTTACGAAATCATGAGCCCAATTTTATTTTTGTTTCCAATTCTATTAATTAATTATCTCCAATTTCCATCCATTGGAAAAAAAAAAAGTGCGTAAAAATTTCACAAGAAATTTCATAAAAAAACAAAGTTTACATATTAATGATAAAATTTTAAAACTTTAGGAACGAATTTATTTTGTTGATTTTTTTAAAAAATGTATTTATATATAAAAATTAAATAATAATTGCATAAATGTGGATTAGAGTTTGTTAACATGTGCTAATATTATCGAAATATCAGGAACTTTATAAATCCATTTATGAAAATTTTATCATCCGTATATAAAATAATTAAATTTTTTTTATTTGGTTTTGAGAATACAAATAATGTTAAATGCATTAAATGACGTATTATGTATTTGGTGTCTGAATAAGAGTATCTTTCAGAGAAAATCTTAAAAGGACATTCAAAGAGAGGACGTACGGTTGGGGGATTTTGATGGAAAGTGAAACACTGAAAATGCTGTATATATATATATATATATAATTATGAAAAGAAAAACAAATTCCAAATTTCAAGTATTGATTTACTTCCATTGAAATTAGCTTGATTATCTTTACATGAATGTACATTAATAAATTTGCAATTAAATTTTTATTTTATCATTTAACAATATATTCCCAACTATATATCAATTGTACATGCATGTGCGAAATCTATAATATTGAGTGGCTTATAATGGGGAATATGAATATATTAACCCAAACCTTTCTTCTATATTCTTCTTTTGTTCCTTTCCTATTCAATTCTTTTATATTCTCTACTTTCTTATCTTTTGCATCATTAGCAATGCTTATTTGTCGTATTTACTTATGCAAATTTCTCTTCCTTTTTTTTTTTTTAAACAAAATTTTGTTCTTATTAATCGATTTAATTCTTTTATTATTTTATATTGACATATAAGGATGAGAGATTCAAATCCATTTCTCTTGAGTAAGAAGGTACATGTACATTGGGTGGATCTCATACTACATGAGTGGGATTAGACAAATACCTAATCTACGAGTTGTTTTCAGGATTTTTCTTAGATAAATTCATATTTTTATGAAAGTGAAGGTTGTAACACTTATGCGAGTCTTGATTTGGAATACAACGTTAGATTCAGTTTGATATTTATACATTAGTTTCTTCAATCTTATGCTGTGTGAGCATGATTAGACAAACACACAATCTACAGGTTGGTTTTAGAATTTTTTTTTTCTTTAAATGGATTCATGTTGTTTTTAGAAGTGAAAGTTGTAATACCGATACGAGTTTTGATTTATGATAGACTCGGTTTAATATTTATGTAATCTTTCCTGCAATCAACATCCAAATATACTTTTCAAATATATACCACCAAGATCGAAGATCGAATGTTTGGATGAAAAGAAAGTACACCACCAAATATTCCCAACCTTTAGCAGGAAAAACACAACACACAGCATAAGATTAACTTTGGGCATGACAAAGACCAGCACAAAATCATTTACCTAGAAATCTCCCAATAGACATGGAAAAATGTCTTGATGAAGTTTGCTGCAGATTCGGAACAGATCTGCCAAAACATTGTGTTGCTTTCATGGTTAAGTGGACCTTAATTAATATATTCCACTTGTCGGAAAAAAGAAGAAAGAAGAAGAAGCAGCAGCAGCTCTCTTCCTTTCATTTTCTTCAACTTTGGAGTTTGTCTTCATCTCTCGTATGCAAATATAACCAATGATTTCTCTAACAAGTACTTTAGCCTCCATGCGAATGATTTAGTAGATGAACTTACAAAAGTTTGCAAAGTGGGTGTTCTCGATGTTAACAAAATATGATGTTGATATTTAATTAGTTTTTGTTGTGAATTGAATCATTGTATTTTGCATAGAAAAGATACATCTCTATATTTATATTTAACTTTTAATATTAATACATATTAAATTAGTATTTTTATAAAAAAAATTATTATTATTGTATAAATTGACCGTGACAGATTTTTAATTCCATAAATGGATTTATACAATATATTGGTACAAGCAATTTAATAATTAATTCTTCAAAGTTTTGTGCTTTTCAAATCAAATAAAGGGTTGTTTGGGTTATATGAGGCCCAGCATACCTCTTAATATCAGTCCAGGATAGGACTTTGGGCCCAGAGAGAAGGAAATCAGGTCGGGTCAGCTTGCCCCGAATTGAACCCAAGAAAGTTGAGGAGTTACCAAGAGAGTGGAGAAGACGCGCCCCCTTCCTAAAACCCCGCCAAACCCTTTCCCGCCATAGAGAAAAAAGAGGGAAAAAGCGCTTAATTTTGGGTTTTTTATTTCTACAGAATCGAAAAGGTTTCACTTTTAGTTTTCTTTTTTGGCTTAGAAGGTGAAAAGAAGGCTTTTTTCTGTGAGTTGTCTCAGAAATGGATGAAAATTTTGATGAACGAAACAAGCTTCCAGAGCTCAAACTAGGTACCCCAATCACTCCTTTTTATTTTTCTTTAGAGAAAATGCTTTGATTCTTTTTGGGTGATTGATAATGAAATTTGTTTGTTTACCTTTGTTTTTGTTTGGGTAATTGTTAAAAGATGCTAAGCAGGCTCAAGGGTTTCTCTCTTTCTTCAAAACCCTACCCAATGTAAGCCCTCTTTTCTGTATTTCTCTCTCGTTTTTCTTTTTGGAATTTAAGGTAGAAATTTTGGGTTTTTTTTGGGTAGTGTTTATTGGTTTATTATATAATGAAACAAAAAAAAAAAGGAGAGGAAGGGGGGAATGCTGCAGTAAAATAGTTTGTAAAATTAAAGTTGATCTTTACTTTTTTTAAAAAAATTATTTGACCTCTTTCTTTACAGGATGCAAGGGCAGTTCGGTTTTTTGATCGCCGGGTTAGTTCAGGCTTTTGGATTCTATTTATTGTTATTATCTTTATTGATTGTAAATTGTTATGCTGTCTTCACTTCAATTATGATTATAACTTTTAAAGGCTTTTTTTCTATAATGGGTGCTTGTTTTGCCCCCATCATTAAGAAATGCCAGTTGGGTTGTCTTTGAAATCAAAACTTTCTTTTTTTTTTTTTGTTGTTTATAGAAGGAATAGAATGTAACTCCTAAAAATATGGTGTGCGTATAACTATTACTTTATCTAAGTTTTTTCTTCTTCTTTTATATGATATATATATTATCCGAAATTTGGAAAAAAGAAGATAACATTTTTGAGAGTTGAACCTAGCAGGATTGGTTGCTGGGAAATATTTTTCAAAGTCATTTATGTTATGCTAAGGTTGCTATTTCCAATGCTCTATTCCTGAACATACTTGTTTCTTTGATTTTATATGTACCTTTCCATTCTGCTCGTCTATCATTTTCAACTTTCATGTCAGTCAGAATGTGAAAATGTGCGATCGTGCCTGTGAAAATATACAAGCAAACTAGACATTCAGGCATTCTTATATATGTACGCTTATGAAACTTTTATAAAATCATTCTGTTCGGAATGCTACATTTAAACTTTTTTTCCTTTCATGCACCATTTTCCCAAACAATCTTTTGGTAAATATACAGGATTATTATACTGCTCATGGTGAAAATGCAACCTTTATTGCAAAGACATATTACCGCACTACTACTGCTCTCCGGCAACTGGGTAGTGGCTCTGATGGCCTTTCAAGTGTAACTGTTAGTAAAAGCATGTTTGAAACAATTGCTCGTGATCTTCTCCTGGAGAGAACAGACCACACTCTGGAGCTCTATGAAGGCAGTGGCTCCCATTTGAGGTTAATGAAAAGTGGCAGTCCTGGGAATCTGGGCAGTTTTGAAGATGTTCTGTTTGCCAACAATGAGATGCAGGACACACCTGTTGTTGTTGCATTGCTTCCTAACTTCCGTGAAAATGGGTGCACTATTGGGTTCAGTTATGTTGATTTAACGAAGAGGGTACTTGGATTGGCTGAATTTCTTGATGATAGTCACTTTACAAATACAGAGTCGGCTTTGGTTGCTCTCGGTTGTAAGGAATGCCTTTTGCCCATAGAGAGTGGAAAAGCCAGTGAATGTAGAACTCTCAATGATGCTTTGACCAGATGTGGTGTTATGGTAACTGAGAGAAAGAAAACTGAGTTTAAAGCAAGGGATCTGGTTCAGGATCTTGGCAGACTAATCAAAGGTTCCATTGAACCAGTTCGAGACTTGGTTTCTGGATTTGAATTTGCACCTGCTGCTTTAGGAGCCTTACTATCTTATGCAGAACTACTGGCAGATGAAGGCAATTATGGAAATTATAGCATCCGGAGATACAATCTTGGCAGCTACATGAGATTAGATTCTGCTGCTATGAGGGCATTGAATGTCCTAGAAAGCAGAACTGATGCAAACAAAAATTTTAGTTTGTTTGGTCTTATGAATAGAACCTGTACCGCTGGGATGGGTAAGCGGTTGCTTCATATGTGGCTAAAACAGCCTTTGTTAGATGTAAGTGAGATAAACTCAAGGCTAGATTTGGTACAAGCTTTTGTGGAGGATACCGAGCTTCGCCAAGCTTTGAGGCAGCATCTGAAAAGAATTTCAGATATTGAGCGACTTATGCGCAATATTGAAAAGACAAGAGCTGGTTTGCAGCATGTTGTAAAACTTTATCAGGTGCATTAAAATCCTAAGATCTTGCTGATTTATGTTTTGTGAAATAATTTTTAGTGTTCTCCACACCTTATGATTTGGTAAAGGGTTATGAGCTGTAACTTAACTTCTTATGTGCATTTTTGGCACTAATTTTAGAATTTTGTCTTGCAGTACTTTAGAGGAGAGCTTACATCATTTTCTTTATTCTTACTTGTTTGTGTGCAGAGTCATAAACTAGAGTTACACCAGTCTGTAGGTGTATCTTTTTATCTTTTATTTGCACCTTCATCCATTTTAACCTTGTTTCATGTTTCTGGATGCAGTCAAGTATAAGAATTCCCTACATTAAAAGTGCCCTGGAAAAATATGATGGACAGTTTTCATCCTTGATCAGGGAAAGATATTTGGATCCTTTTGAGCTCTTCACTGACGACGATCATTTGAACAAGTTCATTTCTCTTGTTGAAACTTCTGTTGACCTAGATCAACTTGAAAATGGGGAATACATGATTTCACCTAGTTATGATGATGCCCTAGCTGCACTAAAAAATGAGCAGGAGTCACTAGAGCTCCAAATACACAACTTACATAAACAAACTGCTATTGATCTTGATCTGCCAGTAGACAAGGCATTAAAGTTAGATAAGGGCACACAGTTTGGACATGTTTTCAGAATTACAAAGAAAGAAGAGCCAAAAGTAAGAAAAAAGCTCTCCACCCAATTTATTATTCTTGAAACTCGAAAGGATGGAGTTAAATTCACTAGCACAAAGCTTAAAAAGTTGGGGGACCAGTACCAAAAGGTACTTGAGGAGTATAAGAACTGTCAAAAAGAACTAGTCAACCGAGTGGTTCAAACTACAGCAACTTTCTCTGAGGTATTTGTGCTTTCTTGTACCTTGTTGCTTCTTTCGCCTTTTAGAACTTTTATTGAGATGTTTCATGCTGCAGGTGTTTGAGCCCTTAGCTGGGTTGCTCTCCGAATTGGATGTCTTGCTTAGTTTTGCTGATTTAGCTTCTAGTTGCCCTACCCCATACACAAGACCTGAAATTACTCCAGCGGTATATATTCACTACTTTCTTGCATTGATATTTTGTATTTCTTGTTTAATAAGGTCCACTGCTTTACGTTATGGTTATTTTCATGATATAACAGGATGTAGGAGATATTGTATTAGAAGGAAGTAGACATCCCTGTGTGGAGGCGCAAGACTGGGTGAATTTTATACCAAATGATTGTAGACTTGTGAGTATTCTTGTGATCCAGGACCAGAAGCTTCTGGCTTCTTCAAATTGAAGTGACTCATTGCTCTTTGTTTTTCATATGATACAGGTAAGAGGAAAGAGCTGGTTCCAGATCATCACTGGGCCTAATATGGGTGGAAAATCAACATTCATCCGGCAGGTGCTAATTTAATGATACAGTTACATAGTTCTCATTCAAATTTATCTAATTAAATAAGCAGTGACTTTCTGCTCCATATGCCAGATGTCACCATTGGATCTGTTTATAAAAAATTTCATTGCATTGTATCTATTTTGGTTGAACAGGTTGGTGTCAACATTCTGATGGCACAAGTAGGTTCTTTTGTTCCTTGTGAAAAAGCTAGCATTTCTGTCCGAGACTGCATTTTTGCCCGTGTTGGTGCTGGTGACTGCCAAGTAAGTTACATGGCACATAATTTTAAAGTTTAAACGTTTTTGGATAAACTTGGCATAGCCAACTGAGTCTGCTATGACTTGCTTGGTAAATGCTTTCTTCATCAGTATTGTGTTTTCTTTTTCATGTAAACCCTCTGCATTTTATACTCCCTGTTCCCTTCTTTAAGAATTATTATTTCATCCATTGTAAAGTTTTCCTGCTGAAACAGTTGCAAAGATTGGAAGCTTTAAGTGTTGGGAATAGCTCACTTTTGCTCATAAGCATGCCCCCCTGCTCATACACAACATACACCTAATCTCTCAAGTTATTGATTGTTTCTAGTCATTCCAGCCAAATCTTTGAGCATTGTGTATGCAAGTTGTAGTTGAGTTTGGACAATTATATATGTTTTCATTTTCTGCTTTCTTTTAAATGTTCTCAAATGTTGATGCAATTATTTCAAAAAAGAAATTTTAATTCAATAGGGTATTGTATCTTGATTACATATTGCAATCAATCAATAAGGCAAATTCATTTTTTCTGTCAGCAGAATATATTTCTTGAGATCCATGAGGAGAAGGATATAGGATGTGGTTAAACAATATTTTTCTTCTTGTGTAGCTACGTGGAGTTTCTACCTTTATGCAAGAAATGCTTGAAACTGCATCAATATTGAAAGGAGCTACTGACAAGTCATTGATAATCATTGATGAGTTGGGGCGAGGAACATCAACCTATGATGGATTTGGTTAGTTTCGTTCTTGAACATTATTCTAACAATTTCTGCTCCATCTGTCCATCTTGTATTCTTTCCTGTCTTTGACCCCAAATTTTGCATGTAGAGATGACAATAAGATGGGGTAGCCTTCTTCTGCTTAACCTTCATGCGGAACTGTATTATGTTGCCTTGTATGTTGGATAAATGAATGTAGTTATGGGTGAGGATTTTAGTTGGCCCATGTAACATTTTTATAGTAGACGTCTCAAAATATAGTTGATGAATGTGAAAGTCATTCTGTGTTAGTTATAAGAGATGCAGGTCTGAGTCCTTTACCCAGTAGAAGCACATCAATAACTGCCATTCAAGCTCTTTTTCCACTGGACCCCCCACCCCACCCTAATTTTGTTTATTTTTTTTGGCAACCCTCATGGTGATGTGAACTGGATCCTTGATTCCCACCATTGTCTATGTGGTACCATGGTTATGCTACTGGACTGCAGAGGGTTTTCCATCGAATGATGACTTTAGCCAATTCATTCTTACTCACACCAATGTTCACATAAGCTTAGGAAGCATGCCTAATCTATTTAGCCTGATTGGAACACTTTGAACTGGGTAATGCTTTTCTGGTCTTTCTTCAACTAATACCTGGGTTCCCGTAAAATCTGTCAAACTTTTGCATGACTAACGTGTGTATTTTGATGCAATCATCATTTTCTGAATAAAATGTGTCTGCATTCTTATATTCGATTCTCGTTGTTAGCTGCAAAGATTCAATTAGTTACTTGAAAGTGGTACATTCACAATTGATATGGTTAAGGAGAAAAACAATTGTATAGTTAGAATGTCGGATGAAGACGTAATTAAAGCATTGTCCAAACAATATCTCCTGTGATATACCACTTCCTTAAAGTTTCCATTCCTTTTCCCCTTTGCACATTTGACATGTGTGCATGCATCACATGCATATCACAAGTTTCTGTATATTGTGTTGTCAGTTTTAGTTGCAGATTGTATATTATTGTCACCATGGTCATCTGTTTTTTGTGACTTCATTCCTAATTCACAGGTTTAGCATGGGCCATATGCGAGCATATTGTTGAAGTGATCAAAGCACCTACATTGTTCGCTACACACTTCCATGAACTGACTGCATTAACTCATGAAAATGTCAATGATGAGCCACAGGCAAAACAGATTGTTGGTGTGGCAAACTATCATGTTAGTGCTCACATTGACTCATCAAGTCGCAAATTGACAATGCTGTACAAGGTGGGTTAACAGATTGATAGTTATGAGGCCTTCCATGGGATCATGAAACCCACCAGAAATGGTTGGGTAAATGTTGCTTCTTTTGATTCTGGTCAAGTCCTTTCCAGGGTCCTATACTTCCTGCCCCATAAATCTCTTGACGTTAGGCATGGCCAGAGTGCTGAGCAGGCTAATGCTTGTATTTAGGGCAAGCAGATAATAATTAGCTTGGGGTCAATTTATCAATTTAGCAATGCAGGATTAGCCAAATTCATTATTTGGAGGCAAATAACATAATCATTTCCAAAATTAATCTACTAAAGCTTGTTCTATTATTGGTGCCTTTTGTGGTGTGTATTTTCATTTAGCAGAAGACAATCACTTATACTCCTACACATGACCAGGTTGAGCCAGGTGCCTGTGATCAAAGTTTTGGTATTCATGTAGCAGAATTTGCCAACTTTCCTGAAAGTGTTATATGCCTTGCAAGAGAAAAGGCTGCTGAATTGGAAGATTTCTCGCCAACTTCAATCATTTCCAATGATGCTAGACAAGAGGTTCGGCCATTATGTATTTATTTATTTTGTTATAATTCTTGTCACAGGGCTATAATCTGCCTTCAATCTGGTTCTGATCATGCAAACCCTTCGTTTAGCTGATTTTCCTGCTTCAACTGTGGTCTAAGCTAGTTAGCTGCTTCAACTCCAGCTTCCCTTTTTTTTTTATATAATTCTCTTTTTTCTTTTGATCGATCAACTTTGGCTTTCTGGTCTTGGATGCCTCCCTTTAATTAATTAATAGCATTGATAATAGTTACATTACTAGAATTGGCAGGACTAATGTTATGCCACTTGAGTTGCTGAAACTGTTTCCATGATAGTGCATGCGCGCTCAAGTGCACCATCCTTTCACTTCAAATGTGATGTGCGTATACTGTCATATAAGAGTTGTCTGATATTGAAGTGATCTTAGAAATGATATTCACTGCTGTTTGTATCACATGTTATAGCTCAAGAAGATAACAATCGACTGCAAATCATGCCAATATTTTGCTGATAGATACAATGTGTTGGCAAACTACAGGGTAATTTAGAAGATAAGGAAATTATCATTTACCTAGGAGAGTAGGTGCCTGTTGCCACTTTTCTCATTGCTTAAACACTTCAAATTAACAATCCAGAGTGCAAGTTGACAGTTGACACAAAGTCCCGAATGATAACGTGTGATTGAACCAAAAATTTTTCACTCACTATAACATCACAGTTTTCATGAGTTTTATAGCTGTTTTCTTTTACTGTTTTGTAAAGTTTAGCATTCATTCTAGAAATAGTTTCCTCTCATCTGCTTTGCATATACTTTTGAAGAGGAACTTTGGTGCAAATGAATGCCATCTTTCATCTGGAAGACTAGTTGCTTGGAATATGTTATTGGATTCTAATAATTACGATTTACAGGAAGGTTCTAAAAGGAAGCGAGAGTGTGATCCTATTGACATGTCTAGAGGTGCTGCAAAGGCTCACAAGTTCTTGAAGGACTTTGCTGATTTGCCATTAGAGTCTATGGACCTGAAGCAGGCTCTGCAACAAGTAAACAAGCTAAGGGGTGACTTAGAAAAGGATGCAGTAAACTGTAACTGGCTCCGGCAATTCCTTTAGTTACCCCCAACTCAAGGTACCCTCTTCGCCCGCAAAACCACAAGTGAAGTTAATGTTTCTAATGGTTTATTGTGAAATGGCTTTGTGTCAAGCACTCCTTTCCCATTTTTGTACAAACAGAAACTTTGACAATGGCACCGGAAGCAGCAGCAGAAGCCCTGCTGTCTTCTTTCCGGGGTGGCATATCTGACCTTAGCCTGAGTACCGGGGTTTCTGTTATTTATCTCTCTTCCCTTCCTTTTTTGTAGAGGTGATGGGGTGCCTCTTGATGTAAATAGTAGTTTCTTACCTAGGTTTAAATTGAGGAATTAAGAGATGTAGAATCCCTGGCTTGCATTGAATTTTAGTGGATCATATATTCCCTTATCTTTGGCTTCCCTTTGAATTAAGATTAGTATCAAAAAACCAAACATGGTGCTTAATTATAAATATCAATTTTGCATACCCCGATCGACTCGATGTTAATTGAAATATAAGGGAAAAAATCACTAATGATATGAAAAAAAAATTGAAATCACGAGAAATATAAATAAATTTTATTTTTGATGTATTTATATTTTTTAATTAAAAAAAGTTTAAATCTCATTAATTATATGAAATTTGAATGAGTTATAAAAAAAAAAAAAAAAAACTTTTGAATGACTTCGATCAAGTCTTACTCGATTTAACTGCCAAATTGTCGAGTTTGGATCCATTTTTGACCAAACAGGGTTCAAGTTCAACAACAATGTGTTGGACCAAATGAACTAGCAATTCAACGGGCTGTCTGAACAGATTATCTGCGTGGTACGTAGAGGATAGAACCAACCAGGTCCGGTCCCTACCCCTCGTCCGGACATGCGGTCCACTCGTCATAAGATCCTTTTATGAATGATCTAAGGTATAGTTTTGAGAGAAGAAGACTCTCAAAACATAACTTTTAAAGTAAACTAACATGTCTCATATTCTCAGGTGTGGGGCCTTGCATTTATTCTTTAGTTTGCCATTGAGAAAGAATTTTTTTTTTTGTCTTTAATTAAAACTGACTTAATGTATTTGGATAGTTAACTTATTAATTGGTATATAATTTCTCTTTTTAAAAAGCATGATTTGAATCTTTTTTCTTTCAAGTTTAAGAAAAAAAATTTGACTTAATTAATAAAATTTAATTAATTTAATTAAAGAGATCGGTTAAATCGATTCAACTTAACAAGAAAGGTTCGATGTATTTCACTTTTTAAATTTCTTATTATTGTTTTCTTATCTAAAATAAAACTTTTAGTAGTAATGCAAAAATTGGTTAAAATTGCTTAATTAATAAACTTTAATTAATGAGATAGGTTAAGTCAGTTCAATTTAATGAGAAAAGTTCAGCCTATTTCATTTTTCTAAATTTCTTCTTATTATTTTTAAATAAAATTAAAATTAGTAAATCCGTCCATTAATCTTTTTCTCAACATCCCAATCTTCTATGTACATTTCATAAATAAAAAAAAAAACTCCAAATGCACGGACATTTTTGAATATCTAGTCAAAAAGTGTTTGGAATATAGGCAATTGTTCTTCTTCTTTATTATTTTTGTCCATTAGCCAATGCTTAATATATTCTTGGAAGCTTATGAAACAAAAAAGAAAAAAATAATCAGAACAGATGATTCCTCCATAGATAATATATAATGTTTACAAATTATTCCTTTTTAACCTTTTACAATTTATTTTTAAGTTTTTATTTAATTAAATATATTATCTCGACAGTTTATTATTAATTTTTTTTAATTATATTTAAAAAAATTTTGATATACAACCATCAACGATATTTTATGTAAAAAGATAAAAATATAATCCTCGCCCGTCAATTATTTCGATTGAATTTTTTTTTGAACTTAGTAGTATTTTTTTAATTGAAAATATACAAATTCATTGCATTTTGATATGCATACCCATTAAAACAATTATTAAAAAATAGTAATATAAGAAGAAAATCAGGAGAGAAATGCAGAAAATGCCAAAATAATGAAAAGAGCATGAAAATACCTTACGTCAAATGATAACTACAAACTGAAATTAGTGATGATGATATTTTTGTTAAACAGGACAAATACAGCTGATGCAATGATTCAGAAGATTAAAAATCAAATCAGATACTACAAACTGAAATTAGTGATCATGATATTTTTGTTAAACAGGACAAATACAGCTGATGCAATGATTCGGAAGATTAAAAATCAAATCAGATAATATGTTGATAATAATAAGTATTGGGTCCCAATGGCTTTTGATAGCCAATCCTTGATTGCCAAATGGAGTGATTGTGTTTTTTTGGCGGGAAAAATTACTTATTATAACATTTTTAATTAAAACTATTGAAAATTTTAAGTATTTAATTACATTAATTTTGCACTATTTTCTCTCTTTTTTTATTTTTTTAATGTAAATCCTAATAAATTCATATATTTATTTAATAAGACATTCAACGAAAAGCTTATTTAGTACTTGTTTTTAAGTAGCATATCAAACAATTTTATAAATATATTATTTTATCAAATAGCACCTAAGTTGTCTCAAATGCCCTCTTTTACATCCAAAAATAAAATATTATTTTCTTCAAATTTATATTTACTATATATTTTACACATTATAAAATGACATAAAACTCATCATTTTAAATTTTTTATTAAATATATATTAATTTATATGAGATAAAGTTATGATTCGCTCATTGACCAAAAACAGAGATTATGTTTTATTAATTTTTTTACTATTTATATGCTATTTTTTGTTAATTATACATATTATTTATGTTTTATTTATATAAATTAAATATATTTTTTGTACAAAAAAATGTTGGTGTAAAATGTTTATTGAGGAACAAAAAAGAAAAGCTATTCCACCAAAAAAGGAAAGAAAAATGTAAAGTAATTGCTTTACCTACTGATAAAAGTCCCTCTGTCGGGCTTTGGATTTTACGACACCCGACAATAATCTAACTCCCCTGACACATCTGTCATTTTTAACTATAAATAACCACTCCCATCACGCCACGTGATCCAGGAAAGACAGCTGCTGCAACCCCATTGCACCTTCCTAAAACACCACCTTGACTCGACCTGTCAGCGGATGCTTTTTTGTTTGTCCCCAAAACGCAACTATAATAACCGAAACAAACAACGACACGTCACTTTTCCAACGTGTCGTTTCCGGGATTTTCGTTTCGATGGGGTATTTTCGTAAATACGTGTCGTTTGTACGCGTGTAAATTAATCTTGTTAATTAATTAAGAAAGGATTGATCAACGGTGATTAAGACACTTTAGCTTTTGATAACCGTGGCTTCCGAATCTATTTTTCTACAGGTTTGTGAAAGTAGTACTACTTTTCCTTTCTTTTGGACCGTCCTTGACTGTTTGATCATTTTTCAAAATTATAAGAAAGGATATTTTAAAAAATAGTTCTTAAAGATAAAATATTTTTAAAAATAATATTTTTTATAATTTTAATTATTTTTAGTCAAGTTAGATAAAATTATTTTTAATGAAGTTACACGCTATGATGTTACACATCATATACAAAAATCTGTGACAAGTCATGGTTAGCGTGTTATAAATTATGCACAAAAATATGTGACAAGCCATGGTTAGCTTGTTACACATCATGTACAAAAATATGTAACAAGTCATGTATAAAAACCCGTGACAAGTTATAATTAGCTTGTTATACGCCATGCACAAAAACCTGTTACAAGCCATGGTTAGGTTGTTACACATCATGTTGAAAAAAATATTATTGTTACACGACATGTACAAAAATATATTACACGTCATGGTTAAAAAATGTTGTTACACGTCATGTTGAAAAAAAAATATTGTTATTACACTCCATATTGAAAAATATTATTGTTACACGACATATTTAAAAACATTTTGTTACACTTTAATGCATAAAATTTTATTGTTACTTACGAACCAAAACTTTAAATCCTCTAAACTTTTTTTTTATTTTTTTGATAATTTAGCACAGATTAAAGTGTTTCTAATATGTTTTCATAAATTAAAATACAAATGTTTTTTTATCTAAAACACCTACTTTGACTAAAAATAAAAAAATTTATTTGAAAACCTAAATTTATAAATTTTAAAATTTTGAGTTTATTAGTTTGTAGGTCATGAATTGATTCAATTAAAAGCTATTTCATACATCTGTGATTATTTCTACCGTTTTAGTTTTATCTAAAATACTTAAAAATCAAAAATTTCAAACAGTCACCCACCAAAGCATGTCAAAACCATTGCTTGGTGTAATGAAAGCTTAAGAAAGAGAAATTTGAAAACAATAGAGAGAAATCGGAAGCATAGCAGATAAATGCCAAACAGAGAAATCGATAAAATTTGAGATACTGAGATGGTGAGAGAGAAATTCGAAGCACAAATGAAAAGCAATGAGGAGAAATTGTGATGAATGGTTTAATTTATTTGAAATAGTTTAAAGGGTATTTTCGTCAAATCATGACTAAATATAGCTAAAAATAGTTAAATTTATTTTGATAGTTACTTTTAAAATGTATTTATCAAGAAATGTCATTTATCACAATTTTCTCTTACAAAAAAGTTTGATTTTGAGAAGGAAACAAAATTTAAATAAAATTTTATTTTTATATTATATTTAATTAAATTTTTATATTTTTATTTTCAATTAAGTAAGACTTTAAAATTAATAATTGACATACTATTATTGGTCATAATATATTTTATTATGTAATGTCACGTGATATTAATGCGATATATTAATATATCATAATGAATGATGATATAACATATTCATATGACCATGTGACATTTTTATTCTTTATAATAACATCACGTGATATAAAAATGATTAATAATATTTTGACTATTGTCAATGAGTTAAACGTTAATTATAAAAGTCCATATGATTCAAAATAAAAATATAAAAAATTAATTGAATATAATAAAATAATAAAAAATATTTTATTTTTTAACAATATAAAAAATATTTAAAATATTATGTCTTTTTTTTCAAATAAAATAAAACTTTGTTATAAATAATTTAATTATGACCTAGATGATTATCTCTTTTAAGAAAAAAAGGATCTAAGATATGATTGTCCTATTTTCTCTTAAAATTTTTCGTTTATTATAAAGTATTAAAGTATGATATTTTTAGGAATACGATGTTGATGCTATCTATTTTTATACTTAATTTTTAATTGTAATTTGCTAAGCTATCCACGAATATTTGATAATGCTTGTCAGTATGAATTGATTGAGACATGTTGGACCGCACATTCTTTATCAATTAATCATTATTTTAAATAAATTTACTCAAAGTTAATCTTGTACTTTTCACATAGGGATTAAAAACAAAATAGGTGACATTCTTAGGAAGAAAAAGGTTAATATGAGACAAAAGAAAGGTAGTAGAACAGAGGAAGCACAAAATATATATTAAAAAAATAAAATATTTAATTATTAAAGTTTTTCTTTAGTATTAAATAAGAACTTTGTTACTAACGAGGAAGGTCACTAATAAAATAATACAAAAAAAGACATTTTATTTTTATAATGATTTAGATTATTGAATTTGTGAAGTAAAACATTTTAGGTAATATTATAAGTTTCAACAATGATAAACCAAAAGGAAATTGTTCATTTTATTATTGTTAATAAAGTTCGGTCATTTAGAGTAAATTTCATCGATACTTTTTACAATTTCAAATATTTTTTACATAACATCTTATGATTTTTTTTTATTTTTAATTAACATTTTATGAATAATTATTATTCTTGAGAGAGTTAAGTTGTTAATTTTATTCAATAAAATTATCAAAATATTATCGATTTAAAAATTAATGTATTTGTACGTGTTTAAGGGTATTTTGGTAATTAAAAAATTAACAGTCTGTTATTGGTGCGTAGCTCTGGCGTCAAAGCGAAGATGAGAAGAAGAGAACAGAAGGGTTGGGAGTAAATGCGTTTTGTTTTTTATTCATTAATCGGAAATAAAAAAAGAAAAATCCAAAACGTAAGAGAGAGAGAGAGAGGAAAAGAAAAGGAAGGAAAGGGGAGGTAGTGAATGGGTTATTGGCGCCCACCGAAATCTCCGAAGAGAAAATCTTTTCCTTTTCCCTTACAACTAAAGATTCCAATTAGTTAAAACTCAAAGAGAATCTACAGGAAGAAAAGGAGGAGGAGGAGGAGGAGGAGGAGGGGAAGGGAAGGCTGTTTTAGTGAAAATTTAGGGCTCTGCTTTCTTCTGTGTATGAGTTAATCCGAGTTTGTTGTTTTGGAAATTTGAAGAAGAAGAAGAAGATGAGTTGGAGAAGAGTGTTGAAGTCGGTGCAGGCTTTGGTAGCGCATAGCCTTCTTTTCTGTTTCACGCTTTTGCTCCTGCTTAAGCTGGATCATGTCGTTTCTTACTCTTGGTGGTCGGTTCATTTCTCTCTCTCTCTCATATGTAAATTTGTTTTATTCGTTTTTGCATGTTTGGGTTTCTATTTGATTTTGCTTGAATTCGCTGCTGAAATTGAACGTTTTTCTTTTTAAAATTAAAGGTCGTATTTAATTTTTTTTTTGGGGGTTCTGTGTGGATTAATGGAAGTTTTGGTGATTATTTAGGAAGCGCTTGCTGTTGCTGAGGATAAAGCTTTATTTTTTTTTAAATTTTAATATTTTTGAGGAGAGAATATGTTTTTGCTTGCAAAGTTTATTCCTTCTACAAGTTCAGTAGACAGGGAAAATATTGTAACCGGAAATGATTTTTTGGTGACTAAAAATTGATGGATTTGTGCTATAGTTTTGATAAATGAATGTTTTTGCAATCGATATTATTTTTGAAGAATATGAAGTTTTCTTTTACAATATGTATTTGGGTGCATTGGATTGATATTGTTATGTTATTAGAGCTGAAATTAATGGGAAACCTTTAGCATACAGCAAAGGAGCAAAGGAATTAAAGCTTCACGTTGAAAACCAAAGCAATAAAACTTGGAAACAAGTGCTAGAAAATTAACTTAAAACAGTTTTGGGATCGTTTTTCAGTGGAGTTGCTGGACACAGTTACGGTTCATTTTCAAAGGAAACTTACAGTTGCCTGAAGCTCATTTTATCTATCACTATTTGTTTAGCAGAAAGGGACTTGTACTATGGATGTTCTTTGACGCTTTGAGAAAAGGAAAAGCCTGTGGACCACAAGGATGAAGGAAGTACGGATTTCCTCCACCCTCTAAATATTTTTGTGTGAGAATGAAGAATGAGTGAAGAAGTTCTTTTGGAAATAAAAAAGTGGTGAAAACAAACTATGGGACAAGACTGAGAAGTGAAATTTCATATTATTGGAAAATAGGAATATTGTTATGAACTTTCTTGGTGACATTCAGCTGTGCGATGTAATAAGTTAGATAGCAGGAAAACATTTCCAGTTTTTACACCAGCTGGTCTTTTAGTACTTATTGGATAGCATGACCAGATACTTTATCATACTATAAATGAAGAAAATGGCTGACATGCACCTGCTTGCATTTTTTTGTTGGACCCATTAGCTTCCAAATAGCAATATTTTAAATAGAAAAATCCTCACTCTTCAGGTGTGACAGGAGGGCTTTTCTTTATTCCTCAAATATGGTTTGAAGTTCATGTTAGGATCTTGTTGAAATCTCAAAGTTAAATGACTAATTTATTTCATATGGCCCGGTTTTGAATGTCAGTTGCTCAAACTGCTTCCAAAATCAGAAAGGAGAGTGAAGTTTACAAAATTCAGGAATGTCAAACAACTAATCATCCAAGCAAAGGAGAAAAGCAGCTGTTCTTCCTCTCATATTTTCTATGTAGAGAAATAGATTATAAGAAATTCAATATTGTATCCATTCCATCCAAATTCAATCATGTAAACTTCATAAGTTGTTTATTCAAGCTTTTTAATTTTAACTGTTGAAAAATGATTTGACATTCAGTATTATTGGGTTTTCTTCAAACTTATTAACATATTTGGGAATTCATGGCTCAAGAGGGCATCTTTGTTGTGATTGGACAATAGAGAAAGAAATCTAGGAATATGGGGGTGCCAGGGATATGATGTGGGTGGTGGTGAGATGGATTAGTGAGTTTGTGCTCTGATGGAGTGGATATCAGATAGAAGGACGGTCCAGTTGTGAGAGCTAGTTGGACTTGACCATCACTGTGCATGTAGATGATGAGGACTTGGAGGCTGGGGGTGTTGGAGATGCTAGGTGGTTTTTTTCCATTCAAAGAAGAGCTTGAAGAAGTGAGATTCTTGCTGTTTGAATATAAAGCTGTAGGTTTTATGTGGTATTGGATTTTATTGCTGTTGAAAGAGTAATAGAATCACATGGTGGCCACCTCCTCAAATAAAATCTGAAATGCTGAGGGTTGTCATATTCTGCTAAAAATCTTGTCTTTTCAGCAGAATGTTTTAAGTTTTCTCAAAGCTTTTTTTTCTTTAATCTTTCTTTTCTTTCCACTTTTTAATGTTTTGGATCTATTCTGCATTACCTTTTTTCTCTTGAAGAGTAAAGAGCTAACATTTTCATGAGTAAAATAGATCCATTTTCTTCAAGTTGTGTTTTTTCGTTTGAAGGGAGGGAAACATAAGTTGTTTGAATATGTAGATTGATTTGCTGTTGTTTTGATTTAAATGCTGAGAAATATGACATCCCAGTGATCTTAGGCATATGGTTTTTATGTCTTTTTGTATCGACTTCTTTATTGATTTTAGGTTTTAGTTGCTTTATGTAATGGCTTTGGATTGCAGGATAATATTTTTTCCACTTTGGATGTTTCATGGAGTTGTTGTGCGTGGAAGATTTTCATTACCTGCTCCTTCAGTCCCCCATAATCGTCAGGTATGTCAGTCCGTTACTATGACCTTCATGTTACTTGAATAAAACTTTGATTAACCATAAATTCTCTATTGGGTTCTTCTGGATGTGAAAGTTTCAAATTCGTAATCAAGTTTTATGATCATAACTATTGCTTTTTCTTTTTTTTTTTTGGCTTGGATAGTGGGCACCATGTCATACCATTGTTGCGACACCACTACTTATAGCATTTGAGCTGCTTCTTTGTATATATCTTGAGAGTGTATATGGTATGGAGCCAACACTTTCTTTTCTTTTTTTCATGTTACTGGGGTTTGAATGTTTATTATCTCTCTTAGTAAGGTTAATTTATTTCTATGATCAATATGTCAAATTTGAGTTCTGTTGTCATAGGTGAAGTAAAACTTTAAATTATTACAGTGTTTCCATTCTTCTTTGATGGGGTTTGTTCACCAACATCATTGATTCTTTTGTTACAGTTCACGGTTTTCCTGCTGTAAACTTGAAGATTATCTTTCTTCCGTTGTTGGCGTTTGAAATAATTATTTTAATTGACAATTTCAGGTACTTTAATTTAAAAGATTTATTGAACTTTTCATTCTTAGTCTGTTAAAATCATGCACTAGTCCCATCATCAGAGAGATCTCAATTCTAGTTCATGCCTTTACTCACTTAACTGAGGATTATTGCTCGTTAACTCTTTCTCATGCATTTTCTTATCATTATTATGGAACTATATAAGGCTCTGATAAATTGATGTAGGGAATCAGTTGACCTCAGCATCTTTGTATGCTAATTCCAAGTGTTCTCTATTGCTGAACTTGTAGTAGATTGGTACCAATCTGTGATTGTGGAATGTGGTCTGTCCTCATCAAGGGTTGATTTGGGCATTTAGGATTTAACCAATATGTGGCTTCACTCACTCATGGAAAAACAATATTTAATGGCATTCTCAGTGTTTTTAGACTTGTTTATGTCAAAACTTGATTGTATGTTAAGAAGGGAAGACTTGGATTACAAGTCTTTATTGTATAACTATTTGGTTTTATTCAGGGATTGATGACAAATGTCAAAGGCTGAGAAGGATAGCATTATCATCTCATACGACATAGGCAAATATCTGCATTCTGCATTCACTTTTTTACCTTATTATGTATAAAAATCATGGCATTAAGTGGGCTGCTAAAATGCTGTGTCATGTGGCCCTCCCCTTTATTGCATTAGCTCATTTAGTCAGTAGCTTAGGCAAAAGGCCTTGGGCATGCAAGATGGCGACTTCTACTATAAACTTTTCAAAGTAAAGAAAATGAACTATTGCATTAGCTCAATTAGTCTGCAGCTTTGAAAGGCAAAAAGCCTTAGGCAAGATGGAGACTTCTTATGTAAACTTTTTGAAGAAAATAAACTATGTATAAAAGTATATAGATTCATATTAGAGAAAAAGAATTTGCTTCATTCATAACATCTGACAGACTTTATCTTGTTAGTCTGCCTAGGAGTATGATAGCCAAGCTAGAAACTAGCTAGTAATAGCAATGAATGGTTGATAATTTTCCTGAGAGTTATATAAGAAAGAAGATTAACCATTTGACTGTTTATATTAGGCATCTCAGCTTTCATCATTCTTTGTCGTTATCTGGTTTTACTTTTAACTAAGGAAAAAAAAGTTAGTATAAAACGATCGATAGGGGATGAAGCCAGCTGAACTGAGTTGTTTGTGGCAGTCCCTGCTAGACTGAGAGCATTATTTTTTAGAAAACAATTAAAAGCTAAACAACTATGGGTTTCTGGTGGCTTCATGATTTCTGTTTTAAACGAACAATAGCTAAGTACTTCATATTTTATGGAAATTATAATCTTTTTTCCTTTTTGGTAACAAGGGAGTGCAAATGGAGCAGGTAATGTTTTAGGTATGTGCTGTGGAAATATTTTGGTTGATATTAGATATGCTATTTTCTCCTTCTCTTAGTTATGCTTCTTAGCATAGAGCGGCATACTAGAAATTTGGATTAGGATAATTAGCTTCAGTATTAAATGATTAAAATTTTAAGCACATCTTTTCTTCCCTTGTTCCTGGTAATTCAGTTTTCTCTGAACCTAATTAGCCCTTATGCTTTCATCGTAGTGATGGATGTCATTTTCTTCCTCAGAATGTGCAGGGCTCTGATGCCAGGAGATGATGAAAGCATTAGTGATGAAGCAATATGGGAGACACTACCTGTAAGTTTAATTGAACTTAGCAAATTTGGCAATCCAGTTTATATCATATTTTTTACCGAATTACATATTAAGTACTCTAAGATAATGCAGATTCAAAATATGAAGATTCTATTCAAATATTTGATCTTGTGGGTTTTAACCTTAAGAACTTTCTACTTACTCATAGGATTCAGATCTAAGCTTTGTCATTGAGAAAAATGAATCAAATAGCACTGTTATTCTACTTCATCATTTTTTAGTTATTTTCTCCTTGTTTTCATTAATATATCATGCAGACAATCAAGAAAAACTATAAAAGGCTATTATGCGGAATGCTAAAATGGTTATAAATGAATTGAGTGTATGAATTTATGGATAAGACTAGATATAGCCCTTTAGTGCTTTGTATTGTTTTTATTCTTCATGTCTCCAAGAAACCAAGAGTTAGAATAAGCATATGATTGTTTTGATGTATGGCAACTATTTTGAGTTAGGTGTCATGGTAAACATGTTGAGCATTATTGAGAAACTTGGTTTTAGATAAAATATTTTCTGTTATTTGGGATGTAAGCCTGTCAAATAATATAAAATTGACTATAATAAGCTCCCTCTTGATGATTTGTAGCACTTCTGGGTTGCAATTTCTATGGTCTTCTTTGTTGCTGCTACAATCTTCACTCTTCTGAAGTTATGTGGTAATTTCTTAACTCCCCTTAACTTTGCTACAATTATGAGGAGTAGCACACAAACTGAGGCATAATATTGTTGTCTACATAAGCTTTATGTTCTAGTTTCTTGATCCTGTTATCTATATCATTCCAGTGAAACATATCACTCTTGTACAGGCATAGTGATAAATTACGAAGTTCCATTTTCTGATACTTTAAAGGTATATGGATTGGTAAAGCATGTGGCTCACGAATGCTACTTGATAAACTGGAGTGAACTGTGTAGTTTGTAATTTTATATAATAGAGAACAAAAATTAACAGCATTTTAGTCCTGGAGATTTCAGAAGCTTGAATGTCTGTACTCTTCATAGGTTGGACAGTGTATTCTTGCTTGAGACCAAACGAAGTTCTAAGTGCTGTAAGGCAATTGTTACATGAGATCATTTTTGTGTTTTGCAGATCCAGAAGCTGTTAATCTTGATATTTTCATGTAAAGCTTGTATGTGGTGTTGTCACAGGAGTCATTTAGTCCATTATTATTGTTATTATCTTTTGAAGTTTTTGATGTCTCTGTCACTAGGGTTAGTGTGACTGGTGATTCCCTAGCATTTGAAATTATTGTATTTGTTTGTTGGTGCATAAGCAAATGAATAATCACGTGGTGCAATGATAAAGGTCTTTGGTTGTCAGTATTAACTGTAATAGGTCAAGTATTTAGAGTGGCGTCTTTATCAAATCACCATCCCTAAATATCCTATTAAGGCAGCGTTGGCACGGGGTAGTTGGCTCTGTATCATATCAATAAAATGATAAAGCATATCATCCATATAGAATGGTGTTCTTCCCTGTGTACTGATCCTTGATTTGCAATTATTATTTTTATTGAGATGTTTCTCTAGCCAGAACTGCTGCCTTTCTTTAATTTTCAAAAAAGCTATGAAGATTTGGCCTTCATGAGAGAGTGAAAGAATGAGGGAGGGTGTGGGGGGAGGTAGGAAGGTCCTAAGAGGAAAATAGAAATAGTATGTATTTTGCTTTAAATTATGTGGTCAAACACAAAGGGATTCATATAGTGCATCCTGTTTTCTTGGGCAATCTGCATATTTTAGTATGTTCGTGGTTGGCTTATTTCAGATTTATGTTGAAAAATCTACTTTTGGACATCTTATCTCTCTTATCACACACATGCATGTGCTCATGTGCATGCTGCTTTGTGCTTGCACTTGTGACCACGCACACAGAAAATCTGGAAAGTTAGGTACTGGAATTGTGTTCCGGAGTCTGCATCACTTCTTAAGCCCCATAATTGGATTAATCTAAGTACATAGGTGTTTTGATTCCCTTTTTTTTTCCTCTAATATATTTTTAATGACCATTAAAAAATTTGTTACTAGACTTAAAGTTTGCAGCATGTTTTGACGCCATAAATTGATTGATCTAACTTATTTTTTTTCGGTTAAAATTTCTTTTCAGTGATTACTGTTTGAGCTATTCCTCTACGAATATTGCAGGTGATGTAGGTGCTCTTGGCTGGTGGGACTTGTTTATAAATTTTGGGTACAGCTTCACTGCTTTTAATTTCATTGATTTGTTTTTTGAGTATTATTTACCAGTGGTTCCTGGAAATAGCACCGTGATAGTCTGCTTGAACTTGGGTGATATAGAAAAAGGTGGTGAATGCTAACACATTTTTTCATGCAGTATTGCTGAGAGCTTTGCTTTTCTGGTCTGTACAAAGTGGTCTAATCCACTAATTCATAGAAACTCCCCTGCAAGAGAAGCTGGTCCATCTAACACAACTATCAGATATCTTGACTGGAACGGTGGATTAGTAGTTACTCCAGAGGAAGATCAGCAGCAGGATACAATCTGTGGCGTGCAAGACATTGGTGGCCACATTATGAAAATTCCAATAATTGGTTTTCAAGTCCTCCTCTGCATGCGTTTAGAGGTATGTGCATTATTGGTGGTCTTGGCTATGGTTGGGATATGTTTATTGACAAATCTTTGGTTGTTACCAATTTCAGGGAACACCTGCTGGTGCTAGACATATACCACTTCCAATTTTGTTCTCTCCTCTTTTCCTATTGCACGGTGCTGCTGTACTATTTTCTGCATCAAGGTTAATAGAGAAAATTGTACTTTTACTACAGAGTGGGGCTGGCACAGGATTATACTTCAGATTTTCATCAAGAGCTCATGATTGCTTGGGATTCTTGCACCATGGCTCTAGGTACTGACTATTTGGTTTTCAAATTGACAGAAATTTTTATTGGGCTAGATTGTGCAGTTCATGAATTGACACAGCTAATTCTGTCTGTCTAAAATCAGGTTATTGGGTTGGTGGTCAATTGATGAAGGAAGTAGAGAGGAACAGGCCCGACTTTACCATGATGGGGTTTCTGGGTTAGTATAGTTTTATTTTCTTTCCATCTTTAACAGATAATAAAAAGTTTGATTATATTGATGTTAATTTCTTTAATGCTGAAAAATACTAAAACTATCGTAAACAATAAAAATGGAGCACAGAAAATGTGAGATTTTTGGTGTTTAAAAAAGGAAAGAGGATAAAACTTTTGAGATATCTCTTTAAAGAAAGATGGACAGCTGAAATTTGATAGATGTAGAGTAACTGCTTAGGTGAATAGTTACCATATCACTTATCAATATTTTATTTTACTCCATATGAGTTAAGAATGTTATTACTCAAGATTTTCAAAGCCAGGATTGCAAGGTAATGCATGGCTATATGTAAAAGGACTTTTTTTTGGTTAAGACTTTTATCAACTCGTATCCAAACTCTTTATGCTCCCTTAAAGTGGTTATCCATTTATCAAACCATTTTAACATGGTCAAATAGGTGCTGGTATGGGTAGGACTTAGGAGTATATTTGAGTTTGGTTTTGATAAAGTTGAATAAGATTGAAGTGTTCAGCTCAGATTTAGAAATTGAAAACCATCTCAAACACGTAGTAGACTAAATTGAATTTTTCCGGCTATCTTAATCAGATTTTGGGTTTTTGAAAGGCCTTTGACTTTGTGAAGACTTTATTTTTGCCTATGGGGTTTAAAAATGCATTTTTGAATCTTATTAAAGATGGAGAATGCGTTTAAGTTAGTAATAACTTCAATTCTCTTTGATTGGATTAATTTGGGTTTTTATTAACAAAAGTCAAAATCAAATAAAATCGAATAGAACCGATACTAGGTATAATTATTTGTTTTTCGAGCTTTTAAAATGGTTAAAGATTTTTTATCTGATTACCTATCTGGACTTTAGAAGCAATTTTAAATCTTAACAAAATCGAATAAGCATTTAATTATTGCTATTTTCAATTCAGTTGTTGAACAAATTCGTGTTTCAATAGCAATGTCTGAAGTTGATTCAAAGTCTCTGGTCTTTTTGACATTGCTGAACCCAATTGAATAAAAACCAAACCAAATTGCTTCAAACATCTCGGTTTGATTCAACAATTTTTTTTTGAGGGGGGGGGGGTGTTACTATATGAGTGAATTTTGCACCTTTATTGAGGACTGAAAGATGACGCAAAGGAAGGAACTGCATAGGTTGTTCATTTGGGTTTTATTTGATTTTGTTATTTTTTGGGGGGGTGGTGGAAGTTGTAAAACATGGTTATGATTTAAAGAAACGAAAAACTTAAGAAAAGAGTGTAAGAGAATGGTGCTGATGGCGGAAATTCATGGCATGGCAAAATTCATATTAGTGGTTTTCAATGATGTTAATGTTTTATCCCACTTTTAACTAATCATAGAATCTGATTACTCGTTAGGCATTCTCACTACGTTTTTCTCTAACCTCTTCATTTGACTGCTCCATGCAGGTATAATACCTTCTCTGGTTATCCACCTGAGATAGTTAAGAAAATGCCTAAAAAGGATTTAGCTGAGGAGGTGATTATAGTTCGCATACAACTCCTTTCTGTTTTTAACTGGGTTTCTGCATCTCTGTGCTTGTACTTTGTACTATATTTCGTGACATGTTTCTCTTCTCTTTCATGTGATGTTAGAGTTATACTTTTGAAATTGTTGTAGTGTGATATACCAGAATGTCCATCAATTTTAGAGTTTCTGCTTCTGCCGGTGCATATTTTAATATAGTTTATTTCATCTCAGGTATGGAGGCTTCAGGCAGCTCTGGGTGAGCAAACAGAAATAACAAAATTCAGCCAGCAGGAGTATGAAAGACTTCAAAATGTAATAATTCAACTTTACCTATGTGGCTTTGTAGTGTGAAATAGTTAATTCAGTAAGTTCTGTGTTTTCAGTGGCTATATTTAGTCATATTTCATTATAGAGATGTCCATTGGTATTTGAAAGTACAAATGCTTGAAATCTCCTTGTTCTTCCAGGCTTGTTTCTCTCCCTCTCTCTCTCTTTCTATATATATATATATATATATGTGTGTGTGTGTGTGTGTTAAAGATGCCAGCGATTTTTCTGTCATTTGATTATAAGAACACGCTATAATATTTCTTAACTTTGCTTGGTTAGGTTGGTAATGTTAGGGGGGTTCTAACATTGTCAATATTGTGGATGATGATGCTTGTGTTAATTGTCAAATTCTGCATTGTAAGCCTAATGAAACCGGACTGAGATATGTTATTTTCTGCACTGCTGATTTGTGTATGTTCTTGATGTGTTGTACAGGAGAAAGTCTTATGTAGGGTTTGCTTTGAGAGAGAAATTAGTGTGGTTTTGCTCCCCTGTAGGCATCGCATTCTTTGCAGGTATAATATGGCCATTCTTTTGATGCCATTGTGTTTTCAGCATGTATCCAAATGGAGTTTTATCCTTTTTGCACCTTAATTTTTACATTTTCTTTTATCGTTTGATGTTGTGCTTATCAGTACCTGCTGCGAGAAGTGTAGGAAATGCCCAATCTGTCGTGTCTGCATCGAGGAACGTTTACCTGTATATGATGTTTAACTTCTAACTTGGCAACTTTTCTGTTTAAATGGGAGTGTGAGGTGAAGATCAAATAACTTTAGACAGGTCAGATGTTTTTATAAAGTTCTCACAATGGAGAGTGTTACCTGTTTGAAATGACATAAGCTAGTATAGAAATATAGGAATGCACATGCTATAATTGCAACAAGATTTTTCCTCATATTTTTTTAACTTTAGAAAATGTAAATATAATTTCATCATAGATATGATCTTGTGACATGGGTTTGTAACATTTGGCTTGCTTGTTAGCTGGCATTGAGAGTACAGAATGACATGTTTCAATCCTTTTTTTCTTTTACTTTAAAACTGCACTGTTAGTTCTACTCCCTGGTATATTCATTTTATTCCTTTTGTTGGTTCTTGTGCTAGTGACTTTTTGCAAGCAGTTAAACAATGGGTTAGAAAATTTGTTTTCTTGGGCTTTTATAGTAAATAAGCACCATTAAAAATACAAATATTTTAAGAAAAGTTTAACATAAAATTCAAAATATTTAATATTCAAGAAAATTTAAGATACAAATTTAAAAGAAAAAATCCCAAGCATACTATCTCATTACTTCAACAAAATATTATTATGATGATTGAAAAATATTGTTCACAATAATCCTTAACAACTTCCAATATGAAAATATCACCTAATAGCTTAATTGCTTAATGAATGTAACTAGACAACAATTTTACTATTTATTAACCATTCTGTTATGCGATTGGGTATTTATAATTAGTTTCTTCCTAAACAAAACCCTTTCATTTATTGCAGTTTCATATGGTAGTATCAATTTAATTTTAGAGGCAAATAACTCAAATGGATAAACAGTTGCAAACATAGAAATTAATTTAAACATGATGGAAAGTAATTCAATCACAGAGAATATACCAAAAATGACCTTACTAAACTAGTGTCAAGTTAAATATTTTTTATTACTGTGAATTGAATACCATTAAATGTATAATCTTTGAAAGGTATTTCAAAAAAATAGTAGTCAACTGACAAAAAACTTTTAGGATTATTTAAGTGAAGAACCAAGAGAGTTTGAGGGTTGTTGAGCGGTGGCAGAAAAGGCCAAGAACAAGGAAATGGTGACTTGGTTCTTGACAGTGTTGTCAATAGGGATAGTAAATGCCACCACAAATAGAAAAACAGAAGGCTTCTTTAAGATGTCAAGTAGAAGTATTAGTGCTAAAATCAGATGTTGGACTTTATACCCATAACAAAATGATGATTGTCAGATTTATCATGAAAAAGGAAATGATGATTGCCAGATATTGACATAGTTGCTTTTCAAAGTGAATAGCATCACAAATTAATGCAAGTGAAAAGTTTAATTAGTTAAAATGTGAAAGTGATATTGGATATAGGCGTCATTCTTTTAAATATTTTATTTAATTTTGTTGGAGTCAGTTCAGGTGGGATGTCTCTATTCCCCTAAAGCTCAATGCAGTTAGTTGACACTAGAGGCTTTGCCCTACAGCTGATGACATTTGGCTTGCTTTAATTGGTTCGTTTCCACTCTGCAAGGATTTTCTAATGTTGCAGAAAATCCATGCACAATTGCTAAATATTTAACTTCATTAGAATCGACAATTCTAAAATTTATATTAGCCTCACACACAAAATTCCTTAATAATCTACTCACGCAACATAACACCAACAATAGTTCTTCTCTTGATACTTCTGCAATTTCTTTCCTTCCTTCCAAATCCTGTTTAAATAAAACCAACTTTGCTTAGAACCTCCTTAATCAATATTCCAGTCATACAACATCTAATAAGATTTCCTTCTCATGCATTTGTCTTCAACAAGTTGGTTTTGTCAAGAGCCACTCATCCTAAAAGCTTAAGTTATTAGGTTAGAAATCAAGAATACTTCTACTCATTAACATGAGCCCTTCTGGGCTGGCCATTGGGTTGAAGACTCAAAGCTTGTTCTGAAATCTAATCTTAGGTGAAATATAGATTGTTGAGATTCAAACTTTTGATCACATGGTTAGAAAGACTCTAATTCGATTTGAAGAATCAATGTGACTTACAACCTTAAGCTGTTAGGTGAGGTGAGAGTTCAAAAATAGTTTTATTCGCCAAAAGTTTTGAAATGGCAACTGTGTCCTACCTCATCCTGTCATCCAGAATTTCGTACTTTAATTATAGATTGTGGACTATTTACTCAGGCTGTGGCAGCCATTTTCTTGCATTGCATGGACCAGCCCCTTAAAATTGTGTATTGTCAATCCTTTTCTTTAATTTAATTTTCCTCCTAGACCAAGTAGGTCAATGTCCTTGGAGAAATTTCAAAATAATGATGAGTTGACGGATACTTGTAACATTTTTCAATTGCCATATGTTGTCATTCAACTGTTTATATCAGACAAATATTTGTTGGTTACAATTACAATAGTAGTGACTCTGCTTTGCACCAGAAGGTTAGCTCAAAGATCCAAAAAAAGTTCATTTACATGTTTTAGTGAGCATAGGCATTTGAAAGAGCGGTCACAATTAGTTAATATCTTTTCGGAGTTAAGGGGATCCAATGATTGGATGAACATGAACAAAACACCTAACAATTTTTGCTGAGATTGGATTACTTGAGAATTAAGAGCAAGATATTAAAGATTCTTTTTTTCTGAGTTAATTTGGATGTTTGCGGAGCTATGAATGACAGGGCAGTTTCCCGTTCGTAAAGACACGAAGTTCCTTTATTTCCCAATAGTAAAATGATTCTAAATTACCAAAATACATAACTTAACTGGTAGTTCTAACTACTAATTCTCACCCTTCACATTGTAGATATTTATTCAAGAGATACATCTGATTAGTTTTTGCCAGAAACACTGGCAACAGATAAGTCTCTTACCATTGTACGATTAAAAGAACTTGTAAAAGAATTATTGATGTGAAAATGGATAGAGTGAGATATTTCTCATGTGCATATCGCAGTGATAGGCAATGCTCCTGGCTTAGCAGTTGGCACAAATATTGCATTGTTGCTTGCCGCTGGCTTGCTCACTGCTTTGGCATTGTCAATTATCTTCTTGGCAAAGTCCTCGAAGCACTCGTTGATGGTTCGAAAAGGAGTGTCTGGGTAGAGGGAGCAGACTTCAACATCAGTTGGCTTGTCCAAGCTAAAGTTTATTTGGCAGCCATTTATGAAAATGTCATGAGTTAATGCAGCAACCACACTCTGTGGGATCCGCATCTCTGCATTTATATCACAAGTTGGGTTAGCATCCATTTTGTTAGGCAAGAACTTACTGCTTCATGGAGTAATGCTTAATGGAGCCAACCGAGTGGCATATAGTTCCTTGGAGAAAGGTTAAGTTGCTTGAACCAAAACCTTAAAGAAAACTGAAAATAATTAGGACAAACCTTTGGCCATCTGCAGCAGATCTTCTTCTGTGATGGTGACCCTAGGAAGTGTACGTCCAATCTTCTCCTCCCATAGTGAGGCCATCTCGTTTATGTTTAGTAGGTTGCTTGGAGGTTGAAAATGGACAGTTTTGTTCAGTGTTCGATCATCTTCTATCGACATTATAGTGAACTTCCCAATATCGGTACCCGCCACAAAGTATGCTGGGCATTCACCACAAAATCATAGAGTCAACATCATAAATAATATACAGTAAGGTGATTGATATTCAAAATTCTCATAATGATGGTGAGTTATGGACCTAAGTTGTCTTTCATTAAAAGCTTTTGGTTCTAGACTTTATTTTACAACTACTACTACAACTTAAATTTAATGCAGAGATGGTAACTTAGGTACATGCAAACCCCAATTTTTCTTTTTCTTTTTTTAAACTAGCAAACTGTTGAAGAGTAGGTTGGACCTGGGGGTTGCTTTCTGTGACTGGTTTACTCATTATTAGAAGGGTAGAGCAGTTTATTTGACAAGTAGACAAATTTAGGATTGATCAAAGACTTGCTCTGAGCCAACGTCAGAAACTCACGGGCAACATCCAGAAGTCCAAATCTTTGAATTAATAAGCAAATCTCTGACATGAATTCGGTGGTCCTCTCTTGAGAATAAACTTGTTTACCGAAACAGTTAATTAGTTGGGACTTCCTCCTTTTCGATTAGCTTAGGACAGCCTATGATTGATCAAATCTTGGACTTCTTTTTAACCCAAATGTCCAGTTGTCGACATTGACTCCTCCTAGAATAGGCTGCCTAACAACATAGCCTTTAAAATTTAGTGATTACCCAAGTAAATTGGGTTGTCCTATATTATGTCAATTATTTTGTAATAATTTATTAATAACTCAATTTGAAAATGAAAGATCTAAATTGACAGAGTCAAAGGTTTAAAAATTCAATTCCCAAACTATTATTAACTTGATGCTTTAATGTAATGTTCCCGGTAGCTAATAAATAACCCTTTTTGTGTGTTTGTTGGGGGTGAAAAGAAGGAAAGGGTTGGGAAAGTGTTAGGAGAGGATGGGGTCACGTGATAATCTGCTACCTAACCCATCATAGCAGTCACGTGCCTCTCAGTGCTGCTCAACAACAACAAGAAAGAAGCACAACATCATTCTATCCGTTGGGAATCTAAGGGAGGTCCACCGATTCTTACGACTTTTCCTTCCTAATGGGGCATTGCCTTAATGACTAGCAAATTTCTTGGAACTAGCCAAGATGCAAAACCTATTTAGAACTGGTGTCGCTTCTACTATTTTACTAAAGAAAAAGAGGAAGCAGGGTGCATTGTACTTTGACTAAGACTCTTTCTCCTTTGTCCTCTATCAAAAGGACAAGCTTGACTAGCTCTCTTGGCTGCTCAATTTTACAATGCTGAATGAGTAGGTTTAGAGCTGTAAGAAATACTATGAAATATGAGATCTATTTAGTAAAAATATGATCATGGATTTGTGATGATATTATGCTGGTTACGGCATGGTATTAAAAAAATTACCCCTTTTCGCCTGTGAGTTCAAAGCTTCCAATTTGGTAGAAAATATCCCTTCTGGCTATCCAGATTTGGAGGAAGTCATTATTGAAGCAGAAATGTTTAGAATGAAATAATTGCATTAAGCAAATGAAGTGGATACTATCGACTACCAAAAAGATGGGAAAAAAAGGTTTACTCGGGGCTTTGAAGAAATGGCCATTTAGGTTAGTTTGAAAGCTATTTTGAATTAAACGATAACTGGCCTAGTTGATGATAAATTTTCAATTTCGTGAAAGCAGCAGGCCATATAAGATAAAAGTTTATTTGAAGCCTACACCTGCTGCCATACTGTGCCTTCGTCTAGAATATAACATGCTATACCTGTATATATCTAGACACCCGATCAGCACTTTGACTATGACTGCTATTTTTTTTTTTCCCTAATATTTTTTCTTATCCAATCATTTACATGTGTTTTGGTTTTTTCATTTCAAAAGATTCAGTCCCTTGTCTCTTCCTTCTTCTACTAGAAAATGGGATGGCAGTAGGTAGGCAGCATTTGTTCTTAAAACTGTAAGACTGCTGAATATTTGCCAGCCAAACTAAGAGATCCAGTATTATCTATCTTTGTAAACAACAGAGACAAACCATTAATTAACTCAAATTTTTCTTGTTTCACCAAACTCAACCAATGTCAGAATTAAATTGCAGGCAACATTTACCTCAACCATTAAACATTTTTCCTATGTTCTGAACTCTAATTAATTTCCCAATGTTAGCTTCTAATAGAAGACATTTAAAACTCAAGCAAACAAATACTAGTAATCTGTTTACTGTGATATGATAAGATGAAATATCATGTGGGAGGTGGTTATTTAATGAGAGATCCTGGGACATTGATTTTCTTGGAAAACCAAAATCTGTCGTCGATCCTTCTCTTCCCAAATTTCTATGCTATCGTTTTCCATCTACCAACCACACTAAAGTCAAGATACACAAAAACAAAACCAATGAAGGAAAAAAGAAAGATGAGGTACCTTTGACAGTGCCATCACCGTAGATTTTGAACCTATCTAGGGGTGGCAGAACATCTGCAGGGTGAGTGTTGTCGTGGTAGGGCCAAGCTGCGATGGAATTGCAACATATGTAAGTGTAAGGAATCCCAGATTTCTCTATCTGCCTCCTAATCTGCCTCTTTTGTTCATACATGGTCAGCCCTGGCTCCACCGGGTCAGCCCTGTCTGTGTCGTGCCCGAATTCAGACGGTAAGAACCTCTGCAACAGATTCACCTTTGACTCATTAACCCATTTTGTGCAATGCTTGTTGAATTAAATAGAAAAACATAGCTTTAGGTACTATTTAATGTCTTCTTGCTTAGAATAGCTTAGCTCTAGCTAAACTAGTTTTCAAAAGAAGTTCTTAACTTTTAGCTAGGCATGCAATAAGTGTTTTATTCTAACTAGAAGCTCAAACATACCAAACAAGTCACTACATTGACCATATACAAGATCTAAGTTTCTTCCCCTATGAATGTTAGTTGTTGTTTTGAGCATATACCTTGACAGTGTCAACATTCCTGATAGCCTCTATCAGATTGAACTGGTCTAAGATGCTTCCCCCTCCCACTGCAGATATTACAACTTCTATCTTATGTTCTTTCAGAACCTTCTCCATGAATTCTTTGTCTGTGATAGAGCCCTGTTACAACAATTCCGAAGATTGTATAACGTCCGTACATACATACATACATACATACATACATATATACATACATAAATAATTACACATTATACATTACATATATATAAATATACACAAATAATTACACATTAGAAATGTATATGTATTTGTATACGTGTGAAAATGTAACCAGAAAATGGAAGAGGTGTTGAGGGAGAATTGTACATACGTAAATAACAGTGGCTCCTCTGTCTTGAAGAAACTTGATGGTGGAGGCTTTGGAAGGAGAGTTCGAACTAGACCGAGCCAAAATATACGTAGGACGGCCGGAGTCTAGGCTGGCTTCGGTGACGAACCGGCCCATAAACCCACCCGAACCAACGACTAAGGTCCGACCAGTTTCTTCCGAGACATTAGGAGAGGAACCATTCATGTTTGTTGATTTCATATTGTTTGCTTTTACTTAAGCTTAAGTTTTGGCGCACAAAGGAAACCAGAAAAAAAAAATAAAAGAGTGACGAGAGAGTGAGGAATGTGGCGGTGACCAAAAAGCAATATGGACTTGTGCTTATATAGAGGTTAGCAATTAAGGGCAGGTAAGCAAAAGCAATGGCGCAAATTAGCAACAGGGGAACATGGAATTGCAATTTTCGTAGCATGAGTTGTTGTCTACCCGTATGTAGCCATTTTATTAGGTAGCATTGAGTATTTTTTTTTCCTCTTTTTCCCCCTTTATTTATTTTTTTTATAAAAATTATACAACTTTTTAGCAAAATAGTGAATAATAGGATAATAAAACCAAATATCCTATTATTCATTTTTGCTAAAAAGTTGTATACTTTTTTCTTAATTAGTAACTTCAGCTAGCATCCGACTCTCATTCGAACATTCTTATCGTGTTAAATTTAAGGGAAAAAAATTATTAAATTTAAAGATTAAAAAAAAAAATCAATCGATAATTTTTTTAATCAAGTTTTGATGTAAAATTGAAGCAATTTTATCATTGTATCGAGTAATTAATTTATATTACTAATGTGCTCATTGTTTGATATTATTAATTTTTTTTTCTTCCTTAGTATGGCTAATTTTGTGTATAGAAATAGTTTGTAGATTAAAAATTCCCTTAAAACCCGATTTGATTTGTATTATAACTAACAAAAATACAGAAAAGAAAATATACGTATGTACTTTGTAAAAGAGGCTGGGGAGGGGAGGAGGAAGACTGATTGGTGGGTTTTTGATTGACAGTGTGGTTGGATAACCACGTCCTTGACTGTCAGACAGCACATTCCCATTGTGGCCCAAGTCAACTCTACTAAAAACAGCTAGGTGCCTAGCTACTCAAACATATAATTTTTTCTATTTTTCTTCTGAAATTAAAATTTCTTCCCCCATAAATTTTTCTTCTAGTAATTAATTTTAAATTTTTTCAACATTTAGTGCCGATTTAATTTGATTTTTTTTTTTCAACTTATCTGTCTCTTAAAAATAAAAATCAAGTCAAATAGATATTTTGAGAAATTTTTTAAAAAATAATTTCTTTTAACGAACAAAATTTCAAAACAAAAAAAAAAAGAGCTTTAAAATAACCTTTGGAGAAGAGATTTCTCTTCTCTATTTTTAAAAACATATATTTTTTCCGGAAAAACTTTTCTTTTTGTTTCAAAATGTTCTTATCTATTAAAAATAATTTTAATATTATCTATTTTTCTTTTTTTATGATTTATTATTAATTATAAATTTTATATTTTTTATTTCAAATAAACAAGAAAATAAAATTAACTTTTTTTATTGTTCTAAAAAAAATTTATGATTAATAAAAAGTTATTTATTACACACACCCTTGATTGTAATTTTAACTAAAATTAAAACTTATATAAATTGTTTTGCAAAACAACTTATCTATAAAATAGAGCTTATAAAAGTAAATTTACCAAACAGATTTAACTTAATTTTGAAAGCTATTATTTTTCATAAGAGTTTTATATTAATTTTTAAGTTTTAAAAAAATCAAACCAAATAGGCTTTTAATTTAATTTTTATTTTATTTTATTTTAGCTTTGTAAATTGTAATTATCGATATAATTTAGAAATAATATTTTTTGTTGTGCAGGCATGGACCAAAATTAATATATACTTTTTTAGTAAATTAAAATTTAAATGAGATTAAATTAGTGCAAGTACTCCATATATATATATATATATAGAAGAATGGCCTCATTAATTATATAAAACATAGATCTTAAACTGTGAAAAAAAAAAACCCTCTGACAACAATGGCAGACAGGATAATCTTTTTTTATTAAGCAAAAATTGATTGAAATTCTTCCTGATTGGTTGTCAGAAAGGAATCATATTATCTTATGGAATTTACTAGTCCCAACATGTGAGATTGAATTAATCAAATTTTATCATCTATCTTACATATAGAGTGTTGGTTTTTTTTTTTTAAATTAAAAGTGAGAATCATTATTAATAGGGATTTTATTATGATTCTTGGGTCACATGGAGTTTGATTTTTGAAAACAAATTTTTTTCGTCTTCAAGTCATATGGTAAATTTTTTGTTATTTTACCAAATTTTTTGAATGAATTTTTTTATTAGTCCTAAACTTTTTTTAATTTAAGTATTGAAGTAATCTATTACTTCCCTTAATCTCATATTTCTCTTTGTTGATTACCCATTTACCATGTGTTCATAACTTGAGTTTACCATGAAAAATTCATGAAAAAAATATGGAATAGGGGAAATTTAATTTCCTGAAAAATTATGAGTTCCAATCTTGAGATAAGAGGTAAGTGCCTATATCCAAGAGTCATTAGGTTCAAAAATTTTCATGACATATTAATACCTGGAAAAAAAATCATGATATATATGTTATATCATCGACATTGGGCTATGATGAAAGATTATAGAGATCGTATATGAGTATTTAATTTAATAATAAATTTATAAATTTTCATAACTTTCGTTCTTGTTTATGTATATGATAGTAGGGATCATGTTAGAAGTTGACATAAAACAAAATAATTTAACACATGAACACTTTTTTTTTTGGTACATATATGAGCAATTATTTTATGATACGTCTCTATTGGGTTTGATATTAGAATCTTATGTCCTTTCTTTCAAGATATGAATCAGATAAGCTTTAATAATTGAGATATACAAAATAATAAAGGATTTACAGTCATGCATGATTCGGAGAGTAAATGATACCTTGTACTATTGTACCTTGACTTTGTGTTAAAATTTAAATATAATAATTAAGATTTTAAGATAATTAATCTCCTAATTTATCATGGTATTAGAGTTTTCAAATTTCAATTTTAGAAAGCACGCTTCTCCCTTTTAGAGTTTTTTTTTTCAAGCGTCGCTTGTCCATTGGGTTGTGCCATGCATATTTCTTTAATCTTTTTTTAGCTTGTACCTTTTTTTATACAATTTTTTTTATTTATAATTAGAGGAGAGGAGATTCGAATCCTACTCTTTAGACAGAAGGATAATATACCAATCAATGAATCAAATGTTCTGGTATACCTTCTTTTGTACAGTTAGATCCACATGCAAACTTATTAATCATTCATCCGACTTGCACACGTGAGTAGACGTGTTAGAGTTTAAACATAATAATTGAATAATTTCTTACAAATTCAAGCTTTTAAGACCATTGTTTACCTAATTTTATCATTTTAAGTCGGGGCTAGGGTTGAAAATTATGGAGTATTTAACCTAAAATATAAAATCCCTAGGTTAGAATCTAATGTTTCCTCTTTAATGACATGTAACCCTATTAATCATTCACTCGATTTGCACGTAAGTGAATGTCTTAGAATTTAAACATAATAGTGGAATCATTTCTTATAAGTTCAAGCTTTTAGAACAACTGTTCACCTAACTTTATCATATTTTAATTAATTGAGACTAAAAGGCTAAATATTACGAATTATTTAACCTAAAAGATAAGATTAATAGGTTAGGGTCTAAGATTTCCACTTTAATGACATGTTGGCAGGAGAGAGAGGTGTAGATTATAGGTTAGACAGCAAAATATCAATTACTGGCAAAGCATATTTAAAGAGTTTTTTGAGTTAGCTTTTCATTCACGTGAGGGATTCCAAAGAACATGGAGCCTTCATCAGCCTTGGCAATTGTACCTATTCATATGCATAAAATTAAACACATTTATATATGTAGAATGTTTGGGGCATGTAATTTTTATTTAACCTTATTAAAATATGGACCACTTGATACTGTAATTAAAACATTAACACTCTTTTAATTTGTATATATCAATGAATTGAATTGAAGGTAGCTACACGTCCAAGCAAGTTTCAATTGCATAAAGTCCAAAAGCAATGAATTTAACTATGTATTATTAGATTAATCCCACAAGCTTGTCTAGTTGAGTACAGCTAACAATATATATCCAAACAATTGGCAAATAAATTGACTTATTAATTGCATTCTAAAATATTGTAGCATATGATAAACAAGTTAATACCCTGATCCTGATGACTTTTTATACTCTATTTTGAGTGTGGTTTTAATCTGATTTTTTATTATTATTTTGTTTTGTTTTATAAGGTGTTCAAACAGTCTCTTACTGGGATGCTGGTAAACTTGCTTTTGGTCTGCTTAGTTTCAGCATAAACTTGATTTTATATCAATTTTCTGATATATAATTAAATACCGTTCTTTTTGTCAAAAAATAGATACAATCATATTCATTTTATAAAAGTTTGATTTGATTGAATAATAAATGTACGTAGCTTCTTATTCGAAGAACTTGATTTAATTTTTTTCTCATCAATTATGGCGACCGGTTTTTGGTGCTTGAGATTTTTCAAAATAACGCAATAATGCTTTCTTTTTCATCACGTCATAATTGAAATCAAGAGGATTTCTTCATACTTCAACCCCTGATTATTCTTTTTCATCTCTTTTGACTTTTAGTTGGGAGATATGAATCTCTCCTATGGTTGTAGAAACAACACATTGTTCGATCCAATCACTGACATCTTCACTGAGACACATCTACGTAATTATTTTTTTTTTCATAATTTAATTTCTAAAATTAAAATAAAATTTATTAAGCTATCTATATTAAGTTTTTTTTACACCTATTAATTTTTTTTATTCATGTTGAGAAGTCTCCAGCTACATTTTCTTTTTATTTTTTAAGATTTAACCTTTTTTTTTTGGTTAATTTGGGATTAGAAATTATTGATCGGTATTAGTTACAAGATCACTCATCCTAAGGGTATTTTTCTTCTTCTTTGAATAAAGAGATATATGCGAGTACTATCGAGTGAAATACTCGAATGTAGAGGGTGTTTCTTTCACGTGTTCATTTATTTATTTATTTATTTATTTTTGTGAGGGTACATATACTTATTGGCCAATGGTGAATTATTTTTTTTGATGTGATGTACGAGAAATTTTTTGGTAGGTTTGGGTCTATTTCAGTATGATTCATCAAGTTGGAAAACGAAATTCATTGACATCCTTTCTTTTTTACAATAAAACAAAAATAAATTAAAATCTATTTATTGTTTTGTTTTCGTGTGCGCGCGAGTATATATATAATTTTATTATAGGTTTTATCTCCACTTATATTGGTACAAAGATAAAATTTTATTATTCTCTTTCGTATAATTTTTAAATCTTCGTTTCTCTTTAAATCTCAATATGTATTTAAAAAATTATCAAAATTTGAATGAGAAATGCTTCTCAGTTAAAAATGATATAGAGACTAGAGCATATGCAAAAGTTTGTAAAAAAAAAAAACATAATTAGTGAACAAACTAAGCTTATATTATAAGATTTTCCTTATTCACTTATATCATTTAGCTATTATCTTTTTATGTCAATAATATTAAATTAAAAAAATATTGCAACTTAGGATTGGATCTTGTGCTTACCAAACTTCTTGAGAGATACCAATTAGGGTACCTTCAATAGCCAAAACTTCATATCCGATCACTGCAAAAAAAAAAAAAAGTGTTATTTAATCATTTGATTAAATTTCTAACAATTTTTCCAACTACAATTTTTTCAATCGATAAATTTTCCATTAGTAATCTGATGAAAATTCTAACGAATTTTATTCTGTTGGAAAAAAGAAAATTTTTTTTGTAATGCATTTAACAATCCCATGTCATACCTATATGCCAGGCAACTTGATTATTTTGACAATTATTGACAGCCTATCAAAATTAAAAGTAGCTTCTCTTCTTTAATGTGTTTCATCTGTTAATTCTTTGTTTAATTGGTGTTTGGTTTACTAATAAATGGCTTGGATCACTCTCTATAAAACTTACAGTACTTATTAATAAAACCAAACACCTACTCTTCTAATGAAAGGATTGCCATTATTTTGTCACCTCACCCACCCCTCCCCAACCTCACATTAAGAATTTACATCTTTGCTATCTCATATCCCACACCTTTTTTTTTTTTTTTTATAATTGGGAGAAGAAGGATTCGAACCTTACTCTTTAGACAGAGAGATAATGCATAAACTAATGAGCCAAATGCTCAGGTGCATCTCATATCTCATATCCCACACTTTATTATTATTATTATTATTATTATTATTTTATTTAACATCTCAAAACAAGTAGCCTTTTAATACATTTTATTATCACATACATTCAGGGGTGGAACCTTTTGTAGTTATGGAGACTGTGGCCTTTTAAACTTTTTAAAATTTTTTATATATTATGTAAAATTTTTAAAATCTTTTATACATTCTCTTAATGGTCCTCTCAAAATAATTTTTTATTTAGAGCATGATTGGGTTGATCTTTTTTTTTTTTTAACTTGAAAGCTATTATAAAACTCTTATGAAAAATAATAGCTTTTAAAATTAAGCTAAATTTTTTTGGTAAATTTACTTTTTATAAGCTCTTTTTTATAAATAAGCTGTTTGACAAAACAATTTATATAAATTCTAATTTTAGTTAAAATTACCATAAAATGTATTTAATAAATAACTTTTTATTAATCACGAATTTCTTTGTTCAAAATATAAAATATTAACTTTATTTTTTTATCTATTTAAAATAAAATTTTAAAAATATAAAAAAGAATTTTTATATAACATAAAGTTTATAATTAAAAATAAATCATAAAAAAGAGATGAAAGAAAGCAGTGAGTCGATTACTAGAACCTTTAACCCTAACAATGGAGGAAAACCCAAAAAAAAAAAAGAGAAGTTTAAGGTGGTAATAATAATTTAGGAAAATCACATATAGCTATTGATATCCTTACCAACAAAGTTCACTTCTATGAACAATATTATCTCAACAAGCATAATCAACAAATATTATCTCAATTTTCATATAATTTATCTCAATAGCCATTGATCTATTTGATTAATTATTTTAATCATAATAATCAAATATTGTATACATCATAAAGAAGTTAAGAATAAATAAACATTATATAATTGTCACATCAAACAATAAACTGAGAAATATCAACTAATAAAGAGAGTTTTCAAAATCCAAAAAAAAAAATAAAAAACAAAATAGAAAGAAAAAAAAAGAAATAATACCTGAATGCAGTTTTGAATTTAGATCTTTATTTTTCTTAATTTTTGTAAAAACAAAACAAACCCTAAAATGATGATTTGCAAAAAAGGAGAGAGGAGAGAGAGATCATAGGGAGAGAGAGGGGGAGTATTTTTTTAGAGAGATCTTTTTGTGAAAAAATAGCTCAATTAATAAGCTGACATGTTTTTTTTTTAAAAAAAAAAAGAGAAGAGAAAGCTCTTAATTGGAGCTTTTTTTTTTTAGACTTTATTCTTTAAAAAAAGCTATTTTTTTAAGAGCTTTTCACGAAATTTTGTTAAAATTTTTACTTTTAAGCAATAAATAAGCTAAAAATAAGTCAGGCCAAACAAGCACTTAATAATTAATACAAATAAACAACAACAAAATAATTTCTTATACCTCACTCAACTTTACCCTCTTAACTCTTAAGTTTCTGCACATCTCTTTCTCTCTATTTCTTATTCTTTTTTATCATTTTCATTTTATTTTACTCTTTCTCAATAATTCATCACTGAAACACACTTCATTCTTCAAGAGGGATTATAAGCTTGCCAGTTTGGACAAGGAAGGATGGGACCACTTATCACCATTTTGTGAAATTAAAAGGAAGTAAAGTTTTCTTGTTTTCTTTTTTCAATTTATTATTATTATTATTTTTATTATTTATTATTTTTATTCTATTTAATCATATGTTCTAAATTTATATAGATTTTCTTTTCCAAATTTATATGAACAATCAACCATGTTCTTCTTTCTTTTTAGTTATGTCATATGTGGGTTCTATCTTATATTTGCTATATTTTTATTTTTTTCTGTTATGTGGATTTTATTTTTTATAATTTTAGGTTTTAAAAATTAAAAAATTATTATATAATTCTCAAATATAAGTTGTAATGTTACATTGTTATTTAAAACTTCATCAATGTATCATTTTTTTTATTAATTTTGATTATATAAGAGGAAATTATTTTGAGTATTTTTTTCATTTGTTTTACCTTTTATATTTAGTTAAAAGGAAATTATCTTGAGTATATAAGAAGAAATTGTTTTGAGTATTAATCTTTAAACAATCTTGATTATCTAAGAGGAAAATTATTAATTTTATATATCGTATTTAACTATTTATATTTTATACATTATAGATTTATATTTAGCAGTATAAGTTTAAATAAAAATAAAATAAAAATATTAGATGATGACTATATTAATTTTTTTTAGGTTTAATTAAAGTATGAGTAAATTAAAACAATAGACAACTTGTCCAAATTATTTTCTTACATCTAAGCCATCAAATCTCAACACATGAATAAGAGCTATATGAATCTAAACTCAATCCTAAAAAAATAGATGTTTTTTAGTATACAGTCAATAATTGATAAATTTGAATCTAGAAAATATCGTCAAGTACAATTTTGTTAAAAGATTATTGTAAGTATATTTTTCTTAATTTATATATTATATAAAATTACTATCTATTATGAATATTTTGATTATTGGTTAAATTTAATATATTAGTTTTAAAAATTTTTAGCTCTCATTCCTCTGTCTTTGATCTTCCAACAAAAGTTGATTAGCTCTACCCTTACAAACATTGTATACATACATATATAATAAAGAATGTAATAATGTATATACTCTATAACTTAAGAGCAAGACTTAGGCAGATTTCGTAAAGTTCCCACCGTTAAAAACGATTATATAGATAAAAAATAAACTGATAAATTAATAAAATTTGTGTAGACTAATATACAAAATTTTAAATAATTAGAACAAGTTTTAATATTTATATAAAAAATTGTTTACCTTTCAATAACTATTGATTGAATTTTGCATATAGATCAATAGATTTCAAATTATTAGTTTATAAAATTGAAAAAAGAAAAGACAAATTATTTAATTTCACTCGTCCGTTCTTTCACTAAAATTTATGTGGGTGGTTCCATAATAATATAATTATCATTTATATTAAATCTCTGAAATATACCATGAGAAATAATTATCTTTTTGGATAAATCTAAAATTTTACGTATATATATTATTTTTAGGAGTATGTTTTGAATTTAAAATTTTAAAAATTAAAAATAAAAAAAGGTTTAAACCATTAAAAAAATATTGAAAGAAGTCTAATTTGCACGTGTGCACATGTGGGATGAAAATAGAACTCAAATTATAATAGACTTTCACATATATCAATACCAAAATTTAGATCGGTGGTAGAAATTGATCTTAATTAAACAAAATCCAACCTGATCTCTGACTAAAGTTAACTCTAATTCGATCCCCATCCAAGACTTTTGATTAAAATTTAGGTTATATGGTTGAGTGCTTGTAGGATTAATCAAAACATGACACATGTCTTATTTCTATCATTTTGAAGAATCATCAATTTAATTGAAAGATAAATTTCGGTCTACAAAACAGAGAATTAAGTTTTAAGAGTTTGGTTACGCACGAGAAAAATATTAACACTTACGCGGCGTCTGTTTAAAAAAATTATACTAATTTTTTTTTCATTATTGATGAAACATTTTATACTAATTTAATCATGTATTACCCTTTTAACTTTGATCCAGTAATTTTTAATTTCTTATATTTAATTTTATTTTCTTTACTTACTTTGTTTGTTTGTTTGTAAAAACCTGTTCAACACTTTGGTAGGATGTAGGAAAATTCTTTTTCTCATTTAAAAGTATTGAAGAAAATCACTTATTTTTTAAAAAGACTCTAGATTAATTTTGATGTTTTATGAAATACTTCCTTAATTTTGTTTCTTTTTTTTTTTCCTCTTTGACCCTTTATTCTATTTTATTATTTAAAAAATGAAAGCTTTTTGGAAAGCCTTCCCAACAATTTTATGAGACTTTAACCTCGAAAATATTAAAAAAAAAAAACACAATTTTTTAAAAAGATTTTGTGGTTGAATAAATTTGTTATTTTACGAAATAGTTTTGAGTTGATTTTCAATTTATTTGATTATTTTATCTTTAATTTCCCTTTATTTTTTTTAAAAAATCTATTTTTATTGCTACCTTGTTTCTTATAATTGTGTTTTCCATCATTGTTTTATTTTATTCCTTTTTTAATTATCTTCTTCTTTATTGTATTAAGAACTTGCAAAATTTATTTAATAACAAATGAAGACCTTTATATTAGAAAATTTTAAAATTTTACTAACACTTTTGGTGAAATTTTAAAAATATTTAAGAATTTTTTCAAGCAATTTATCGTTGCAATTTTCTTGAAAATCCATTCGATGGTCAAATTTTCTCTTACTTGTATAATTAAAACGCATGTGATGTAAATAATAATAAATTAATAATACTAAGTTTTGAAATATTGTTCTAGACTTAATCGAATTTTTTGATTATTATCCCTTCTAATTTATTTTTATTTATCCTAAAATCTTTTTTTTTTATAATTATTTAAAAGTGGATCCACTTATGTAAAAATAATTTCGGAAACTCTCTCGATATTTTGACGAAGCCTTTTATTCCTCACTTCAAAATATTTTATCGAAAACATGTCGCTAAGAAATTCCATAAAGGGAAAATTTTAATAAATGATATGTTTTTGAATAATAAATGATATTTTTATCATCACTTATTTATTCATTCTTTATTTTATGCTATGAAAATAATAACATAAAATATAATTATTAAGAATATAAAGTAAAGAAGGAATTATACCTCAATGGACTCCTTTTTCTGTGTTTTTTTCTTTTCCTTCCTTTTATGTTGGGCTTGGTGGATTGGGCCAAATGAAACCACAGGCCCACTTCATCTTTTGCCTTTAACTCACCTTGTAAACGAAACGGCGTCGTTTCGGCCAAATAAATTTTTGTCCCTTTTAGTTTGTTCTCTTTGTCTATTCTGTACAGGTCCTTCGGCCTCACCTCTCATCTTTTCTCTCCTTTCCTCCACCGGGCCGTCGCCGCCGGCTTCCTCTTCTTCACTCCCTTTTTCGACTTTTTCTTCCCTCTGCCACCTTCCACCGCAGCGGGAGTTAGTCGCCAGCTGCCACCGCCCACCGGCGTCTTCTTTGATTTCCTTTCTTTCTCTCTTCTCTTTCACCGAGCTCTCTCTTTCTCAGTCTCTTCTCTTCCCGTCGTCGCTGGCGGCACCTCGAAAATCCCCCAATTTACCAAACTCTCCACTTACCCCTAACCCAAATTTTCTCTATCGCACCATTCTATTCTTTTAGAATTTATAGATTTTTCTGGGTCGGCTTTTGGGATTGATAATGGCCTTTTTTTTTTGCTGAAATTTAGTCGATATTTTGGTGCTCTGTTGCTGCTGGAATTTTTTTTTTTTGCGTTGGATTTTCGGCATGGGGTGTGTGCTGCAGTGATGGGTTTTCAGAATTGTAATGTTTGAGCTTAAAGCAGAAAGAATGTGTGTAATTGTTTTTTTTTTGGGGGGAGGGGGGGGGGATTGCTTTGTATTTGAATATTTGCGAAAGAATGTCGGTGTTCTTCATTTTTCCAGTGCAATTTGCTCAATTGATAGAGCAATGTGAGGCCAAATCCCAGATTTTCTGGGGGGCTGGGGAGGGAGGAGGGGAAGGGGGAATTCCAATTTGTAGGTGCCGGTGGAATCCCCATACTCGTTGCAGACTACAGGCCTGCAGCTGCAGAGGTTAAAACTTGAAAGAAAAATTGGGGGTAGGGAAGAAAATGAAGTAGCTGGCATCGTGATTCAAGCCACCAGCCCACCACTCTTTTCTACTTGGATTCTTTTTATTTTCAACTGTTTGCTTTTTTCCATCTTATATCTTTTGTCTTTCATGGTCGATCGAATTATTTATTATTGATCATGGTATTTTATAATCGAATTTGAATAATAAAATTATTATTTATTACGGGTTCAAGTAAACTTCGGATAGTGATTTTAAAGTATGTGTTATTTGAATTTTATTATAAATAATGATTTTTAATATTAAATTTATAATTTGGTTTATAATTATATAATATTTTTAAAAATTCATTAATTGTTCTAAATATATTTTAAATAATTTTTTATGAATTAATTATAATATATTAATTTAGTTTTTATTAATAATATACATATATATTAATTTTAAATTTATTTTGACATTTAATGAGATCGAGTATTTGATGAGTACTGTTTAGTATATTCAAGTAACAATTTAAAATTTAATGGATATTATTTAAGATATTTAAATAACAATTTTAAAATTGAATCAGATATTTATAAAATTTTAATACCTTATCAAATAATAAGTTTCGGAATAAAGTATTTCAAAAATTACAAGTCGGTTAACACACCTCATTGTAAATTGTTGGATATTGAAATTCTTTTTTTTTTTCTTGCATTGTTAAAGCCCAAACCAATTGCAATTTTTTTTACCTTAAATTATTTAAATAAATAAATAAACCTGGAATTTCTTTCTGAAGTATTTCCATAATAATTTTTTTTGGTACAAATAATATTTTCATGTTATTTGTTGCTATGAATGTATAGGCTTTGCTCTTTGCTGAATTGATGGATGAGAAACATGAGCATGTGCGATTCAATAATTTAGTACTCCATTCATGCTCGACAACTGCAATGAGAACCACAAGACAAGAGCCTACATGTCCCTATATATATTTATTTTGAAAAAAATCAGAGCACGTGCAACTAGCTATAATGTTTATAAAAGGTGCATGACAATAATTATTGTGTGAAAAAGAAAAATGGATCAGATCCGATCTCAATGGTAAGAAAGATAACCTCGTGATAAAGGTGGTTTGTTTCTTAGTATGTGGAGGTGTGGTGTCTAGGCCTAGTGTGTGCTTCACATTCTGGTAAAGAGATTTTAGTCCGTAAAGGGCTTTCATCCCAATAATATTGTTAATATGTACATGTTGAGTTGTTTGCAACAGTGACAGATTTAGAATTTTATATGAAAATAATTAAAAGGTAATCATAGAAAATCATGATGGAGACAATGATTCAATTCGAAGTAAAAAATAAAATTGAAAGGTGATGGCTATCACTCTCGTCATCACCTTCGATCCGTCTTGATTTGCAAGTTCATTATGTGATAATATGGTTTATGATGTAAATCTAGTTTTTAGGTGTATTTATGTCAATGGAACTTTATTGGGTTCTCATTTGTATGGTTTATTTTGACTAGACCTTTGGCTCTAGTTAAAGTTTTGTATTAGCTTCTATGATCTTGAAATTATTAGGCGTTTTATTTAAATTCTATCGTACTAGGTTTTTTCAATTTTTTGTTGATCTTTTGGTTTGTTTATTTGATTCATTTATTGGTTTTTAATACATGATATATATGTCAAAGGTTATATGATTATGATACATGTAATTTTATTAAAAAAATAATATAACCTAATATAAAGCAAATTCAAGGGCCAAGTAGCATAACCTAGAAGACAAGAAAATTTGTTGGAGACAACATTTACATCATGGTACACTTTCTTTTGAAAATAAGTAGCCTATTTTTTTTAGCTGAAGTCATGACAATGATGATGGAGCTTGAATTTGTGACACAATTTAATGAGAATGAAGAGGAAAAAATGGACATCAAGCATGGGAAACAAGAGTATCAAATCTGCTTTATTGGATTGATTTAATTGACAATTGGATGTACTTTTTGTAGTACTCTTGATATTTCAAATTTTGATGCATTATTATAAATTAAACTTTAGTTGTATGGTTAGACTTTGTAGCAATACATATATTCAAGATTCTCAAACTCAAAGTTTTTTTTTTTTGGAAAGGTATGTAATTTTATTATTAATTATTAAAGAGATTGCTTGGACTTTACTGTTACATAAGAAATAGAGTAACTAGTAAAAAAAAGGAAAATAACCCCTAAGTACATAGAACTTGAATGTAAGGATATTCAAGCTTCTAGAAAGCTTGATCAAACTATTTGGAACATGAATATATATCCAAACAAAATGATCTGCTTAATCTATCCACATAAGATATGTCTCGCCTTAAAAAAAAAAAAAATTCAGACATCACTTGGAATGCATTAAGCTCAGCTCCATTATTAAACATATCCGAATAACAATTTAACTAGTCATTAGCAATCAAAATTTATCCAATCTTGAAAAAGTTGCCTCTTCATGCCTACTGCCTTAAGTAAACCGACCCCCACCATAGGTAAATCCACCAATGCCATACCTTGTTGCAGTTGGCAAATAAGGAAATTGAGTTAATATTCGCAGTCTTCCCAATCCTTTCTTCCATTGATTTTATTGAATTAAAATCACCTCCCACATACCACTAAACGTCCTTTTTGTCCATGTCATTCAATAATACATCCCATAAAGCTGCTTTTCGTCCTTCATCATTTGGTGCATATACAATGATAAAACCACATTGCTTATTTAGACCATAGACTTTTCCGACCACTAGTATAAAATTTCTGTTTAGTAGGTAGGTGTTCTTCTTCAATGAAAAAATCATCCTTCCACATAGTAATAATACCCCCTCACAAACCGTTCGAACAGCTCTCCTTTTCTCACCTTTTACATGAAACACAAACATTTCATGTACAAACTATCGTTTAACGATATAACACTACACATAGGCTTTATTCCCTTAGACCTAGGTACCTCTCTCTTCTTCCTCTAAGGCCACCATCATACTTGTGAATTCCTCCTTAGAGTTCTTGAATACCAATCCCATTGCATTCCCAATGTCCCATGTTATTTTAGCCTCAACCAAGTTGTTAACCAAAGTAAAATTCTGCTCCAACTCAAAATTCAACTCTTCGTTCAAGTCCTTCTTCCATTTGCTACTTCTCAACTCTTATCCCCCTTTATAAGCCCCAATTTTATTTTTAAAGCTTCCCTTTTTACCACATGGTCATCCTTGAAGCCTTTTTAGCTACATTCGCTACCTCAGTACAACCACTAGCATTTGTATCTCCATTGTACTCATCCGTAGTACATAACGTAAGTTGCATAATGTCTACTTTATTTTTCCCCTAATTTTCTTTTTCCACCTCAAACAAATCTATATTACCACCTCGATCATCATTCGTGTCATCTTAGCCCCATTTGTATGTGATCATATCCACCTCCGCCCTTCTCGCGCATTGTATGAGTGCTTATGATTCTCATTCATTAAAGTTTAATTTAAAGATTAAAGAAAAATCTAGATGTATTTATTAAGGGAAAGTTTTGAATATATTTTTTAATGATGACAAAAAAAGGGAAAATGAAGACTAAGTTAAATAAAGTTTGATAGGTGTTTAAGTTTAATTTATGTGCGTGATGCTTAGTTATGGTTTTGTTGAATATTATATGCTACTTATTATAAATATTCAATATATCTTGCTTAGCTACTATAGATATTGTATATCTTGTTTAGTTATAGTGAATATTATAAATATTTTATTGTAAATCTTTAAAAAAACTAGATGCATGAATCAAGGGGAAGCAATCCTCATTGTGCATTGAGACTTGAAGCATTCATATTGAACATAAACATTGCACTCTTAATCTAAAAGGTGTTTTATCATCATTAAAAATAAGAGAGAAATTATTGACTCCATACGTTTTTTATGATAATTAATGTCTAATTATATCATTTAAGTGTGTAGGAGAAAACTTAAATTTTTTAACTCATTTGTTGTTTGAAAGCAAGTCAAGAAGCTTACTCACTTAAAAGATGAGTTAATCAATTAAAGAAGCAAAGAAAAAAAGGCTTAGTGAAAATAGAATGTTGTTAACCGAGTAACATGGAGCCTTAACCAGTTAAGGCACAACTAAGCGTTGGGTAAAACCAAGACAGAAAAGTCTTAATTGGTTAGCACCAGGCTTAATTGATTAAAAAGGTGTTGATAGCTAGAAACAGAGACATGCTAATCAGTTAAGGAGTTAGGTTAATTGGTTAGAGCATAAGACTTAAGCGCCAAAATCCAAGTGTGAAATGAGGTTTACCGTTGAGGGAGCCAAAATGGAGAAATTCAAATCCAAAGATTCTCTAATTGATTAAAGTGGATTTAATTGGTTAAGGTTGAAGGAAGTAAAGCCTCAATTTGTTAAAGGGAGAACCGATCAATTAAAGGAAGATTATTGTTTGGAGAAAATTGAAAACAGAAAGTTTTTAACTAGTTAGAGTTTTTTCTCTTCGGTTAACACAGTGAACAAATTTGCCAGATAGTGCAAGACAGAGAAGCTGTAATTAGTTAGAATCTGCTTATAACCAATTAGCGGAACTCTGTTTGCGCATTTGAATTTAATTACTAAAAAAGGAAAATAATGGCTATAATCATTATTTCAAGTATTTAAAGCCTTTCTAATAGTCAAAAATTATAAAAAGAAGCCATCAAAAATGATTTTGAGCTTAAAAGACTAAAAACCTTTGCTTTACAGTTGTGTTTCATGCTCATCCTTTGAAAAAATGTTTGAGCTTAACTTTGTACATCTTAAATAAGCTAAGTGATCAATTGTACTTCATTTTTCATTTTTATTTCTTGTTTACTTAGAGTGTGAGAGGCACTCTAAGGGGTAGACTAAACTTAAGAAAGTTTAGGGAATCTTTCAAGGGTTTTAAGTTTAGGTTAGAAGTTTATCTTGTAAAAGCTTGGTGGAAGTTGTCAATTCCATTGGTTTAGTGAAACTGGTTTGAAAATTCTTGATTGAAAGATCAAGGTAGTGGATGTAAGTCCAAAGACCGAACCACTATAAATATTTGTGTTTTGTCCACTTCTCTTTACTCTCTCGTTACTTGGTAATTTTTTGCCTTTACAAGTTTTAAACTCTTATTTTCAAAAACCTTCAAAAATTTTCCAACCTTAAAAGTTTCATTCAAAATTTTTAAAAGTGCTATTCATCCCCCTTTAGCACTCCATTATGACCAACATACTCATCTGAGTATGAAAAGGTTCTTTTTCATTCTCGGCAGTATTCTGTACAAGATGTTTTCACTCCCTATTCATCTGTTCCCCCATTACAACATTCTTATCCAATTGTGAATGAGTCTACTGAAACATTGACTGAGTAGTAACCAATCTGCCCACTTTCTTCTCAAAACTATTGGCATTCCTTACCATCACCCTTCTACCAGGAATAAGCATTCCATCACCATCTGGAATAGTTACCATTTGCTTTCCTTCTTCTTTATATCTGACAAATGCATAAACAACCTTCTTCTGTACAACACTCCATGAGGTAAACACATCAACCATAATTCCAAACTGATCGAAAGCCTTTTTAATATTCGACCATAAGGTTTCTTTTCCTAGATTATCCACAAAAATTGTAAATAGAGATTTTCTCCACCGTACCAATTCAAAACGAATACAAATTCTTACACCCTAAAACCCATACCTCTTACGAACTCTAGCCGCTGCTCCTCTTCAATGCCTACTTGCAAAAAAACTTTCAACTCTCTTTCATTTTTTTTTTAATTTCTCCAACTTAAAGTTAAAATGTTATATCAATTTTAAATTTTAAATTTAATTTTTATTTAATCGATTTTAAAGAATAAACTTTACAAAATTTAATGTAAAAAACCTTAATGATTTAATCAATTTTTATTTAATTAAATGCATGAAATTGTTAATAAATCTCAAATAAATGTTTATAAGACAAAACAAATTTAATTTTTATTTAATCAATTTTAATGAAAAAACTTTTAATCGATTTTATTTAATTCAATGCATGCAATTGTTAATAAATCTCAAATAAATGTTTTATAAAACAAAATAAATTTAATTTTTTATTTAATCGATTTAAAAAAAATTACAAAATTTAATGTAAAAATAATAAATCTCAAATAAATGTTTATAAAACAAAACAAATTTAATTTTTATTTAATTGATTTTAACGAAAAAACTTTTAATCGATTTTTATTTAATGAAATGCATGCAATTGTTAATAAATCTCAAGTAAATGTTTATAAGAAAAATAAATCTCGCCGTCTGTGGGAATCGAACCCACGACCACATGGTTAAAAGCCATGCGCTCTACCAGCTGAGCTAAGACGGCCTACCAATACGTGGCGTAAAATATATTATATTTAAAGATTTCTTTCCGAGGCCTCGATATTTTAGCCTTTCATTTTTCTAATTTCTTGGCTTTTGTTTCCTTTTTTTATATAATGGCCTTTGATGTTTAAGTCTCTTATTTTTTTTTTCTTCTCTTTGTACGGACTCTTTCTTGTTTTTTAATGAAAATTTCTTGATTAGATAAAAATAAAATATTCTCCATTTACTTGGTCAAAAATAATAATAAAATTTTTTAAAATTTTACATATATTAATCATCGAATCAAATGTTCCAATATAATAATATTAATATTGCTAAACCTTCGTATAACTCATGGTAAATTCAGCTCTTTGTTGGAATGCCTTATCATTATAGGTTAATGACTTTATTCATAAAGGTATTGTGGTCCCTTTTTTAAGGAAGGATTATGGTCCTTTTTTTAACTCATTATAATGGAAATGTTATCTTTTTCCCTCTATTATTTTTTTTAATAATACTAATATTTATCGTTACATTATACACGAATATTTATTTATTTTTATTTTTAAATAATTTATATATAAAGATAAATGTTGCCACCTTATTCTTGATAAATTTCATTTTATGAAAAATTAATTGCATTATATTTAAAAAAATTTCCTTGTATTTAAGTGAAATCAAGTTTTTTAAGGTCTAGTGTGAAAGAATGGACTTTATTCCATTTAACAACCGTGCATACCTCTTAATTTGAATTTCAATCTTTATTTGATATTATCACATACAATTGAAAATGTTATTTATATAATTCACAATTAATAATTATTTAAAATAAAAAATAGAAATTTAATGAATAAAAATGTTCATTTTCACCAATTAAAAACTTTTCCAACATTTTGTACTTTTTTTATTGTAATATATTATCGATAGATGATCTAATACACTTATCTAATTACCTAGTTATCTAGTTTCTCCTTCTATTCTTTTTAACAATATTTTCTAATTACCTACTATATTATTATTATTATCTCAAATTCTCAACCTATGATGCCTTACCTTTGAATAAGGGAATAACTTTGTAACAATGGTTATCAAAAGCCTCTATTTGTGCATCAGAATATTTAAATCATTGGTTGGTGGATGGATTTCTCTGTCAAAAGAATAGGGTTCGAATCCTTTCTCTCCCAATTAAAAAAAAAAAATTCTCTATTTATGAGATATGTGTATTGAGCTTTAAATTTCTCATGGTGTCAAGCAATCCCAAACAAAAGTATACAAATTTTATTTATTTTTGGGTACATTATCTACACATTTAGGATTATCTATACCATTTTATTAAAACACTAATTATCCAACAAAACCCTAGCTTTCTGATTAAAACTAAAACAAAAATTACCAACTCAATTTAGTATTTTTTACATTCTAAATTAGTTAATAATCAATGGAGTAATGAGTAAATAAAGTACTACAATAGGTTAAAAAACTTAAAATATTAATGTATTATAATTTCATTTTCTAATTTTTACCCCCCAAAAAGATAAAAGAATGAATTTTAGATGCTTTTACAAGAACGGAAAACTTATAGGGGTGAAAGTACAATTTAACCTAAAAATATTAATATCATAACCAGATAAAAAAATTTCCTTTCCCAATGTGGGAGACAGCAACAATTCGGTATTCAAGAAAGAGCCAAAATTTTTTTTTGCCTAATTTCACATAATTAAACCACCAATGCAATGTTATACCATTAAGTTACGAAGTTAATTGCTTTTCAAAAAAAAAAAATTTACGAAGTTAATTAATATAATTATATCCCAAAGTGGGTAATTTTGGTTCGGTTTTCAAAAGAAAAACCAAGAGAAAAATCACTAAATCCCACAAAAAGCCCGCATTTTTCTTTGAGTTTTCGAAAATTTGACAACTACCCATTTGTTTTTGGCCAATTGGGTACTCATTTCTCGCCCGATCCAGATTACTTTCTCCAACCACTGGTTCAGGGGTCTTCGGTTTTGGTAAGTTTTATTTGCCCATTGTTTTTAGATCTTTTGAACCTTTTCTTGTTGAGACCTGTTTCATTATTTTGTTTTTGGTTCGATCATTTGTTTAGATTCTGAGGAAAGTAGAGAAAAAGAAAGAACGAAATTAGTGATATAGAAACTAACCCAAATTTTACAATTTTCAGGAACCGAATTAATGTAAACTGTAGTTCTTGATTTAGTTGCTTTTTTCTTAGTTCTTTGATTTTGCTTCTTTTTTCTGCTTACCAGGAGTTTTAAAGAAGAGTGCTTTCAATTTGAGTAATTTGTCTTTTTGGCAATGAGTTACCTTTCGTGGAATTTATAATGGAAATGGTGGCTGAAGATGATGAGAATTGGCCTTTTTGATAGATGAGGGAGGTCGTTGAGAAAACACTAGGAAATGAGTCGATCTCCTTCGTTTTCTGTGAAGCCGGAGCTTAGTGTGAAACCTGACCCGGATTCTTTGCAACGATGGGTTGTTGCCTTTTGCATCATTAGATTTGATCTCGAACAAGGTCAGCTAATAGAAGAGTGCTATCCACCTGGTTGTCTCACTCAAGAAGAGGAACTTGAGGTTGCTTTTAGTTCCTTTCCGGATTCTGTTTCTCAGCACCAGAACCGCTCCAGCATTCATGATTGCATCTTCTTTTTCCGGTTTCGGAGGCATAAAAATACAAAGCAGGGTAATGTGACTTCGTCGGAAATAACAGAAATTGATGATAAAGATACAACATCAACACCTAAAGAGGAGAAAGTGATTAGGAGGTTGAGAAGTAGTGGTAAAGGTTCAAGACACTTGTATGGTTATGTGTTTAATAGACAAAGGCATGATGAGAGGCTAAAACGAGGTGGGGAACAAAAATCTGTAGTAATATTGTCTCATGGACCTTACTCTAGCGTGTTTAGACCTTTGTTACAAATCATGGGTCCTCTTTACTTTGATATAGGAAAAAAAGCTATTGAGCATATTGCTGGTTATGTTTCCTTGTGGCCTACTCCTGTACCTGGTAAGCTAATGGAGCTTCCAATTGGGAATGCAATGCTCAAAGTTAACTTGCCACCTGCCCACAGCTTGCCTTTGGAAAGTGGAATAGCATATGAAGAGTCTGCTTCATCTATGGCTCCTTTTCTTCCTAATAATCAATCAGTCCCACAAGGTCTATTTCATGATTCCGATCTTTTCGGAACATTCAAAGGGCTTTTGTTACAACTTTGGTTATTGTGGGAGTTGTTACTTATTGGTGAGCCGATTCTTGTCATAGCACCAACACCACCACAGTGCTGTGAGGCTGTGGCCAGTCTCGTCAGCTTAGTTGCACCTTTACTTTACAGTGTTGACTTTAGGCCGTATTTTACTATCCATGATCCTGAATTTGCTCAGCTGAACTCTCTTCAAGAAGGGGACAAATATCCGCCTATGGTTTTGGGTGTCACAAATCTTTTTTTCCTCAAAGCTCTTCGTAATATCCCCCACATAGTATCAGTTGGAAGCCCTGCACCTAATTCAAGTCGGGTTGCCCTTGCAAGTAGGTCCAGTGGCAGAATTCCTGGTAAACCAGAAGGATTTGGTCTTCAACAGCTTTCCTTGAAGAAGTTCTCTCCTTCTAATTTGTTGAATGCTGTGAAGCTGAGGAGAGATGGTCCTCTTTGTCTCATGACAGAACATAAGGAGGCTATTTGGAGCACTTATGCTGCAACTACAAAGCCAGACACTTCTATCTTGAATAGGCTTATTGATGCTGGGATGTCACCAAGGGTTGAGGAATCTATGTCTGTTGTTAATAATGAGATCTTACGTCGACATTTCTTGGAGCTCACTACCAACTTCTTGGCTCCTTTTGGACCATATTTTAGGGCTACCACTCCTCCTGAAGGATCTTCACCTTTTGCTGATCCCCCTCCTCTACCTCCATTTAATGCTGATGAATTCCTTATGAGCTTGTCAGCAAGGGGTGTGGGCAAGTTTCTTTCGAAGCGTATGAGATCTAACTGGCTGGATCTGTATAGGTAATATGAATGTTTACTTGCAGTTTTCAGCTTCATTGGTTGGTTTCTTTTGCAATCTATCAATTGTTCATTTGAGCTAGAGATAACTTCTCTTTGCATGCAGGCGTTTTCTTAAAGGACCTAACTTTCTGCCATGGTTTCAAAGACGACATGCTGTTGCTGAAAATGAACAACATAGATTATGGAGGCAGGCAAGAATGAAGACTGACATACATCACCTGATATCTAAAATGCCTGAATTGGAAGTTGTTGACTGCTTCAATGCTATTGAGAGACATCTTCTTGGAGAAATACAGGTAATTTTGCCTTTTTTGCAAGATTATATAAATGTTTCTGGCTGCTGTGCTTTTCTTTTAAGTGCTCATCATGTCTGTAAATGTCAATTAAGCATGTTTCTTGCTTTTAGGGAATTTTCCTGCTTTCAAGGGCTTGCTTTTATGGCTAAACAATACTAAGCTCTAAGTTTGCCGAGTTTAGAAAACACCCCTTCCAGGGAGGGGTTAAGGTAACATGACCAGGTTTCAGATGATTCTGTATTAAACATAATGGAACAAATGGTGTTTGATCAATGATTTATATGGTATCTATTGATGCTCAAGTTACCTCGAATGTTATTATTAGGGAGGAATGACGACCTGTGATTTGCTACAAAATGGCTTTATATTTTGATCCTGTACATTATACATGTTTTATCTGGCATCCTTTATTATAAATTGGTAAGTGGAATTAGGTTGGAGATATTGTCTTCTCATAAAACTATGTTGAGGATGTATAGAATCTGGTTATTTTGAAGATAATTTCCATTTGTTTCTTTATGCTGCAAGTTTTTGAAGTTGCTTAAATGAAGCCCCTTTGATTCCATTTGTATGCATGATGGAAAGAGGGAAACATGCAAACATGTTAATTAATAATTGGGAGTGTATAATTAAATGGTGTTGGATTACATAGTATGACACTTATTAAAAGGGAGTTACAGTTAGATAATCATATAAACCATGCTAGCAATTGTTCATGCCCCGTATTTGTTCTAGAGCCTAAATGGGTTAAACAACGTGATAGTGAATAGAATGACCAATCTTTTTAGATATTTTAGCCTGATCAGTCTGAATTTTGCTGCTATTTCACCCCTTTTCATTTGAGAGAAATGAAAACAAATTAGGTGTAGTTTGGTGTTGTTTGTTATTTGTTTTTACTTCCTATCTGCTATAAAGCAAAAGCAAGTAAAAAACAAAAAATAATGGCTCAAAATGATCAAATGGTTTTAAAAAATGCCACTGATTCATATATATGGTTGTTTGTGAAATTAAATTTCAGTGCATTTTGCTTTTGGAAGCAAAAAAGCAGAAAAAAAAAAGCGCAAGTAAACAAAGTAACAACCAAACAAATCCTAAATTGTTAGCACTCTATGTCTTGGTTTCTGAAACTTATGCTCTATGTTCTTATGAAATTTTCCTGTTCCACTTGGGAAACAACCAAACAAATCCTAAATTGTTAGCACTCTATGTCTTGATTTCTGAAACTTACGCTTTATGTTTTTATGAAATTTTCCTGTTCCACTTGGGTCTTGAATGAATCATTTCACTCTCTCTTACCCTAAATGTGTCTGCTGCCCACCAGCTCTAATTTACTGACCATCAATCTTGCAAACAAACATGTTTTTGTCCTTTGTTCCTCACTAATCATCTATAAGATAGCACCACTTGGTTCTTGAATGGTTTATTTCACCCTTTCAATCTTGCTCTAAAAGTGTCAATATGCTGTGCACCAGCTCTAATATACTTAGCATCACTTATTCAAACAACATGTGTTTCCCATCCCTCATTTCTTCCTCCCTAATCAGCTATAAGATGTTGTCATTCATCCTTTTGGCTATATACTATATGTATTATGCTCACTTTCTGTCTTGCTTCATTAGAATGTTTGCAGAAGGATTTCTTTCGACCGACCTTTCTTCAATTAAGAAAACGATTTAAAATTGTGCCAACTTAATCCATTTTTTAAAAGTATGCCAATAAAAGGAATACCAAAGAATTTGTCATCTATCTGGGGGAAGTTAATGACAAATTCTACGCTTAGATATTTGCCAACCATTTATAAAGTAGTTGTCTATCTTGTAATACGAGACACCATGTTAGTATGGTCTTCCATCAGCAATTAATGAGCAACCTACCACCCATGCACATCACTTGTGTACATATAGAAAAGCACCTGCAAGAGACCCAGATGAGTTGCCTATGTGAAAGTACTAAATTTCATTCTTACTGCCTTATTGCTCTTGTAGTATGAGTATTCTTTTTTTTTTCTTTTGATATTTTTTGTACGAGTATTTGTTTAAAAAGCAGAGATTTCTAGTAAACGTTGGAAATTGGGAAAATGAACCGTTGCAATATTTCTATTCTGATTTCTCCACAGTTAGCATAATATTTTTGTTTGATTGGTATTCTACAAGTTCTGGAACAAATTTGTTGTGTAAAATCTTAGTGTACTTTAAATTCTGTTGTAGTTTAAATAGGATCATAAGATATGCTATTGGAAGCTTCTCAGTGCCTATCATATACATTTTGTTGCAATATTATATGAGATAGCAACCTTATACTGCCTATTAGGCTTTGCATCCAAAGCTTTTTTAATAAATCCAAAGTAAGTTAGTCACTAGTTACATTTGATATTTGTATATTACTTTTAAATTTGAAAATCTCTTTCCTTTTTTAAAATTCTTTAGTCATCTAATAACATGATGATTAGATAGTCTCATTTCAGTCCCCAAAATGCGAGGGCCTAAAAGATGATGATACATGATTTGATCTAGCATCATATATGTTCTGTATGGCACATTGTTTTGCTCAAAGTACATATTTAATGCTTTGCTGGTTGATGTTATACATATGACTACTCTGGGCTATATCTTAATGTAATCTTCAGTTATGTAATCTATTCCTTATATGACTACTATGACACTATTTTAACCTATTCCTTAAATGTATTCTTCAGTTACAGCAATCTGGAAGGGCTGTAGCAGACTCTGCAGCAATGTGCCAGAAACTGAAGGGTGATCTACAGACTGTGTTCAATTTACTTCCAAAGGATATGCAGCAGCTTCTGCTTTTGAACCCACAGAGGGCAGCTCTTCTACAGGGAAATTCAAGTCCAGAATTGACAAAACTTCCTGGCCGCCCTTCAATACAAGTTGGGGTTATATCCTCCAATTCACCAAGATAACACAAAGCATGGCGGAATCGGGTTGGCTCTGGTAATGAGTATTGAGGGTATTAACTTGCTTCTAGAGAAAGGCATGACCTTTGATTTTCTTGTAGCTTCCTCTGCTTGGTGGGATGGAGAATCCCCCAACATTTGGCATAATTGTTCATATAGGTGAGACTAAATCCTCTCACAACTCTGTTTTCTGTACAATCACGTGTCTTGCAATTTGATAGAATTTCTTTATTTTAACTTTGCCTTTTATCCAGATGTGTGAGAATCAGAACCTGTCTTGAATCCACCCAGTTCTTCAGCAATCTGAGATAATTTATTTGCACAATCTAGAAACAAATTAGAAAAAAAAAATTTATGGATATTGCTATGTTGTCTTTCTAATGGGAAGTTGAAGATTCATGTTGCTTTCATTCATAAGGAACCATGCGTAAGCTACTGTATCCGTCGGCAGGTCACTAAGACTTGAACTCCCATCTCAGCATTTCTTTTTTCAATCTTTATGGTTGCACTTTCTTGTTTTTGGTCAAGAGGTATGAGCTTTCTTCAGTTTCTTTATTTCTTCTGTTTATGATCATTGATTTGAAAGACCTCTATTCAATATGATCAGAACATATAGAGTTTCAAAAAGCTACTGATACATTTGTGGCAAAATTCCTGGAAGAATTGTGTGACCCTGTGTTTTATTCTGTTATATATGATCCCATCAATGGGTTTCTTATTTATTATGTACTTTGCAGTGTCAAACCTGTTCAGTTGCTATTAGGGTTCCTTACCGAGACTGACAGTGACAGTAAACTTTTCCTCTGCACATAATCATTAGTTTTTGCTCATAATTGGCAGTGTCAAAAGATATTTGAAAGTAGAGTGTGAAATTTATGCACAAATCAAGATCTACTCTTCTACTTGATTGTTATGTCTGTGATGGAACCGAGTTACTGAGAAACTTGTGCTTGACATAATGAAAAATGCAAAATCCTAGCAGATTGCCTTCTGATTTTGTGGTGAGTTACTGTCAGTAGGATATAATTTCAATGTCTATTGACAGGCAAGTTGTGGAGTGGACCACAACCATTTTAGCAGTTCTTTCCCCACCATAAATTGTCAGAATGCTAAGAAGAATTGATGGTTGAAAGGTAACTCTCACTAAAGTTTTGTAATGTCCAGTTTTCAATCTTACGACATCTTGGATTATGATGTGTTCAACTTTTGTGGGCTCCTCGAATTTTCATGGTATTGACTCCATAAATCTCAATATCAAGTAGAAAACTGGACTGTTGATCTTGGGATGACATCCATTCTCATATATACCCTTCAGAAATGTGTGAAGAGTCTGTCAATACTTTACATTATAAGCCTGTTGAAGTATGTAAATTGTTCTGAACCAGAAGGAAAGATAGTTCAAGCCAAGAACACAAGCCCCTAGACAAGGTTTTAAGTGCCTCAGCCCTAATTCCTTGATTGATTACCTTAAATACTATAAAAGTTATAGTGGTGTGATTTATATGTTCTTTTTCTTTCCAAATTACAGGATTATCTTATTATTTAAAATATTTTAAAATAATGTTTTACTTTTTGAAAATGGATATTAATTATCTTCGTTCATTGCGTTCAATTAAATTATTATATTTTTATTTTAAATTAAATAAAATTTTAATTAATTATTATTAATCAAATATCACTCTATAATTTATATTATGTGAGATTGACATAATATATTAATATCTTATAATTGATTTTCATGCAATACGATAATATAATCAAGTAATGTTTTTCATTTTTCATGTTGACGCGGTAAAAAAATAATAATTAATATTTTGATAAATGGTATAAAAAGTTTAATATAATAATAAAAATTCAGTTATAAAAATAAAACATGCCGTACTTTTTTATCTTTAACTGATTTTTAGGAAAAGAAAGATAAAATTTTTTATTAGACGTATTTTATATAAAAAATTAAAAAAAATTCAATAAAAAAATGTAAAAAAATAAAAAAATCGTGAAAACAAAGGAAACAAAGAAAGCAACGGTAGGAATTTGTGAGGTGCATTTTAGCTGCAACAAGAAATGTAGAAGCGGCCACGTTTTAGAAAGAGAATGAAGAGTATTGGAACTTGGAACATTTCTCTCTGGTCCCACGCCCTTCTCAAGCGCGTGCTAAGCACCCTCGCCCAATTATCTGACCTTATTATATTCTTTTCGTCTCAAATTGAGTATTTGATTTCTTTTTAGTTCCATTGTCTCGAAATAATATCAATTTTTCAATAATAGAATATTTTTTAATGATACCTTTTACAAAAATATTAATTTTAAGTGAGTTTTTTATTCTATAAAGTATAAAAAATACTCGATTTTTAAAGTTTTTAAATCATTTAAAAGTTGAAAATTTAATTTAGGATAGAAAGAGTAGCTTCTTTCACCATTTGGCTTTATATTGAAAGTCCCAACACACCTATTTTGTTTTATTTTTTTCTTTAAGAAAAAAGATTTGGATCGTGTTTTTTTAATAAAAGATCATATACTAATCATTAAATTAAATATTTATATATATTAAGTAAAAAAAATTACATAAAAAATAAACTTAGGTGGTTGGCTTAAATTTTAGACAAACATTCAATATAAAACTAATTGAATGCATATTTAAAATTAACATAGTATCAAAATACATTATGTTCTCGTTCGTGATAAGTTTATTATTTATAAATCCATTATCTTGACATGTAAAATTCATATTACATAACAAGTTTATTATCCTACACTTGAGGAGAACCATAAAAATAAAGATAAAAAAATCTTAAATCAATTAAATTAAAAATATCTTAAATACTTAAATATAAGCAGACATTTAATTCAATATCAATTATTATAAATAATGCTGTGTTACATTTATATGTTTAAGATATTTCGGGCAATGCGCTCTTGGCGCGTAGAAGTAGTATTGGAGGAGCAAGTTTTAAAAAAGATTCTCTGGACCACGTCACGCTTGATTTTGCTTCCTCCATGATTGGAGGCAAAAAAGAAAACCTACATTACAAAATCCTTAGCAAAAAATGTACTCTTCCATAATTTTGTTTATGTATTATTTTTTATATGAACATGACAAGTTATATATGAAAAGTGGTCCTCATCAATTTCATTTCATTGCTTTGATTCCTTCCCCCACTCCTTATCCTACACTCATCTCTCTGGTGTTTCTTCTTCTTCCAATAATGCAAACAGGCTATTCAGCATAAGCTTGGGAATCTATCAGGGTCAGTTTGAACATTGCTAGGCAATCTTACCATGGCAGGGACTGGTACTTGGAGCAGGGAAGTAGAGAAGGCTTTCGAAAACGCGATAGCTATGCATTGGACAGAGGAGGGGTCTGAAGAGCAATGGGAGAAGATTGCTTCAATGGTTCCTAGTAAAAGTCTTGAGGAATTGAAGCAACACTATCAACTGCTGGTGGAGGATGTTAGTGCAATAGAGGCTGGTCAGGTTCCACTTCCTAGTTATACAGGAGAGGAAGCTACATCTTCTGTAGCAAAGGATTTTCATGGATCTTCCGGAGCTGCTGCTGCTGCTGCTCCGGATAAGAGATCGAGTTCTGGTTATGGGAATGGATTTTCGGGGTTAAGCCATGATTCCTGTGGACATGGTGGGAAAGGAAGTTCGAGGTCGGACCAAGAAAGGAGGAAAGGAATTCCATGGACAGAAGAAGAGCATAGGTATGTTATCTCTCTACAACCCTTCTGTCTGTTCATTTCTTACTACTTTCCGAACTGCAGAGTTGACCAACAAGGAGCATGGGTAGTTTATTAACTGAAAATTTGGAAGTAGGAAACTGAGATTTGTCATGTTTGATGCTGGGAAACGGAATGTAACCAACCTTACCTTGGTTATCCAGGTTATTTCTACTGGGTTTAGACAAGTTTGGCAAAGGAGATTGGAGAAGCATTTCAAGAAACTTCGTGATATCAAGAACTCCGACACAGGTGGCTAGCCATGCACAGAAGTACTTCATCCGCTTGAATTCCATGAACAGAGACCGGCGGAGATCCAGCATCCATGACATCACCAGCGTTAACAATGGGGATACGTCTCATCAGGCCCCTATCACCGGCCAACAGGCTAACACAAACTCACCAGCTGCAGCAGCAGCCATGGGGCCGTCGGTGAAGCACAGGGCTCAGCCGCATATGCCTGGTTTAGGCATGTACGGAGCACCTGTCGGGCGTCCGGTGGCTGCTCCAGGGCATATGGCGTCCGCTGTGGGAACTCCCGTTATGCTTCCTCCCGGTCATCACCACCACCCTCCTCCCTATATCGTCCCTGTTGCTTACCCGATGGCACCGCCACCGATGCATCAATAAATTCAACCATGAACGGCAACAAAAACTGAATTCTGCCTTGCTTTGAACTAGGAATATGCCGATGCATCATTCCTTGCGCCATTTTTATCCATCAAGCAGATAGATCAGTGCAGAAGAACTCTTCTCTTTTTGGGTTTCGGCCATTATAAATTCATATGTACTCTGTACAATTACTAACCGTCGCGGATTCGTTTCCGTCACTAATTTCCGAATAAGAAAATTATTAACCGTTTTAAAATATCTGAATTTAATTATAAATAATTATTTTTAATATAAAATTTTAATTTTACATATAAAATTAATACTTACTACAATTTATTGGTTACATTAAATAATTTTTAATTTATTTTTTATGAACTAATTTTATTTTATCCCTAAAATTTGTATAAATAATATACATATAAATTAATTAAAACCTTTTAAATTAAATATTAATTGATAATATCTAAAATATTCGAATTCAAAAATTTAATCAAATATTTATAAAATTTGAATCCTTTGAGGGAAGACTTGAGTGTTCTTATTTATTTTCTTCCTACAGATTCAGCAAACAGCTACTTCGTCAAAAGATCATATTTGAAGGAAACTGCAGGTCAAAAGAGGCGCACATCATCATCAATCACATTAAAACAATTCAGACATGGGTAAAACCTATCCGGAATGTATCTTGTGTCCTGACTGGGATGAACAAAAATTACACCATAAAGAAGGGGATGAGGATGATGAAATCCCAAAATTTTCCAACACCCACTCTTTCATTTTAGATGGAAATGCCCTGTAAGGATATGGTACAATAACTGTTTTCTTCCCCACCTCCACCACAGGGGTGGCTCAAATAGCCTTCTCTTCTTAACTTGTTTTTCTGCAAAACAAACCCCAAAAGAAACCACATGAGAAGTTTGAAACTCCCATGCTAACAATAATTCGAACACACACAGATGAAACCTCTTTGCACCGCTGCACCCGAGCATGCATGTTTTTAGATTGAAACGTCGGGTCGATAGAAAATGAATCAACTATATTAACACCTAGACTGTAAAAGAAAGTTGGGAAGGAGTTTTCTTACTTTTGTTCTCCATAGAATACATCCCCCACTGTGACTGCAATTTTTCATAGCTTGAACTTAGTGGAGGCCAGTACTTCATCTGAATCTTCAGGACTTCCAACACTGTATGCAGACCAGATTTAGAAGGAACAATATTCTCCGGTTCATACCCAGAACTTTCACCCAACAGTACCTTTTTTTATTGGAAAAAAAAAAAAGCCATGTCAGAACATATTGCATTACACCAAGGGTAGGTCGAATTTGGGTAGAGACCATAGATTTGAGCCACAATGCTCCCTCTTGTACCCCACAAAAAATAACATAGCATTATGAATTGAAATAAAGTGCAGTGGTTAACATATCAAAATTAATGCATATGCATGTGCATTTGTCTTGTCTGACTATGTATACATACATCGAGTATACAAAACTAATACTAGTATATACAAATAGAATAGGATCAAGTTACACAATAGCAAGTACTATATGGCTTTGTAACTTTTATGTAGTTCATTCTTACAAAACCAACTGCACCAATATAACTTGGATCTCTACTCCTATGTGCATTTACCTTAATCACTGCAGTAGCAGAAGATGATATTGAACGGAGGTTGTAGCTGCCAAAATGAAAAAAAAAAAATTGAATGAAAAGCCAAATTAAATGATAATCTTGATGGTACCAAACAGCAGAGAGTAAACCACAAACCCGCCCTCAAGTATAACTAGCAACCTTCCCCCAGAGAGGGCACTCAACATGTGTGTCATTTGCGCATAACCAGCAGGAGTCACCTACAATGACAAAACTACTGTCATTATGCAATGCAAGAAAAAGAAGGGAAGAAAACATGTTACAAAATTAAAATTTTTGAAATACTAACGAAATGAACCAAAATATTTATTTACTCCATTTGATGAGTTAATAACATTTAGGCATTGAATTTCAAATAATCAGTTACAAGGGCATAAGACAACTGAATGGAAACCCGACAGCAAGGGCAGACATATCCTCCAAATGCAGCCAATCATATGTTTTCATAAAAACATACCCTAGACGTAATAATATAGCTCTCTCAAAAGTTCTCTTGATTTTCTTTTCTTTTTTTTTTTTTTTTGGTCAGGAAGATTTTCTTGATTAAATCACAAAATGTATACATATGTTATACAATGTGGAAATAAACTTACATCACAGCATCCTAAAGGATCACCACGAGCAGCATCAAATCCTGCTGATATGATGGTAAAATCAGGAGAAAACTTGGAAGCTGCAATTAGGTGTTAACAAATGCAGGTTGTAAGATTAAGAAATGATGGCCAAGAATGCAGATACAGATATAGAATAGGATCCTAGAATCAATATCTATAAATGAGATTAAAGACACAAACTCAAGAAACATAACAAATCCTCAGCTGCATTATAAAAACATGCAACAATACAAACACTTCTGTTGATTGGTTCAAGCAATAAGAAATGCGCCATTGAGATAGAAGTCCTAATTTCTCACTTAAATAAAGTAAATCAATAAGCTGTAGCAAGCAACTTGTAGAAACCATTTACAACTAATAAAGCATAACATTGCCTATTATTCATTTCATCTTAACAGTTTGTTTCTCTATAACTTTTAAGGATTCTTTCCCAACACAACACATTGCTAACACGTTCACAAAGCATATAATTGCTCTCATTCTTAAATATCCAGGCTTTGAAATACACCACCATTAGCAGCTCTAGCACATTAGCTCCACACTTTAAAATTCCATCAACATAATCCAAATACTATACATTGGCATAAATAAATACAAAATGATACAACAAGATTAATGTAGCCCAAATCATGCTTGGAAAAAATTCAAGACCTTTTGTTCTAATTAAACATTTGAATCTGGTAAAGATGGATATATGTTAAGACACTTCAGCACAGGCCATCATATTTCTAAACAGCAACAACAATACTACATTATATATTATGACACCGTAAACCAAAAAGGTTCCTTGGTCAGCTATATAAGTTGTTGGCCACCATTGACCCAGCATTGGAGCACAGAGTGACTCACTATTGTGTATACTAGTTAGTTAATGCACTTAAATTTTATTATGCTATCCCATATTCATCTTCCAAATTACAGTTGAAATGCAAAGATTTACTCAACAATGAGAAATAACAACCTATTGGAAGCACAACATGTTGAAATGCAAAAATATAATCATTATCTCCAACTCCTCCACGACTCCATGGAATATTCACACAATATCCTTCTGCACCCTTGGAACCAACCTAGAGAATTAAATTGAAAAAGGAAATAAAAAAGGAGCATTAATTATAGCCCAAGATACATAATAGATGAATAAACCATATAAAACTGCAGCCTTCAAAATACAAACAGATTTGACAATATATATATGTATGTATGTATAACCAGACACAGGACAAGCGACTTGAAAGACACAGAAGGTGAAAATAAATATTGATGGAAGCAATGCCTGCCAATACATTGAGTCAAATACCCAAAGGTAAAGAATTGAGTTAGGCAGCCAAACTTTTATGAAAATGAGTGTCTAAGATGCATCTGGCTGGGGTAATGCTGCAAGGTGTATGCATCATGACTGCAGAACAAACAACTAGAAGCAGCAAGGTTATCAATCGAATGAAGTGTGAACCAAGCACAGTAGTCAGACCTCATGGAATATTCTTTTTTTTAAGAGTCCGTATAATCTACATCTACAGCTGCAAGTATACATCATTTTGATTTGACTCCAGAAGGAGGATGATAAAAAACAAAAAGATGCCACCTTCTTAGTGTCAATGCACTTGCTTAGGCACCTTAGAGACCTCTCCTAACACCTGAAAGAGCTAAGCAACAGACTATTTTGTTTCATCCCACATTGCCAGCTTACTAAAAAGGTGAGAATTTATGATAGCAGAAGGATTCTTCATATGAACATCAATAAAAATTTTCATAACTCAATTCTAATCCATATTTAACATCTATTTGCTAGCATCATGACTTTAACATAACATCCATCCAATTGTGCTCCTAAGCACCTGATGCGGATAAGAATACTACAGCACCAACAAGGCGTGGCTTATCTTAATCTGGATAAATTTCTGATATTCACAAATACCAATTAGATAAATTGAAGAATTTCATTTACATAAGGATCAATAATCTGACCAGATAAATTACAAATATTAATGCCAAAATCACATCAGGCAGCCACCAATAGTCCCAGAGAGATAATAAGCTGTCAATATTACAACAAAAACCCATCTTTATTACTGTTATATCGCCCTTTCTTCTTTGTTCTATTACAAGGCGAGATGGCAAATTCCAAATCAATGTGCAGCAACGAAAAACTTAGCCGCACAAGTTACCTGAGATCAATTAAGAAAAAAATTTAAATAAATTACTAATCAAGTACCTCAAAAGCTGCCCCAGTACCAGGATAGAATTTTCCTCCTTCATGTCTATGTAAGGATATGTACAACACCTATAAAGAGGTACAAGATACTTGCATGTTAAATTAAATCCAAAATAAAAACTGCAGGAACTATTTTATTACAGAACTTCATGCAACAGAAGAGGAAGGATTTGATTGGTTAGTTCTTGCGCATATATGCTTCTTAACATACCCCTCAAGGTCAGGTAAATAAATTTCATTTGAATTTTGCCAGCACAATGTTAAGCAGTTTTAACTTCCTCAATACCAATTACAAAAGAGAGATAGCCAATACCATCCCACCTCCCCCAGCAAATTATTTCAACAGAAATCAGTAGTGCATTAAAAAGTTGATGCATGTGTTGCAATTAATTTTTATCATCAAGGAAGCTCACCGATTTATTCTGTTCAAAAATCTCTTGGGTTCCGTTTCCGTGATGAACATCCTGCATTAATCAATAGAGAACCACTAACTTCAAAATCATCGAAATCTCCCACAAAAAGAAGCAAATTAAGCAAGATAAGTGTCTAAGAAATTACCCAATCAACAATGAGCACCTTCTTTGCCCCTGCAGCCTGAGCCGCTAATGCAGCAACTGCTGCATTGTTGTGGAGGCAGAATCCCATTGCTTGTGTGACACCAGCATGATGGCCGGGAGGTCGAACCTGACTCAGAAGTAATATATAGATAACAACAGATAAGCAATCAATAAGCATTGTGAGTTCAGTATCACATCGGTCATAAACTTTAAAAATGTTAACAGAATAACAAACTCATGCATACCAAAGCAAAACCATTTCTCACACGTCCAGAAAATATTGCTGAAGCAAGATTAGCACACAAACCAGCTGCAAGTCTAGCAGCATATGCTGAATGCTCATTAGCATATGTGTCAGGAGTAAAATAACTGCCAGTAAAAAATAATCCATCAATGCAGATTCTATTTCATCATAAAGTCTATAATTACAGACAAACAGACCATTTGGAAAAGAATCAAGGCAATAAAGGCCAAACGGTGATGTTTGTGTATTGCAACAGACCCAAAAATAAAGTGATACCAATTTTTATAATTCTACTGGTCACTGATAATCTTGTAATTTTTGTTGTTAATCGTATCTTTTACTAAATATGGATCATATTTATCTACAATATGGAACAAAATGTGTATACGTTTAACAATAAAAAATGGACTTCACAACATCATAATCTGCAATACAACTAATAAGAATGAATTGAAACCATGAATACAGTAATGACATGATCCTCTTTGCTACCAAAATAGTAACACCCATCACGAAAAATTTCCTTGTCCCCTCCCCTCCAAATCTAACCACAATATCATCGAAAGAGACATTCCGGACTTGAAAATTTTCATGCTTCCACTAGTTACGGTAGTGAGGACTCATCTCCCACCCCCAAAGGAGAAAGAAGGAAGGACAGAAGACCTTTCTAACAAAAAACAAATACATTGACACCCCTAACTACTCCCCAATTCCCACTCAAGCACGTGCTCTCAAGCCACCTCATAAAGGATAGATAATTGAAGAATGAAAAGATCTCTTTTGTTTAGCCAAGCCAAGAAGTGCTCTTTAAAACTCTACACATGCATACACTCGGAGTAGAAAAGACAAATGATATACCTGGAAAGAATTTGGCTTGTAAGTTCAACAGTTTCAATATGTTCCAAGGAATGGACCTAAGGATTCCAATACATAAAATAACAAAGCTTCAGAGATTCGATCATAACCTAAGAAACAACACTTTCAGAAAAAAATTTAAACAGGCAAAGGATATGCCTCCAAGATAATGAATGGCCTTTACCCTTCGAAGTTCCTCCTGAGTGATTTCTCTCGCAGGAATTGGGTAGCACTTGCCAGGAAATATACCTTCACAGGTTAAAAGTTGTCATTTGCTTGTCAACTTGGTTAATTTAAGCTTAGCAAATAGTGACAATTCAATTATAAAAGAGACAAATAAAAACCCTGAATATTAATTTAATACCCAAAAGAAAAAGAAAAAGAAGACTGAAATACCAGCAACAGCTAGGCTTGCAGCAATAGCTCGGAGACGATCTGGTCTTTCCGGATGCGGATGCGACTTCATTTCAACCTACGCTACCAAGCACGCACCAAATATGAGAGTACAAAAAGAGTTAGTTACAAAACCCACAAGAGTAATAAAACATGAGCAGCAATCACAGACTTACCATTCATTTAATTTGCAGAATAATACAACTGAATTTCCCAAGCCCAGGTATATATATATAAAAGAAGAAAGGAAGAAAAAAGGTTGTAAGGATACCCGGATTGAAAAAACGCGAGTTAAAACTCCTGGTCAAAACATTATTCCGCTTTAAGAGAGAAATCAGAAGCAGTCCAACAAAAAGTAGCAAGCATACAAAGAGATGGATAATACAAAAACTTCCACACAACTGGTATTTATATTCGATTTCTACACATTAATATTAGTTTGGAAGGGTGTCAAGCTGCCATAAAAACCTCAACCAAGTTGGGAATTCAAGGGAAGCATATAGAATAGCAGTGTCCTACCTCTGAGTGCAGCAACATTCTCTCATCAAAACCAACTGCTGTAGAACAGTTTGATGCTGAAGCCTCGAAGCGCAAATCTGCATCAACAATCACAAATAGATTTGAATCACAAAATTTTATATCTATTATGTCTCTCCCAATCATACAAAGGGAAATACTATGAGTTTGATAGTGTAGAAGAGTGTAACGTATAGTGCTCAAAATCTGATAAAAAATAAAAAAGGATATACAAAACTGGAAATCTCATAAATATTAACAATTCACAATTTTCATCAGAACACATCCGCCTAACATCTGGCAAGCAACATTTATCCAAAAGAGGAAAAAAGTATCTAGCGAGCAACTATAAAGAATACTCAACATGATTTAAATTTCACAAGCATGTTTCTGATGCTGGAATCATATTACCCATATAAAAATTGTATAGGACTAACTGGATTGCTGCAAAGATTACTTAATATGATTTACGTCAGAAAGAGGTTTCCAATGCTAGGATCTCATTAGCGATGGGCTTCACCCAAGCAAAAATTTTGACCAGACTGGTTTTTGCTAGGGTAAACACAAAACAGAATTAAATTCAACATAAATACCTAAACTAAATGTAACTCAGAACATTTCTAGCCCAATCTATCTACCAGTTAATAGTGTTATAACAGGTGGCAAGGAGCACTAGCACAACATTGGCAAAAAAACACTTTCATACAAAGTAAATACTTATATACGTTAATAACTAAGCAAATAACAAAATAGAAAAGAACCCTATCAACACAATTGACAAGAGAGGTTCAGATGACATCATAACTTAATTATTAAGGTTAGAAATGAAACAATTTTAAAAATTAAATACAGCTAATTATAATTGAAATTTAAGACAATCCTTAAATTCTCCAGAAACTTGACATTACAGTATGAAATCTTAAATCCATTTTTTTATGGAAAAAAAGAAAGCCAATAAAACTTGCTCCACACTTTATGACCATTTCATCCTGTTTTTGTCCTTGATAACCTTGATTCTGACCATCACGATACTGCATTATATGCATACTAGGAACTCTAACAGCATAAGAAAGTAACAGAATGATTTTGTTAACCTACATCGCATATAAGGAAATAACAAGAGGCATTATTACTAATATGGTCAAAATATTGCAGTCACATTCAAGGACAAAGCAGTTATGATTGAGTAATGACATATGACCACAATTAAATGGCCATTAATGCATGTCAATGCACCATGTACAACCATTATGAAATCATAAAGCCAACAAACACCAAAATAACACTAGATTCAAGAACTCAGCACTTAAGCACTGGATTGGGAATTGTTTATCAATTCAGAAGTGAAATTATGTTAGTAGTTTGATGAAAGAAAACCAAAAGGCGGTAAAAAGAGAAGGCATCGGTATGATGGGCACTTCAATAACCTTTTGGCCAGAAGAAACCAAGGGGGGACATATGAAAATATGTTGAATAAACCTAGAAGGAAGTCAGGTGCAGTTACCTTTGTCTCTTTCTCTGGCTTCTGATTCAACCTGAATAAGGTCTAACTCCGGTGAACAAGGAGACGCGTAAAATCCATGTTTTAGGATACCAGATTCCTTATGTTCCCCACATATCTGCATGGATGAAATTGCTAAGTCATATACAGCCAGTAAAAATGTCTTAAACAATTGTAAAGAGAATTAAAGATTCCAGAATCATGTGTGGTGATTATTAATAGTATCAAGAAAAAAGATATACAGACATACATCACAGTGGACAACATCGTCAAGGTTGACCATCGTGCAGTTGGTACAAAACCACTTCAAAATCTCTAAGTGCTTTTGTACAGGCTCCCAGTCACTGTCATCCTCATCGTCATCATCAAATGCATCTTGATTGTTGTACATATCCTGAAAAGTCAATTCTTTTGGGAGCCTCTTCCTTTTCTGCAGACAAACCACAGAGCAAATGCAACACTTTAGAAGCAACATGGCACAGAAACAGTGTTATATAACAACTACATTCCTTGAAATTAAAGGAATTCCTCATGTGCTCTGCTTACAGATACACCATCAGGCTGTGTGTCATCATTTATATTGGTACTCGTATCTCGGCCAGATGTTCCTATATCCCCTTTGTCATCAGACACTTCATCATGACAACAAGCTGTGGTGTTCTCATCAGATCCCAAATGTTTTCTTTTAAATCCTTGATTGTTCTTAGCCCCCCCATTTGTCACACAACTCACTTGAACTGTTTCAGAAACCATATTGTTTTCAGAGTTAGATGGAGACTTCCGGCCAGAATCATTCCTTCATTTAAACCCGAATCATCTGCCAGTAATATTTAAAAAAAAAAAAAAAAAAACCACACAACCTTAATTAATACATAATAAATCAGACAGCAAAAGAGCACAAAAACATGAAACCTCAAAACACGAATCAAAATAGGATAATTATTTCTAAAAATTAACAAAATAATAGTTTTCCATATTTGGACAAATGAACAATAGAGAAAAGAAATGAAAACATTACTTTTCAAAGATATCATGCAGAGAAAAAGCAACAATTAAATCAAGATTTTACATTTTTTTAAAGAACATAAAAACTGGCATAAGTAAGGGACGGCTGCAAATCACATCAAACCTACAAATACCCATTAACATAAAGAGCAAAATGAAGACTGTGAGCAAGCTAAAACTATGAAAAAAAAAAAAAAAAAAAAAGAACTACATTTAAGTCATAAGCTAAATAGATATATAAATATAAACTAAAAAATAAAAAGCATTTTATTTTTGAAAGAAATATGCAAAGCAAAAGCCAAAAAAAAAAATTTAAGTCAAAATTGATATTACCACTCTGCAATTAGAAAATAAGAAACTGACACTACATAACAATAATTTCATCTACACATACCCATTAAAATAATAGAGAAAATTAAAATGTGAAGCAAACGAAGACTACCCAGAAATTTTTTTGAAGAAATATGTACTTAAAAAGTCAAAACCCACATAGTAATTCATAAGCAAAATTTTAAAAAATAAATAAATAAATAAATAAATAAATAAAACGTAAAATGGGAATTCCAATGCTTTATAAAAGCTAGAAGTCTGGGTCTAGGCGAGATTACTCGAAGAAAACCCTAACATGCATAAATATATAAATGTATGCAGCTTATTTTTTTTAAAAAAAAAGTTAAATAGAAAGAAAAACAAAGACTAAGATATGAATTAAAGCAAAAACAAATTAAGAGAATGAAAATTAAAATAAAATAAAGATTTACCCTTTTATTCTTTTCATTTTTTACCTGGCTAGGGCAAGCCGCGGAGGGTCTCGCGAGGTAAATTCGGAATTTTTGAGGGAGGAGAGAAGGTGACAACTAAAACACATATTTTTTATATATTTTTCAATTGGTGATTTTCGAGGAATTTCTCTTTCATTTAAGTCCTTGATAATTTACTCGATTTAAGTTATTGCCCTTCTTTTGTTGTAATTTTATTTTTGGCCACGGTTGTTCAAAAGTTTTTTCCAGTTTGCCCCTTGGGAAATTGAAATCACACGTATCATTTGAAAGACGCGAAATATTATGTATTTAAAATCTAAAAAAATATTTATATATAATATTCAATATATTGAGATTATATTTGATTTTCTGTGATATTCAATGAATGGTTTATTTTTTTTAATTTTCAAAATTATAAACTTTTTGATCTAATACATTATTTTTAATTTATTTTAGTTTACTAATATTTCATAAAAAGTATATAAATCAAAATAAAAATACAACAACTATATATTGCATAATACTTAAAAAATTTGAACTATTTAAAATTTTTTAAATAAATTCTTTTTTCTTATTATGTTTAATTAAATTTTTATATTTTTATTTTAAACTAAATAAATATTTATAATAAATTATATTTAAAAATTACTAATTATTTTAATGTCTCATGATATTAATATGACATGATAATATAAAATAATGACAAATTTTTCTTTGTTTTTTTGTCAATAACATTTATTATATAAATTCATTCTCTTTTGCATGGATTTGCCAATGAACCCTTAATTCTTTGTATTTTTTTCTCTTAATCTCCAATTAACTGGTATCTTTTGCCTATAATTTGTGGGTTTTTCCCCACTTAATCTTCAATTAGTTGATATGTTTACCTATAATTTTGTGAGCCGAAAATAGAAATGATCTTTGTGCCTAACCTAAATGATTTATTTTTTAAAGATTTAAATTAATCCCTAAATTTAATTAAATTTGCCGTTCTGAGCCTTTATCTTATTATTATAATCAATTAAAACCTTAAATATTATTTAATGTCTCACGTGGCACTAACGTTGTTAACTCTTTTTATCAATTAGAATTTTTTTTCTCACATAACATTGAATTTCTTTTTAATTTCATATTTTCCCTTCTTTTTTCTTCATTTTGCTGTTTGATCCCTTCCAAGTTCCGGTCTTTCGTACAACCCTCCTTCGAAAATCCAGCCACCCCCTCGCTGAGTGCTGCCGCCCTCCCTCCATCCTAGCCTCCGCCGCCAGCGGCTGCCACCATGGAGGCAATGATAAAGAAATATCAGCAGAAATTCAGAAAAGCTAAAGATGATTTGAGTAAATGGGATGAGCTTCAATCTCGATTGATTTCTCAGTTTAGTAATGCTTCTTCCATCATTGACAGATTACAGGTCTAACTTAACTTCACCTATCGCTCAATTTCTCTCCCTTTTATTTATTTCTGAAATAAAAGTTAAAAATGTTTTGTTTTATTCTTTTATGTGACTAGGTTATTCAAAATTCAAAAAACTATGCAAGTTTAAATTCTGTTCAAGGGATTGAAGTTGCAGTGTTGCAAAAGCAGATGGATTCTTTGCAAACTATTCTACTCTTAATGAAGAATACCATGTAAGTGTTTAGCTCTAATCAGTTAAGTTTCTGTTTGGTTGTGGGTTTTAATCATTTCAATCATTTGCTCACTTTTAATCAAATATAATTTTGGGGAAGTAAAAAAACAAATAGAAAAAGCTAAAACCAAGCAAAGTTTTAATTGCAATCAAAGCTAGAACCTTATGAACATTGAGAACTAGAGATTGTCTTTATGTTTTAACTTTGTTTCTGAAATGATTTTCAGGGAAGAATTTCGTGCTGTTGTTCTTTCCCTCGACAAGCTTCAACGTGACGGTAAACAGCTTGCACAAGGTGGTTCTAATCAGATGAACAGGAAACAGTTGCAGCAGAGAATTGGAGTAAAACCGTCTCTGAAAAATTGCATGGATGGGCTTATGCTTCTCCATGAAATGCACCTTGCTGAGTAATGAACATTTTCATCTTTCAAAAGTTTTTACAAAATGCTTTTATCTACTGCTTTCTGTTTTATTTTGATGGTATGATAGAAGTAATATTTTGGGGATTGTTTATGTTTCGGTGGATTTATTAGGGTTGTACTTTCTACTTTATGAAGTTTCAAGCGCTGTGTTGATAAACACTTTGGTTAAGATAAACACTTTGGTTAAGATAAAATATGTATTCTAAATGACTAATTTCCCTTTTTGTGTTGGCCAGGTACCTGCTTAAATCATCACTGGTTTCCGCACTTTCAGTGCTTGCCTTGAGACCAAAGTAAGAAAAACTCCTTATCTTGCAATTTAGAAACTCAATAAATTTCACCTTGTGTCCTTTATCCTGCTTAGGTGTCGAGTTGTGTGAAACACAAAATATGTTGTTGAAATTGCCTCAATGAATGTTATTATATGGCTATGATTCTATCAGAAATTTTATTTTGATCATGTGCTTGCTTTGGTGTCTTTTCAAATGTGTCTTAGGGGGAGGTGGATTTTAAAACTAGGAATCTGCCTTGTGTCCTTTAAATCCCCTACTTTTCAACTTATTTCTTCTTTGTGCTTCGGAATAGATCTCTACAATTATATTTATGAGATTTTAGTTTGTCTGATAAGCCTATTTTAGCTTGTCTATATTTTGATATGTAATAATCTGTGTTTATTCATCATTTTCTGGCACAAACATATAGAATTGCTTCTTGGTTTCTTAAAATAAGTATATATAACTTATTAACAAAATGGAATTGCTTTTAATACATTCTACAATCCAAGGCTTTTTGATCATAATTTGTTCTCTTGACGTTGTAGTTCCAGTGATCTACATGCACTTCAGCAACTTTTGGTTGATCAACCCAATATAGTAAAAGAGGAAGGTACATTGTGGATAAAGCTTGCTAGATTTATTTTGTATGTGCATAGCATTTGTTACCTTGATTTGCTAATGAATATTAATTAAATGATTTGATTTTTTCATTATAAAAATAATCCATTTTCTTAAAATCATATTTTTTTAAGAGATATTGATGCTGATAGGTGGAGATTGCTCTGTCTTGCCTTTGGGATTTCCTGGGTTATTGAGTTAACTTCCCATAAAAGCATGATAAGGCATCTAAAACCTGTCATGTAAAGCAAATCCACATTCCACCTTTGATGTGACCAAGACCAGTAAACAACACAAGATAATGGACAACTGAATCAAGAATTGGATCAAAGTGTATTTTGTTGTCAAGATGCTACAAAAAACATAAACGAAAAAGAAAACAGGGTTTTCAAAGCATCTTAACTGATTTTAGAAAGAATGGTAGGAGGCACTTCTTCTGTTTGGCATGCTCCAATAGAATTCCAATTTCTCCTTTGCATTCGGAAGCAGAGCCTGATTATCAAAGTAATCCTTGATCCTGGTGAAGCCATTGGTCATTGCTTAGCAGCCATTAGTCCTTTCATAGATATTTAGTTTAATGGATATTAATATTAGTTATACTCAGATTAAAAGATAGTTTAATACATTCATGTTATTGAATTGAAAAAAATTTCTGTTTAGTCTTTTCTGGAAGCACATACAGAATGATATGAAAGTAGCTTGAATGTGTCAAATTATATTAGCAATATTTGCGATTATTCGCTTATTCTAGCAATGATTACTATACTAGCAATGGTTAATGTTAGGAGTCTTAATCTATCTATTTATCTTCTAGCAGTCTTCTTCCTGTTTTTTGTCCGTCAAAAGAACAGTGGTTTACCGATGTATTCTTCCCTGGTCTTTTGCAGTTTGATTATATTGTGTTTGGGCATATTGGTTCTAACTTCTGCTCATTATAAACTCCCTTTGCAGTACAATACATCCTTGACATCATATTTGCAGAAGAGATATGTTGATTTAAATTATATCTGTTGTAGACAACCTTGGATTCCCTGATTTTGTTGAAGTGCTGGGAAGACTGAAACCTCTTGGTTTTGTCAACATGCTTGTTCCTTGCTGCTGAAAGTATTAGACTGCATCAACACCCCTACATTCCATTCATTTTCAAGTGTGGTATGCTAATTGGAAGTTTCCCTTAGGTGAAGGCATTAATTTTATCCTAGTCATTTGATAATGAATAATCCTGACTAGATTTTTTGCACTCTAAAATGTTTAATGCATTAGTTCAAGCAATGCCTTCACTTCTGATTGTATATAAGCTTGCAAAATGATAGCTTTTGGAATGAAATTGCTTCCAAATGTCATCATTTTCTGATGGAGCAGTGTATTTATGTTCGATCCTTGAGTTTTGCTTATAATTTGTCAATCACAGTTGTACATACACCCATTACACTCTTTCCTTTGACTGTAGTTTCCCTTTTTGAGCATTTAGACTTTACTTTCACACTTTATTCCCCTTGACTATAGTTTTCATTATTAGCATTTATACTTTACATGATTGGAAGAGTAAAAAAGAGGTGTAACAAAATACTAGTAGAAAATATAGATATATGTAAGGGAAGAAAAATTGATGTAGTGTAAAACAAGAGTACCCCTTTGCTAAGTAGGGTAGAAAAATGAGAAAGTAATGAACACTAGTAGTATATTAATTAACTGTATCATCCTCTTCCTCATAGGCTACATGAAGCCATGTAGAAGGTAACTTCAGGAAAAACAGGAAAAGAAAAATTTGCAAATTTTCAGAATTTGTCTCATCTTTAATCTCTTGCCAAGCTTACTCCTTTTTTGCAGACCATCTTCCATGGTTCCAATTTTCTCTGTGCCAGGCATGGTCTTACTGATACTCATACATTGAACTGTTTAACTCTAATATAGAATTTATCAGGGTAAAGGTTATGGTATGGTATGACTACACAAATGTCATTTCCTAGTATTTACAAACAATGATTTCTAATGAGAAAACAGGTCAATCAAGCTTTGATTGAGTTGACATTGACTCTTTTAACTTTTGCTTCTATTCTTTTTTCTGAGTTGTCAATTTGTTGATTCTCATAGCCATAGTGAGCCTACTGTCATTATACTGATCTAAAGCTAAGATTCTCTCTTTTTTTTAAAAATTTTTTGGTGGGGGTGTGCTATGATCTGTTATAGGTATGCACAAACTCAACCAAGCCAGCTACTTAACCCCTCCCCAAGATGAGATATAGGAAAAGGAAGAAGAAGATTAGAAAATAAGTTGCTAGGGGGAAGGATTTCCTCTTGTAAATTAGGAAAATCACTTTCTATACCATCCATTTCTATATCTAAATTCTGGATTTATTAGCTCTTTTCAAAACCCTAATTTCAAATGATTCAAGTAGTTTGTTTCTTCCTACAAGTATTCTTAAAGTACTATATCCAACAAATGTGTTAATTAGAGTGCCATTTTTCACAGTTATATCAACTTTAAAAGAAAAATCTTGTAATAAGAAGAAAGAATAATAAAAATATATGACATGTATTCGTTATTTTTTTTAAGTGAAAGTTCTTTACTTATAAAAACAGGATTTATTTTATTTTTTATTGATATAAGATATGTAACATTTTATCTCATTCAATTGGATAACATAATTATCGTATCATATTTAAACTAATCCAGACCTTCAGCTATTACAATATTTCTCCTGTACCAATCTTTTTTTTTTTTTTTTATATTTTGTTGTGGCTGGTAGGTAGCTTAGCCATTAAAGCTCGGGATCCAAGATTCAAGTCAGCTGGCAAATCTCTTCCCTTCAAAAAAGGATTAGAGGGAGTTCATTCCCGTCTTCTATGAATGTTGATTAAGAATGATAATTCCAACATATAATATGATTTGAAAAGAGACATCTATATAAATTGATTAGAGTTTAAAATTCAATATGAAAATTCAATTTAGATATCATGTATGTATGCATAATTACATCGATTTTAAAACAAATATCTTTACTTTTGCATAAAAATCAATCATCTTTTTTATTAATCATGTTATATCGTAATCAAATTGAATGCTTTTACATCGAATTAGATTTAGATTTTATTAATAATTTTACATTGATTTGATTTTTGTACGAAGTAATTATTTAAAAGTTTTTGTATCAGTTACTTTTATATAATATTATTGTGAAATCGATAGATGAATATATGATTAATTGGAGAAAACTATTTTTTAAAATTAGAGAAAAATAACAGATGGTCTTTGCTCATGAAAATGACTATGATTAGCCACTCAAAGCATATTGATTAGGGGAGGGGGGGGTCTCAATTATGATTATGAAATGGGACAAGGGAAGTGGGACCCATGTTTGGATTCAAAGACAATTTTTGTGGGGCCGAGGATTAGATTTCCACGTGGGGTTGTTATTCTCTGCTGTCATGTCGTTTACAGCAACTACTTCTCCTCCAACAGAGTACAATCCTCGACAGCAAAACAAATAAGCTCTCAATATTTTGCATCACGCGTTTGCTGTTCTGTGGCTCGTTTATTGGTCGTTGTTCTACACGCGCTTTTATTCGTACGTTGAGTTCTCTTAGTTATTTTTTGCCGACGTGTGATTTGGATCCCACATTCTCCGCTTTTTCTTTACCCATTTTTCATCTTCTTTTTAGCACCTTTTACTTTTTAGTGGCATAAAGAAATAAAAATTCTAATATTGCGCATTTTAAATAACTATCCTAGATATTAATTTTTTGGAAAATAATTATTAATATTATTATTCTCCATAATATAAATATTACCAAAAAATTAATTAAAATTAAACTAGTTATGAAAAAAATTAAAAATATATCATTAAATATTTTTTTGGTCGTATGTAATCTTAAGCTTATATAAAAAGAGATAAATATGTTATTCTGTAAATTCTGCTCTCTCTCTCTTTATAATTTGAACTCAAGATTTTCAAATGAAAAAAATTTATATAAGTTATTATTCTTTTATTATAGTTAATCAAATTTTTATATTTTTATTTTAAATCAAATAGACACTTATAATTGTCGGTTGACTAATTATTATTAATGAAAATATCACTAGTCATTTTTATACCCATTTGACCTTAACATGACGCTGACATTAGGAAAAAAATATCTCATGATTATATCATCATATCACATTAGTATACTATATCATCATCTATTATGGCATGTTAACATCATGTGATATAGAATGACAAATGATATTTTGATTAAGAATAATTAATCAATAATTGATTTTAAGGATTTATCTAGTTCAAAATAAAAATACAAAAACTTGATTGAATATAATAAAAGAATAAACAATTATTTAATTTTTTTTAAATAGTTCATAGACTTTTTTTAAGTATTATGCCAAATATCATATTTTTGTTACATCGAAATGTTTTTCAGAGACTAAATTATTAAGTTCTTGTGAATTACATCTTTCGACAAAATAAATTTTTATTAGAAAAAATGTATGACTTAATTAAGATGATTTTTTCCATATATGTGATTACAATTAGCTCCAGATCATCCATATCATGTCAATCACATGTCACATTTGTTATAAAGCATTTGAGCAAATGCATATGGTATCCATATGGATATCACGTGTCACTTGATCTCATTTTTGGCATGATACATTATTTGATCACATCCCATGTTGTCTTCTTCCAAATAATAAATACACATCAATTATATGTCAAAGTGGATACAAGCAATGGCATACATGTGCATGTCACGTGCTAGTTCATTTCCTTTATAAATATACAAGTAATAATTATATACTAGCATTTAATCATAAAATATATCGTAAATTTATAAAATTAGAAATTTAAAATATATAAAAATAAATAATTTTAAATTTTATTTTGTAAATGATATGATAATGACATTGTAACAAATATGAACGTATGATGTATTTCTCTTTGAAATAATTTGGACCAACCTTAATTGAGTTTAGCACTTTGACTTTGATGTTTTTTCAATCACACATCAATTATGTCATGATAAGATTCGAGTGAACACATATAACATACATACATGTGAACGTCACAGGTTAGTTGATTTTCTATTTGATGTGAAACAAATATCTCACCAAATTGTTTCCCTTTCAAACATTTCACTCTTTAATTGTGTTTCTCATTTTAATTTATTTTAACCTTATTTCTTTCAAAATGCTCTTTTATTATTGCATAATATTTTGAATTTTTTTGAATAATTTAAAAAAAGATTCAAATAAGTATTATCCTTTTTATTGCTTTCAATTAAACTCTTATATATTTTTTAATCAAATAAGTTTTTATAATTAATGATTGACTAACTATTATTAATTAAAATATTTCTTGTCATTCTATGTTGCTTGACGTTAATGTATAACATGTTGGTATGTCATATGATAATAACATGATATACTGATTTAACATAATGTTATAGCAATATGATATTTTTCACTTAACAAGTTATCGTCATATGGATATAAAATGATATGTGATATTTAAATTAATGATAATTAGTCAACCCATAATTATAAAGGTATATTTGTTCAAAAATGAAAAAACAAGAACTTAATTGAATGTAATAGAATAATAAAAATTTATTTAAAATTTTCTTGAATAGTTTATGAGTTTTTTCAAACATTATGCTATTGTTATTTTATTCACTTTGACATTTCAAAAAAAAATTATTCAGTTTATTCCTTTATTCAAATTCATAAAATTAATTCAAACCAAATTCAAAACTTTTAAAAGATTGGAGATGGGATTTTTTTTATTATCAAAAAATCGATATTTAATCCAACTCTTTGAATAAGATACATATGCACTTAATTATAATAAAATGTTTAATTTTTTTTTCTCTTTATTTGCGATCCTTTTTGTCGAAGAAAATGAAGGAGAAACAACTTTTCTTCCTCTCTTTTATTTTTCTTTTCTCATCTTTTTCTCTAATTATTATTTTCTTTTCTTCATGTAACAACTACAATTTACCTAATATTAATCAATTTGGTAAACTATAATGTGCTATTAATTAGTTAACCTGGTTAAATTATACTCCTAACATAATTTCATTGTCTATTTCATTTCTCTATTAATCAAAGGTGTTAGAAACAAACTTGATGAAATGTATACTTGATATGCCATGTGGAACTTATATGCTGGTACGGAGTATCCCATGCGACAATACGAGGTAAAGATGAATTAATTTTTCATTCAACACATGTCGTGTGACACCTCTCGAGGGAGTATCATTAATATATATATATTTTTAATCATATTTAAAATATTTAAATTCTGTTTGATGGATAATTTTATTCTTTTTACTTGAAAAATCGTTATAGTCAAAAACAAAGAAACATAAAATAATATCATAATTAATTTAAGATAGATAAATAACAAAAAATAACACCTATTTACAACATAATTAATTAATATAAAAAAAATCCCAAACAAACAATATTCTCTCACATGCATAGATATGCCGTCAACAAAATCTACTTTATCAGAATCTGTGTAGGAGCACGGGTAAGGATTAATTAATGCTTTGATGAAATCTGTTATTATCTAAAACTAATCATTACACTTTGATTATACAATCCCACTTTCCTCTTTCATCAGTCTTTATTCTCCATCATCCAAAGGGACATCCAAGAATTAGTATTTATTATTATTATTTTTTCATCTTTCCCTTGGATATAAATCGGGGTGATCAGTTTTCTTCTTTTGGGTTTAGGGTTTTTATTAGATTTTGCTTCCTTCAAATCAAAGATGGAAACCCCATTTCAAGACTGAAATTTAACAGTTTATGCATTGCATAAAGTGAATGTTTAAGAATTACCACACTGGCATGATCTGATCTGGAGTCCCATCAGTGCAGAAAGACTGAAATTTTAAGGAATCACCAAGCCAAAAAAAAAAAATAGGGTCAAAATTAGAAATAAAAAAAAAAGTAAATGGGGAAAGAGAGAACAGAAAATAAGGTGATTTTTTTTTTTGTAATTAATTGGACAAAACATGAGTAAGCTGATAAGAAGTTGAGAAATTATGCTAAGAAGCAAAACTCTAAGACTAGTATAAGAAGTTGAAATGAAATAAGTAATTAACACTATCCTTAAGTATGCAAGCAAGTAAAAGCAAAGGATCGAACTGTAGGTCTGGGATGGAAAGATAAAACTTAAGATTCAGATTCTTTCACTGAATCAAGTTTTCAAGCACAAAATTCACACCATATAATTTCAAAGAGAAAAACTTGTTATGGTAAGGGAGGAGGAGAAGCCAAGGAAAGGAGCATATATAGTGAAAGAAAATTAAGAAAAGATGATCATTATATTTGATATACACATATAACAAAAAAAAAAAAAAAAGGAAAGAAAATCTAAAGCTAGTAGCAGGTAGCTTCCAAGCAGCAACACATGTAGAGATACTTCAAATTTCTCCCCCCATATATTTTCAGTCTTGCCAGCAGAGAAGCATGATAATACATCTTCTTATTATGTAAAGCCTACCTCTTTCTTCCCTAAGGAACCCTCCAATTCCCTTGCATGGACACCTCCTCTTAGACCCTCCAATTGTAGAGTTTTTCATCTTCATCTCTTCTTTGTCAATAATGGAATTTATTTGCCTTTTCTTTTAAATTCTAATTGGTTGGCTTCAAGAATTCAGTGAACCTTTTTTGCTCAGTTCTCTCTGCTGGATGGATGGATCATTCTTGGAGTTTGAATGAGGAGCTTAGCTTTCAGTAATGATTGACTCTTCTCTTTTTTTGAGAGGTTTGCATGAACTAGAAGAGCAGGAAAGAAAAGGGAGTGTTCTTATAGGGAGGAGAAGGTATGGTCGAGGCTCCACCTGGGCCCAAATAAAGGAAACCGAATGTGGTTGAACAAAGGGATATGTTTGTGTTTTATGTCTCTCTTTTCACCGGGCACTGCACTTTGGACCCCAACCCTATTATCTGGAAATATGTTCAGAAACCAAACAAAAAACTCCCCATCCCTGCTTTCTCACTTATGCTTCATCTCTCTGACATCTGTAAGCAAGCCTAGGGACATTTTCTTGGTCCAATTTCTTATGCACTTACACGTGTTATATATATATATATATATATAATACAAAAAAATTAATGAATTATTTTAAAAAATTTAAATAAATTTTTATTTTTACATTAAATACAATCAAGTTCATATATTTTTATTTTAAGTTAAATAAACTTTTACAATTAATGGTTATCAAATTATTATTAATTAAAATACTATTTATCATTTTATATCAATATGATATCAACATGATACTGATGTAGAAGATAAAAAATGTTATATAATTATATTATTTTACTATATTAACATATCACGTCATCATTAATTATAATATATTAATATATTATATTATTATCAATTATAACATATGAACATATTACATCAAAATTACGTAACATAAAATAATAAATTATATTTAAACTAAGTTAATAATTAATCATAAAAATTTATTTGATTTCGACATAAGAACTTAATTAGATGAAAAAAAAATATAAAAATTTATTTACATTATCATGAATATTTAAAAATTTTTAAGATCTTGTTTTTTTTCATTTCTTTTTTCTTTGCCATGAAAAAGAAAAAAAAGGAACAACTTTATATCTCAAGGTGGGGAAAAAAGGGAATTAAAAACAAAAAGTTTGGCTGGCAGTGCCGAGATCTCATCATCAAGGGTTATTTGGCACAAGTAGACAACTTTTCAAAGGGTCAAGACCCACAAGAGAGAGTTTCTAATTTCTAACCTTACATTGTGTGCAAATCACTCTGCAACCTTAACTTCTTGTTTCTCCTTTTCTCCTTTCATTCCTTGCACCACCTGAAGCAGCCTGTTACAAGTTCATTGATAGAAAAATTGAAATCAGATTGAGCTTTGATTCTAAAAATTAATAAATCAAGAATGTTTATTCATACACAAACACCCACAAAGTGAAGATAGACAAACCTTAATGAAAAACAAAGACCTTTGGAGCAAGGATTAATTAATCTGTTCTATTAAGACCCCAGAGGCTTAGCTAGAAGCAAGAGCTTTATTTTTTATTTAATAATTATAATTTTTGTTAATATTTCTGATCTTAAAAGAGGACCCAGAGTGAGCTTTTGTTCAATCCAACGCATATATATAAATGGAAAAGACGCAGCTGTATGGTCCGGGGAGGGTCGCCCGGGTACACGTGAAGTTCACGAGACAGGCATAGCTGTTGTGTGTGACATGGACGACAGCCTAAGCTTACGACATGGTTTTGAACCACATTCTCTCTTTTGTTTAACCATCACCTCTATTTCTGTTGGGGAGCTTTGCTTCTTTCTTTTGAATGATGGAGCTTCCTATCATTTTCCATTCTTTGATAGATAAGGGAAGGGGGGGCGAAGCAGTTTCCACTGCCTTTTCCCACACCTTTTGCTTCATTGATTGCATCTCTTTTGGGTGCCAAGGAGACGTGCACTGTCCTGGAAGAGAATTAAACACTTGAAAAGTACTGATTCAAGTTACAGTTGCCTTTTTAGTCCTATGTAACTATAAGATCAATCATTTCAAATTATTATAGCAGTAGCTTCTATGCAATGAAATGACATCAACCAAGAAAACAAACAAGTACAATTCCACTTGAATAACCAAATTAAATACCATCAAATCACCTAATACATAAAGAGGCTTTTTTTTAAAGTACATGGGAGGCAATAATGGTGCAAGATTAGGAGGAGAGAGGGTGGTTCAAAACCCCAGATCTCCCACAAATCTTAAACAAAAAACATAGCCACTGGGTCAAAGTTTCTACAGTCGATATGCAATAATTGTTGTTCAGATAAAGTGGTGGTGATGATGATAAGGAGAAAAACTTTCTACTTTTTGAGCATGCACAACCTCAAGTCATCTAAGTTTAAGCAGAGTTTACAAATTGACCTTTCACTGTGTTTCCCTGTCCCTACCCATCCACAAAAAGCTCTATGGCTATAAAGTGCTAATTGAAACTATATTTAGATTTTTTATGATCTTAAATTTTTTTTCAATTAATATTATATAAATAAATTCTATCCTCACAATCCGTGTATAAATAGAAGTTATCCACGTGAAAAAAATTACAATCACCAAAAATACAGATGCAGATGAAGTTTATCTTTGAATTTAAAGCATCAAGCCGGTTCCCTAAGGAAAAGCGACAAAACCAAGATACAGTGGATGATGACGTACAAAAATTTTCGGAATGGATCGGAGCCCGCCCACCTCCTCCTACTGGGGACTGCCAGAACTGAACATATATGAAAACTTTTACAGCACATAACCTGGAAGAGAGATCAGGGAACTCTCCTTTTCTGTGTACAGCTTTCTAGTCTGTGGTTATATAATGCTACGACCCTGGAAGTCAAACTTTGACTAGCTAGTCTCTCTACCTACACATGTGACCAAATAACCAAATGGCAACCTTTATCAGTAAGGAATTCTGTATCACTGCAAAAGTTTACGTTGATAGCTTCTCTTCTTCTATGGGTTTCAAATAACAGGTAAAATTTTGAAGGTGTCTTGCTTAAATCAAGCACAGTACACTAGTCTCAAGCTTTCAGTACAGTCAATGGATAGCTTCATAAGAATTTAATGACAAAATGTCTATAAATCATGTGAGCTACTGCTGCTCAAATTGCAAGATCAACTATGAGTCAAAATAGTCAGTACTGGTTGTAAGGAGGTTCAGGAAATCACATGATGCAAGGAAAGTTCAACAAAGTAAAGCATCCAATGAGATCAGATCAAAACTAGTAAGAATCTGAACAATATATGCATGCATCTGCAATCAATTTATTTAGTTGGTGCCTAGAAGAAACATAGCATATGCACCATACCTAATGCTAAATTGAGGCCCACTGGAACTTTTCTAACCATCGTGTCATAATATGAACTTTTAATCTCACACTTGGCACCTGTTCAACCCCTCTCTCCTTCCTCGATGTCACTGGGAAGCCTCAAAGCCAAGAACTAGTTGCTACCAAGAATTGACCAGGAAAGTATACTCCTTAAACGGAGAGGGAAAACCAAGGTTTTACACAAATGTTGAAGAAATCAATGCGAATGAACTAACTAACTAATGGCAATGTTCTATTTAGAAGTTTTGAGATACCTACACATTAGAAAACCAATTGTGGTATAAGAAAATGAGCTCAAATGCTTCTGATTACATTCTGACAAATTCTTCCACATGTCTTAAACTGTTGACTTTAGAAAATGGTTGGAGCCTGTAAGGTTTAACGTGCCCTGCAGACTGAAACAGTATTATAAGCATAAATAAAGTTTGAATTTGAAACTGTTCATATTCAATTAAAAAATATAGAAATTTTCTTCTAATTTGTTTTCCCACAAAAATATATGTAAAAGAAACTAAATTGCTAGTCAAGATTGTAAGTGTCTGCTCAGCTCTCCCTCTCCATATCCTTAATTCCTTATGCGCGCGATGAAATGTACAAGGAAGACATCACATGATTTAACTTTGAACATATAATATCACATTCTTAACAATACATAGATTATACACGGAATCAAACGCAATGAGGCTAATAGTGGGAATGCAATATTCAAAATGAATACTAAAAACTTACGGTAGATATATAATCATCAATTAACAATAGTTGAAAGAACTGTTCTTTTCAAGTCTTCAATGTCCTTCATTAGTTTCTCGTTCTCCTGATTCCCATTCTGTATCTCAACATGCAAAGCTGCATTGAGCAAACAAATGTGACAGGTCAGATATGTTGTCGGAGAAATCTTGCGAAAGCCACCAACTTGGAGTGAATGGCTGTTTGTCTGATCTAAACACATTCCTATAATTTGATATCTAATGGACTCGTGCAGGGAATTTGAAGCCCAAATCATCCTAACTTTACTAGTCCTTTCTTTTCTGTCTCGTCTATCAAACGGTCATACACCTATCACAATTATTCAGACAATAAATTTCACACTAGCATATATCTTTTAAAATAAGTAACAGTTCTTTTAATTGATATCCAAGCATCTCATAAACATCCCAGCCGGAACATTTTCATTGATCTACCATATTCCAAATACAGTAAACATCTTCCCTCTCCCTACAAAGAACTTAAAATGATGAAAATGTTTCTTATCACATTATCCCTGTTTTTCCTCAACTTACTCGATCCTTGTTAGCTGTTCAACAATATGTTGCTTCGACTTCATTTTCCTTGAAGTACCCTTGTTTGACACGTATATGATGAAAATGGGTATGGAGGTCCGACTCTCCAGATATAATGATCCTTATACCCAACACTCACTTCTGAATCCGAGTAACGTATGTTTACAATCTTGATCAAGCATACCTCCAAGTTGCAACATTCCTTTTATGTCCTTGTATTCAAAACCATTATTCTCTTGTTAGCCTTTCTCATGACCTAGCAAAATGCATCAAGGTGTGCATGTGGGGGCATGTGCCTGTGCATATACAAGCACACAGTACACATGAGAGAGAACTTTTTTAATTTTTTTTTTCTTTTCCTTGATTCTCTGGGCTGGTGGGAATGGGGTTCTGGCCCTTCCATAACTTTTACTACTTTCCAATGCACCTTTAATCATCATTCACATATCTGGGACTACAATTTATGGTTAGATCTCGCAAATGTGAATGATGATGATGGATATATTGGAAAGTAATGGAAGAGATCTCAATCCATGGGAATGGGAGGTTAAAGCAATGGGAAATAGGGAATAAATCAGCCAATAGAACTATAGATGCAAATACACATGTAGGGCCATTGTGCTAGTCGAAATAAAACAATCAAGAAGAAATGTATCTTTGAAGGCATCCTCGATTATAGTAAATTCCTTCTTACTATATGATCCAGTATTCATTGGAATTTTTTCATCCAGTTCTTCCCCCTTCCAGTTTCTAAGTCTAGATCTGTTCTAAACATAAACTGGAAACCACTGGCTCCAGAAGGCCAGAGTGGTTAAACTCGGATAATACCTCCTTGGGCAACCCAATAGCCAGGCTGGTGCTGGTGGTACCTTCATAGATTCCTGGGTAACATGTTGATAGGCTGCTAAAGAAAAATTGATAATGTACCAGCGTACAAGCTGAGCTTAAGAGATGACCTAGTCTTGGCAAGGGATAATGGTTTAAGACTTAGTTGATCTTATTAACAAAGCATGTAATCCAAACAACAGATAAAAGGCAAAAACATGCTCATATTTAGAAGAAGCTTCTGCATGCCTCAAGAGTTGGAAACTAATACTGAAAAGAATAATATAGCTTTACCAGCATTTGAAGTATCAAGTTCTTCAAGAATTTCTTCCTCAAATGCTGACATTGAATTTCTCAAAGCATTATTCTTTTTATCCAATAGATGGATTTCATTCTCGAGAAGCTCCTTTTCCAATAGAAAAGTCACCACTTCATTATTTTCCCCATTGCCAATCTCTCTCTGAAATTCTAAGCACAGTTTTATAAACCCTTCTCTGTAACCAAACAAACAAGAAGCAATCGGTATCTGCATTAAACATTTGTTAAAGAAAACATAGATATTGAATAACTAATGCAGCCAACCATTGCATAATGAGAGATATTAATTGGATTATGATTCTTCAAAACTTAAAGAAACATATGGGAAGATAACGTATGATTACTCAGACAATCACTGCATAATCTTGTAGAACTTCAGCTGGATGGTATGCAGGTTTCCATCAGCAAGTTAGCACTTAGGAGTACAATAACATTAATATTTTATAGTAACAGTTCATAATTTCCGCATTACTTATTCCATTATAACTTTTTTTTTTGAAGAAAATTTACAAGACTATGGCCTTAATTTTATAGATTTTTTGGGTTAATCTTATAAAATAATCATAAAAGTTATTAATCCTCTCACTAAATAATTTAGGTAAAAGTTCATAATCCTCCATTACTTTTCTCAATTTTCTTTTCACTATTAAAGATTAACTCAAAAAATCTATTAAATGAAGCCTCTATCAGTTACTATTACTTTTGCAACTAGTTTTTTTATTTTTGGTAGCAAAAAGTAAAAGTTGAATTTCGATAAAATAATAATATTACAAAAAATTAATTAAAAATTTTGAATAATAAAGTATAGTATATACTATGATTTTACTTCTTACTATATATGCTACATTAATAACTATATGCTCATTTAATTCTGGTTACAAGACTTGAAAGTAAGGTTCCAAAATAGCTGAATGTGTAATCCAAAGGCATAAATGTGTGAAATTAATGATAAAATAAATAAATACCGTTTATTTTCCATCCTTTTTAGCATCTCATCTCGTTTTGCTCTTAGACAAGTTAACTCCTCCTCCAACAGTTTAAGCGAATTCCTTGAATCAGCTATAAAAAAAAAAAGAGAAAAAAATCAGAAGATTTGAATTCAATCAAAGAAATCAGTAAATAATAATAAATGTGAAATTATTAGAAAAAAAAGAAATTAATACCGGTGACGGAGAGCAACCCATCGACTTCGAAGTGAGAAATGTAAAGCGACTTGACAAGCTGCGATTCTCTGATGGCAAGAGCAGCTTCGATCTCCGTTAACTTGACGATCTCTGATTCTAGCTCTCGCGTTATTTGAATGTTTGCTTCGATTTCCTCATTCACCTGTCGAAAATTCATCAAATAACAAATTTGTTGGAATATTCTTTACTACAAAATTCCAATAAATTGTATAAAAAAAAAAAAAAAACCTGATCGAGCATGTCCTTGAGACATGAAATTTGATAGAGAATAGCTCCAGAATCCTCCATCTTAATTCTCTCTATCCAAACTATTCGTCAATTAATTTCTACCTTGATTTTAATCTCTTTTTCTACTCTTTCCCGTTCGGCTCGGGAAAGGGCGGGAGCGCCAAGAGTGTCTAAGGTACGATTTTAAAATTTAGGTGGCCTTCGATAATAAAACATTATTTCTGTTTTTTTAAACAAAAGTAAAACATGTTTGATAATATTTTTATATAAAATATTGTTAACAATAAAAATAACATAAAACATTATTTCTGTTTTTTAAAATAAAAATAAAACACGTTTGACAATATTCTTATACAATAAATTGTTAACAATAAAAATGACATAAAGTATTATTTTTGTTTTTTTTAAATCAAAATAAAACACGTTTGATAATATTCTTATAAAAAATTGTTAACAATAAAAATGACATAAACTATTGTTTCTTGGTTTGATTTGATCATATGACCGACACTGAAACTATTAACAATATTTTGATCTCTCTCAAATCTCAAAAACATTTTTACAAAACTCCTCTGTAACTAATACTTCGTTATATAAAATTTCTAATTTCGCTTTTGTCTTAAATACTTAAACCTAGCAAAAATGTGAACATAACTATTATAACTCAATAATGTGAACATAGTTATCATAACTCACGGAAAAAATAACAAGAAAAAAAAAAGTATTGTTCTATCCAAATGCCCATAATCTCCAAAAACAATAAATTAAATCCAAAAAATAAAATAAAATAAAATAAAAATTCGTCTGAAGTGGATCAAATATGAAGAAACTCGTTTGAAGTGGAAAAACAAACGAATGAGATAAAAAAATAAAAAAAGATTTAAAATGTGGTCATTAAAAAAGAGAGAAAAAAAAGGAGTGCTAAGTGATTCAACATTTTTTTTTGTTTTGAAATTTTTTCCATCAATTTCAAAAACGTTTTAAAAAAAGAAAAAATAAAAACAAGATTATCAAACACATTTTTTGTTAGTGTTTTCATAATGCTGCAAATAAAAACAAAAAAAAATAACAAACACCAACATTACCAAACGAGACCTTGAATTATATATATATATATTTAAAACAAAAATAGAACATATTCAAATTTTTAAAAAAAATCAACCAAAATCGACTTATAATACAAGCTTTCATAAAAATATCAAAATTTTGAAAATTCAATTCGATATAATTCAAAATATAATAAAATCGATTCATAGTTATATGAAAAATCGATTTTTATAAAGAATAGAAATATTGGTATAATTTATCAAAATCAGGCCGTATAATAACCCGTTTAAGGTGTCAGGTCATCGGAGCACTGCTCAATCGCTTGATTATTCGAGCCAATGATCGGTTAATAAAAATATTAATGGTTGGCTTTTGTTTGGCATCGGCTCCATTCTTCCTGCATTTTACTTGTTTTCCATTGCCATCCTACTTGCCCTCTCTTCACTTCTGGTTGGAAAAGTTCTTGAGCAAATCGGCATCTTCTTTGCCGCCACAGCATATTTTCCATAGCCATTACCATCCCATTTCCTTTGTGGGTCAAATTCATGGTCCGGACCATCTATTCAATCTCATTGCTTCCCCTTTTTACCTGCATTCTTTGTTTACAAGCAATTTTGGGTAAGTCATCAGCATACCCATACCTCCATTTTAAGATTTTCCTTCGTTTGTGGTCACCTAGAGACTGTTATGTATGCATTTATCCCTTTCCTTCTCTTATCCATTTGCAGATAAGAGGTGTTTCAAGCCCTCCAGAGGACTGCCTAGCGAGTAGCTACAGCTCAGTCGGTAACTAATCAATTTCCTTGGACATCCAAACAAGGAAAATAATTGGGAGACCATAACAATCTATTTTAAGTATTTGGAGTGGCATACACTGAAGAACTAAGTTTCATACAGACATGGTCATCAGAGGACACCATGTAAGTGGACAAGAGCCTAAAGCTTGCCCACAAAATAAAAAAGAAAAAGAACGAAGGCATAATTACCTCCTCAACATTGGTGTACAAAAAGATTTGCCCTCCTAAAGAGTTTGGAGTTATAGATTGATACTATGCACTAACTATAATATGTCTTGAAATTATACGAGGCATATTGCTTGCTCATTTCCTTTGCATCCTGCAAACAAAGAACAAAGAGTAGATTATAGTTTGACAGAATGCTTGAAAATTGAAATCCCTTATGCAGCAATCAACAAAGAGAAGCATCTTCTTAACCAATCAAGAATAGCTTGATGTCCAAGAACATGGGTTGATGAAAGAACATCAAGGAGAATAGGAAAATTGTTACTAACCAAGATATAAAATATCCCCATTTATAGCTGCTTAGTTAAGGAGATACTTGGTTCAAATCTCCCTCTCTGCCAACTTAACTTTCAAGTGATATCTAAATAACACTATTTACCATCGGCTAGAAAACTGTTAACACTGAACCTGGGGCTTGGACAGGTGGTTAGCCCACCCGGCCTTAGGGGGTGGACTTCCTGCAGGCTGGGGTTCTAGTCCGTTCTAGTTACCATAACATATCCTAACAAAGGCATAAGATGCGATTCTCCCCATGAAATATGCACAGCAGTATTATCATAAGCTAAATACATGTTTGTGTCTTCCTATAACTGCAGCAGCTAGAGGCAAAAAAATAAAATAAGGATAAATGGAAATCAATCTGGCTGCTGATTTATTTAGTTATAAATGATCTTCTGCACACTCTATATATAGCCTACTAACTGCCAGTTCCAACTACCACTTAATCCGCCAACTTTCCATGATCAAGTCAAAAAGACAAATTTGCCAAAAGAGGGGGGAAAATTAAATCTTCCTTTTTGATACCTGAAAGATGAAATATAATTATCAACTATAGCTTTCTGTTCAGTGCTGTAGGTGTACCATCTTTCTTTAGCTGTAACTAAATCTCTCCCCTCAATATCTGCACAATTAGGGAAACAAATGAAATGGCAGTTCGGTTGATAAGCCGAAGAAACTCAAATTTTGGATAATTAAAAGACAAACCTTGAAGCAGAATATCTGTTTCACCAGAGTAGCCTCTCAATCTCCAGAACTTTTGAAATTTATGACCACGGCCATCCCAAAATATTGGCTCAGATCTAACAGCATCTGATCGCCAGTCATCTTTCAGCATTAATTGCAAAGTAAAATACATCAGCTGAATTAAGTCCATTGGGATTCATTTGTGCAACTATTAAAGGCAATGTAACAAGAAGCATGGAGGTAATGCTGAAATTGTATGGTAAAGATAATTATTGGTGTTATGATCAATTTTAATGGTGTTGAAATATGATTTGCCCCTTTAACCAAATTTCTCCAAAGGTAGTGTGAGAACAGTATCATCAATAGGCCAAACTAATATTCTCATTCCACACATTTATATTAAAAGTTTCCTTTCTGAGATCCCAAAGAATTGAAAATAGCATTAGTGAGAAGTTCAAGTTAATGTCAATTGGGACATTTGAGTTGAGAGCAAGTGAGCACAGACTAAACGCATGCTAAGACAAGTATGGCTTGACAAACACCTGTAAAGCATAGAACTTTGCAACATTATAGTAGGAAATGAAGGGATTCTTTACATGCTTAAGCAAAAAACTGAACTATTATTTTAAAGAGGATAAATAGACACTCTTTCAGGCTTCTATTGGTTTCAAAGGCATCATGATCCATAGCAATTTTTATGAGCATAGGGTACTGCAAACGGCTAAGCATCCTCATAATATTCAAATAGAGAATAGCAACCCTAGAACTGCTATCAAGAAACCATATTTATGGTAAAGAAGGTGCAAAAAAATATGGTATATTTCAAAAGAAATAATCTAACATACATATGAAAGTCATGGTGCCCAAATGACTAGAGTATGCCTTATATGGCCCAGTTTTAAATTCACCAGTGGAGTGTAATTTATGGGCCTCTTCCAAACATGAAAGCCACTTCTAGTAATCTACAAGTGAGAAAATATTCTTTGATGTACAATCAGTCCGTCCATGATCAATGGGATCTTGCTTGCTCCTGCAACCTTTGCCAAGCAGTTCCATATGTCACCAACATGGGCTTTTATTTTTAATATTTACCTTTTCTAGGACTATGCTGATATGCTAGATTAGTAAGTTGTAGAGCATACACTTTTGAATAGTCAGTTATGCTGTTTACTATATGGAGATCCCAAGCATGTTATCTCTTCATCTACAATACAATGGGTGTTATCATGTTATGTGGCCCAGGTTTAGAGTGGCTAGGTTTCCTGGATTTCTCTTTTTTGAATGGGCATTTCAGTCATCCAGCCCTCAAATCCAAAAGGATGCAGTTGACCACTGTTCGTTTTGATGTTGCATGTTTTGGGAAAGACTGGAATGCAAGAATTTCCTTTGGAAATTTCTCTGATCCTTAAGCATTAAGAACACAACAAGCTTCTGCCTACTATGCTGTAGAATTCTTAGAGGCTGAGACTGGACAGAGAGGAAATGAGTCTGCTCTTTCTGGATAATTAGTTCTTTTCATGTCTTCAAGGAAAACTGTTTTGACAAGCAAATACAAAAGTCTAGAGTGCTTATGAAAATTGCAACAAGTATACAGAACATACCCTCAAGCACCATTTCCGACATTTCCAATGCACTTGCAAGAGTATGGGCTACTTCAAGAGTTTGAGCCACTTCTAACTTTATTTTTGAAACAAGGTCCTCATTCTCCGAAATTGTCAGAGGAGCACCATTTTTCATGAGAATAGCTTTGGCTATCTCATCCTGCAGCTTCCGCTTCATCTCTTTTTCCAGATTTCTCTCCTATGCAAAGAATTATGATCAAATTAGCTGAGACATAACACTTACACTAACCTTTGTTGGATGGCAGTTGCCAAATTGATGATATTACCTTCTCTCTTCGAGCAAGAAGTTCTTCTTTAGCTTTCTTTTCCTTTTCAACAAATTTTGAGTATTCTTCGTCAATCCAGCTCCTAAAATCTCTGAAGGGAAGAAGTATGATATTTTATTCATACATTTCCATAAGAATCTGATAAAAAAGAGAAACATGAACATGAGCAGAATTAATTGCAGCACTTTGTCACTTACATGGTGCCAAGAGCTTCATCACAGAGAAAGTTTAAGAGTCTAAGTTTTTTAGAGGAATCTAATCGCTCATATCCATCACCACACAAATCTAAACAATCCAACAGTTGCTGCTTTAAGGAATATCGAGAATCACTGATGTATTCTCTAAGAACTTGCAACCATGAATTTTCACTTAAATTCTGATTTAGCCAAGGATACCTGCACAAAGATTAAGTTCAGATGATCAATACCAGCTGAAAGAAGGAACTGTACTTTTAGAAGAATCTAGTTAAACATGCATACTCTTTTACTGAATCCTTTAGCATCACGGAAAGCAGTTGGATATGAAACTGCACAATTGAAGAATGGGAATGTCTACGTTTACTTTTTCCAGTAACTAACTCTCTAAGCAACAGTTGAGACTGTCCTTTCCTCATATTGAGTACCTAAACATCAACCAATAAATAAATAAAACCCTCAGAAATAAGCCAACATAAATTTTATCTACAAGTAAGATCTCTGGTTTGCATAGATGAAACAAAAGACATAGCACACATGTGCATTAGGTCTTTTACATACTTTAATAGTTAGAAATCAATAACAAAGAACAATTGCCTCATTGTTATTTTTTTTCCATAATTTAGTCAAAAATAGAATAAAAATTAACAGAACAAAATATGTAAGACATTTAGGTATTGTTTGATAAACTAAAAATTAACTGCACAGAATTTTTAAGACATTATAGGTATCGTTTAATAAACTAAAATTGTTTAATTGTTTAATATGCAGTCAAAAACTAAATACTAAATAGATTTTGAGTAGATTTTTACAAAAGAGACATTGTTTTATAGACATGGTATATATAACTTGGAAGACTTTTTAATTAATATATAGAGCTAATGCACTCAACGCTGATAAAAAAATTCAAAAACAATCTCAACTAAATGCATTAAACAAAGGCACTGAAGAAAATAAATCATTGAAAATTTCCAAAGTTATCAAACAGCACCTTGTAAGAAGCATTTGAGTTCTTTATAAGGTTTAGAAAAGTTAACTCAAGCACACAAGAAAACACTTGGGTGCATTTAAATAAATTGTGAGTATGCAGAACCGTAATTATCATTATCATACAATACGCGATACGTATCATATGATACTGATAGAAAACGTTACATGTCTATAACTGTATAGCATTTGATCAATACGCAATACATATCATATGATACTAATAGAAAACGTTACGTGTCTATAACTACATCGCATTTGATCAAGTGTTGAAAGTGTATTGTACGAGACACGATATGTATCTTATGATACAGAGGTGTATCAATACAATTGATATTCTTTTTATAAGCTTAATTCTAATTAATTATTAAAAATTTTAATTTTTTATATTTTTTTGAGTTGAAGCATGAAAATTTATATTTTATGAGTTTCAATCTTTAGATTTTAAACCAAAAAAATACTAATAAAATCGAATTCCCTTTTAATTTTAACATGATAAATGTTTTTTAATTTTTAATTAATAAATTAATATGAAAAAATGTATATTTTGTTTAAAAATCTATATTATTAAGGAATATGTTGAAAGTTTAAATTAAAAAAATAATCTTTTTAATTTTAAAAAAATAATCTTTTTAATTTTAAAAAAATAATCTTTTTAATTTACGTCCTATAATCTTCAATTCTGTTAAAAAATATAATATTTTTCAATTTTTCTTCATTTTATATGTATAAATATTATTTATAATTAATTTTAAAATTTTCTATCATATCTTGCGATAAGACTCGATACTAGAAAATAAAATTTCAAATACACAATGCGTATCTCGATTTAACAACTTTGTGCAAAAATAAGAAAAGGTTCAATTTCTGAATTCCAGCGATAACTCAAACAAATAATCAAGTGAGCATATAGAACTAAAAAAGATCATTTTTTACTCTGTTAGGATTTATACTACATCAAACAGATAATAAGTTTACCTTTCCAAAAGCTTCGCAAAATTCTAGAAATTGCAAGGCATGGCCAATATCCTCAACAGGTAAGTCAATAGCAGCTATAGAGTTTAATGATATGCCTTGAGGCAGTAGGATTTCAGCATCAGAAGTTTTGCTTTTGACTTTTACATTTTTCTTCTTACGATTTGGAGACTTACTAGTTGGCTTGTTCTTTGCTACAGGATCTGCATTGTTTAGCACTTCATCTTCTCCATGGTCACACTTTTTATGAAGCATCATGTCAATTAGCTGGATAGCATCATTCCCTTTGCAAATCACTTCTCCTTTGTACGAATCTTGGGAGATTTGATATTTTTTAGGATTAATCTTTTGGGTTGAGAAATCACCATAATTGCCTTCGGATGAAATTTCCTTACTACTATTCTTGTTCCTTGACCTTGTCAACTTGGTATTTCTGGTTGCAGTCCTTTCATCATTGGCTTGTGTCGAACCATTTGGCCCTTTAAAACTGCTTCCCTTTTGGCTCTTGGAAGGTTTTTTTACTCCAGATTCCTGTTAGAAAAGTTCAATAAACATTCAGTTTATAAAGTTTGTAACCAGTAAAGCAACCCATTTCTATGGAGTTGTCATGGAAATGTAGGTAAACAAAAAAGGTAAAACTTTTTCTATCTTATTATCATCATTTAAGACTCAACAAAACAGGACCTTCCACCCAGCCAGACATTATGAACCACCAGAATAAGTTCAACTGTCTTATCTTGTAAAAATATAACAAGGATTGCAACAGAATTCACATTCCTCATTGTTGATCATTCTCTCAGAAAACAAATAGTCTCTAAGCATACCCGAGGATTTTAATGGCAGGCCTTTGAACCGATAAAATAGATGAAAACTCCCAATCAAACCTTATCTCCAGCTTTTCGCTTTTTGGAAGAGACAGCAGCATCAGTTGTCTCTTGAGAACCTGAACTTTCAGAGTTCTTAAGATGCAACATATCTGACACCGAGGCAAACCCATTTGCCTTTGCCGCATGTACAAGATTGCCAGTAGGCTGGTGACCTCGCTTCTTCCTACATGATTCAGTATTCCCCATTTTGATCAAGAAACAAAACAATGATACAGCTGAAACAACAAAAACATTTTCAATGGGGTATTCATCAATTTGCCGAAACAAAAGACTTACATGCAGAAACTACAGTTGCAAATTCCTCTACATCTTGGACAAGTCCAATCATTTAACAATGCCACCTCCTCAGCCCTCTCTCCATATCTGATTGTCACTTGAAAAAAAACGAATCAGCAAATCAGATTTCAAAGATAAGGAAAAGATAATGAAAAGTGAAAACATAGAATGAAAAGTCCTTAAAGGAACACCCTGATGATTAGAACTTAAATTCTAGTTTTCAAGGTTTTGGGTTTGAATCTTGACAATGGGTTTTCATGTAGACTAAAATCCAGCAAGTCTTGGAATGTTAAAAAAAGTAAAAACAAAAGAAGAATGGGAAAGGGAAGAAAAGACCTGTTCAAGAGGCATTTGTGACAAAAATGGATGGTACATTGCTTGGCTTCAATCTTCCTCTTGCATGATGCTGCAAAATCCATTGTTTTTTGTCTACACTGCCATCATTTTGCTCCAACATTTTCAACAACAAACCTCAAACAAGAATACACATAATTTTCCCAAGAAAAGCAACAAACTTCGAATCCAAAAGAAAATTGAGAAACCCATTGAAGCTAAAAAAAAGAAGTACCTGGTGACAAGTCTTGCCATTCTCAGAATCGTAGATTCGGCCATGGACGAGTCGAACTCCAGGAGATTTGTTGCGGCGACCCTTTGGACTGTGTTGTGGGTGCGTTGAGGACCCTGAGTCGGTGGTCCGAGCTGTCTTGGTTCTGGGTTTGCTGTTGCTGCTCTGCTGCTTCTTCTTCTTCTTGGATGAAGAAGGAGATACAGCCATTGCTTAAACTTTTCAACCCAAATTAGAGATCGCCTTTGATCCTTAAGCAGTACAAATCAAAATACTGTAGATTGTTGAGATTCTTTTAATTATTTTTAATTGATTCTTTTTGTTTTAATTACAATATTTTTTTGGTTTTTAGTGATTAGAGAAAAAGAAAATGGAAATGTAATCATTCTTTCGGCTCTGGCGGGAAGAGGGAGAAAAAAGTGGAGGGAACAGGCCGAGCGGGCCTGTTTTCGGAAAGGCCAAATTTTTTGCTTTTCTTGTTTTTTTAATTTATAAAATATAATACTTATGTAATTTATTTATTATAATTTAAATAAATATTTATTTTTTATTATATTTAATCAAATTCATATATTTTAATTTAAAACCAAATAAATTTAGATAATTAATAATTAATTGTATTTACACAAAACATAATATTGATGTAATAATAACATAACATTAACAGGAAAAACAAAAAATATTAAATGATTATATTATTGTGCCACATAAATATGATATTTTATCATTCATTACAATATATCATCATATCACGGCAACATAATATAATATAAATTAATAAATTACTTATTTTACTAACCACTATTAATCAATTGTTAATCATTTAAATATTATATGAATTCAAAATTTATAACTTAATTGAAAACGATAATAAAATCAAAATTTATTTAAATTTTTAAAAACAATTCAAGAATTTTTTAAATATTATGTCATAAATAATTTGTTGATTAGGTTTGTATTGATACATCGATAAATATATAATATTTATATAATTATCATTTACTGAAAGAGTATCATTTTGTAAATATATAAAAGTTTTTGAAAATAAATATTTTTAATAAGATTACAAGATGTATAAAATCCGTATACCGATGATATATCAAACCATAAGGATGAGCTGAGATGTCAAACCACATCCAGTTGAGCATGATCATTGAAGTAAGACACAAGCAGCAGGGGATTGGCAGAGGTATTCAAATTCAAAATGAACAACTGAGTTAATCCTAAACTCTAAACGCTAAACCCTAAAACCCCGTCTTTTCTGATTCAAAAAAGAAAGCCCTACTTCATAGCATTTATGTAAGAAAATCAGTTCTGCAATCCCACCATCTTTAATAGATCAAAGTGTTATGCTAGTTTTCATCTTCATGTTAAAATTCGCACGGTAGATTGATAGAGCATTCCGACAAATTAGTTTTGTCTGGATTAACCACCAATGGACATGTCCCTGCAAACAAGCCACATTGACAAGAAAGTTAATGAATCTAACTGCCTACTGAAGAACAAAAGGAGAAGAAACACAACACAAGTAACTTGCTCTACAACATAAATCAATTGTTCAACCACATTTTTAATCAATTTGGAACATATAGATATGCAAGCAAAATTGGCAGCTGTCCGATTCACAAGGTAAAAGCATGTCAAAGCAGGTATGGTCCTAAATGCCTGCTAGAATATAATTAGCATAGCTTTAAGAAAAAAATAAATAGTACTGAAAGTTTTAACTAAGCTAAAAAGAATGCAGATGTCAAAACTATTGGTCAAGAATGTCAATGAATCTTCAATCATTTCCTTTCCCCCACAGTGTTATACATTAGCAAACTTTCTAGCATGATTTTGCATCGTAATACGGGAATATGTTTCAAAATAAGCCAGACCAAGGAAAAGAGTAAACAGCAAAATCGTGCCTAATTCTTGTTTGCTTATCGCCAGAACAGCTCATGTCCAATGCCTTAACCCAATTCCATGCATTACTGCTCACCTGTTGCTTCACTATACAAAAGGTCAGAACTTCAAATTTGTGACAATAAAAATGTTCATCCTTCTCTATTCCCCTGAAATCTAAATGCAGTTTCCTTTTTATCCTTTTCTTTCCCTCTTCGGTCCTGTTCAAGCAGAATAATGCCCAAATTCTCTCACCTTTTTCCACCAATTTTGCATGCTCAAAAAGGGTAGAGAAAATTTCTTCTTAAACCCTAGTCATCCTTAACAAATCTTAATCTAATTTTTATACTTTGTTCCTTATCAATTACATTCTCACAACTAACAAAAATCTTCTACCACCCGTGATTTAGCAGGACACCTTAATCCCTAATTATCCTTACCTAATTCATTTTTTTGCTCTGTGAAATCAATTATGAAGCTTGCACTGTGAACACTATTATTACTACAACTTAAATATAACATTTTGGCTCTTTCATCTCAGCTCAACTTAATAATTATCATAAAATCAAGAAATTCGATAAACAATTTTAAAAAAAAGTCCGATAAATTATTACACAAGAAAAGAAACCATAAAAAACCTGATAAATGGTGGGAATGTTGCATCATTTCATACTATTAGAATCCATTTTCAATTTAATTCAACACTAAATTAAAAAAAAATCAGTCACTTTACCATCAATCAAAGATCATGACTCCAAGTATCTCCTGCTTATGTTCTAAAAATATACTTTTTATTCAAAAATAAAAAAGGAAAAATAGATTGAAAGAAGTAGGTTTTGCTCAACTGTATAAAGAGCTAGATGGAATCTTCAAGCTCATTTAACTTCTCTTTCTTCTTCAATTCAGTTTCATATTGCCTCAATCTCTCCTTCATTTTTTCCTGTTCAAAATGAAATTAAAGTACAAAAAAATATCAAAAGTTTACTACCTTTATAATCAAATAAATAAATAAAATAACAAACGAAAAAGAAATAGACCTTGTAGCTGACTTCGACGCGGTGCATAACGTAGAAGCCGAGGACGCCGCCGAGAATGGTGCCGGTGATGATACGGACATATCCCCATTTCACCGAATTCATCGCCATTTTCCTCTCACTCTTCTTAATTTTCCAGTTTTTACGATCGAGGAACCGGATGCAGCAGCAGCAGCAGCAGCACCCCGTTTGTTTTAAAAGGTTTTGGATTTTCTCCGATGCACTAAACGACACCGTTTTGGTGGATTTTAGCTTTACGCAACCGCTTGAGCTCATAAAACCATCGTAACAATTCAGAACTTTTTGGCTTAAATAACAAAAAAGTGATTAAACTATGCAAATTTATGCAAGTAAGTCCCAATAATATAATTAATTTTGTATTCACAAAATTTCTCAACTTTTAATTTGTTTCCAAATAGTTTTTATTCTTTTAATTTAGCTACACAAATCCTTAAACCGTAATAAGTTGTCAAAATTTAATATCAATTAATATTTTCTGTTCATGTTATATAAATATGAAGATATACCACATAAATTAAACAGTAAAATACATTAATTCTCTTAATTTTTTATCATAATTATACTTCAATTTATTAATTTTTAAAATAAACACTTCACCTCAAATATATAAACGGTGTTAATATCTAAATGTTTTTCTTCCATTATTCACTTTTAGCCTTTCTCTTAGATAGACCAACTATGCTTCCTTACACCGGTCTCCCTAGGTTCTCATGAGAAGCACTAGCCAATGCTAGTGGCCGATACATTTTTTTTAAAAAAATTAGAATAAAAAATTATAATTTATATAATCATAATTTTTAAAATTAATAAAACGTAAAATTATCTTAAAAATATTCTCGCATTATCAAATTAACAAAAATATTAACGATTAACTAATAATAAAATTTATGTGTCTAATGAAAATATTCTTTTAAAACAAAATACTCATTTCGAAAACTAATAAATCTACGTATCAAAAGTCAAGTGTAATTTACCCTGAATTAAAATTATCCATAGCTAAGGAGGCTTTTTTTTTTTTTTTAAGAAGGAAAGAGTCAAACAAGTTGACATAGGATACATGCTTGGGAAAGTCGACATTTATGATTTCAGCTAACAAGGATCAGGTTCACAAGAATGTAGGGAGACAATATAAAATGTTGTATGACCAATATATATCTCATAGATAAAATGTTGTATGACCAATATAAAATGTTGTATGACCAATGTTGTATGATTTCAGCGAACAATTGACAGGACTAGAAAACTGAAAAAGTAGTATAAGATTATGGAAATTCTTTTTCCTGAAGATATCATCTACTGTAAAATGTTACAAACAAACATTATTTGCCAAACGTATTGATTCCTACTAAGCACCACTTTCTCTGAGTTCATTTTCAATAGACTTGCCTCAGAAAATTTGCAAGGGAAGCTTACTAAGACATGTATACAATGGCTCTATCATTAATTACAATGATGTAAACAATATTACTGATCTATTCACTCACATACAACAACAAGCATGCACCTATCAATACAGCAACACATGCCAAATCCAAAAGAAAAAACATGGAAGTGCATGGTTTCGTACCCATCAGCAATTAAGAGTTCGCCAGTCCTTTCTTTTCAACCTCAAAGCCTTCTGACCAGACTGGCGCTTTGGAGCAGGCTCCACAAGCAGCAGGCGTGACATCACATATGCTAAGAGTTCTTCATGGTGGGAAAATGTGAAGTCTAAGTGAGCATACTCAAATTCACTGTATGATACATCTACACCAGAACCCTTCATCAGCTTGTAGTGCTTTCTAACCATTCTCGGTCGGATTACCTGGTCCTTCCGACCAGCCACCAAATCAACGGGAATATCAATAAGACCATAATACTCACCCAAGTCTAACGGCTCTGGAGATCCATACACCTCCATATTGGCTGATGTACTCCCATAATCGTACATTCTAAATTTTCCTGTATGTTTTATCTGTGCAAGGTGGTGCGCCACACGAAATGAGACCCCCGGCATGTCATTCATGTTATAATGAGGTAACCCCAACACCCCAATCCAATTTGAGCTATCTCCTCCGACAAAATAACTCATTAGGGTTTGAACCAGTCCTCCAACAGCAGGGTAGTTATGGAAGTCCCTAGCCAACTTGTTCAACAGCATACGAAAGAATCTGGTTGGTATATAAAAGGCAGGCACAAGAAGTGGCAGAATAGGAGCCAAAAGAAGAAATAGATACTCCATCATTGTAAACACAAAAGTAGAATCATCATGGAAGCCTGCAGGTGAAAGTAAAACCAATCTTGAGAGCCTGTGAGGCTTCTCTTCGATCCGGCGTGTTATAACATACATCAGCATACCAGCTCCCCCCATGCTATGAGAGATTGCACAAAGTTTGTAAGGCTGCTCATCATTTGTTTCTTCATCAGGTTGGCTAATCTTCAATTCAGCAGTTTTGACTTCATGAATCTTCTCTATCATAGCCGGAATATCCTCTGTCCCATGCTCATTTATGGAGTATCGCCAATATCTAAATCAAAATGGTGCTTTTAAGTTTTTTTTTTTCCTTGAAGAAGGGGAAAGGGTGGTGTTTCAAACTAGAAAGATTTTGAAAACCAACAAGATGAAGTGATTCTAGTCTCTTGCAAAGGACTTCCAAGTTTTTGTGGTCGGCAAGTGTGACCAGTAAAAGATAGATAAAAAATTGTTAAAAGAATATATCTGCTCCTACCTAGTGACCACATTAAACGCAGAAAAGAGGAGAAATCATGTTGAAATGCTTCATTCTTCAATTTCCAAATTCAGTGTTTGAGAAACAATGAATCAAAGATATTGACAGAGAAATCATATATTTACTTACTGTCGTGACGAGATATTTTTGTCCACATGCTCTCTAGAGACTAAACCACGAAAGTTCCCCAGGTAAACATCATAGCCTGCAATTAAAGCAATACCATCATTACACTGCAATTTCACACTGATGTGCTATGAATGATGTAAATACTCTAAAGTATAAGACAAACCTTGATCAAAGGCTGCAAAAGCTGGAGAACCAACAATGCCATTAGAAACCCAACTGCACAAAGGAATCAACTCATAAGAACACAACAAGGTCAACTGTTTTAGTAAAAGGGAAAAGGGAATATATGGCAATTAGTTGGAATAATAAATAATATGGTTTCTATAATACAAGAAGAAGAAGAGTGCTTAACACAACATAAGGAGAGGGATCCATGTTCATAGGCGTCACATGCATATATTTAAGTCTTTGATAGATGTGATACTTTCAGACAAACACCAACCCAAAATATATATTTTTTTAATTTAAAAATAGTTAAGACAGGTACATGGATCTTCTTCCTATCTCATTTAAGTCTAAGATGACAAAATCACATGCCCCAAAGCTCAATAGGTAATATCTATTAGATGGTATCCACAGTACGCTGACTGAAATGATTCCTTCAATGCATAAATAGTATAATAATTAAGTATGGACATCTTTATCTAAAAAGAAACCATTAGACCAAAAAGTAAATGTAAGAAACAATAGCATATAATTAATCTCTAACAAAATAATATAATATTTCTTATTGTCAACTGATGCTTGCATTATCCTTTTAAATTTCACATGTGAAAAGCAAAAGTCATAATTCATGGAGCATCTTCTTCATTTTCAAACTTAAGGCATGAGCAATGGCTGTAAGCCTGTAAGTCATTTTGCAATTTACTTTGCAACGAGAATCATGGTCATTCTCTTCGCCATGCTTCAACTATCCTACAGATTCAAGCAAGTTTTTCACTAGCATCATCAAGTGGCATTTTGTCTTCCTCAAGGAAAAGGTAATTTTATGCTCATTCAGCTCACTATGCCTGCCACACTATAAGCTTATCCAAAAATCTTCAGAATTAATAATTTGTCCTCTACTCATATCATTCTTGATAGAGGAGAATGAAGCAAAAGTTCACATAGCCAATCACATTTACTAGGCGCTAAGGCTTGATATTGTTAAACAATGTGTTGGCCATTTAATTAAACAACCAAAACAAACATGTTCATACAATTTTAAATATAATAATGTGTGCAAAAACCAGATTTTCAAAATAAAGATAATGTTTGCATCAAAAGCACACACTAAAGCAGTCTAATTATGCTAACTGACACTAAGCATTATAGTTCAGAGTTGTTAATTAACTACTGTTGGAAGTTTGCTCGTTGGAAAAATATCAATATCAATATAATACAAGTTATAGGCATATGATAACTGAAATATCAAAACCCATACAAAAATTGCCTTACAAAAGGTCAGGCATGCAGCTCAATGTAATACGTAACCAACAACGTGAGCAACCATAAAAGAAATCACAGCAGCGCGGTAGGCAGACTGCAGATTGTTACTCACCCCATAGATGAATCCAAAATACCATGTTGTAGATAGACAGCCTTCCGTGCATCACGTCTGCAATATCAGACTAGAGGTATCACGAACCATAACATTCAAGCAACAGTTACAATCTGAAAAGAAAACTAACAATTATACCTTGGTATTCTTTCTAAAAGAAGAACATATCCATCAGCAGTGATAACATGAATAGCTTCATATGGGTACCTAAAACAGGAAGAGGGGGTAAGAAACCAACAGAAGATATGCAGACTTTCAGGGGTAAAAAGGGCAAGAAAAATTTGAGAATAGCAATGCACTTACCCAAGCTCTGTTATGACATCCTTACATGTCCGAGCATCAGTGTTAAGAGAATGGTGAAGAGTAAGATTCCTTTCTCTAGGAGCTGGATCATTATCACCAAGAGTAGCCGTGGGAACAGAAGCATTAATAACATCATCTTTGAAATCTTTAACACCAACACTGGGACATGACAACCATTTTACAAATATGCTGAAAGCTTCAAATGGGGAGAGAACATAGTGCGCAGCTTTGTGAAACATATCAAATATAGCTTCTATGAAAATCTCAATTGCTAGATGAAGATCCTGATTGACATAGCATCACTTTGAGTAAGGAATAAAATAATGGAAAATAATAAGGCAATGAAAACAGAAAACTTCAAGAAGCAGTAAGATGCAAGTCCTTGTAGAAACCTCAATGACTCCACGTCTCTTGTCAGTGGTGCGGTGGACAACATGGTCCTTGGGGGTGTGCACTTTCCTGAAGGAATGAAAATGCCTAGGACGGGGGCTTCCTGGATCTGAAGAAGCCCTCGGTCCCCATATATTTAACAAACGGAAAAGAAGAAATGGTATCCCCAGCAGAAACCTAGCAGGTAATAAAATCCATGAAAATATGAATGCCATCCAGTCTGTCCAATGCCAATCATTCTTGATACGAGTGCTGGTTCTGGAGATTCTTGACCCATAAGATGACGGTGATGCAGGGTATACTCCATCAAGATCATCTTCTCCGGAAGAATAGTCTATACTTGAAGTATCCGAATCCACAGAAAGCTCATGGATGAACTGGTTGAATGAGGAAACACCACTATAGTCAACAAGAAAAGTGGAATGTCAACAACTAAATGTATTACAAGTACTTAATACAGTAAAGAAGCTGTTAAAGAATGATAATTGCTTATGATAATTTCAAGAAAATCCATCTTCTTTGTTTTTTTTTTTTTTTTTTTTTTTGGTATGGCCACAGGTGGGACTGAGAAAAGCAAGGAGCAATTCCAGATTCAGACCATAAGAGAACATAGGACTGTAAAGTAGCAACAAATTACTTAGAAAGACAAAAAAACGTGAATGAAAACTATTTAGTGGCCACTCAAGAAAGAAAGCAGGGCAAAAATTCCCCTCCCATCGTTCTTCAGATGAGCATCTCAAGTGAGAGAGAAGGAATCTAAGCAATTTCTGCTGACACCACTTCCTACTTAGCTTCCATAGTTATGTAACAAATCTGTCTTCATGACCAGCCAATACAATCAAATGTGTTGCAGGCAATTTTGATAAGCAAGAACATTTAATATAATCATATTCTTAAAAAATGATTAAAAATTAATATCCAGAAAAGGTCCTATTTGGCATTTAAGAAGCCAATTAGAAGAGGCTCTATGGAAGTATATTGGACCTATGATACAAAAACACACTAGTGTCAACAAGCATCATTAAACTTCTCCATCAGGACATCTTGACAAGAAAAATGATCAGAACTCTGGTTTATCTCTCCTGCTTAATCTTTTAGTCGTCCACTCCGTAATTGAGGGAAAGCAAGACAAGGTCAAACCTAGGAAGCAAACTATGAACTTCAATGTTAACATTAATAATTCAAATCACTCTTGCAAAAGATTTGTTTAAGCATACAAGTGGAAAATACAAAACAAAATCCTAGTCCATGATTCTTAAAGACTTATTTTTCCTCACATCTAAATTAAAAAACATACTTTCCCATCCAGCGAGGAAAGCGAGGTCCACGAAATGTTGGCCTAAGCTCCCATCCCTGAACACCTTCGAGAATATTTGCCTTTCCCGGAAGAATGGTCAATAAAAGTGCTGACACTCCATTTATCAGCCTTGCAATATTGTTCAAAGACTCATACGTGAAAGTCTTCACTGACCTGCACTAAAAGCAAAAGCAAATTGGTTATTTGTTTGGTAAGCTAATGACAAAAGTTAGGAAACTAATTACTGCTTACTAGCTCTTACCAAAGGGGGAAAAAAATCTGAGTGCAGTTTAAGGGAATGAAGAATTCAGCACAAGCAAAGCAGATAAATTACCACAACTTTCAAAGGTAGCTGTACAATGCATGCAATAACACTCTAACGAAAGCTAAAGTCATTTAATTATATTTAGACGCAATAATCAATTTGAAATTGGGAAGAACAGAACAAAATTGCTCCTAATACAGTTCAAAATGTTAAGTGAAACCAAGCTGCAAAAAGGAAGCCTCAAATGCAATGATTATATAAATAAATAAATATGACTGCTAACTTTCCGCCATTGATTAATGTCCAAAAAGCTCTATTTTTTGACAAACTTTCCCTAATTCCTTAACAAAATATGAAATTTTCTTAATAGTAAGAAACCTCTCCTATGGTCAATCATTCAGAGTTCTAAACTGATTTCTGTTTCTTTGTCTTCTAAAACAAATTAAGAAATTAAACAATTTCAGCAAATTCTTTTTGTCTTCTAAAACAAAAATAAATCATTTCTCAATATGGTAATTAGAGGCAACCAGGCCAAAAAAAGGTAATTTTTTTAAATTTTTTCCCTGTAAAAAATTCACCAAGGAAAACCCCAAGAAAGGAAAATCTTGAATGGTTCAATTTGATAAATTTCTCATATAAATAATACCAAAAAATTTCTAAATAAATTATTTCTTCCCTTTTTTTTTAACTTGATTCAGCCAATAAACAGCTCCCACCAACTTTTCCCAAAAACAAAGCCAGTAATATCTTAAGAACAATCCCTCAAAAATTCCCCGAATCTCCTCAAAATCCAAAAATCCATAGGCAAAGAGAAATGATTGTAAAAACAACAAGCTGATGCAGGAAACCAATCCGACACATGCATACACGAATACGTATAAATATACGTAGAGAGAAAGAGAGAGAGATGACTCACTCTTTGGTAACAGCGAGGGCGTTGTCAACGAGTCGCTGCATCGATTTTTAGTTTTTCCGAATTTACGTAAATTTCGATCTCTCGATTTCCGCAACGATAAAAAAAAAGCCACAAGAAAATCGAAATAGAATGCGAAGAATTCTGAAATGGAGGCGAAACGGAGAGAGATTGAGGGAAATCTAAAAGGGAGAAAGGAATCCGACAAATCGGGGAGTGTTTTTGCAACGGCGATTCTTGCCGTACAAAGGAAGCCGGTTATATCAATTACGCCATGTTTTTTTTTTCAGTTGTTTTCCAATTTTTTAAATTGTTGGAGGGAAGATTCCACGTGGAGAAATATGATTGGGTGGTCGAATTAGCGTCGCTGGTTTGGTGAGGTGTGATCACACCAACTCAGTATCGCGAGAATGATTATAAACAATTTGACACGAGTTAATTATGATTATAAAATTTTATTTTAAAAATTAATAAAATATTGACACTTTTAAAATTTTAAAAAAATCTTTTTTATTACTTTTAATAATTTTTTTATATATCTTTATTTTAAATTAAATAAATTTTTATTAATTGACATTAGTTGATCCGTTACTTTGTCTTTTTTTGACATGTAATATTGACATTAAAGTAAAAAATAATACTTGATCATGTAATGTTTTTATTAATAACATTTAGTTATAAATCTGTTTGATTAAAAATAAAAAAATTTATTTAAATTAATAAAAAAATATAATTTATTAATATTTTTATAACATTAATTATGATTTTGTATTATAATTAAGTAACATAGAAAATTCTGTAATAATTTCCATAAAACCGAGTTTATATGATCAAAACGCGGATTTTACAAGGTCGGTGCATGTGCGTCCGATGCAAACGATGTGGGTGAAGTGAATCAGGACCGTTGATGAATTTAAGGTGGGCAGCCCGAGATGCGATAGGGGATTTTTTATTGGATAATGGATAATGTTTGGTCCCACTAATTACTTTTGGTGCTGCACGAGGACAACCATGGCAGGGGACCAGTTTTAGGATGGCATGCCTTTGGACACGAAAAAAATGCGGTGTCTCGACGTGGAAGAGCCACAAAATGTGTTTATTATAAAAAAGTGTACACGTCAACTCCGTCGACTAATGTGCATAAAATTATAAAACAAGAATAAACAACGAATAAAAATTTTCATCATACTTGTTGCGTGCAAGTTTAATTAATCTCACGTCACTAAAAAATATATAAATTTTAAATATATAAATATAAAATTTTTATTATTTATTAGATATATTTTTAAATTAAAAATATGTATTTATGATTTATAGATTTATTTAATTTTTATTTTTATTTTTAAAATTTAAAATATCCTAGTAAACTTTAAGTTTTATTAATATAAAATTCATAAAAGATACAAAAATCGAAATAGATCTATATTAGGATAAGAGTCTCTTTTTTATAAATAAAAAAATTAATATAATGAAAACGTTACACAATTAGATATGTAAACATTATATTTGTTCGGGACTTAATTTATTTTATTTTTAATGTATTTTTTAATTTTATTTTGATTGATTTTTGTACCTTAAGAATGATGGTTTTATAATTTCAATGAGTTCAAAAACTAAATGGATCAAAATTCAATAAAGAAATGGTATTGAGTTGGTGAGCCCACAAATAATAAAAGTAAGGTAAAAACACATAAATAAAGATCAAACAAAATAAAAAGAAAAAGAAAAGAAAATCAAAATTAAAAAATTTGACAAAAAAACAAAAAAAAAAGGCAAAGAAAATTAAAAGAAAAAAAATTAATTAAAAAAGGAAAAAATCAATGGAATCCTTAAAATCCTCTCACATATCGACAGATTTTATATTAAAAAATCATTTCACGGAAAAAAATAAAATCAAATATTCACAATTAAATCAAGATTCCAAGAAAACACTTATAAAAATCCCAATAAAACACAGCAACAAACAGACAGAAAAAAAGAGAAAAAAGTACAAAAGAAAAGTGAGCAAAAAAAGTGTTCTTTGTTTTTTTTCGGTTTTGAATTTTTTTATATTTAGATCTAGGAATTTCAGAGAAGTTTTAGAGAAACGAGTCCGATTAAATGATAGATTGGCTTGAAAGGGTTTTGGGGGTGAATTTCGATGAGATTCCGGCATTGAGAAACGGCGGCCAGAGGTGGAGCGTGCGGCCGCCGATGATGTCTTGGTGAAAAAAAAACCGAGAGGGAGGAAGGAAACTCAAATATTTAGGCGTTGGTCTTGGCTGTGGGCTAACTTATTTAGGCTTGCTTAGGTTGTTAGGTTGGTTAGTTTATTATCCAAGTTCGTTATATTTGAGTTTTTAAATTACTTGATTGTGGATTGCATTGGACAAGGCCCAATTCTATTTAATTTTTGTTCCCATCTACTAGATATGGCTGAAGCTTTCATCTTACTTTATTTATGTTCATTTTTTTGTTATTTATTTTGTTTTTGGTATTAATAAAAATAAATAAAATAAAATTTTGTTTTAGACCATAATTTGGTTAAAATGAAATTTTTATCACCATTATTGGTAGAATAAAATTATAAAAAAAATAAAGACTTATAATTATTTAAAAACAATCTTTTAAATGGAATTTTTAAAGAAAGTTGTAAAAGGCTTTTTCTTAAAATTTTCAAGGTAAAAATAATTATGGGACCTTACTATAAGGGTTGGGGGTAATTCCATATATTTTTACTAAAAATGTTTATTTATAAATAATTAATAAGAATATAAATAAATAAATATTTTAGATTTTATAAATATAATTTTATAATAAATATTTAATATAAAATAAATGAAAGTCCTTCGATGATGAAATTTTGAGAACGTTATAAGAGGTAATCTTTTTTAAATTTTTAGATGAGAAAATCTTTTTAAATTTTACCAAAAAGGTTGGAGAATTTGGAAAGAATTTTCAATATTAAAAGATATTTTATTTATAAAAATGACTTAGAGAAATAATTGAAGGAAATAAATTAATTTATTAAGGCTAAAAAAAAACACATAATTAATTAGGTACCATTTCGAACGAGCATCGTGAGAGTGCTAATCCCTTCCTTATACATAATTGTACTTCTGAACTTAATTAATTTCGTAGATCGAAATCTATTTTTTTAATGAACTTAAGTCAAACCTAAAACCTCATTAGAAAAATAAATTTAATTAGGTGGCCAATCATACCTAAACAAAAAAAATTAATGACAACTCTTTTTATGTCAAATGGTTGAGTTTTAGAACTCATACATTATGACAGGATAAGATAAAATATCATGAATTTCACATTAATAAGATATGAGATTGGTTAGGAGTGAGCAAATAAGTGGATTGGGTGGTTTGGTCCACCATATTTAAAGATCAAATGGACCAATCATTTTTAAAAAACCTATCAAATATAAAAGAAGATCAAACTGACCAAACATAAAATTAGTTTGGTTGGTCCAATTTTGAACCAATTGATCAAAATTTTATTTTATTTTTTTATATATTATAATATTAAAACTTATAAACTTCATCTATAATTATATATATATGAAATTAATTATATAACTTATATGTTACAATGTTTTATATCAAAGTTTATATAAATAATAATTAATTATAAACAATGTATTATAAAATCTAAGATGATAGCTAATAAACTTATTAAGTGCAATCATATGAATAAAGCTTATTATAAGTTATAGTAATGCTTATGTATAAATTAAATATATATAATATATTACTTCATTATATATATATATATATAATTAATGATACAAATTATATGTTAAAATGTTTTAAATATATGTATTATAAGTTATAGTAATGCTTAATTATAAATTAAATATATGTATATATAATATATGACTTTATTATGTGTATGTATTTATATATGAAATTAATCACATAATTTATATGTTATAATATTTTATATCAAAGTTTGTATAAATAATATGTTATAAATCAAAGGTGATAACTAATAAAGTTATTAAGTATAATCTTATAAATAAAGTTTATTATAAATTATAGTAATATTTATGTATAAATTAATTATATGTATATATAATATATTTATACAATTATATATATATTCACAACATTTTATATTACGAAATATTACTAAAGTGTAATAATTATAACATATTAATATGTAAGATATTTACTATCATATATTATAATATTAACATATAACTTATATAATTTAAAATATATAACTTGATATTTCATATAAATACATATTTATGAATAAATATATATATATAACTAATATTAAATTACTATGATTATGATTTGTATATGTATGTATAATACTCTAATATATTTTAAATATATTATTAATTAAGTTTACTATCAATTCTTCTTAATATATAAAAAAATTATATATATTAATATATATAATTATATAAAAAATTAGTTTAGTTTTTTGGGTGGGTTGATCCAAAAATTTTAAAACCGAAAACCAATAAAAAAACCAATTAAACCAAACATTTTGAATTAATTGATTCAACAAATCAATTAGATCGAACCGTTTTATCAAAATCACATTTAGTGCTTGTTTGGCTTGGCTTTTTTTCAGCTTATCTACCTCTTAAAAGTAAAAGTCAGGCTAAACATAAAATTTTGAAAAGCTCTTAAAAAAAAGTAGCCTTTTTTAAAAGAATAAAATTTTGAAAAAAAGAGTTTCAAGAAAAGCTCATATGAAGAGCTTTTTCTTCTTTTCTTTTAAAAATGCAAGAGAATTTTTATTTTTATTTCAAAAATATCCTCATCTGTTAAAATAATTACAATATTACCCTCTCAAAAAAAGAAATACTATTTACGATAATTTTAACCAAAATTATAATTTATAAAAAAGAATTTATTAAAAAAAACTTACCAAACAACTTTAACTTAATTTTAAAAGCTATTATTTTTCATAAGAGCTTCATAATAGCTTTTAAGTTAAAAAAAATTAGGTTAAACAGGCTTTTAATTTGAGTGAGTAATTGATTTGAATTGGTTTTGCTCACTCTTAAAATTGATTATCTACTACTTATTAAGTATGTTTTTGTGTTGGAAATATGGACATATGATTTATAAACTTACTTAATTCACGAAATTGAGCTTTTAAGTTCAGACTGAGTGACACAAGTCACTAAGCAAGAGACGCGATGGAGATGTCACACCACAAGATTTCAGATTAACCCGACTTATCAGGCAGGCTGGCTAGTAATTCGGGTAGTAGATAGCGGTGTGCCTGGTGGAATAGACCAAGCGGGTGCAGATGGCATTAATATTATTATTTCAATGATGCCATAGCCATTGCTTCTCTTTCAGCGATTAAACGAGGGGTGTTCGTGGTCTGTTTCTGCTGGGAATGATGGCTTGAGCAAATCGACACACACGGAGCAAGACCATGGATCACAACAGTACGGACTGGCACGCTTGATCGCCGTTTCACTGCAACATTGACTCTAGGAAATGGGCAAACCTTTGAGGGAGTATCAGTGTTTCCTATCAGCGTTTTCATTACAGATGCACCTTTGTACTATAGCATAGATGGATGAAAACAAAAGAATATGTAAGTTAGAAACATTGAAGAGAGAAGGAGATTGCAGGGAAGGTAGTCAGCTTTGAAAACACCAGAGTGATTGAACCATATGAACAAATGGCTGAACTTGACCGGATAGGTAGCTTTTGCTTGTATACTCATGGCAAATTCAGCGTTTTCAGAACCAGCTGAAAACTCTGCTCCCAGCATGGTTCAATTAACTTCTTCAGGAGCTCTGGTAAGAGAGTACGCAACAGTAAGTAAAGCAGAAGTGAAAACTGAGATTCTTGAACACAAAGTGAGCACCACAAATGCTTTTTTATCAGACCAGACCTTATCAACCTTGCTGTTCTGAAACCAGATGTTCTTGCCACAGGGTTTGATGTACTGGCTGCAGTTCCACCAATGCCATTTATATATTGAAATAGGAAACTATGAGTTTGTCAACAGATTAGGCACTCCACTTGGGCACGTCAATGGCAGCACCTCATGCTGCTGGAGTGGCAGCATTGCTGAAAGCTGTCCATCCCGAGTGGATCCGTCCAGCAGCCATTCGATCTGCTTTGATGATGAAGGTGACCACAGCATATAGAATCGACAATAATGGAACTAATATCATGGATCAATCTACCGGACTTGGTGCTACACCTCTACATGGTGGGTCTCAGGTCACGTTAATCCAAATAAGGCTACAGACACTGTGACTCATACATGACTTGAATTTGCAAGACTATATTGACTTCCTTTGTGGTCTTGGCTACAATTATACCCAGATGAGAACTGTTCTAAGACAATGCCAATAGAATCGTAGCCAAGAGAAAACTGACCTAGACTACCCATCTTTTGTTGCCATATTCAGTAATGGAGGTGCATATCCGAGGACAAGGAACTTTAGCAGGGTTGTCACCAATTTGGAAGATGATGAATAAGTTTATCAGGTAGATGAGGGGATTTCTGTTGGAATGGTTGTCAAAGTAGAGCCTAGCACCTTAGCATTCACACATGAAATATCAGAAGCAAAAGTTTGATGTAACTATTGAGATCAATACAGAAGCTTCTCCAGTGGTATATGGGAATCTCAAATAAGCTTAAAATGTCAAGTTTTTCCATAAGCAAAAACATACAAAAAAATGATACCAGGCAAACCCCATAACATCAAATCCTGACCCAGAAAAATGAACTTTACATTATTATCCAGTTGTTCTGTAAAGACAAAATGTGAGGAGAAAAGGAGAGCACGTGAACCTGGGGATGGGTACAATCCAAAAAATTTGTCACCCTCTTTCTTGCTACTTGCTAGGCTACGGAAACTACTCTTATGATCTACTAGTTTCAAGCAGGAAATCGGCTTTTCTTATGCATTTCAAAAGGAAGCTTCATGTACAACATTTCTTCACAGATGTATTTAAGGTCTACCACTCAAAGCCATCATACCAGATTGCAGATATATCATGCTGGAACACCAACATCTTCCCTGTATGCTGAGATGGCTCCATCAGAGACTGCAGACATAGTCAGGATAGTATCTTTGGCACTTTTAGAGAAGGCAAACTCAGTAACCAAGGCCAAATGATCACTTCCCAGTTTCTGTACGATGATAGAAACCAGGTTCAGACAGGAAACTAATTCAAAGAACATTATGCATAAATAATGACACTTCATCAGATAAAAGAAACTATTCTAATGGACCAGGACATTTGCAATATCTAGTAAGACAAAATAGGAATTCAGAATATGAAGCTCTAAATTCAAATCATTAAAATTCCCATTTTTATAAGATTTTAACAGAAGTTGCTTCTTTTTTTTAACATAAATGTAATAGTCTAGAAAATGTTTCGTGAGAGGGCATTAATCAACATATCTCCAAGGACAACTAAGCTACAGTTAAATATATAGAAGTAAACACTTTAAAAGCAAAAACTGTTAAGAAAAGGGCAGTCCAGCACATGAGACTTCCGCATTGTGAGGTTTGGGGAGACTTGGATGAAGATTTGATTAGTTTTTCAATTGTTCTTACCTTGCATGGAAGGCCACCAGTCCTTCTGAGAATGTCAATTGGAAGAGTATCCAAAACTCTAGTAGGTAGAATACCCTCGGAGTACCTGTACCAAGTCAAGAAATCTTAAGTTTCTGTCTTCATCTTTACAATCCAAGCCCCCACTATGACTGCAGGTACAGAATTTCAGAAAGCCTCGTACCATAAATAGTCAACAGTTCCAAGAAACTTAGAGTGGTAGGAAGTGGCTAAAGGTTCACCATTGAAGTCCCTTGTATTTGTAGAACCCTGAGAAAATGATAAAACAACTGTCACAAATTCCCAAATAACCGGAGCAGAAAGACGCTGATACAGATAGGTCTAAATATGTGTGCATATATATACATATCTAAATGCATGCATGTATACCTTTACTGTAGCATAAGAGCTACTAAGCTTCAATGGATGCACAACTAAATGGCTGTCAGCACTTCCAGTTGCAACTCTAACCTCCTCATCTGTCCAGCAATCATTCAAAAATCTGAAATGAAAGGTAATGAATTCTATTAAATGACAATTAGAATAAGAAATATGTTTGAGAAGAAGAATTCTAAGAAAAACACCTGAAAACATGGGGATGTGTTTGTGTGAATGATAGCGACACACTAAAGGCCTTAATTGGTCATGAGCTCATACAATGGCATAATAATAACTAGATATTTAACCTAGTACAGGATCGTAACACAAAATTGCAATGGCATAGAACCCATATCTAAAGGGGAGAGAAAAAGATTCTAATAATTAAGTGCAGGAATACCAGAATCTGATGAACATGAAACTAATTAAACATAAGATGACAATCTTATAAAATTTTTCTTAGTTGGTTAATAAATTTATTATTTTGTTGTCCTTTTATACACATCAAGTATATAGATGAGCAATGTACACCTCATTAGTGAAAGTAAATTTAATTTAGAGATGTGATCATCAGAGAACTCTAAGCAATGAGAGTCCATCTTCTGATAAGAAACTGTTGGGTTTAGTCCAATTTTTCTTTAGGAGATGTAATATGCATATATATAGTTGAAGTTTACAATAAAAAATTTTCTTACACTACAACTAGGTGATGGGAGTATGAGAGAAGAATTTGATGGGAAAATAATATGTGCCTGATATCATCTCTCTCATGTACACATACACCAACATACACAATTTGAAAGAAAAAGGTAAGACTGTAGAAAGGGGAAAGTACCCATCCATGATAGTGAACGGACTTCTTGATTCCCTATTAACACCCAAAACTTGAGAGGGATGGCAACTTCTCTGACCAGACAACTCTTTTCTGTTATACAACTTGATATCTAGCTGCAAAAAAAAAGAACATATCATATGTTTAATATATGATTAAATTCATCAATGTCGTGCTGTGAAGAAGGGAATTCCATGGAACTGGAAGAATAATATTCATAGATGAAAAGTTCAACAGAATCTTACCTCTGATGTGGACAAGAACTTGTATATTGCACTCTGCCCACAACATGGAAATAATTGGCATTTACCGAGAAGAATAATTGGACAATGATATAAATACTATATATAAATGAAATAAAGTTTAGATGCCACACCTGAGGAGTGCTATTAAAATCACCACCAAGCACAACAGGGACATTTCCCCATCTATTGGAGAGCATCTGTGCCCTTGTGGAGAGAAAACGAATCTAGAAAACAAGATGATCAAATTAAAAACAAGAGCAAAATTACCAAAGAAAACTGAAGCCATTAGAATTTTAATTAAACAAAAACAATGGTGAAAACCGAAAAAGAAAAAAATCTGTAAACTACAGTCTAAGTTCCCTTCTGCCCAGTTTCTATTCCCACCCCCCAACACATACCCATAAAACCCAAAGGAAATAATTAATTAAATAAGTTAAATGAAGCAGGGGAATCAAGCTTTCTATACTAGGCATCTACAAGATTAAACTACAAATTAATGAAAAAATGTTATATACCTAGAAATCTCCCAAAAAGAGGGAACAAATGTGGAATAGACTATATTGTAAAGAGGTATGTCCAAAAAAAAAGAAAAAGCAAAGGACCGAAAACAAAGCATGCCCTATCTATGAAGGAAATACAATGCACTAAAAATGCTAGCTTCTTGAATAAGCATGTTTATTTTGTTTTGTATATGTATACATTATACAAATGTATGAATGTATGTATGTATGCATGTATGTATGTATAATTTTAGATTTTTATTGTCTGCTGTGTATTGTTTGCAAATGGCATGCTTCCTAAGATACTACAGGAGTACACTCCAAGAAGAATATTTGAATTACTATACTTGATTGTGGTTCACAAGATGGTTAGTAATATATTTATTTCACATAAATAATGTAAATTGTGAAGCGACTTACTTGACCTAGCTTCACCTCTCCTCGGCTTGGGTTATAAAGCACATGAATGTTACCAATCACTAGTCTTCTTGATTCAACTCTGCATATCTGCCTGGATGTAGTGGAGTCACATATAGAATGGACAAGTCTTCTAAGAAACAGCATAATGCATAATGAACATGTCAAGAAAGAGGAAGGGTAGTTAACTTCAATCAGATGCACATTATTTGTAGAAATAGAAATAACAGTCTACATTTTCAGCTGAATACTGAGTTAGCCAAATTAGTAATATCCAAGCAACAGAACCCTTAGGGTATAAAGTTCAAGCAGAATCTTTGTGATGAAGGCATAATCTTCAATAATTTTTCATGGTGTGATATGTATACCTCAATAAATAAACATTTATTGTTAATTTCTCTTTCTATCCCCTTGTCATACAAATTACAGCTAAAATCCAAAAGACTAAACAATAACGATATTCGTTAAGGGTACTGCAGTAGAACTTTGAGAATCAAATGCTTTTAATATGATTTTCTTCAAGTCTGTGTAAGTCAACCAAGCTCAAGCAAACTAGGAAAGAAGGAGTATGTTTATCCTATGGTGAATTATTAATCATATAGTGACCCTCTGCTCAAAACAAGAAATGAACTTGAAGGAGAACAAAAATGCTCAATGAGGTTTGATCATTGTAGAATTAACTTGAAATTTAAATTCCCAATTCAGAATATCTTTGCTGGCAGAAGGATCAAGATTTGTGCAAATGTTTTGAGGAAGTTTTCAAAATATCTTTGTTGGCATCTTCCTTGAGAACTGGATCAAATTTGTTTGAAACATCTATGAGATTGTAGGAATTGAAAAGAAAGCTTTCAAATCGACAGATTAACATTGCAAGAACACTTACTACAATGTTACAGAAAGACATCAGTAGATATTGTAATTCATTGGTACCTCAAAAACAGAAAGTTGAGCAACATTATCACGAAGACCAAATCCCTTAAATTCGATGCTTTCTCTCTCCAACAATCGGAACCTGACCAAAGGAAAGTAAGATATCTTAAATAAGAAACCCACAAGTCAACTTTTCAGAAACAGTAAATCAAAGATACTAAGGCTTCCTCACTTGTCAGGTTTCCAGAATGTAGCACACCCATCAACATTACCTCCAGTGCGCCGCTGCCATTACAATTTCGTGTCATATTTCTTAGTTTTCTGGATATGTACCGTATCATGAAATGCATAGACAAAATAAACCTGGAACTGAAGATTAACCTTATAAGAACCAACATATCCTGCTTTCTTCATTGTGTTCCTTAGATCAAAATACTTGTCCACCTCCTGAAGCAATTACACTAGCACCCTTTAAGTTCAAAGTTGCACTAAATTAGAAGAAATACTCAATAAAAGGAAAAACAAGCTTACTTGCATACAGATTATATCTGGGTTCCATCCCATTAATTCTTCACATAAGACCCTTTTCCGATAGCCCCATCTTAAGTAATCTGAAGGGACGGTTATGTACAAATCTTTGTGTTTTGAAGCATTTCTGTCGCCCAATATGTTATATGATGCCACAGTAAATCTATCTGGTAAAAACAGATCAAGCGTTTAAGCTAACTAGACCCAAATCATGCGTTCATTTTCTAAAAAACCAAAATTTCTCATCAAATTATTGACTAATTAATCAATCATCTTGAACGATAAAGGGGAACTAAAGTCAATTGAACCTGAGAGAAATTCCATGAAAAATATTAAATTGCTGCGTTTGAAGTTACTATGATGATTTTGTAAGGTTCACCTGAAATGATGAATTGCTTACCTTGGGAAGCTAGAGGTTGTTGAACTTCGACCCAATGGCGAAGGATCTCGGAGGAAGTATCATATGACGACGGTGGTTGTCGACGGCTTGGATTGTACCATCGACGGCTTGGATTGTACCATCGACGGCTGTAGGACCCAGTTGACGACGACGAAGAAGAAGAATTTGTATGGCCAGCCATGGAACAAGAAATGGCAGTAGCGCGCTTGAAGGAAGAGGAAAGGGGAGAGTAGAAGAAGATGGGTTCAGGCAGGGGCTGGCCAAGAGTCGGGGCGGCCATGGTCATGGGGACTCGGGGGCGGAGCCAAGAACAAGCGTCGCACCCCATTGAAGAAGAAAGCTTAGGTTCGGAGGAATGGGATAGACAGCCCAACTACCAACTGCCTTTCATCTTCGGTGTTTGGCGCCACTCCTTTTCGGGCTTTATCTAATTAATTCTTTTCTTTTCTTTTCTTTTTTTATTTTTAATTGGAAAATTTTAGATGAAAAATAGTGAAATTTTTTTATTTAAATAATTAATAAGAATTTCACAATCCAAATTAACAAAATTATAATTTTTTTATATAGATCAATTATATATAAAAAATTATAAGTAATTTAAAAAAACTTCAATATTTTATTTAAGTAAGTATTGTAATTACTATTTGTAATTATTATCTAAAATTTTTAATTTAATTTTGTACACACTTCATAAAAAAATAGTTTTTTATATATTAATGTTAACCTTTATCATTAAACTCTATTGATTATTACTTAAGAAACTCTATAATAATTATTTTTGGTTCATTTTTAATGTTAAAATCTTTTTTAAATCATTTTTTTAATTAGGAGAAGAGGGATTCGAACCCTAATCTTTAAGTAGGGAGAACATACACTAATTAATGAATTAAATATTCGAGTTCTTTGAATTAAAATTTTAATAAACAACGAGTTGTTTTTTCAAATTTTATAAAATTAATATCTTAAACTAAATTTCAATACAAGTAATATCACAAGGTATTCATCAAACAGTTGACATATTAATATAGTAAGTCTCATTGTTGTTTCCATATTCCTCCCTTGCAGGCACTAACATTTTTTAAATTTTAAGATGGATAATTAATTTAAAATTAATTGAAAAATTTTATGAATTAATAAATTAATTGTATAATATCCAAAAAAATCTTTTAATTATTTTAAAAAATTTAAATAAATCTTTATATTTTTATTACATTCAATCAAACTATTTTACTTTTATTTTGAGTCAAATAAGCTCTTATGACTAATTATTAATTTACTCAAAATGTCATTTGTCATTTTATACCGCCTAATGCTAACATGGCATATTAATATATCATAATTGATAATGATGTAGCGTGATGATATATCATAATTAATAATATGTCATTTGTCAAGTAAATCATTAGACTTTTATTTTGAGTTAAATAAACCTTTATAACTAATTAGTGATTTAATTAAAATTTCATTTGTCAATTTATGTTGCGTGGTTCAAGCGTGACTTACTAACATATTAAAATTGATGATGATGTGATATACTAGCATATTAATTAACATGATAATATAACTATGTGATATTTTACACATTCCACATCAATGTCATTTCAATACCATATGGATATAAAATCACAAGTGATATTTTACTTAATAATAATCAATCAATTATCAATTACAAGAGTTTATTTGATTCAAAATATAATTACAATGATTTGATTAAACGTAATAAAAAAATAAAAACTTATTTGAATTTTCTTAAATAATTTAAAAGACTTATTTGAGCATTATAGTTACAAAATTAATTTTATTTTTTTTACATTAGTTCCTAGTAAAGTTGTAAGAAAATAAAAGATGACGGGATTCAAGGATTCAAAGAGGAAAAAAGGTCGATTTATGAGAGAATGCTCAAATTACATATATAATTTTTTATTATATAATATTTAAAATTTATGAATATTTATTTTAATAATTTATACATCTTTAAATAACAGTGTATAAATGTATAAGATTTAAAAAATAACAATATATTAAATATAAATTATTTTATTAATTTAAAGGACTTAAAGTGTCTAAAATGTAATAAAGTTAAAAATCTATATAACATAATCTATAAATATCATCTCTCTTATTTTATATTCAAACTTGAAACCTCTTATATTGAAATTCAAATTCTAATAACGTACATGAGGAGAGAGAGAGACTCAAACAATATCTTAAATGAAAAAGGCATAATATTTACAAAAATCCTTCAACTATTTAAGAAATTTTAACTAAAGTCTTATTATTTTTTTACGTTCAATCAAATATTTATATTTTTATTTTAAATCAAATAAATTATTATAATTAACGGTTAATTAATAGTTATTAATTAAAATATCATTGATTACTTTATGTTCATATGATGTTGATATGCAAAGTGACAAATGTTATATGATCATGTTATTATGTCATATTGATATTCTACATTATTATCTCATAACATACCATGTCAATGTTAAGTGACATAAAATGATAAATAGTATTTTGATTAATATTATTTGTTAATAATTAATTATAAAAATTTATTTAATTCAAAATAAGAAGATAAAGGTTTAATTGAATATAATAAAAGAATGAAAATGTATTTGAATAATATGCTTTCTTAACTATCATGCCCATGGAAAGTGTAGTCCTTAAAGGTTTATTTAACGAGTATTATAATGTACCGATCTCGACATCGATGGGTCGTTGTAGTATAGTGGTAAGTATTCCCGCCTGTCACGCGGGCGACCCGGGTTCGATCCCCGGCAACGGCGTTGTTTTTCTTTTACTTATTTTATAAAAAATAGAAAAATTTTTAAAATGAAAAAGAAAATGAAAATTGAATAAAAGTCTCCCTCCTCTTCTTCCCCTCTCCTTCCTAAACCCTAACCCCTAAATCATTATAAATTTTTTATTTAATAAAAAGGAAAATCATGAAATTAAGTTCATCAATCTCTAGCATTCGATTTCCAAATTTTAATTCCCCATTCGTTAAATCTTATCCTTCCTCTTTCTTTCCTTCATTCAAATTTTCCACCACATCCAAAAGAACAATGACTCAATTCCCTAATTTTTCTATAAAAAACACAAATTCTTCTCCCGCCAATACGGCGGACTCCCAGGTGGCGCCACCCAAGCCCAAGCCAACGCCGCCGCCGCCGCGGCCGTGGCTCATCGTCGGTCTCGGTAATCCCGGCAAGAAATACAATGGCACTCGCCACAACGTATCAATACATTCTTCAAATGCGTCCTCGTTTTGATTTTTGTTTTAGCGAATTTGTTGGTTTTTTTTAAGTGATTTTTGCTTTTGGGTTTTTCCAAACAGGTGGGTTTTGAGATGGTAGATGCTATAGCTGAGGCTGAAGGGATTCCCATTAACACCGTTAACTTTAAAGCCCTCTTTGGCAAAGGTATTTTTTTTTTTTACTTTAGCTTTGTTTAATCTTTGAATTACTTTGATTGATGTTAAATTCATGGACTTCATATAGTAAATATGCTTTGAAGTCTTGGATACCTGTTATCACGAAAATATAATTGCCATGGCTTTTTGCTTGAATGTAATCTCGTAGTTCTGCATGGAATTAGCATTGGACTTTCGATTGTGGACTATTAGTTTCTTTTGAGATTGAGTTAATTCTAGTCGTCTACCATTGAAGACTAGAATGTTGCGGCTTTGATGGGTATATTTGGTAATTAGTTTGGAGATACATGCGAAGATAGCCTGATTGGCACAGTCTAATTTCTAAGCATAGTTGATGATTAATATTGAATACAGATTCCATCAAATATATGTATATCTTGTCTATAGATAAATGAGTTCATGGCCAATAAATGAAAAAGAAAAAGTTTTATTCAGTTCAGTGAAAAATGTGGGTATAGTACAATAGTTAATGTAATTGTAAATGTCCCAGTATTGCAATAGTTAATTGGAGATAGTTACTGTTTTCCAGGATTTATTGGAAATGTTCCAGTCATGCTTGCCAAACCACAAACTTTCATGAACTCAAGTGGTGAGTCTGTAAGTGAGCCATCTCAAAGGACCTATATATTGTTTTGAGGGTCAAAGTTTCTCATCTGATTGAAATTTCTATAGCTCTAATAATCATTGCATGGTTTCTCAATGCATTTTGAAGGTTGGGGCCATTGTCTCGTATTACAAGATTCCATTGAAGCAAGTACTCGTGGTAATTCTCTTTCTTTACTGGGACTTGAATCGTAATCTTTCCCTCCATCTCCTTACTAACTGTTCTCTTTTGCAGATTTTTGATGACTTAGATTTACCTTTTGCCAAATTGAGACTACTTCCAAAAGGCGGACATGGAGGACATAATGGGTATTTATCTTGTCAACATTTGTTTTGACATGAGCTTATATCAACACTAATGTTTCAATTTTAGTTTTGGCTGTAAATCTTTTATTTATCACTTGTCACTATCCTCAGCATTTAGTCCAAAGACATGGATGCAAACTAAATATGCACTTTTGCTAGTATTATTTACCGTTTCGGTGCTTTGGTTCTTCAAAAGATGGCTACGAATTTTGACAATTGCCTTTTTAACTGTAATTTGATCACTTTATCTGACTTTATGGTGTGACAGAAAATAAATGGAAAGTCAGGTTTTAAACTGTCATCCTTAAGATGTTTGGCCGTTGTTATTATATCAGACTTAAATGATACCATGGCATGACCTTCAGTTCTGGAGCTTTTTATATCTGATACCTGCAATAAAGCAATTTCTTTTTTATGGATTTTTTAAGCCCATAAAAGTAAATATGTTTTCAGTGTGATGAAAGGCTGTAAGATAGTTTCTTTTGTTTCCCTTTTCTTCTAGGATGAGAAGTATCATAGATCATTTCAAAGGGAGTCGTGACTTTCCTCGTCTAAGAATAGGTATGTTGCTAAGAACACTAAAATAATATCTGAAACGCTGCTAATTTCCGTAGTTGCTGGTTGTTAAAGTTGTGGAACTTTTCCAGGCATTGGACGGCCCCCTGGGAGGATGGATGCTGTTAATTTTGTCCTTCGCCCTTTCAATAAGCAAGAACGTGAAGAGGTATGTAAAAACTTATAACACTGCAACCGTAGAGAAGAAATAGTAAAGAAATTGCTAATAGTTTTTTTAACTGCTTTATGGTAATGTCTATGTCTTTTCAGCTGGGGTTTACATTTCAACATGGAATAGAGGCTGTCCGGATTCTTTCACTTGAAGGTTTTGATAAAAGCGCCACATATGTCAACAGCGCCAAAGCAATGGAACAACTTGGTTAAGTTATTGCTCTAGGTGGCTACCTCTTGGGTTAAGGCAGCGCATTGAGGTAATTTACGGAAGGAGAATGTGAATTACAATGGATTGTTAGGAACTTGATGGAATTTTCCAGGATGAAAGTATTACAAGTAATTCAGTCGAAAATTTTGACAAGCTCCCTTTCATTTATCAGTCATTACTAATTTTATATGTCCATAGGATGAACATATAACCGCTTCAAAGCATCGGAATTTAGGAAGAATTCTTTTATCAATAACGAATATTGCCTTGACTGATAATGGCAAGGATTTTTCTTTGTAACTTTCATTCATTTAGAAATGAAAAGTGAAGATGTCATTTCTGGTTTTATATCCTATTCTTCTACTGATTACATTTGAACATTTCTGTTGTAATGGAGATATTCAAGACTGATGATATGAATCTTAAATTTAGGAGGTGTGCATTGATGAAATGTTGTTGCACAGATATGAATATGATTTTCCTTTGCAGATAGGGATGCCTACTGGCAGGCATCCGAAATTTAATGAAGCATTGGAACGCGTAAAAAGTACGTTAAGCATGCGGGGAAATGATAGGTAAATTAGCAATAAGACAAAAGGCTAAGGAACGTGATCCCAGGACTGTCTCACCTAACATTGCTAAACTTACAATGATGTTGGCATAAATGGCAAGTAGATCAGATGAAGGCTGTAAAGTGTAAAGCAATTAGTTAGCCATGCAATATCTGGTTACCCTGTTTGAAAGGTTGGACTATGACTCCTCTGTTAGATGTAGGCTTGGCCTCTTAACACTTCATCGATCATTGATAAACACATGTATCTTTCTACTCAAATAATTATATTCGAATCTTTCTTTCTGGAATAGAAAAAGTGAAAACATCGCCTGAAAGGAACATGGCAATGACTTTGATTAGCATTTTGTGGTGCACATTTGCACTATAACTTGCTGATAAGACTAGAAGTTGGGTATCTTTCAAAACCACAATCCGGAGGATTGAATTTGAGGCACAAACATCAAATCGCAATAAAATTTGTCCAAAAGTAAAACAAAAAAAAATGCCAAGTCACCCAAATTCTTGAACTATTGAATGGCTAATGATGACAATAATCATTGGACAACTGAGATTGGGCGTGAGATTGCTTTTCCAATGACTTTTGCTAAATAGGAACTCAAATTCTTGCTTTGCTAGCGAAAGGGTCAAAAAAAAATTTTAATTTTTAAATTTTGATCGAAATTATATAATATTTATTAATTTAAAAAAAATATTTTTTACTAGACAAGTAAGTCTAGTCGTTAATCAACCGTTAGTATTTTCATCAACTTATTGATGTAGTACAAGTGAAAGGATAATTTTATCCTTGATTAATTTTTAAAATTACTATTATAAAATTTTATTTTTTATTAATTAAAAAAAAAACCTCCCAAGATGGGAAACATCGATGCTCCCCTAGGGAGCTTGATCGGGTCTCCCAAGTGAGCACCAGATTTGGGGAAGCATCAATTGGTGCTTTTTTTTTTTTTAATATAATAATATTTTTTAAATTAATAAAAAGATATTTTAGTCTTTTCTTAATATCTGTTAACAATGTTTGTATTTTTTGAGTAGAGTGTTTATTTCAAAAACTAATGAACTCGTTTGAAATTTCGATTAAAATTTAAAAAGATTGATATATTTTACAAAAAAAAAAAAGATATTGATTGCATTTCAAAAGTCAATTGTGAGTGTAAATAACTTTGGGTTTTGATTAATAATTCAAAAATGATTCCTCGTGTCATTGTTACCTATTTTCCAACTTTGAAAAGTAATTTTATTATAAAAATATATTATATTTTAACTAATAACTCGAAGACGGTATCATTACGTATTTTTCAATTTTAAAAAATAATTTTTATTACAAAAATAACTCGAATTTAAAATTTTAATTTTTGACCTCTAATTTATTACAAGGACTAAATATATTGTTTTTTCCGACTACAACTTTCAACTTCAATTTGCCCTTTTTTGAAAAATAGAGAAATTAGTTCAAAAGTAAACCCAAACATGTAGTTTACTTACTCTGATGAAGATATTTATGTAGGATAAACTATTCCAATGACTAGAAAATTGTAAACAAAAACCAAAACATTCCAAGAATTAGGCCTTGATTGAAGGAAAAGAGTTAGCCAACTATTAACTCTTGGAATACACGTGACAAATCCGAGTTGAGACGGAAAATTCAGAGTTTGACTTATGATTTCAATCGCACACATGGGCAGGTTTGGAAGCAGCTTGCTTGATTGTGATGCCATATCTACCTAAACATTTGTGTCTCATTTAAATTGGCTTTAAATATCAGAAAAATTCCTTGAATTATGTTTGATTTATGTAATCAAAAACTTATATTTTTATTGTATTCAAAGAAATTATTATCCTTTGATTTGTATAATAAAAACTTTTATTTTTTTTTATACTCGCAAGTTTTAATTTGTATTGAAAAATTCAACGATTATCAAATTTAATGTTAATTGATATTTTTTTTTGCATGATATATGATGTGATCGTGTGGTAGTTTGAAATGATCTCGTTATCAACCTATGTTATGGATGTGACAGGGAGAAAAGTAAAAATAAAAAATAAATTAATTATCATACGATCATATCATTAAATTTCATCATATATTATTTAAAAAAAATATCAATTAGTATTAAGTCTAATGATTGTTAATTTTCTATTACGAATTAAGAGTTTTTGCTGATATGATAAAAGAATATTAAACCTTTTTAAGGTTTCTTTCAATAAAGACTTTTAAAAATTGGTTTTGAGAATTTTTTTTCTACTCTCACAATTTCACAAAAATGTTGATAGAATCATTAATATGCTATTTGCTTTTCTGTTTTTTTTTTATTTGAATAGTTAAGTCATAAAAAATATTTAAAAAATATAAATTTGAATAAACCCATTTTCTTATGATCTAACTATTGAAATATTTTAAAATATTTTCAAAAAAGTATATGATGTATGCATGACATTTATTTTTATAAAGTTAGCAATCACAACAAAGTCCAAATAAATTCATGACTTAATAATATATTCCTTCCATCTCTAAATTTTTGTTCACATTTGACTTGACATGAAATTTTAATATATATATATATATGAAGATACATTGAACTGGTTGCATGACTTTAAGCAAAGAAAAGAAACTTTTTGTTGCATGACAGCAAGAAGCAATTAAGTACCACCAAAAAAATCTTTGGTACAACAAGTTGCACTATTACTTTTTCTTTTGGTTACCAACCTTTCTTAGTCTTAGATTTTTGGTTTGAAAGTCAAATAAAAAGTAAATCATTTGACCACAAAGTGTCATATTATAAATGTGCAGAATAAAAGTTAAAAAAATTTTCAAAATAAATATTTTAAAAACTATAAATATTTATTTTTTAAATATTTTTAACTTTTAAATTTATTTGTTAATAATATGATATTATTTGGTTCACTAATAATTTGTAAATTCATATATTGACGACACATTAACTATAAATCTATAACCTAAAGAGTTTATTTTTGATACATTGTCAGTATATAAATTTTATATATTATCAGTGAACTAGATATTGTCACTTAATTAATAAATAAGTTTAAAAATTGAGAATCTAAAAAAAAATACTCATAATACTAAAAATATTTATTTTAAAAGACTTTTGAAGTGATAATGTATAACTTAATCATTCTTATACATCGACAATATATTAAATATAAGTTCAAAATTAAATTACACAATTAAGTGAGGTTCACGGAGATAATAAAAGAAAATGAAAAATTAAGCATAATTCCATAATGATTTATAAGATTGACTCTTAGATAATAATGCAAAACAAAAGCAGAGAGGAAGATAATAAGACTATTGATACATCTAGTTTGCATAATAGAATAAAATAGGATAGGATAAGTATTTTGTAAAAATAAAATAAAATAAAAATATTATTATATAATTTAATTAATAAAATAAAATAAATAAAAAATTACTATTTGCGATCCGTACGTACGAAGACGAGAAACAAGAAGGGAGAGTAGGTAACTAATAGTGTTGTCCCTTCCTTTCACGTGACAAACAGCAGGCAAAACCGACCCTTTTGATCCCACCACCATTGAGTATGGTCCAATTCATGGTTTCCACCCCTTCTCGATCTCCCATCTTTGATTTATATATGGCAACATCAACATGCCCCACCAAGCTAATTTTAGAAACTTCTTTCTTCAGACTATTTTTAGCACCAATATCGAGATAGAACATCGATAAAATTTAAATTTAAGATCATTTATATTTAGATGTACGATCTTTTATCAATTTTTGTTTCTGAATTTATTTACGTACTTTGATGTTTATTGTGCGTAACGTTTATCTAAATAACACAAAATATATATAGGGAAAAAAATGCCTCAAAACTAAAAATAAAATAGATTGAATCTGATTAATTTAATTTGAATATTCAAATAAAAAAATAATGATTTTTGGCAAGTAATCATTTGCATTCGTAATTAAAATTTTTAATATAAAATTCACGACAATGAAACTCTACGAAACTCAAATTGAGATAATAAATTAGGGACTAAATAAGTTTATAAGATCATTTACCCATGTAAGAATTATAATTGTAATTGTTATCACTAAAAGATAGCTATTATGATACTCCCTTTGTCCTAATAAACCCTAATTAAGATCAATTATTATTTTTATTAGATTTGAAAATTTTAAATTTAAAGCCTTACAAAACATATTTGTAAAAAAATTTTAATCTTACAAGATATTTTTAAAAATAATGATAACAATTACATCTTTAATAATAAAAATCAATTAAAGACGAATATAATGGGACAAACCAGATAGAAGTTCGAAATAAATAATATTTAAGAGTATATTATAAGATTTAATCATTTATACCCAAATATTTGATTAAGTGACATATGTATTATTTTTAATTTATTTATTACCCAAAGTATATTAGTTAAATTTGATTATTTTTTAATAAGAAGAGCATTACAAAAATATCCTTGGAAGGACAAAATTAGAGGAAGCTCATTTGGGTGGCGATTGGCGGGAAGCAGACATATATCGTTAATAAGGTGGGACCAAGGCAAAGCACTGCCACTGTCATATTGGGTACGTGTCATCCAATGGAACCACGACCTAAAAATCAAAAAACGCTTGCCGACAATTACGGAACTGGTCCCCACATCCACCGCACCACCCCAACTGGACCTGGAGGTGGGACCTCCATCGTACATACATCACATTTAAAACCCAAGCTTCCTGTCTGAGAAGACGACCAATCCACTTTCATCGCGGGTCCCACACTCCAGTGTAATCTGTTTCCCTTCTTCTTCACCACTCCCCGTACACACGCGTGGACCTCACTCGCCATGAGCAAACTAAAACATAAAACACATCCATAAAAGGCAAAAATCAAACCAAACCAGGCCAAACCAACCCAACAACCAGCCTCCCTGAAATTTAGTGAGCAGGCGAATCTCGCTTGGCTCCCCGCTCCCGTCACGTAAATCGAAATCACGGTCAGCAATTTCGTCATCCACGTGTCACACATGCAAGCGTTTTGTAACGTAGATGATCCATAAAACATAATTTGCCATTGAATTTTCAACTAATTTACTATACAATGCCACTGAACTACTCAAACTGAAAAACACACACATTTTTATAAAAGGCTTTAAAATAATATAATTAGTTGCCCCACACCGTCACCATCCCAAAGCTTCTTCTCTTTGGAATTTATTAGAGTGGGAACCAATCTTTTCACCTGGCCCACCCTAAACTAACAGTAAAAACTATAAATTAACCTAAAAAATCCTCTGAGGAACGGTAATTAATTTAATTACCGTCTTAACATTTACGAGGAGAGAACCCGACCTTGTTATTAGCCAGATCGAAGCTGACACGTGTCCCTTGCTGCTGCACGTTCCCAATGATGGACAAAGACGACGACGTAGGAGCGAACGCGAAGCAGAATACACCGGATGAGTCCACGGGGATCAAATAGTTTTTCGCGGGTAAATCCAGCGACTGTCCACCGAAATGAAATGCCACCGTCGGGACCCTGACGCTGGTCCTCGAAGACAGATCGTAACACGTGTCGAACAGCGCCACCCCACTCGCTGTCGGCAAGTCGTGAGTTAATTTCACGAAAGCGTCTCGCAGGGCGTTGTAAGCCTGGGTTTGCAGCCGAGTTACGGCGGTGCCGCAGTCGACGATGACTCCTCCTTTTCCTGATGCGTCCATATCGAAAAGGCCCGTGGGGAGTTGAACCGGTTGGCCACCGACGCTGAACCCGGTCAGACCAACGTAATAAAACGTATCGATCTTTTGGTTCCTCAGTAATGGAGCGGTGACCGAGTCGCTTGTTAACCCCGAGTTGAAATCCAAAGTCGAAGACGAGGCCGAGTCACGATTTACTAAACAGTATGAGAACGACGTCGCTTTGATCTGAGATGTTAAGGACAAGGGTCCACCGCCGAGTCCAAGCAACCCGGCAGCTCCAACGAACAAGCCTTCATTATCATGGCCACAACCCAAAGCAACGCCATTAATGTTACCGGAGTTTCCAAATGACACGGTTTCGGTGACAAACTCACCGACCGTGTAAGACCCATCTCCGTACGAGACTTGGTATAAACATTTCCCGCTACGGCAAGCGGAAACTTCAAGAGAAGAACACTGCCTTGACCCGCAAGATACCGGGCTGTAAGTGGAGGATCCCGACGGGTTAAATATCGGGTCGGATTGTTGGTAACAGTCCGAACAAGGTTCACATTGGATCCAAGTAATATCACTTCCGGTATCGAGAACCATGTAAAATTGTTTACTCGGGTTACCGACTCCGATCCGTGAAAAGTACTCGCCGCTTCCTTGGCTCGTCCCCGAAATGACCGGGGTTGAAAGCGCCTCGGGCCGGATCTCAGTCGGTAGCGGTCGGAGCTCGGATTTTTTGACACCATTGAGGGCAAGTTGGAGTTTGGTAGTGAGGGAGTCGACCCGGGATGAGTCACGGTCGAGTCGGGAAAGCACAAGGCTTTTGTAGTCGGTGTGGTGGGTTTTGCGGAGAGACCCCCGAGAGTGAAGTGGAATAGAAAAAACAGACGAAGAAGAAGAGTTGAAGAAAGGAGCTGCACTCTGGGCTTGAACGAAGGATGTTAAAGACTGTGGATCGAAGGAGAGAATATGCTGCGCTTGTTCAAGAGAAGAAGAGACATCGAGGGTCGTCGTTGCTTGCGGAGAGTGACGAGAGAGGGTGGAAGTGAAGAGAAACGAAAGGGAAAAGAAGAAGAGGAAGGAAACGGGGAACTTTGAAGAAGAAGCCATTTCTTTTGGGGGGGAGCAGTGAAAGAGAAGAGCAGAGCAGAGTTGGCTTATATGTTGGAGAGAAAGGGAGAAAGGAAGGGTCACATCAGGCTTGTTGGGGTGATATTAAAAGCGGATTGGTGAGCGGAGGAGGAGGAGCTTTCAACCTAACTCTGGTTGCCTTTTGCTTTTATCTTCTTCATCGATCAAAACCAGAAAGCGTACGAACAACTTGGGATTTCATTCATTGCCTCACTCTCACTGTACTTTATTGCCGATTTATGCTTTGTTTGCGGATAACGACATCCACTACTGGGTTTTGTGCTTGCTCTTTTGGTTCTTTCTGTTTTTTGGCTTTGAAATTTGAAAATTTTTAATTTAATTTCGTGATTTTTTATTATGTTTATTACCTTCAATTAAATTTTATATTTTTTATTAAATTAAATAATTTTTTATAATTAATAATTAATTAATTATTATAAGTTAAAATGACAATCGTCATTTTTATATGTGATGCTATGTGGAGGTTTAAATTGTCACGATATAATAATATGCTTAAATAGTATCATATGATATAACAAATATCGTAAGGGTCTACTCATGTTTTCTTTTTAATAGTTACGTAAAACTTTAATGTTTGAGAAATTAAAAATAAGAGTGATCATTTAAAAATGGAATGCTACACCTATAATCCTACAATTTAAATTAGTTCTAAAGAGATAAATCGGATAAAAGTGGTTTCAATTTAAAGAAATAGGGAGCACAAGTGATAAAAGTGGAATGGGAGTCGAGAAATGTCTTAAGTTTGGTGCTACATATTAAATACTTATTCCTCTATTCATCTACCAAAATATATCAATTATTATGAAACTGGCATGTGAGTTGTAAACGAATTAATATATTTGAATCCATAAATAAATAGGTTAATAAATGGAAACTCATATAGGTATCCTTTCTATACCCACTATCAAGAACTCCTTCTCCTTACATTTAATTTTAGTGGACTTGAAGTGGAAGTGAATGGTATTTCGTGGATTATTGTGTTTGAAGTTATATGTTGGTTTCTTTCCAAATGACGAAACTCCTTCATTTTTAGAAGGGAAGGTTGTCAACACGAAAGATCATCTTATTTTCATTCATACTTTATCTTCAACTATCCATAATTCTGATTCATATAATGTCGAGAGTAAAGGTTCCCTTACAAATTGAAGAGAAGAAATATTTATTGGTCAGCTTGCTTTTTCTTTAAGATGGCTTTCTTTGAATTAAAATGGCGCTTGTCGTCGATCTTAAAATGGATCATAAAAGGGTATATAAGGTCGTATAAAGTAGAAACCCAAACTCATTTAAACCCCATCTGTCTTTCCTATCCACGCCTACTTATTTTACCACCATTAATGACCACTTTCCGTAGAACAAGAAAAAGCAAAGATGAAATGATAAGGAAGATAGGGAGTGGAATATGACTCCTACTCTTTTTGCAATCACATATAATACATAAATTAATTTCTTAATTTAATAATAAACCTGTTTGTTTTATTGTTTAAAAAGTTTAATCTGAATGTATTTTCATTACAAAAAATTTGAAAAAAATCTTACTGACTTGAGACCCGTTGGGTAGGCCTGCCCATGGTGCAGCGAAACCATATCACATACGGGTCACGTTTGTTTACAAGTAGAGGTGTTCATAGGCCGAATTAAGTCTGATTTTTATGGACTCGGATTGAAGTCCGGTTTTACTTGATGTGATTAACTTACGTTGTTAATAAATAATATATTTTACTAAATTTAAAATTTAAAATATCAATATAAAGCAGAATTTATTATTATTATTTTAATAATACAATAATAATTAAATAAATAAATTGGACCGAGCTCGGGCTTGACTTTAGAAAAGAGAGATTTTCCATAGGCCCGACCTAAGACACCTAACTAAGGCGTTAATTAGGCCCTCGGCCTCCATTCGTAAATTTATCGAACTAAATCTTTTAACTTGAGCCCAAATGTTTATAATAAATATATCAAAAAATTTAAAAGAAAAAAAAAGGACATAAGGCTTACTACTATGAATAAAAGACATGCCTTAACGCATTTGAAGATGTTTATGTGTGGCACGTTTAGAATTATATGCTTTGGTAGATTAGGGAATATATATTCAGCAGTATGCGACGGGTTGAGTTGTGGGAGTTTACCGTGGTTTATGTTTAGCATTAGGAATTGGGCTATCGGAAGATTGACCTGTAAGTGGACAATAAGCTAGTTGTGCAGGCCATTACTTCACCCCTGGTTCATCTACGCGTTAGCTCTGATCTAGTTCAAGTCATTCAACAACTACTTCAATGTCGATGAGAAGTTAGTATGGGGCATATTTATAGAGAAGGAAATATATTAACTGATTGCATGATTGACAAGGGTTTTTCTATAAAAAATGACTTTATTTTATGATATTCCACCAGCTATAACTCGAAATTTGTTGATGAACGATACGTTGGGATATGTTTCCCTAGATTGATTAGAATATAATAATTTTTTTCCTTGAAAAGAAAAAAAAGAAGAAAAGAAAAACTTCCACTTGGCTTTCTTCATTTCACCGTAAAATTTTCCAACTTAAATTCCTCAGGGCTGTTTAGGTTGATACACAGAAAGTAAAGGGGAAAAAAATTGCAACCTTTTCATTGTGGACTTATAATAAATTCCGACATGACATCATTTCTGTTACATGTACAGTTTATGACATTTCTATACATAATTTCAGTGCCATATTCCTCCAACAAAGAACAAAGTAAATGAACACAATGGGTAGATGATACCTAAAACCCGCGTGGGAGGTTCACATTTTTTTCTCCGACGAGGGCTTCCTCAGGGCCATTGCTGCATTAGCAAAAACATATGTGGTGTCAGATAATTAGAAAGGGGAAGCAGGAAGAGTTATCGAAAGATTAGGGCAAAATGATCACCTGAGGTAGCTTAGAGCTGACATTCGGTATAGACATGTAAAAACTAGGATATGCAAACCAATTGTGTAGAAAAATGCAAATGTTCGAGCATACCTGCAAAGGAGGCAATTTGTTAGCTAATCAGCCAAATCTATAGAAACACCAATGGTAGAAGTCGCATGAAATTGCTGAGGGAAATTGTTTCAGCCTCCGTTTTACGATGGTGAGTGCATTCAATATAAATGAAGGCCAACATCCCAGTGCTATCACACCATATAGGGGAAATAAAGAGTACTATATTTTATATGGAATTGGACAACGAAATAAAACCATACTTGTTGCCCAGAAGAAAACGTCCACTGCTTAGTGTGATTCTGTCTCTGAAGCCCAACTCCTTGTATCTTTGATCCCTCTCCTACGTAGTAAATAAAACAGATTACTCCAAGATATCCACAGCATAAAAAAAAACATGAGATGAATTGGAAGCCTGTGGATGTAATGCTAACTGAATTTCAATATTCCCACGTTGTGAGTTTGCATGGGTGGTAGAAAACTGAGTATGCATGTCTCGACCGTTCCAACTTTGTTTCTGATTAAGATAAGCTTTACAAGGGCAATTATTCTTCATTCTATTTGCCTGATAAACATATTTCTTACAGCAATGTACAGGGGTGTATATAAATATTTATCCTGAATCTATCCTGACATCACAGCGGGAAAGGAATACTTGAGCTCGAAAGAAACCAAAGTCATCTATAAGTCTTTGACTGAGAACTTGAAGACGAACATGCCAAAATCATTATTGCATATATAATGGAACACATAGCACTGATACAAAATTGAAATTCTGCTTAAAGAAGATATGTGAGTAAGAAAGTTTAATGCTTACAGAGATCATTTAAATGCAAACAAAACCAGAGGCCCGTGACGAGGCATTGTCTTTTCTTCTAAAATATTCTAATGAAAGAAGAGAAAGGAACTCTGCTGGCCTAAGTTCAAAATCATTCAAAATCAAACTAGATCACTAGATATATGTGAATGTAACAGAACAATTTATTCATGAAAGGAGCACATGTTCACCAACCTTTTTTGAGAATGCAGCAAAGGGATTAATATCATCCTCATATATCTTCTTGTACTTGGATTCAACATCTGAGGTGAAACCACTTTCAAGATCCTCTGCGTACTGAAAAGTAATCAAATACCAAAACTGAGCTTCAAGAAGCTAAAGGCACTACATGAGAATTACAAAAAATACTAAAAAGAGGTACCTTCTTTGATCCTCTAGAAATTACTTTCTCCTGGTTATAGTCCTGGACATAACGAATCTTTCCATAAAGTTTAACATTATCAGCTTTTGTTTTCTCCAGTTCTGCTGTTAGCTCCCCTATCTTCTCCTTTAATTGCCTTATTTCCTATAAAATATGGAACATTCAAAAATGTTAATTTGTGGAAATCATAATCTTAACAATGCATATAAAAATAATTCCATTGAATAAAAAAAATGCGAATATGTTCAGAAAGGTAAAAAGCATTACTTCTTCTGTTTCTCGTAAACGTGCCCTAAATCGGTCACGCTGGTTGCAGATCACCTTCAGCATTGAGCTTTGGTCTTGATCTGAGGAAATATGTTTCTGATCTGTGTTCTGATCCAGAATAGGAAATGTATTAGTAATAAATCAAAATAAACTCATTGTGACAAACAAACTACTTCACTTGCAAAACATGCTTGAATTTAAACAAATGTGTTTCTGCCTGTAAACACTATTTATTGTGGTCTATGATATCAAGAATTAAATTGCAAAATTTAACATCACCAGTCAGAGACATCATTACCTCCATATGTTGCCCTGCACTCTCAACAGGTAAATCATGCTACACGCAATGAATGCTTAGGACAAATAAAACTATAAATTCTTTCCCAACCTAACATTGAAATGAAGAAAATCAGAAAATGTTGCTGACACTGATTCTTTACATTTATCCAATTTTCTATTAAATTGGACAAACTGACTTTTACATGTATATAATTTTCTATTAAGTTGGACAATCTGACTTCTTGGCAGAGGTCCTCTAATCTTAGTAACCATCCCTCTTCCCCAGACACACCAAAACATTAAAAAAAAAAATGGTTAAAGATAAAGACATAAGAAATGAGGAACCAAAGGGTTAAGAAAGAATCTGATAAAATAACCTAAACCACAAACTTTGAGGTATCAATTCTCTGGAATGGATAGAAATGATAAAGGAGCTAGAATGTATTTAATCAATGCAATGTAAATGGTAAATATGAGTACAAGTATAAACAACAAACACCAGGTTGTTAAGTTCTGTTCCCATTTTCTTTAATATAAGTTACATTCTATTTTAGAGAATATATATCCGAGTAACTTATACATGTAAAGTAACAAACAAGAGAAATATACCTCAGAAAGTTCATTCACCCCACTCTCTGAAAGATCCCAATCATCAAAAAGAGTCCCTTTTCGTTCTTTGGAACTATAACCCTGCCTTAGAAAAAAAGATTGAGATGAAAAAGAAAACATTGCAGTGCAGGAAATTGACTAAACGAAAAAAATTGTTATGCTGACTCCAACGTCATAATCTCCATGGAAAAACATAGAGCTACAAATTGATAGTTTCAATCTTTCACTGGGTAAGACAATTCACATATATGCAAGTCATTCAAGGAAATGCTGTATCAAGCACAAAATGAAGCTGGTCAAAATTGCCATTTTGAGAATTTCAGAAGAAATGTATCCAAACCTTCAATATATCATCTTCTAATTTCTGAATCAGCTTCTGTTGTTCGTTAACCTTTTCTGTGAGCTCTACTATTTTGCCTTCAGCTGTTTCCAGCAAAGATGTTTTCTCGGAAAGTTTGATCTGAAAACCAGTAAAAGATATATGAGTGCAGTTAACTCATATCAAAAGCATCAAAATCTAACTAATATCCAAAATTTTCCAAAATAAGAATACAATATGAAAACCACAAATGTCCACAAGATATTGACTTCTGTATTATTTTCATCTAGACTAGATCTCAACAATCCATTTATATGCATCCTTATTGGAGAAAATTGGAAAAAAGAAAAACTAGGGAAGCAAAGCACCAAAAAGACTTCATACCTTCAGCTGTGTAAGTTCATGTTCCATTTTCCTGTTTTTATCAAGAAGAAGAGACTCCATTTTACTCATCTCTTCCCCACTGGTAGCTGCTTCCCAATCTTCAGCCTCAATTGAATTATAACCCACTGCCTACACACACAATAATGAAAGAAAGACACATTGTGATGTTATTGAGCATGAGGAAACAAGAAAATAACAAGACAAAGTCATGCACAATTTAGCAACACCTGTTAAGTTTAAATCTGACAACAACCAGAAGACCAAAGATGGAGACAATTCTTTTTCTTTTTCCTTGACCAAGTTTAAAACAAAATAAACAGACCACAGGTGTTGAAAAGTATACCAGTTTGAGTATAACTCAAGCACAGACTCATCCTCCATAAATTCATTTCTCTTAAATTGCAATATATAACCTCTTTAACCACATGATACTGTAGAGGCCACAAGTCAACAGAGCACAGAAAAAAGGTTGCTTAAGTGAAACATTAAGCATTCCCACATTCTAAAAAACAGTCTTAAAGTCTCAAGCAAATATTGGTATGGATGAAAGGATTTAAGTTCAGTTGTTGATTTGCCACTCGCTTCTTGCTTCATTAAAGTTGCTAAAAGGCAAAAGCAAAGAGTAAAAAGTAACACCATATTTAATTGAAATAAAAAACAAGCCAGTGGCTACTAGCTACATATTCAAAAAAAATTATATAAAAGTAAAATATCCATTCTGTTATTAAGAAGAGTTAATTGAATTTTCCAAAAAAATTATTGCCCTTTTTTCTTTTTATCAAAAAACACATCAGCCTTTTGCATAAAAAGCAAAAAGCAAGCCAGCAAAAGCAACAACCAAACAGTATCTTTGGAGTTTCTTCTAATTCTTATCTGATTTGAAATTACAAACTAATTGACCATTCAGCATATCATCATTGGCTAGAACACAATCAAAACAAGCAAGAGAATCAGTTAGCCAACAGAACTGGCATAAATTGGGAACTTGTGAATCATCTTAACTTCAGAAAACTCAATTACACAAAATTCTTATAAGCGTCGGCAGCTAAAACTAAATTAGCCAATGGAGATCTATAACCAAAAAATCCTTTGAAGGATGGTTATACCTGCAAAATTTTCACTTTCTTATGCAAATCATCAACCAATTTTGTTGTTGGCCTTACTTGAAGCTCTTTCTTCATCTCCTCAAGAGCAACTTCCTAGTTTGTCATATAAGATGAGGAAAAGGAAATGTAAGAGGCGAAAAAAAATCCTTCCACACGAATCAAAAACATTCATTTTAATAAATATAAATCCAATACAAAAATAAAGAAAAGTGAGACAATAATGTCAACTTTGGTAAAATTTCCTATCTTCAACACACTGAATAAAGCACAATGGAAATATTCTCCAATCTCACTAAAAGTTGTGTAATCTAACAAGTACCCTTTGATCTACCATATTATTAGGAGATATCCTACGTGCCAAATCATGAAATTCTTTGTGAATGGATAGACTACATACTTATAACGGGTAAATCGCATTTACACCCCATGTGATTTTTTCCTTAACACACCCCATGGTTTCATTCTGTTATCATAGGTGGTTACAGTGTTAAGTGCGAAGAAAAAAATGCCTTCTAAATATGAGGGCATTTTTGTCTTTTTATAAAAATGTCATAAACCCCAATGGTAATGGATTGAAACCACATGATGTTAAGTGCAGGAACAGGAAATATTCTAGAGTGTTTAGTAACAGAAGTGAAAACCACAAGGGCGTAATTACCTAATTTTTAATGACTAGCACAAAAGTTAATTACACATTGCATTGATTGGATGAATAAAACAGCAACAAGGTTTTGTACCTTTTCATTGAGCAATGAATTCAATTTCTTGATCTCGTTCACATGTTCTTCTCGCTCATTAGATAGGGTGGTTTCAATGTTGTGAAGTTCCATATTCAGCTCAGAGATTATCTTCTCTTTGGCACTCAGGGAGTTTTCAAGTATAGTATTAGAATCTACATTATTGCTGTGTCCAAGCAAATGATGACAAACTCAGAAAAAAAATTTATTTCCAATATGAACTTGAAAATTGTAGAAATATGAATGCAGACATGGTGGAAAGAAGTATTACAAATGTGCACATTACCACATGTAGAACAAATTTTGACCGGGTAAGAAAGCCATTATAAAATGTAGAGTCAGGAAAAAATATTCTTGGAGAAATAATACCTTATTAACGTATTACAACAATTTACTTCACATCAAATGGTGTTCTTAAAAGGAAACTTGACCTTTTAGTTCTCCGCACACAACGTTTATCCAGCCAATAGTCAAAGGTAAAGTACAGAAAGGGGTCCAAGCATAAGTTAGGTATATAATGAACCAAAGAAAGGGAGAAGAGGTAAAGAAGTTGGAGGGAGGAGGCATAGGAAGATATTGATTCAGAAGAGTCAAAATGTTGATCCAAATCAAAACCATATATTGAGTAATTAAAGAGAAGTAAGTGTCCTGGGATCACAAAAAAATCTTTGTGGTCTTTTTTAATCACTTGCATTGGCAACACTGCAATGTAAAACTGTCTCTACAGCATGTTTGTGAATTTATAAATTTCTGCAAATACACAGACAAAATTTCTTGCTTAAAAATAGATGTTTTGCCTCCTTTCAGTTATGCAATTGGCTGCCTGCCCAAGCCCAACCACATTCCACCCCTCACGCCCTCTTTTCCCCCAGTGAATTCTAGGCCCCATCAAGAACAAAGAGTATTTGTTGACTTGATACTCTTAAAATATTATCCAGACTTCTACATGATACATACAACACTTTGTAAACTAAAGATGGAATCAAGTATCAAGTATCAGATTTTAAAGTGTACCAACTTATTAAGACACAAGTACCTGTTCCACTCATTTCTTCTGCAAGATATAACAGGAACACAGATAGTGCTTTTGCAGAGATAATGGAACAGGAGTATTTTACCTTCTCTTGTTTTCAGACTCTTCATGTACCGACTGTAATTGGGAGCGTAGAACACCCTGCAGAGAAATCCAATTAAAAACAGGGACCATCAAACCAAAAGGAACCAACTTACCAAAAAAAACAAAATCCAAAAATTTAATGCATGCCCTCTTAATATGTTAAAATGACTATGTCACCAGAATCCACCACAGGGCATACATCAGAATAAAATTCTTGCAATCATGATCTGCTTGACTGCTATAAATAGGTGCAAGGATTCTTTTATAAGCAGCACAATTCAGATATTGAAGCCTTTTAATTAAATTATAATAACCTATGCTGGCATGAGGGAGTGATTGGCAGCCAGATATTATTAAGTTGAAGAAAGGCAGTTGTAATCCTTTATTTACAAACTAGGTTCAGAGTTGACAGCCATATGCACCTATACTGCCCTTTGCTCTCATATCAGCAAATCAAGATCTTAAATGGCTGACATGTTTATGGGTCAAAATTAGCAAAAATATCACATGCTTAAATCACCTTCTCCCTCTCCAGACTAAAAAGCCGTGTTTGGGCCCGCTCCACTTCATCCATCAAAAGGTTGACCTCAGATTGCTTTGCTGCCCTATCTTCCTCTGTATTGTTAAAGACAATGTAAGACACTAGAAGCTAGGGCAAATACTCCCGGCAATGAGGGAAAAACGAAGCAAACATACTAGAATCAAGTTTCTTTTGACAATTAAGGAGTCAAATAACAAGTTTATAACAAAACAGTCAGATTCAGTCTATCACCTGACTGAGCACGAAGTTCAAACAACTGGCTTTGTGCAAGTTCATGCAATTTTTGCATATTTGATACACTTTCTTTAGCTTGCCGTAACTGATCTTGCAAAGATTGCTCCCTGCATAAGTAGAAAAGACATATATCAGGGAACATAATGATTAATGACATAAGACAAAGAACAGGTTAATTAAGACAGCTATCATGACACCAACCATTGGAATCATAATTCGGGTGCAATATTCAGCTCAATTCATTTCCTAGCATAAACAAGGGAAGAACTCTAACAAGAGACAGAATATCTAACAGCTCACCACTAGGCGCAGAAACATACCTGTCTTTTAAAACTTCTAGTGTTTTCTGGTTCTCTTCTGCCAAACTGCGTTGCTTAATCTCCACAATTTCTTTCACTTTTTCCTCCATCTGAATGCATGCCCAAAATTAAGCATTCAGTTGTCTACCTCAGAAATAACATCCCAATTTAGTTTAAAGGGTGAAAGAATAGAGACATGGAAAATTGTTGGGAGGAAATTTCAAAATGACAATGCTTGAAAGGAGCTACTCCAATAGTTGAACCTAGATGCTGATAATAGACAGCAACATACCAAGCCATAAGCCCTCCATTTTTTTTCTTTGATAAGTGAAGGAAGACAATATGCCATAACCTTGACATGCCATAATTGTATCTTGAAAATAATTAAACTTTTTAAAGACAATGTCACCGCAATTGTAGCAAGTATGTTGCCAATCTAACACAATCCAGTTTGCAAAAATTTTTCATTTCTCGATAACTCAAGCATAGGAAATAGAAACCCTCTGCAACTGCCACCCAAAGGGTGGAGCAGTTGAATCCTAGAATTCATTGACAGACAGAGCTTGTGCAAATAAAATACAACAGGCCCTAAAAACAATTATTAACTAAAATAACATAATTGATAAAACAATAATTTCTATTTCCAAAGAAAACAAACAAATTACTAACGAAGAGAAAAATATAATGTAAAAGAATCCACCAGATAATGGGAAAGACTAGTCTCATGAAATGGACCATTTCTCAATTTTTAAGCTGCTGAATCTTTCTAAAACTTCAGTTTCAAACTAATTACACCCTTTCTGATGCTAATGTAACTCCTAACAACTGAAAGAAAGATGCCCATTTGTAGGGGAAAAAAGTGAAAAAAAGAAAAGAAAAGAATTGGGGAGAAAAAGTTTAGATTTTTTATAGCAAACTCTCTGGAAAAAGTTAATGTTTACAACAACAGGTCAATGTCTTTTACAAATACTAAAAAAAGCTCAACAAAGCATTACCTCCAATTACTAGAGGTTTTATGTTTATTAATATATAGTTTAAGTCCTTTTTTTCAAATTCTTTTCTTTTTGCATTTCTAGCCATGTTGTTGGTCCTACTTGTATCACCATAGCCACTCTTAGAACAAAAATAACTGCAGTTTCACAAGACCTCTTTAAGTGAGGTCACGATCAAAAACAGAATGCCGCATTTTAGCAAAGTAGACTAAGCACTGCTAACCTGTTGCTCTAACTGGCGAGTTCGTTCTTCAAGTCTCCTTATTGTTGCCTGCTGATTTTTTAAGTGCATTGCTTCTGTTCTGAACTCTTCAAGCTCAACTTTCATCTTCCTGTTCTCTGATTCCAATTCAGAAATTTTTAAATCTTGCTCCTGCAGGGAAAGTATGACTCAAATGAAACAAACTTGATGCATAGAAAGAATATTTTTGCTTGGAAGGGTTGGAACTACATATATGGAGTACAGGACAGTAAATTTAATAATAACTTTTTTTTTTCTCTTGACATTTTTACAGTTTCTAAATAAGATGTTATCAGCATACATACTTTCCGTATGATATCATTTTTTCCCTGTTAAATTTTAAAAACATCCAAAAAACTGATAACATGTTATAATTTTGCACTGTTCCCTAACATTGTTCATTCAATTCAGTTTAAGCTTTATGCAGGCCAATTTCTAGCAGCTCAGCAAGGATTTTACCCCAATGACTCCAGTGGAGTTCACAAGAAGCATCCTAATTATTACAACATAAATATGAGGAATGGTGACCATAAACATTGTTGTCAGATGTAATCCAAGCCACATTGCTACCTGCTCACATGTATATCAAGGCTAGAACCTCTAGCTTAAGAATTCACATCAGCAACAAGTTATTACAGTAATTCACAATAATTTTACTCTTCTCCTCTCCAATGTACACTCAAAAATCAGCCATGAGACTAATCCAAACCATATGCACAAAGTTACATAATTAATATCACTGAAATACACCATCAAACATCATTTAAATTGAATCCAAAAAACTATATAATCATTGTCTTGACCTTAATGTTACCCACCATCTCACAAAAATAAAACTTCGGTCAACAGTAAGAAAAACCAATCAATTAAAAACCAAATAGGGAGGCACACAACTGATAGAATGCAAAAAAGAAGTAGGATCTTATTCTAACGAGTTACCAAATCACCTAAGCTAATACTTACAGCAATTGAAGCAAGAGCAGGATAAGGATCAGGAGCCTCATAAAGCTTTTGGTAGATGTTCAGAAAAGCATTTTCACCAAATTTTGCTCTCTTGGTAAGATTATCAACTTCTTCTTGGTAACCCTTAAGTAATGAATTAAACAAACTTAACTTTTCCTCTGCTGAAGCTTTCTTGAAATCTGTTAAACATAACAAATAATGAATTTGACACAGGCCTTTCTCTATACAGAAAAAACCGTTAATAAAAGGAAATTTACGAGCACGGAGAATAGAAAAAATAAAAAGAATCTTCAACTATTCTAATTTTTACAGTAATAAAAAATAACTAATATTTGGTTTTCCTCCATAAATAGCAATATTCTCTCATCCTTCTTTTATTGATACCCAATAACTAAACAACAAAATAGAAAATCATAGTAGTTTTGCCTCAGTAGGACAATTCTTTGATTTTTCATTTTAAAAAATACCAAATCAGACACTTAAGGTTGTGACACTCATGTCCACTTGTGTCCAACCTGTGCCTAGACAATATTAGGATAACTCATTTCGATTTTGAATTAAGAAACATGTATAGCATCATAAGGCCACCCTGCATCATTGTTAAGAAGTTGCAAGAAGTGTTTATGATTACGGGACACATGCACACACATGTAGGAGCCAAAAATACCTCTTGTACTCTCAGCAAGCTTCCGCCTGTTTTTCTGGCTGTTTTCCTGATTTTCAGCTATTCTAAGTCCTTGTTCATCAAGTACACTTTTCTCCTTTTCCAAATAAAATTCTGCAAAAAAGAAAAAAAAAAGAAATTAATACTCATCCCAAGAATGATAGTTAGTCTCCTGTTTGATTAGACTAGCCCATAGTAACATTCACTGCACATGTTGATATTATTAGTAATATATTTTTTAAGTTATAATTCACAGTATAAATAAGTAATTTTTTCATTTTTTTCTAAAAATTTATAAGTGATTTAACAGTAAGAAAATAAGGCAATAGGGATAAAATGAAACTAAAATTACCATAAATAATAGAAATAACTTAGAATTCATATCTAACTCCGTTACTAATCAGATATGAATAATTTTATTTATAATTCTACTATAAATAAAACTTATGAAAGGACCATTTAAAAATATAAAACAGTCTAAACCAATCATAATTCTTCTCCTAATCATCTCATTGGAAGTCATCTTCAATGCAGATGAAAAAATATATTCTCTTATGCTTTGCTGGGTAAGAAGGATGGTAAGGCAAAAAACTAAAAAGCTAGAAGAAATGAAAGGCAGAAAGATACAAAACAACTTTTTCTTTCAGATGAGATGTTTGGTAGAGTTGAGAGGTGGCAGAAAGAAAATGAAAATCACATTACTTTTCCATTATTTCATCATCTTCGTATGAAGATGAAATGAAAAGGTGGACAATCTAGTAAATTTGCAACACTTGAGTCTAGGAAGGATCTATGTTAGTGAATAAGGACAGAAAATGGCAATTTCTACTATTTTCTTCTCTTTTCTTCCCTCGTTTTTCTCTCCTACTCTCAGAAAATGAACAACAAATCAAGGCAAAATCAGATAACAATTTCAACAAAAGATACAAAAATGCAGGACTTAATTACTAATCATCTTAATATCATTCTAAATTTATTGAACAAACAAATTGATCCAAAATTTCTGATACCTTTCCAGAAATTGGAGACGACGGAGACGGGAGAAGAGGAAGGATTGGATTTATCACGGTCCGATCCACTTTGCGGAGCATCCATTTCGGGGAAAACGGGATCTCGCCAAATGCTAGGGTTTTTACGCTTGCCAAAGTCGAATTCTTCAGGATTTGAAGTTTCTTTCTATTGATGAAATGATCGAGCTCGGCGCTAAGAACAAGATCGAGAGAGTGGGGTAAAGATTTAAGGGATTTTGGATTGGTAGATCTGAGAAATGTTGAATGGATTTTCAAAGGTTTCTTTCAAAATAAATAGCTTTCCGTTGCTGTGGTTAAATCAGTTGCATTCCACACTTACAGTCGTTTTCAAGCTTATTAGTATTTGGGTTGGGCCGGGCCGGGCCCACTCCATTCCTCAAATTTTCTTTTCTTTTTCATCCATTCATTTCGAAATAAAAGAGAATTACGTTATACTCTTTTTGTTTCATTTCATTTCATTATTTTTATTTGAAATTTACAGAGCTTACGAAAAATATTTAGATTTCGGTGTACTTTACGATCAAATTATTTTTTATGATATTTTATGATTTTTAATATTCAAATTTTAACAATTAGGAAAAATAATTTTAAAATATATATAAAAATAAGAGTATTGGACATTAAAAATAAAAGAATGGACATAATTTATAAACAAAATGAGACGGAAGGAATTTTCCTTTCCATAAATGTCTTAAAAAAGGACATGAAAGCACCTCATGTTTTTTGGCGTATAAGAAATTGAGTGTTTTAAAATTTTAATTTAATTTGATATGCAATTCTTAATTACATATGATGTTAATATTCTCAAGACATCACTCCACAAGAATGTTTCTTGTGATTTGAATAATGCATCCTATCCTTTTGTTGTGACTTGTGTTCATAATATTGCATTTACTGCATAATTACCTTTGTATCGTTAACATCTTACCTTTTCTTTTTTTTTTTCATTTTTATTGATTACATTAATTGGTGCTGTAATTATGGGATGATAATGGATACTTTATAATCAGGTATCTTACATTATTTAATTTGATTAAGTAAATTAGGATATCTTATAATCGAGTTCGGGTAGAATTTGGATAATAAAATTACTATCCGTTACGAATTTGGATAAGATTCGGATAATGATAATATCTATGATACTCACTGTCTAGACTCGATTATAAATAACAATTTTAAATATTAATAAGTTTCTATATTATTTTTTGTTTATAAATTACTTATAATTAATGTAATACTTACTAAAATCCATTAATTATTTTGAGTTTAGTTTTAAATTTTAAGGTAAAATACCTTGGCCTTCTTAACTTTTATATATAATTCCATTTGGGTTTATTAATATTCGAAATGGATAGTTTACCCCAAAAGTCTAAACATTGTTAATGGGAAGTGTGAAATATCGAAATTTCTGGTATAAACAAAGCTTAATTACATGTTAATGCTTTCTAATTACTGTTTAAGCTACTCCCTTTCTTTCCTTGTTCTCCCTTTTTCTCCTTTTGTTATCTTTTTAGTTGCTACCTCACCGATTGATTAAGATTTTTTTCAACTTTCTGCTCTTGCTAAAAGCTTCATCCTACAATGAAATAGTCCTAAACCAAACCTTTATTTCAAATCCCTTAAACCTTGACCCAAATCGAGAGAGTGAAGGATTAGGGTTCATTAATCGTCAAATATTGGTATGTTTAGCTGTTGTTAAGGGTGAGTATTCAATTAAATCGGTTGACTCAGTCAAGGAATATCATTAACCAACTTAATTGACTTCCTTAAAAAAATTAACCAAATCAAATTGACTTAAGACTTTAATTGACTTTAACCGACTTTAGTCGGTTAAATCGGTTAAAATTGATTTAACTAATTTTTTTTAGCTTTTTTCTATTTTTTTAAATTTATTTTATAATATATTAATAATATACTTTATGTTACTACATATTACATTATTATTTACAAATTTCCTAATACAATAATATAGTATATTGTTAATATATAGTTTTTGACTAATTAGTATATGTTAATAAGTATACTATATAATATACTTGTTATACTATATATTGATTTATTGGTGTGATAATAAGTATATTATGTATGGTGTATTAAGATATATACTATGTATAATATTAATATATTACTATATATAGTTAATATATACTTATATAGTATATGAGTATACTAAGAAGTCATGTAGTATATATCTATACTATATATAAAAGTAGGATAATTTGATTATTGTTCAATTTTTTTCAATTGAGTCTCTAATTGAATGACAAATGTCATTCAATTAAAACCCCTCCTTATATATTTTTTTTGGCCTTTACTCCTCAAAACGACGTCATTTTGATATTAGGCCTTTTAAATCCCTGATTGTCTATTAATGAATTTTCTTTTGACCTTTCGGTTGGTCGTTCTTTTATCGTTGATTTGCCTCTCCGTTTTCTTCTTCTGATTTAGTTGTTTTATTATCTTTGTTTTCGACGATTTGCCTTCAATTTGTCGTTAGCCCTCTCCTCTGCTAGCCAGTCATCTTCCATTTCTTCTCCTGTCGTGGCAGAATCTATCTTTTCCATTGGTACTTGCTTAGGCTTTTTGTTCATCCTTCTTGGAGAAATTGTCCAACAATTACAAAGGTATGCCCTACAGTATTTCGGACTCTAATGGTTAAAGTCTCAATTTGACCTTTTATGTTTCTAATTTTTCCATTACCAGCACTCTTTGATAGTTTTGTACTTTTTCCATTGTTTGGCTTATTCGCTCAAATCAATGCTTTCTTTGTCGCAGGCTTTTCCTTCTGTAGACACCTATTCAAAATCAATCAAAAATAAAAATAAAATAATAATAAATAATAAATCATAAAAAAAGGAAAGAAAAGAAAACGGGGAGAGGACTGAGCATGTGCTCAGCCCCCCTCTCCGGTTTATCATTACAGGGCACTTAATGCCCCTGGAAAGCAGCCGAATTTTGGGGAATAGTTACCTCCGGCAATTAGCCCCCATTTATGTTAGAGCCTTGTAAAATCATGCTCAGAAGAGCATGATTTCATCACTGGATTGTCAAAATTTTTAGATAATCTAGCTCTTAAAAGGGGACCTCAGATTGATTTAAAAAGGGAGAGAGATACAAAAAAAATTACAAAAAATAAGAAACCAAAACACTCAAAGAAAACCAAATATGAAAAATGGGTTTTTTGGGTTTTGAGAGAGGGTAGGAGAAGGTGCAGTCGCTAAAGTAAAGGAGGAAGAGAGAGGAAGGAAAGAGAGAAGCGGCGCCGGTAGAGAGAGAAAGAGGGAGATAGGTGCCGGTGGTGGGGAGTGCTGCTAGTGGGAGAGAGAGGAAGAAGGAGAAGGAGAAAGAAAGAAAGAGTGAAGAAGAAGGGGGAGCGGTTGGGAGAGAGAAGAAGAAAGAAAAAGAAAAAGAAAAAGAAAAAGAAAGAAAAAAAAGAAAAAAAGGAAAAAAAAAGAAAAAAGAAAAGGATTTGGGTCAAGGGTTCGGTGGGCTTGCGAAACAGGCCTGGTGTGGCAAGCTTGGGTCTTCTGTGGGCTTGTGGAAACTGGGCAACCTAGCCCAACGAGGTAAAACTCTTTCTTTTTGTTTGTGGGCCTTTTAGGTTGGTTTTGGGTCTAGCTCATTTTGTGTAGATAAAATGTATTGTTGATTTAATGTTAATTATTTTATGAAAAGTTATAAAAAAATTTTAAAAATTTTATTTATGTTGATTTTAGTGTTAGAAAATAAAAAATGGAAAGTAAAAATAAAAAATAATAATAATAAATAAATGATAATATTAAAAAATCATAATACAAATATAAAAATTATAAAAAGTAAAAATAAATTATGAAGAAGAATAAAGAAATAAAAAATAAGAAAAAATATAATAATAAAAAGAAGTAGAAGTAATAAATAAATAATAAATATACATTTTTTGAATAATTTCACCTAAAAGGGGCAAAGAGTTGCCACTTTTAGGTGGGTCACTTAAATTTGGAGATCAAAATGGATTCTCACCGAAGCGTCGGGATCAATGCGAACTCTATACTCTAACACCCATTAATTCAAATAATTGTTTAAAAAAATATAAAATGAAATAATAAATAAAAATAATATATAATAATATATAATAAATAAAAAATAACAAAATAACAAAATAACAAAAAAATAAAAAAGCAAATACCATGCATTAAAGAAAAAAATTTAATAATAAACACGTAAACAAGGTAATAAATTACCTTAAACTATTAAACAAATAATTGGATGTATTATGAACCACCTAAATCTACAAATGCATGCATGTAGATATGATCATTTTCTTTTGTCATAGCATGCCACATTTATCGTGTAAATGGGGTAGGAATTTCGATGACGGGATTCCCTTAAAGAGCTTGTAGAGACGAGTTCTTCCGGAGATATCTCTAGGTGAGGAAAATTTCGAGACTTCACCAAAGCGTTGGGATGGTCTTCAAATGATTTTTCAATAGAAGATTGTCGACCCCATTATTTAAAATAAACAAGTCATTACATCATTTTACACTCGCATCATGTGCATACGTAAAACCGAATAAAAGACTCAGTCAGTCAATTTAATAAAAAATTAGTTAATAAGCATGGATTAAATCAAAAGTAGGCTATAATAGGATAACTTAAGATTAAATGGTACCGTTCGTGGAACGGACGCCACGGAGGTGCTAACCCTTCTTCGTGCGTAACCGCACTCCCGAACCAATTTCTAAAAAAGGTGGATCAGTTCTCATTCTCTCGATGGACCTAAAATTAATTTAAAATTTCGTCGATTAGAATCAGGTTAATAGGTGACCAATCACACTTAAATAAAAAAGATTGGTGGCGACTCCCAAATATTTTATTTTCGCCTACGTCTAGCGATCGGGTTCCCGGACTCGGCACGTTAGGACAGATTGGCGACTTCGCTAAGGACAATAGAGAGTCAAGCCATTAATTAATCATAAATTATCCTAGGCCTTAAATAATTTAGTGTTTTCCTTAACCTCGAGCATTTACATTTATTTGTTGCATTTGTTGTTTTGCTATTGTTGTTGCCATTTAATAATTGTGGGGAATTTAGGATAGAGGGATGTGAGATTATTGGTCCAAAATCGATATATTCCTTCACACACACGACACTTTTTGCATTCATGCATAAGCCTTCTACCCGAGCTTTGTCCTTAATTAGGAGGGGGTTAAGTAGCTATACTATCGTGAGGTGATAACCTCCGCATGGGCTAGTGAAAACTCCCATTCAGATCGAACCTAGTCCGTTTGAAGCATGTAATGGGTGAGGATCGGGGTGCCTTACTAGTCCATGTAGACGACAATGAGGAACGATTTGAGAACCTTTAGCTCCCTTTTCGACCTAAATCTAGCATATAAATTGCCCTGAGTAGCCTTTACCTATGTAGAGCTTCACCTGTGAGAGAATACCCTCTGATTTGGTACACATGAAGGAATTTTCATAGTTCCCTTATCCTGAATTCTTCTCCGCAAAGTAATGAAGGTATCATGCTACTAATTATTTTCATCTTTTTAATTAGAATTACTTTTGGGATTTCTAATTACTGTACTAATTTGAACTTGCTATCCTTTTCATTTTGCATATGCATGTTTGCATCACAATTTTGCATATAGGAAAAGTATTTGTCACCTGACAACCATTGACGGAGTAGATGTAAAAGATGACTCCTGAATTGCAACAAGAAACAATATTTTATGCACTGAATTACTTTGCTGATGGGTGTTATGTGACAAGTACTTTTAGTACATGATCATTCATTTATACATGCATAAACCCCCATTTCATGATAACAAGTGTTTTCGCCTATAAATAAAGATAATGGGTGCATTTTTTTCATCTCATTCATGCACTAAAAATGCATCTAATTCATGTTTATGATTTAAAAATAAAGATTCCAAGATAGACCGACAACCTAAAATCAGTGACCAGCGTGTTCATAATACGCGTCGATGAGTAAGAATCATAGAAGAAGAACAAAATGAGCGAATGGATAGAATGGAAAATGCTCAAGAAGAAATGAGAGAGCAATTAGCAAAGATGATGGAATTGATGGTGGGCTTGAGTAAAGGAAAAACAGTAATAGAAGAGTCAGCTCAGCTAGAAAACCCACCGACACAAGACACTGAAAACTCAAGGGATGATCCACCTTATCCCCCGGGGTTCACTCCACCCCACGCCCAGACTTTTCCAAGAGTCCACCCTCAGGTGACGTCATCTGATTATTACAATATGCTACCCCCGATGAGCCATCAACCAACTCATGGGCAATTTGGATTGAATTCTAGGATAAATCATGCTGAACCAATACACGTCCCAGATTTAGACGATCCAAAAGAGCAAGAGAAATTAAGAAAGGATTCATCACAAGTAGGAGAAAATGAAAAGGTCTGAAAAAAGTATGATCTGTTAGAAGAGCGCATTCGCCCTGTGGAAGGAGTGGATAGGTTTGGAACCATGGATGCAATGGAGTTATGCTTGGTTCTCGATGTGGTAATCCTTCTCAAATTTAAGGTGCTAGAGTTTGAAAAATATGATGGGACAAAATGCCCAATGGCGCATATTACCATGTACTGCCGGAAGATGGCTGCACACTCACATGATGATAAGTTGTTAATTCATTTTTTTCAAGACAGCCTAACTGGATTGGTAGCCAGATGGTATGTGCAACTTGATCGGAGTCACATCAAAACTTGGAAGGATTTGGCTAGAGCCTTCATGGCACAATACAAACATGTTGCTGAATTAGCCCCTGATCGCTTATCACTTCAGACCATGGAAAAGAAGGCTGGTGAGAGCTTCAAGGAATATGCTTAGAGATGGATAGATGTAGCGGCACAAGTACAACCACCCTTAATAGATAAAGAGATGACTGTATTATTTATAAATACGCTCAAAGCTCCTTTCTATGAACGGTTGATTGGCAACGCCACAAAAAATTTTGCAGATCTAGTCCTCTCAGGGGAGATAATTGAAAGGGCAATCAAGAATGGAAAAATAGAAGGGGACGAAACCACTATCTCCAAGAGAAGGACCACATTCAAGAAAAAGGAAGTGGACGTACAAGCAGTTGTTTATACCGGCCCACAAACCTATAATTTCAACCCTTACTATCCATATCCTCCATATCCACCTTCCTATCCAAGTATTGGCAACGTTGCCCAAAATCCCTATGTCTATTAGCCTGCTCCACAGTCAGTCTTTCAAACCAATGCCCTCCAACAAACACCAGCATCGAAATCCACATCTTCGACCGACAACTCTAGTAACACTCAAAAGGGATCCAAAACCACTCAAGGAAAAACCTAGTTTGATCCCATCCTAATTTCTTACATTGCTCTATTACCGCAGTTGATTGAAAATTGACTCTTTGCCCGTACCCCTATAGAACCACTTAAACCTTTTTTCCAAAGTGGTACGACCAGAATGCACAATGTGATTATCATTTTAGGGTTCAAGGGCACTCTACAAAAAATTACACTACTTTAAAACATAAAGTCCAAGCACTCATTAGGGTAGGACTTTTAAATTTTGCTAAAAAAGATAGTTTAAATGTCGACGGGAATCCCTTGCTTAATTATGGAAGGCTGACAGTGAACGTCATACATGAAGGGATGACTCGAAGGGTGAAAAGGAGCGTCGATGAGATTCAAACGCCAATGGATAGAGTGTTTGAGGTGTTGTTCAAAATAAATGCCATCACTCTAGAACCAGTAGACACAAAAGAATTGGGACATGACCTCACTCACTCTTGCAAGTTCCATATGGGGGCTGTTGGACATTCCATTCAAAATTGTGACGACTTTCATCGCAAGGTGCAAGAGTTGATGGATTTGTCAGTAATTGAGTTTTATGTAGAAGGTGGAGAAGAACTCGAGAGAAGGACAATTCCATACTTGTGTGAGACTTTTCGCTCCGCAAGTTACATTCATCTTGAAGCACCGACAAAGGTCAATCAGGTTCTTCAGATGTTTGATGAGCTGTCAATCCATATGATTAAGGATGAGGAACCTAGCAGGAAGGTCTCTATGGTGTATCTAGTACTGTCAGGAAAAGAGCTAACCAATTGGACAGCCACGGGGTTGCCTATCATCTTTAAGTCTTCGAAAAATGTAATGAACAATTTACCTAAATCCCTATGCCCAAGGGCATTGGAGTAATCTCTTGCTTAAGTAGGGCTTTTTATTACCTTAATCATTTAAATAAGTGACAATGCATGATGTGTTTCATAGTTCATCAACCTTTTTGCATATTTTCTTTTCATTTATTCTTTTAGCCAATAAATACTTGCCCATACATGTGTCCAATTTTACCTATTTGCAGGTCTTTGAATGATGAACACGAAGATAATCTAGACAACAATTTGAATTTTGATTTCGAGATAGTTCCAAACGTTGATGAATTGAAAAATAAAGAGGAAGTGGATGACTATGACTTACCCCCTGATTTGTCAAGATTGTTGGAACAAGAGGAAATGGAGATTTTACCTCATCAGGAACTCACAAAAACGATTAACCTGGGAAATGGGAAAGAGAGAAAAGAGGTTAAGATTGGTACCTCATTATCATCTGGTGAACGACAGAAGTTAGAAGAATTACTTCGTGAGTATGTGGATGTGTTTGCTTGGTCATATCAGGACATGCCAGGTCTTAATACTGACATTGTTATACACAAGTTACCTTTGAAACTGGATTGCAAGTCGATTCAACAGAAATTAAGAAGGATGAAGCCAGATATATTGCTGAAGATTAAAGAAGAAGTAAAAAAGCAATTAGATGCTGGGTTCTTGGAGGTGGCTAAGTATCTTGAATGGGTAGCTAATATAGTCCCAGTTCCTAAGAAGGGTGGAAAGTTCGAATGTGTGTTGATTACAAGGATTTGAACAGAGCGAGTCCGAAGGATAGCTTCCCTTTGCCACATATCAATACTTTTGTAGACAATACAACAAAACATGCTTTATTCTCATACAGATGGCACCCGAAGACATGAAAAAAACAACGTTTGTAACCATGTGGGGAACGTTTTGTTACAAAGTAATGCCATAAGGAGATAGAGGTGTATGTGGATGACATGATTGTAAAATCTCATACGGAAAGTGATCATACTGTTAATCTCAAGAAATTGTTTGAGAGATTGCGAAAATTTCAGCTTAAGTTGAATCCTGCAAAATGTACTTTTGGTGCTACTTTTGGGAAATTGTTGGGATTCGTAGTAAGTGAAAAAGGAATTGAAATGGACCAGGATAAAATACAAGCTATTCAAGAGTTGCCAACTCCTAAATCTCAAAAAGAAGTGAAAGGAATTTTAGAAAGGTTGAACTACATTGCTCGATTTATATCCCAACTCACCCTCAAATGTGATCCAATCTTCAAGCTGCTTCGAAAACGAGACCCAGAAGAGTGGAATGAAGAATGTCAGATAGCCTTTGATAAAATCAAAGAGTATCTTACAAATCCACCAGTGTTGGTACCACCAACGAAAGGAAAACCTCTTATTTTATATCTGACTATGAACAAGAATTTCATGGGATGTGTACTGGGGCAACATAATGAAACTGGAAAGAAAGAACAAGCCATATACTACTTGAGCAAGAAATTCACGGAGTATGAGTCCAAATACTCTACGCTCGAAAAGATGTGTTGTGAGCTAGCGTGGATCACCCAAAGGCTCTGGCAATATATGTTGTATCATACAACATGGTTGATTACAAAATTGGATCCCATCAAGTATATTTTTGAAAAACCTTTTCTGTCTGGAAGAATTGCACGATGGCAAGTTCTACTGTCTGAATATGATATTGTGTATGTGTCCTAAAAGTCAATCAAAAGGAGCGTCATTGCTGATTTCCTTGCAGATCGAGCTGTTGAGGATTATGAACTTGTAAGTTTCGATTTTCCAGATGAAGATTTGATGGCCATCTTGCACATAGAAAAAGATGGTCCAAACGAACTTAATTTCTGGAAAATGTATTTTGATGGGGCGTCCAATGCTCTAGGGTATGGAATTGGAGTAGTGTTGATTTCTCTAGATGGCAAGTATTATCTAGCTACGGCAAGGTTGAATTTCAATTGTACTAATAATATGACAGAGTATGAGGTGTTGGTGATGGGTTTACAAGCAGCAATTGACATGAAGGCTGACATGATAGAAGTTTACGGAGATTCAGCTTTAGTGATATGCCAAATTAGAGGTGAATGAGAAACTAGGGATTCTAAACTAGTTTCATACCAAAAGCTTGTTGTAGAATTAAGTTAACAATTCAAGAAAATCAGCTTTAATCATTTACCTCGAGAAGAAAACCAGATTGCCGATGCTCTAGCCACTCTAGTAGCAATGTTCAAAATAAATAACGGGGTTGACATCAGTCTTTTTAATTTGGAAATTCAGGGGGTCTTTGCACATTGTATGAATGTTGAAGAAGAACCTGACGGCAAACCATGGTACTATGATATCATGCAATACATTAAGCATCAGGTGTATCTTGAGAATGCCACAGATAATGACAAGAGATTACTTAGACGGTAAGCAATGGGTTTTTTCCTCAATGGGGAAATACTCTACAAAAAAAATCGGGACCAAATTCTCCTCAGATGTATGGATGTAGCTGAAGCTAATAAGATAATTGAAGAAGTCCATGAGGGATCATGTGGAGCTCATGCAAGTGGATATATGTTAGCTAGACAAATTATGAGGGCTGGATACTATTGGTTGACCTTGGAAGCAGATTGTATAAATTTTGCTCGAAAGTGCCACAAATGCCAAATTTATGTTGATAAAATCTACGCTCTACCATCTCCATTACACGTCTTCACGGCGCCTTGGCCTTTTTCAATATGGGGGATGGATGTGATTGGGCTCATTACTCCAAAAGCTTCTAATGGACATCGATTTATATTAGTGGCCATTGATTACTTCACAAAGTGGGTAGAAGCAGCTTCCTATGCTAATGTGACGTAAAAAGTGGTGTGCAAATTCATCAAAAAGGAGATAATATGTCGGTATGGGTTTCCAAAAAAGATCATTACTAATAATGCAAGCAATTTGAATAGTACAATGGTAAGGGAGGTTTGTGTTAAATTCAAGATCAAGCATCACAACTCAACAACTTATCGTCCTGAGATGAATGGAGCTGTAGAGGCTGCCAATAAGAACATCAAGAGGATTATTGAAAAAATGACTGAAGTTTATAAAGATTGGCATGAGAAACTTTCTTTTGCTTTGCACGTATATCGAACTTCTGTGCGTACCTCCACAGGAGTAACTCCATACTTATTAGTATATGGTACCAAAACAGTTCTACCTGTTGAAGTAGAAATCTCATCATTGAGGGTGTTAATGGAGACAAAGTTGAAAGAAGCTGAATGGGTCCACTCTCGCCAAGAGTAGCTGAATCTGGTTGAAGAAAAAAGACTTGCCGCTCTATGTCATGGTCAAATGTATCAACAACGGATGATACGAGCATATGAGAAAAAAGTTCATCCTAGGCAGTTTCGATAAAGAGAGTTGGTTCTTAAGAGAATACTCCCTAATCAAACTGATTTTCGAAAAAAATGGACGCCAAATTGGGAAGGACCATATGTGGTAAAGAAGGTTTTTTTGAGAAAAGCTTTAATTTTGGCTGACATGGATGGGGAAGATCTGCCTAATCTGATAAATACGGATGCGGTGAAGAAGTACTATGCTTAAAAAACCAAAAAAAAAAAATATAAATAAAAAAAATAGGGGGTTTGTGTTGAAAACTTGAAAAGGGCAACTCTTACCCAAAAGAGGAGACTCATGCTGAAAACCCAAAAAGGGCAGCTTAAGGCCAAAAGGCAGGAATTTGGAATGAAATTGTCAGCCCAAGTGGAGTACAAGAGTGAGGTAAAAATACACTATGAATGGAGCTCTACAATTTCACAAAACAGGGGGAGTTATAAGGTCTGCAACCTACGGATTTGCTCAAGGCATCAATCAAGGACAATTCTTGAAGTCAGAAATCAAATTGTTTTCTCTGAATGGTCTGAGTGTTCATTACTTAAAAAGATCTAATGTTTGCTCTGTAAATTCTCTATTCCTTGAATTATTTAAACTCTCATATATGAAACTCTCATTTTCTTCTTTATTTCAACCTTCTTATTCTTTATGATCCCATGATTTCACATGATGATTGTCATAAAAATGAATGATGACTGATAAAAGAAGGAAACTAATTAAGCAAGAAATTACACTCATTGTTCAGCAAAAGACTTAATGATGAGGAAAAGGAATGGCAGAGCTTTAAACCTGAGCAAAAAGTCAGATGTAAAAAAAAAAAGGTGCTTAGGGAAAATCCGGAGTTACCTAAAGTAACCAAAAGGAAAGTAAACAGGCAAAGGTGATCAAAAGCTGCAGTGAAAAATTGGATGAAGCAGGAGAAGGGTCTTGAAATCTTAATGAATCATAAACATGAAAGCATTCTATTATTTCAATCATGCATAAATGCCTAGCCATGCACATGGTCATTTTCAAAACAAGAAACCAAAATTAATTCAATGTCTTAAGCTTCGAAAGTAGGAATCCACCTGATCTAAAATGTTGAGGTCGTAAAACTTTGATAGAAGGATTTAAATTTTTCATTGTGAAGTTAATCCAATTAAGTTGAACCTGTTTTAAGATAGGTCGACCCCAGATCAAGTTTAGGAATTTCAATATTTGAATCGAACTTGTTTTGAGATAGGTCGAGCCTACATTAAGTTTAGAAATTTCAATTTTTGATTGGAACCTGTTTTAAGATAGGTCGAGCCTAGATTAAGTCTAGGAATGTCAATTTTTTAAATCGAACTTATTTTAAGATAGGTCGAGTCTAGATTAAGTCTAGAAATTTCAATTTTTGATTCAAACTTATTTTAAGATAGGTCAAGCCTAGATCAAGTCTAGGAATGTCAATTTTTTAAATCAAACTTGTTTTAAGATAGGTCGAGCCTACATTAAGTCTAGGAATTTCAATTTTTGAATCGAACATGTTTAAGATAGGTCGAGCCTAGATCAATTATAGGAATGTCAATTTTTTAAATCGAACCTGTTTTAAGATTGGTCGAGCCTAGATCAAGTCTAGGAATTTCAATTTTTAAATCGAACTTGTCGCGAGATAGGTCGTACTTAGAAATTTCATTTTTTTTGAACCCAAGTCAAGCCTAGAGATTTCATTTTCAAACGTGTTTCATAATAGGTCAAGCCTAGATTGAATTGCTCAAATCAAACTTGCCTCAAGATAAGTCGAATACGGTGTCTACGTCTTTGTACTACTCTTGATTCTCAAGAATGTGTAAAGAGGGGCAACTATAGACACCCTTTCAAAATCAATCAAAAATAAAAATAAAACAATAATAAATCATAAATCATAAAAAAAAAGAAAAGAAAACGGGGAAAGGACTGAGCGTGTGCTCAGCCTCCCTCTTCGGTCTATCATTACAAGGCACTTAATGCCCCTGGAAAGCAGCCGAATTTTGGGGAATAATGACCTCTGGCAATTAGCCCTAATTTATGCCAGAGCCTTGTGAAATCATGCTCAGAAGAGCATGATTTCATCGCTGGATTGTTAAAATTTTTAGACAATCTAGCTTTTAAAAAGGGGCATTGGATAGATTTAAAAAGGAATAGAGATACAAAAAAAATCACAAAAAAAAAAGAAACCAAAACACTCAAAGAAAACCAAAAATGAAAAATGGGTTTTTTGGGTTTTGAGAGAGGGTAGGAGAAGGTGCAGTTGCCAAAGTAAAGGAGGAAGAGAGAGGAAGGAAAGAGAGAAGCAACGTCGGTAGAGAGAGAAAGAGGGAGACAAGCATTGGCAGTGAGGAGTGCTACGGTTGGGAGAGAGAGGAAGAAAGAGAAGGAGAAGGAGAAAGAAAGAAAGAGTGAAGAAGAAGGGGGAGCGGCTGGGAGAGAGAAGAAGAAAGAAAAAGAAGAAAGAAAAAAAAAAAGAAAAAGAAAGAAAGAAAAAAAAAAGAAAAAAAAAAGAAAAAGGAAAAGGATTTGGGTCAAGGGCTCGGTGGGCTTGTGAAACAGGCCTGGTGTGGCAAGCTTGGGTCTTCTGTGGGCTTGTGGAAACTGGGCCAACCTAACCCAACAAGGTAAAACTCTTTCCTTTTGTTTATGGGCCTTTTAGGTTGGTTTTGGGTCTAGTCCATTTTGTGTAGATAAAATATATTGTTGATTTAATGTTAATTATTTTAGGAAAGTTATACAAAAATTTTAAAAATTTATTTATGTTGATTTTAGTGTTAGAAAATAAAATATGGAAAGTAAAAATAAATAATAATAATAATAAATAAATGATAATATTAAAAAATCATAATACAAATATAAAAATTATAAAAAGTAAAAATAAATTATGAAGAAGAATAAGGAAATAAAAAATAAGAAAAAATATAATAATAAAAAGAAATAGAAGTAATAAATAAATAATAAATATACATTTTTTGAGTAATTTCACTTAAAAGGGGCAAAGAGTTGCCACTTTTAGGTGGGTCACTTAAATTTGGAGATCGAAATCGATTTTCACCGAAGTATCGGGATAAATCCGAACTCTATACTTTAACACCCATTAATTCAAATAATTGTTTTAAAAAATATAAAATAAAATAATAAATAAAAATAATATATTATAATATATAATAAATAAAAAAATAACAAAATAACAAAACAATAAAAAAAAGCAAATACCATGCATTAAAGGAAAAGTTTTAATAATAAACATGTAAACAAGGTAATAAATTACCTTAAATTATTAAACAAATAATTGGATATATTATGAACCACCTAAATCTACAAACGCGTGCATGTAGATATCATCATTTTCTTCTGTCATAGCATGCCACATTTATTGTGTAAATGGGGCAGGAATTTCGATGACGGGATTCCCTTAAAGAGCTTGTAGAGACGAGTTCTTTCGGGGATATTTATAGGTGAGAAAAATTTCGAGACTTTACCAAAGCGTTGGGATGGTCTTCGAATGATTTTTCAATAGAAGATTACCGACCCTATTATTTAAAATAAACAAGTCATTACATTATTTTACGCTCGTATCATGTGCATACGTAAAACCGAATAAAAGACTCAGTCAGCCAATTTAATAAAAAATTAGTATCAAGCCAATTTCTTAATATTTTACATATCTTGCCTTGCGGAACTGGACAAGTTGCAAGGTTTGTTCAGGATTATCTCATGGTATTGAATCTCCCTCATTGATTTAAGACAACTAAGATTTCTTAAAAAAAAACTTCAAAAACCAGTCCACATGTTTTGTGCTTAGTAAAGATCTAAAATATCTGATACTAGAATATGAAAATTCAAGATTATTTGGTAGTCCGTACTATAGCTACTTCTCCACATCTTACAATTGAGTGCTACATATAACTATTTCTTTTTGGATTTCCTGAATTCATATGAAAGTTAATAAAAGTTGATAAAAAACTTTTATCATTCATTATATATATAAAACACAGATGTTACTACAAATTTGACAATAGTTTTCTCATTTAGTTGTTTCTGACATCTTTGCTTTCAATAATCAGACTCCTAACTATTGTTAGCCTCTCTACTGCCCGCTGGCCAGTTTACATTTCCTAACCTGTCAAGTCCAAAAGAGGTACTTCCATCATATATAAAGTTAGTACGTGAGGTTCTATATGTTGCAACACATAAGGAGCATAGAAAGAAGACGGTGAGTAATTACTATTCTCTACTATGGACAACAATTATCAATTATGAATGGTTTGAGGAAAACTAAGAAATCTAAACATTTTTTATGTTGTTTAATTCACTTCCAGGGAGGCCCTGTTGTCATTCTTGGATTCTATCTTCCAAAAGCTCTTCAACCACTACTTCCAATATTTCTTTAGGTATTTCTTCTTTTCATTTCTCTCATTAGAGCCTTCCATTACCACTCCTTTCCCCCATATTGATATCCCAAAATATTCGAATTTCCTTAACAATAATTTATTTATTTATTCACCTGAAAATAGAATACTTGATCATCTTTACCCTACTGCTTTAAGATCATTTCTTTCTTTGTTCATGTATAATGAAAAACAAAAGAAATATTGACATAATGATTTCTATACCAGTTACCATCACAATTTTTAGTTGAAATGTTATTCTTACCTGTCGAGAATCTTTATTTGTTGGGGTATTCACTTTTAGAGAGGCCCTGTTATAATTCCTGCATTCTCTTTTCCAAAAGCTCTTCAACTACTGCTTCCGATATTTCTTCAAGTACTTCTTATTTTCTTTTCTCTCCTAAGTGTCTTCCATTACCAATGCTTTTCCTCATGTTGATACTTCTTCAAGTATTACTTCTTTTCATTTCCCTCATAAGTGTCTTCCATTACCACTGCTTTCTCCCATGTTGATAACTCCAAAACCATTTTTTGTACTACTATCAATCTGCAAAGACATTGTGCAGATAATTGGCATGGCTGTATTCTCTCATAATAAACAACTTCTTAGTAACTTTGTACCAACTTTACTTTGTTACTATTTTTTCCTTTCTACACACCAGTGCCTTCTTTTGGTTAGTTTTAATGCACTGGTGGTTAGGTCTTGCTTTCTTTTGCTGTAAACTGCTCATTTTTTTGAGTTTAGTTGGATAGCATGTAGGCATGTTTCATTTTCTGTTTGTGGTGGTTTTTTGGTTATATGGGGTATTTGGACAAAGCTTATGTACAATTACCAAGTCCAAGTGCATGTAAAGTTCATAATCCATGCTTTATTAATATGTTAATTTTATGCAACTCAAAACAGAATACTTAATCATCTCTACCTTACTGCTTTAAGCTCATATCTTTCTTTGTTCATGTATAATGAACAAAAAAACCAATATTGACATAATGATTTCTATACCAGTTAACATTATAAATGCCATTTTCAATGGATGTGGAATAATTTTCAATTGCCGTTTCTATTTTTTTTGAAATGTTATTCTTACATGTCAAGAATCTTTTTTTGTTGGGGAGCTGCTTAGAATGAAATGCAATTGCCAGTTTGTGTACTGTTTTCTGTCAAGCTCACATTTGTTTATGTATTGAGTACAAGTCATAAAATTCAGTTCATTGTTTTAATCTTTTTTTTTCATTAAATATATATTTGTTATTATACCTTTTACTTGATATCTTTATCACTCTGATCAGTCAATATGATATTAATTTTTTATTCCTGATTGCCTTGGTTTCTTAATATTTTACATATCTTGCCTTGCAGAACTGGACAAGTTTCAAAGTTTGTTCCAGGAATATCTTATGGTATTAAATATCCCTCATTGATTTAAGACAACTAAGATTTCTTAAAAAACAACTTCAAAAACCAGTCCACATGTTTTGTGCTTAGTAAAGATCTAAAATATCTGATATTAGAATATGAAAATTCAAGATTATTTGATAGTCCATACTATAGCTGCTTCTCCACATCTTACAATTGAGTGCTGCATATAACTATTTCTTTTTGGATTTCTTGAATTCATATGAAAGTTGATAAAATTTTCACCTATATATGTTGTAATCTTAAAAATTACTTATCTAAGCCTTAAATATTGTTGTTTCACATACCTGCAACTGAGAATCAATGCCCATTTTGTAGGTTCTATGAGAAAAGTAAAAGAAAATTAATTACAACATGCACATCATTTGTTATTACTATATTTACATTATGCACTGGTATATTAATCTTTTTTAAGTCTACTATAACAAGCAGAAATGGACCAGCAATATCTAAGTGACTTGGAATTGTACAAGCCACCAAAACCAATGAAACTGAAAGTCATACGAATTTGGCAGTCAACAACACCAGATAATCCATAAACACTTCTAAGTTTGGATTTCATTGTTGCTGATATAAAGGTACCTTATTAAAAATTGAAACCTTTACTTAAATGCTTTTTACTACATACTTTTTTAAAATATACTAAAATACAACTTTATTGTATTTATCTATTCTAGAAAAATGTAATGCAAGCAATGATTAGAAATTCAGATGTACAACAATTCAAATCCATTTTGAAAGAAGGCTCTGTATACTTGATTGACAAATTTCGAGTTACGAAAAGCAAAAACAACTACAATGCTTTGCCTGGTGATTTGATGATCGCTTTTTCAAAAACAACAGAAATGAAGGAAATTCATGAAGATAGAATTGTATATCCTACTCATCATTTTAACTTTACAGACTATACCGAACTTCATCACAAGATACACCAGAAGTACATCTTGACAGGTATTAAAACAAAATATCCTACATAATCAAACATATTAAATCATTTAACTTTTGACTTTTACACTATTTTTTAATACCAAAATGGCAGATCTCATTGGAGTGCTGACAACAATAACTTCTGCAAAAAAAGTTTAGCTGAATCACAGAAGCACTCTTGTTCTTAAAAGGAACATGTATCTACAAAATCTCAAGTAATTACTATAAGGAATATATAATACATTTTTGCATCAATATTTCTACATGAAAAGATAGACATTTTAATATAAATATACTGTTTTACATACGATGTTTCTTTTCTTATAAACTTTTCATAGTAACAATACAATCAAAGTTGTGTTGTATAGAGAATTGGCCTTGGAAATAAATGAAGATGAACTACTTCGAAACAAGCCAAACACTGTTCTTGCTATAGCTGGATTGATGATCAAGACCTATATGCGTAAGTTGATCATTACAAATATTTTATGCAGTCACAATAGCTTTTTACCATAAAAAACCACAGTTATTTAACTAATTACATTTTGTAGGATCATTGTACGCATCTTCCTGCTCTGCAACCAGAGTTTATATTGATCCTGTTATTCCTTAAGTAGAAGAGCTAAAGATCAGGTAATGTTGTACAAGCTGAAGAATTACATTATTTAATTTAAAACGAACTAGAAAGCATCCTACTTATCACTGACAAAACAAAATTACATATACCAAAATGAACCAATTCAAGCCCAGCTGCAAAAAATGGAAGAAGGAAATCTCCTACAAATTACTCAACCAACCATTGTCCAAAAAGCAACAATTAAAGACTTGCTGGCAATAGAACCAAGCAAAACAATGGTAAAAATCTATCTATACTAACATATTTTTAGCAACAAAGATTTATTTACCTAGAATCATTTGTAAATTAACAATAACATTTACATTATTTTTCAAAACAAGAAATTTGAGCTCACAGGAACGATAGTCAATATAGAAGCACCAAATGGATGATACTACAATGCATGCAATGAATGTGCAAAAAGATTGAAATATTTATCTAACAAATTTTGGTATAGTACCCATGATGAAAAAGTACCAGTACTGATGTAAGAAAACTAAAACTTCATCATCAAATTCACAAACAAAATATTATTCTGTAACATAACATTAATGGTGTAGTACCCATATGTAAGAACCCTTTTGATTAGATTGTTATCTTTTTTACTTAAGAAACTGTCCAAAACAAATATCTTTTTCAAATTAATATCAATTTATCTTTTTCTCTACAAATAAATTACTTTTGAAGATACCCCTCTAATTAAACGTTGAATCATTGCATATAACAAATGAAAATTTCAAAGGACAAAGGACAGATTCAACCATATATGTTTGTCTTATAAAAGGAATATATATTTGCTGATATAATTATTATAATGAATTATATCATTTCAATATTTAGTTATATCTATATTTTATATTATTAAATGCTCTACTTATACTCCACTTTCTAACACACTCAGGATGAGCACCTCTTCCGCAAATGAGAGTCAAAAAGTCAAGATGCCAACAAAACAAAACCTTTAGTGTGTCAAAACCCTTTCTTGCTTTCTGCCTACTCGATAAAAATCAGTAGATCCGTGTGGACTCAAAGGCAACGGAGAACTGAACCCGCAAATTTGCATAATAATATATTACGAAAAGTTGTAAATAAATTTATACATACACTCACTCTTATGAATAGAAAGGAAAAAGGCAATCAAATATTTTTTGAAATTAATATCAATTTATCTATTTCTCTAAATACAACATAATTTATATTTTCTGTAAAATTTTTCGTGGCGTAGCTACGGGCATCATTCTAGTATTATATAATAGTACATTGTTATATATAATAGTAAATTGTTATTGACTAATTAATATATTGATAAGTATACTATATAATATATAATATATAATATATGGTTATATATTATAATATAGTTAATTATTAATATAAGTTATATTACTATAAGATACTAATAATAATATAAGTTACTTTAATAATATAAGCTATACTATAGTAACATTAATATATTAATAAGTCACTATATTAAATTATTAATATAAGTTATACTATATTACTATAGTTTATTAATAATTTATAAAAAGATAAGTTACTATAGTCTCTCGTATAATATATAATATATGGTTATATATTATAATATAGTTAATTATTAATATAAGTTATATTACTATAAGATACTAATAATAATATAAGTTACTTTAGTAATATAAGCTATACTATATTAACATTAATATATTAATAAGTCACTATATTAAATTATTAATATAAGTTATACTATATTACTATAGTTTATTAATAATTTATAAAAAGATAAGTTACTATAGTCTCTCGTAGTATAGATTATATACTGTATATTAAAAAAATACTATATATAGTATAATATATTAATAACTTAATATCAAAATAAATTAATATAATAAGTTATATCCATAACTTAAGCTTAGTGTATAGTTTTCATTATATTTTGCATTACATTTGCGTTAGTTTTTATATGATTATATTTATATAAATATTTAATAATATTAATATCTAAATAAAATGTGTTTTATTTTTTATTTTTTGATGATTAAATCTAAATCAATATTCATATTTAATTATGGAAAGAATGTGTGAGTTAATTCATGTAAAAAAATCCTTCTTGATGATTAAATCTAGCCCTTCATTCATATATATGTATAGAATATCTGTGTGAGTGCATACATGTAATAAAAGCCCTTATATACTTATTTCAAAGTCAGCTAATTCGGTTAACCGACTTCAAAAATTTTTAACCGAATCGAATCAACGAAATTGATTTAATTGAATTTTTTAACCAATTTAACCAAATTAACTAAAATCGAATTAACCGAATTAATCGATTATTTTGATTGAATTTTGCTCACTCCTAGTTGTTCTGTCCAAGGTTAAGGTTAGGGTTTTGTGGTTTAGGGATGTTGTCTTTTACTAATGTGGTTTTCATGTGTGGGAATGGGTTTTGTGGTTTAGGGTTTTTGTTTGTTGTTAATGTGGTAAAGGTTTGGGAGGGTTTGGATTAGGGTTGGGGTTGAGGGTTGGGTTGTGACCTAAACCTAAAACCTTAAAATCTTAAATTAGGGAATTAGGGTTAGTGTTTTGGAAGTTAGGCTTGAACTCAAACACTATCCCTGAATCCTCAATTCCAGAACCTTAACCATAAATCAATAAATAGAGGAATTAGGTTTAAGAATTGGGATTTTCATATTCAAATTTGGAGGTTTTAAAAATAAGTTTTAATTTTGTTGAGATTTAGGGTTAGCATTTGGGTTTAAGGCTATTGTTTAATATTTCAGAGTTATTAACCTATTCTGATTGGGTTTTTCAAGTTTGGACATGGCGAAGATGTTGAATGACTTGCTGGTGCACCATGATAGAGAAATGATGACTATCGACAATGTTGATCTAGATAGATATTCCTACATAGAGTTGACAAATGATGTCTTTGAAGTGTTGGTGAACGACTCCAATGCTAGAGTTGGAATGAGAGTCTCCACTATTGCATAACACCCTAAATTAAAGAAGGTGTTGGAATTGAAGAGTGATGGTGATGTGTTGAAGCTATTTAAAGTCTATGAAGGGAAATAAATTCATTTGTACTTGGACCTGATTCCTACTATTTCATTATAGACAATGGGATCTGGTAAGACTTTTGTTGCAAAAAATGCTAGTGTATGTGTCTTTGCTGGGCTTGTAAATGCTGGTTTAAGTGCTGGCAGAGGCAGGATTGGTAAGCCTAGTTGTATTGTGCTTAGTGACTCTATTTCAAGTAAAGTTGAAATAGAGATTGAAGTTGGAACTTCAAGTAGAGGTCGTTTAGGTTCAAGTAGAGGTCGAGGGTTTAGCATTAAAGGTAGAGATAAAGTTGGTGCAAGTAGAAGAGGTGAAGTACATTTTGCTACTGTTGGTATTAGTGATGAGGAAAGTATTGATTTAGATAGCGAAAGTAGTGATTCAGTTGATGGAAAGGATGTATCTAGTGAAAACGTATATTGGATGCTTGAGATACAAAGTGAGGAATTTTAAGGCAACTGGGATAGTGATGTAGAAAATGTTGAGGTTGAAGAAGATGTAAAGAATGATGTTTTGTTTATGATATTGGCATTGATGTAGAATAAGGGAACTAGGATAGTGATGAATTTGACAATGAGGGTAGAACAGTAGATAAGTCCCTTAGAGGCATACCATATGCTCCTAATGAGAATGAAAAGGTTGTATTAACAGACAACATGCTATTTACAAGTGTGCAACACTTTAGGGAGGTGATGGCTGATTATATGATCTAGGAAGGGATAAAGTTGTATAGAGCAAAAAATGAGAAAACTAGGTTCAAGGCTTTCTATAAAGGAAATGGTTGTGAGTGGTTGGTTCAAGCAAATATATGTTTGGATAGGAAAACTTTTAAGTTCAGGAAGGTGGGGAATGAACACTCTTGCATTAGGATCAGTAACAATAATTTTACTACTACAACTACTTGGATTGCTAACAAGCTTGCTACTTAATTGCACTATAATCCAAATATGTCATAAAATATGATGAAAAATGAATTACAAGAGAGGTATGGAGTCAGAGTTTATTCTAAGAAGTTGTATAGGGCAAAGAAAAAGGCTTGAGAGAAGTCTAAAGGGACTCACGATGAGTTCGATTCTTACATGCACCTGTATGCCCAAATGGTGAAGGATACAAATCTTGGGAGCATAGCCATCATGCAAAGAGAGAGGCCTGAGTTGAGCATGTACCCAACTTTCAAAAGGTTTTTTTTGCCCTTTAATGCTTTAAGGAAAGGCTTCAACAAAAGATGTAGGCATTTCATTAGGGTTGACGGTTGCCACCTCAAAGGCCATATGAAGGGGCTTTGCTATTTGTTATTACCATTTATGGGAATTGTGATTTGTTCCTGCTACTATTGCTATGGTAGAGTTAGAGAATGATGGCTCATGGTCTTGGTTTTTGAACTTGGTTAATATTGCCATTAGGGACTTCAACAAACAATTGATAGTGATGAGTGATAGGCGAAAGGTAAACCCTAAACCTTTATTGTTTTACACTTAATTTGTTAATTTTAATTACTTATTAATTGTTACTTATTCTTATATAGTAGGGTTTAGATGATATAATTACAGAGATAATGTCCCATGCCACTCAAAGGTGTGCTAGACACCTTTATAGAAATTTTAGGCAAAAATATTTGAGGTTGGACATGAAGGTGAACTTTTGGAAAGCTGTAAAAGCATACAACTAGTGGGATTGGAATGAAGCCATGATAAAGATTAAAGCTGAAAATGTAGAGGCATACAATTGGTTGGTGGAAATACTATTCACATTGTGGGCAAGGCACATCTTTGACCCAAGTGTGAAGAGTAACCATGTGACCAACAACATGGTTGAGAGTTTCAACCACTAGATTGGGCTTGTGAGGAGTAAACCCATTCTAGTTTTGTTTAAAGAAATTAGAGTCAAGATAATGAAGAGGCTTTATGATTGGTATTATAAGGGTTGCAAATGGGAGAGGCAGGTGACACCTAAAATTAAGAAGAAGTTGGTTTCTGCCAAGTATAGTGGCAGGTTTTGTAGGGTTGTGCTTAACTCAGATTTTGAGTTTCGTGTGTTTCAAGGTGGCAAGACATATACTGTCAACTTGAGGGTAAGAAGGGTAACTTGTCCATGTGGCATTTGTAATATTTAAAGTAAGGGTATATCAACATATTTCATGTATACACTAATTGGTTGCATATTTTAGGGTTTACTAACTTGTGTTTGGTTGCATTTTAAGTATTCCTTGCAAGCAAGCAACAACTTGCATAGGTCACATTAAGGGTGATTTAGAGCAACATTGTGACAACTACTACTCTAAAGAAAAGTTCATGCTGGCATACAATGAGTACATTCACCCCATACCTGATATCACCATGGCTGAGTTCAGAGAGCAAGTAGATCCAATGGAGCCTTCACTGCTTCGCTGTGTACTTGGTAGGCCCAAGAAGAATAGAAAAAAGGAACTCGAGGAAGGACTAGTTAGACATGGCAATTCTAGGAAAAGTAGCATTGTTAAGTGCACCTTATGCTCCTCACTTGGTCATAATAGAAAGACCCGTATTAAGGTTCTAATGCAACTTAATAAAAAGGTAATCTACATTGATTATGTGATTTAGTATTTTACATTATATACATAATTAATGTATCTAATACATTATTTATGTTTTAAATTGTAGCAAAATACCTTGCTTGGGTCTTCATTAGGAGCTGTTGCTAGGTCTTCATTAAGAGTTGCGACATCAAGAACTTTAAGAGGACCTGCTGGTGTGCAAAGAATACCAATTATAGCTTTAGGACTTGGTGGTGGTGCTAGATCTGTCCTTGCTCATGGTGGTGCAAAGAGGCCTTCATTTACTGGATCTACAGCCCTTATTGCACTTGTTTCCCATACTACCTCTACCTCAGTAATGAATACTAATGGTGCTGGAGAGACACAAACAAATGTCTCTAATGTTGTTGATATGTGAATGTTAATTTGATTCAAAGTTCTAGGTTTTTTTTTTGTGGTGTTTGGATGGATGACTGGAATGTAAATTAACAATGGATGCTTTGTAACATTTTGTCATTTTTTATCTTCCATTATTTGGAAATTAGAAATAGATGCTTGACTTTGGTATTGGACTCGTTGGTAGTGGTTCAGATTCTTGTGTAAACTTTATTTTGTAAAGCTTGTAGTCCACATGTGCACAAAAGTTTAGGGAAGATAGTAGTCCTCAAGTGCACAAGGGACCTGATGCAATTATTGTATAAGATATATATTGAATATCAATGCAAAGATGATATCACTTGTTTGGAAAAAAAAACCTTTGCATTAACTTTGATATCGTTTGTTGTGTTCAAGTCTACTATGAAAGTACTGAAGGTATCATAAACAAGTTATGATTAATTCAAGATAATTGGCATCACAAGACAAAAAACTCAAGATATTGAATTGCTTTGCTATCTTTATGTCCATTTAATATTTCAATATTTCAACAATTTTGTATTCAATTTTCAACAACTTACAACAACTTTTGCATTCAATATTTCAACAATTTATAACAACTTTTATCAAACAAAATTACATTTAAAAGCCTCGAATTCTTTCTATTTTTTCTTCCCATCCCATCTCTTTGAGGCATTTAATCAAACACCATTCGGGCAACCTGTCAACCTTCATTTTCTCTTCCCTTTTCCCATATTTCGCCCCTACTTTAAATCAATTCAAGAACCACAGATGGATGCTATGGAAGAGTTAGAGATCATTTTGCAACTTTTATTTTTTTTAGCTACCATACCCACTAACTTTTCCGTGACATCTATCCGTGGTTTTTGAAATGGAAGTTCTCTAGCAAGATTGCAGACAATAGAAGCTTAAAGGGTAAAATCCATTTTTGGTTCTTGAAATGATCCGTTTCCTCCATTCCTTTCATCATTTCTTCTTTTGTGGAGTGCAAAAATTCAACAAGAAATCTGGAGCACTTCAATTAGAAATATGGGATTTTAACTAATCCTCTGTTGTTCTTGAAATAATCTTTTTCCTCGATTAGTTTTATCATTTCTTCTTTTGTAGAGTGCCATTAAATCAGCAAGAAATCTAGAGCATTTTAGCAAAAAATTTAGATTTTTAGCTTCTGGTTTGAGGGACTTCTTAGTTTCAACAAGAACATTGAAAAAAAGGGCAAAATTGTCCTAAAATTTATCAAATAAACAGAGACTGATGACAGGACTTCTGTGTCTAACGGAAGATATTTTTTGGACGAACTATCTATTTCGAATACTAATAGATTTGCGTGAAATTATATTTAAAAGTTAAAAGGGTCAGGTATTTTACCTTAAATTTTAATTGATTTTTTAATGAGTTAACTTTAATAAATTAATTTAATTTTCATTGATAATATATATAAAAATTAATTTTAAAATTAATTTTTATTTTGGATTTAAGTTTGGGTATTAGGTGTTGATTCTTAATCGGGTTTGAGTAGAATATTAATAGTTAAATTTTAATCAATTCAGATTGGTATCTCAAAATTAATGAGTATCTTTCTCATTATCATTGCTATTGTAACAGTTTGATTTTAATTCAATGATGATGGTTTCTAAATATAGAAATCAAATAATCAAACTCATTTGATATATCATTACAAATTATTCAATCTATTGACTTCAATCTTGTAAGCTTACTAATATTTGGTTTCAATAATTAATACATGATTTCCCTACTTAGATAATCATTCGAATCTCCCTTTTCTCAAATTCAAATTCAAAAAAAAAAACCTTTGATCACATAAAGCTAGTTTGGATTTTTTGTTTTTCGAGGCTACATCTACGGATTAGTGGTTTTTGATATTTTGTAATTATATATATATATATATATATATATATCTAAAAAATCTAAATGAAGGTGAGGGAGTTTTTTCCTCCAAATTCCTTACTCTGTTCATCTTTTTCTTTTTTTGAAAATTTTCAAAGTTCTTATTTTTCTGTAAAATTTTCTTGAAAAGTCAACAATTAGTTTACATTCACAAAACTCAAAAGTTGATGAGTTGAAGTAATAAGTGAAATGAAATCTGTAAATTAGAATATTGCTCAGAGTTGCTACACGTCATGTCTATATGTAACAACTCTAATGCACTTGGTGTATAATAAATCTATTAAATATAACATGGTGTGTAATATGTTTTTGTACATGTCTACATGTCACAACATTTTTTTTTTCAAAATATCATGTAATAAATTTTTTCGAACATGGCATGTAATAACAATATTTTTTAAACATGACGTGTAACTTGCTCCTTTGTATTTCATTAGAACATAAACTCTTGGACTTAAACAACGTGTAATAATTTTTTTTTAACATGACATGTAACAATATTTTTTTGAACATTGCATTTAATAACAACATTTTTTAAATATATAGGACATCAACTCTTAGAGATAATCAGCTTCACGATAGAGATAAAGTTTAAAATTAAAAAAAATTGACATGGAAGAAGATGTATTGAAAAGTTGTTCAACGTCAACATTATTGTTGGGATGAAATAGATTAGGATAAAAAAATATTATCTAAAATCTCAAATTTGGATAATTAACTTTTAGAGTTATTTTATTTATTACATTTCCTGAAATCATAAAAAAAATGGTATATAACAATTTTTTTTTCAATATAACGTGTAACAACATTTTTTTCAATACGTGCACTTGAATATGAGAAGGTTTTATTAAAGACAATTTTATTTAAAAATATTTTTTTAAGTAAAAACAGTTAAAATTAAAAAAAAATTATTTTTAAAAATACCTTATCTTTGAAGACTGAAAAAACTGTCCCTAAATTCTATATAAACGTGACACCAAAAAGAAAGAGTAATGATTGAGCATGTACATATGTCAATTACGGTATATCTTAATTTACAGAAAGTTATAGTGAATAGAAATTAATTTCCCTTTCCCTGACATTACAATTATTTATTTTCCTTCTTTTGTTTTTTTATTTCAGGATCTGAATTTAAAGCTAATACACAAAAGATAGAAATCCGAAAGTCCAACAGGCAAGCACTCAGGTCTAACGAGCCATACCGGTGGCAAAAGTCGGAGGCGCCATGGCTCCACCTCGGTTCCACCTGTCAACATTGGCAAGCCACCCTGGTCCAACATAAGCCAAATCGCTTCAACCCATGATCAAAGGGAAGGATGGTGCTTAATTTGATTGAATTCGATTGTAGTGAATTTACCTACGGAAGGGTCGAAGCCCTGACTTTGAAGCTCCCTGTACTCTTGGCAAATGGCGCAGAAGTGGCAACAACAGTGAACGAAGAAATCAGCACAAGGCTCCTCTTTCAACCCGAAGAGGCTTCTCAATTTCTTTCGATACGTGCATGTGTACAAGCACGAACAGCAAGCGTGAGCCAGCAAATAGTAGACCAGGCCTGCTCCAACACAACCTGCAAAACCAAAAAAATGAAAAATTAGTACAAATAGAGAACAGAAATTTCAATGGCATGAGCTTCTTCATAGGTAGGAATAACAAATCTATTACAAACGGATGAACGAACGGAAAAATCTTTACTCTAATATCATATTTATTTTAAGATAGACGTTTAATTTAAAGTCGATTGATATGGATTAAGCAATTCTTATTTTATCGACAGACCAACGGTTTAATTTGAAAAGCTTAAACTGATAATTTCTTTGGTTAAATTAATAATATTATTATATATTATGGATAAGAGATCGAATTGGGGAGTTACTTGTGGTTCCTCTGTCTATGATCTCGGCATTTTGGCCAAATGTGATGCAAGGACAGCAGCAGGTAGTGATACCTTCAAGCAGAGAAACAAACGAAAAAAGGGTTAAATTTGCTATTTATAGAGTTATTCGAGAAAATTTTTAAGACAAAAATGAAAGAGGAAAATCAAAGCAGGATGTAGAAAAGGGGGACTCACAGCTGGAGATATCTTCACAGCAGCTACAGAGGCCGGTGGACCAGTCACTTGGTTTGCTCACAACCGGAGCCGTAGGAGCAAAATTAGGTATCGGTTGAGGGGGATATGGTGGCAGCTCAGCCGCTGCTGGTGGTGCTTTCGATGGAGTTGACCTTGAGTTTCCGCTATTATTTGGACACATTTTAGTGATCAAAGAATCACTAAAAATTAGAATGAAAGGGTAGCAACACTATAATGGAACTACTTTGAATTTTTGCTTGAGAAAACTTTGAATATGTCTGCTTAAGTTAAAATTAAAAATGTAATACTCTAATGAGACCCAATTTGATAGTAATAATTTACTTTTATTTATATTAGACTGTCAGCATCATGTAGGGATGGGCAAAGGTGTTCTTGTTTTGTAGTCTAAGGCTTTCCTACCAAATAATATAGAACTCCAGCTGTGCTCCAGGAATGAAATTTTGAGTCTTAGTTTTTTTGTTTCTCTTTTGCATAGATGGTTTGAACAAAAGTTTTTTTTTTTATTTTTTAGTACTTGACCATGCAAGTAGTTGGAATTTGCCTGTTACTTACCCAAAATTATATTGTTTTTTATCAAAATGTCTATGGAAGTTTAATTTTGACCACTTAATTTTTGAATTTAAAGTCCCTATCCAACAAAACTTTCTTTGACAGCAATACCTACTAATAAATTTTTATTTTCAAGTTGCATTTAGAAAATTTTCTTGAAAGATGGGGTTTTAATAATTTGACTCTTTCTCAAGTAGAATTGAGAATTAACTAACTAATATAGATTATGATAGACTTTTCTCAAGTCATTGCAAAATAGCCGATCTTACAATTATTCTATCATAATCAAGAACTGTATAGGAATTTATCAAATTTTGATATAAAATTCATGATAAACCTTTACATAATCCATGACTGCAAATGAATAATTAATCTATATCTTTAACTATGATATATATAAAATAAAATAAACCCATCGTCTCAACATAAAAATTTTTAAATTATACAAAAGAAAAAAAGATAAACTATGTAATTAGTCTATGTATTCTACATAAAGTATGAGTTTAGTTTTGTACAATAGTTTGTATAAATGGAGTCTTTATGCTTTGTCAATTTACTAATTTTATATTTTAATTTTAATATTATTAAATTTAACCGTTAAATATATTAACTTGACATTCTAATTAAATTGACATGACACTTCTTGTTGACAGGACAATTATTGACATTTATGATGATACGGTACCTATGGACGTGGCAAAAATGCTTACATGACAAATGCAGGAAAAAGACAAGATGCAATATCACATCGGACAAGTAAGAAAATTCAGAAAAGTTTATAAATGTGCAAGCTACATGTTTTTTTAAACCTGTGACGAAGATAGATCTTGAATTAAAGAGATTTTGATTAAAATAAACGAAAATTAATTTAGATCATAAAAATATTCAAATGCATATAGGTAGTTTTATAATCTTTTAGCATGTGAAACCTCAATATCTAGAAAAATCGACCATCGAAATTTACAACCGTCCAATATAAAAAATAATAGTTTACAGAACTGGAAAGAATATTAAAAATGAATAAATTATTTTTTAAAATAAAATAATGCCGCCGCCATTAGTATTTCGTATATAAAATAAATTATTTATTTTTTTATTTCTTATTTAATTTTACCTATAGAGGGCTCGAGTCCACGGCTCTTAAGCTCTCTATACTCTTGACAAAGAGAACATTGGATGCAATACCAGTGAACGACAAAGTCTCCGCAGGGTTCTTCCTTGAGTGTAAATAGAGCTCTTAGTTTAGTTCGATATGGGTAACAGTAAAAAAATGCACAACCAAAGCTGCCAAGGATGTAGTAAATTCGAGCTGCATCCGCAGGAGCTGCAAGAAGAAAAGAAAAATATAGGCACCATCGCCTCCCCCATCTTTGCCACCACCACCTACTTATCCGTCACCCCCACCGCCTTCACCAACGCCAACACCTTCATATTGCGTGAGGTCCCCACCTCCTCCGCCACCAAACTCACCACCTCCACCACCGCCAGTTCATTACTACTATAGCTCCCTACCACCATCCCATTATTCAGTGCCACCACCACCGCCGCCACATTCACCTCCACCACGAATTTATCCATACTTATCGCCGCCACCACCACCTCCTCCAGTCCATTCTCCACCACTGCCTTCACCTCCGCCATGTATAGAACCACTTCCACCTCCACCCCCATCTGTGGGGTACTCTCCACCACCGCCATCACCACCACCGGTTGTAACATATTCCTCACCACCACCACCAGTTCATTACCATTCATCTCCCCCACCATCACCGCCACCACCAGTCCCATGTGAAAACCCACCATCATCACTGCCACCAACACCGCCAATTGTTTATGAAAGACCGCCACCGCCAGCTCCTGTATATGAGGGGCCATTGCCGCCGGTAATTGGAGTGTCACACGCTTCACCTCCGCCACCACCTTTCTATTGATTCTTTTGAGAATTTTCCTCTGACCTTTCCTTCATCACAAAACCCCAAAAAAAATGTCACAAAAATTGTATTTGGCTATCATCACGGCTTCTTTTTCCTCTCCTTTGCACTTCATTATGACCAAAGGAACTCTTCTTTCTCCTTGGGAGCAATTCTCATCGCTCATGGAAGAGATTGATAAAATGTCTATCACTTGCGAAAACTGTGGGCTTGAACTCTTCAAAGAATGTTGTTGAAGAGGGTGGAAAGAAGAGAGAAAGATAGACTGAGAGGTAAGAGGAGAAATTCTCTCCCATATTTATTTCAATTGTTATGGATATTTGGAGTTGTGAAATAAAAATGGCAGAGAAAGAGAGAGTAGGTTGCAGAGAAAGTTGTATGTATAGGGATGAATTTGAGAACCATAATTATTCAGGCTTACAAAGGCAGCAGCTGGTAACACTTCTTCTTGTTGCTGTTGCTGTTGCTAGTTTGTGGGTTTTTATTGTTATTATTCTCTTCTTTTTTATTATCATACTTTTGTTTCTTTTTTTCTTGTCATTTTATAGTGTAATCCGATGAACATTTTACTAGTATTGATGATTTTCCAGAATTCAGTTATTCCTTCTTTTCAAAAAAAAAAAAAAAAAATCATATCATCATATAAACATAAAAACAAATGTACGGAGAGGAGATAGTTGAGATTGCTTACATGTTTTCCCTCTGTCAATGATCTCGACGTTTCGGCCAAAGGTGATAAAAGCACAGCAAAAGGTCATGAAGCCTTCATGGAAAACAACATTTTATACATGTTTAAATCATATATATGGAATTTATAATCGGTAAATGAAAGCAAATTGGAAACATTTTAGAAGTATGGAATTCATGGATCATATTATTTGATGGGGTAAGATTACTATGATGTATTTATGTAACTAATAAGTATATGTTAACTTTATAATATAATTGTTTGTGGAGTATACAACCCTACTACTATTGAATTTTGTGAATCTTTTCAATCTATTGGTTATAAAAGAATTGAAACAATATTTATTGTTATTTGTATACATTATTGATGGTATGAACAATTTTTTTACAAATGAGTATAGCTAGCTTTTGATCATTGAGACGGAGGGAAGGGGGCCAGTGGGGCCCAGCCCCCTCAACAATTTCAAAATTTTTATAATTTACTTTAGTTTTTAAAATTTAATAATTTCGTCCCCACAAAGATTTAAAAATTTTTCTAACATATTTTGATTTTTTTAGAATTTTATAATTTTGTCCCTATAATAATTTTTTATTTGATGAGATGTCCCACAACAATTAGTTAACAACTAATTTTAATAGGACTAAAACAAAACCTATTGCGCTAAAATTATTCTCAAATTTTACTTCTCAAAAACCTCACAACCATTCCCTATTGTTTTTTTTTTCTTTTTACCAAATACTATAGAAACAAAAAAAAAATTTACACTTTTTTGCTTGCCAGCATTATTTGTAGAGAAAATCTTTAGTTAATAACTCAATTTTTATGTCATGATTATTGGTAAGTTTGATTTATTTGCTTATTTTATTTTTAATATTTTCAATTTTAAATTTTTTTTATTTAATAATTTTTACTTAGTGATTTTTATTTAAGATTTACTGTCTTAGTCATTTTTTGTTGAAAGCAACAAAACAAGAATTTGATTAAGTACTTAGTGTTAGTTATTACTTATTTATTTAGGGATTGTTTGATTGCTTTCTTATAAATTATTTGTATTTTTTATTTGCTTATATTCTTGTGAACAATTAAGTTTTTTATTCGGTATTGCTTTCTCATTAAATTGTTTATTGATATTGTGTTTTAATTTTTGTGATTAATTTTAGGAAATTGCTTCCTATTGAATTATTTATTGATAACCTTTAATATTTTTTAACGAATAGCTTTCCACTGAGATTTTTGTTATTATATTTGTTAATTTATGTTTGTTGTTAAGTTTATCTAAAAATTGAGATTATTATCATTATTAAATTATTTATGATTGTACTAGTTAATTTTTTTAAGAAAATTATTAAGATTGATTTTTTGAATGATTTTTAGGATTTATTTGTATATTTTTATATAAATTTTTTTCATATAAATTGTTTTATATTGTCTTTAACTCTTCGCTCCCCAAACACGAAATTTTGACTCCACCACTAATCATCGTCCATAGAGTGAAAGACTTCCCAATAATTTGTTCTTTTTGCTTAATTACCTTTTCTTTATAAGAAAAGATTAACTTTTCTTTATATTAGTTAAACAAAGGAAAAATAGGTGTTCCAAACTCAAATGGAGGGCACTAAATTCATAGTAAAAATAATTGAGATATATGTATATCTGTATGTATATATAAGTGTATATGTGTATGTGTGTGCGCGTGTAGGTTAATATAAAATATTATTTTATTGGTTTTAAATGAAATAATTTTTTCACACTTGCTCTCATTGAAATATAATCTTTAAGTAAATTTATTACACTTCAATGGTAAACATTACGAAGTAAGAGACAAAATAGACATTCAATTTAACATGCAGGCAAACAAAGTAACAAAATGCAGGAAGATAAAATATGCATGAAAAAACAAGGGGGGCAAGCTCATGGTCGCTTTCTCTTACAGTTACTTGGATCTTCACAACAATCGAAAAGACCAGAGGACCACTGCCCTGAATTTTGGGTTGGAACCGGCTGAACATTGGCTGCAGCTGGTGGCACTGCTGGTGCTCATTTCATTCCTTGGGTGTTGTTTGATTTCATCTTAGCTCACCAAAAAGACTAGAAGCAGAAAGGGTATGAGAAAAGACGACAGGATACTATGATGTTCTCTTGCTATCTTGTGAAATTCTTGTCCTTGCATTCTTCTACTTAAATATTAATCGTAGGTTGTCTTTGACTTGTCTGAGGTTTATGAAAGATTATAATTTTTTTTTTCTTTTCAAAAGGTAGTTAATTAGTTAGTGAATGATTAGTTGGTATGGTGGTCCGTTCACTAAGCTAGCACTATCTTTTAAAGAATGATGGAATAACAAAAATTTCAAATGACTATTTCAAAGTGCAAACCTGATCCAACGCAATTCCAGATGTATTTTCCCTCGTTAAATTTTAATTTCTTAATTCAGTCAATGTTTATTGATTGATTAGTGTAGTTTTTTATTAGGTAATAGATTTTTTTTCTTTGATTTAGCTAATAACTAATTGTGATACACAATAAAAATTTTTTGGTTATTTTGACGGAAAAAATTTCGTAAAAAAATTTTAATGAATTTTCATCAGATTATCGATGGAAATTAATTTTGCTATTTTTAGATGAAATCTCGATGGAATTTATCAGTAAAAAAAAATTAATTAAAAATGATTAAAAAAATTTTAAATGAAAAAAAAATCCCCCAATTAAATAATTTGGTGAAATTTAGTGCATCTAGATAAATAATCTTGAAGTTATATTAGCAAGCAAAATCGTAAATATTGAAGAACTAAGTCGAATAACGGGTCATTTCATATAATTAATTAGTGTAATATATAAAATCATGAAAAACTGTTGTTCCGTTCTATTTTTTTTATCCATTTTTCTTGTTGAGAAATTTCAAATTATATGAACATGTATTGCTCTTACTTTTTGATGTTCCAAATTAATTTTTTATTTTTACTTTTTGTGATTAAAAAACAATATTGTACATCAATATTGTCATAAAGATGTAATTTTTTTTTTGAAAGTCAAAAGAGGATAAACAAAGGGAACCAAGGGAGTTTAAAATAAGATAAAACTATAAGGGAATATTTGGTGTATGTATTTCTTTTCAAAAGAATATGTTTCGTGTATACATAATTAAAAGTAGGATATTTTATAATATATTATTTACCATGTATGTTTGGTCAAAATTCCGGCTCTTTATATTATTTTAAAGAAAAATGAGACCTTTAAAACATAAAATATAGAAAAAAAACTTTTCTAAGATTTAAATCTTGTCATTTTGAACAAGAATATCCAATTTTCTTCTCCAAGAAAATATTTGTAAAACATAATATATAGGATAATTCTTATATATCTTATTACTTATATATATTATCAATTATTCTATTACTATTAAAGGATTTTATGAATTAAATTCGTCAGTCACATATGATGTACTAAGTCTCCTGCTTAAAAGAATGAAGTTAGAGACTTGATTGGTATTTCTGTAAATTTCTTTTTAGATCAATATATGAAATTTTTTTTCTTTTTAAAATCGTTGTCACCAACATTCATTTTTCTTTCAAGGTAAATAGAAATTTATAATAATAAAAAATTGATATAATAAGTCAAGAGTTAAGGGTTTAGGATTTCTTTATTTCAAATATCTTAAAATATAATTCGGCAAAAGTCAATTAAATTAAAATATTTATAATTATAATCAGAATGATGACTTGAGTAGCATATTGATTAATCAGAAAATATAATTAATTATGGCACTTTTTTCCAATTATATATAAATTAATTACCTCACTGACGATAATTTATTTGTTGATTAATTCCCACATTCTTTACTTTGTGAATTGGTAAATTCACTGTGTAACTATAGATTTCAGTCTTGAATTTGTCTAATAATTCTTTGAGGGCTATCATTAAGGATGAAATTGATAAAATGGGTTACTGAAATATGGTCGCCAGGTGGCTTTAGAAAGGAAGAATTCATGGTTTGGGGGGATATGGAAGGCTGGGTGTGAGGTAATCTTTATATAATCTTGATCAGATTCCATTGCTACAACTCTTAAGGCTGAAGCATCCCCCTGGGAAAACATAAAGGTAGCAGAATGTGAAGCAAAGGGACAGAATTAGAAAGAGAATTGCAGGAATTCACCACAAGATCAATGGAGATATATATATATATATATATCATCCACCTGAGAAGGACTGGGTTAAATTTAATAGTGATGATGCATTCAACCAGAATGACTTGAAGGCTGGCATGGTTATAATTATAAGAAATAGTGAATTCTGCTCTGTTTTTGGAAGCCATGGGTAAAGAAGTTTCAGAAGGTTGTTCCTGAAACTGATTTTGAGATTCTCTTTAGAAAGCCAGCAAGACACAGCAAAATCTGACAGCAGACAGGGTTGCCACTAAGTCAAAGAGGAGATTGTGTCCTGAGAAATTGATCCAAGCACCCCCATTTTTCTTGGTGTTCATTCTGAGTATGGATGGTCTCTCAGCTTTACTCTCTGTTCTTGGTTATGTCCTTGCTGCTTAGGTTCATCTAGAGTTTGATGTATTTCTCAGTTAGATGAGTGTATCCAACACCACCGCCGCCCACGCAACCCACTCACACCTCTCCACACCCACCCCCCACCGCGCACCCCCCACCCCCCCCCCCCCCCCCCCAAAAAAAAAATAAAAATAAATAAACAATGCCTTAAAGCACCAAAACTAATGAGTATTGACTTGCTTTTATTCCGGGTTTAATCATTTCAGACTTAAACTCTTGCCGTTACATAACAGAAGTCCAGAGTAGAATTTCCATACTATCGACTATCAGCTCCAAAGGTCGTTTCCGTGAAGCTTTATTAAACCAAAAAAAAAAAAAAAGTATACTGTCCTGAAGCCATGATCCAGCAGTATTAAAAAAGGAGTCAGGCCACCTGAAGATATAATTGAAAATACTTATATCTTTGGTTCAGTTGTGTCTCTGAGCTAAACTATCGATGTCTATTAACATTTCTGCCATCTGGTCTCTTTTAACCTTAGCAATAAATTCTTCTATTCTTTTCGTTAGTTCATCATTGTTGTCACCATGATCATCTTCACTTTCTAATTTGGTCTCCTCGGTAACTGTCTCGGAGGCACATAACACTCCAGGATTGGCATTCATGTCTTGTTCACTGCTATCGAGTAAAGGCAGACCTTGCACATCTTGCTCATCATTTGCAGGGGGAGCGAGATGACTTTCACAACCCTGATCCGAGTTGGAGTGATTCTTTGGGCCCATTAGGATCACAACAACGATCAGATTGAAGAAACAGAATACAAAGAGATGACTGGAACTGGCTTGGGAGATTAAATTCAATGTAGAATAAAGCATGTTTGACAAGACCAAAGGGACGAGAAATCGAGTGAATAAGAACAAAACTGGAGAAGCAGAAGAGTCAGCTGTTCGAGGGTTGATTGGTCATGTCCCGGAGCTCAGGTGCTGGCTAGCTGAAGAAAAGAGTGAGTGTCAGAAGCTTTTATAGAAAAATGGCAAGTGAAATAATTCTGTTTGATGATTGATGGGTTGTCTTAATCACCTAATAAAAATTATTAATTTATTAACTTGGGTCTGAAAACTGAATCATTTCAGAAGTTGAAAATTCAAAGTAACCTAGAAAGTGACTAGTAGCAATGAAACTTCCTCTGCTCTCTGCTACTCTGTGCCATAAATTACCTATGTAATTTCTGGGTAGGTTCAAACGCCCAAAGACTGCGAAAATCTTGTTGAAACTTTATTTATGTCTTTTAAATAACGAGGAAATTAAGAGGAGAAGTGGAATAAAGACGCAGTCATCGAAATCAAACCTCTTCATGAGATTAACAAAGCTTGTTTCTTTCTAAATTGATTTTTTCAGAATTTGTCTCACTGTTTAATGGAGCGTGTTAAGTTCAAATTTCCAAACTTGGGTTTCTTGGAGCCTAATCGGTAGATTAGGATAAGCAAATAGCTTTCGAGTTCAACTCTGTGGGAAGCAAAGGATGAATTTAACACGAAGCAATTCTTCTGCTTGATTCCAAAGTTGCTCCTCTGATCTGAAAAGTGTCATTGCTTGCTACTGATCATTGATTTCCCAGTAGGAGCGATACACGCTTGTGGGGTGTGTGTGTGTGTGTGTATACACACACATATATATTCAATCAGAAAATTTATGATTTCGAACTAAAATCATAAGTGGTTTCAGACCATTTCTCTCTCTGAATCCAAACTTAGAGTTCCTGAAATCCATGTTTTTTTCTTCTTGTTCTTCCCCTTCCCACCAACTTGCTCTGCTCTGCCTTCCCTCCTGAGCGCCCCCGTCCTTTTATTCATTTCACCTCCCGAATGCTAATAGATCCGCATAGAATTATGACTAAAAGTTAAAAGGGTGAAGGTATTTTACCCATTTAATATTTATAACTGGTTTAGTTGGGTTTTTATTAGGCTGGTGTCTAGCAATTTAACTTTTGAGCCTTAATTCCTCAAGAATAGTTGACTTACATAATAATCTCTTATAATTTCCATGAGAGTGTATTAAAAATAAATATAATATTAATATTTTGTTTTTTCTTATTTATTTTTATAAAAGATTAATAGTAAAAAAAATAACATAAATAACAATGAAACAAGGTTTAAATAAGTTCCTCAACTATCTCATTTTTTTTAAAAAAAAATTCTTATACTTTTATTATATCTAAATAAATTCCTATTCTGTAAATTTTAACTAAATAAGTTCTTATATTGACAAAAAAAAAAAAATCTCGTGACACATATAACCTTAATGCTCCTTAAGCTCATGGTTAATTATTATTCTTTGCAATCATGACTAAATGACACAAATTTTTTAACATATTGAAATTGATTGATTGGAAAAATTTCGTATTGGTTGAAAGTTTTTCTTAGTTAGCCAATTTTACCGTGTTAAAAAAGTTATATCAGTTGGCTATGAGCCTAATGATTGTTAAATCCAAATGATTTCTATTGTCAACATATATAAGAGTCTATTTAAATATAAAAAAATTTATGAGAAATAGTCATCCTCATAAACCTATTTTAGAAATAGCCTTCAATATAAAGTTAATTATTTTTATCCAATTTTAACTATGAGATGACAAAAATATCTTTAAAATTATTTCAAACAAATTAAATGCTCTCAATTTTTCTTTCTCGTCATTCGTCTGTTGTGCTCTCTAACAAAGCAACAAGCATGATATGATGAGTAACAATAAGTTTTTGGGTTTATTGGTATTGAGTTTTAATAATTCAAGTTTGGTAGAATATACCTTAGCATGTAATAAAGTGATTCATACCTTAACGTGTAACATTAGTAGGAAGAAGGAAGTTTTGGCGTGTAATATCTGGTACTAACATTTGGCGTGTAAAGCTTTGGTCTTAACGTGTAACATTTGTGATTCATGCCTTGGTGTGTAACATCACTAGGAAGAAGGAAGTTTTGATGTGCAATATCTAGTGTTAACATCTGGCATGTAACATCTGTTGCTAAAGTTTTGATATGTAACATCTACTTAAACTTACAGTGTCATTTTGTTTTTCTTTTTTGTTATTAAACATGATGTGTAACTTACTCTTTTGTATTTTACTATAGCATAAATTTTTAGAATTAAAACGTGTAATAACTTTTTTTCACTGTAACAATACTTTTTTGAACATAGCATGTAATAACAACATTTTTAAATGTAATTTGTTCTCTTTTTTTGTATTTCAGTGAGATATAAACTCTTGAAGTTAAACATTTTCATGATAGAAATTAAGTTTAAAATAAACAAAAATTTGACCTGAAAATAAAGATGTATTGAAAAATTATTCAACGTCAATGATGGGATGAAACAGATTTGGAAAAAACATATTATCCAAAATCCTCTAATTTAGATAATTAGTTTTTAGGTTTTTTTATTTGTTACTTGTAATCATAAAAAAGAAATGACGTGTAAATTTTTTTTTTCAACATGGTATATAATAATATTTTTTTCAACACGTTGAATATGAGAAGGTTTTATTAAGGGTAATTTTGTTCAAAAATCTTTTCTCTTGGCTAAAAATAATTAAAATTAAAAAGAAAGTTATTTTCGAAAACATTTTATCTTTGAGGGCTAAAAAAGATCGTCCTTGAATGTAAAGCATAAAATAAAAACTTATTTGGATACAAAAAAATTAAACAAAAAGTTTATTCTAAAAAAGTGAAAAAAAAAAGTCAAAGATTGGTTTAGTATTTAAATCTTCTTTTCTTCAAATTATTGAATCTTAACACAAATTGCTTGGAACTTATTATTTATAAATAAGGATTTTATGTTGTTTCAATATAATACTTTGATAAATTCCACGCAATTAAAAATTAGATAATTATTAAAATACAATAAATAATTGTTTAAAAATTAAAATAAAAAAAATCATGTTTCATGCCTAAAGGTTAAAACCTATTCTTGTGTCCTCACTCCTACAATTTCTTTAGATACAACAATGTGGATTAAGATCATGATCATATACAATATACTCAAATTTAATAAAGAGTCAAGATTATTAGAAAAATAGTACAAGAAAATAAGTAAGAAGGCTTGAGGCCTAGGGTAATACGGTTTTTAAAGAGTTGTTGCCTACTATGAAGATTTGCAGGTAAAGACTCTCCAAGATACAACAAGTCTATTGTAAAATTCTATTGAAAGTTGAAGTCTATTTTGAAAATACGTTTTCTTTTATAAACACTAAACTAGTGTGCTTTAAAGTTGTTTCTATAATGTTTTAATGGTGTCCATTAAAAACACTTGAACAATTAATCATTGTCTTTCAACAGATGTATTTGTTAAAAAAATTTTCTCTTTATTTTAAGAGTTATATTTGAATCTGAAACATCTGAATAAAACTTTCAGTAAACCCAAATATTACAAACTATCTAATAAGGATTTGGATCATGAATGTCTAAACAAAGAAACTATAAGTTTAAGCTTTTTTTTTTTCTTATAATTAATTGAACCTTTCTTGGCTACTTGTAGCACTAATCAACAACGAATAAGACATTTAAATGCCCAACTTTTAATTCATCATTTTTTCTTATTTACATTAAAATTAAAGTTTATGGATGACTCTTGTTATTTTTTAGGTATCCAACTTCGACTATATTATTTGAAATATTCTAGAAACTACTTGTTAAATACCTGAATATATTAAAAATTTGATTAAAATAAATTTAAAATCAATTTATGTATATTATTTATGAAAATTAAAACTTAAAATCATATTTAGAGAAATTAATGAATTTTAGTAAGTATTACATTAATTATAAAAAATTTATAACAACAAATAATATATATAAAACTAAAATTTAATACTAAATATTAATATTTATAATGTCAAACCCTGCTTTGTAAAATAGTTATAATGTCATTCACATGCTTCATAGAATGTTTGTATATTTAGGAAGTTCAAGAAATCGTTAAAAGACGATATTGCCCCTAATGGTATTATTAAGTCGATTAAGCCTCGAACTAGTTCAAATAGGAATTTTAAGGTGAAATTAAGAGTTTCACAGTTCAGGGATGACTCAAAATGGTAATTCGGAGTTCGAGGATCAATTCGGAGTCAAACCAGAATTTTCACTATCTAGGGGCAAAATTATAATTTTTCCACCCACAGATAAAATTTGAGATTTTGAGAGAATTTAGATCACATTTGACAAATTGGAGAGTGGTATGAGTATAAGGGATGAAAAATATGTCTATGGGCAATTTTTCAGTTTTTGGGGTAAAAATATAATTTTTCACTTTATGGGGGCAAAAGTGCAATTTTTAAAAATTTACTCTACCAAAACTTTGGAAAAGTCTAGAAATTTCATGGAAGACATGGATAAGTGAAGAGGATTGAGTGGTAGAAAAAGAAAGTAAAAAACATGGCTAGAAAAAAATAAAATAATAAAATATTCAAAAGGTAAATAAAATAATAATATTTTATTAAGCCTATTAAAAGGTTTGAAAATTCCAGAATTCTTCATTGGGATGGTCAACCAAAACCAGCAGGAGAGAGAGAGAAATAAGAACAAACCCTAGAGTGAGAAAATTCAAAGAAAAAGTGTGATTTTTCAAGGAATCAAGTATTTAAAGGTATGATTTTTCAAGCTTAGCTTAAGATTTATCATTTCCATGCATTTTCCATCATTTTTCATGGTTGAATCATGTGATTTAAGGATGAATTCAATTATGAAAAAATGGGTTAGGAGAGAGAAACTTGTTAGATTAATTTGATTCTAAGTTATGTTAGTGTTTTAAGTTAGTTTAGCATGTTTAGGAACAAAACAACAAGAAAAGAATTTATTTTCCTCCATTACCATTATTGGCTGAATTTTCTAGGGGAATATTGGCTGCTGATTTTGATGTTTATTTGAGGAATTATGATGAATAATGATAAATTATGAGCCTAGAAAAATAATGAGAATTTTCGGAGCAAAAATATGAATTTTTACCCACTAGGGGTATTTTCATAATTTGTTATCGAGACTGATAATTTGCACCACACTGAGGAACATTAAGTCAATTTGGGTTCAATTGAGGTATAGAAACTGAAAAAAATTAATTTGAGATTAAATTGGACGCGCTAGTAATTTAATCGGGTAATAAGCCGAATTATGTTAGCACCGCATTTAAGCGGTAGTCGGATAAGTTGCATGTCATATCATGCATATATACCGAGCCTGAATTGATTTCATAATGGTCAAGCATTGATGTGGTGAATTATGTATTGTACATTGTGGATAGGTGGTGAGCAAATTACACTGGTAAAAGTACAGAAATTGTGCTTGAAGACTGAGATTAGGAGTACATCGACTCCTAGAACTGTGAGTGGACAATTTATCGTCTTAAATATCTAGAGTTATTATACTTGTTTGATGCTTTTATTGAATGGTGAGCTTAAATTATAAAATATTATGTTTTCCAATTAAAATATTTTTTTTAATAAAAATGAGATTTATATTGGTTTTGAAATCAAATATTGTTTTGGAAAAATTGAGTATATGGAGACTGTGTTGAAATTTATGATTTTATATGTTATTGAAATTGAGGATTATGACAATATGGTAGCATGATGGCTAAATTTTTGGGGTTGGCATGAAATATATGAACAATTTTGGATTAGTCTCGATAGACTGGATTAAATTTTATTCGCCATATTATGCTACTGAAAATTTTATGGGTCTGGTGGTATATTAAACGGTCACTGCAGTAGTGGGGGTTTCCGTGGACTGCCTATGAGAGGGGCACGATAACTCAATTATATACTTACCTCTGGGGGGAGATGTTGGGTGAAGTATCTCCTGAGGTATGATTTGAGTGCACCTCACGGTCGGGTCATCACGTGAGAGTGAGACTCAGCCAACGCCAAGGAACGGCTGTGTGTTAGATGTGAAAATATGTTTATGGGTATGGGTCATTGAACAGCCTTAGCGGTCTCAGTGGGATACCTTAACGAAGGTACTCGCGAGAATGATTCTGGCAGGGGCCAAGTTTAAGAAATTTATAAGCCGGGAAATTTTGATGAAAATAAATTGTTTGGTATAGATTGAAACGAAATTTGTGTTATGAATATTATTGAGATATAACTTTTTTATATTGTCTCCATCTACTCGGTTTTTGATGCTTTTGATGGTAATTGTTTACTCACTGTGATTATTTAATCTCACCCCTCTTCCTATCCATTTTTCAGGCTCAGGACAGTTTGTTGATAGTTGATTAAGACGAGAATTAATCTCGGAGTTGCATCATAGGAAGTAAGGGTTCGTAGCTCTACACCTTCTTTGTTAGTTGGGGGCTCACGTGTCACTGTAAACGAAATTTCATACTTTAATTATCTTTATTACTATATGAATAAATTTATTTTACTCTTATGTTACAAAAGTTAGTTTAGGAAGACTTTGAAAATATTGTGTTTTAAGAAAATAGAATATTTTATTTAATGTTTTTATTATATTCAAATAGCTATAATTTTACTTTAAACGAATGTTTTAGACTTCAAAATTTAATTTAAATCATGAAATATGTGTTTCCACTTACATATTACATTTTTTTAGGATTTCAAAATTTCAAAAAAAAAAAGACGAAAATGCCCCTGTGAGCTAGAAAATAATTTTTTATTATTTTGAGTTGAAAACAACTTATGTTTTCTTGAAATGCGAGATTTAATAACTGTCGCTCACCGGAAAGATGCGGAATTTGATGCTAAGCCTTGCGGGGTTTCGATCGGCATTCGGGGTAATGAGTGCTTATCGAGATGTCGCGGCGGTTGTCACGGGCTCGATGGGAGTTCCGGGTTGTGACATATAATTTAGTCCGAATAGTGAATATCTTAAAATCACTAACCAACTTGCTACTAATATAGTAATTTTACTACCCAAACTTAATTATAATCTTACTTAATCTAATTGTATAATGCAAATTACTCATCACCATCCATATTATAAATAGATAACTAAGAGGTGATTGGAAACTGTCAATGATGGAAACTGATGCCGTGACTATCTCACAAAATTTCACTAAGGCAAGGACAAAAGTTAGAAATGTTACCACAAGAACAAGTAAACATGGAATTAGTGTACGATTGGTAATATATTTACATTAAATATTGCAATTTGAAGAGAAAAATAATAATCTAATTCATGAAATGTCCATTAATTAGGTGCTTGTTTTATTCCATTTGCAGGATAAGATTTAATTATAATACGTGACCCAATTGGGGAAGAAGTTGCATGTTGAAATATTTAAACCCTCAATATTTTGGACTCTCAATCCACTAAAATGTAAACTAATAAGAGCAAGGAAACTTTCTATGATGAAGATTGCTGCTGGGGTTATCAATTTTTATATTTTTTTTAAGTAAAAGTGTTGAGATTTTGTAATTAACTTATCGTTCATTTTTTAATTTAACGAAATCATGCATCAAAGATAATGTTTTATTAAAATAACACTTTAACTCTGTATTTTTAAAATTTTTTTCTTCAAATTCATGGTTCTCTAAGAGTCCCTTTGACATTGCAATTGGAATTGCATTTAGATTGCAATCACCGAATTTGACTTGCAAATGCAATGTCAAATAAAATAAATTTTTTGTGATAGAAACTCAATTGCAATGAAATTATTCTCAATAATTTCCAATGCCAGCCGATCAACAGGACTCTTCTTTCTCACCTTCTTTTCTCACACACATATTCTCTTTGTGAGCCTTGTGTAATTACGGGGGTCACAATTTTTAAATTTTGTATATATTATATATATTTTCTCTTAATGATTTTCTAAAAAAAAATTTAAGTTTTATTTTTTTTATTTTTGACCTTCTAATAAAAGTTAGTTAGTTCCGTCTCTGTCTCTACTACCGTTACCCAAAACTTAGCATGGCGACTTTGTATATTGCTGAAGAAAGAGGGAGGGGTCATGAAGTACTGAAGTTTTGAGGAGAAAATCAAGTAAAAACAAAATGGAAAGGGAAAAAAGAAAAGAAAAGAGACAAATTAAATTTGGCAGCATTGACTAGCAATGGCATATTGCAACTACGCGTTAGATTGTTCTTCTTTAGAGAAAAAATTGTAAAAAAGAAAAGCTTTATTTGATAATGAGAAGAGAAATTAGAAGAATGAAAGATATATAGTGGTGGCAAATGCCAAAAATTAAATAGTATAATAGGGAGACCAAAAATGGAAAATGGTACCTTTAACATAAAATTGAAGGGGAAAAAACTAGTATAATATATATAATCCAATTAAGGAATTCTTGAGCAAAAGTCACTATACTGCCTCCCTCCAAATTGTTAGATGGATAAATAAAATTAAAAAACAAAGGAACCACCAAGCCAAAATGCACCTTAAATTTGAATGGTAACATGTTCCTTTCAATTTTCTTTGCATACAACCACAAGAGATATATACCAAAACTATTCACAATACAATTGTTCAGAGGCGGAGCCTCAAAATTTAAAATTTTTGTTACATATTATGTAAAATTTTTAAATTTTTTAATAAACTTTCTTAATCACCCCCAAAATAATTTTTTATTTAATAATTAATACAAATAAAGAATAACAAATTAAATAATTTCATATGCGTGACTCAATTTTAATATATATATATTTTGTTTTTTTCTTTTAATTTATTTTATTATTTATATTTATTTATTTATTTCTATTCTATTTACTCATATATTCTAAATGTCTATAGATTTTTTTTGCACAAATTTCTATAAACCATTAATTATATTCTTTTCTTTCTTTTTTATTATGTCATATGTAGATTCTATCTTCTACTTGTTATATTCTTTTTTTTTGTTATCTAGATTTTATTTTTTATGATTTTAATCTTTAAAAATAAATAAATTATTATGTAATTCTTAAATATAAGTTTGCACTGTTACTTAAAATTTCATCAATATATCATTTTTTATTCAGAATAATCAATACATTCTAGCATGTATGTTGTAAAATTTAAATAACAATGATATACATACAAATTGGTAGAATGAAATAATTGTATTTCTTTTAATACAATTTTATTTATTATATATTTTTAATAGTTTTCAAAATATTTTGTTATTTAATAATTATTTTTATTCCTCAAACTATTTGATAAAATTAGAGTCATTATAGTTAGTATATTGCTAGTTAAGCCCAACAAATATATTCTAAACTAATATGTTAAGTATATCAAATTTAAAAAAATATTAAAGTGAGTCTAGTAATCCGAACCCATTAAATTTTAATATAAATCTAAGCTTATCATAACATATTATATCTTAACAGTCCAACTTAATAGCTTATAATAACATATTATATCTCAATAGTTAAACACTATAACCTAATATGTTAATTGGTAATTTAAGAGGCAAATAGAAAATAAAAGAAGAGCTAGAACACACAAGGTAAAGAGACAATTCATTTGACTTTGAAAAATTATTTTCTCTTTCACTCTTATGCATAGAGAGTGAGAGAGACTCCTTTCATGATTCCATTCAGTCATATATATATATATACATACATGACACCATCATTAATATGTATTTTTTTGTATGTTTAATGTCTTGTAAATTTTATTTAATCTTTTAGATGAGTGATAATTGAATTATATATAAAGTTTTATTTGATTGTTTAATGTCTCTTTCTGTTTGATCCTCGTTTAAAAATGTTTTAGTTCTGCCCTTGCAATTATTTTACATTTTTAAAGTGAGAAACATTTATCAATGATCAAGTTTCTGATTGACTTGGTCTTTCCATATACTCCAAATTAATTTGTCCACTTTCAACAAAGTTAGGAGGCCGCAAAATCATAGTGTTTTCTGCACTATATGTGTCGATATGTGTCTCTTTTTCTCGTGTCATCGGCTTATATCGGTACCAAAATTCCATTAGCCACTATGTCGACGCGTTAAGGCCGACAACGCGCACATGGCTTCCCATTGCCTGCCGTTTTGCTTGGGAATCACAAGTCTTCGTCTTTCACCCAACGTATAGTCAAAGTAAACCCGACAATCATTCCACTCCAACCTCATCTCTCACGTCGCCATAGACTTTGTATAGTTTGAGAAAAAATAGTGCTCACCGATATCAGCTCTCTCCCCATGTCAAATAATTCTTCACAGTCCACTCCCCCCTTCTCGCTTCATGATTATATATTCTGACAAGTTGCTAAATTTATACTACACAATTTTCTATGATTTCATTTTCTAGGAAATATCCTTCAGGTTTTGCTTCATCATCCTTTGAATGTTTCTATTTTAGCTTGTACAGCGTTGATTCTTTTTTTTTTTTTCTTTCTTCTTACAAAGAAGCTAGCTTTGTTGTAACGAGTTGTGAACTACCTTCTTGTGCTACCTAGCTTTGGGTTGAAAGAAGAGTGGTGAGAAGGTATGGGAAACCCTGATGCAGACCGTTCTGCGTACGAGTCTCAACAGATTCAAACGGAATACGAGCTACAGCCTCAGGAATATGAGCCGAACCAGGAAGCTGCACCGATTCCTGATCAATATTTAGCGGCAACTTATCAGAACAATCAACAGGGGCAGCAGTACCAGGCTCAGCAGATGGGCACAGTTGGAAATAATCCTCAGACTCAGGAACATCAGTTCCAGCCACAGCAGCAGCCACCACCGGCTCACCAGCAGCCAATGCAATACCCCCCACCGCAGCAGCCAGCACCAGCTCAGCAGCGGCCAACACAATATCCCCCACAGCAGCAGCCGACACAATACCCTCCACCGCAGCCTAACCAAGCCTATCCTCCGCCCCAGCCGGCACAATACCCACCCCAAAACTTGCAAAACAATCCAATGTATCAAAATAGGCCGAACCCGAACCAGCCTGCAGCATATCCACCACAGCCAGTGCAGTAACCGCCCAAGAGCCAGCCAACCAATCAGATGTACTCAAATGTAGGCCCAAGGGTGATGCAACCTCAGACCGTCTACGCTCCTAACGCTTCACCACAAGCATTTCCTCAACCTGCTGACCTGCCTCAACAGGGTCCGGGTATGCCGCTTGCATCACCACATAAACCCGGTGGTCAACCTGCTGCTGTAGCAGGAATCCCAGTTGCTGGAGACGGTTGGAGAAGTGGCCTTTTCGATTTCATGGATGATCCAATGAATTGTAAAGCTCCTCCTTTTTCACGTTTCACTATGTTCTGTACATGGGTGCATGCACAGACAAAGAAAAACTACACACGTGTGTGGTCGTTGACTCATTGCATTCTGCTTTTGTTTTCATATTAACAGGCCACAAACATTTGATACTGTAGTATATTTGTCTCACACTTTTTGTTTTTTACTTATGAAAGTTATAAAGGAAGGACTTACTGAATAAGCCAAGAGTTGGCTACCGAGTCACAATGAGATTATTTGTCTCATTTGAAGCAGTAAAAGTTATTACTTCAACTTTAAACATTATATTTATAAATAAATTGATTTTTATAAATGGAATCTTTTAATTATCTAATGAATATTTGTTATGTCAATTGTCAAGTGAGAAAAATTAATCTATAGATAACAATATAACGGTGAATACCGTACAAGTTGGTACAATTATATTAAAATTAAATAAAATAAAAATACCTGTGTACATATATATATATTAATAATTTTTTATAAAATAATTTGTATAGATGCATCACTGAGGATTCGACTAATTTTTATTTATTGTTACTTCTTTCAGCTCTAGTGACAGCCTTTTTCCCATGCTTGACATTCGGCCAGATCGCTGAAATTGTGGATGCTGGCCACACAAGTAAGTAAAGAACTCTTTTAGCATTCTTTCCCATGCATCCATTAATATATTTCTGATTCTTTTTTAGAATTTTGAAGTTTTTTATAACATCGAAATGTTCAAAGGTTTTTGATAGTAAATAAATTAAAAGAATTATGAAAAATTGATATGATAAAATACAAGTAAGAATATTAAGTGTTTAAAAAAATAAGAGAACATATAGTTTTCAAGTTTTGAGATATATATATGTATATATATATATATATATATATATATATATAGTGTTTTAAAAAGGGAAAGAAATTTAATTTTCATGCACGGTGTTGGAACAGCTTGTGGAGCCAGTGGACTGCTCTATGGTGCAATCGCCTTCTTAATTGGAATGCCATGCCTATTGTCATGTACGCACCGGACCAAACTAAGAAACAAGTTGGGCCTCCCGGAAGCTCCAGGCCCGGATTGGGTTACTCACTTCCTTTGTGAATGGTGAGCTCTTTGCCAAGAGTACAGGGAGCTTCAACATAGAGGCTGGGATCCTTTTGTCACAACTCAATTTTCGAGCTATAATCGACGCATGGATCTAATGGGTATAGTCCATAAAGTCCAAATAAGTCTATCTATATAATTTTATACATTAATTTATATTTTTTTAGAATTCAAAATTCGTAATATTCAAATATCGTTCTTTTGAAAACAATTTATAAAACTCAATTATACATTCATAATGGCATCATCAACCATAATATACATATATAATTTGACAATTGAATATTATTTCACATCAAGTATTTATATACACATAATTATACCTTGACAGTTAGTGGAGTGATTCTAGACACGGTTGCTAACATTTAGTGTCATGTTAAACCTACCGAGCAATGGATAAGGAGGAGCACCTTGTTTTAGGATCTAATTACTTTTAACTCAGAAAATCTAAAACATGAAGTTTAAAAAACGTGAGTATAAACCTAGTGAGTGAACATAAGAAGGGAACATAACAACGATACGAAGAGCTTTTCGAAAATATGATGCACTTGTGTAAAAACAATGCAATTTTATATATTATCAACCAAACTCGATGCCGTGCTGTTTTTCAACTCATTTTAAAACATTTAGGAAATTCAAGTAAGGCAAGTATAACAGAACGAATCTCGCTGTAGTGTAAAGGCATTCTATAGTATATAGTACAATCATATTTTATATTTTCATAACTTGTTTATAGCATATATATATATATACATGTACACCGTCGCCTTACTCAACTTATCTAATAATTTCTATGATGAAGATTGCTGCTGGGGTTATCAATTTTTATATATTTTTTTTACGTAAAAGAGTTGAGATTTTGTAATTAACTTATCGTTCCTTTATTAATTTGATAAAAACATGCATTAAATATAATGTTTTATTAAAATAACACTTTAACTCAACATTATAAAAAAATTTTGTCTTCAAATTCATGGTTCTCTAAGAGTTCCTTTGACTTTGCAATTGGAATTGCATTTAGATTGCAATCACCGAATTTGACTTGCAAATGCAATGTCAAATAAAGTAAAATTTTTGTGATAAAAATCTCAATTGCAGTGAAATTTTTCTCAATAATTTCCAATGCCAGCTAATCAGCAAGACTTTTCTTTCTCACCTCCTTTTCTCACACACTTATTGTAACGACCCAGAACTCCCATCGGGCCCGTGACAACCGCCGCGACGTCTCGATAGGTACTCATTACCCCGAATGTCGATCGGAACCCCGCAATACTTAGCATCAGCTTCCGCATCTCCCCGGTGAGTGACAGTTATTAAATCTTACATTTCAAGAAATCATAAGTCGTTTCCAAATCAAAATAATAAAATATTATTTTCTGACTCACAGAGGCATTTTCGTCATTTTTCTTCGAAATACTGAAACTCGTCAAAAACATGGTGTAAAAGCTAAATATGTTCATACATATTTTAAATCAAATAACTAAAGTATAAAATTACTTTTACAATGACACGTGAGCCCCAAACTAACCAATAAGATGCGAGTCTGTGAACCTATAATTTTGACAATGCAAAGCTAATTGAAGTCCTTGATGCAATCGGCTATCTACAGGCTATCCCGAACTTGAAATGTGTGGAATTGAGGGTGGTGAGATTATAAAATCCCAGTGAGTAAACAGACACCATCTAAATTATCTAAAGGCGAGTAAAGGGAGACAATTAAAAATAATTCATTTCAGTAAATTTTTCACATCACGAATATTCATTTCAACCAAATAATCAATATGGCTCGTGAATTACTCAAAACTTGGCTCATGCCAAATCCTGTACTATGTGACACCTGGACCAGGGGTATCCAACCGAGCCCGCCAAGGCTGTTAAAAATTCATATTTCGCATAAATCATATTTTTATTTTGAAACACAGCTATTCCTTGGCGTTGGCTGAGTCTCACTCTCACGCGGTGGTCCACGTGAAGTGCACTCAAAAAGCCCACCTTAGGAGATACCCTACGCTCTTCTACGACTGAGGTGAGAATATAAAGGAGTTTACCGTGCCCCTCTAATAGGCTGGCCCACGGAACCCCCCACTACTGCAATAGTTAATCTTTTATCTACCACTTGATTTATAAAATCTTTTTCTGTATGACATGGCAATTTATCGCAACCTAACCTCTCAAGGTTAAATACACAGTACAAATAATTCTAACACCAAAATCAGCTTAGCCATTCATGCTCATTTATTGTCATAAGCCATTCAATTTAAAACCATAAATTTACAACACAAGTAGGCAGTCTCCAATTACTCTATTTTCAAAACCAGTATTCGATTTTCTAGAAAATTTATAAAATCATTTTATAGAATCACAATTTCTCTTAAAACATAGCAATTTACCATTTAAACCCATTTTCCATAAAATCACACAATTGTATAAAACTACTCTAGATAATTAAGATGATAATAAGTTTACTCACAGTTTCCGAAAACTAAATTCGGGTACTCCAACTATTACTCCTCAGGTGCGATTTCTTTGCCCTTGCTAGAGGATTCGCCACCTTGACAAATTGCACAATTAAGAGGTTTACTACTTTGGTACTAAACCAAAATAAACTAATTTATACTACTAATGCATGATATGAAGTGCAAAATGTCTAAATTTTGCCTAAACGCGATGTTAACCTATTTCGGTATTTTACCCGACAAAACAATGTACGTGTCCGTTTAAACTCCAAATTAATTTTTTTCAGTTTCTATACCTCAATTGCACCCAACTTGACTTAATGTCCCTCAGTGTGATGCAAATTATCAATCTCGATAGCAAATTACGAAAATACCCCTAGTGGGTAAAAATTCATATTTTTGCTCCGAAAATTGTCATTATTTTTCTAGGCTCATAATTCATCATTATTCATCATAATTCCTCAAATAAACATCAAGATCAGTAGCCAATATTCCCCTAAAAAATTCGGCATAATGGGTTTCAATGGGAGAAAATTATTTCTCTAGCTTATTTTTGCTATATTTCAATATAACCTAACTAAAATCACTTAATTCAATTAAAATCAACCAAAACTCAAGTTCAAAACTCATCAATGGAGGTTTGGCCAGCATGGGTGTCCATACCCACTTTCTAATTTTGCATGGACATGAGAAAAAAATGCATGGGTAGTGAAAATCACAAGGAAAATCAATGAAATTTACCTTTTTAATGCTTGATTTCTTGATTTCTCTTGATTTTCTCCAAAATTTTTCAGCTAGGGTTCTTATTTCTTTCCCCCTTTTTCTCTCCTGGTTTGGACAGCTGAAGAAGATGAGAATTCTGGAATTTTGACATTTTTAAAGGCTAAAATAATATAATATTATTTTATTCAATTTTTTTGTTTTATTAATTCCTTAAATTCTAGCCATCCATTTATTTCCAAATTTTCACCATACACTTGTCTCACATATCCATATCTTAGATAAAATTCTCAGACTTATCCAAAGTCTTGGTGGAGTAATTTTTTAAATTTACACTTTTACCCCCGTAAAAGTCAAAAATTACATTTTTGTCCCAAAAACTGAAAAATTGCCCATAGATATATTTTTCATCCCTTATACTCATACCATTCTCCAATTTGTCAAATTTGATCTAAATTCTCTCAAAATCTCAAATTTTATCCGTGGGTGGAAAAATTACGATTTTTACCCCTACACTCCAAAAATCACCGGAATTAAACTTTTTCACTGCCAAACCCTCAAATTATACTCCAATACTCAAATCATACTCCAATAAGTTAAATGGGGCCAAAAAAATCTTTTATCAAAATTCTCATTTTGTCCTCATGTGGCAAATGACCATTTTGCCCTTAGATAGTGAAAATTTCGGTTTGACTCCAAATTGATCCTCGAACTCCGAATTACCATTTTGAGTCATCCATGAACTGTGAAACTCTTAATTTCACCTCAAAATTCCTATTTGAACTAGTTTGAGGCTTAATCGACTTAATGGTACCATTAGGGGCAATATCGTCTTTTAACGATTTCTCAAACTTTCTAAACATGCAAACATTCTATTGAGTATGTAAATGACGTCGTAATTATTTTATAGAACAGGGTTTGACACTTATTCTCTTTGTGAGCCTTGTGTAATTACGAGGGGTCACATTTTTTAAATTTGGTATATATTATATATTTTTTCTCTTAATGATTCTCTAAAAAAATTTTAATTTTTATTTCTCTTTATTTTTGACCTTCTAAAAATAATTAGTTAGTTCCGTTTCTGTCTTTACTACCGCTACCCAAAACTTAGCATGGCGACTTTGTATATTGCTGAAGAAAGTATATTGCTGAAGAAAGAAGGAGGGGCCATGAAGTACTGAAGTTTTGAGGAGAAAACCAAGTAAAAACAAGATGGAAAGGGAAAAAAGAAAAGAAATGAGACAAATTAAATTTGGAAGCATTGACTAGCTAGCAATAGCATATTGCAACTACATGTTAGATTGTTCTTCTTTAGAGAAAAAATTGTAAAAAAAAAAGAAAAAGCTTTATTTGATAATGAGAAGAGAAATTAGAAGAATGAATGATATATAATGGTGGCCAATTGGAAAAATTAAAAAGTATAGTAGGGAGACCAAAAATGGAAAATGGTAGCTTTAACATAAAATTGAAGGGAAAAAAACAGAGAGAGAGAGTGATCAAATTGGGTACCATTGTCAACTCATTCAAAACATCTATATATTTATATCCATATATATAAACTCAGGTGTTAATTTTTTTGTTAAAACTATATGTTCTTTTTCTTTTTTTGAATGGCTAATTAACACTCTTGCTTTTTATATTTTAAATTTATTTTTATGATTTTTTTCTATTAAAAATCATCAAACATCTAGTTTATAAAAAAAATTTAAATTTTAATATAAAATATACTAAAGTCAAAATTATTTTATTAAACTCCATGAAAATCAAATACGAACAAATAATATCAGATGGAACTATAAAAGTGTCTACGAGTGGTTGGTAGAGTTTTTTTAAGTCTGAACCTGATCTAATCCGATTAACTTATTTTAATTATAAATATTATATTTTATTAAAATTTAATTTTAAAATATATTTAACAATATCAAAATAATAGTTAAATAGATAAGTGAGGGCTCGAGTTTAACTTTTTTGTAAAAAAAATTAGGCTAGATAAGTTAGATTTGAATCCAATTCGACTCATGAACACCTCTAGATAGTAGTAGTTTTATTATATTCATTTTCTGATTTATAACACTTCTGCGATTTTATTCATAAGTCTAATTTTGATAGATAAATGTTATATTATACAATAAGAGGTAATCTTCTCTCATTCCAAAAAAATTATCTCCCTTTTTAGAATCCAAACCCAAAACTTAATAAGTTGATATTTGTAAGTTATAATTTGGATGTCCTCTTGTAAAACCAATTCATTTACAAATTACACACTTAAAATAAAACTAGTATAATATATATAATCAAATTAAGCAATTCTTGAGCAAAAGTCACTATATTGCATCCCTCCAAATTGTTAGATGGGTAAAATAAAATTAAAAAACAAAGAAACCACCAAGCCAAAATGCACCTTAAATTTGAATGGTAACATGTTCCTTTCAATTTTCTTTCCATACAACCACAAGAGATACGTGCCAAAACTATTCACAATACAATTGTTCAGAGGCGGAGCCTCCTTATGTGATGGGGGGGCCAATTTAAATTTTTTTTACATATCATATAAAATTTTTAACTTTTTTAATAAATTTTCTTAATGGCCCCAAAATAATTTTTTATTTAATAATCAATACAAATAAAGAATAACAAATTAAATAATTTCATATGCGTGACTCAATTTTAATATATATTTTTTTGTTTTTTCTATCAATTTATTTTATTATTTATTTCTATTCTATTTACTCATATATTCTAAATCTCTATAGATTTTTTTTTTCATAAATTTCTATAAACCATCAATCATATTCTTTTTCTTTCTTTTTTATTATGTCATATTTAGATTCTATCTTATACTTGTTATATTCTTCTTTTTTTGTTATGTAGATTTTATTTTTTATGATTTTAATCTTTAAAAATAAATAAATTATTATGTAATTTTTAAATATAAGTTGCAGTGTTGCACTACTGTTTAAAATTTCATCAATATATTATTTTTTTATTTAAAATAACCAATACACTCTAGCATGTATGTTGTAAAATTTAAATAACAATGATATACATACAAATTGGTAGAATGAAATAATTGTATTTCTTTCAATACAATTTTATTTATTATATATTCTTAACAGCTCTCAAAATATTTTTTTTATTTAATAATTAGTTTTTGTTCCTCAAACTGTTTGATAAAATTAGAGTCATTATAGCTAGCATATTGCTAGTTAAGCCCAGTAAATATATTCTAAACTAATATGTTAAGTATATCAAATTTAAAAAATATAAAAGTGAGTATAGTAATCCAAACCCATTAAATTTTAATATAAATCTAAGCTTATCATAACATATTATATCTTAACAGTTCAATCTAATGGCTTATAATAACATATTATATCTCAATAGTTAAACTATATAACCTAATATGTTAATCAGTAATTTAAGAGGTAAATAGAAAATAAAAGAAGAGTTAGAATACACAAGGTAAAGAGACAATTCATTGGAATTTGAAAAATTATTTTCTCTTCCACTCTTATGCGCAAAGAGTGAGAGAGACTCCTTTCATGCTTCCATTCAGTTATATATATATATATATATATGATAACTCTATTACATAGAGTTATCATACAGTTTTGCGGAGCATAAATTCTACTTTTTCTTTTAGTTTCCTACTTAGTCCTTAGCATATTTTCATGCTTTTTAGTAGATGTTAACTTTTAGGGTGCTTAGTGTCATTTAGACCATTTGAGCTTCATTTCTTTTTAAAATCCCTCAAACCAACCTCTCCCTAATGTTAATTTTTAATGTTGAAGGAATCTTGGAGCCGAAAGAGAAGCTAAAAGTGAGGACACAACAACTCTGCACTAGGGAGCTTGACGGAGAAGATCATGGAAGTAGAAAGTCAAAAATTGAAGATCCAAGAACCACCTGGCAGAGAGTTTCTCGCTGCAGCAAGAACATGGCATAATGGGGCAGAAGGATTTTCGTTGCAGTGAGAATCCAATCTCGTTGCAGCAAAAATGAAGAACACAACTAAGTCAGCTCTTAGCTCGCTGCAGCGATAATCTAAGCTCGCTGCAACCAGAATATGTCAGAAAAGAGGAATATTCTGGGCTTGAGATCCTAGGTCAAGGCTGAATGAGAGGGGAGTATAAAAGGGGAATTTTTGCATAGAAAACGAGGAGATTCGGGGGAGACACTTCGAGCAAGAGGAGGCTGAAGAAAAAATGGGAAAGAGGAGAAGATTCGAGGGCTGAAGCTTGTAAAGCTGCAACAGAAAATCTCTCTCTCTCTTTCTCTAGATTTGAATCTTTCTCTCTCTATCTCATTTTGTAAAGCAATGTTCTTGTTTGCTGTATTGTGTACTCTTCTTTGTGAAATGTTGAGCTAAACACATTCATCTAGGATTACGGTTAACTTTATTATTTAGTTTGGATCTTGTTTGGTTGGTTGCTTAGTCTTAATGCAAATCTTGATGTTTACTCAAGTTGGAATCTATTTATCATTTAATTGATTGATCACCGATTAAATGTGGTAAAGTATTTGGATGATACTTGAAAAAGTTAATCTAAATTAGACCTAGGCTTGAGTAAAGTGTGTTCAAAACACTTAAAAATGAATCTTAGTGCTTTGATGTGTAGTTAGGGTAGAAATACAACTAATCACCACACTTAGTTAATTTGGAAGTCTTAAACTTAAAGAGTTTAAATTATTTGTCTCCTATAAACATATAAGGATGCAAATAAATTAAGCAAGTGTGTAATACCTCGACGGAGGATTACACACAACTCAAGATCCTTGACTAATATCAAAATTTCATTGAGATTAAGTAGCTAACCAAGCCTAATTCCAAATGAAGTAATAGAGGACACCATAATCCTAGAGAATTAGACCATTGATTCTATTTCACTTTACCATTTGCATTACTTAGAGTAGATTTAGTTAATTAGATTACATTTTTTATTTATTCATAGTTCAAAAATTTGTTTCTTTGATAAAATTAGATTGTGTTAATTTTTGTAATTAGCACAATTTTTAGATCAACTCCTTGAGGATCGACACTTTAACTTATCACTTTATTACTTGTTGCGATCGTGTCCACTTGCATGTAATCATTGCTTGTATGTTGCATTTAATTTGGGCATATCACATTTTGCATAAGCAAGATTAATATTATTTTAAGCAAGCAACAATATATATATGACACCATGATGCTGTCAATATGTATTTTTTTGTATGTCCAATATCTTGTAAATTTTATTTAATCATTTAGATGAGTGATAATTGAATTATATATAAAGTTATATTTGATTGTTTAATGTTTCTTTCTGTTTGATTTTTTTTTAAAATGTTCTAACTCCGCCTCTGCAATTATTTTACATTTTTAAAGTGAAACATTTATCGATGATCAAGTTTCTAATTGGCTTGGTCTTTCTATATACTCCAAATTAATTTGTCCACTTTCACCAAAGTTAGGAGGCCGTAAAATCATATCTTTTCTGCACTATATGTGTCGATATGTATCTCTTCTTCTCGGGTCATCGGCTTATACCGGTACCAAAATTCCATTAGCCACTATGTCGACGCGTTAAGGCCGACAACACGAGCATGGCTTCCCATTGCCTGCGATTTTGCTTGGGGATCACAAGTCTACGTCTTTCACCCAACGTATAGTCAAAGTAAATCCGCCAATCATTCCACTCCAACCCCATCTCTCACGTCGCCATGGACTTTGTATAGTTTGAGAAAAAATGGTGCTCACCGAAATCAACTCTCTCCCCAAGTCAAATAATTCTTCACAGCCCACTCCCCCTTCTCTCTTCATGATTGTATATTCTGACAAGTTGATAAATTTATACTACACAATTTTCTATCATTTCATTTTCTAGGAAATATCCTTCATGTTTTGCTTCATCATCCTTTGAATGTTTCTATTTTAGCTTATGCAGCGTTGACTCTTTTTTTTTTTTTTTTTTTGTTTCTCCTTATAAAGAAGCTAGCTTTGTTGTAACGAGTTGTGAACTACCTTCTTGTGCTACCTAGTTTTGGGATGAAAGAAGAGTGGTGAGAAGGTATGGGAAACCCTGATGCAGACCATTCTGCGTACGAGTCTCAACAGATTCAAACGGAATACGAGCTACAGCCTCAGGAATATGAGCCGAACCAGGAAGCTGCACCGATTCCTGATCAATATTTAGCGGCAACTTATCAGAACAATCAACAGGGGCAGCAGTACCAGGCTCAGCAGATGGGCACAGTTGGAAATGATCCTCAGACCCAGGAACATCAGTTCCAGCCACAGCAGCAGCCACCACCGGCTCAGCAGCAGCCAATGCAATACCCCCCACCGCAGCAGCCAGCACCAGCTCAGCAGCAGCCAACACAATATCCCCCACAGCAGCAGCCGACACAATACCCTCCACCGCAGCCTAACCAAGCCTATCCTCCGCCCCAGCCGGCACAATACCCACCCCAAAACTTGCAAAACAATCCAATGTATCAAAATAGGCCGAACCCGAACCAGCCTGCAGCATATCCACCACAGCCAGTGCAGTACCCGCCCAAGAGCCAGCCAACCAATCAGATGTACTCAAATGTAAGCCCAGCGGTGATGCAACCTCAGACCGTCTACGCTCCTAACGCTTCACCACAAGCATTTCCTCAACCTGCTTACCTGCCTCAACAGGGTACGGGTATGCCCCTTGCATCACCACATAAACCCGGTGGTCAACCTGCTGCTGTAGCAGGAATCCCAGTTGCTGGAGACGGTTGGAGAAGTGGCCTTTTCGATTTCATGGATGATCCAATGAATGGTAAAGCTCCTCCTTTTTCACGTTTCACTATGTTCTGTACATGGGTGCATACACAGACAGAAAAACTACACACGTCGTGGGGTCGTTGACTCCTTGCATTCTGCTTTTGTTTTCATATTAACAGGCCACAAACAATTGATACTGTAGTATATTTGTCTCACACATTTTTTTTTTTTACTTATGAAAGTTATAAAGAAAGGAATTTACTGAATGAGCCAAGAGTTGGCTACCGAGTCACAATGAGATTATTTGTCTCATTTGAAGCAGTAAAAGTTATTAATTCAACTTTAAACATTATATTTATAAATAAATTGATCTTTATAAATCGAATCTTTTAATTATCTAATGAATATTTGTCATGTCAATTGTCAAGTAAGAAAAATAAATCTAGAGATAACAATATAACGGCAAATACCGTACAAGTTGATAAAATTATATTAAAATCAAATAAAAAAAAAATTATAAAAATAAAAATATATGTATATATATATATAAATAATTTTTTTATTAAAAATAATTTGTATAGATGCATCACTGAGGATCCGACTAATTTTTATTTATTGTTACTGCTTTCAGCTCTAGTGACAGCCTTTTTCCCATGCTTGACATTCGGCCAGATCGCTGAAATTGTGGATGATGGCCACACAAGTAAGTAAAGAAGTCTTTTAGCATTCTTTCCCATGCATCCATTAATATATTTCTGATTCTTTTTTAGAATTTTGAAGTTTTTTTATAACATCCAAATGTTCAATGGTTTTTAATAATAAATAAAATAAAAGAATTATGAAAAATTGATATGATAAAATACAAGTGAGAATATTAAGTGTTCAAAAAAGGAGTACATATCGTTTTGAGATGTCAATATATATATAGTGTTTTAAAAAGGGTAGGAAATTTAATTTTCATGCATGGTGTTGGAACAGCTTGTGGAACCAGTGGACTGCTCTATGGTGCGATCGCCTTCTTAATTGGAATGCCATGCCTATTGTCATGCACCTACCGGACCAAACTAAGAAACAAGTTCGGGCTCCCGGAGGCTCCAGGCCCGGACTGGGTCACTCACTTCCTTTGTGAATGGTGTGCTCTTTGCCAAGAGTACAGGGAGCTTCAACATAGAGGCTGGGATCCTTCTATAGGTAAACAACACATGATCAACATTACCATGTACAGAAGAAAAATTGCATTGGAGAAACGATGTTAAATGAGTTATTAAACATGTTTGGGGGCATTTGTTTTTGTAGGATGGCAAGGAAACCTGGCAAGGAACCAGAACATGCAGCCGGCGCCGGCAATGATGGCACCAATGAACCAAAGAATGATGGCTTGATGATGAGCAATTGATTTTCCCCAATGGTTTTGATTTGTTTGTTCAAGTGTTTTGTGTTTGGATTGCCTATATTTTCGAGTCAAATGCTCTCAATTTAATTTCTATCGAGAAAAACAAAATCTCAACAATTATGTCCCGTTGTACTTGCTTTCTCAATAAATTTTTGTGTTAATGAATCCCTATAAAATTATGATTTGCACATATTAATTTCAGAATTTATGAGATTTGTGTATGTTTTAAATAATATTACATATATAAACAAGTAAAATTTACAATTAACCATAATGAAACAATTCTCCACATATATGCATAAGAAATCAATGAAAAAACTAACAAATAAGATATTTAAATAAATTTAACATAAATGCAAACCAAATTCACACATTGTGCTACTTAAATTTGAAATCTCTTCAAAATTCTAAAATCTCTCTTCGCCAATGAGATAAGATCTGGTTGGTTAAGGCATTCTATACGGTTAGAAAAGAAAAGTAATGTCGTTATGAATTTAATTTATTTTCCCATTTTGCTATAATTACGAAAAATTGAGGACTCATTTTCGCTGCCATGTAAGAAATTATTTACTTACATGGAAGCTAAGGTAGCTAAAAAATAAAATAAAATTACATTCGAGTATTGAGCTCATTTATTTGTGTATGATTTTATTTAAAAAAAAAATTCGAATCTCCCTTCTCCAAATATAAAAACAAAATAAAATTGATGAAAAATATTTTTCAATGTGAATAAAATTTTCTTTCCCCCTTAAAATAATATTTCATCAGCTTATTATATACATTCCCCCAAATCTACCTTCGTTGCCGGCATTTTGATATGTATTGAGGGAACTTCATGACAAAAACATATTAAGTCTTAGTTTATTTTCTGGATGAGACAAATTAAGAACAGCAGAAAGGAGAATTACATAAATGGCAATCGATACATACAAGAAGCGCAAAAGCAAACAAAATTAATCCAGCCTAGCTCACTCAAATCAAACGAGCCAGCAAAAAAAATAAAAAAAACTAAAGTAAAATTAAGAGGTATTGCCCTAGCAGGATGGAGTATATATCCATGCATCAAGAATATATAAGACAGAGAATTGGGTTGAAACAGGAAGCAATCGCCATCATCACCAACACAGGAAAGCAGCCTTGATAAAGTTTTATTGCATTGAAATAAATCACCAAGGAAATATGAAGTAATCTTGACAGGAAGGTTTCCATAAAAGTCTATCCTGGTAAGCAGCTGATTCTATATCCCTATCACTCCTTCAATTTTCATTTTAAAAGCCTGAAAATTTTTGGTCTAAATTTAATTGAAAAATTTTATGTAGTTTTCAATTCTTTGGTGTTATTTAATTGATGAAGTAGATTAAAGCCTTTGTGCTATTGAAAAGAATTACTTGAAGGTGCCATTTTTTTTTTAATGGAAGTTACTAATGGAAGTTAACTCGAGATAGGTTACCAATAGTAAGAGTTTTATCTTATATGGATTCAATTTGATATTGAATCTTTCTATTACTTCAGATGAACTGTTATATGATCATAAATATCAATACTCTTTGGCTGAGAGAAAAGTATTATTCTCTTATAATCCCAAAATGATGTGACTTTTTGTTTGAAAATTTTCATAACTTTATAGTTAATTGTTGTTACTGTGATAACAATTTTGACTTAACAAAAATCACAAATGCCTTTTTGATAGTAATGAGTTCAACACTATACGAGCTCCCAATACTAATTGATGTAGAAAATAAAAATTTTAAAGTACTTCGTCTCTTTTCGCAGCTCGTCCTGGTACTTGCTTGCTCTGGACATCTAGTCGTTGTTCTGTCCCCATTGAACTTTAAATAATTTTCTAATGGGCTTTTCCACACTATCTTTGGGCTTTGTCCACTTTTATTGTTAGGACGAATCTAGTAAATCTAAAAATATATATATATATATATATATATATATATATATATATATATATATATATATCTCATAGAATCACTAGACATCCCTGTCTTCTCTATTGTTATTTAATTCTAGCATCTCTACTCAACTTAATTTGTTTCATGATACTTAAGCAAACTGTTAATACCTACTTTAATTTAATAGAATTTTGGCCTTTGATTTCCTTTCGTATCCATCAGAGATGGAAGAACAGTGACGAGCCAACAATGGGGCAAATTAAAACAGGCCCTTCTGTTTCCGAACCTCATCATCAAGTCCAAGCAGAACCTGAGCCACAATGCCATGCAATTGCATCGCTGCATGAACCAACTCAAAATCAAGCATCGGCAACAATCTACCAAACTCAACAAAGTACACGAGCGAATGAAACATTACCTCAGCAGCAGCTACAACAGCAACACTACCAACCACAACCTAACCAGCGGACGTATGGGGTGGTTCAGCCAGCAGCTCCACCCATGCCCGCGCAGTTTTCGCCCCAAACCGCACAAAACACTGGACCTAACGAGCATCCCCTGGAATACCCACCACTAAGCCGGCAACAAACAATCCCAATACAGCCGAATCAGGATGTAGGTGTGATCTACCAACAACAACAAGGAGTACCGCAAGCAATATATCAGCAACCTCCGCCAAGTTATCCTCAAAATTATATAGCGCCGCCTTTTGCTGCTTCGAGCTATGTATCACATTCACAAACCTTTCATGATGTTACTTACGACGTTCCTCCACAATATGTGGTTATGCCACCATAAATTCATGGTACTGCGAGTCAAATCGGCGCTGCATCAGGGTTTCCAGTGCCGGTTGATGGCTGGAAGACTGGCCTGTTTGATTGCATGGATGACCCAATGAATGGTACGTGATTAAATCACTAAATCCTCTTTGCACGCCGCAGCAGATTTTACGCCTGATGGATGCGATTGTTCTATATATCCATTCTGCCTTGCAGCTCTCATAACAGTTTGCTTCCCATGCGTGACATTCGGCCAGGTTGCAGAGATTGTGGACGAAGGCCATACCTGTAAGCTATAATCTTTTCTCATAGTTAATTTGCAAAATTACGTCTATAAATTAAAATCTTCTTCCAAAGTGAAGAACTAAAATTCAAATTCATCCACTCCAAGTCAGCTATATATTAAAGTCATCAATGTCTGAAAATTGTGTGACAGCTTGTGGAACCAGTGGATTGCTTTACGGTTTGATTGCATTCTTCATCGGGGTTCCCTGCATACTGTCGTGCGCATACCGCACCAAACTTAGAAACAAGCTTGGGCTAGTTGAGTCTCCAGCACCAGACTGGGTTACTCACTGTTTTTGTGATTGGTGTGCTCTTTGTCAAGAATATCGAGAGCTTCAACAGAGAGGGTGGGATCCATCCATAGGTAAGAAGCAAACACAAACCATCAAACTAGTGTTATTAGTTAGGTAAATTTTGAGTTGTATAACTAGATATGATTAAAAGAGGATAGTTGAGCTTTTAATTGGCTAGTATTTGAGTTTAGGATCAAACCAGCAACAATATAGGCTTCAAGAACAGGCGTACGAAGCTTGAAACTACGCAGCAACAGAAACAATATAGGCTTATGAAGCTTTTAACAGCACTATGAAACTTAAACAATGCCAGAGAATTAGACTTGAACAATGACAGAACAGGAGGAATGGACAAGACTAGAAGAGCTTGAAACAAACAAACAGCCAAACATAACATTCAGACTCCAATAGCACCCAGCAGCAAAAACACCCTCGGAACATAAGAAACAGGGCAGAGGGTTGAAAGAAACATTCATCAAGCACCTTGAAACCGAAGGCAAAAGCACAACACCAAAACAAAGTATAGAAGGTAGAATTCATCTAGACATATTAGTCACCAAACAAGGCACCATCAATGAAATACCCCATACTTTGATATGGTGATAAATAAAGTTGATCGGATGCAAATTGAGGTCAATTAAAATGTTTAAAAGTGATAAAAGACGAAAGGAGTAGTTTAGGATAAAATGATCCGCACGCGAGAAAATAACAATAAAATAATAATAATTTTATCGGAGAAGAATTTGCGAGATAAAAGGCAATTCGGAAGTCAAGTGAGGCATAATAAGGTATTTTGGGTACCAAGAAGACAAGATAAAATTTTTAGAATAAAATAATATTTTACTAATAAAATAATATTAAAATATTAATATTTAGCCGGATGTCAAAAGCAGTCATGAAGAATGATCATATGGTCGATCTAAGTGGGGGAGAAGAAATACAAATAGATTTTTGTAGAAATAAGCGATAAAAGTGAAATACGCATGTTTCGTTAAGTCGAACCAACGCGGATAAGTAAATATTTAAATATTGTAGTAATACCGCGTTGAGGTGCAATTTTTATATTTCGGTGGTACACACATTGAGGAAGGAAGCTAGATAAAAATTAAAATTTTTAGACGTATTAAAAGGATCGAATTTAACATATAAAAGTTAAAGGATATGTAATGAAAATTAATGAGAAAAATAAAATGAACATAGAGTAAAATAAAATAAAATAAATATATTAGAGGACCAACATGGGTAGCTGCTCATGTGGTCAATAAAAGAGTCAAAGACTCTTTACTTGGTGAATTGGAGGGGGGGGGGGGGGGGGGGGCGCATGTGAAGCAACGAGTGAAGGAAGAAAAAAAATTGTGATGTGGCCGGTTGGAATAATGTGGAAGTTTGTGGAACATTCATGAAGAAATAAAATAATATATATATATATATATATATAATTGACCAAACTAAGTGAAGAAGACCAAGAAGAAGAGAGAGGTCGGTTGAGGGAGTGTAAAAGAGAAACCAAAGAACAAAGAGAAAACCGAGAGAGAAAGAAAAATAAAAGGAAAAGAGAGCTAAGTTGAGGGGTTGTTTTTGCTACTATTCAAGAAGGAAAAGAGAGCCATTTAAGGGTTGGTTTTGGAGGTTGAAAAGTGCCATTTTTCTACTAATTTTGGAGGCCAAAAAGTACCATTTTTTTGCTGATTTTAGAGGCTAAAAAGTGCAAATTTTTGCAGCAGAATTTGAAGGTTTTGAGGTGTTATTTTGGTGGTTAATTGTTGTTGTTTTGGCTGCCAATTCTTGGAGGGAAAAGTGCAGCTTAGCTGCTGAATTTTTGAGAAAAAATAGAGCAGCATAGCTACTGATTATGAAGCAAAAATGAGCAGCTTTAGCTGCTGAAATTTTCTGGATTGTGTTGTAACGTGCGGGTCCGAGAACCCAACCGCCAGACGCGAGTGAAAACTCTAAGACTAGGAGTCACCACCAATCTTTTTTACTAGGTGCGATTGGTCACCTATTGACTCGATTCTAATCGACGAAGCCTTGAATTAATTTTAAGTCCGTCGAAGAGAACCTTAAACTGGTCTACGACTTTCTATATCTAGGCTCGGGAGTACGGTTACGCTCGGGGAAGGATTAGCACCCTTGGGATGCCCGTTTCATGAACGGTACCATTCTTAGATTATCCTATTAGGCTCTAATTTTTAAATTCACTATATTTTCTTAGTTATTATTCTCTTATTTTACCTCCTATTTAATCTAAAATGAAATGCAAATGTGAAGCAAGATGAAATGCATGTCATGAGATAAAAATGTCAGACAAATAACCTTTTATAGAGGATATTCTCCCGGATCTGCCCATCATACTAGTGATATCCGGGGTATTCTCTCACCTAGAAAATTATTCAAGAAATTCGCCTTCGCAAATTCGACAAATAAATCCCGTCATTGGGGTCATCGTATGTTTTCTTTTAAAATAATATTTTCGTGCATAATGAATTTAATACTGGCAAAAGTCTTTTATTAAAGATGTTTCTCGAGCCCTCCCATCATATTGGTGGGACCCGGGGACACCTTTTCACTTAAGAAACTTTTCGAGGAATACCCGCCTTCACAAGATTCTCGAAAGATCCCATTATCGGGGCTTAAACTCGAAAACAAAAATATTTATATGCAATGATATGGATGATGCAACATATATATATGCTATACTAATGCAATTATTTATTTTTTTGTTTTTTTGTTTTTTTATTATTTAATTATTATTTTTATTTTATTTTATTTTTTATTATCATATTTTCTATTTTATTTCTAATTATTATTTTTTATACTTTACATTTTTTTTTCTAGGTTACTCTTATATTTTCCTTTTATAGTTAGATAAATTGTTTATGATTCCATTTAATGCTTAATTTTAAATTAGTTGTTATCTTAGATTTTTTATTATTATTAATTTATTTTTTTATTTTTCTATTTATTTAATGTCATGTATATTGCATTTTCACAAATTAATTATTTACTATATTTTTGAATTATTATTATTATTTTTATCATCATCATTTTTTTATGTATTGTTATTTATTCATTTTTATTGAGTAATTTTTATATAGTCAAATTCTTTATTTATTAAAAATTTCGGGATCTTGAAATCGAGGCCCTCCGTCGTACTGATGGAGCCTTGATTCGGATTCCGAACCTAGGGAATATGAGCCCGGGATTGTGACTTTTCGCGTCCCGACCGATCATCCCATCATCAGTATATTATTTATTATTCCTATGATTAATATTATGATGCCTTGACATTCAATCTATATACTATCATAACCATTAATATGGACCCAAAAACAAAGATTTTATTATAGCAATTAATGTTTTCTTTATCACACTACTTTAACTCTTGCTAACAAATATTATCTTTTTATCTATTCCTCTTATACTTTGTTGTATCACTTTTATTTTACTAGTTCTTTTCCTTAATTTCTATTGATTGCTTACTTATTCCTATATCTTTTCTTTTTCTTTTTTTTTTCCTTTTCATCTTGTTCTTCTCATTTCTTTTGTATCTAAGCTAGATTTAAGCTACCCCTATATTATTATTTTTACTATTTATTTATTTATTTTATATATATTACAAACATGTACATTCTTCTAGATCCTAATTCCCTTTTTATTTTTTTTATTTTTTTTATTAAGATATTTAAAACATTATATATATATATATATTAACATCTTTTATTACTAACATCATTATTTCACATTTTTCTATTGATTTTAATCTTCTAAAAAGGATTTTTTTTTATATTATGTCTAAACCATTTAAGTTCACTTTATACAGCCAAATGATAAAATTTATTAAGAAAAATGGGCCAGTCCCCAAAACAACCAATTCATCATAAACCCAAAAAAAGAATAAAGCTTTTTACTTGATCGGGCTTGATTAACCCAAACTACAGCTAGACTTGGCCCGCCTTGGAGTGGGACTGTTTGGAGCTTGGTGTGACAGCTCCTAATTAACGAAAACGGCGTCGTTAGGCGATGGAAGGGGAGTCTTGGCAAAACGGCGTCGTTTTACCAACCTTTAAACACATTTAAACTCTTTTTTTTTTATTTTCTTTCCCCATATTCCCCTTTGGTTTCTTTCTCTAAATGGTCGGCTTCTCTCCTCTCTATCCTTACAGATCGGCAACTCTAACTCTTTTCCCTAATCCTTGATCTGTAGATGGCCTCCCAGAAAACCTCTAAATCTCTCTCTAAACCACCGGCTACTCACCTTCGATTCGGACTTCCCCAAAGCCGAATCTAACTTCAATAGCTGGCGGTACTCCCAACCGACTACCCAACTCCGATTTTGACTTCCTCAAAGCCGAATTCGACTTCTACAGCCGACGGTACCCCCAACCGATTACCAAAGAATCTTTCTCCTCTGCTTCTTCCTTTCGTCGACGGTAAGCTCGAGCCCTAACTCTCTCTTTCTAAAATCGACGGTATCCCAAAAACCCCAAATCCTCACTCTCTCTCTCTCTCTTTACTATGGCGGCATGAAATCCCTAAACTCAAATACCTCGTCGGTTGCCGAAATCCCCTCTAAATCTCCCCTAAAAAAAACAAACTAAAAATCCTCAAAAAGAGAACACGGCTACCCGTTTTCTTTTCTTGTGATTTTTTTTATTTTTTTTGTTTCGATTGTGGATGGTTTCTGGCTGCTAGAAAACTTATGATGTTTTTGATAGTGGCTAGGTATTTTGGTTGTTAGTTTTTTTTGCTAGGGATTCTTGCAGGTCGTTGGGGTTATTATGGTTTGCAGGTTTTTTCTCCGAATTTTTTGATTTTTTTTTGGCTCCCTCGGGGTGAGTGCTATAGTGCCCCCTTTATACTAGGTTGAAGAGGGCACGCTCCACTACTCTGCCAGACGCGAGTTTTTCGCGTCTGGCATTGTAGTGGTGGTACTGGTAGGGGCATCCCCGCTCTGCCAGTACTCTTTTTTTCCTTTTTTTTTATATTATTCAGTTAATTAATTTTTAATTAATATTTAACTTTTGTTTATTATTTGTCAAAATTTAAGTGTCTACAGATTGAAAGATAATAAGTTGTGGTTGACGGTGATAGAAAGAGAGAGGAAGAAATTGTGACAGCTCTTGTACTTGAGAAAGGAGAAAGAAAGACAAGCAAGTAGCTACTGGTCGGCTGGAGAGAGAAGGAAGAGAAAGAAAGAAAGAAAAGAAAAGAAAAGAAAAGAAAGGAAAAGAAAATAACAAGCAAGAAAAATAGACATGGTCCAATAAAGGAGAAATGGACATGGTCCAATAAAGGAAGAATGGGCATGGCCCAATTAAAAAGAAATGGGAGAAGTCTATAAATAAGAGTTTAAAAACACCAAAGGAAGAAAAATCCAAAAGAAAAGGAATATGGAGATTTGGGCCAACCTAGTTTAATTCGGTAAAATTTCTTTACTCTTCACCATGATTTATTTTGAAATTGGACTATATGGAGGCTAGCTTATTTTATTTAATTATGCATTGATTAGTTGGTGATATGAAGTAAATTTAAGTTGCTTAGAAAGTTGAAATAGGCACTTAATATTGTAAATAAGTTACCGGTGTTAATAATCTAAAGAATTACGTGAACGAAGGATACAATTAATTATAGTAAAATTATATTAAGATATGAATTAGGTGAGTGGATTTATAATAGAATGAGAGGAAGGGAAGTGGAATTAATGCACTAAATATAGTAGATTTAAATTGTGCTAGGAAAGTTAATGTGGAAGCGTGTTGAGCAAAGTATATGATTGGCAATTAGGAGTAATTGTACGCGTATATGAAGCAATAGCAACGTAGAAATCCCGCTATTATGAGGTGAGAAACCTTACCATCATTTTTATTATCTAAAGTATGTTTTATTCGGTTTTGGTGAAATTTTATGAAAAGGAGTTTAAATGGTAAATCTTTGTGTTTTACAAACAAAATGTATTTACATGAAAGGATTTTATAAATTGTCTTGAAATCGAATAATGATTTTGAAAAATAGAGTAATTGGAGACCGCTTGTTATATTGTAAATTTATGATTTGAAATCTAATGGCTTATGACAATATTTGCATGAATGGTTGAATTGATATTTGTGTTGAAATGTATGAAATATGTATTTAGCCTTGAAAGGCTATGAATTACAATAATTGTCATATCATGTTATTGAATTTTATTGTATGGTGGGTTTAGCTTGCTGCAGTGGACGGATTTTGTCGACCAGCCTATTAGAGGGGTACAGAATCCGAATATATATATGTACCTCAGTCGAAAAGGCGCGTAGGGTATCTCCTAATGTATGGATAGAGTTCACGTCACGCCGAACCACCTCGTGATGATGAACTCCGCTAAGGCTAAGGAACGGCTGTGTTTTTCTCAAACTAAAAATATGTTTTACGTATATACCAAATTTTAACAGTCTTGACGGGCTCGAGTGTACGCCTCTAATCAAGGCGTCATCAAGTACTATTTGATGGCATGAGCCAAATGTTTATGGAAGTCATAAGCCTTAATGAGAAATTAAATGAAATATAACCGTTTGCATGGGTTGGGATAAATTTTCAAATTGTGAAATACTTAAAAATGATGGAATATTTTAATTGGCTTTAACTGATTTAAATGATGTTTGTTTACTCACTAGGATTTTATAATCTCACCACTATCCTTTCCACCCATTTCAGGCTCAGAGTAGGTTGTAGATAGCTGATTCCATCGAGGGCTTCCATTGGACTTGCGTCATCCGAACTGTAAGTTCACCGTTTTCCTCACTTCTAGTCATTCGTGGGCTCGTTTGATATTGTAAATTAAATTAATTTAAATGTATTGATTTACTGTGTCGCAGTATGAATGAAATTATTTTACTTTTATGTTACAAAAAGTAGTTACGCATAACTCCAAAATTACTGTTATAAAAAAATAAAATATTTTATTGAATATTTTGTTTTAACTTCTTACTATATCCAAATAATTACAATTTTGTTTTAAATAAAGGTTTTAGACGCTTAAACTTAATTTTTATTATGAATTATGAAATTTGTACTTACTTACTACATTTTTAGCTGAATTCGAAATTTTTAGTGAAAAATGACTAAAATGCCCCTGTGCGACAAAAATTTTTATTTTATCAGTTTTAAATTGGAAATAGCTCAAAATCCTTTAGAACATAATATTTGGGAACGGTTACTCACCGGGGGAAATGAGAAATTGATATTAAGCCTTGCGGGGTTCCGGTTGGCATTCCGAGAGATGAGTGCCCCTCGGGGCACCGCTGCGGTTGTCACAGGCTCGAGAGGAGTTTCAGGTCGTGACAATTCAGCTGGTATCAGAGCTTTTGGTTTTAAAGATCAGAGCTTTTGGTTTTAAAGATTAAAGCTTTTGGGTTTAAAGTTGTTTTAAAATTTACAGTGTTAGTGTGGCCACAAGTTAAGTTAGGTTAGATTGAATAGAACGCATACATCTACATATAGAAACCTACCTACTGTTGTAATGCATAAATGCTTAAGTAATTACTACTTGATTATGTATAGGTTTTGAGGTGCACTGGTGACATACACACCATGTCTAGAAGATGCGGTAGTCCCGATACCCCTCATAGTGCTAGTGAGGGATCTCTAGATTCTACGACTAGAAGCAAATGGTGCCCTAATCTAAGTAATTAGGAAAGTGGTCCATCCCGAATTCCTAATAATAGAATTCCTTCGAACTTAGTAGAGCGGCTTCATAATAAGGAAAGCTTTGAGAATAGTGAGAATTTTGAAAGTGAGAGTACCTCCGATACTCCGAAAACTAAAAGAGATTTTCTTTTGAAACAATCTGAAGAGTATCATAGCGAATTGACGAGGAAGGTAAATGCAAGGGGAGATATTCGTATTAGGAAGGTGTCAGGTATACGACATTTTCCTCCCGATTGTGGAAGAAATGCTGCATCGATAAGTGATGAGAAACGTAGGAGAATACAACAAGCCTAGATTGAAGAACAAATGATAAAATCTCAAGATGAAGAGGATCCATTGATGTGCTCGGATCAGGACAATGAGGAACCTAAAGATGTTTAATACTTTAGTTGAAGTTGTATTGTCATAAATCTAGGCAAATGTCATTTAAGGGAAAATGTAGTAGTTACTTGTATAAAGGAGCTAAGAGTGGCTTTTATTTTGTATGACTCGAACGGAATGTAAAATAGTTGTTTAAATAATTGGATATGTATGGGAATCTTTTAGTATAACAGAGATAAATTGGTAATATAATTATTGAGGAAGGTTATAGAAGGAAGCAATAAGGTTATAAATGACATTCGAAACGGAAAACGTGATTAAGTTAATGATTGTAATTTAAGCATGAAGGGGATTACTCAGTGATGCCATGATACTATGAGGTAATAATTGGACACAAATATATCCCAATGAAGTTAAATTATGGAATATGGGGAATATAAAATTTTGATTTAGTAAGGATTGCAAAAATAAAGTGAGGAGGAAGCTGAGTTGTTTTCATAATTAACTATACCGAAAGTCAATAAAATTAATGGAGTACGAGACAAGGAAGATAACTAGATAGGGATGACAATAAATTTGAGAAAAGTTGTAGATAGTAAGCAACTTATGTGTGGAGTGGTATATGTATCATGAATTTATTACACTGTATGGAAAGGATGTTTTGAGGTGGAATTTTATGAAGGATGATGAAAGTTAAAAGATGACATGAGTCAGAAGTATTAACTTGGCTTAGTGTGTATGACAAGAAAATAGAAGGTACCTATACTTATGGAACTCATGATATATGTCTAGAAGGGATACCCATTGGTTGAGAATGATCGATGTGGTGACTTCGAATGCAGACAAATAGTTTTGATGAGAAAATTTCTAGTAGTTATAGTACTTCATCACTGACTGTTCAGCGCTACAATGCACCGAATACCTCACGTCTATGATGCATGAGTAAGAAGGGAGTGACACAATAATAACCATATAAAAAAATAAAATATATTGAACAAAATTTTTTTTTTGAGATGGCTACCTTAAGATAAGATACTAAATGATAAAAGTGTTAATGAAGAATTACGAGACTGGTATAGAAAACCAGCTTTTATAGAGTATCATTACGAGAATTTGCAATATCTGTCTTGATTCAATTAAATGACAAGGGTTAGTAACAACATGAGGCCAATTGTGTGGCACCCTAGAAACCTATGAAGATGAGTTAGGGATTGAATGGATGGGTACGTATTTATATACCTTTAAGATTAAGTGTTTTAGGAATACATAAACATCTTTGAGAAGAGATTCTAATCATACACAACAATTATGAAACGTAAAATTTTTAAAACTTGCTGAGGAGCCTAAAGGCTAAGTCACAAGTTAAGTGATCACATGCTGTGAGACATAAGTCTAAGATAGATATTTCCAAAGAGATGCTCAAATGGAGTTTACTATGGATTTTGTGAAAGTTAGCATAAAGATAGGTGGCTATAAAGAGGAAGCAGTAAGCTGGAAGTGAAATTTGTGTTGACGTTAAAAAGTACTTAAGAAAAACTTTATTTCAAGCCTTGCAGTTCCGAGTACAAACTACAGATTGGTCCAAGGAGAATGATGTCACATTAGTATGAAATAATAGAACAAAGGATGATTGAAGATAATTTGGATAATGAAGTTAATAATGAAAACTTCCTAAGGTAGAATGGAAATTTGAAATTTGAAATTTGAAAATGCTTGAGGAATGCACGATTCGAAACAGTCTAAGTTTTTAAGTGACATTTAGTAGGTGAGATGTGATTAATGACATTGTGATGTGAGGATATAGCATGATGAAACTCAAGCATATGATTGAAAATGATATAAATGATATGAAGTTATACGCAAGCATAATAAGAAGGTTGACATACACTATGAGGATTATTATATTGAAACTAGGATTTGAATGCGAATGAATAAAGGGAAATGTAGTCCTAGGCATATGAACACATGGATCCCTATACATAACGAGAGATGTTGACATTTGAAAATGCATGTACACATGTATATATGAAATTGATAATTTGATTAACTAAGGTGAAGAATTGTTCTCAGTAATTGGGAGATTTTGAAATAATGCCAGAGGAGGTCAGTGAGCTAAAGTGTTATCGGGCATGCAATGAACGATCAAAGTTATGATTGACTTTGAAGGTAAACCTTGGATTGTTTAGGTTCTCAATGGAAATCTATTAAGGGAAGTGTATGGAAAAGCATAAGATGAATGAATTAAGGTTGAAAAATCGGGCATGGAGCAAATTAATAAAATGATGAGTAGATATACATAAGTAAGTGTGATATGTGATCAAAATCGATATAATTGAGATGAAGTTATGGTTCAAATTTGATAAGGGTGACAAAGGTATGCTTAGTGACTCGATATAATAAATCATGAGTGGGAAAAGTACTACTGATTTGACTCTAAAGGATGATAATGGCCATAAATAAAGTATTAAATTGAACTTAAGGTGAACGAGGTGAATAAATTGAATGTCCCGATAGAAGGAAAAAGGAATAGCATCATAGAAGGAGATTGATAACGCAACATCGACGGGAATTCGAGGACGAATTTTATTTAACTAGGGGAGATTAAAATACCCCATACTTTGATATGGTGATAAATAAAGTTGATCGGATGCAAATTGAGGTCAATTAAAATGTTTAAAAGTGATAAAAGACGAAAGGAGTAGTTTAGGATAAAATTATCTGCACGCGAGAAAATAGCAATCAAATAATAATAATTTTATCAAAGGAGAATTTGTGAGATAAAAGGCGATTCAGAAGTCAAGTAAGGCATAATAAGGTATTTTAGGTACCAAGGAGATAAGATAAAATTTTTAGAATAAAATAATATTTTATTAATAAAATAATATTAAAATATTAATGTTTAGTCGGATGTCGAAAGCAGTCATGAAGAAGGATCATATGGTCAATCCAAGTGAGGGAGAAGAAATACAAGTAAATTTTTATAGAAATAAGTGACAAGTGAAATACGCGTGTTTTGTTAAGTCGAACCAACACGGATAAGTAAATATTTAAATATTGTGGTAATACTGCGTTGAGGTGTAATTTTTATATTTCGGTGGTACACACATCGAGGAAGGAAGCTAGATGAAAATTAAAATTTTTAGACGTATTAAAAGGATCGAATTTAACATATAAAAGTTAAAGGATATGTAATGGAAATTAATGAGAAAAATAAAATGAACATAGAGTAAAAAATAAAATAAAATAAATATATTAGAGGACTAACATGGGCAGCCGCCCATGTGGTCAATAAAAGAGTCAAAGACTCTTTACTTGGTGAATTGGAGGGGGGGGCCGGCCATGTGAAGCAACAAGTGAAGGAAGTTAAAAAAATTGTGATGTGGCCGGTTGGAATAATGTGGAAGTTTGTGGAACATTCATGAAGAAATAAAATAATATGTATATATATATATATAATTGACCAAACTAAGTGAAGAAGACCAAGAAGAAGAGAGAGGTCGGTTGAGGGAGTGTAAAAGAGAAACCAAAGAACAAAGAGAAAGCCGAGAGAGAAAGAAAAATAAAAGGAAAATAGAGCTGAGTTGATGGGCTATTTTTGCTACCATTCAAGAAGGAAAAGAGAGCCATTTAAGGGCTGGTTTTGGAGGCTGAAAAGTGCCATTTTTCTGCTGATTTTGGAAGCCAAAAAGTGCAAATTTTTGTAGTAGAATTTGAAGATTTTGAGGTGCTGTTTTGGTGGTTAATTGTTGTTGTTTTGGCTGCCAATTCTTGGAGGGAAAAGTGCAACTTAGCTACTGAATTTTTGAGAAAAAACAGAGCAACATAGCTGCTGATTATGAAGCAAAAATGAGCAGCTTTAGCTGCTAAAATTTTTTGGATTGAAAGACAATAAATTGTGACCGACGATGAGAGCAAGAGAGAGGAAGAAATGGGGACAGCTCTTGTATGTGAGAAAGGAGAAAGAAAGACAAGCAAGAAGCTGTTGGTCGACTGGAGAGAGAAGGAAGAGAAAGAAAGAAAGAAAATAAAATAAAGGAAAAGAAAATAACAAGCAAGAAAAATGGACATGGTCCAATAAAGGAAAAATGGACATGGTCCAATAAAGGAAGAATGGACATGGCCCAATTAAAAAGAAATGGGAGAAGTCCACAAATAAGAGTCCAAAAACACCAAAGGGAGAAAAATCCAAAAGAAAAGGAAGGTGGAGATTTGGGCCAACCTAGTTTAATTAGGTAAAATTTCTTTACTCTTCACCATGATTTATTTTGAAATTGGACTATATGGAGGCTAGCTTAGTTTATTTAATTATGCATTGGTTAGTTTGTGATATGAAGTAAATTTAAGTTGCTTAGAAGGTTGAAATAGGTACTTAATACCGTAAATAAGTTATTGGTGTTAATAATCTAAAGAATTACGTGAACGAAGGATACAATTAATCATAGTAAAATTATATTAAGATATGAATTAGGTGAGTGGATTTATAATAGAATGAGAGGAAGGGAAGTGGAATTAATGCACTAAATATAGTGGATTTAAATTGTGCTAGGAAAGTTAATGTGGAAGCGTGTCGAGCAAAGTATATGATTGTCAATTAGGAGTAATTGTACGCATATATGAAGCAATAACGATGTAGAAATCCCACTATTGTGAGGTGAGTAACCTTACCATCATTTTTATTATCTAAAGTATATTTTTATTCGGTTTTGGTGAAATTTTATGAAAATGAGTTTAAATGGTAAATCTTTGTGTTTTACAAACAAAATGTATTTACATGAAAAGATTTTATAAATTGTCTTGAAATCAAATAATGATTTTGAAAAATAGAGTAATTGGAGACCACTTGTTATATTGTAAATTTATGATTTGAAATCGAGTGGCTTATGACAATATTTGCATGAATGGTTGAATTGATATTTGTGTTGTAATGTATGAAATATGTATTTAATATTGAAAGGTTGTGAATTACAATAGTTGCCATATCATGTTATTGAATTTTATTATATGGTGGGTTTTAGCTTGCTGTAGTGGGCGGATTATGTGGATCAGCCTATTAGAGGGGCACAGAATCCGGATATATATATGTACCTCGGTCGGAGAGGCTCGTAGGGTATCTCTTGAGGTATGGATAGAGTTCACGTCTCGCCGAACCACCTCGTGATAATGAACTTCGCTAACGCCAAGGAACGGCTGTGTTTTTCTCAAACTAAAAATATGTTTTACGTATATACGAAATTTTAACAGCCTTGGCGGGCTCGAGTATACGCCTCTGATCAAGGCGTCATCGAGTACTATTTGATGGCATGAGCCAAATGTTTATGGAAGTCATAAGCCTTAATGAGAAATTAAATGAAATACAACCGTTTGCATGGGTTGGGATAAATTTTCAAATTGTGAAATACTTAAAAATGATGGGATGTTTTAATTGTCTCATTTTACTCGCCTTTAGTTGATTTAAATGATGTTTGTTTACTCACTAGGATTTTATAATCTCACCACCCTCCTTTCCACCCATTTCAAACTCAGAGTAGGCTGTAGATAGCTGATTCCATCGAGGGCTTCCATTGGACTTGCGTCCTCCGAACTGTAGGTTCACCGTTTTCCTCACTTCTAGTCATTCGTGGGCTCGCTTGATATTGTAAATTAAATTAATTTAATTTAAATGCATTGGTTTACTGTGTCACAGTATGAATGAAATTATTTTGCTTTTATGTTACAAAAAGTATTTACGCATAACTCCAAAATTACTGTTATAAGAAAATAAAATATTTTATTGAATATTTTGTTTTAACTTCTTACTATATCCAAATAATTACAATTTTATTTTAAATAAAAGTTTTAGACGCTTAAACTTAATTTTTATTATGAATTATGAAATTTGTACTTGCTTACTACATTTTTAACTGAATTCGAAATTTTCAGTGAAAAATGACTAAAATACCCCTGTGAGACAAAAATTTTTATTTTATCAGTTTTAAGTTGGAAATAGCTCAAAATCCTTTAAAACATAACATTTGGCAACGGTTACTCACTGGGGGAAATGAGAAACTAATATTAAACCTTGCGGGGTTCCGGTTGACATTACGAGAGATGAGTGCCCATCAGGGCACCGCTGCGGTTGTCACAAGTTCGATGGGAGTTTCGGGTCGTGATAATCAATCCTGAAAATCAGAAACCAAACCTCCATAATGGCACTCTTTCACTTCCAGTCGAGATGTCACCATCCTCTGTACTTCTTGGAAACAGCCACATACCAACATACACATAAAGCCTGCGGCTCTTGAAACCTGCACTAGCTCAAAGCTCAAACCAGCCCCCTCATATCAGCCATACCAGATAAAAAACTTATATTAATGTTGGTTCCCTTTGACACTACTTAATCTATTTCCCAATACCAAAATCATTTCATCAAATTATTATCCAACTTTCTTGTGGTACATATGATATTTGATATATTGCAACAAAGTCAGAGATAGTCGTCTCCCATCTCAAACAATCGAAATCCAAGCCTCAAATTTTGCAGTTCGAAAAAAATGCTTTCTTCAAGTTTCAAATATTTTCTTGCTATCTTTCCTGTAGATTGTTCTCTTGAAATTTTACAATATTCACATACATTTATCAATAGATTTCTTTGTCGACCATGGTTTAACCTTTGGGTTATTTTGTGTTCCCAGGATGGCATGGAAACTTAGCAAAGAGGCAGAGCATTCAACAGCAGCAACACCTTGCCATGATGCCCCCAATAAACCAAACAATGTTTGCTTGATAATCTGCAAATGGTTCAATATTTTGTATTTTTTTTTTTTTGTCAATTTTCTTAAGAGTGTTAAGATCCAAGATATGAAACCAATTTAAAGGGGAAAACATTTTAAATTGAGAGAAATAATCAGTAAATGATAATAAACACTTGTTCAAAAATTTAAATAAGAAACTTTTAGTTTCCATATATGACGATTATCATTGGTCATTATTTAACATTTTCTTTTTTATTTTTACAAAAATAAATTACTAACATCTTATGTAGACCAAACCTGATCAATTATTGAGATTAAAAGAACACTTTATTTTTTTTTAAAAAAATGATCAAACCTTAATTTTCGCAAAAAAAAAAAAGATCAAACCTTAATTTTCGCAAAAAAAAAATGTTGGGTCATGCTTTAAGAAATCAAACAAACCCATGCCAACTCAAAAATTTGACAAGTTTTGATATTTAGTCTACGCCCACCCGTTAATTGAACTAGCTTATGGGCTAAGGCAAGTAATTCCGCCTTTGCATAATCCTAAGTGTAAATTAAACTATCTTTTAAGTAGAGAAATGAAAATATGTTACTAACATAATTTTATTTTTTTTATTTTATCTATAAAAACTTATGTTAATTTCCCTATTAAAGAGAAATAGCATCCCTTCTTATAAAGTGAAATTATTCCTTTTACTCTTTTTAAATTTAGAACACCTCTCTTATTTATCTCCAACTTCAGTCAATTATCTGCCAAAACTCTTCTTCTAAAAGAAAAACAAAGGAACATTAAAAACCATAATGATGAACAATCCAGGCTTGTCTAACAATATAGATGCCGCTGATGGTGAGATAGAAGTCGCCAATATCTTGCTAGAATTGTCGAGGCTTTGGATAGAACCTGTAGTAACAAGATGGAGATTTAGAGCAAGAAGATCAGCCCTTAAAGAAAAAACCCTTCTCTTTCTGATCAATCTATCCCTCCTCCTATATCTGATTAACGTGTTTAATTTCTTCACAGTTGGAAACTCCTTCATGTAATGTTGAGAATAAGAATGAGGATTCGAAGCTTGGTACTGATCAGCGTGTCTTGTATATTGAAGAGAAATATTCTTCCGTAATCAAAGTTGAACCTCCAAACCTTGAACCAACCACTCCTTGTAATCCCCATCACAAGGTTATAAAAATAAATTTTAGCCCTTCTTCTGGAATTCGTTACGCTCAGAAACATATACAAATTGAAGATAAGCCTCCCAGGCTTGAATCTGATATTCATCCTGAAGATGTTACAATCATGAAAAAGACTAGCAACAAAAGGGTACGTCCATCTCTTCATTAATTTTCTACTAGTATAATTATGTTTTATTTATGGGATCAACAGAGAATAGGTGATTTTGCCTGATGATAAATGAAACGATTTGGTCATTGCCTTTGTTCATCAAGTTCTATCCAATGATTTTTTTCTTTTTTCCTTGTTTTCAGGACAAAGAGGAATTCGAAGAAGGATTGAGGAACAGAGCTGTGCCCAAAGGTTGATTAGTTCCGGTAGGTCACTAATATCCTGTAAGTATCCTTTATTTGTTTACAGTTTTTTTTTTTTTAACCTTCAAATTACATCATTATTTTTGTTTTCAACATTCAAATTACATCATTAATTGTAAAAAAAATAATAATTAAAGGGATCCGGAAACATCAAAACTGAACCAACCACATTGCCAAAGGCTAATAATTCCTTCATACCTCATGCAAAGCCTGCCAAGAGAAAGGTAATCTTCTGCTTCACCAGCTGTTCTCCTCTCTCTTAATTTCCAAGTGGTTAATTTCATTATTGAGGTTATGCTTATGAAAATTTATATGTATAAATTCAAACCAATTATCTCAAGTTTAAAAATTAAGTACAAATAATCACACAAGTTTGATCGTAAATCTAGAGCCCATAACAAGGATTACCTTTGTATAAAGTTTAAGAAGTATAACGTTTATCTTCTGAAGTATCTCAAGAATCGAACCAATAGCCTTTGGTTCTAATTAAGCACTCAAGTTCTATTTAACTATTTGGGACATACCTTTTGGGAATTGGGAGGTAGTAACAAATTTATTACATATGATCTTTGAATATATCTTTACATCCTTGTAGCATATTTAGGTTGCATTTAGTTAATATTTTTATTTCATTTTTCTTCTTTTTAAATGTATAAATAATATAACATAATATTTTTAAAAGTAAATTCTTGAATTATTTAAGAAAATTTAAATAAATCTTTATTTTTTTATTAGAATCAATCAAGTACTTGTATTTTTATTTTAAACTAAATAAATTTTTATGAGTAATAGTTGATTAATTGTCATTAGTTAAAATGATATTAATTTTTTATATTTATATGGTATTGATACGGCATGCTGACTTATTATAGTGGAGGATGTTAGCTTTAAAATTATTATAGTTTTGATTATGACAAAATGATCAAATTTGCTTAAGCATTATTTGAGTAATCCTTGACAATTTCTTGAAATGATTTAACTTCCATACACTTGTTCTTACATGAACACAAGCTTGACTCTTTAAGTTATTGAACTATATCTATAAGCTTGTATGATTTAGGTGTATGAGTGCTTATAATTCTCATTCATTAAATTTTGATTTAAAGATTAACAGAAAATCTTGATGCATTCATTAAGGAGGAGTTTTGAATATCTTGTTTAATGATGAAAAAGAAAAATGAGAGAAGGAAGACTAAATCAAATAGAGTTAAATAGGTCTTCATGTTTAATTTATGTGTGTGATGCTCAATTTTGGTTTTGTTGAATATTATGTAAAGAAAAGTAGATGCATTGACTAAGGGGAAGCACCTCATTATGCATAAAGATTTGAAGCATTCATATTGAGCATATACATTGCATACTTAATCTTAAAGTGTTTTGTGATAATAAAAAATAAGAGATAGAAAATGTTGACTCTATATGTTTTTGATGATAGTAAAATATTCTCATTCATTGATGTCTAATTATATTGTCTAAGTGTGCAGGAGAAAGCTTAAATCATTAATATATTTGGTATTTATAAGCAAGTCAATATACTTGTTCAGTTGCAAGATAGGTTAATTGGTTAAACAAGAAAAGAAGAAAGAGTTACAATTGAGTCATAAAACAGAAGCCTCTTAGTCGAATAATGATGGGAGTTAGTCAGCTAAAATTTAAAAATGAAGTTAGCTGGTTCAAGAGTAGATTGCAAAACAGAGAAGACTTAGTTGACCAAGAAGGATGGTTAGTCGACTAAGAGCTTATTGCCAGAAATCTGGATTACAAGACATAAAGAACTTAATCAACTAAGAAGTATTGTTAGTCGACTAAGAGCTTATTGCTAGAAACTAGATTCAGAGACAAAGGCGACTTAATCGACTAAGACGTATGTTAGACGACTAAGAGCACACTGTCAAAAAATTTGAATTTAAGCACATAAGGACAAAATAACGGCCAGAAACGGCTAGTTTATGTCTCCAACAGCCAGGATTAATTTTGCAAGTATTTAAAGCCTCTTCAATAGTCAAAAACAAGAGAAAGAAGCCATCCATAGTGATTTTGAGCTTAGAAGACCAAAAACCTTCTCTTTACACTTTTATTTCACTCCCATCCTTTGAAAAAGTGTTTGAGCTTAGCTTTGTACATCTTAGATCAACTAGATAATCAATTGTACTTCATCTTTTCTTCATTTCTTAATTACTTAGAGTGTGTAAGGCACTCTAAGGGATTTATTCAAGCTGGGATTGCTTGATTGAATATATAGGTTCTAACTTAGCCTTGAAAAGTTAGTTGATGGGTTTTGGTTGATCCCGTGAAAAATCATTATTGTAGGTTGTGGTTGAGCCTTTGAAAAATCACTTTAGGTTATAGTTGAGCCCGAGAAAAACTATTGTGAAAGGTTTTGGTTGAGCCTGGTAAAAGTCATTATAAAGCTTGGTGAAAGCTTAGTAATTTCACTGTTCTTAGTAGATTGTTTGAAAAATCCTTGGTTGAACAATCAAGGTAGTGGATGTAGGTCTTCGACTGAACCACTCTAAATTCCTGCGCATTGCCTACTCTGCTTTTATTTTCATTGCTTTTCAAATTAATTCTTCATCTTATCAAGAGTCAAAAAGTGCTATTCACCCCCCTCTAACACATTTAATTGGGACCAACAGAGGCTGAGATTGTCACATGGTTACTTCATCATGCTATATTATCATTTATTTGTCAAATCAATATGCCACATTAGCGCAATGTGCCATAAAATGGATACGTGTCATTTTGACTAATCACATTTGGCCAATCATTAATTATTAGAGTCTATTTGCTAGAATTGTACAAGCTTTGGATAGAACCTTTAGTTTCTGGATGAAAATTTAGAGCAAGAAGATCAACCCTTAAAGAAAGCCCTTATTTTTCTGATCAATCCATCCATCTTGCTATAGCTATTAATGTGTTTCTTCAAAGTCGAAAATTCCTTTGTATAATGGTGAGAATGAGAATTCGAAATCTAGTACTAGCGATTAGCATATTCCATTTATGGAAGAGAAAAACCTTCAGACCTTGAACCAACCACTCTTTATAATTCCCAACATAAGATTATAAAAATAAAATTTGACCATCCTTCTAAAATTCGTTATACTCATAAATATATACAAATTGAAGATAAACCTCCCAAGCATGAAGTTTAATACGAATTACTTGGAACTTATTATTTATAAAAATGGATTTTATGTTGTATCAATATAAAATTTTGATAAACTCCATGCAATTAAAAATTAGATAATTATTAAAATATGATAAAAAATTGTTTAAAATTAAAATAAAAAAAATTCATGTTCCGCGCTTAGAGGTTAAAACCTATTCCTGTGTCCTCACTCGTACAATTTCTTTAGACACAACCATGTGGATTAAGATCATGATCATATACAATATATTAAAATTTAATAAAGAGTCAGGATTGTTAGAAAAATAGTATAAGAAACTACTTGTTAAATACCTGAATATATTAAAAATTTGATTAAAATAAATTTAAAATCAATTTATGTATATTATTTATGAAAATTAAAACTTAAAATCATATTTAGAGCAATTAATGAATTTTAGTAAGTATTACATTAATTATAAAAAATCTATAACAAAAAATAATATATATAAAACTAAATTTTAATACTAAATATTAATATTTATAATTTAGTTCGAATAGTGAATATCTTAAAATCACTAACCAACTTGCTACTAATATATTAATTTTACTACCCAAACTTAATTATAATCTTACTTAATCTAATTGTATAATGCAAAGTACTCATCACCATCCATATTATAAATAGATAACTAAGAGGTGATTGGAAACTGTCAATGATGTAAACTGATGCCGTGACTATCCCACAAAATTTCACTAAGGCAAGGATAAAAGTTAGAAATGTTACCACAAGGACAAGTAAACATGGAATTAGTGTGCGATTGGTAATATATTTACATTCAATATTGCAATTTGAAGAGAAAAATTATAATCTAATTCATGAGATGTCCATTAATTAGATGCTTGTTTTATTCCATTTGCAGGATAAGATTTAATAATACGTGACCCAATTGGGGAAGAAGTTGCATGTTGAAATATTTAAACCCCCAATATTTTGGACTCTCAATCCACCAAAATATAAACTAATAAGAACAAGGAAACTTTCTATGATGAAGATTGCTGCTGGGGTTATCAAGTTTTATATATATTTTTTACGTAAAAGAGTTGAGATTTTGTAAGATTTTGCAATTAACTTATCATTCATTTTTTAATTTGATGAAAATATGCATTAAATATAATGTTTTATTAAAATAACACTTTAACTCGGTATTTTAAAATTTTTTTTCTTCAAATTCATGGTTCTCTAAGATTTCCTTTGACTTTGCAATTGGAATTGCATTTAGATTGCAATCACCGAATTTGACTTGCAAATGCAATGTCAAATAAACAGAAAGGTAATCTTCTGCTTCACCAGCTGTTCTGCTCTCTCTTAATTTCCAAGTGGTTAATTTCATTATTGAGGTTATGTTTATGAAAATTTATATGTATAAAATCAAACCAATTATCTCAAGTTTAAAAATTAAGTACAAATAATCACACAAGTTTGATAGTAAATCTAGAGCCTATAACAAGGATTATCTTTGTATAAAGTTTAAGAAGTATAACGTTTATCTTCTGAAGTATCTCAAGAATCGAACCAATAGCCTTTGGTTCTAATTAAGCACTCAAGTTCTATTTAACTATTTGGGACATACCTTTTGGGAATTGGGAGGTAGCAACAAATTTATTACATATGGTCTTTGAATATATCTTTATATCCTTGTAGCATATTTAGGTTACGTTTAGTTAATATTTTTATTTGATTTTTATTCTTTTTAAATGTATAAGAAATATAACATAATATTTTAAAAAGTACATTCTTGAATTATTTAAAAAAATTTAAATAAATCTTTATTTTTTTTATTAGATTCAATCAAGTACTTGTATTTTTATTTTAAACTAAATAAATTTTTATAATTAATGGTTGATTAATTATAATTAGTTATAATGATATTAATTTTTTATATTTATATGGTGTTGATACGGCATGCTGACTTATTATAGTGGAGGATGAGATTGTCACATGGTTACTTCATCATGCTATATTATCATTTATTTGTCAAGTCAACATGCCACATTAGTGCAATATACCATAAACTGGACACGTGTCATTTTGACTAATCATATTTGGCCAATTGTTAATTATTAGAGTCTATTTGCTAGAATTTTATAGGCTTTGGATATAACTTTTAGTTTCTTGATGAAGATTTAGAGCAAGAGGATCAACCGTTAAAGAAAGCCCTTCTTTTTCTGATCAATCCATCCATCTTCCTATAGCTATTATTATGTTTCTTCAGAGTCGGAAACTCCTTCATGTAATGGTGAGAATGAGAATTTGAAATCTAGTACTAGTGATCAGCATATTCCATATATGGAAGAGAAAAACCTTTAGACCTTGAACCAACCACTTCTCATAATTCTCAACATAAGATTATAAAAATAAAATTTGACCATCCTTCTAAATTTCGTTATACTCAGAAGCATATACAAATTGAAGATAAACCTCCCAAGCATGAAGCTTAATACGAATTACCTGGAACTTATTATTTATAAATATGGATTATATGTTGTTTCAATATAAAATTTTGATAAACTCCATGCGATTAAAAATTAGATAATTATTAAAATATGATAAAAAATTGTTTAAAAATTAAAATAAAAAAAATCATGTTCCACGCTTAGAGGTTAAAACCTATTCCTGTGTCCTCACTCGTACAATTTCTTTAGACACAACCATGTGGATTAAGATCATGATCATATACAATATATTAAAATTTAATAAAGAGTCAGGATTGTTAGAAAAATAGTATAAGAAAAATAGTACAAGAAACTACTTGTTAAATACCTGAATATATTAAAAATTTGATTAAAATAAATTTAAAATCAATTTATGTATATTATTTATGAAAATTAAAACTTAAAATCATATTTAGAGCAATTAATGAATTTTAGTAAGTATTACATTAATTATAAAAAATCTATAACAAAAAAAATATATATAAAACTAAATTTTAATACTAAATATTAATATTTATAATTTAGTCCGAATAGTGAATATCTTAAAATCACTAACCAACTTGCTACTAATATAGTAATTTTACTACCCAAACTTAATTATAATCTTACTTAATCTAATTGTATAACGCAAAATACTCATCACCATCCATATTATAAATAGATAACTAAGAGGTGATTGGAAACTGTCAATGATGTAAACTGATGCCGTGACTATCTCAAAATTTCACTAAGGCAAGGACAAAAGTTAGAAATGTTGGCACAAGGACAAGTAAACATGGAATTAGTGTACGGTTGGTAATATATTTACATTAAATATTGCAATTTGAAGAGAAAAATTATAATCTAATTCATGAGATGTCCATTAATTAGATGCTTGTTTTATTCCATTTGCAGGATAAGATTTAATAATACGTGACCCAATTGGGGAAGAAGTTGCATGTTGAAATATTTAAACCCTCAATATTTTGGACTCTCAATCCACCAAAATATAAACTAATAAGAACAAGGAAACTTTCTATGATGAAGATTGCTGCTGGGGTTATCAAGTTTTATATATTTTTTTACGTAAAAGAATTGAGATTTTGTAATTAACTTATTGTTCATTTTTTAATTTAATCAAAACATGCATTAAATATAATATTTTATTAAAATAACACTTTAACTCGGTATTTTTAAATTTTTTTTCTTCAAATTCATGGTTCTCTAAGATTTCCTTTGACTTTGCAATTGGAATTGCATTTAGATTGCAATCACAGAATTTGACTTGCAAATGCAATGTCAAATAAAGTAAAATTTTTGTGATAAAAATCTCAATTGCAGTGAAAATTTTCTCAATAATTTCCAATGCCAGCCAATCAACAGGACTCTTCTTTCTCACCTCCTTTTCTCACACACATAATCTCTTTGTGTGTAATTACGGGTCAATTTCTTTACAATTGTTCAGAGGCGGAGCCTCCTTATGTAATGGGGGGTCCAATTTAATTTTTTTTTACATATTATATAAATTTTTTAACTTTTTTAATAAATTTTCTTAATGACCCCCAAAATAATTTTTTATTTAATAATCAATACAAAAAAAAATAACAAATTAAATAATTTCATATGCGTGACTCAATTTTAATATATATTTTTTGTTTTTTCTTTTAATTTATTTTATTATTTATTTCTATTCTATTTACTCATATATTCTAAATCTCTATAGATTTTTTTTTTTTACAAATTTCTATAAACCATCAATCATATTCTTTTTCTTTCTTTTTTATAATGTCATATGTGGATTCTATCTTCTACTTGTTATATTCTTCTTTTTTTTGTTATGTAGATTTTATTTTTTATGATTTTAATCTTTAAAAATAAATAAATTATTATGTAATTTTTAAATATAAGTTGCAGTGTTGCACTATTGTTTAAAATTTCATCAATATATCATTTTTTATTCAAAATAACCAATAAGTTATAGCATGTATGTTGTAAAATTTAAATAACAATGACATACATACACATTGGTAGAATGAAATAATTGTATTTCTTTCAATACAATTTGATTTATTATATATTTTTAATAGCTCTCAAAATATTTTTTTTATTCCTCAAACTGTTTGATAAAATTAGAGTCCTTACAGTTAGCATATTGCTAATTAAGCCTAGTAAATATATTCTAAACTAATATGTTAAGTATATCAAATTTAAAAAATATAAAAGTCAGTATAGTAATCTAAACTCATTAAATTTTAATATAAATCTAAACTTATTATAACCTATTATATCTTAACAGTTCAATTTAATAGCCTATAATAACATATTATATCTCAATAGTTAAATTATAAAACTTAATATATTAATTAGTAATTTAAGAGGTAAATAGAAAAAAAAAGAAGAGTTAAAACACACAAGGTAAAGAGACAATTCATTTAAATTTGAAAAATTATTTTCTCTTCCACTCTTGTGCGCAAAGAGTGAGAAAGACTCTTTTAATGGTTTCATTTAGTCATATATAAATGACACCATCATTACTGTTATTATTCATTTTTTTATATGTCCAATGTTTTGTGAATTTTATTTAATCTTTTAGATAATTTGTCCACTTTCACCAAAGTTAGGAGGCCGCAAAATTATAGTCTTTTCTGCACTATATGTGTCGATATGTATATCTTTTTCTCTGGTCATCGGCTTATATCGGTGCCAAAATTCCATTAGCCACTATGTCGACGCGTTAAGGCCGATAACACGCACATGGCTTCCCATTGCCTGCAATTTTGCTTGGGGATCACAAGTCTACGTCTTTCACCCAACGTATAGCCAAAGTAAACCCGCCAATCATTCCACTCCAACCCCATCTCTCACGTCGCCGTAGACTTTGTATAGTTTGAGAAAAAATGGTGCTCACCGAAATCAACTCTCTCCCCATGTCAAATAATTCTTCACAGCCCACTCCCCCTTCTCTCTTCATGATTGTATATTCTGACAAGTTGCTAAATTTATACTACACAATTTTCTATCATTTCATTTTCTAGGAAATATCCTTCATGCTTTGCTTCATCATCCTTTGAATGTTTCTATTTTAGCTTATGCAGAGTTGACTCTTTTTTTTTCTCCTTATAAAGAAGCTAGCTTTGTTGTAACGAGTTGTGAACTACCTTCTTGTGCTACCTAGTTTTGGGTTGAAAGAAGAGCGGTGAGAAGGTATGGGAAACCCTGATGCAGACCATTCTGCGTACGAGTCTCAACAGATTCAAACGGAATACGAGCTACAGCCTCAGGAATATGAGCCGAACCAGGAAGCTGCACCGATTCCTGATCAATATTTAGCGGCAACTTATCAGAACAATCAACAGGGGCAGCAGTACCAGGCTCAGCAGATGGGCACAGTTGGAAATGATCCTCAGACCCAGGAACATCAGTTCCAGCCACAGCAGCAGCCACCACCGGCTCAGCAGCAGCCAATGCAATACCCCCCACCGCAGCAGCCAGCACCAGCTCAGCAGCAGCCAACACAATATCCCCCACAGCAGCAGCCGACACAATACCCTCCACCGCAGCCTAACCAAGCCTATCCTCCGCCCCAGCCGGCACAATACCCACCCCAAAACTTGCAAAACAATCCAATGTATCAAAATAGGCCGAACCCGAACCAGCCTGCAGCATATCCACCACAGCCAGTGCAGTACCCGCTCAAGAGCCAGCCAACCAATCAGATGTACTCAAATGTAAGCCCAGGGGTGATGCAACCTCAGACCGTCTACGCTCCAAACGCTTCACCACAAGCATTTCCTCAACCTGCTTACCTGCCTCAACAGGGTACGGGTATGCCCCTTGCATCACCACATAAGCCCGGTGGTCAACCTGCTGCTGTAGCCGGAATCCCAGTTGCTGGAGACGGTTGGAGAAGTGGCCTTTTCGATTTCATGGATGATCCAATGAATGGTAAAGCTCCTCCTTTTTCACGTTTCACTATGTTCTGTACATGGGTGCATGCACAGACAAAGAAAAACTACACACGTCGTGGGGTCGTTGACTCCTTGCACTCTGCTTTTGTTTTCATATTAACAGGCCACAAACATTTGATACTGTAGTATATTTGTCTCACACTCTTTTTTTTTTTTTTTTACTTATGAAAGTTATAAAGAAAGGAATTTACTGAATGAGCCAAGAGTTGGCTACCGAGTCACAATGAGATTATTTGTCTCATTTGAAGCAGTAAAAGTTATTAATTCAATTTTAAACATTATATTTATAAATAAATTGATATTTATAAATCGAATCTTTTAATTATCTAATGAATATTTGTCATGTCAATTGTCAAGTAAGAAAAATAAATCTAGAAATAACAATATAACGGCAAATACTGTACAAGTTGGTAAAATTATATTAAAATCAAATAAAATAAAAAAATTATAAAAATAAAAATATGTGTATATATATATATAAATAATTTTTTTATTAAAAATAATTTGTATAGATGCATCACTGAGGATTCGACTAATTTTTATTTATTGTTACTGCTTTCAGCTCTAGTGACAGCCTTTTTCCCATGCTTGACATTCGGCCAGATCGCTGAAATTGTGGATGATGGCCACACAAGTAAGTAAAGAAGTCTTTTAGCATTCTTTCCCATGCATCCATTAATATATTTCTGATTCCTTTTTAGAATTTTGAAGTTTTTTTATAACATCCAAATGTTCAATGGCTTTTAATAATAAATAAAATAAAAGAATTATGAAAAATTGATATGATAAAATACAAGTGAGAATATTAAGTGTTCAAAAAAGGAGTACATATCGTTTTGAGATGTCAATATATATATAGTGTTTTAAAAAGGGAAGGAAATTTAATTTTCATGCATGGTGTTGGAACAGCTTGTGGAACCAGTGGACTGCTCTATGGTGCGATCGCCTTCTTAATTGGAATGCCATGCCTATTGTCATGCACCTACCGGACCAAACTAAGAAACAAGTTCGGGCTCCCGGAGGCTCCAGGCCCGGACTGGGTTACTCACTTCCTTTGTGAATGGTGTGCTCTTTGCCAAGAGTACAGGGAGCTTCAACATAGAGGCTGGGATCCTTCTATAGGTAAACAACACATGATCAACATTACCATGTACAGAAGAAAAATTGCATTGGAGAAACAATGTTAAATGGGTTATTAAACATGTTTGGGGGTATTTGTTTTTGTAGGATGGCAAGGAAACTTGGCAAGGAACCAGAACATGCAGCCGGCGCCGGTCATGATGGCACCAATGAACCAAAGAATGATGGCTTGATGATGAGCAATTGATTTTCCCCAATGGTTTTGATTTGTTTGTTCAAGTGTTTTGTGTTTGGATTGCCTATATTTTCGAGTCAAATGCTCCCAATTTAATTTCTATCGAGAAAAACAAAATTTCAACAATTATGTCCCGTTGTACTTGCTTTCTCAATGAAATTTTATGTTAATGAATCCTTATAAAATTATGATTTGCACATATTAATTTCAGGATTTATGAGATTTGTGTATGTTTTAAATAATATTACATATATAAACAAGTAAAATTTACAATTAACCATAATGAAACAATTCTCCACGTATATGCATAAGAAATCAATGAAAAAACTAACAAATAAGATATTTAAATAAATTTAACATAAATGCAAACCATATCCACACATTGTGCTACTTAAATTTGAAATCTCTTCAAAATTGTAAAATCTCTCTTCGCCAATGAGATAAGATCTAGTTGGTTAAGGCATTCTACGCGCTTAGAAAAGAAAAGTGATGTCGTTATGAATTTAATTTATTTTTCCATTTTGCTATAATTACGAAAAATTGAGGACTCATTTTCGCTGCCATGTAAGAAATTATTTACTTACATAGAAGTTAAGGTAGCTAAAAAATAAAATAAAATTACACCCGAGTATTTGATTCATTTATTGATATATGATCTCATTTTAAAAAAAGTAAAGTTCGAATCTTCTTTCTCCAAATATAAAAACAAAATAAAATTGATGAAAAATATTTTTCAATGTGAATAAAATTTTCTTTCCCTTTAAAATAGTATTTCATCAGCTTATTATATACATTCCCCAAATCTACCTTCGTTGCCGGCATTTTGATGTGTGTTGAGGGAACTTCATGACAAAAACATATTAAGTCTTAGTTTATTTTCTGGATGAGACAAATTAAGAACAGAAGAAAGGAGAATCATAAATGGCAATCGATACATACAAGAAGCGAAAAAGGAAACAAAATCCAGCCTAGCTCACTCAAATCAAACGAGCCAGCCAAAAAAAAAAAAACTAAAGAAAAATTAAGAGGTATTGCCCTAGCAGGATGGAGTATATATCCATGCATCAAGAATATATAAGACAGAGAATTGGGTTGAAACAGGAAGCAATCGCCATCATCACCAACACAGGAAAGCAGCCTTGATAAAGTGTTATTGCATTGAAATAAATCACTAAGGAAATATGAAGTAATCTTGACAGGAAGGTTTCCACAAAAGTCTATCCTGGTAAGCAGCTGATTCTATATTCCTATCCCTTCTTCCATTTTCATTTTAAAAGCTTGAAAATATTTAGTCTAAATTTAATTGAAAAATTTTATGTAGTTTTCAATTCTTTGATGTTATTTAAATTGATGAAATAGGTTAAAACCTTTGTGCTATTGAAAAGAATTACTTGAAGGTGCCATTTTTTTTTAGATAGGACAGAGTCCATTTTTTATTCAAAAAGCTAGTAATGGAAGTTAATTTGAGATAGTTTACCAGTAGTAAGAGTTTTATCCTATATCGATTCAATTTGATATTGAATCTTTCAATTACTTCACATGAACTGTTACATGATCATAAATATTAATACTCTTTGTTTGAGTGAAAAGTATTACTCTCTTATAATCCCGAAATGATGTGACTTTTTGTTTGAAAATTTTCATAAATCACAAATGCCTCCTTGATAGCAATTGGATCAAACACTATTCGAGTCTCCAATCCTAATTGATTTAAAAAATAAAATTTTTAAGGTACTTGTCTCATTACATGGCAGTTTATTTTTTTGAAAGGTAGAATTTTTGTAATAAAGCCATGTACACTGTCGCTGGGGTGGCCAAGAAAACCTTCCCCTGTACACAAACTCAGCAGGGGAGCAAAAAACTTGCCATCAAAGATAAAATTCAAGGCCTACTTCCAGGTAGCAGAAAACCTTCCATCAGTAGGCATATCCCAATATTGGACACACTGTACAACCAAAAAAATACTTACAACCCATAGAATCATTGAGACCAAAAAGATAACTAATTCCCTTAATAAGTCAGATCAGCATAATCATCACAAACAAGCCAGATTAGATCAGTCTGTCTTCCAATACCTGATTTAGCAAGGCTGTCAGCCACCTCATTTGCTGATAGGGGAATTTTTCTTGCACACCAATTAGCAATTAAAGGTTTTAGGCACTTAATTTTCATGGCAGTACCTCTTAACTTCCAGGGCACTTGATGGGGGTTGATGGCCCAAAACACAGCATTTTGGGAGTCACCCTCAAAATAGATTTTATGGGAATTTGCCCACCTGGAGGCAGTCGCAATCTGAAAGCCTTTCCATACAGTTAGGAACTCCGCGTAATTCGAATTAGTAACTTCTACAGATAAAGAGAACAGCATAAGAATGGTACGTTTCTCATCTCTAGGAACACCCCTTATCCTTGCTTCACCAGGGCATCCATGGACAGCAGCGTCGACATTCAACTAGAGACATCCAGGTGGTGGTTCAGTCCATAGATCCTTACTCTGATTTTTCTTTGTTTTCATTGGTTGAACACCTTCATTAGGGAATCTCATGATGTCAAGCGTGGAAGGACTGAGCTTTGACCACTTAGCCTTAACCCACCAAACAAGCCGCATTTTAATCAAGTCAAAAACATTAGCCCTGCTCCATTCTTTACCTTTAAAGATAACTTCATTACGTGCCAACCAAATGGACCAAGAGATGGTGTAGAAGGCCGTTCTCATCACCTTATCATTAGACACACTTTTACTCAACTCCACCCAAGATTGGAAACATACCATAGGGTCATGATGCAAGACCCATTTAACTCTCCAATAATCACTGCACCAATGTTACAATTTCCAGGTTTCAACATAAGAGAAAAATAAGTGACCAGTTGTTTCAATACTTGTTTTGCATAAAAGGCAGATGGTAGTTTCTTGCCTAATAATGCCTTTATTCGCTAACTCCTGCTTCATTGGTAATCTCCCTTTTAAAATTATCCAGCAAAAGGGTTCAACCTTTAGAGGAGCCAAACCCTCCCACAGCTGGCACCCCATGGCAGAGCTGTCATGGTTTTGCATCAGCACCAATCGGCAAAAAGATCTCGAGCTGTAATCGCCACTAGCTGTATGCTTCCATATAAGTCTGTCTTGGAAGTCCTTACTTAAAACTCGATCATTAAGCATTTGGGGAAAATCATGCCACTATTGTTGTTCCCAGTCAAACACCCGTCTTCTCAGCTCGATTGCCCAAACCCAAATCTGGTCCTTCCATTTCCCTATTGAATATGACAAGACAACTCACCTTTTTATTTGATCAGCTTTATATAGGCTTACAGAGCAAGAAGTAGATGTTGGTACGTTTTCCTCCTCTAACTCTCACTAAACTATGACTTTGTAACACTACTCAACTAAATTCATTAACAAATAAAAACAATTTTTAAATTAGTAAAAGACTTAATAACAGTAACTAGATCCACTATCGTTATGCTAACAAATCAAAGTTAAAAAACAGCAGCAGACTTGGTCACACAAGTCTTAGAATTATCTTTCTAAAACCATCGGGTTGATGTTGTAAATCTTAACACTCCCCCTCAACACCAGCTCTCAATATTCTTCTAACCATGCCTAGCTGATGACAAAAGTTTTCAAATTTGCTGACGCTCAAGCCTTTTGTGAACAAATCGGCAACTTGATCCTCCTTCTTGATCTGCTTCAACCCAATTTCTTCTTGCAGAACTTTTTCCCTGACAAAAAATATTGCACTTTCACATGTTTAGTTTTTGCATGGAAAATTAGATTTTCTGCCAAACGAACTGCCGATTGGCTGTCACAGTATAGGGAAATTACATAGTCTATTGGTTGACATAATCCTTTCATCAATTGTACAAGCCATGTGCTCTCTTAGGCTGCCATTGCTGCTGCTCAGTACTCCGCCTCTGTTGTTGACAAAGATACAGTTGGTTGTCTTTTGCTACACCAAGAAATCACTCCTGACCCAAGCTTAAACACATACCCAGTAGTTGATCGGCGAGTATCATAATCTCCTGTATAGTCAGCATCACAATAACCAACTAGCTTGCATTCTTTATCTTTCTTGTACAAAATTCCATAGTCAATTTTACCCTTCACATATCTCAGCATTCGTCGAACTGCTTCCATGTGAGGTTTCTTTGGATTTTGCATATATTGACTCATCACACCAACTACATAAGAAATGTCAGATCAAGTCAAAGTTATGTAGATCAGATTACCTACCAATTGCCGATACATTATCACATCTTCCAAATCTATCTTCCAAATCTTTTCCCTCATGTGCATAAATTTTAGCATTTAGTTCTATTGGTGTTGAACTTGGCTCGCATCCGAGCATTCCAACTTCTTCAGCAAATCTTTGGAATACTTTTGCTGATGGAGAAATATTCCTTCTTGAGTACGATCAACCTCTAGACCAAGAAATTGCTTGAGTTGTCCAAGTTCTTTCATCTGGAAATGAACTGATAAATTCTTCTTTATTTGGAGAATTTCTTCTTCACTATCACCAGTTTTGATTAGATCATCTACGTATACTAGCACAATAGCTAGCCTCCCTCCATTGACTTTAACAAACAAACTAGAAACTACAAGCGTCACCAAATAACCATTTTGAGTCAGAAATTCAGCAATCTTACCATACCAGGCCCTTGGTGCATGCTTTAATCCGTGGAGTGCCTTTCGCAGTTTACACACATATTCGGGGTGACCTGGGTTTTGAAAAGTCATTGGTTGAATCTTGTAAATCTCCCGATCCAATTCCCCATGCAAAAACGCGTTCTTCACATCCATTTGCCACAAGTTCCAGTCTTTGTTAGCTGCAAGTGCAAGTAAGACTTGTATGGTTGTAAGCTTTGCTACTAGACTAAACGTTTCATCATAGTCTAGCCCATGTTGTTGAGTGAACCCACGAGCTACCAGCTGAGCTTCGTACCTCTCGATTGAACCGTCTGTGCGACGCTTTATTTTATAAACCCATTTGCAAGAAACAGGTTCCACATTTCTTGGCTTTGGCACAAGTTCCCAAGTATTATTTTGCTCAAGTGTAGTGATTTCTTCTTCCATAGCTTTAGTCAACATAAAATTCCAAGATGCTTCTTCAAACGTTTCAGGTTCTTTTGCATTTACTTCTTCTACTATGGCTGCGTTGGCATAATTGGAGTTTGGCTTTCAGATTTTTGTTGATCTTCTAAGTTGTGGGGTTGATACTTCCATTTCAGTAAGTTCACCTTCTTTGCTTGGTAGCTGATCACACCAGTTTATCAAGAATTTCGAGTTGCTCCTTATTCAGCATTACCATTTTGCATACGAATTTTCAATTTCATCTGAACTTGACCACATTTGAACAATGTGAAACTCATCTTTAAATTCATTCGAGTTTGACTCTTTTTCTAAGGACCACCATGAAGACACTTCATCAAATACCACATTTTTGTGATGTGTAACACTTTCTAGTAGTAGGATCACAAGATTTTCGATCTCTTCTCTGACTGTCATATCCTACAAAAATGCATTTAACAACTTTCTTGTCAATCTTACTACGCAAATGATCTGATACAAAGACATAGCATACACATCCAAATACTTGAAAATAGTTAACTGTAGGTGTCATATGCCACAATTTCTTAAAGGATGAAAGAAAACTTAACCTTTGTTGAGGAAGTCTATTGATCACAAAGGCTGTAGTCTTCATTACTTCTGCCCAAAACCTTCCTGGTACGTTTTTTGCATGTAGCATACTTCGACAGACTTCTACAAGATGTTTATTTCTTCTTTTCGCTATACCATTTTGTTGTGGTGTATTGGCACAAGTATGCTGATGATGTATTCGACATTCTTGTAAGTACTGAGAAAACTCGCTTGAGCTATATTCTCCCCCGTTGTCAGTGTGCAGGTAAAGAATTTTCTTACCAACTTCTGCTTCAACTGTCTTTTTGAACTCTTGAAATTTTGAAAAAGTGTCAAATTTTTCTTTCATATATAAAACCCACACATACCTGGAAAAGTCATTAATAAAAGTCACCACATATTTCAGGAATCTTACCATACCAGGCCCTTGGTGCTTGTTTTAATCCGTAGAGTGCCTTTTGCAACTTACACACATATTCGGGGTGACCTGGGTTTTGAAAACCTATTGGTTGAATCTTGTAAATCTCCCGATCCAATTCCCCATGCAAAAACGCGTTCTTCACATCCATTTGCCACAAGTTCCAATCTTTGTTAGTTGCAAGTGCAAGTAAGACTTGTACGGTTGTAAGCTTTGCTACTAGACTAAACGTTTCATCATAGTCTAGCCCATGTTGTTGAGTGAACCCACGAGTTACCAGTCGAATTTTGTGCCTCTCGATTGAACCATCTGTGCTACGCTTTATTTTATAAACCCATTTGCAAGAAACAGGTTCCACATTTCTTGGCTTTGGCACAAGTCTTATTTTGCTCAAGTGTAGTGATTTCTTCTTCCATAGCTTTAGTCCACATAAAATTCCAATATGCTTCTTCAAACGTTTCAGTTTCTTTTGCATTTACTTTTTCTGCTATGGCTGCGTTAGCATAATTGGAGTTTGGCTTTTAGATTTTTGTTGATCTTTTAAGTTGTGGGGTTGATACTTCCATTTCACTAAGTTCACCTTCTTTGTGTTGAAGTTTTGTCCTTGCTCTCCAATCACTGCTTTTAGGAAATGAATTTCTATTCTGCTTACCAAATTGACAGATTTCACAAATATGATCAACAGCTCCAATAATAGGTAATCCATCGACTAGATTATTTGAAGCCATAAGCTTTAAGGATCCATAATTGACATGTCCCAATCGCTTATGCCAAAGTACTGCATCATTTGCACAACACTGATAAACAGTAAACTCATTTTTCATAAAGTTGATAGGAAAACATTTATTTTTCATAGCAACAGTGATTATTTCAATACCAGTAGGATCATAAATTGTGCATGATTTATCTTTGAACCATTGTGAGTACTTATCATCAAGCAATTGTCCAACACTTAATAAGTTTTGGCTCACTTCAGTAGAATATAAAACATTGGAGATTGTTTTAATACCTGAAGTTGTTTGGACGCCTACGGTTCCTTTCCTAACAATCTGTATGAAATCACCATTTCCTATCTCAGCCCTTGAACGAAAGCTACTGTCAAGCATAATGAAAATCTCCTTATCACTAGTTATATGATTAGAGCAACCACTATCTATCAACCAAACATCATTCCTTATGTGTTTCTCTGTTATCTTAATTATAAACAGAGCTTCATCACAATCTTCTTTCTCCTCCACTACAGCAACTTTTTCTTCATTATTATTCGCCTTAGCCTTACAGAATTTCTCAACATGTCCCATCTGATTGCAATATTTACATTTGACATTGTGGCGAAACCAACAAAATTTTTCTAAATGGTTACGCTTCTTGCAATATGAACATGGTTAGAATTTGGCTTTACCTTTTTCTTCTTTTTCATCACTGTTTCTTCAGTTTTTCTCCTTCTTGTCATGGTCATATCTTCTCTGACTGTTACTTACTGCTTTGCCACGGCTTCTAACCATCAAAGCGCCTTCCACTTGTCCACCATTTCGATTGGAACATCTTTGTTCTTGAGCTTGGAGAGCATTCACTAGTTCAGTAACCGTGAGTTGAGATAGGTCCTTTGAGTCTTCTAGAGATGAAATCTTGGCCTCAAACTTCTCTGAAAGACTAACCAAGACTTTGTTCACAATTCTCTTCTCGGATAAATCCTCTCCTAGTAGCCTTAACTGGTTAACGAGCTTCATGATTTTATCAGAATACTCTTTAATTGTCTTATCCTCTTTCATTCTAAGGATCTCAAATTCTCTATGCAAGTTGAGAGCCTGCATCTGCCGAGTCCTTTCACTCCCATGGAACTCATCCTTCAACCGATCCTAAGCTTCTTTTGGGTTATCACATGTCATGATTCTTGTGAAAATAACATCCGATATAGCAGATTGAATGCAAGAGAGTGCTTTATATCTCCTTGCTACTTCCTCACTATGCTGTTTAAGTTGAGCAATAGTGGGATTAGCATGCCTCATCATCAGAGGATCACCTCCCACCTCCACCATCTCCCATAAATCAAAAACCCTAAGATAAGCTTTCATTTTCACAGGCCATATCACATAATTTTCTCTTGTGAATATAGGAGGTGCTATTGCATTAAAGCTAGATGATGCCATGGTAAAGACAATGAGATTTTCAGGTAAAAAGAATGATGATAAATAGGGACTATTTGAAGAAGGAAAAGAAAAAAAGAAATGATATTGTTTGTGTTACAAGGGTCCCTTAAGATCCTTGATGCAGCTTTGATACCATGTTGAAACTTGGCAAGAAAACAAAGAGCAAGAGCAAGTAGAAAAAATAAAAGTTGTCTGTAGAAGAAAGAAGGCTAACACACAACTTCATTCGTAACTTCAACACAGCATTAATACATGAAGAAGAGAAAACAATTAAAACCGAACTTAACTGTCAGTTCATGGTGCAAACCTACAAACTGAAAAATAATAACTGCCCATGAACTTCACATACATAAAAAAGAAAACTGCATCAGAGTAGTGGCTATCATGGCCACAAAACAAAAGTAAATTAACTACCAACAACTCTCCAGCAAATCTCCAAGCTTAACGTCAACTTCAACACTTTGCTTGGTAGCTGATCCACACTAGTTTGCCAAGAATTTCGAGTTGCTCCTTGTTCAGCATTACCATTTTCATACGAATTTTCAATTTCATCTGAACTTGACCACATTTGAACAATGTGAAACTCATCTTTAAATTCATTTAAGTTTGACTCTTTCTGAGGGCCACCATGAAGACACTTCATCAAATACCACATTTTGTGATGTGTAACACTTTTCAGTCGTAGGATCACAAGATTTCCAACCTCTTATCTGACTGTCATATCTTACAAAAATGCATTTAATAGCTTTCTTGTCAATCTTGCTATGCAAATGATTTGGTACAAAGACATAGCATACACATCCAACTACTTGAAAATAGTTAACTGTAGGTGTCATATGCCACAATTTCTTAAAGGATGAAAGAAAACTTAACCTTTGTTGAGGAAGTCTATTGATCACCAAGGCTACAGTCTTCATTACTTTTACCCAAAACCTTCTTGGTACGTTTTTTGCATGTAGCATACTTCGACAAACTTCTACAAGATATCTATTTTTTCTTTCTGCTATACCATTTTGTCGTGGTGTATTGGCACAAGTATGCTAATGATGAATTCGACATTCTTGTAAATACTGAGAAAACTCGCTTGAGCTATATTCTCCCCCGTTGTCAGTGTGCAGGCAAAGAATTTTCTTACCAACTTCTGCTTCAACTGTCTTTTTGAACTTTTTCAATTTTGAAAAAGTGTCAAATTTTTCTTTCATAAATAAAATCCACACATACTTGGAAAAGTCATCAATAAAAGTCACCATATATTTCATCTTGCCCATTGAAGGTTGCTTGACAGGTCCAAACACGTCAAAGTGTACTAACTCTAATGGTTCCTTTGCTTTAAACTTGAACTTTTCAAATGGCAAGTTATGCACTTTACCATGCTGGCATCCTGCACAAACTGTGTCTACTTGTATTTCAAGTTGAGGAAGCCCCTTAAGCATAAGCTTTTTCATCATCATACTTAGCTTGGAGTAGCTAACATGACCCTACTACATGTGTCGTAAATCTGCTGTCTCGTTCTTCCTTATCTTGTTTACATATGTAGACTTTGTTGACATCACATAGATTGACTCTAACCTGCGTCCCTTCAGCATCAGTTTTTCAAAGATCTTGAGGTCACGATACACCTTCACATCTTGTGGACCAAATAAAACAAAATGGCCTGATGATGTTAACTGTGCTACTGAAAGTAGGTTTTTCTTCATACTTGGAACATGGTAGATATTTTCAAGAAACATCTGATTAGCATTATATTGGGGAGAAACTGTCGTCTTACCGATGTGAGCTATCGGTAATCTTGAGTTGTTAGCAGTCACCACCACACGGCTTCCCTTATATTCTAATAAGTTCTGCAACTTCTATTTATCACCCGTCATATGATTTTCGCAGCCTGAGACAACGATCCAGTCATTCTCATAATTAATCTGTTCAGACGTTGTTACTGTGAGAGCTAACTCCTCCTTTGCTATAGTAAAGAATGCTTCAACGCCCCAATCATCTTCGTTTTTCTCCTTTGTATTGGGAATTGCAGCATAGTTCTCCACAAACTTTTTACTAGACCAACAAACTTTTGCCATATGACCCCTTTTTCCACAATTGTAACATTTCCCTTCAAACCTTTTATTGTTACTACGATTCTTCGAGGCTTCCCCTGAACGAAAGCTCCCTTTTCCTTGATGACTTTTTACCTTGTCATCATTCTTTTTAGATCCACCAACGATGTGCTGCTTGAAGTTACCTCTACTTTTGCTAGCGTAAAATGCTTATTCCTTACCCTTAAATGAGACTCCTCCCATTTGCTTAGCCATGTCTTCTTGATCAGCTAGCAAGTTTTCAAACTCAACAAGTGATGGTTGATTTGGCCATCCCTGTACTGCAGTAACAAAGCCTCTATATTCAGGTCTTAACCCATGAATAATTATTCTTTTCATCTTGGTTTCACCAATAGGAGCATGAATCCAACTGTGAAATTTCACGGGCATATCGACTTCACCTTGTGAAAGTATTGGGCGTTCATCATGTCACGTTGCATTACCGACAGCAACTCATTCTCTAGAAGCTGCAATCTTGTATCATTCTTCTTTGAGAAAAGTGTAACAAGCGTGTCCCATGCTTCTTTTGGTGTTTCAGCATCCCGGATGTGTTCCAACACATCTTTTTCAATTGTAGTCTTTAAAGCAAACATTGCTTTGCTCGCTTTAATCTTTCATTTTCGCAAGGCACCATTCACGTCTTCTACCTCTGGTTGTTGAAATTCACTTCCGTTGACGACCTCCCAAAGATCTTGGCCTTGCATATAAGACGTCATACATGTCACTCATGTGTTGAAATTTTGATTGTTTAGCTTCTTGATTCCTCTAACTACTTGAAGATCATTCATTATATTGGCAAGGATAACTTTTACTAGAGTATTGATACACAACCTTGCTTTGATACCACTTATTGAATATGATAAGACAACTCACCTTTTTATTTGATCAGCTTTATATAGGCTTACAGAGCAAGAAGTACATGTTGACATGTTTTCCTCCTTTAACTCCCACTAAACCATGACTCTGTAACACTACTCAACTAAATCCACTAACAAATAGAAACAACTTTTAAACCAGCAAAAGACTCAGTAATAGCAACTAGACCCTCTAACGTTATGCTAACAAACCAAAGTTAAAAAATAGCAGCAAACTTGGTCACACAAGTCTTAGAATTATCTTTTTAGAACCATCGGGCTGGTGTTGTAAATCTTAACATTCCCAAATTCTTCAATCCTTCCATTCTTTTTCCTTGCTAGCGCATAGATTCTTGGGAAGTTAATGTTGAGTCTCACCCCCGGGATCCATTCATCTCTCCAGAAGTTAATCCTTTTACCATTCCCCACTAGAAATCTCATCCTTTCACTGGTAACTCGACTTAAAGAAGAATTATCAGCAAGCGGTTTAACAATCTCATTACATAGCACTTTTCCAATACTTACATCTACTCATTTTTCCGTCTACGTTGAATTTTAAATAATTTTGTGATGGGTTTTTCCACATTATCTCTTTCTTTTTGGCTTTGTCCACTTTTGTTGTTAAGACGAGCCTAGTAAATATAATTTAACCTGCTATGCTACTTACCTTTAAAATATCATAGAATTACAAGACATCCTCGTCTTCTCGATTGTTATGTAAGTCTAACATCTCTAATCAACTTAATTTGTTTCATAATAATTAAGCAAACCACTTTAATTTGATAAAATTTTGGCCATTGATTTCCTTTTGTATCCATCAGAGAAAGAAGAACTGTGACGAGCTAACAATGGGGCAAATCAAAGCAGGCCCTTCTGTTTCCGAGCCTCATCATCAAGTCCAAGCAGAACCTGAGCCACAATGCCCAGCAATTACATTGCTACATGAACCAACTCAAAATCAAGCCTCGGCAACAATCTACCAGACTCAACAAAGCACACGAGTGAATCAAGCATTACCTCAGCAGCAGCTACAACAGCAACGTTACCAATCCCAACCTAACCAGCAGGTGTATGGGGTGGTTCAGCCAACGGCTCCACCCGTGCCCGCACAGTTTCCGCCCCAAACCGCACAAAACACTGGACCTAACCAGCATCCTGTGGAATACCCACCACTAAGCCCGCAACAAACAATCCCAATACAGCCTAATCAGGATGTGGGTGTGATCTACCAACAACAACAAGGAGTACCGCAAGCAATATATCAGCAACCTCCGCCTAGTTATCCTCAAAATTATATAGCTCCTCCTTTTGCTGCTTCGAGCTATGTATCACATGCACAAATCTTTCATGATGTTACTTACCAAGTTCCTCCACAATATGTGGTTATGCCACCATACATTCATGGTACAGTGAGTCAAATCGACGCTGCATCGTCGGGGTTTCCACTGCCAGTTAAGGTCTGGAACACTGGCTTGTTTGATTGCATGGATGACCCAATGAATGGTACGTAATTAAATCACTAAATCCTCTTTGCACGCCGCACAAAATTTTACGCTTGATGGATGCGATTGTTCTATGTATCCATTTTGCCTTGCAGCTCTCATAACAGTTTGCTTCCCATGCCTGACATTCGGCCGGGTTGCAGAGATTGTGGACGAAGGCCATACTTGTAAGCTATAATCTTTTCTCATAGTTAATTTGCAGAATTAAGTCTATAAATTAAAATCTTCTTCCAAAGTGAAGATCTCAAATTCAAATTCATCCACTCCAAGTCAGCTATATATTAAAGTCATCAATGTCTGAAAATTGTGTGACAGCTTGTGGAACCAGTGGATTGCTTTACGGTTTGATTGCATTCTTCATCGGGGTTCCCTGCATATTGTCTTGCGCATACCGCACCAAACTTAGAAACAAGCTTGGGCTAGTTGAGTCTCCAGCACCAGACTGGGTTACTCACTGTTTTTGTGATTGGTGTGCTCTTTGTCAAGAATATCGAGAGCTTCAACAAAGAGGGTGGGATCCATCCATAGGTAAGAAGTAAACACAACCCATCAAACTAGTGTTATTAGTTAGGTAAATTTTGAGTTGTATAACTAGATATGATTAAAAGAGGATAGTTGAGCTTTTATTTGACTAGTATTTGAGTTTAGGATCAAACCAGCAACAATATAGACTTCAAGAACAGGCGTATGAAGCTTGAAACTACGCAGCAGCAGAAACAATATAGGCTTATGAAGCTTTGAACAGCACTATGAAACTTACACAATGCCACATTGCTAGAGAGAATTAGACTTGAACAATGACAGAACAGGAGGAATGGACAAGACTAGAAGAGCTTGAAACAAACAAAAAACCAAACATAACATTCAGACTCCAAGAGCACCCAGCGGCAAAAACACCCTTGGAACATAAGAAACAGGGCAGAGGGTTGACAGAAACATTCATCAAGCACCTTGAAACCGAAGGCAAAAACACAATACCATAGCAAAGTATAGAAGTTAGAATTCATCTAGACATATTAGTCACCAAACCAGGCACCATCAATCCTGAAAATCAGAAACCAAACCTCCGTAATGGCACTCTTTCACTTCCAGTCGAGATGTCACCATCCTCTGTACTTCCTGGAAACAGCCACATACCAGCATACACGTAAAGTCTGCAGCTCTTGAAACCTGCACTTAGCTCAAAGCTCAAACCAGCCCCCTCATATCAGCCATACCAGATAAAAAACTTATATTAATGTCGGTTCCCTTTGACACTACTTAATCTATTTCCCAATACCAAAATCATTTCATCAAATCATTATCCAACTTTCTTTTGGTACATATGATATTTGATATATTGCAACACAGTAAGAAGCAGTCGTCTCCCATCTCAAACAATCGAAATCCAAGCCTCAAATTTTGCAATTCGAAAAAAATACTTTCTTCAAGTTTCAAATATTTTCTTGCTATCTTTCCTGTAGATTGTTCTCTTGAAATTTTACAATATTCACGTACATTTATCAATAAATTTCTTTGTCGACCATGGTTTAACCTTTGGGTTATTTTGTGTTCCCAGGATGGCACGGAAACTTAGCAAAGAGACAGAGCATTCAACAGCAGCAACACCTTGCCATGATGCCCCCAATAAACCAAACAATGTTTGCTTGATAATCTGCAAATGGTTCAATATTTTGTACTTTTATTTGTTAATTTTCTTAGGAGTGTTAAGATCCAAGATATGAAACCAATTTAAAGGGGAAAATATTTTAGATTGAGAGAAATAATCAGTAAATGATAATAAACACTTGTTCAAAAATTTAAATAAGAAACTTTTAGTTTCCATATGTGACGATTATCATTGATCATCATTTAACATTTGTTTTTTTATTTTTACAAAAATAAAATACTAACATCTTATGTCGATCAAACTTGATCAATTATTGGGATAAAAAGAACACTTTATTTCTCAAAAAAAAATGATCAAACCTTAATTTTTGCAAAAGGAAAATGTTGGGTTAGGCTTTAAGAAATCAAACAAAACCATGCCAACTCAAAAATTTGACAAGTTTTGATATTTAGTCTATGCCCGCCCATTAACTGAACTAGCTTATGGGCTAAGGCAAGTAATTCGGCCCTTGCATAACCCTAGGTGTAAATTAAACTATCTTTTAAGTAGAGACATCAAAATACGTTACTAACATAATTTTATTTGTTTTTTTATTTTATCTATAAAAATTTATGTTAATTTCCCTATTAAAGAGAAATAGCATCCCTTCTTAAAGTGAAATTATTCCTTTTACTCTTTTTAAATTTACAACACCTCTCTTCTGTATCTCCAACCTCAGTCAATTATCTGCCAAAACCCTTCTTCCCAAAGAAAAACAAAGGAACATTAAAAACCATAATGATGAACAATCCAGGCTTGTCCAACAATATTGATGCCGCTGATGCTGAGATAGAAGTCGCCAATATCTTGCTAGAATTGTCGAAGGTTTGGGTAGAACCTGTAGTTATAAGATGGAGATTTAGACCAAGAAGATCAGCCCTTAAAGAAAGCCCTTCTCTTTCTCATCAATCCATCCCTCCTCCTAAAGCTCATTATATTGTTTCTTCACGGTTGGAAACTCCTTCATGTAATGGTGAGACTAAGAATGAGGATTTGAAGCTTGATACAGATCAGCATGTCCCATATATTGAAGAGAAATATTCTTCCGAAAACAAAGTTGAACCTCCAGACCTTGAACCAACTACTCCTTGTAATCCCCAACACAAGGTTGTAAAAATAAAATTTAATCCTTCTTCTGAAATTCGTTATGCTCAGAAACATATACAAATTGAAGATAAGCCTCCCAGGCTTGAAGCTGATATTCATCCTGAAGATGTTACAATCATGAAAAAGACTAGCAACAAAAGGGTAAGTCTATCTCTTCATTAATTTTCTACTAGTATAATCATGTTTTATTTGTGGGATTAACAGAGAATAGGTGATTTTGCCTGATGATAAATGGAACAATTTAGTCATTGCCTTCGTTCATCAAGTTCTATACAATGATTTTTTCATTTTTCCTTGTTTTCAGGACAAAGAGGAATTCGAAGAAGGATTGAGTAGCCGAGCTGTGCCCAAAGGTTGTTTAGTTCCGGTAGGTCACTAATATCCTGTAAATATCCTTTATTTGTTTACAGTTTTTTTTTTTTTTTGTTTTTAACCTTCAAATTACATCATTATTTTTGTTTTTAACATTCAAATTACATCATTAATTGTTAAAAAATAATAATAATTAAAGGGATCCGGAAACATCAAAGCTGAGCCAACCACATTGCCAAAGGCTTATAATTCCTTCATACCTCATGCAAAGCCTGCCAAGAGAAAGGTAATCTTCTGCTTCACTAGCTGTTCTCCTCTTTCTTAATTTCCAAGTGGTTAATGTCATTATTGAGGTTATGTTTACGAAAATTTATATGTATAAATTCAAACCAATTATCTCAAGTTTAAAAATTAAGTGCAAATAATCACACAAGTTTGATAGTAAATCTAAAGCCCATAACAAGGATTATCTTTGTATAAAGTTTAAGAAGTATAACGTTTATCTTCTGAAGTATCTCAAGAATCGAACCAATAGCCTTTAGTTATAATTAAGCACTCAAGTTCTATTTAACTATTTGGGACATACCTTTTGGGAATTGGGAGGTAGTAACAAATTTATTACATATGATCTTTGAATATATCTTTATATCCTTGTAGCATATCTAGGTTGCGTTTGGTTGATATTTTTATTTGATTTTTATTCTTTTTAAATGTATAAAAAAATATAACATAATATTTTAAAAAGTAAATTCTTGAATTATTTAAAAAAATTTAAATAAGTTTTTATTTTTTTATTGGATTCAATCAAATATTTGTATTTTTATTTTAAATCAATTAAATTTTTATAATTAATAGTTGATTAATTATCATTAATTAAAATGATATTAATTTTTTTTATTTATATGATGCTGCTACGGTATGCTGACTTATTATAGTGGAGGATGAGATTGTCATATGATTACTTCATCATATTATATTATCATTTATTTGTCAAATCAACATGCCACATTAGCTCAATGTGGCATAAAATAGACACATGTCATTTTGACTAATCACATTTGGTCAATCATTAATTATTAAAGTCTTTTTGCTAGAATTGCCTAGGCTTTGGATATAACCTTTAGTTTCTGGATGAAGATTTAGAGCAAGAAGATCAACCCTTAAAGAAAGCCCTTCTTTTTCTGATCAATCCATCCATCTTCCTATAGCTATTATAGTGTTTCTTCGTAGTTGGAAACTCCTTCATGTAATGGTGAGAATGAGAATTCGAAGTATAGTACTAGTGATCAGCATATTTCATATATGGAAGAGAAAAAACCTTCAAACCTTGAACCAACCACTCTTTGCAATTCTCAACATAAGATTATAAAAATAAAATTTAACCATCCTTCTAAAATTCCTTATACTCAGAAATATATACAAATTGAAGATAAACCTTCCAAGCATGAAGCAGATACCCATCCTGAAGATGTTACGGTCATGAAAAAGACTTGCAACAAAAGGGTAAGTCTATCTCTTCATTAATTTTCTATTAGAATAATCATGTTTTATGTATAAGATTAACAGAGAATTATCGGTGATTTTGCCTGATGATAAATGAAACGATTTGGTCATGTCCTTTGTTCATCAAGTTCTACATAATGATTTTTTTTTCTTTTTTCCTTGTTTTCAGGACAAAGAGGAATTCGAAGAAGGATTGAGTAACCTGGCTGTGCCCAAAGGTCATTTAGTTCGGGTAGGTCTCTAATTTCCTGCAGATATCTTTCATTTGTTTACAGTTCTATTTTTTTTTTGTTTTTAAACTTCAAATTACATCATTAATTGTAAAAAAAATAATAATTAAAGGGATCCGGAAACATCAAAGCTGTGCCAACCACAGTGCCAGAGGCTAATAATTCCTTCATGCCTCATACAAAGCCTGCCAAGAGAAAGGTAATCTTCTGCTTCACTAGCTGTTCCCCTCTCTCTTAATTTCCAAGTGGTTAATTTCATTATTGAGGTTATGTTTATGAAAATTTATATGTATAAATTCAAACCAAACAAATCATGTAAGTTCGATAGTAAATCTAGAGTCCATGCCCCTTGTCATAATTTATAATAAGGATTATCTTTTTATAAAGTTTATTATCTTCCATTCCATAAATATCTTTCAAAGTATTATAAGAATCAAATCAAGACATCAAAGTTAAAGCCTTTATGTCTATTTATGCACTAAAGTCCTATATAACTATTGGGACATTCCTTTTGGGAATTGGGAGGTAGTACCAAATTTGTTACATATGATCTTTGAATATATCTTTGTAGCATATTTAGGTCGCATTTAGTTGATATTTTTATTTGTTATTTATTTTTTAAAAAAATATGCATAGAAAAAATATAACATAATATTTTAAAGCTTAAACTCTTGAATTATTTAAGAAAACTCATATAAATTTTTATTCTTTTATTGAGATCAATCAAATATATGTACTTTTATTTTAGAGTAAATAGAGTTTTATGATTAACGGTTGACTAACTGTCATTAATTAAAATGATATCAATTTTTTATAGTCATATATGGTATTAACATGGCATGTTAACTTATCATAGTAGTGGGTGAGATTGTCTCATGGTTACTTCATCATGTCACGTTATCACTTATTATGACAAATTAGTAGGCCACATTAGTATAATGTGACATAAAATGGATAAGTGTTATTTTAATTAATAACAGTTAATAATTTATTAGGACCTATTTGTTCTAAAATCAAAGTATAAAAACTTGATTAAATGTAATAAAAATAAAAATTTATTTGAATTTTCCTAAATAGTTCAAAAACATTTTTAAATATTATGTAAGAAAAAAATAAAAATGAATAAAAATAATAATAAATAGTAAAAGTATCCATCAAATTAAAACTTAAATATACCTTAAGAATTAAATTACATAATGAAAAATCTTCAAAACAAAAAAAAAATTACAAAATACATGAAAATAACTTCCACATATCTCACTACTATATATGAAAATATTTTTATCATAAAACACACTAATTAGAATTTAAGGCTCCAATTTAAACATTTCAAATTCAAATATCAAAATCAGATAAATGAAGTTTATGAGACAAGAAAGTATTATTTCTCATTATGTAATCAAATATTATATGTAAGAAAAATTTAAAAACACCCGTAAAAAAAAATTTTTAGATTATTTTAAAGTAAGCATTTTTAGCTATAATTAATGAAAAAGGGATTTGAGTTTTGCAGCAGAAAGAAGAAATGGAAAATGAAGTAGCGTTCTGGGAACAACATAAGCGTCAGCTTTTAGAGGTATGTAAATCTCAATCTGCATTTTGTTTTCCACGATATATTTAGTTTGTTTCCTTTTCTATATTCAGAACCAACGCATAATAAATAATGTTTGTGATTTCTTTCCCCCATGCTATGGTTTAATCAGTCGATAGAGAAAGTAAAGGATTGCTTGGAAAAGAGAAAAGCTCTCAATTTGCGACTGAAGGCCCTCAAACTACAGGTATCTCATCTTCTTGAACCCTCGTTTCTTTGCAATACATTTGTTGTGATTGATTAGTGTTTCTCTTATGTCTCCTCAGCTTTCTACTAGTAAAAGCAAAACCTGATTCGAGGTAATAAAAAAATTCTCGCTTCAAAAGTAATAATAATAATAATAAAATTACGAAACGTCTTATTGTTATTTTTTTTTTTTTTTTAAATTCAGACTTGATTGTAAAATCTTAAATGAACGTATAATTGATATATAAATACCGTCATTGACGACTGAAATAAGTACTACGAGATTAAAATTTTTACTTTTACTTATGAATATTGTTTTGCTTTGGTTTTGGCGTTTGTGTAGCGAAAGATGGTTGGAGGGGGATGATTTTGAGAGGATCTTCAGGACTGACTCCTAATGTAATATACCGGGTAGGGAGGTTACGTTTTATGCAGAGTGATCTCGAGTGCAACCATGGCTTTTGTTCTTTATAAATTACCATAAGGGCAGACTGATTAAAAAAAGGATCTCTGTACCAATCCAAAAAAAAAAAAAAAAGGAGGATCTCTGTCCCTCCTACTTAGTTATGCACACCACCGAATGGAAGGGTGGTTTTTGTAAATTTATGATGGTAATGAAATTCCATCATTTTCTTCTCAATAAAAAAAAAAAAAAATCAATGCATGTAATAATGCTCTTCGTATGTTAAACTTGTAAATTGATTTAGGTTTTAGAGATATATATTTGATTACAAATTAATCAATAATTTATGATCATTTTTAGCACTAAACACCTCACTTTTAATTATAATGTTAAATTCATATACAGGTACATTTTAGTCTATAAGTCTGAAATTTTAAAATGGTGTCTAAGACTTTCCTGGCTTCGAAAAAGTTTATCCTTTTTTGTGAGCTTTATCAATCAAAGCAAGCCAGATCAATTAATCCTTTTTTGGTTAAGGAATTAGTTTGAATTGAGAGGAATGAAAATAATTCATTTGTTAATTTGGGTTTTTTTTTTTTTTTGGGCCAAGTCTCTTATGATAAACAATCCCTTATCACTTATTTGTTTTATTAAAAATTTTACTTAATGCACAACTTTATGATTTTATCATCATTTTCCTATTAAAATAGTAGCAGACTTTCACATTGATCCCATATTTCAAAATAATTAGCACGTTTTGATTCAAATATACTAATTATTATACTTTTTATTTTTTTGGTATCAACTAGACTGGAGATCATTTTCTTTCACTACCTCTCTTAATATTTGGGTTTTAATTATTTCTTTTCTTATTGAGACTTTTTTATTACCTTTATACTTTTATCACTTTTTTCTAGTATTTATCATCACGTGTGTTGCACGTATATACTTGTTTTATATTTATTTGTACATAATAATTATATATAAAATGTTTTCGAAGTGTAAGGTTGATTTTTTTATAAATAAAATATAATTATATATAAGACAATTAATAAGTCAATTGAAAATTTGTGCTAATCATAATTTATAAATTATTCAATATTATTAGAATTAAGATAAAATAATTTTAAAAAAAATCATTTAATACAGTCAAAATTTACAAATTGAATAAATCTTAATAATATTTTATGAAAAAACATATTTTTAATAAAAATTATTCAAAACAATCATATACATACCTACAAAATACATAAATAATTTAAAAATAATAATAAACATCAAACAAAATTTTAAAATTTTTTTAAAAAAATTAAAATATCAATAATAAAAAAATGCAAAATAATACTTTAAAAATATAATAAACATCAAACAAAAATTTTTCTAGCAGGAATTTATGTACAAAACTGTTGGAAGTACAGACACCTTTGGCATGCATTGACGAACCAAACAAATCAAGACAGCCGCCCAGAGACCAAACAAGGATCAATTAAAAAAACTCATACATGATATGATTACAAATGAACACAGGTACAAGCCGGAAGATCAGCCAAGAAAACTTTTCTTGCAAAAGGTTTGACAATGGCCATCACAGCCTCTGCTTTCATTACCTCTAACAATCAGGCAGTCACAAACACACAAATATGGGAAGAAACTTAGATGTTGATCGTCGCTTCCCAAAGCCTAAGAATTCCATTACGACCGCCACTGCATATCCTTTTCCTTTCCAGGTCTGAAGCCACACATCTCACCTGGTTACCACAAAAGAGGCCAGAATCAAACCAGCAAAAACGTATCAAATCTCAACTAACATAGTTTTTGACCTTATAGCCACTGAAAGTAGAGAAAATCGAAACTGCTTGTTGAAGACTTTGGGAATTATTAAACTACCTCAACATCCACTCAGCAAGCAACAACAAAAAGCATATATGTGAAACAAATACAGTTTTTAAGACATTTAAATTGATCTTGGTTAGGAGTTTGGGTGAGCCTTATAGCTCCACATTGAAGGATTATGGAAGATCCGTTCAATGCTATCTCTCTTGTCCCCTCTTTTAAGTCTAAACTATAGTTGAAGGATATAATTTATCATTTTCCATTCCTCTCTTCTATCTTTCTTCCTTTAATATCTGGAAGCACGGCTATAAACCACAAGACACAGGCATGAGATGACAAGGACACAACAACCCCCATCAGGAAGATCCCAATCAGGGGCTATTTTCTGACTCTATTTTATGTGCTTTTGTGTATATGTGAGTGCTAACATAATTACTTAAAAAAAATAAAGAAGTGCACAAGAAAAAGCAACCAAGAACCATACAAGTGCAGGGAAAAATAAGCATACCACAGCACTGGTCTTTTGCGGGGTCCGATAAAGTTGCCACCCAGACATTTTTGATCCAGTGTTAGAGAAGCTACCAAGTCTCTCTTGAGGCCGATGGAAGAGAGACATAGAATTGTCAGCTGCTCCAATTCCTAGCCAGTGGTCTCCAGCATTTATAGATAAGATAGCAGCACTATGAATAGTTACATTCTTCACGCATTTTATACCCCCTGCATGGATAACAAAATAGAACTAGTAGCATTATTGACAGTAAAAGACGAATTAAGGAGATAACTATCAAATAATTATCATCAACAAGCACAATGAAGAGTCAAACTAGTTTTAGATTAAATCTTCAGCAATTGACTTAACCAGGTTGGATAAAAGCAAACCTAAAAGAAACTTGAATAATGCTCAGAATTTGATTATTGCACTTACCCTCCTCATTTTCCCAAAATCGGAGCAGCCCATCCGCCGAACCTGAGAGAATATTTTTCAAAATATTATTACTATATTCTATTCTTTTTCCTGCCCTAGAGATAAAATTGTTGCTGCAATTCATTCATATTTATAAAAATGCACTAAAACATGTAAAGGTTACAGTAAAGACATAAACAGACTCAGAGCCAACCAGTTATTATTCCTTTGTCTGATGCTGAATATTCGACACAAAGCAGTGGGCCAGCATGACAGGCAAGAACAGCATCACATGTTCCCCGGGAAACAGACCAAACTCTAGCAGTCCAATCATCACTACCTGTGACCATAGTGTCCCCATCCATTCTAATTGACCTGCATAACTGACACATGAACACTGTTCCTTCCGAGGTTTTCACACAGACACACACACACACACCAATGAACCAAAAAATTAAAAAATTCTGCATTTCTTTGCTAACCGTATCCACTTTGTATGCCCTAGAAGCTTGTGCATCTGCCTACCAGCACGGATGTCCCAGATGTTTGCTACCCTACAATGCGAAGGATTCATCAGATTGATTTCAAGGCAACAAGCCATAAATCTAATTTTATAATCTACAGGAGCATTGCAAGTGTTCTGGTACATACGCATCTCTGCCAGCAGCAGCCAAGATGCCAGTGGAGTCATCATACTCCATGCATAAAACTGCACTAGAACAACGACCAACTGTTGCCACACAAGTATCAGTTCGGACATCCCACATCTTCACAGTTCCATCATGAGCAGATGTTAGGACACGTTCACCTGACAGCATCTGCACACAGCTGACCTACAGTAAGAAAAACAGGGATCTTGTGATTCAATCATCTAATTCATGTACATTCAAGAAAAGGACAAACAGCTGAGATTGTATCTCTTTTTAATACATCTCCAAAGAAAAAGCATTTAGAATTAGGAACTACTAAAAGTAAAAAATAATTAATAAAATAAGAAAACAAAAGCTTTCCAAAGAGGTTGACAGGAAAGCAACTGAGAATAAAATTTTGCACCAGAACATAAGAGCCACAAAACACTGCATAGAAATGATCCCTACTCATGAGAAGCGGAATAAATATGCTGAGCAGCTTGCTTATCCATGATAAAAAAGACATCTCTATAGGGCAAGTATCACATGTAGTAGATAATAGTTTAAAACATGATTAGTAATCCAAAAAGTGCAATAAATAATTCTAACAAAAGGTAACAAAAACATACAGCTGTAGAGAGGTTCCTTCAACTTTGATTATAGATTATTCCTCAAATGTGTATATACATAATTACATAAGCATGTCCACACTTGTATGCCATATTCCTGACTTTACTGAGCATTGATAAAAATACAGATTTGGTTTAAAAAAAGAGAATGCTAAGAAACCAGAGTGAAAAGGAAAGGTCTTATGCTTAAAGAAAAACCCCTTTTTTTCCTTTCATTTCTTTCCAAAGCTACGTCAATGTCTTCCTCCCCTGACCAACCCTTGCCCCACCCCCTTCCCCTTCTTCATTTTTACATTCTGAGTATTTTAAACAGTCAATGATAATCAATGTTGTACACATTAGTGAGCTACAACAACAGAAATCATTTTATAAAGCCGCAATTATGGACCCACTTTATCAGGAAAATAGCACTTCCTTTCTTTCTAAACATAATATATAAATAATTGGAACTCTTTTATGCAACATTCTCAGATAACCGAGCAAATCCTTGACTGGTTCAAAACCTACTGATACTACCATCAAGGTAAAAAGTTAAGATGTCCTACATTATGATTAACATAATGCTGATAATAATTGGCATTGTTCTATAAATATGCAGATATATCTTCAACAATGCCAACAGGTGCAGCAAAAGCTGTATTCACCATTTACACATATTAGAAAAGGAACATTCCAGTCGTATACCCAGTTTGCAATCCAGAATGTTATGAACAAGCAAACCTGTGCATCATGACCCTTTAGCTCCTCTAGTAACTGGGATGTTTGCTTGTCCCATACAATAACAGATTGATCGTCAGAACCAGATACAACTTTTCCTCTGTCAGAACTAATGGCACGGATGGTTCTGCATGGAGAAAGAGTTACGGAAACTGTTAAATCAAATAATATGAACAAGAATATAAATTTAACAACCAAAGGAACATTGCAACAAGAAGCACAACCAACAAAAGGGTTTAAATATTCCATAACAGAGACCTTGTATGTCCTTTCAAGGTTGTGCGAAGTTCAGAACCGCGAAGACTAGGATCCCAAATTTTAACCTGGAAGATTTACATATCCAATTGAAACTTTCTCCACAAAAAAAAAAAAAACAATCAACTCAAAATTTTAATGCATGTAGAATTAAATGCTTCAGGATGTCCACTGAACTTATGATACTGAACAATCATAATTATATGCACCATTCAATGAACCAAGATTTTATGGAGGACAAACAAGAAACACAAAGATTCCATTCCATTACACAAGCAATGATAGTTAATTATTGAATACAATTTTAGATACAGTAGACATCTCTGTACTAGACATGTCAAATGTCATAATCGGATTTTGAAAGTGAGAAAAGCAACTAGCATACAGATGTGAATCTGATGGAGTTTACAGGCAATAAAAGCAACAAATATTTGGTGTGAAGGTCTAAGAACCCAAATGTTGTCTAGTGATTCTGGCCAGCTGAAATACCAATCAATGACCATTTGACAGTACAAAAACACCTAGAGGTTCCTCTTCATCTGAACACGATTCAAGAACAGAACAATCAAAGAGTGTTAGCTTGACAAAAGATTTCTCTTTTAGAAACATAACCACAGACCTGAACAAACAATATAATAACTTCTCCTATCATTTGAAAACTAAACCAGCCAAAGTTTGATCTTTTTTCCTCTTCTTTCCGGAAATAGCTGTTAGATAGGCAAAAAATAGCCAGAAGAGGAAAATATAACAAAGCCAAAAAAAAAAAAAAGGAAAAATTGGAGGGACTCCCTACTTGTTGCTTTCCACAAGAAACTCAAGCCATTTAAAGGCAAAACAAGATCAATAACATTGAACAGGCAATGTAGCACTCTAATCATGTGCATGAAAAAAATAACATGATATGGTAACTCACCGAACAGTCAGTGCTCCCACTAATAAAGAAACCTGCATCTTCACGATCACCCACCAGATCCCACACCTCTCTTCTTGTTACACAATGCAAAGCAGTAACAGCACCAGTATGACCCCTCAATATGCGAACATTGGTTTGCATTTTCTTCTGCCCAGCAGCAGACAAATCTTGTTTGCTCGGATTCCCATTCTCTGATGCAGTTAAAAGATAATAAACCATGAAAATCTAGGGTGCATGGCCTAAATATTAAACATTCCAAGCATCTAATGCTAACAAAAGATATACCTGAAGGCCCACCATCAGAAGTAGATTTACGAACACGACTAAAAGAGTTTGCTCTTGATGCTGTATCCCTGCTGAACATGCTCTGCACCCAGCTCCTTCCAACACCAGAAGCCTCTGCAGGTTGTTGATTCTCATCTGCGGCATCCTTTGGGCGCGGGGATGACAATCCAGGAGGCAATAGTGATTGTGACTTCACAGATGAGATGCCCCAGTAATTGATACGAAGTTGCTGGATATGTGACAAAAGTCCTCTAAGTTTTATCTGAAACATATTGGGGGAACAATCGATTCAGAAATTATATTCATGAATTGAAAGCAGAAGCTGTGTGGACAAGACGGCCAGGAATATTGAACAAAATGATTACTAGTCATGAGCATCAGCTTCAACATAAATAAAGTGCTTCATACTGGAGAGAGAGAGAGAGAGAGATGTTAAAAAAGGAAGGACAGGATGACTAGGATGAATATTCCGTTTAGAATGAATTCCAACATGTCAGAGTAGATTAAATTATTCTTTGTGTGGCTGAGCTTGCAAGCTTAATGGAAGTGCATTCCGTAATCATATAAACAGGATCTTGCACAAATATTTCTCCTACTTCTTAATCACATAACCAAACCAATCAACAAATGAAGGAAAACCAGTTCACTTCCATTACCAACAGCCAACTTAGATATGCTAAAATTTACCTTTAAAGAAACATGAGTTTTGAATGGGATGATAAAAGATATTTAAATGCATCCATACATACCAAGCAATGAGACAGGTGACTAGGTTTCACCAAAGGTACATGTACAGAAAAGGACCAACAGTACATAAATGGTACCTAACTATAACGTCAAAGGTGGTTGAGCCTTTTTTTTTTTTTTTTTGTGCAATATAGAAATATACTCATTTAATTGACACCATTAGTTAAAGTTGATGATGTGTTTTTCACCAAATTAAATTGCAATGCACGTCCATTATGTGGATATAAATTACAATTACCAGTGTGTATGTTTGTATGAAAGCAGAGGTCCTATGGGATGATTTCTGAGCTACATAGACTACCACAACTATGGAGGACACAAATGAGAAAGAAAAAAAATCACATTTGAGCAAAAGAACAGACTTGTAGCTTGTACAAAATTCAACTTCGAGATAATAAGTTGAAAGCTCAAAAGCCCAACTTAAAGAAAAGACAATAAATGACAATAAAGGTCCAAATACTGACACTGCATTCATATACTTTAAATAAAAAAGGGATATTTACAGATTGACTATTCAAAGAATGAGAGGGTAAATAACTACGTCAACAACAAAATAAAAATTGCAATCCTGCTATTAAATGTTAAAGCATAATTTCTTACATTAGTATCCCCAAATAACAGTATCAATAGAAGATTAAAAAGGTGCTTGCCAAATTGAATTAAAATCAAATTAACCAAATAAAATGAACATCATGTTCAAGGCATGAAAAATGAAATTGACAATGAACCAGGAAGAATGGAGTGAGAGGGCAAGGCTGCATGAAGGAGAGAGAAGTATTAAACAAGTCATGTTCACTATCACTTTCTATATATGCCTCCATAAATGCAGCCTCTTATCTAGGAGCTGTCAGCAAATTAATAGAGCCTTTGGAACTAGAATAGGGGAAAGCCAAAATACCTGATGCTAAAGAACAGGGTGTGGGTCCAGAGAAGAAAGTGTGAGCCATGGGTTTAGAGAAGAAGACCAAACAAGGTGAAAGAGGAAAAGAAAAGGGAGTGAGAGAGGAAAACAGTGTCGAAATCTGCTGTAAACATTGTTGATGAGAAAAAAAACAGCAAGTATGTTAAATAGAGGCTGATGGGTTTTCCAAAACCTGGAGGAAGAATGAAGAAAAGGGGAGAAAAAAACAAACTGAAGCAACTAATTTTCTTCATAAAAAAGGGTCAAAATGCAGGCATTTAAGTTCAGGTTATCAAAAATATTTTCCACATAAGTAACATTTAAATATTATTGATAGAAAACTACACCATCATCTATAATTAATAGTGTGAGTTAAGTTAGCAAATTAAACAGATGTAATAGTTTAAGCACCACATTAAACAAATGCTCAGTTCAGGTACCCAAATTAAACATGAAGTTATAAATTCAAGTACAATTTCTGCCATTAACCTCATTGATGAACCTATATCTGGGACAGTTCAAATATTCCTCATCCTTTATTCATATCATATATAGAAGTGAACATAGTGAATTCTTAAATTTACAACCCTTGGCTTAGCTTATGCAGATTTTAATTGTTTTCAACTTGTAGCTTAATCAGCATCTCAGATGCTTAGTGTTGTCCCTATCTTTGGCTAAAAAAAAAAAAAAGTTCTCATCTTTTCAGAACACTTCTAAAAAATCCAAAGCAGATAGATTCCTTTGTCAAGGAACATCCAATATTCATTACTTGAATGGTAATAAATGACATGAGAACCAGTTAGAAACTTAAAACAGAAAGAATCCTTAGATCAAGCAATACATCAAAAATTAATCAATCAGGCTGCAGAGATAATCCCGAAGCATACATATGTTGTTGAAAGTTAGAAGAAAAAAGAAGGCCAAGACCCTTCTATAAACATTGTACTTTATTGTCAATCATAATAACATACTGCAGTGTGGAAGATTTACTTACGAGCAACTTATATCCAATATTGTATCTCTCTGCTATAGTTTCAATCATGTACCAGCCATCATTATCAGCAAGTCCCAGGCCCGCCTTCAAGATAACAGGAAATATGATTAATGCTTACAGATTTGAAAACAAACAATAAAATACATACAAGTGGTAGAAGAAGATTATAAATTATGAAACAAACTACCATGTGCAAAGCCAATACAATTAGCTGTGCTGTCACCATAGTTGCATAATTGGCAGATCTGAAAATAAAATAAAAAACAACAACCACAATAGATAAGCAATAGTTTCCACTTTCACTTGGGAAAGAGAGAGGTTCAGTGAAATTGAATGTGCCAGAAAAATAAAACCGATTGGCTAGAATTTTCTGTCTGGGAAGGATAAAGAACAATATTTGAAAAGAAAAGAGAGAAGGAAAAGAACCCAGAAATTCATCTGGGACAGTTTAGCATGTAACTGTTCTTGACAAAAAAGCAATTGCATGTAACTTTTAATGAGCTTGGACAGTTTAGATTAAATTAGATTGCAAAGAGATCAAGGACTGATTGTAGGGCTACAGCAACCCTATTGGAAATAGACTCTTAATGTCAGGTTAGTGGCTATCTTATCATATTTTTCAGATTTATGTGATAGAATTAAACCCAAATTTTCAGTGGTTTATCCCAGAACTAACTTCTACTGTGTTGACTTCTCCTAGCACAACACGAGATTCCATGCTTGCTGTAAAAATCCACCAGTGTGATAGATCTTATGTGATGAACTTAAATCAGAGAAAGCCAGCAAGGAAAGTAGAGTAGCAACAATTATTCAATCTATTTCTTTGATCTCTAAGTTTTTCATCTGTCATTTCTATATGTTCAAGATTGGACCCTTTTTGAAGGCCAAAACAATTTTGCTCCGCACCACCCAGGGAACTTCTTTCCATATTTCTTGGATCATCCCTTCTCCCTTTGAAACCCTATCATCCATTGGCATTTGTATTGAGAATTAAATGGGACAAACTGCAGGCAAGAGATTTAGATTTACTAAAATGCACCCCAACAGATTTACCAAGATATTGGGGTAGGCAGACTCATATAGCCATAACTCAACAATAAGCAGAGTTTCAGCATGTTTCAACCAACAAAAGACACCAGCATTGGTAACTAGTAGTGTAATTATCTCAGATTAAGTTGCAATTATAGACCTGATCATGTCAAGTTGGTTGAAGAAACCATAGAATGGAATAACACATATAACAAGTTAAAATCCAGCTGAAAAGTGAAAAGAACTAAAAAGAAACTCAGTAAAACCATAACAACAGTTGCAAGTCACATCAGTCCACTATGATTTCTGCCAAAAACCTCATCCTAAAGCATAGCTGGTTCGATGAGCAGCCAAATTTCAAAAAAGATTACTACAATATAACTATATTTCATGCACAAGATAATAGAATTAACAAATAATATTTCAGAAATTACATTTTAAAAATACTAAACTTATTAACATACTTGTTTGAAGACTGCTCCATAAGATAGTCAAAGTATCCTTCCCAAAACCTGAAACAATATCCAGCTGCTTTCTAAGATTTCAATGTTTTGTACAGAACCCTAAGGGCAAACAGGTTCTCAAAGGCAACTGAAGGAACAAATAATAGTCTAAATTTTGGAAGACAGAAATAATGTACCACCACTAAAAGTAAACCTTACGCAAAGGCATAACTGACTAACTTTTGATTTATAGAAACCAAATCCTACTTAAATAAGAAAAAAATGACCATTAAACATAAGTCCAGTGAGTGGTACACAGTAATACATACCGTAACTCCTCCCATATAGACAGAGAAATAAGATGACGCTGGACATAGTCTGGAACATTATTGGCATCTTTCTTATACATCTCAGCAGACACTTCCAGGGCATCTCTAATAGTCGAAACATCATTTCGAGAAGTTGCTCGACTGATTGCTGTTTTGAGCTGAATTTGTGCATTAATACATTTGGGGGACAAGGAGGAAAAAGAAAAACATTATTACAAGATGAACATCAAAAGACATGTCAGAGCAGAAAGTAAAAAATAAAAAAAACAGCCTATCAGAAGTTGGTGAATAATTTGCTTCATTAACAAAAATACTTAAGTAATATTAATTATTCATAAATTACTCAAATTTCTAAAACCATTAAATACTGAAAACGAAAAACCGTCACATGAAATGGTAAAACATGAATTACTAGCTCCACTATTTAAAACCCCAAGTACAGCCACAATTTACATTACATACCAATTCTTTCACTGCTATAAACTGTTCTTCAGTCAACTGACCATGCCATCCCTGAGCATGAAATCCAGTATAAAGTTACTACCGCACTAAAACAGTTAATCACGGTATGATTCTAATAGCTATACATACTGAATTTATGTGCTCCCTTATGCACTCAACAAAACCACTACCACCAATTCCCTCTGCATCAGACTCAATCAAAGCTGCGAAATGAAAGCACATATTCTTGTTAATGGAAGCAGATAATATTTACAACTACAGACATAAGATGTCAGCCTAAAGTATGAATTAGAACTGAGCTCTTTTAGGAAACATACCCAGAATTGTGCCGTATTCAAATGATGAAAGCGGATCCTCTGTTGCTCCCAATTTCAAAAGACGTAGCCATAATCCCTGCCAAAGAAGAAAAGCACAAAATTTAAGAGAGAAAATGACAAAAAGTACCACCATAACAACGTAGCATCAACTTGACATTATGAAACCAAGCAAATTATCTTTTTCTTTGTCTTATTTAGAGAATTACAACTTGATGAAAGAAAAAAACAACCAATAATTTTTCTCTATGCAATTCATATTTAAGAACAATCTGTTTCTCTCCAACACATAGAAAGCAAACCCTCCTACTGGCCTTCATATCAACAAAGACACAATAATAAAAGACCACTATAACAATTTCAGCCTCAGGTTGACATCGTGAAACAACCAAAATCTCTTATCTTGTTTGAGAAATAATACAAAGCAATAATTTTCTCTTTTCACATTCATATTGTAACAACAACCAGTTTCTCTCCTACATATACAAGCAAATTCACTAGCTGAATTTCGTGTCAACAAAGACACAATAACGTACAGAACCATTCATAGAAGGAACTAAATCAAACAAAAGGCAATTTCAATCCTCCAATATCAATCGTAGACATGAAATGAAGCGAAAGAATTGAAAACAAAATGTATTAAAAAAACAAATTGAAAAGAAAAAAAGATCATGAACTTATACCTGCAACTTAACTTTAATGTCCAAAACCATGCGCTCTCTTTCTGCCTGCAAAACAATGATAGTTTGAATTCGTTTACAGCAATTCTTATCTTGACAAAAAAAAAAAACTAATGAAACCTAGGACTGATAGTAAATAGAACTTACAGCTCTCTCCAATGAACTTACAGAAGGTGAACTGGGAAAGCAAGAATGAACTTGTTAGGAACAAGTTTAACAAGTATGAGCAAGTACACAAAATATCTCAACTTATAATGTACCTTGGAGTTTGCCTTCCCGAATATTCAAAAGCCCCATTTGCTGCAGCAAGAATCTGCTTTCTCTTTTCTTCTTCCTCTTCTGTTCTAACAGTTGAAGGGAACCTGTCATAGCTATACTTGGCACCTGATCCTGAAGAAAATAAGAACAAGCGAAACATTGATTTATTTACATCCTCCCATGTATTTGTCACTTTGAATAAGATTGATGTGAATGAATCAAGAACTTTGACAAAGATTCACAAAAATATACCTGATACTCCAACATCTGGATCTGATATTGTTATGATTTCAGGCTCCACCATTGTGGAAGAAATAATCAAAAGAGGATTTTGACCTCTTCCTATGGCATCTTGTAATTTGTCAAGAAGGTTATTATTGTTCTCATCTGAACCTATACCTCTCTCCAGATAATCCAAGAAACCGTGAGAATCTAGAAATTGTGCTATCTGCCCAAAAAAGGGGGAAAAAAAGAAGACAACAACAACAGCACCAACAGGAGATGAGAAAATTTTCAGAAAACTGACGAAAAATCAAAAATAAAGATTCTTAAATTAACAAAAGAGCGAATGCAGCTATGGAAGAAGAAACTGGTTTTTTTCATTAATTTAATTTCAGTACCAGCCATTTAGGATTTTGTTTTATAAATTCTGGTTGTGTCATGTACAGGGATTACTGTAATTTACGCAAATCCGGCAGCTGGGGTAAAATTTGATTGAGTTTAAATTGTTTTAGGAATTTCAGAAATTAGATTTTCGAACCCAAGTTGGTTATTCACTTGTTTAAAAACTAGTTATCGATTAGGAATACTAGTCTAGTAGGTCAGTAGAAGCCTAGATGTCTTAATAAATGCCTTCTAATCTTCATATTATAGCACATGCTTTTTTTGGCGAAATTATTGAGGCATGGATGTCTACTAAACACCTATGTAACTTTCATGTCTTTGTTTATTGAAGCAAAAATGCCTAAAAGTATAGAATGCTCTTTTCTCCTCCTCTCTTGCTACAATGTTCTCAAGTTACTCAAGTCAGCATAAAAACAGGACCCATAAACTTGCTCCAAGCTCTGCTGCTGCCCAAAACTTCCAGTAAAGCATCCTTCAGTTCGAGCCTCTGTATTGAGATTAAATCTCAACTAAATGAATCCCTAATTGCTAATAAAACCTTCAACAGTATTTTATACCCCAGCCATAACCTTAAAATCCAAATGTCTAACCTAACCCTTTCTGAACCCTAAGCAAACTCCTCAAACTGCCCAACATCAAGAGCATTGACTTTGTATACACAATCCTAAAAAAAATGTACTAACAGAGTAGAATAATGATGTAAAAACCAGGGAATATGCTTTAAAAATTAGGCAAACAAGAAATTTCTACCATAATATACATCAGAACTGAACCATCACTAACAAATTCATTTATGAAAGATAATTTTAAGAAAGAAGACATAGCATCACCATAGGCTCTGGTGGCTGATTGGTTGACCGAGACCGCTTCTTCAAAAATGCCTGAGTGTTGAAGGCCTGAGTGGCATTGTTTTCCTAACAAAGATCATTTCAACCAAGATACTCAGGTTAGGTTGGTCCAAACAGTAAATGCCAAACTCATACAAGATCAATGACCGATTTTCATACTATGAAATTGCGGTAGCCACCTAAGATTGAAGCAAAGAACTTTAGGAATATGAACCTGCGCATACAAACAATTTGCTTAACACAATTAATTCTTCAAATTAATCAGATACGTAAATAAGAAGTCTTAAATCACAAGTTGAATATTGCACCATATACAAGATAAGCAATAAAAACAAAATTTCCGTAGAAGGTTAATCAAATGCATATCATAAATTTTTACAGCTTGGCTTTCAAATACAGAACAGAGAGAGAGAGAGAGAGAGAAAACAAAAACAAAAAACATGGTGAGAATCAGAAGATGCCTGGAGAGAAATAGAGTCAACTGGGAAAGGTAGGGATAGAATCAAGAGGCAAATATCTCAATACTCAAACTATTCAAATCACAATAATTCATAATACCAGCTCCTCAATAAAATTAACCAACCAAAGATTTATAGATACAAGACATAAGAGCCTTAGATAAAGCCAAACTTCCAAATATTCCTACTTAAAAATAAACCCTAAAGCCAGTCCTCCACTAAGAGAAATGAACTACAAAAAGTTTTGTAGCAACAGAAAAATTACCATGGGCAATTATTTCTGTTAATGTCATACTTACATTCCACCAGGAAGGTAATGTTCCAAAACAAGAATAGCTCAAGCAATCACGTAAATGTCCGATAGAAAATTTTTGCCAGTACATAAGGTGAAACTTAATGTTATTCAAGCAATGTCTTAAGTTGCAGTCCATACAACTATTCCTTCAATAATATTGATTTAAACGAATACAGCCACAGAAAATCTTTCTCATTTTGTCAATTATCTGAAATCATTACCAAAAAGAAGCCATCAATTCAGTTTTTGTCTCAAATTACAAAGGCAGAGTTTGAGGTACATGCAAAAATAATGTGTATCAATAAAGGAGATAGCTAACTAAGTAAATATATAGAGGTCATTCACACATCTACAGAGAGAGAGAGAAAGAAGAGAGCCACATGATAATTTCAAACATTAATAATGCAGTCTGAATCAACATACATGAAAGCTCAGATAATAAGATCAAGCATAACCAGCATGCGATAACTTTTCCAAGATAATAATGTAATTTGATATTTCTCTTTTTCTTGCCATAGTACCCCTTTTCTCCTCTACAAGTAAAATGAGAATGAAAAATGAACATATGCACTCCACTTCATAAAAGCAACAATCCAAACCAAATATCATAAAACAAGACTTTTGCAGTTTAAAACAGAGAAAACAGATAGAAACTGGTTACAATCTTGTCAAGAAAACAATATGAGAGAATCTTCACAACAAGATATGTCAATGCACTTAGTATAGAATACTTGCTATAGGAATGTAATATATACTTCATAACATTTCATGTGGCATCCAAGTATCACCTAAGCTGAAGGTCATGATCCTCTCCCCAAGGCTTGTTGCTGATTTTAAAATTTTGATCTGATGAACCACATAAATCAGCCTTCATCTGATCTATACCCACCACATTTGGATACAACAATTTCAGTATTTCACCACGCAACAAACTTAATTCTGGGTCGGGAATTGGTGGTATTTCTTCTGTCGTGGTGATTTGGTTAAACTCAAGATCCACAACAACTACCTACAACATAAATCAAGGGAAAAAGAAGCTTAAAATATAAAATTAAAAGTTTCAATGTCAAGAAGATAAATTCTACACTGAAATCAGTTACTAAATATTAGGTAGCAAATTTTTAAGCTCAAAAATCTTATGGAAAATCATCTGCTTGAGATATTCTAATTTTCAGGATCTCATAGATGCATAGAGAGCAAACACGATATTATGAGTATAGTAATGCCTAGAAATAATCCCAGAGATAGGAGCTGGATCCAAAGTCCCACAAGGACTTGGTCCACATTGCTCCATTTTGTGATTTCCCCTTTTTAAGAAATAAAATGGAAAGGGAAGGGCAGAGGAAAGAAGAGGTATGGCGTTGTAAGATCTTGAAAAAGAAGCCTAGAAAAGGAAATGACGTTGGGATGAGTGTCTGAAATTCTAAGTTCCCCCATTTATGCTGCATTGGAACAAAAGAAAATTTCCCAGGAGAGAGAGATAAACAAAGCACTAAATATTCTCAGGCATAAGACATCAAACATTCACCATCACCATGCTTTTGGTAAATACATGAAGTTTCTAGATTGGTAACTTGGCCACCTTAATTCTCATTGCAAGTGAATAGGGATTATTCTTTAGATAAAATAACTTCACTTCATGTATCCTGAATATGTATAAACACATATGAGTGATCCTATGTTATATAATGCAATATCTTTTGCCATCAATCAGTTAAGTAGTTATCTACAAGAAAGATTAATTTAACGAAAAGCAACCATTTAATTATTACAACTAATGACGAGCTCCCATGATTTTGATATTCAGCTTGACATCCAAAATCTTATAAATTGAAAATCAGATATGTAAATTATAGACTTAATTTGTAAACAGATAAGGCAATTGTTGACTAAAAAGAAGCCAGACGACCCAGAATCACAGAAAGAAACTTGCTTCGTAGCTCCCAATCATGGTATTTTTCAATGCTGTGAGTCTAAAATCAAGCAAAAGTTGTGAAATGAGTACTCTGCTAGCTGTTTCCACAATGACTAAAAGTCTTAGATACCTGTTGCCCGTTCAACAAGCAGAAATAAATGAATTCCAAAGTGTTTTGCAAAGTCATTTGTCCTTTTTAATACAAGGGAGAGTGCTACAGTTCAAAACTGGGATCTCAATCCAAACCCCACCCCACTGTGGGCTCAGCAAGGTCATTTACGAAATGAGTTAAGATGGGAAATATTGGGAAGCAACAATAATAATTGAGAGCAGCATGCAATAACAAATCATATACAAATACTACAGAAACAAACAGAAAACAGTGAAAAAGAACACAAACGTAATAAATACTGAAGTTCATGCAAACTACTTACACCATCCATAACAAGATTTGATGTATCAACACCTGAATGGAGACCCATCATGTATGGTGTAGGAGCGTCAATGTAGTCTACTCCACTGAAAAACAGTAATGGAATGTAGACATGCTTCAGCACGAAAAAAAGTTCATGAATTAGATTATAGTTTACAAATCACTCAAACAAAAAAAAAAAAAAACACTCAGCAGTGGCTTATCTAAATATATGAAAAGGGAAACGATGAAAGGTTAGCTGTGATTTTATCCATCATACAGCAGATAGTACCTACCAGTTTTTAATTAATTAAAAGAACAGTGAGTTGAATGTATAAAGCTTACCTGCCACCGAAATGGATAAATCAAATGGCATATGGCCTCTGAGACTAGAGTTAAAAGTGAATACCTGCCAGAAATCAAATAAAGCAAGGGAAACACATTAGGACAATAACCACCTGTTCGATTATGATGAAAATGGTGACAAAAAAATCAACATCAAAGAAGATACTGACAATCTGAATGTCAATAACATCTCTCGGCAACCTTAAATACATTTTATCACTGCAACCACATCAGTCCTAGGTGCAAGTAACCAATTAGATAAGGCCTCATCAAACAAATTGGGCCTAACAAACATGGTTTCTAAGACGACGTGATCTGAGTTACTAATCACTTGACTAAGGTTCTTTTTTCAGGGAAAATCACTTCACTAAGTTTAAACAGGAAATAAATAAAAACAATTTGACGAAACTTTTGAAAGTGCTTTTGTATAAAGTAAAGGGTCTCTCAAGGAGATGTACCATGAGCTATGGTAGAAATAAAGTATATCCCTTTGATATTTCAAAACCACAATTAAAACTGCAAAAAGCTTGTGTATTTAACATGCTAGCATTAAATAGAGAAAAACTGCATAAAAAGCACATTGTCCAACGGAAATAAAATAAAATATTACAACAATTTAAAGAAAATCAACAAAAAATTAACAGAAACTATACTTTTCTTTCAAAAAGTCATGAGTGATATAGCCAGTTTCACACAACAGCTTGCAAAAGCTCACAACCGTTCCATCAAAAGTGCTAATATTTACAACTTGGCAGGAACTCAAAAGAATTTCCTTTGCTCTAGATTTAGAAAATTACTTGTTAGATCGAAGCAAAATCCTCCTTTCAAGTAACACAGCTGTAAAAAATTTAATCAAGTTGTCAACATCCAAGCACTGTACCAAAGGCTGAAATGATATCTGCAGCAGTCGGTGAAATATATGTCAGCTATTTTATTATTTATGTTCTGCTGTTCATAAATAATTTCTTAGGCTCTGCTCGAGTTGATGCTTTTGCTATTTTCCTTTTGTTTTTTTATTCATTTTTTATTTTTTTGCTTTTCCTTTCTATTCATTTTTTGCAATATATATATATATATAGCAAATAGCAAAGGCATCAACCAAACAGAGCTTCAATAATACAATCAGCAAAAATGCATTATCATGCAGCTAACGTATCAGAGAAGAAACAGAAACTCATACATCTGCATGAGGTAGACCATCTTTCGGGGGAGCCTCCACAGAAAGCAAGCAACTGTCAATAGCAAACAAGACCCGATCTTTCCCAGGTGTAGGCAACGGTACTTTGGAGACCATATATGCAATAATATCCCACAATGGCTTGCTGAAATTGTCACAGAGCTGACAACATTAAATGCATTAAAAAGAAAAGCACAGATTTCTATATCTCCATTGATCATGTAATATTATTCAAACGTATTAAATCATTAACAAAAAAAAAGACAGGTATAAAATATTGATCTCATCTTGAAAACATGAAAAGCCAAAATAAGGGCTGGAACAATCAATAATTTTGCAGCTGATCTGTTATACTTGTATCCAATTCAGCCCTTGGCCCTTCAACTATAATTTTGGGTTAATTAAGGACTCATAAAAAACCCAGTTGTTGGTCTTTAATAGCACTTACGTAGCACAAACTTAAAAAAACCCTATGTTGGTGGATAGATGGCAAAAAGATTCATAATTTTAATCCATTTATTTTAAATTAAGATAATTAAAATTAGATTGGCCTTAAACTTTTTTTTTAATTAATAACTATAATTAACCCTCAATATATCACAAAAATAAAAAATGAACATTGAAAGTTGAAGTTATAATATGTCCATGTTTCACAATCTGCAATTGCATGTCAAGCCAAAAATGAAGAAAAAATCTAGAATAGCAATGGGAGGACTGATGGAAGGAGGAGGGGAAAAGAGGACAGAGAGATGGGGCAAAAGGAAAAAGGGGAAAAGGCATCTTCAACCAAGCAATTTATGCCATTTGGCACATCCATTATAAGGTTCTCACAAGTCACAATCAACATCAGAGATTGAAATTACAGCACGGGATCTGGCACCCTGGCATCAACTTGACGTTGGAAGTGGATCTGGTATTAGATGTGTGCTTCAGCATGGATTGGCCCAGATCTGACATTTGATACCGATTGGCAACACATAAAACCCTAACCAGGGCTGGACAACACAAATATGGTATATAGCTTTGAATATAATGCTTGCACTGGTTTCAGTATAAAAGGTGCTCATTTTGTGCCAAATGGCCCGATCCAATGCCATCCGACACAAGTCTAACTATTGATGCCAGATTGGTGTAGTCTGGCATTTAGTCCAAAATTGCGGATAACAAACAAAAAAGAGAAAAGAAAATGGGAATATAAGGAAAACAAATAAGAAATCAAAAGAAGATTTCTTAATCTAAAATATTTATTCTCAAAAGTGATCTATCTGTTCTAAAATTAGGTTATTTATACATTCAAATTTTAATTAAGATCAAATATGATTACATTAGCTTGATTCATGGATAAATAAGTTACATCATTAAATTTTCCCATGTAGATACCAATTTAGCATGTATAGCACAAACATATTAAAATTTTTGACATATAGACACCATTTAAGACATGATATGGGCACCTATTCAATCAACTAAGGCAAAAAAAAACAAAAGGAGACAATTAAAGTTTTCAAAACAAGATGTTTTTGGTCCCACAAAATCACAAGCAATTTAGTGTTTATGACAAATTAAAACTCACCTACTACCAATAGGGGAAAAGCAAAGTGCAAATAGCTCTTCTAGTGCATCCCGAAGAACACGAAAACAAGGTGAGCGTGAAACAAGACAGATACATTTGTCAGCAAATGAGTTTGTGGGTATACGATAAGCTTCCGCAATATCCTCACTAACTGGATCCCTAAATGCGATGCAACTGACATAAATTTTTGACCCATCTCCCTCTGCAGAAAATAATTCATCAAAACCGACAAACAAGTTAATGGTGTTTTGGGGCAAAACAAATAAACAATTGCCATTGAGCTTTACAGCGCATTCACATGAAATAGAATTGTAATAAAAACGAAATAAAATAAACAAACTGAAACGAGCAAATCCCAAATGTGATGTCATGAAACATGTCATGGTTAAAGAAAATTCTCTAAACAGGTAAGAAATGTTTATCTAGGGACTGCTTCATTGAAAAGAACTCCTACAAATCTCTAGTTCTCCCTAATGTTTTCCACACCAAATGATAGAACTAATTCCTAATTTCCAGAACAGAGTTTGAACATTATAGGTGAAGTCCTCCATTTGGTGCTAAAGTTCAAATAACCAACCACAACCATATCCATTATCAATTGCAAAGGAGATAGATGCCTGGTTTAAAAACACCATGAGACCCTTAAGTGTAAGAAAGTTGTCATCTACCATCTAGAAAAAGCAAAATAAAAATAAAAAAGGCTGCAGAAACAGCAAACAATTCAAATGCTGCCAAATTGGGAAGCCAGAATAGGAACATTCTACATGCAGTTCACTATCAATTTGTTCTTTGAGTGTGAAGAATCCACCTGATCCTCCGTAAAATACTTAATTTACCTAGCCAAATCAATCATTCAATAAAATTCATTGTCTATCACAAAGAAGATTGATGCCAAACTCACTTGCCACTACCATGAGGCAATCAAATAGCAAGCAATAGATTTACATGTGATGAGATGAAAAGAATCTTAGAGAAGTTGTCAGCCGCTAAGTCTGCAAAACAGCAACAATGCAAGAGCTGGAGTTCTCTAAACCAGGCTAAAGCCTGTCCCCAACTAATAAACGCAGCAGAGGTTTTTCACATTGATAGCATCTTCAATCTGATGACAATATCCTCCATGACAACAACTAGAATTTCATAAGATCAAAGGTGCCAAACCTAGAGCATTCTGATCTTATGGGAACTGCAAAATCAAAACTTCTAAAGATAGGGTGCATATCTTGATTATGAAACATAACACTAAAGCTAAGTAAAGGCTGACCAATTAGTCACAGTTGACCAGGTTCAAAGAATGGGTCTTGTGAAAGTCCTAATGCAAAATATTTATGGAAATAAAACTTATTCATCAAGTACAGCAACATTCCAGTTTCCACCTTACTTCAAATAACTATCTGTTGCTAAACTCGGACTTGATCTCTTCTACATCTCAAGTTCGAAGAGCTATCAGTGGTTTTGGATCCTTCACTTCATCATGTAAGTGGAAGAGGAAAATTAAAGCTTGTGAGTTCTGACATACTCTTCCACTGTTAGACTTGCTTGTTAACCATGCAACAACACAAGCAGATAGCTATACAAGGGAAAATAGTCAGAACAGACCACAAAGGAATTTGAACTACGGATTGCTATCAAGCATTTCTCTGATAGTTGTTGCATTCCTCTATTTCACATAATTAATTTCAAAAATCTCTCCAAGTTGCAATTCCAATCTATATCAAGCCCAATGGCAAGGCAAGCAGAAGGCCAGTGAACCCGCCAGCACCATTTGACAAGCACATTGTCTAAATTATACTAAAGGGGCAGTTCCAATCACGCAAAACCTACATTAAGCTCAATCAATTCTCATTATGAGTATAAGAATCGACTTCATGAAAACAAAATCCTCTTCCTTGCGACACTAAATACAAAAAAAAAATTATTACATAAAAACAACAGAGGATACACTATCATACCAGTCAAAACAATGGGATAGCTCCGCGGGTAAGTCGAGGGATCGTTAGAATCAAACCCTGATGAATAAAACTCCACGCCAGCAGGCAAGACGCACTGCAAACATAAGGTTTCAACATCAAAACCACAAACATTCGAAAAAGCAATTCAAAATATTTAAAATGATTGAAATTGAAGGGACATTACGGTGGGGAGCTGAGGAGGAGGAGGTGGATAGAGGGAATGATTGGGAGGCGGATACTGGTCAAGCAGAGATGGCAAATACATGTACTCGGTTCCGTGGTACCCTTTCGTCCCGTCTAGTGTACGAATCTCGGGGCCAAGCCCGCACACCACGAAGTACTCAAATATTCTCGCCATTTTTTATTATATGGCTTGGATCTGATACTGGTTGTAATCCTTCTCCGATGAGTTGATTGGTTGCTATGGTTTTCGAGATCTGATTTGCATTTTTACTTTAATTCTGGGGTTTTCTGTAGAAGAATTGGAGAGATTTTGAAAAGACGAAGGAATTTAATCGAGGAAGAGCAGAAGGAAGCTTCTTTCTTAGACTGTTAATTTGTTTGATTGATTTTTGACTACGTATTGTGATAGCTCGACTTCACCTGAGCAGCTTTCTCACCTGCGTTTTGCTCTCTTTTTTCTCGTTGCATTTTTTTTTTTTTTTTGGGTTGGTTTCTTTTTCTTTTCTCCTTTTCTTATCCATTATTAATTATTTTTTTTGAAAGATTATCCATTATTAATTATTAATGTCATAAATGCCAAAAAGTGTTTTAAGATATCAAAATAATAATAATAATAATAATAATAAAACAAATAAATATAATTCTTCTAAATTAATTATTGACATAATATTATGTTAAATTAAATTTTTAGTTTTTTATTGTTTCGGACCAGTAACCCAACCAAATTGAAAATAATTTAAATAAAAAAGTTTGATCTAATTAGATTATTTAATCGATTCTCAATTAAAATACTTTTAGACCAAATCAACTAAAAAATCAAACTTAATATTATATTTATATAAAATATATATTTCCTATTTACTACTTTCTAAGTTATTGTCACAATTAATTTTATTATTTTTGTTATGTTGAATCTTGAATATTAAATTCAGAGATTAAAATTCTTGAATATTAATTTGGTGGCTCTTGTGGTTGTGGATGCTAATTTTTTAAGAATGTGGATGTTGTTAATATCAAATATTATAATTTATGTAAGTGAAAAAGACAAATGTTATGTTTTTTTATGTTTAGATTATTTGTATATTTTATAATTATATATGAAATTTATAAATTTCAATACTATAAAAGATAAAAAAGACAAAATTTCGATTCTTTTGATAAAAAACCAAAATGACCAAACTAATTCAATCTTTGGTTGTTAGATCTTCTCTTTAAATTTGATCTTTTTGATCAACTTTTCAAAAAAATTTAATCCATTTAATTTTTAGTTATAACGGATCAAATCGACCAATTGCACATTCTTACTTATAACTAATGGTGAATTAATTATTATTAATTAAAATATCACTTGATATTATATATCACATGATGCAACGTAATATGCTGATATATCATACTAAAAAATAATATACTCATATGATATTTTCATTTTCTACGTCAATGTTATATCATCATGATGTCAATATTATATACGTATAAAATGACAAGTGATATTTTTATTAATAACAATCAATCAATCATAAATTATAAGAATTTATTTGACTCGAAATAAAATAATAATGGCTTAATTGAATTTAATAAAAAAATAAGAACTTATTTGGATCTTCTCAAATAGTTCAAGAGGTTTTTTAAAATATTATGTGAAGATCTTTTGTAATAATATTCACTTTTTCAAAATAAAAAATATTTTTTAATGTTAAAATACTAAGTTTAAGGAAGATGCTCTAAATTTTGTATAGACTAAATTTCATCTATGTCCATTAAATTATTTATAAGTAATTTTTTTTATCCTTCCATTAAATTATTCTTCAGTGCTAACGAATATGTCCATATGACATGCTAAAGAGACATTCATGTGTGTGCCACATAATCTGAAAAAAAAAAAACCTAAAACGTAATATCAGCTATGATATGATTAATTTATAATATTATTATATAATATAATGAGTTTATATATATTAGTAAAATTATTCATTTATTAGCTAAAATTACATCTTTTAGGTCCAAGGTTTAAAAAATATTATTTATGTTTACGTCTAGATACGCTTTTTATTTTTTTTTTACTCTTAAATATAAAAAAAATAACGAAAATGATAAGTTTTGAATTTATTGCATAAAATATTCACTTCACTTTTTATTATAATTAAAAAAATACTATATTATTTCTAAAACAATCTTGTCATTTTATTTTTTTACTATCTCAAAGCAACACCTAAAATGTCTCGTTCAGCCTTAACCCTTCTGCTAGTCCTTCTTGAATCTTTATGTTTGTACTTCCTTCACAAGCTACACGCTAGCTCATGGTAGCCAAAACACGCCAAAAATGACTAGAAACTCCCACCTTGTTCCCGACCCCTACCAATCTTTGATAACCTCCACATGCTAGGCATGTTGTAAAGACTTGAATAATAAAAGGCACATATGAAAAAGAAACGTGAAAGCACTTTAATTATAATTGATAGAAAAATAGCTTATAACTAGGCATTACATCAAAAATATATCATTAACTAATCAGTAACTTTTATAATTAACTCTTATAAAATAGAAAAATAATTACTTTAAACAATCCCTTATAAAATAAACACTTAAAACAACCCACCATCTTTTAACCTCTTAAAGACTAAGACAAAGTAACAAGCCAATAAGAAACAAATAACTTTTAACACCCTCCCTTTTGATATTTGCATAAATCAGTTTAGGAATAAACGGACTTCAACATTTCAACTATGCCTTCCCTTGAACAACATCTTTTGAAAAGAATACTCCAAGCATTCTTTGAAGCTTCACAAACACATCTTGCTTAAGCAGTTTAGTCATAATATCAGCCACTTGATCTTTGCTTTTACAAAACACCAAATCAATTATCCCAATATTGCAAAGATCACGCAAAAAATGATATCTAACATCAATATGCTTTCTTCTTCCAAGTAAAACTGGATTTTTTGAAATCTTGATTGCTGAAACATTATCACAGTAAATTGTTGTTGGACCTTACTACTGACTTTGTAGTGTTTCAAACAATTTCCTCAACCAAATAGCTTGACATGAACAAATAGTTGTTGCAACTTATTTTGCTTCGATAGTTGATAGAGTAACATTATGTTGTTTCTTTGATATCCATGATACAGCTCCAAAACTCATCATAAAAACAAACCCAATTATGTTTTTTCCATCATTAAGGTCTCTAGCGAAATCACTATAAAAAAAAGCCAAGCAAATTTTCCTTTGTTCCTGTTCTATAAAAAATTCCAAAATCAATTATCTTTCAAATAATGAAGAATTCTTTTCTCAACTAAGAGATGATTCTCAGTTGTATTCTCCATATCTCGCTTTATTAAACTAACACCATACATGATGTCAGGCCTTGTTGAAGTTAGGTACATCAAACTTCCAACTATCTGCTTGTAAAAAGTAGCATTTATCTTCTTCCCTCCATCATCTTTCATCAACTTTAAGCCATATTCAATTTGGGTGCAAACTAAATTGTAATCCTTCATTTTGAACCTATCCAAAATCTCAAGAACATATTTATTTTGTGAAATAAAAATACTAATGGGTGACTGCATAACTTCAATACCAAGAAAGTAATGCATCAGACCCAAATTAGACATATCAAATTCAATCATCATATTCCTTTTGAATACATGAATCATGACACTATCATTCCCAGTATATATAAGATCATCTACATTTACGCAGACCATGAGCATTTTTCCTCCATCTTCAATTTTTATATAAAGTGTGTGCTCATATAGATATCTTTGAAAGCCTTCCTTGTGAAAATAAGCATCTATATGACTATTCCAAGCTCTAGGTGCTTGTTTTAGTCCATATAATGTTTTTTTTAATTTGTACAACTTATGCTCAATAACAGATTTCACATAACCAGGAGGTTGATTGATAAATACCTCTTATCGCAGGTCACCATGTAAGAATGCTGATTGTATCTAATTAAAAAATAAGCCATGAGTGTTGTGCAACCAATGCAATCACCAATCTAATCGTATCAAGCCTTGAGACTACAGCAAAAACTTCTTTGTAATCAATGTCATACTTTTGCTTGTAGCCTTTAGCAACTAAGCGTGCCTTGTATTTATCAACTTCACCATTCTTTTTTAATTTGGTCTTGTATACCCATTTGACTCCGATTGTCTTTGGATTGCTTGGAAGATCTGTCAATTACCAAGTGTTGTTTCTTTCTATGGCTGAAATTTTATCATTCATTGCTTTATGTCATATTGGTTTTTCAATAGCATCTTTAAAAACTATAGGATTGCAATTTGAAAATAAAGCAAAATGTGCAAGTGAATCATTAGACTGATAAGATTCGGGTACCTTATAGTCAGTCATCCATGCTAATCTTCTTCTAATGCGTTGTGATCATCTTTCTTTTTCTGCTACTGCTATTAGTGTGTGCTCAATATCTCTTAAATGAGTTTGCAAATTTGTTAATGGTTGCATATTCCCCACAAGCTTCTATATTTGATCTTCATCATCAAAATCTATTGGGATACCCAAACTTCGTCCAACACTTGTTTCATTCCAAGGCCAGGTCCTTTCTTCATCAAACACAACGTCATGACTAACAATGAGTTTCTTGGTGTTGGGATTATAGAGCTTGTAAGCTTTTGGTTGCTCACTAACAGTAAGAAAAACACATTTTCTCCTTTGTCGTCAAGCTTACTCCTCGTTTGATCTAAAATGTAGGCATATATAATATAGTCGAAAACCTTGAAATGATCAACAGTTGCTCTATGTTCGCTCCATGGCTTTTCTGCTGTCATATTTTGAACAACAAGTGTGGGGCTTATATTCAAAATATGCACACTCTAATTAACTATTTCAAGCCAAAATGTTTTTGGAACTACACTCTTTAACAAGGGACTTCACACCATATTAAGGATGGTATGATTCTTTCTTTCATAAACACCATTTTGTTGTGGTGTATAAGCTATGGTAAGCTGCCTTTGGATGCCATAAGTCTCACAAAAAATTGCAAATTCATGTGAGTTGTATTCTCCACCACGATTAGTGCAAAGAACCTTTATCGACGTACTAACTTTTTTTTTCAACAAGCACTTTACAATTCTTAAAGGTCAAAAAAGCTTCAAAATTTTCTTTCAAAAAATAAATCTAAATTTTCTAGCTGTAGTCATTAATAAAAGTAATCAAATACTTGTTACCTCTATTAGAAGTTGGATTGATTAGCTTGCAAATGTTTGAATGGACCAACTCAAAAGGATTTCTTGCTCTCCATGATTTTCCTTGTGGAAATTAAGCATAGTGTTGTTTACTAACTACACATTTTTCACGAACTTGAGGGAGAGTTGCTATTTGAAGGAGACTAGTCACCATATTCTTTGATGAAGTATCTTGAATCCACCAAAATTCAGATGTCCATAGCAAAAATGCCACATCCAAGCTTCCTTTTTCAATCTTGCATTGAAGTAAGAATGAAAAGTGTTGTGAAGATAAAGTGGAAACATGCGATTGACTGTCATACTAACCTGACTATTAAGCCTAACTTTTCATCTTCAAATTTGCAAACTCCATTTTTTATAAAGATTGCATATCCCTTTTCTTGAAATTAGCCTACATTAAATAAGTTTGTTTTTAATTCTGAAATAAAAAAAACATTAGCGATACAGTGAATAAGATTTTCTTTAGTTTGGATAGTTACCTTGCCTATCCCCATCATGAATGCCTTGGAGTTGTCTCTAAAATTTACCGTCTCACAGTAGGATTCATCCAAATAAGAAAATACAGACTTATCTCTAAACATATAATTGTTGCAGCTAGTGTCTAGATACCATAAATTCTTATGAGTTTCTTCCATGGCAAGATAGACCATCAACAACAACACATTTTTTTCTATTTTTGCAAAGTTAGCTCTTTCACCACCTTCTTTGGATGAATCTGTTTGACATTTTGACATATGATGGCCATACCTATGGCATTAATAGCACTCAATGTGAGATTTGTCAACCAACTTTGATCAATAACTTCTTCAACCTCTTCCTCTTCCTTTTTCTTGGGTATTGTTTGAATGACCAACCTCAAAGTTGTATTATTGCCAGCGATTTTCGTTTCCTTGACCTTTGCCTCTATCGCATCCTCTGTCTCTTCTTCATCTTTGGTATGAACTATTTGGTGTTGAAGACGAATTGTTGTTGGAAGCTTTCAAAACTTGTTCTCCTTTATCTTAATAACTCAACTTTTGTTCATGAATGAACAACGATCCTTGCAATTCATCAATTGAAAGATCATCAAGATCCTTGGACTCTTCAATTGCACAAACTACACAATTAAACATTGGTGTCATTAATTGTAGAATCTTCTCCACCACTGTCACGTCCTCCATCTTTTCTCTATGGACGCTCATCTTGTTGATAATTGCCATTGTTCTTGAGAAAAACTCAGAGACAAACTCCTCTGTTTTCATTCGAAGTGTTTCAAACTTGATCAAAGTGCTTAAAGCTGTTACCTTTTTACCCTTGTTGATACTTGAAATTTCTTCTTCATGGAATCCCAAATCTACTTGGAAGTGTCTTGCTGAGATTCATTTCCAAGATAGATTGATTAATTACTTGGAATATATAGTTCTTTGCCTTCAAATCCTTTAGCTTTAAGCCTTTTATTTTCGCCTTTAATGCATCTAATAGAGGTGTACCGATTATTGGTTCTTATATTTTAACACTAATAACTTGTCAAATAACTTTGGACCTAAAGAAGTTCTCCATTAGCATGTTCCAATGATCGTAATGAAAATCAAAGTGAGTAATAGTTGGTTGTACAAAATTTTCTAAAGCCATGGAGATGAAATATTGTTGTTGCAATAAAATATGCTTGCTAGAGTAAGATGGTTGCTATTGCAAATGAATTCTTACTTTTTTCTCACTCTATTCACTATTTATTTTCATTATATAATCTTTTTTTCTCTCTCTCACAGATTTCTCAATTTTTTTTTAATTCCTAACCTAGCTTTGATATTATTGTTTCAAAGACTTGAATGACAAAAGGTGCTTATGAAAAGGAAACGTAAAAGAACTCTAATTGTAATTCATAAAAATAGCCTATAAATCGACACTATATCATAAACAAATACCTAAAACAACCCACTATCTTTTAACCTCATAAAAACTAGGACAAAGTAACAAACCACTAAGTAACAAATAACTCTTCACAAGGTAAACTCCCACACCAAACCTTTCACCATTTAGCCAAAACATATGGTCTCATATATCAATACGACTAGGTCAATTACCAATCATTGTGATGTCATTGCCCTAAGCTGCCGAGCTATTCTTTAAAACCCACGATGTAGTTTTTACTACTAGGCCTAGAGTCCAATCCTTAGAATATTTTTCTTACAGTTCCACGAGCTTGGCTTTCGAACTGTACAGATCATATTGCCACAACGTTAAGAAACTATGTACCTTGCAGCCTCTCAATGTTGGGTTTGGCTATGGATGACATTTTTTAAATTATGCAGTGAAAAGAAAATTAAAACTTTAAAAACAAAAACATACCTTCACCCGTACCCGAGCATTTAGCTCATTGGTTGGTGCATAATCCCCTTACTTTAAGAGCAATGTTCGAATCCTCCCTCCCTCAATTATAAAAAAAAAAAAAAACATACCTTCACCCCCAAATCACCATGGTGATATTTTAACAGATAGAATGACATATAAAATCATAAAGTCAGAAGCTAACCTTGCTAACGTTCTTCTGATTGGAATAGCAATCTCCTTAATGCAACCCACAAACACTACAAGAAGCAAGAAGCTTAGCCAATCAAGCTCTTAGCCTTCAACGATGGTACACATGATTTCACTTGAACCTTTCAGCAAAGAAGGGAGATTTTAATAATGTTTTTGTGCTAGTAAAAGGGGACAACATTTGTCCCTTTTCACTTCTTGCAAGGATGGCCGAATCACACACTTGAAAAATTGCTTCAAAAATAATTTTTCTTCTTCACAAAGTAAGTGACAGCACACAAGTAGAAAACCTTTTTTTTTTACAACTTTTTTTTTTCATTTATAGAAAAAAAGTTAAATGTGGTTTATATAACTAGGTTAAAATTAATTTTAATTTTACAATAAGGCCCTCTAAATTATAGCACATTACAATATAGGCCCATGACTTAATTAAACTATTTTAATTAAGCCCAATGGAAATTAAAATGAAAAAATTTTCTTTATATTATTGCAATTTCGTCATTATAATTATAACTATTTATATATTATGTCCAAAACTTAATTTCCTAGCATGTGATTAAAATCTAACTTAAATCATCACTCTCTAAATTTAATTCAAATGCAATCATTGTGTGTGACCCATTAGGTTCTTAACATGTTGGGAATGGAATTGAATATAGATTAATTGATTGAAATTTATAATCCAAAGAATTTTGTGTATGTTGTATGAAAATGATCACCAGAAGAAAAGGTTGTATGTATGTTTTATGAAATTTTTAAAAGGAAATTTTCAGGAAAAATTTATTATTGATATTGAAAAAATTTTACAGAAGAAAATTTTATAGATTGAAAACTTGATTGAAAACCTTGCCCTCTCTTTTCCCTTGGAAGCCTTGTTATAGTAGTTTCCTGGGGATTTACATTATTGAGATGAATCTACATTATTGAGTCCTCCATTATTTTGAAAAACTGTCTTGTGTTCTTTTCCTTTTGCTTTTGCTAAGACTTGCTTGTCTTCTTTTTCTTTTGAAAAGCTGGCTGTCATCTTTTCCGTTTGCTTTTGGAATCTACATTATTGAGTCCTTCATTATTTTGAAAGACTAGCTTGTCTTCTTTTCCTTTTGCTTTTGCTGAGACTGACTTTAGTTCTTTTTCTTTTGAAAGACTGGCTGTTGTCTTTTTTTTTTCTTTTGCTTTTGTTGAGACTAGCTTGTCTTCTTTTTCTTTTGAAAGACTGGCTGTCGTTTTTTCCGTTTGCTTTTGCTGAGACTAGCTTGCCTTCTTTGACTGGTTTACATTATTGAGGTTTTTTTTTTTATCTCTTTTTTCTTGGAGGAATGTAATCCTCATCTTGAGTCAGGTGAGTTGTTTCTCTTGATGATGCAGAGTCTTCTTGTTCTTCTTCATCAGAATCAAGAGAGCTGAGCATTTCTGCCATATTTTTTTATATTCTGCCCTATTTTTTGCTTGAGCTAGTAATGCACTTGTATCTGATTTTGCTTACAAAAATCTGGCAGTTTCTTGAGATAATTGGCCTGTTTTGCAGAATTTTGAATTTTTGTTAAACCAGTTGTCAAGGAACTGGTGGTCATACTTCTTGTCATCGAATTTGTTCCACCACTTGGTTTTGAAAGTGCAGATAATTGTAAGTGCGGATAATTGTAAGTGCTCCATTTTGGGGATCAACATTATATGCATAGTCCCATGATGTAATCCAAGAGATAATTAAGTTTGAAAAAAAAAATGAATTGAGACATGTAATTTGTCTTGATCAGGTTCGAGCTGAAAAATTTGGGAAAATTTTTTATATAAATCATCAAATTTTAGAAGAAGCATTTCCTTTAGCAGGCCAAACTAATTTCACCAATGTGTGAGCCATAGTGGAGATTTGCATTGGTTTCCATATTTGAAGAACACTAACCAGGAATGTCTAGTGTGTTTACTATTGAAAAGAAAGGTATTGAATCAGGCTTGTTGATAATCCCAATAATTAAAAACAGGACAATGGTCTATGGTTGTTGCAAATTTGGTTAGAAATCTTTGGAGTTGGTTTGCGTTTTCTCCACAGTCAATGGGTTGAAGTACTTTAAGGATTTAAGCTATAGAATGGGTAATAAGATTGGGATCATCTTTTTTCTGGATAGTGTTTGAAACAAACAGACCTTGTTTGGATCGAAATATTCTCATAATACTGTTGAGGTTTCTGCAAGTCCCATGGTTTGTAATGCCATCCCTGAAAAGCTTTTTTGATTATAATATTTGGGTATTTTTCGTAAAATCATTCTTCTACTAATAAAACATTTTGGATAGATTTTTTTCGAAGTATTGGGTTGAGGACTTTTGGGAAGAAGACACTGTTTGAGATCTTGAAAAAGTGGCTTGAAGAGGTTTTGGTTTGTGTAAAACAATCTCTTTTCCTTTTGATGTCTCAAGTGTTGAGATGGTTATTTGCTTGAAAATGGTTTCTTTTTCTATTTGAGAGGCTAATGCCATGGCCACTTCTAGAGATTGAGAAAAGCACTCTATCCATTTTTTTACCTACGAATCTAATTCATTTGGATCTTGAGCATCCTAATAGATATCTTGTGGTCTAGAGGAACTTTCTTATTCCTCTTGGTTACAAATCTCATACCATGATTTAATTATTTTTTGGGTGGTAGAATTTTGGGAGGAATTCTCTCCTTATCTTGTTTTTCTTTTTCTGGTCTCTTAGTTTTGAAGGCGTGGTTTCCTTTGTAAAAATTCTTTAATAACAAAATTTGGTAAAGAGTTTGATTCTCCTTTGATATATTCTATATTAAAGTCGAATATGCTTAAAATGGCTTACCATCTGGCAAAAATTTGTTTTGATGCAATATTTTGTACATCTTTTTGTAAAACTTCTTTAGTCGATTTGCAATCAATTCGTAAAAGAAATCTTTGATTAAGTAAATCAATTTGAAATTTTGAAATACACAGGACTATTGATAAAATTTCTTTTTTGATAGTATTGTAATTTTGCTACATAGGAGTTCAATGTTTGTAAGTAAATTGGACTATTTGTTTTTTTTATTTTTTGTTTTTGAGCTATTTGAGGATCCCACCATACCCTATGTTAGAGGCATATGTTTCTACTATTTTTGGAGTATTCAGATTTGCTAAATGTAAGCCAGGGAGTTTTTTAATATGCTTTTTAATTTGTTTGACTAGGTTAATATGGATGTGAGTCCAAGGTGCAAGATTCTTTTTAAGTCTCTCATGCAGGGGTTTGCATATTTTGCTAAGACCTGGATAAAAATCAAGAACATAATTAAAGCTTTCTAGGAACCTTTGGAGTTGAGTTTTGTCTAATATTTTGTCAGGAAAATTATTTGCAAATTTTATGGATCTCTCTATTGGTGTTATGGTTCCTTGAGTCACATAGTGATGTATGAATCTAATTTTGGTTTGGAATAAACTAATCTTGGATTTGGAGACTACTAGTCCATTCTTTTTAATAACATTGATGAAAATTTTGAGATGTTTAAAGTGTTTCTTTAAATTTTCTGAGAATATTAGAACATCATCTATATACACAATAGTAAATTGAGAATATAAGTTAAATATTTCATTCATTATTCTTTGAAATTCTTACAGTGCATTTTTTAGGCCAAAAGGCATAACATTCCATTCATATTGTCCAAAAGGAACAGTAAATGTTGTCTTATATCATTCTTCCTCTCTAATCTGGATCTGCCAAAATCCTGATTTCATATCAAATTTTGAAAAATATATTTTCATTACATAGTTTTTATAGAGGATCATTTTTGTTTGAGATCGGATATCTAATCCATTCTAATGCTTTATTTAATGGTTTGTAATTGATTATTAATTTTGGTACTCCCCTTTCTAATTCTGTATTTTTTATAACATAGAAAGTAGAACAGCTCCAGAGTGAACTACTTTTCCTTATAAGTTTTTTATTTAGTAGATCTTGGATTTATTTTTTGTAGAATTCTTCCATTTCTTTGTTCATTTGAATTGGTCGTACTTTTGTAAGAATCTGTTTTTCATCAAAATATTTTTGGTAGGGTAATTCCACTTCATGTTTTTTCTTATCCCAAAAAGTATTGAAAATATCAAAATAGATTGTTTTCTCTATTTTGTTTTTTATTTGTTGAACCTTTTGTTGGATAAGGTTATTGGTTAACTATTTATTTATTCTTTCAAAAGAAATCTCCTCTTTTTAAGTAAGCAATTTGTCTTTGTTTATACTTTATTAAAGAATTGAGTTGATTTGTTTGAATTGACAAGGATTTTAATAAATTTAGATTTTTTATTTTTGGTTTTTGTATGAAAGGAAAGGTTATTTTAGTTTTCAATATTTTAGTGGTAATTGCTTGGTTTATAACCTTATATGGTTTTAGTAGTGATATGAATGGAGTACCTAATATGACTTCTTGGGTTATGTTTTTTACCATTAAAAAAAGTGTTTTAAATTTGATTCCATTATTGTAGATTTCTGCATTAGTAACTTTATATGTAATTTTGAGCTTTCCACCATTTGCAGTTTTTAAGCCTTCTGAGGTTTTATCATAATATTTTGTTTGAATTATTCCCTCTTTGATACAGTTTTGATTTACACCAGTGTCAAAAAGTACTATTGTTTCTATTTGAAATTCTTCATTGATTAAAAGGTGTATTTTAATTAGATATCTCTATATTGATACTTTTGTAAAGATCATCATATATTCTTGTGATTCTTCTTGTTCCATTTTTGTTTTTGAGGAGGATTTTTCATTTTGGTCTTTTGAGGTTGTCAAGTATTCTATTTGAGATTTTATTCCTGTTTGTTCTCTTTTTAGTTTAGAGATTTCTTCCTTTATTTTCCTTACTTCCGTATGTAATTCTTCTTTTGTTATTTGTCTTGATTTAGAAATTTCGTATTAATTTGTCAAAAATGATTTTTTTGATATTGCACATGTATTCTTGATTTGCTATTGCAGGTTTTTCAATTTTTTTATTGAGGTTTTAAATTTTTCAAGGTATTCCCTTTTTAATGTTGAGTCTTGAATTTTATCAATAATCTCAATCATAAATTCTTGATCTTTTGGTTAAGATATTGATTAAAGTCTCATCTTCTGTTGAAGATTAAGATGTATTATGTATTTCATCTATCTATAATTATTTTAAAGATTCATCACTTATAGAAGTTTCCTTTTCATATGTAGTGGATTCTACTAGTATTTCGTTGATTTTCTGTTCAGTTTCTTGACCTAGTTGGAGTTGGTTAATTTTCTTTTTGATTTTACAGTATTTTGAAATATGACTTATTTTTCCACATCAAAAACATTTTATTGTTCTATCTATTTTTGTTGTTGGTTTTTTTTTTTCTATACTTTCTATATTTTGGTTTGTGATAATATTCTGGTATATTTTTCTTATATTTTCTTGGTTTTGTAGAGCAATAGAGTTTTGAAGAGATGGTTCATGGTTCTGTAGACACCTCTAAAAAATAATAATAAAATATATAAAAAAAAAGAAGAGAGGAATGGCTGGGCATATGCTCAGCCATCCCTTCCCCAACCACCATGAGTGATGGGGCTCTAACTACCAACTCCTTGGTGCCAGAACCCCATTACCGGGTTGTCCAAATTTTTGGACAACCCCATTTTTTAAGGAATAGGGGAACAAAAACAAAAAAAAAAAAAAACGGATTGATCTCCTGCAAAAAAATCCCTCCACCAAAAAAACGGAAACACTCAAACAAAAAAAAAACACAACAATTAACCCAAAAAAAGCCACAATCAAACAAAAAAAATAGAGCAAAAAGAAAAAAAAAAAAGAGGGAGAGAGAAGAGGAGAAGAGAGCGATGCTGACAGGGAGAAAGGAGAGAAAGAGAAGGAAAAAGAAAGAAAGAGGAAAAAGAAAGGAAAAGCTAGCGGGGGAAAGAAAAGAGAAGAAAGAGAAAGAAAGAAGAAAGAGAAAAGAAAAAGAAAGAGAAAAGAAGGGGGGAGCGGCTAGGAGAGAAAGAAAGAAAGAAAGAGAAAGAAAGAAGAAAGAGAAAAGAAAAAGAAAGAGAGAAGAAAGGGGGAACGGTTGGGAGAGAAAGAAAGAAAGAGAAAGAAATAAAAAGAGAAAGAAAAAGAAACAAAAAAGAAAAAAAAAGGAGAAAGGTTCAAACGACATTGTGCTTTCTTTTTAAGGAAGAGAGTTTTTTTTCTTTTGGGCTTTCAACAGCTCAATTAATTGAAAGGCTTGGTGGGCTGTACACAAACTGTTTGGGTCATTGTTAGAATCCAAATCAGGTAAAAATCTAACCATTTTCTTTATGAATGCATTATGAATTATGTTACTTGGGTATGGTCCAATTCATTAGGTTGAATATGTAATTAGATGGCATAAAATTAAGCTAAATTATCTAGTTTAGTGTCCTAAAATTTATTTTAGATAATATTTTAAAGTATAGTATTAATAGTAAAAAAGGAGAGATGTCTAAATAGAAGGAAATATTTATAGTATAAATATATTAGATACTTGTAAGTATAATAAAATATAATTATTATAAAATTACAACGATTATTTTGAGTGACCCGATGATAGAATTTCACTTAAAAAAGAGCAAAGAGTTGGTTTTTTTTTTCGGGTGGATTTCTTAGGTGCGGAGTTCGGAAGGATTTTCACCGAAGCGTCGGGATGAATCCGACTTCAGCACTCCAATACTTATTAACTCAAATAATCATTGCTAAAATAATAATATATATCAAGAAAAATAAATCTACATAATATTACATTTAAATCTAGGTTAGTGTAGTTAGTTAATTAGCAAATAAATATCATTAAATAAAATTAAGTTAACCCTTAATTTAATTAATTGTTTATTTGATTAAAAAAAGAAAATAATACATAGTTAAATAAGATGAAATATTAATCCACTATGTTAGTTAAAGAATATAGATTTAAATAGGAAACTCTAAAAAATAATAAATAATTAACAACAAATAATACTAAACATATAAACAAGGTGATAAATTATTAAGCACATAATTGAATGAATTATGAACCGCTTAAGTCAATAAATGCGTGCATATAGACATCATCATTTTATCTTGTCATAGCATGCCACATTTATCTTGCAAATGGTGTGAGAGTTCTGATGATGGGATTTCCTCGAAGAGCTTGTAGAGACGAGTTCTTCTGGGGATATCTCTAGGTGAGAAAAATTTCGAGACTTCACCAAAGCGTTGGGATGGTCTTCGAATAATTTTTCAATAAAAGATTACCGACCCCATTATTTAAAATAAACGAGTCATGACATCATTTTACGCTTACATCATGTGCATACGTAAAACCAAATAAAAAACTCAATCAGCCAATTTAATAAAAAATTAGTTAATAAGTAGGGATTAAATCAAAAGTAAGCTACAATAAGATAACTTAAGATTAAATGGTATCGTTTGCGGAACGGGCGTCACGAAAGTGCTAACCCTTCTCCGTGCGTAACCACACTCCCGAACCTATCTCTGAAAAAACGTGGGTTAGTTCTCGTTATCGACGAATCTAAAATCAATTTAGAACTTCGTTGATTAGAATCGGGTTAATAGGTGACCAACCACACCTAGATAAAAAAGATTGGTGGCAACTCCCACAACACATTATTTTCGTCGACGTCTGGCGGACGGGTTCCCGGACCCGCACGTTACGACAGATGGTGACTCCATTAGGGACATCGAGAGTCAAGCCATTAATCAATCATAAGTTATCTTAAGCCTTAAATAATTTGTTGTCTTCCCTAGCATCAATTTTGCATATTTTTGTTTAATGCATTCATTTATTTTGCTATTAGTACTTCACTGTTTTTAATAATTGCTGGAAATTTAGGATAAGGGGAGTGTGAAATTATTGGTCCAAGGTCAGTATATTCCTTCTCACACACTACACATCTTGCATTCATGCATAAGCCTTCCACCCGAGCTTTGTCCTTAATTAGAAGGGAGTTAAGTAACTATGCTCTCGTGAGGTGATAACCTCTGCATGGGCTAGTGAAGACTCCCACTCAGATCGAACTTAGTCCGTTTGAAGCCTGTAATGGGTAAGGATCGGGTTCCTTACTAGTCCGTGTGGGTGACAGTGGGAGCGATTTGGGAACCTTTAGCTCCATTTTCAACCCAAACTCAGCATGTAGAATACCGATAGTCGCCTTTGCTTAGGTAGAGCTTCACCCGTGAGAATATACCTTTTGACTAGGTACACATGAAGGAATTTTCATAATCCCTTTGTTATAAATTCTTCTCCGCAAAGTAATAAAGGTATCATAATAACTTTTAATCATAATAACTTTTGGAATTCCTGTTTACTGTACTAACTTGAACTTTTTGCATATGCATGTTTGCATCATAATTTTGCATATAGGAAAAGTATGTCATCTGACAACCATTGACGGAGTAGCTGTAAAAGATGACTCCTGAATTGCAACAAGAAACAATAGCTTATGCACTGAATTACTTTGTTGAGGGGTGTTATGTGACAGATACTTTTAGTACATGATCATTCATTTATACATGCATAAATCCTCATTTCATGACAATAAGTATTTTCGCCTGTAAATAAAGATAAGGGATTCATTTTTTCATTTCATTCATGCATGCATCTAATTCACGTTTATGATTATAATAAGGTTCCAAAAATAGCTCGACCACCTAAGCCAAGTGACCAACGTGTTCATAATACGAGTCGATGAGCAAGGATCATGGAAAAAGAACAAAGTGAGCGAATGGATAGAATGGAAAAAGCTCAAGAAGATATGAGAGAACAGTTAGCAAAGATGATGGAATTGATGACAAGCTTAAGTAAGGGAAAAATAGTGATCGAAGAGCCAGCTCCGTTAGAAAATCCACCAGCACAAGACACCGAAAACCTAAGGGATGATCCACCTTATCCCCTAAGGTTCACTCCACCACATGCCCAAACCTCTCAAAAGGTCCACCCTCAAGAAATGCCATCCATTTATTACAATGCACCACCCCCGATGGGCCATCAACCGACTCATGGGCAATTTGGGCCGTATTCTGGGATAAATCCTGCTGAACCAATACACGTCCCAAATTTAGACGATCCAAAAGAGCAAGAGAAACTAAGAAATGAGTCATCACAAACAGGAGAAAATGAAAAAGATCAGAAAAAGTACGATTTGTTGGAAGAGCGTCTTCATGCTATCGAAGGAGTTGATAGGTTCGGTACCATGGATGCAACCGAACTATGCTTAGTGCCTGATGTACTGATCCCGACCAAGTTAAAAGTTCCAAAATTTGAAAAATATGACGGAACAAAGTATCCCATGGCACATATTACTATGTATTGTAGAAAGATGGCTGCACAATCTTATGATGACAAGCTATTAATCCATTTTTTCCAAGACAGCTTGACTGGGTCAGCTGCTCGGTGGTACGTACAGCTAGATCGAAATTGTATTAAGACTTGGAAAGATCTAGCAAGAGCCTTCATAGCCCAATACAAGCATGTGGTTGAATTAGCCCCTGATCGGTTGTCATTGCAGATTATGAAAAGAAAAGCAAAGTGAAAACTTCAAGGAATATGCCCAAAGGTGGAGGGATACGGCAACCCAAGTTCAGCCACCTCTCACTGATAAGGAAATGACTGTGTTGTTCATAAACACACTCCGAGCTCCATTTTACGAACCCTTGATCGACAACGCCACAAAAAACTTTACGAATTTGGTCTTATCTGGAGAAATAATAGAATGAGCTATCAAAAGTGGAAAAATTGAAGAGCAGGAGGTTGCTAACTCAAATAAAAGGAATATGCCCAAGAGAAAAGGAGGAGATGTACAAGTAGTGGCCCATGATAGACAACAGACCCACAACTTTAACCCATATTACCCGTACCCCCCATACCAACCCTTCTATTCGAACATAGGAAACATCGCACAAAACTCATATGTATACCAACCTGCCCCACAACCAACGTTTCAGACCAATGTTCTCCTACAAGCTCGACCACCAAGACTGGTAGCTTCAACCAATAATTCTGGCAATGTTCAAAGAGGACCTAAAACTACCCTAGAAAAACCAAAGCTTGATCCTATTCCAGTCCCTTACACTACATTGTTGCCACAACTCATAGAAAATCGACTCCTTGCTTGAAACCCTTTAGAACCACTCCGACCACCTTTCTCGAAATGGTATGACTTGAATACGTATTGTGATTACCATTTTGGAATTCAAGGGCACTCCACCGAGAATTGTACCGCTTTAAAACATAAAGTCCAAGCGCTTATTAAGGTAGGACTTTTAAATTTTGCTAAAAAGGACAATTCAAATGTTGATGGGAATCCCTTGCCTAACTATAGAGGTCCGATAGTGAATGCAATATATGAAGAGATGATTCGAAGGATGAAAAAGAATGTCGAGAGATTCAAACGTCGATGGATAGAGTGTTTAAGGCGTTGTCCAAAGTAAAAGCCATCACTCATGAATCGATAGACATAAAAGAAGTAGGACATGATCTCACCCATTCTTGCAAATTCTATATAAGGGTTGTTGGACATTCCATTCAAAATTGTGACTGTTTTCATCGTAAGTTGCAAGAGTTGATGGATTTGTCAGAAATCGAGTTTTATGAAGAAGGTGAGGAGGAAGAATTTGGGAAAAAGACAATTCCCTTCTTGTATGAAACTTTTCGATCCGCGGGGTGCATTCATACCAAGGTGTCGGACGAGGTCAATCAAGTTCTACTGATGTTTGGTGAGCTATCAATCCATATGATCAAAGATGAAGAACCTAACGAGAAGATCCCTGTGGTGTATCCAGTACTGTTAGGAGATGAGTTAAGCAATTAGACAGCCATGGAATTTCCCATCATCTTTAAGTCTTTGGAAATGTAATGAACAATTTCATCTAAATGCCTATGCCCAAGGGTGTTTAGAGTAATTTCTTGTTTAAGTAGGGCTTTCTGTTACCTTCATCATTTAAATAAATGATAATGCATAATGTGTTTCATAATTCATCAACCTTTTTGCATATTTTCTTTCATCTATTCTTTTAGCCAATAAATACTTACCCATACACGTGTCCAATTTTACCTGTTTGCAGGTTTTTAAATAATGAACACGAAGACAATCTAGACAATGATTTGAATATCGATTTTGAGATGATTCCGAACATTGATACATTGAAAAATTAAGAGGAGGCGGATGGCTATGGCTTACCCCCTGATTTGTCGAGAATGTTGGAACAGGAGGAAAAGGAGATTTTACCTCATCAAGAACTCACAGAAATCATTAACCTCAGAAATGGGAAAGAAAAGAAAAAGGTTAAGAGTGGCACCTCGCTGTCATCTAATGAACGGTAGAAGCTAAAAGAATTGCTCTGTGAATATGTGGATGTGTTTGCTTGGTCATATCAGGACATGCCAAGTCTCAATATTGACATTGTCATCCATAAGTTGCCTTTGAGATCAGACTGCAAGCCTATTAAACAGAAATTGAGAAGAATGAAGCCAGAAATGCTGCTGAAGATTAAAGAAGAAGTGAAGAAGCAATTTGACGCTAGATTCTTAGAGGCGGCCAAGTATCCTGAATGGGTGGCTAATATAGTTCCAATTCCTAAGAAGGATGGAAAAGTTTGAATGTGCGTTGATTACAGGAATTTGAACAGAGTGAGTCCGAAGGATAGCTTCCCTTTGCCACATATTGATACTCTTGTGGATAACACAGCAAAGCATGCGTTGTTCTCATTTATGGATGGTTTTTCAAGTTACAATCAGATCAAGATGGCACCCGAAGATATGAAAAAAACAACATTCGTAACCATGTAGGGAATGTTTTGTTACAAAGTAATGCCATTTGGATTGAAGAATGCAGGTGCCACCTACCAAAGGGCAATGGTAGCTTTGTTTCACGATATGATGCATAAAGAGATAAAGGTATATGTGGATGACATGATTGCAAAATCTCATACAAAAAGGGATCATATTGTCAATCTCAAGAAGCTGTTCAAGAGATTGCAAAAATTTCAGCTCAAGTTGAATCTTGCAAAATGCACTTTTGGTGTAACTTCTAGGAAATTGTTGAGGTTCATAGTAAGTGCAAAAGGAATTGAAGTAGACCCGAATAAGATACGAGCTATTCAAGAGCTGTCACCTCCCAAATCGCAAAAAGAAGTGAGAGGATTTTTAGGGAGGTTGAATTACATTGCTCGATTTATATCCCAACTCACCTGCAAATGTGATCTAATCTTCAAACTGCTTCTAAAACGAGACCCAGGAGAGTGGAATGAAGAATGTCAAATAGTCTTTTATAAAATCAAAGAATATCTCACAAATCCATTGGTGTTGGTGCCACTGACGATTGAAAAACCTCTTATTTTGTATTTGACTGTGAACAAGAATTCTATGGGATGTGTATTGGGACAACATGATGAAACTGGGAATAAAGAACAGGCTGTATATTACTTGAGCAAGAAATTCACGAAGTATGAGTCCAATTACTCTACGCTCGAAAAGATGTGTTGTGCGTTAGCATGGATAGCCTAGAGGCTCCGACAATATATGTTGTATCACACAACATGGTTGGTGGCGAAATTAGATCCCATCAAATATATTTTTGAAAAACCCTTCCTGTCTGGAAAAATAGCTCAATGGCAAGTGCTATTGTCTGAATATGATATTGTGTATGTGTCCTAAAAATCAATCAAATGGAGCGTCATCGTTGATTTCCTCGCAGATTGAGCTAATGAGGATTATGAATCTGTAAGTTTCGATTTTCCAGATAAAGATTTGATGGCCGTCTTGCACATAGAAAAAGACAGTCCCAATGAACTTAATCCATGGAAGATATATTTTGATGGAGCATCCAATGCTTTGGGGCACAAAATTGGGGCAGTGTTGATTTCTCCAAATGGACAGTACTATCCAGCCACGGCGAGATTGAATTTCAATTGTACTAATAATATAACGGAGTATGAGGCGTTGGTAATGGGATTACAAGCAGCAATCGAGATGAAGGCTGACATGATAGATGTTTACGGAGATTCGACTTTGGTGATATGTCAAATGAGAGGTGAATGGGAAACTAGAGATTCTAAACTAGTTCCATATAAAAAGCTGGTTACAGAATTAAGCAAACAGTTCAAAGAAATCAGCTTAAACCATTTGCCTCGAGAAGAGAATCAGATTGCTAATGCTTTGGCCACTATCATAGTAATGTTCAGAATAAAAGAAGCGGCTGATGTACGCCCTTTTGATTTAGAAGTCCGTGAAGTCTTCGCACACTGCTTAAATGTTGAGGAAGAGGTTGATGGTAAGCCGTTGTATCATGATATCATGCAATACATCAAGCAACAGGCATATCCTGAGAATGTCACGGACAATGACAAGCGAACTCTTAGAAGATTAGTAATGGGTTTCTTCCTTAGCGGAGAAGTGCTCTACAAAAGGAATCGAGATCAAGTACTTTTGAGATGTGTGGATGTTTCGAAAGCCAACAAAATAATGAAAGAAGTCCACAAAGGAACTTGTGGAGCTCATGCTAATGGATATATGTTGGCTAGACAAATTATGAAAGCTAGTTGTTATTGGTTGACATTGGAATCAAACTACGTAAACTTTGCTCGAAAATGCCACAAGTGTCAAATTTATGCAGATAGAATCCATGCTCTACCAGCCCCATTGCACCTTTTCACAACGCCTTGGCCATTTTCAATGTGGGGAATGGATGTGATTGGGCTTATTACGCCAAAAGCCTCTAATGGACATCGATTCATATTGGTGGCCATTGATTATTTCACGAAATGGGTAGAAGCAGCTTTCTATGCCAATGTGACACAAAAGGTGGTGTGTAGGTTCATCCAAAGGGAGATCATATGTCGGTATGGGCTTCCAGAAAGGATCATTACTGATAACGCAAGCAATTTGAATGGTGCGATGGTGAAGAAGGTTTGCGCTAAATTTAAGATCAAGCATCAAAACTTGACAACTTACCGTCCGAAGATGAACGGAGCAGTAGAGGCAGCCAACAAAAATAGCAAAAAGATTGTCGAAAAGATGACTGAAGTTTATAAAGACTGGCATGAGAAACTTCCTTTTGCCTTGCATGCATATTGAACTTCTGTGCGTACCTCCACCAAGGTAACTTCGTACTAATTAGTATATCGCACAGAAGCAGTTCTACCTGTTGAAGTAGAAATCCCATCATTGAGGGTGTTGATGGAAACAAAATTGGAAGATGATGAGTGGGTCTGCTCCTGCTACGAGCAATTGAATCTGATTGAGGAGAAAAGGCTTGCGGCTCTTTGTCATGGCCAAATGTACCAACGAATGATGATGCGACCATACGAGAAAAAAGTTTGTCCCAGGCAGTTCCGAGAATGAAAGTTGGTTCTCAAGAGAATCCTCCCTAATCATATCAATTTTCGGGGAAAATGGATGCCAAATTGGGAAGGGCCATATGTGGTAAAGAAGGCTTTTTCAGGAGGAGCTTTGATTTTGGCTGACATGGATAGGGAGGATTTGCCTAATCTGATAAATACGGATGCGTTGAAGAAGTACTTGTAGACACATAAATTAAAAAATAATAATAATAATAATAAATAAATATAAATATAAATTAAATAAAATAAATAAATAAATAAAATAAAAAAATAAAAAAAATAAAAAAAATAAAAAAAAATAAAAAAAAAATCGGGATGGCTGGGCGTACACCCAGCCATCCCGTCGCCGTCCCATCCCCCACCCACTACGCGGGATGGGGGGTTCTGGCCACCAACTCCAGGGGTGCCAGAACCCCCTCGTCGGGTTGTCCAAAAAATTAGACAACCCGGCTCTTTAAAACCCTGCACAAAAAAGAAACAAACAACAGCAGTTAGCCACAGAAAAGAGAGAGAAAAGAACACAAAGAAAAACAAAGAGAAAAGGGTGAGATTTGAGAGAAAGAGAGAGAGGCCGTCGGAAGGGTGAGATCTGAGCGAAGAGAGAGAGAGACCGACGGAAGGGTGAGATCTGAGAGGAGAGAGAGAGGCCGACGGGAAGGGAAGGGTTCGGCCAACGGAAGGCGAAGCGATTCGCCTGCTAAGAGAGAGAAATCCGAGAAGAGAGGGGAGGACGCCGGTGCCGGAAGAGAAAAGAGATTTTTAGAGAGAAGGGAGAGGGCGCCGCTGCTAGAGAGAGAAAGTGAGGAGTGAAACTGAAGAGAGAAAGAGAGAAAAGGGGATTAAATACCTAGGGTTCGTGGGCAAAACGGCGTCGTTTCAGAGAGGCAAGCAGAAGCTGGAAGGACTAGGCAAAACGGCGTCGTTTTGAGCTGCTTCGCAGGCATCAAAACGGTGCATTTTGGACTTCTCCTTGCGGGCTTCCAGAAACAGGCCGGGTGCTGGATTTGGGCTCCCACGGGCCGCCGAGTTGGGCCAATCGCAGCCCAACAAGGTATAACCCTTGTTGTTTTGTTTTGCTTGGGTTTAGCCCATTTTTAATTTAAATGCATTTATTTTTTTTAGGGAATAAATATTTATATAATATGGGCACTTATATTTAATATTAAGAATCAAAAAATAAAATAAATAATAATAATAGTAATTTATGATGCAAATATATATATATATTATATTATATTAAGATAAAAAAAAATAATAATAAAAAAATATAAAATATAAAAATTAAAAGATAATAATAAAATGAAAAATAAATAAATAATAATAATAAATAATATAATTAGAAGAAAATATTTGAGTATTACCGCCAAAAAGGGGGCAAAGAGTTGCCTCTTTCGGGCGGATGTTTTCCGGGTACGAAATTCGAGACGGATTTTCACCGAAGCGTCGGGATAAATCTGAACTCTAAATTTCAAAACCCATTAAGTCAAATAGTCATCATTAGAAATTAATATATGTAGAAAGATTTTGTTATTTCAAATAAATATTACTAAACAAAGTTAAATTAATCGTTTAAAAGTTAATTAATTGATTATTTAGATAAGCTTTGTAAACAAGTAAAAAAAATTGATCAACAACAAACATGGATTTAAATAACCAAAAAATAAAGTATATATTTAAAAAATAATAATAATAATAATAAATAACAAATAATCAAAATTTTTAAATAATCAATAAACGCGTGCATGTAGATACCATCATTTTATACTGTCATTGCATGCCACTCTTATTTTGCAAATGGCGCGGGAATCCCGATGATGGGATTTCCCCGAGGAGCTCGTAGAGACGAATTCTTCCGGGGATATCTTTAGGTGAGGAGAATTTCGAGACTTCACCAAAGCGTTGGGATAGTCTTCGAATAATTTTCCAATAAAAGATTACCGACTCCATCATTTAAAATAAACAAGTCACGACATCATTCTACGCTTGCATCATATGCATACGTAAGACCAAGTGAAAAACTCAGTCTGACAATTCAATAAAAATTTAATTAATAAAAGAGGGATTAAACTAAGAAAAGGCAATATTAAGATAACTTAAGATTAAATGGTACCGTTCGTAGAACGGGCGTCACGGAGGTGCTAACCCTTCTCCGTGCGTAACCGCACTCCCGAACCCATCTTTAAAAAACGTGGACCAGTTCTCGTTCTTTCGACGGACCTAAAATTAATTTAGGACTTCGTCGATTAAGAACCGGGTTAATAGGTGACCAATCACACCTAGATAAAAAAGATTGGTGGCGACTCCCACACCTTGCGACTTTAATCTTCGCCCCGCGTCTGGCGGACGGGTTCCCGGACCCGCACGTCACGACAGATGGCGACTCCGCTGGGGACTCGAGAGTCAAGCCATTAATTAATCATAAGTTATCTTAAGCCTTAAATAATTTGTTGTTTTCCCTAGCATTAATTTTGCATATTTTTGTCTAGTGCATTTATTTATTTGTTTGTTATTATTACTTCACTATTTTAATAATTACGGGAAATTTAGGATAAGGGGAATGTGAAATTATTGGTCCAAGGTCGGTATATTCCTTCTCACACACTACACATCTTGCATTCATGCATAAGCCTTCCACCCGGGCTTTATCCTTAATTAGGAGGGAGTTAAGTAGTTACGCTCTCGTGAGGTGATAACCTCCGCATGGGCTAGTGAAGACTCCCACTCAAATCGAACCTAGTCCGTTTGAAGCCTGTAATGGGTGAGGACCGGGGTGCCTTACTAGTCCGTGTGGATGACAGTGAGGAGCGATTTGGGAACCTTTAGCTCCATTTTCAACCCAAACTCAGCATGTAGAATACCGAGAGTCGCCTTTGCCTAGGTAGAGCTTCACCCGTGAGAATATACCTTTTGACTAGGTACACATGAAGGAATTTTCATAATCCCCTTGTTCTAAATTCTTCTCCGCGAATAATAAAGGTATCAGGTTACTAATTACTTTCATTCATCTTTTGGAATTTTTGTTTATAGTGCTAACTTGAATTTTTTGTCATATGCATATTTGCATCATAATAGGAAAAGTATTTGTCACCTGACCACCATTAACAGAGTAGATCCAATTGCATACATGGAGTCGTCATGGTCATCCTCCAGTTACGATGGAATTTATCAAGTGACTCAGCATATGGCGAGTACCCAACAAAGTGAAGGAGATTGCTTGTCAAAGGATCACTTCTCATCACTACCTGATAGGGTCCACCTTGATCTCAAACAGAACGACTTCACCGATTTGCTCAACATATGGGATAAGTGGGGGGCTACCACTCGGGCAAATTTCGATAGGAAATATGGTCACATTGCTCGACTCCTTAAGGTCCAGGTAGATGAACAGTTGTTGAAGGCCATTGTGCAATTTTGGGATCCGTCGTATAGATGCTTCGTGTTCAATAAGGTGGATATGGTCCCCACGATCGAAGAATACTCGGCTCTCCTGCAAATCGATCTCGATAATCCGGACAAGATATATTAGAGAGGACAGAAGACCGGACACAGGCGAAAGTTAGCCAAGATGATGGGTATTACTTCGGCGGAAGTTGATCAGAACCTAAGGAAAAAAGGGGACAATGAATGTATCCCGTGGAGTTTTCTACGTAGTTATATCATGAAGCAACGAGACACCGAGCAAGGACAGCTTGTGATGGCCTTGGCAATTTATGGGCTAGTGGTCTTCCCCAAAGTTTTGGGACATATAGAAGTCGGAATTATAGACTTCTTCGAGCAAGTCATCAACAAGGCCAATCCTTCGCCTTCTATTCTAGCGGAAACTCTCAGATCACTGAATTACTGTCGAAGAAGAGGTGAGGGACGATTTGTGGGATGCGCACAGCTTCTTTCCATCTGGATAGTGAGTCACTTTGAATGCAAGGTCGATAAGTTCAGAAAGCCATTTCATCCGCAAACCGCCCCTATCAGAGAATTTTGTGAGAGCGAATGGCCTGAAAATAGGACTAAGGAGCAATGGATCTCTAGATTTCGGGAACTCATGAGTGTGGAAGTGACATGGAGAGCTCCGTGGATGCCGCATCACCCGGTCTTGTACAAATGTGGAAACGAACCTTGGGTACCGTTAATGGGGCCATGGGGAGCCATCAGTTACGCCCCAATTATGGTGAGAAGACAATTTGGGTCAGAACAGTTTGTACCGATGACACACCGACTTAATACTTTAGAGTTTGCTTATGGAGAGCCGGGTTTTCTGAAAAGGATCGAGGAAATTGCGCAAGCTTGGAAGAAAACTAGCCGAGTTGATCAAGGGAGGTACACCGATGAAGTGACTACCGGATATCAGATATGGCATGACCAACGAGTTAAGGATGTGGTATATCCGAAAGAAGATGCACTACGTGGCCCAGTTGATCCAGAACCACGAGACGCTTTGCTCGAAAGTGAGTTGGCTCGAAAGAAGTCCGAAGCTGAAAATGCCAGTTGGAAGCAACGGTATGAAGACCTCCAAAAAGAGTGTGAGAAAATGAAAAGAGAAGTAAGTGAGCAAAGAAAGAAAGTCCGAAAAATGGAAGGGAAGTATGAGAACCTGAATGATAAGTTTTCTGCCACAACCAGTGAACTTCAAAGGGAAATACAGGTGAGAGAAAATCAGGGCAATGAACTTCAAACGCACAATGATGGGTTAAGAAGACAAGTACGATTCCAACAAGAGTCCATCCAATTACTAAGACAGGAGTATGAAGAGCTCGAAGGGGTCATGACGACTTATCAACAGGAATATGAGCGCCTCAAGCAACAGAGCACCAGAATCCAAGAATGGGGTGAATCTTACAGACAAGCTTATACAGAGAAGTACAACCAGATGGATTACTTGGTTTGGCAAATGAGGGAGGTGGCTTACAAGGCGAGAAGCATGGCTTGGAAGACGGACATATTAAGAAGTCAGATCTTTCCAGATGGAAAACAAGAGCAACAGTTGATCAAGTATTTAGATAAGGTGTATAGCCATTATAATAAGATTGGCGAATATTTCTAGATGGCCTTTGAGTTGTAATCTAAGACAAGTATGTTATGCAATGGATGACTTTTGTTGTTGGGTGTCATGTGATGAATACTTTTAGCACATAATCATTCATACATTCATAAATCATCATTTCATGGCAATAAGTATTTTCATTTAAAAATAAAGATAATGGGTTCACTCATGCATCAAATACGCATCTAATCCATGTTTATGATCAATAATAAGGTTCCAAAATAGCTCGACCACCTAAGCCAAGTGATCAACGTGTTCATAATACGCGTCAACGAGCAAGGATCATGGAAGAAGAACAAAGAGAGCGAATGGACAGAATGGAAAGAGCTCAGGAAGAAATGAGAGAACAGTTAGCAAAGATGATGGAATTGATGATGAGTCTCAGTAAAGGAAAAAGAGCGATCGAAGAGCCAGCTCCGTCAGAAAACCCACCAGCACAAGACAGTGGAAACCAAAGGGAAGATCCACCCTATCCCCCAGGGTTCACTCCACCACATGCCCAAACCTCTCAAAGGGTCCACCCTCAAGTGATCCCACCCGTCTATTACAATGCACCACCCCCGCTAGGCCATCAACCGATTCAGGGGCAATTTGGGCCATATTCTGGGATAAATCCTGCTGAACCAATAAATGTCCCAGATTTAGACGATCCGAAGGAGCAAGAAAAACTAAGAAAGGACTCGTCACAAACAGGGGAAAATGAAAAAGACCAGAAAAAGTATGATCTGTTGGAAGAATGTCTTCGTGCTATCGAGGGAGTTGATAGGTTTGGTACCATGGACGCAACCGAGCTATGCTTAGTGCCGGATGTATTGATCCCTGCCAAGTTCAAGGTTCCGGAATTTGAAAAATACGACGGAACAAAATGTCCCATGGCACATATTACTATGTATTGTCGGAAGATGACGGCACAGTCTCACGATGATAAGTTACTGATCCATTTTTTCCAAGACAGCTTAACCGGGTCAGCTGCTCGGTGGTACGTACAGCTAGATCGAAACCGTATCAAGACTTGGAAAGACTTAGCAAGAGCCTTCATAGCCCAATACAAGCATGTGGCTGAATTAGCCCCTGATCGTTTGTCATTACAAACCATGGAGAAGAAGCAAAGCGAGAACTTTAAGGAATATGCCCAAAGGTGGAGAGATACAGCAGCGCAAGTTCAGCCACCTCTCACTGATAAGGAGATGACTGTTTTGTTCATAAATACCCTCCGAGCTCCATTCTATGAGCGCTTGATCGGCAATGCCATGAAAAACTTTACAGATCTGGTCTTATCGGGAGAAATAATAGAAGGAGCTATCAAAAGCGGAAAAATTGAAGGGCATGAAGTTCCCAGCTCAAAGAAAGGGAGTACGCCCAAGAAGAAAGAAGGGGATGTGCAAGCAGTCGCTCACGACAGCCAACAAGCCCACAACTTTAACCCATATTACCCGTACCCTCCATACCAACCCTTCTATCCGCACATAGGCAACGTCACACAAAACCCATATGTGTACCAACCCGTCCCGCAACCAACATTTCAAACCAATGTTCTTCCACAAACTCCACCACCAAGGCCGATAGCTTCAACCAATAATCCTGGCCATGGTCAAAGAGGACCTAAAACTACCCCAGAAAGACCAAAATTTGATCCTATTCCAGTCCCTTACACCACATTACTGCCACAACTCATAGAAAATCGACTCCTTGCTCGAACCCCTTTAGAACCACTCCGACCACCTTTCCCGAAATGGTATGATCCGAATGCGCATTGTGATTACCATTTTGGAATTCAAGGGCACTCCACCGAGAATTGCACTGCTTTAAAACACAAGGTCCAAGCGCTCATTAAGGCAGGGCTTTTAAATTTTGCCAAAAAAGACAGCTCGAGTGTTGATGGGAACCCGTTACCTAATCATGAAAGACCGACTGTGAATGCCATACATGAAGGGATGATTCGAAGGGTGAAAAAGGGTATTGATGAGATTCAAACGCCGATGGATAAAGTGTTTGAGGCGTTGTCCAAGATAAATGTCATCACTCCAGAACCCATCGACACAAAGGAATTGGGGCATGATCTCGCTTATTCTTGCAAATTTCATATGGGGGTTGTTGGACATTCCATTCAAAATTGTGATGGCTTTCGCCGTAAGTTGCAAGAATTGATGGACTCATCGGTAATTGAGTTTTATGAAGGAGCTGAAGAGAATTTGGTCGGAACCATAAACGGAGACACCCCAGCTGAAGTGGCATCAAGTTCATTCGGGGCAAACAAACCTAAACCTCTCACCATCTTCTATGAAGAAAACAGAAGCCCGATGAATGATACGTCCCCAACTATGATCCGAAATGGTATCACCATCGAAGTCCCCAGCCCATTCCCTTACAAGAGCGATAAGGCTGTCCCATGGAATTATGAGTGCAATATTTTGGGCACAGCTTCATCCGCCCCCCAAGCATCTTTTGAAGACCTAACTGGTGTGGGGGGTATAACGCGAAGCGGGCGATGTTATTCCCCTGAGGTAGCAGAAAGAGTTGGAAAAGGGAAACCATCACAGGGAGAGGGAGGCCTAAAGAAAGCAGATACCGTTGCCAAGGACCAAGTTGACGAATCCGTAGTTGCCCCGAACAGTGAGGTCAAAAATCCTGTCACCGAGAAAGAAGCGGGTGAATTTCTCAAGTTTATCAAACACAGTGAATACAGTGTGGTAGAACAATTAACCAAGATGCCCGCTCACATCTCGTTGTTGTCTTTACTGTTGAATTCGGAAGCACACAGGAACGCACTGCTCAAAGTCTTGAACCAAGCTTATGTGGCACAAGATATATTAGTGGAAAAGTTAGACCACATCGTGGGGAACATTACAGTGGGAAACTTCATTGCCTTTAATGATGAAGAAATACCATTGGGTGGTCGAGGAGGTAACAAAGCGCTACACATCACCATCAAATGCAAGGACCATGCCGTACCTAGGGTTTTGGTCGATAATGGTTCCGCTTTAAATGTCATGCCTCGCTCTACTTTAACCAAGTTGCCAGTAGATGTGTCGTATATGAGACCAGCCGCATGGTTGTAAGGGCTTTCGACGGGACCACAAGGGAGGTGGTAGGAGACATTGAACTACCGATAAAAATCGGCCCTTGCATTTTTTAGGTCCAATTTCAAGTCATGGACATTGCCCCGTCCTACAATTGCTTGTTAGGGCGTCCATGGATTCATATGGCTGGAGCCATACCATCTTCCCTTCACCAAAAGGTTAAGTTCATAGCTGAAGGCCAACTGATAAGTGTATGTGCGGAAGAAGACATACTGGCTATTCAACCATCATCTGCTCCCTATGTAGAGGCAACAGAAGAAGTCCCAGAATGCTCTTTCAGATCTTTTGAATTTGTTAATGCTACTTATGTGGGGGAAAGGAAAGTGATACCAACCCCTCGTTTGTCAGTAGCCACTAAAATGGGAGTTAAGCAGACTGTGGGTAAAGGATGCTGTGCTGGTTTGGGTTTAGGAAAAAATTTACAAGGAATTAACCGTCCTCTGACTCCAATGAAGAACGAAGAAAGGTTTGGTTTGGGGTACAAGCCTACCAAAGAAGAGAGAAGGAAACTGACAGCTCAGAAGAAGATTAAAAGGATGGCTCAACTTGAGGGAAAGGAAGAAGAATTCGGGGAACGGACAATCCCACACCTATACGAGACTTTTCGCTCTGCAGGTTTCATTCATCCCGAAGCGCCACCAAAGGTCAATCAGGTTCTACAGATATTTGATGAGCTATCAATCCATATGATCAGAGATGAAGAACCTGATGGGAAGATCCCTGTGGTGTATCCAGTACTGCCAGGAGAGGAGCTAAGCAATTGGACAGCCACGGAACTGCCCATCATCTTTAAGTCTTCCAAAATGTAATGAACAATTTTATCTAAATGCCTATACCCAAGGGTGTTAAGATTAATTTCCTGTTTAAGTAGGGCTTTCTGTTACCTTCATCATTTGAATAAATGACAATGCATGATGTGTTTCATAATTCATCAATCTTTTTGCATGTTTCCTTTCATCTATTCTTTTAGCCAATAAATACTTGCCCATACACCCGTCCAACTTTACCTGTTTGCAGGTCTTTAAATAATGAACACGAAGACAATCTAGACAACGATTTGAATATCGATTTTGAGATAATTCCGAACATTGATGAATTGAAAAATGAAGAGGAGGTGGATGACTACAGCTTACCCCCTGATTTGTCGAGAATGTTGGAACAGGAAGAGAAGGAGATTTTACCTCATCAGGAAATCACAGAAATGATTAACCTCGGAAATGGGGAAGAGAAGAAAGAGGTTAAGGTTGGCACCTCGCTGTCATCCGATGAACGGCAAAAGCTGGAAGAATTGCTCCATGAATATGTGGACGTGTTTGCTTGGTCATATCAGGACATGCCAGGTCTTAATACTGACATGGTTGTTCACAAGTTACCTTTGGAACCAGATTGCAAGCCTATTAAGCAGAAGTTGAGAAGGATGAAGCCAGAGATGTTGCTGAAGATTAAAGAGGAAGTAAAAAGGTAATTCGATGCTGGATTTTTAGAGGTGGCTAAGTACCCTGAATGGGTAGCTAATATAGTTTCAGTTCCTAAGAAGGATGGAAAAGTTCGAATGTGCGTCGATTATAGGGACTTGAACAGAGCGAGTCCGAAGGATAGCTTCCCTTTGCCACATATTGATACTCTTGTGGACAACACGGCAAAACATGCCTTGTTCTCATTCATGGATGGCTTTTCTGGTTACAATCAGATTAAGATGGCACCCGAAGATATGGAAAAAACAACGTTCGTGACCATGTGGGGAACGTTTTGTTACAAAGTAATGCCATTTGGATTGAAGAATGCAGGCGCCACTTACCAAAGGGCAATGGTAGCTTTGTTCCACGATATGATGCATAAAGAGATAGAGGTATACGTGGATGACATGATTGCAAAATCTCATACAGAAAGGGATCATACTGTCAATCTCAAGAAACTGTTCGAGAGATTGCGGAAGTTCCAGCTCAAGTTGAATCCTGCAAAATGCACTTTCGGTGTAACCTCTGGGAAATTGTTGGGGTTCATAGTCAGTGAAAAAGGAATCGAAGTGGACCCGGATAAAATACGAGCTATTCAAGAGCTACCACCTCCAAAAACGCAAAAAGAAGTGAGAGGATTTTTAGGGAGGCTGAATTACATTGCTCGATTTATATCCCAGCTCACCTGCAAATGTGATCCAATCTTCAAGCTGCTTCGAAAACGAGACCCAGGAGAGTGGAATGAAGAATGTCAAATAGCCTTTGATAAAATCAAAGAATATCTCACAAATCCACCGGTGTTGATGCCACCGACGGTCGGAAAACCTCTCATTCTGTATTTGACTGTGAACAAGAATTCTATGGGATGTGTATTGGGACAACATGATGAAACTGGGAAGAAAGAACGAGCCGTATATTATTTGAGCAAGAAGTTCATGGAGTATGAGTCCAAATATTCTGCGCTCGAAAAGATGTGTTGTGCACTAGCATGGACCGCTCAGAGGCTCCGGCAGTATATGTTGTATCACACAACATGGTTGGTGGCGAAATTAGATCCCATCAAGTATATTTTTGAAAAACCCTGCCTGTCCGGAAGAATAGCTCGATGGCAAGTGCTATTGTCTGAGTATGACATTGTGTATGTGTCCCAAAAATCAATCAAAGGGAGCGCCATCGTCGATTTCCTTGCAGATCGAGCTAATGAAGATTATGAATCTGTAAGTTTCGATTTCCCAGATGAAGATTTGATGGCCGTCTTGCATGTAGAAAAAGTTGGTCCCAATGAACTTAATCCATGGAAGGTTTATTTTGATGGGGCATCCAATGCTTTGGGGCACGGAATTGGGGCAGTGTTGATTTCTCCAAATGGAAAGTACTATCCAGCCACGACGAGATTGAATTTCAATTGTACCAACAATATGGCGGAGTACGAGGCGTTGGTAATGGGATTACAAGCAGCAATTGAGATGAAGGCTGACGCGATAGATGTTTACGGAGATTCGGCTTTAGTGATATGCCAAATGAAAGGTGAATGGGAAACTAGAGATCCTAAGCTAGTTCCATATAAAAAGCTGGTTACAGAATTAAGCAAACAATTCAAAGAAATCAGCTTCAACCATTTGCCTCGAGAAGAGAATCAGATTGCTGATGCTTTAGCCACCCTCGCAGCGATGTTCAAAATAAAAGAAGCGGCCGATGTACGCCCTTTTGATTTATAAGTCCGTGAAGTCTCCGCACACTGCTTGAATGTTGAAAAAGAGGTTGATGGTAAGCCATGGTATCATGATATCATGCAATACATCAAGCACCAGACATACCCTGAGAATGTCACGGATAATGACAAGCGAACTCTTAGAAGGTTAGCAATGGGTTTCTTCCTTAGCGGAGAAGTGCTCTACAAAAGGAGTCGAGATCAAGTACTCTTGAGATGTGTGGATGTTGCGGAAGCCAACAAAATAATTAAAGAAGTCCACGAAGGAACTTGTGGAGCTCATGCTAATGGACATATGTTGGCTAGACAAATTATGAGAGCTGGTTATTATTGGTTGACATTGGAATCAGACTGCATAAACTTTGCTCGAAAATGCCACAAGTGTCAAGTTTACGCTGATAGAATCCATGCTCCACCAGCCCCATTGCACGTTTTCACGGCACCTTGGCCATTTTCAATGTGGGGAATGGACGTGATTGGACTTATTACGCCAAAAGCCTCTAATGGACATCGATTCATATTGGTGGCCATTGATTATTTCACAAAATGGGTAGAAGCAGCTTCCTATGCCAATGTGACACAAAAAGTGGTGTGCAAGTTCATCCAAAAAGAGATCATATGTCGGTACGGGCTTCCAGAAAGGATCATTACGGATAATGCAAGCAATTTGAATGGTGCGATGGTGAAGGATGTTTGCGCTAAATTCAAGATCAAGCATCATAACTCGACAACTTACCGTCCGAAGATGAACGGAGCAGTAGAGGCGGCCAACAAAAACATCATGAAGATTGTCGAAAAGATGACTGAAGTTTATAAAGACTGGCATGAGAAACTTCCGTTTGCCCTACATGCATATCGAACTGCTGTGCGTACCTCCACCGGGGCAACTCCGTACTCATTAGTATACGGTGCAGAAGCAGTTCTACCTGTTGAAGTAGAAATCCCATCATTGAGGGTGTTGATGGAAACGAAATTGGAAGATGCTGAGTGGGTCCGCTCCTGCTACGAACAGTTGAATCTGATTGAGGAGAAAAGGCTGGCGGCTCTTTGTCATGGTCAGATGTACCAACGAAGGATGATGCGAGCATACGAGAAAAAAGTTCATCCCAAGCAATTCCGAGAAGGAGAGTTGGTTCTCAAGAGAATACTCCCTAACCAAACTGATTTTCGGGGAAAATGGATGCCGAATTGGGAAGGGCCATACGTGGTAAAGAAGGCTTTTTCAGGAGGAGCTTTGATTTTGGCTGACATGGATGGGGGAGATCTGCCTAATCCAATAAATGCGGATGCGGTGAAGAAGTACTATGCCTAACAAAAAAAAAAACTATTTAAAAAAAAAATAAATAAAAAAAAATGGAAGGGGTTCGTGCTGAAAACCCGAAAAGGGCGGCTCGTACCTAAAGGAGGGGGTTCGTGCTGAAAACCCGAAAAGGGCAGCTCGTACCTAAGGGAGGAGGCTCATGCCGAAAACCCGAAAAAGGGCGGCTTGAGGCCGAAAAACAGGAAGATAGAATGGAATTTGGGGATGTCAGCCTAAGTACATCACGGATGGAGCTCCATAATTTCACAAAGTAGGGGAAGCTAAGGAATTTACAACCTACAGATTTGATCAAAGCATCAATCAAGGACAATTCTTGAAGTCGAATATCAGATTGTTTTCTCTTAGTAGTCTGGGTGTTCATTATTTAAAAAATCTAATATCTGCCCTGTAAATTCTGTTTACCTTGAACTATTTGATTCCTCATATATGAAGTTTTTCTTCGCCTATTTATTTCAACTCTTTCGTTATTTACCATCCCATGATTCATATAATGATTGTCATGGAAATGAATGATGATTGGTAAAAGAAATAAACTAATTAAGCAAGAAGTTACACTCATTGTTCAGTAAAAGACTTAATGATGAAAAAAGGAATGGCAGAGCCCTGAACCTAAGGCAAAGTCAAATGTCAAAGGAGAGGGTACTTAAGGGGAAGTCTGGAGTTACTTGAATTCTACAGAAGGAAAGAAAACAGGCAAAGAAGATCGAAAGTTGCAGTGAAAAATCGAATGAAGCGAGAAGGTCTTGGAACCTTAATCATAAACATGAAAAAACATTCTATCATGTCAATCATGCATACATGCCTAGCCATGCACTCGACAAGAATCAAAATTAATTCATGTCCCAAGCGTCGAAAGTAGAAAGTCACTCGACCTAAAGGGTTGAGATTGTAAAACTTCAATGGAAGGATTTGAGTCTTTTCATTTCATGTTATTCCAATTAAGTTAGCATTAAAGGAATTTCAATTTTTAGATTGAACCTGTTGTGAGATAGGTCGAGCCTAGATTAAGTCTAGAAATTTTAATTTTGTTTAAATCGAACCTGTTGTGAGAATAGGTCGAGCCTAGATTAAGTCTAGGAATTTTAATTTCGTTTAAATCGAACCTGTTGTGAGATAGGTCGAGCCTAGATTAAGTCTAGAAATTTTAATTTTGTTCAAATCGAACCTGTTGTGAGATAGGTCGAGCCTATATTAAGTCTAAGAATTTTAATTTTTTAGATCGAACCTGTTGCGAGATAGGTCGAACCTAGATTAAGTCTAGAAATTTCAATTTTCAGATTGAACTCGTTGTGAGATAGGACGAGCCAAGATTAAGTTTAAGAATTTTAATTAAATTTATTCTAACATGGGTCAAGCCCGGATCAAGTCTAGAAATTTCATTTTTGTTTAAAATCGAACTTATTTTGAGATGAGTCGATTCTAGATCGATTTGATTAAACCAGCTGGCTTCGAGATAAGCCAAATGTGGTGTCTACGTCTTTGCACTATCCTTGATTCTCAAGAATGTACAAAGAGGGGCAACTGTAGACACATAAATTAAAAAATAATAATAATAATAATAAATAAATATAAATATAAATATAAATTAAATAAAATAAATAAATAAATAAAATAAAAAAATAATAATAAAAAAAAATCAAAAAAAAATCGGGATGGCTGGGCGTACGGGATAGGGGGTTCTGGCCACCAACTCTAGGGGTGCCAGAACCCCCTCGCCGGGTTGTCCAAAAAATTGGACAACCCGGCTCTTTAAAACCCTGCACAAAAAAGAAACAAACAACAGCAGTTAGCCACAGAAAAGAGAGAGAAAAGAACACAAAGAAAAACAAAGAGAAAAGGGTGAGATCTGAGAGAAAGAGAGAGAGGCCGTCGGAAGGGTGAGATCTGAGCGAAGAGAGAGAGAGACCGACGGAAGGGTGAGATCTGAGAGGAGAGAGAGAGGCCGACGGGAAGGGAAGGGTTCGGCCAACGGAAGGCGAAGCGATTCGTCGGCTAAGAGAGAGAAATCCGAGAAGAGAGGGGAGGACGCCGGCGCCGGAAGAGAAAAGAGATTTTTAGAGAGAAGGGAGAGGGCGCCGCTGCTAGAGAGAGAAAGTGAGGAGTGAAACTGAAGAGAGAAAGAGAGAAAAGGGGATTAAATACCTAGGGTTCGTGGGCAAAACGGCGTCGTTTTAGAGAGGCAAGCAGAAGCTGGAAGGACCAAGCAAAACGACGTCGTTTTGAGTTGCTTCGCAGGCATCAAAACGGTGCGTTTTGGACTTCTCCTTGCGGGCTTCCAGAAACAGGCCGGGTGCTGGATTTGGGCTCCCACGGGCCGCCGAGTTGGGCCAATCGCAGCCCAACAAGGTATAACCCTTGTTGTTTTGTTTTGCTTGGGTCTAGCCCATTTTTAATTTAAATGCATTTATTTTTTTTAGGGAATAAATATTTATATAATATGGGCACTTATATTTAATATTAAGAATCAAAAAATAAAATAAATAATAATAATAGTAATTTATGATGCAAATATATATATATATATTATATTATATTAAGATAAAAAAAATAATAAAAAAATATAAAATATAAAAATTAAAAGATAATAATAAAATGAAAAATAAATAAATAATAATAATAAATAATATAATTAGAAGAAAATATTTGAGTATTACCGCCAAAAAGGGGGCAAAGAGTTGCCTCTTTCGGGCGGATGTTTTCCGGGTACGAAATTCGAGACGAATTTTCACCGAAGCGTCGGGATAAATCTGAACTCTAAATTTCAAAACCCATTAAGTCAAATAGTCATCATTAGAAATTAATATATGTAGAAAGATTTTGTTATTTCAAATAAATATTACTAAACAAAGTTAAATTAATCGTTTAAAAGTTAATTAATTGATTATTTAGATAAGCTTTGTAAACAAGTAAAAAAAATTGATCAACAACAAACATGGATTTAAATAACCAAAAAATAAAGTATATATTTAAAAAATAATAATAATAATAATAAATAACAAATAATCAAAATTTTTAAATAATCAATAAACGCGTGCATGTAGATACCATCATTTTATACTGTCATTGCATGCCACTCTTATTTTGCAAATGGCGCGGGAATCCCGATGATGGGATTTCCCCGAGGAGCTCGTAGAGACGAATTCTTCCGGGGATATCTTTAGGTGAGGAGAATTTCGAGACTTCACCAAAGCGTTGGGATAGTCTTCGAATAATTTTCCAATAAAAGATTACCGACTCCATCATTTAAAATAAACAAGTCACGACATCATTCTACGCTTGCATCATATGCATACGTAAGACCAAGTGAAAAACTCAGTCTGACAATTCAATAAAAATTTAATTAATAAAAGAGGGATTAAACTAAGAAAAGGCAATATTAAGATAACTTAAGATTAAATGGTACCGTTCGTAGAACGGGCGTCACGGAGGTGCTAACCCTTCTCCGTGCGTAACCGCACTCCCGAACCCATCTTTAAAAAACGTGGACCAGTTCTCGTTCTTTCGACGGACCTAAAATTAATTTAGGACTTCGTCGATTAAGAACCGGGTTAATAGGTGACCAATCACACCTAGATAAAAAAGATTAGTGGCGACTCCCACACCTTGCGATTTTAATCTTCGCCCCGCGTCTGGCGGACGGGTTCCCGGACCCGCACGTCACGACAGTACTACGCTTAAAAAACAAACGGAAGGGGTTCGTGCTGAAAACCTGAAAAAGGCAGCTCGTACCTAAAGGAGGAGGTTCATGCTGAAAACCCGAAAAGGGCGGCTTGAGGCCGAAAAGCAGGAAGTTAGAATGAAATTTAAAGATGTCAACCTAAATGGAACACAAGATTGAGATAGAAATACATTATGAATGGAGCTCCACAATTTCGCAAAACAGGGAAAGTTAAGGAGTCTGTAACCTACAGATTTGCTCAAAGCATCAATCAAGGACAATTCTTGAAATCGAATATCAGATTGTTTTCTCTGAATGGTCTGAGTGTTCCATCACTTAAAGATCTAATGTTTGCTCTGTAAATTCTCTTTGCCTTGAATTATTTGATTTCTCATATATGAAATTCTCCTTCACCTCTTTATTTTAACCCTTTCGTTATTTACCATCCCATGGTTCACATAGTAATTGTCATAGAAATGAATGATGACTGGTAAAAAAAATAAACTAATTAAGCAAGAAATTACACTCATTGTTCAGCAAAAGACTTAATGATGAGGAAAAGGAATGGCAGAGCCTTGAACCTAAGGCAAAGTCAAATGTCAAAAGAGAGGGTACTTAGGAAAAATCTGGAGTTACCTGAAGTCTCTAGAAGGAAAGTAAACAGGAAAAGAAGATCGAAAGTTGCAGTGAAAAATCGGATGAAGCAAGAGAATGGTCTTGAAACCTTGATGAATCATAAACATGAAAACATTTCATCATTTCAATCATGCATACATGCCTAGCTGTGCACACGGTCATTTTCAAAACAAGAATCCAAACTAATTCATGTCCCAAGCTTCGAAAGTAGGAATCCACTAACCTAAAGTGATGAGGTTGTAAAACTTTGATGGAAGGATTTGAGTCTCTCATTGTGATGATTAATCTAATTAAGTTGGCCTCGGTGAATTAAATCAAACCTATTTTAAGATAGGTCGAGCCTAGATCGAGTCTAGGAATTTCAATTTTCAAAATTGAACCTGTTTTAAGATAAGTCGAGCCTAGATCAAGTTTAGGAACTTCAATTTTTAAAATCGAATCTGTTTTAAGATAGGTCGAGCCTAGATCAAGTTTAGGAACTTCAATTTTTAAAATCGAACCTGTTTTAAGATAGGTCGAGCCCAAATCAAGTTTAGAAATTTTAATCTTCAAAATCGAACCTGTTTTAAGATAGGTCAAGCCTAGATCGAGTCTAAGAATTTCAATTTTCAAAATTGAACTTGTTTTAAGATATGTTAAGCCTAGATCAAGTTTAGAAACTTCAATTTTTAAAATCAAACCTGTTTTAAGATAGGTCGAGCCTAGATCAAGTTTAGAAACTTCAATTTTTAAAATCGAACCTGTTTTAAGATAGGTTGAGCCCAGATCAAGTCTAAAAATTTTTAATCTTAAAAATCAAACATATTTTAAGATAGGTCGAGCCTAAATCAAGTCTAGAAATTTCAATTTTGTTTAAATCGAACCTGTTGTGAAATAGGTCGAGCCTAGATTAAGTTTAGGAGTTTTAATTTTTAAATCGAACCTGTTTGTGAGATAAGTCGAGCCTATATTAAGTCTAGAAATTTTAATTTTTAAAAACCTGTTGTGAGATAGGTCGAGTCTAAATTAAGTCTAGAAATTTTAATTTTAAATTGAACCCGTTGTGAGATAGGTCGAGCCTAAATTAAGTTTAAGAATTTCAATTTTGTTTAAATCAAACCTGTTGTGAGATAGGTCGGGCCTAGATTAAGTCTAGAAATTTTAATCGAATTTGTTCTAATATGGGTCAAGCCTAGATTAAGTCTAGAAATTTCAATTTTGTTTAAATCGAACTTATTTTGAGATAAGTCGAGTCTAAATCGAATTGATTAAATCAACTGGCTTCGAAATAAGTCAAATGTGGTGTCTACGTCTTTGCACTATTCTTGATTCTCAAGAATGTACAAAGAGGGGCAACTGTAGACACCTCTAAAAAATAATAATAAAATATAAAATATAAAAAAAAAGAGAGAAATGGTTGGGCGTATGCCCAGCCATCCCTTCCTCAACCACCATGAGTGATGGGGCTCTGGCTACCAACTCCTTGGTGCCAGAACCCCATTACCGGGTTGTCCAAAAATTTGGACAACCCCATTTTTAAAGGAAAGGGAGAGCAAAAACAAAAAAAAAAACGGATTGATCTCCTGCAAAAAAATCTCTCAACCAAAAAAACTGAAACACTCAAATAAAAAAAAAAACACAACAATTAACCCAAAAAAAGCCACAATCAAACATAAAAAAATAAAACAAAAAGAAAAAAAAAGAAGAAGAATGAGAGAGAAGAGGAGAAGAGTGCGACGTCGGTAGAGAGAAAGGAGAGAAAGAGAAGGAGAAAGAAAGAAAGAGGAAAAAGAAAGGAGAAGCCAGCGGGGGAAAGAAAGGAGAAGAAAGAGAAAAGAAAAAGAAAGAGAGAAGAAGGGGGGAGCGGCTAAGAGAGAAAGAAAGAAAGAAAGAGAAAGAAGGAAGAAAGAGAAAAGAAAAAGAAAGAGTGAAGAAAGGGGGAACGACTAGGAGAGAAAGAAAGAAAGAGAGAAAGAATAAGAAAAAAAAAGAAAAAAAAAAGGGAGAAAGGTTCAAACGGCATTGTGCTTTCTTTTTAAGGAAGAGAGATTTTGTTTCTTTTGGGCTTTCAACAGCTCAATTAATTGAAAGGCTTGGTGGGCTGTACACAAACTTTTTAGGTCATTGTTAGAATCCAAATCAGGTAAAAATCTAACTATTTTCTTTATGAATGCATTATGAATTATGTTACTTGGGTTTGGTCCAATTCATTAGGTTGAATATGTAATTAGATGGCATAAAATTAAGCTAAATTATTTAGTATAGTGTCCTAAGATTCATTTTAGATAATATTTTAAAGTATAGTATTAATAGTAAAAAATGAGAGATGTCTAAATAGAAGGAAATATTTATAGTATAAATATATTAGATACTTGTAAGTATAATAAAATATAATTATTATAAAATTACAACGATTATTTTGAGTGACCCGATGATAGAATTTCACTTAAAAAAGAGCAAAGAGTTGCTTTTTTTTTTTGTGAATTTCTTAGGTGCGGAATTCAGAAGGATTTTCACTGAAGCGTCGGGATGAATCCGACTTCAGCACTCCAATACTTATTAACTCAAATAATCATTGCTAAAATAATAATATATATCAAGAAAAATAAATCTACATAATATTACATTTAATCTAGGTTAGTGTAGTTAGTTAATTAGCAAATAAATATCATTAAATAAAATTAAGTTAACCCTTAATTTAATTAATTAATTATTTGATTAAAAAAAATAATACATAGTTAAATAAGATGGATTAATCAGTTAAATAAGATGGAATATTAATTCACTATGTTAGTTAAAGAATATAGATTTAAATAGGAAACTCTAAAAAATAATAAATAATTAACAACAAATAATACTAAACATATAAACAAGGTGATAAATTATTAAACACATAATTGGATGAATTATGAATCGCTTAAGTCAATAAACGCGTGCATGTAGACATCATCATTTTATCCTGTCATAGCATGCCACATTTATCTTGCAAATGGTGCGGGAGTTCCGATGATGGGATTTCTCCAAAGAGCTTGTAGAGACGAGTTCTTCGGGGGATATCTCTAGGTGTGGAAAATTTTGAGACTTTACCAAAGCGTTGGGATGGTCTTCGAATAATTTTCCAATAAAAGATTACCGACCCCATTATTTAAAATAAAGGAGTCATGACATCATTTTACGCTTGCATCATGTGCATACGTAAAACCAAATAAAAAACTCAATCAGTCAATTTAATAAAAAATTAGTTAATAAGCAGGGATTAAATCAAAAGTAAGCTACAATAAGATAACTTAAGATTAAATGGTACCGTTTGCGGAACGGGCGTCACAGAGGTGCTAACCCTTCTCTGTGAGTAACCACACTCTCGAACCTATCTCTGAAAAACGTGGGTCAGTTCTCGTTCTGTCGACGAATCTAAAATCAATTTAGAACTTATTCGATTAGAATCGGGTTAATAGGTGACCAATCACACCTAGATAAAAAAGATTGGTGGCGACTCCCACAACACATTATTTTCGCCGACATCTGGCGGACGGGTTCCCGGACCCGCACGTTACGACAGATGGTGACTCCACTGGGGACATCGAGAGTCAAGACATTAATTAATCATAAGTTATCTTAAGCCTTAAATAATTTGTTATCTTCCCTAGCATCAATTTTGCATATTTTTGTTTAATGCATTCATTTATTTTGCTATTATTACTTCACTATTTTTAATAATTGCTGGAAATTTAGGATAAGGGGAGTGTGAAATTATTGGTCCAAGGTCAGTATATTCCATCTCACACACTACACATCTTGCATTCATGCATAAGCCTTCCACCCGGGCTTTGTCCTTAATTAGGAGGGAGTTAAGTAGCTACGCTCTCGTGAGGTGATAACTTCTACATGGGCTAGTGAAGACTCCCACTCAGATCGAACCTAGTCCGTTTGAAGCTTGTAATGGGTGAGGACCGGGGTGCCTTACTAGTCCGTGTGGGCGACAGTGAGGAGCGATTTGGAAACCTTTAGCTCCATTTTCAACCCAAACTCAGCATGTAGAATACCGAGAGTCGCCTTTGCTTAGGTAGAGCTTCACTTGTGAGAATATACCTTTTGACTAGGTACACATGAAGGAATTTTCATAATCTTTTGTCCCTTAGGGTTATGAGGATAGAAGTATCTAATCTTTCTTTGGTAAGAGGTTTAGCTCCTACTTGCACTAATCCAAAATGAAAATAATTATATTTTTTATTTTTAAGTTTCTCAATTGTTTCTTGATCCAAAAGATGGATGTTTTCATATTGATTCTGAATGGGTATCCCTTTTTCTTTAGTTTTGATTAGATATCAACAGAAAGAGTTTAGGTGTAAGCTATGAAAAGTTAAGCATTTATATATCCGATTTTGCAAAACTCTAGGGATTTCTCAATTATCTATTTCTTGAATAATATTTTCATATTGAATATTTTCTTCATTGACCGATTGAGTTTGGTTAGAAGCTGAACTAGAGTAAGAGGTAGTTCTTAAAAAAAAAAGCATTTTGTAAATATGAATTTATATCTTACTAAGGAGGGTTTCTATTACTTTCAGACGTTATTGTTTTCTGCCTACAGGAAGGAAAGGTATCTTAATGCCTAACCCATGGCCTAGACTTTCATTTTTAGGACTCAACATAAATTAACATAGTACCAGTAAAGCAATTAAAACGAAACTCGAAAAATAAATATCAATGTCACAAACTATCAATTGTAAAGAAGTACCTTTTCTTTAGTTGGCTCTAATACTAGTGTAACCCAAAAGTTGTTAATCAATTCCTCAGACCAATATTAGCATCTAGCAATGCATCATGACTACTCGATTGTTAAGAGAGTCAAAGGGTTCTTTGACAACCTTTTAGTGTATAGTCTATCAGTGTAATTTATTCCTTCATCATTTATCTTGGAGATGATAAAAGCTTAATACAATGTCTACCCTTATTGACTTCTATATTCGTTCCTACAATTATGGCTTTAACTTTATAGAAACCTATGAAACCAATTTATAATCTCAAAGTAGCCTTGGCCAAGGACTTCAATAAGCTAATATTAACCAAGAACTAATAGGATATGTCTTCTAAAACACTTAAGGTGATGATTCCTATCTTGACAATTTATTTGCCTTCACATGCTTCATACTCTACCCAAAAGCGTCTTGTTTAGGTATCCTTGGTTAGGCACCCGTAAGGATGTAATTAAAGCATAACACTTCACATATAAAACAACTTGGCGTCTTAAGTCTAGAGAGTATTTGCACGACTAACACAGGAGAAGTGTTGCGTAGACACTGAAGTATATTATAAAATGCACTTTTTATGGTGAGTCATGTTCAGTGAACTTGCTTTCCTAGGTAAGCACTTACATTCTAGCTCCAAATATCTTTATACTTCAATTTATGATATTGATTGCTTACTTTCAAAGTAAGAAACATAAAATGTACTAGTCTCTAAGTATCATTGATGTCCAGTCTCAATGATACATTGATTGGAAATATTTTGAGATTATATTTTGATTCATAAGTATCTCATAACTGTAACCCATTACAGTTCCTTTACAAGGCATATTAATCTCATGGATTCATCGAATTACACTTACAATTCATTATAATTAATGTTTTATTGATGAAGAAAAACCTCTAATCATTCAATATGAATGATAATGTTGCATGATTGAAGCCAAGCCTTAATCAATCTCAATAGGTTGCAGGGCTTATCCCAGCACAACGCCTCAAAAGTTGAATCCTTTGCACCGACGAGAAGGGCTAAGCTAAGATTGATAGGCGAGTTGCTAAAAAAGGCAACAACAACCAAGGAGGTGCTGAACCTTAATGGCAAAGTGGGTAAGTTTATTAATGAGATGATGTTTAAGATCATTCTTGGACGAAGCACGGATAACAAGTTTAACTTGAAGGCACTTGTGTGAGAGGCCTTAGACTTGGCAAAAGGTTTCAATATAGCAAGTTACGTACCTTATCTTGTGCCACTTGACCTTCAAGTATGTTCTTATGGTATCATACTTACCATTTGTAAAACATCATGCCTAATAACATATACTTACTACAATACAACAATTCTAGTAACTTTCTAATTTAATTTCATCTATACAAAATAATTTATAAGTTACATACACATATACAAACACGATCGGATCTAATTAATAATTTTGTATTGGAAAAGCATATTCATAGCCAAAAGCAAGTTACTGAGCAATTTGATTTATTAACCGAATTTGAACCTATTGGGAGCTAAGTTGCATATTCCCTATGAACCATAGATTTATTATCACCCAAGTGATAAAACCATTTGTATTGATTACCCTTTCAAAAAGATATTTATCCCAAATTGAGAAAGGGAGAAATCTTCACTACCAAATCTCTGCTGAAGATCAATTAATGGGTAGAATTTGTTATCAAAGTTGCATGTTGTATAGACTGGTTTTGTTTTTATTTAGTTGAAGGGAGGCAGGGTTGTGTCGCAAAAGACAAAGGCAAAGGTAGAGCTATGTATTAATTGTCCATGCTCTCTAACTATTCTATACTTTCTCATCAATGCTATGATTGGGGTCGGGAAGAGGCTAAGGTGCCAATGCTCTTTAACTATTCATAACTCATAAGTTGCCAAAAGTTGGCTTGTTGGCTCCTTGCCTTATTGATTTCATTGAGTATGGCTGTCTCAAAGATATATCCTTGTCCAAAATAAGTCAAGGTAGCTAAAAAAGTTAAAATGCCATGTAGGTTAAACTTAAATGTACCTAAAATAATATATTGTTTGTTTCTATGATGATGGCTAAACGATTTTTTTGACTAATTTGCTTAGGATTTAGTGGAAATATGTATATAATAGTTTCATTCTCTATGGATTATTACCTACTTATCTTTAAGGATTGACACAAAGTCTGAAGGCAGTTAGTAAGCCTTTGACGAAGTTTTAGAGAAGATTATTAATGAACACGAACAAAGTAACAAGCCAAAATAGCATAAGGATCTTGTAAATGTGATGCTTTCATTGCTAAATCAACCTATGAATCCCCATGGTGAGAAACAAGTACATATTATTACTCGAACCAACATCAAAGCTATAATCTTCAACATGATCGCAGTTGTAATCAATGCTTTAACCAGCTCTATCAAACGGGCATTATTCGAACTCTTAAGGCATTCATGAGTAAAACTAAAACTTCAAAATGAGTTGGAAAGTGTTGTTGGAATGAATAGAATGGTTGATGAGACAAATTTAGCAAAATTGACCTACTTGGATTTGGTTGTGAAGGAAACTTTAGGGTTGCACCCAGTGGCACCATTGTTAATTCCACATCAATCAATTGAAGACATTACCATTGATGGGTACCATATACCGAAGAAATCAAGGATATTAGTCAACATTTGGCAATGGGACGAGATCCCAATATGTGGTCAGACAACTTCGAAGAATTCTTTCTGAAAAGATTTTATGGTGGTGACGTAGGCCGCGAAAAAAGGCGAAACTTCTAGCTCATTCCACTAAGTTCACGCCTTACGACTCTTCACCTTGTTGTAGCGCAAGTAGTGCACTACTTTGACTGAGAGTTACCAAATAGGATGTAGCTTCACGACATAGACATGGATAATAAACCTGGCCTATTTATGCCAAGAGCTAATTCCTTGTTTACCAAGCCAACCTATCACTTATTTGATAAAATATGTAAAAGGGGTATTTTTAAAAAATAATCCTTATAGATAAGATGTTTTAAAAAATGGCCCTCCTTATAATTTTAACTATTTTTGGTCAAGTTGGATAAAATTACCCTTAATAAAATCACACGCCATGTACAAAAATATGTTACATGCCATGATTAGTTTGTTACACGTCATGTACAAAAATATGTGACACCCTATAGTTAGGTTGTTACATGCCATGCACAAAAACATGCTACACGTCATGAACAAAAACATGTGACACATCTTGGTTAGGTTGCTACACGCCATGATTAGGTTGTTACACGCTATGTACAAAAACATGTAATAACACATGGTTAGGTTGTTACACCCCATGTACAAAAACATGTTACACGTCATGAATAAAAATATGTGACACGTCTTAGTTAGATTGTTACACGTCATGATTCGATTGTTACACGCCATGTACAAAAACATGTGACATGCTATGGTTAGGTTGTTGCACGTCATGTACAAAAACATGTGACATACCATAGTTAGGTTGTTACACGCCATATTGAAAAAAAAATATTGTTGTTACACGCCATGTGGAAAAAATATTGTTGTTACATACCATATTCAAAAACATTTTATTACACTTTAATGCTTAAAATATTGTTGTTACTTATAAATCAAAACTTCAAATCTTCTCAACTCTCTTCATTTTTTTTTTGTTTTTTTTTCGACAATTTTGGCACCGAATAAAGTGTTTCTAACATGTTTACATAAATCAAAACGTAAATTTTCTTATCTAAAACACTTATTTTGACTAAAAATAAAAAAAAAATTTCGTTGAAAACCTAGGTTTATAAATTTAAAAGATTTGAGTTTATTGATGTCTAGGCCCCTAATTGATCCAATTAAAAGCTATTTCAAACATCTGTAATCATTTCTACCATTTTAGTTTATCCAAAATACCTAAAAATCAAATTTACCAAATAACTACCCACCCAAACACATCAAAACCATCGCTTGGTGTCTTAAGAGCACAGAAAAGAGAAATCTAAAAATGCGCGAGAGAGACGGGAGCATAGCATACGAATGCCGAAGAGAAAAATTGATAAAATTAAAGAGGGTGGGCTGGTGAGAGAGAGAAATTGAAAGCACAAATGAAAAAAAATTATGATAAATAGTTTAATTTATTTGAAATAGTTTCAAAGGTATTTTTATCAAGTCAGAGCTAAATATGACTAAAAATAATTAAATTTATATTGTTGGTTACTTTTGAAATGCCCTTATCAAGAAAGGTTATTCCTCATAATTTTCTCTATGTAAAAATATGAATTAGATTACTCAAAATTATCAGAATCTCTTGTATACTATGTTCTATCTTGCCTTAAGTTTCTTCAATTATTATTATTTTTCAAATTGTTTTTCCTTCATTCCCTCTTGAAAATTGATTGTAGGTTAATTGCATTGCATGGAAAAGATTATAAGGTGAATATTTATGTAATTAGTTATCTTACTGTTATTATTTTAAACACTATTAATAATTTTAATTATCTTCATTTAAAAAACTTTACTAGATAATTTGATCACATGTTCTTTTACCGAATTTAAGTAATTAGTCGAGTTAATATATTTAATCAAATAGACATACAAATAAAAAAAATTATATTTAAGCCCTACTTTTGGAAGCATCTTGGCTTGCCTTATCTCTAAATTTGGTTTCGAACCTTTTCCTTTTGGACCTTTGAATGATAGGAGATCCATTAATTAAATTGTTTATTTTTTTGAATTCAATCTCCTCACCACCGGCTTCTATCCTAAGTTTACAAATACATGAGTCCATCAACACTTTCATTGTTCACTTCGCTACTAAATCGATGTTCCCTAATGTTTTGTCTAAAAAATTTAGCTTTGTTTTTGTATATTTTCAATATTATTTTCTGTTTTTATTCATTATTTCATGAATATTCAATCGCGTTCTTATCTATTACATAAGTTTCTTCATTTAGCCACGTGGAGAGCATATCTCCACAGAAAAAAGATAAATTATTAAGGCAAAAAACGAGGAATATTGAGGCCTATGTGCAACGCACAGGCCATAGTCTAGTTATCTATAAATATAATCTGTTACCGTTCAACCCAAGTAGCTCTTTCTCAGGCTACAATGTGCCCTTCAACGTATGCCCTCCTCTTAGCCTTCCTTGACCTTCTAAGTTCTTTACTTTACATCCTACGGTCCACCTCAAGGCCAAAACACTCTAAAGATCACCGGAAACTTCCTCCAGCGCCTTGGGCACTGCCAATTATAGGCAACCTCCACATGCTAGGCAAGCTCCCAGACCGAACCCTTCACCATTTAGCCCAAAAATATGGTTCCATGATGTCAATAAGGCTAGTGTATGTACCGACAGTCGTGGTATCATCACCTGAAGCTGCTGAGCTATTTCTCAAGACCCATGACACAATTTTTGCTAGCAGGCCTAAAGTCCAAGTCTTCGAGTATTTGTCATACGGTACCAAGGGCTTGGCTTTTGCACAATATGGGTCGTATTGGTGCACTGTTAGGAAATGGTGTACTTTGCAACTTCTCAGTGCATCAAAAGTCGAATTCTTTACGCCGGTAAGGAGGACGGAGCTACAGTCTTCTGTTAAGTTGCTGAAGAATGTCGCAACAGCAGGCGAGGTGGTCGACCTCAACTCCAAGGTGGGAGAACTTATAGAGGATATCATGTACATGATGATCTTAGGCCGCTGTAAATATGATAAGCTCGACTTCAAGCCGCTTGTTTAAGAGGGCCTTAGGTTATCGGGAACTTTCAACTTGCCTTGCTCCACTTGGTCTTCAGGTATGTATTCACAAACACAACTGATATCTTCTTGCTTGTCTTTCCATGATTTCAATCAAGTTCTATAGGGTCTAAAGAAAATTTTTTCTTTGTCGAAGTAAGATCTAACCCCACAAGCTTGATCCCCAGAGTCTGAGACCATGCTTTGAGTCCGTAAGAAAGGGTTGTGACAAATTCTTGGAGGACATATGTCACGACCTGGAACTCCCCATCGGGCCTGTGACAACCGCCGCGAGGTCTCGACAGACATTCTTCACCCCGAATGCCTATCGAAACCCCGCAAGGCTCTCGTATCAGCTTTCACACTTCCCGGTGAGCAACAGTTATTAAATCTCGTATTTCAAAAAAAAATCATAAGTCATTTTCTAATAAAAATAATAAAATATTATTTTTTGGCTCATAGGGGTATTTTCGTAATTTTTTGTCAAAAATCTCAAAACTTGCTAAAAATGTAGTAGGTGAGTAGATAATATATATTTAATGATTTAAAAACAAATTACGTATCTAAAACGTTCATTTGAAAGTAAATTGTTGACAACTAGTACTATCAAAAATAATAATTGAAATATTCTATTTTGTCATAAAATAAATTTTTATAGAAATATTCGTAAATAATTTTTTCGCACATGAAAGTAAAGTAAAAATTGTATGAATAAAAATAGAGATAACCAAAATATAAGTTTTGATCTGCAATGACACGTGGGTCCCAATTGACCCAGAGGATGTAAGACTGTGAACTCTTACTTTCTATAATGCAGTTTCGAACTTAGTTCTCGTCCTACTCGACTATCTACAAACTGTCCTGAGCCTGAAAAATGTATAGGAAGAAGGGGTGAGATTTTATAATCCTAGTGAGTAAACAGATACCATCTAAAGTATCTAAAGCCGAGTAAATGGAGACAATTAAAATAAGTCATCATACTGTAATTTCATTACCTTTCAGTTCATTTCAACCAAATAAAATCAATCCATATAAATCGAGTAATTAACTTGGCTTATGAATTTCTTAAAACTTTGGTTTGTGCCAAAACTCATACTCGGTGATACCTTGCATAGGGCATCCAACCGAGTCCGCCAAGGTTGTTAAAATTTTGTATACACTTAAAATGTATTTTTAGTTTGAGAAAAATACAACCGTTCCTTGGCGTTGGCTGAGTTCCCCTTCACGTGGTGGTTTGGCTTGAAGTGAATCCTAAGCTTTACCCCAGGAGATACCCTACGCGCCTTTCCGTTTGAGGTAATAATATAATAAAGTTTACCGTGCCCCTCTAATAGGCTAGTCCACGGAACTCCCTCTGCAGTAAATAATTAATATATAATCCACCAATCAATAAAATTCATTCTAGCATGACATGGCAATTTATCGCAACCTAACCTTCCAAGGCTGAATACACAGTATAAATAATTCTAACACCAAAATCAGTTTAGCCATTCATGCTCATTTATTGTCATAAGCCATTCAATTCAAAATCATAAATTTGCAACACAAACAGGCAGTCTCCAATTACTCTATTTTCAAAACCAATATTCGATTTTTCAGAAAATTTATAAAATCATTTTATAAAATTACAATTTCTCTTAAAACATAGCAATTTACCATTTAAACCCATTTTCCATAAAATCACACTGTTGTATAAAACTACTCTAGATAATTAAGACGATAATAAGTTCACTCACTGTTCTATAAGTCGATGTACTCCTAATCCTAGTCTCCAAGCACAATCTCTATACTTTTACCAGTGTACTTTGCTCACCATCTATCCACAATGTACAATACATAATTCACCACATCAATACTTGACCATTATAAAATCAATTCAGGCTCGGTATATATGCATGATATGATATACAACTTATCCGACTACCGCTTAAATGCGGTGTTGACCTAATTCGGCCTATTATCTCCAATTTAACTCCAAATCAATTCTTCTCACTTTCTACACTCCTATTATAACTAAATTACCTCCATGACTGTGAATGAGATTCAATTTATCAGTCTCGGTAGCAAATTACGAAAATACCCATAGTGGGTAAAAATCGTATTTTTTTTGCTCCGAAAATTTTCATTATTTTTCTAGGCTCATAATTCATCATTTCTTAACCAATTCTCCTAGAATAAAAATCAAATTCATCCTCACTCAACACATGATAAATTCGGCCATTAATGATTGTGGGAGAAAATAAATTCTTTTCTTGTTGTTTTGTTTCTAAATATGCTAAACTAACTTAAAACACTAACATAACTTAAAATCAAATTAATCTAACAACTTTCTCTCTCCTAACCCATTTTTCAGAATTGAATTCACCATAATAACTCAATATTCAACCATGAAAATCAAGAACAAAAGCATGGGTAAGCTAGGTATCGAGGAAAACTAAAGAAATTCTAACTTACCTAGCTTGTTTCCTTGATTTCTTCACTTTTTCTTTAAATTTTTCACCTAGGTTTTCTTGTTTTTCCCTTTGTTCTTCCTCTCTTTCCCTCTCTTCCTTGCTTGGCCGTCCATATGAAGAAAATGGGCTGATTTTATGCCTTTTTAATAAGAAACAATAAAATAATAAAGGCATGACACATATCATTTTCTTATTGGTCCATTTTTAAAATTTTAAAATTTTAATCCTTTTTATCTCGACCACACAATTAGTCAATGGTCAAAATGAGGATAAAGGAAGACCATGTGCTGGAAAAATGTCCTGGTGGTGGAAAATTACAATTTTGCCCCTAGGGTGGCAAAATTACCATTTTACCCTTTTACTCCAAATTATACCGAAATTAAAATTTTTCACTTCTAAACCTTAAATCTTACTCCAATAAGTCAAATGGGGCCAAAAAAAAATCTTTTCTAAAATTTTCATTTTGTCCCCAGGTGGCAAATGACCATTTTGCTCTTGGATAGCGAAAATTCCGGTTTGACTCCAAATTGATTCTCGAACTCCGAATCACCATATTAAACCATTCTGGGACTTTAAAATTTTTAATTTCATCGTAAATTCTCTATTTGATCTAGTTCGAGGCTTAAATCAACTTTATTGTACCTCTAGGTACAATATCGACTTTTGTAAATTTTTCGGGACTCTCCTAGCATGCAAACATGTTATCCATCACATGTATGTCATGATAAATATTTTTATAGATTCGGGCTTGTCATCTTCTCCCCCACTTGAATCAACCATATGATCCTTCTTCATGACTGATTTCGACATCCGGCTAAATATTAATATTTTAATATTATTTTATTCTAAAAATTTTATCTTGTCTCCTTGGTACCCAAAATACCTTATTATGCCTCACTTGACTTCCAAATCGCCTTTTATCTCACAAATTCTCTTCGGATAAAATTATTATTATTTTATTATTATTTTCTCACTTGTGAAATATTTTATCCTAAACTACTCCTTTCGTCTTTTATCACTTCTAAACATTTTAATTGATCTCAATTTACATTCGATCAACTTTATTTATCACCATATCAAAGTATGGAGTATTTCAAGATAATTGATGAGCATGAAAAACTGAACAAAGGGCAACAAAAACAACACAGGGATTTCGTGGATGTCATGCTTTCATATTTAAATCAGCCCATGAATCCCAACGATGAAGAGCAAACATACATAATCGATCAAACAAATATCAAAGCCATAATTCTTGACATGATTGCAACTGCACTAAAAACTTCGACAATCGTCATTGAGTGGGTACTAGCAGAGATCATAAGACACCCGCGAGTAAAATCTCGTCTCCAAAAAGAGTTAGAAACTGTTGTTGGGATGAATAGAATAGTAGAAGAGGCAAATTTAGCAAACCTAACATACTTGGACATGGTTATAAAAGAAAGCTTAAGGTTGCATCCAGTTGCACCATTGCTGATTCCGCATGAATCCATGGAGGACGTTACCATCCATGGATATTACATATCGAAGAAGTCACAGATCTTAATAAATATTTCGACAATCAGGCGAGATCCCAATGTATGGTAGGACAATGTTGAAGAATTTTCGCCAGAGAGGTTCATTGGTAGCAACGTAGACCTTCGAGGACATGATTTTCAGCTCATCCCATTCGGATCGGGTCGTAAGGGATGTCCAGGACTGCAACTAGGGTTGACGACTGTTCGCCTTGTTCTGGCTCAGTTGGTGCACTGTTTTGAGTGGGAGTTGCCCCATGGCATGTTGCCTAATGACTTGAGCATAAGCGAGAGATCTAGGCTTACGGCTCCGAGGGCCCAACAATTGCTTGCCAAGCCAGTTTACCGTCTACCTGATAAAAGACTGTAAAATTAACATGGGGAAAACATAATCAAGAAGTATCAAAGAGTCCTAGATACTTGCATTTTGTTTTTGTTTTTTGGGGAATCTAGGCATGTAAGTGAACAACAAAGTTAGACTCAATTAAGGAAATGATGTGATAGGTTTCAAGAAATATAACCCTTAATCCTTCATTTTTTTGGCAATTATTTGATTCATTAATTGTTAATTACATTAGGATCATATCAAGAAATATAAAAATAAAAGGATTTAGGCCATGTAATTAGAAGAAAAATATAAACCGACTTTATTTTATTTGACATAGAAGCAGGGTTTTTTACACTACAATCTGTCTTGATAAGCAAGAAAGAGCAGCCCACCTAATCCTAATCCTCATAACACATGGAAAAGAAATACTGCAAACCCCAAATTAAATCCAACAAGGATTCCTCTTCAGTCCCTTCAACTATACATGCCACTATGGCCTTCGCTTCCTTCACTTTTCATCTCCATAATCTTGACGATCGTATTACATAAATATTTAGAAGCTTTTCCTTGTGATCTCCGATTCATCCGTTGTTTTTCCTGCCAATGGAGCGGTCTGATCTTGAAGCTGTTGCCGCCGCCGCTGCTGCAGCCATGGAGCTTGATAGTTCTTTCCAGCATACCTATCGGTGTTCTGCATCAAGGGTTGAGTTAGGTAACAGAATTCTGATGCCCCTTTCTGCTTTCGACTCTCTTGTTGATAAAGGTGTGGAGTCTCCGTGGCTTTTCGAGCTGTGCAATCCTGTAACAGGCAAAACTTCTCATTGCGGGGTTCTTGAGTTTACTTCCGATGAGGGTTTCGTGTTGTTACCGGCGCCTATGATGGAGTCCATGGAGCTAGAGGAAGGAGAGCTTGCAACACTGAAGAGTGCTTCTCTTGACAAAGGAACCTTCTTGAAGCTTCAACCACATACCAAGAATTTCATGCAACTCTCTGACCCCAAGGCGGTGTTGGAAAAAGCTTTCAGAGATTTCTGTTGCTTGACTACCGGAGATACCATCATGATCATGCATAACGACATCAAGCTCTACATCGATATCGTTGAAGCAAAACCCTCTTTGGCCGTCAATATCATTGATACAGATTGTGAAGTTGATTTTGCTCTCCCATTGGATTATGAACCACCCCAAAAGAAACAGAAAAAGGCTAAACTACTTCAAAAACAAGAGCAACCAATCGAGGCAGAAACAGTCAAGTTCAAAGCGTTCAACGGCATAGCAAGGCGCCTGGATGGAGAACCTGTGACAGAACAGGTTGCAGTTGATGATGATCACGATTCGATGATGAATGCTGAAAGAAAGCCATGTGGATCAAAGAAAGTTGTGCTTGGTTCCAATGTTATTCAATGTCAAGAAGACTCAACGGGTGAACCATCGAGAAAGGGTTGGCAAGAGGTAACCAATATGAAGAAAGAAGAAGAAAAGTTCCAGCCATTCACCGGAAGAAGTTATAGGTTGACTTAGGATAACATTTTCTGAATTTGATGCTTACTTTTCCATGAAAGATACCTTGACCTCTTAGTTTATTGCTTGTTTTGACCTTTTGGTTCAAGCTATTTAAGGCCATATGTAAACTACTAATTTGTTAGTATAAATATTAAAAGATTCTTAAGATTGTACTATAGGAATATTTTTCCAAGTTATCATATTAAATATTATTTTTAAAATAACTATTAATTACTGCATCTAATATAAAAATATTACAACAAATCATAAATTATTATAGTTTTAAAGAGTGCTCTTAGTATATTAAATACCATTGCATGCATTGGAAAAATTAATACTGTTGGGCAAAATCACTTTGATATTAGATCTTTTATACTCTTAAATTATAATTAAAACTTATTGTATACAGTTATATATAGTCGGAAATGTCAAAGTCTTAATTTGATCTTTCTTCTATTTTAATTCTGCGATTTTAGTCTCTATATTCTAATTTTAATAAATTTAATCTTACACTTAAATTAAAAATGAAATTTTAAACTGATAACGATATTAAATTCCTACATTTAAATTTAATGTCACATGCTTTTTTTTATTGATCACGTGACATACTAACTTAAACTTTTTTTATCATGTGGCACATATTAGTACGAAAAACTTTATTTTAAAAAAAGACACTAATTTTTTTATATTAAAAAATATCAATTATTATTTAATTAAAATAGAATATGATACTTTTGAGATTGCTAAGCGCCACATAGCAAAAAGAATTAGTACACCTAAGTATGCTAAGCCACCACCGCATTGTCATATTATTCAAGTTAAAGGGACAATCTTAACACCACTTATCAATTATCCTTAAATCGAATTTTAATAAAAGTTATGGACTGAATTCATGTCGGAATTGAAGTAAAAGGACTAAAACTATTAAATTTAGATAGTAGGAGGATGAAATTTAAATTTTAATATATGCCCTCACTCAAGTCCTTTCATTTCTCTTACTTTTCTTGTATTTTTTCTTTGGGGGTGCCTTTTTGTCTGGATTTGAGATTTTTTCACAAATTTATATTTTTTTTCCATTTTACTCCCCAAATTTCAATTTATCTCAATTTGGTCACTAAATTTTTAAATTATACCCAATATGATCATCTTGACAGATTCAGTTGAAATTAATTATATAATAATGACTAACTTTTCAAATCTTATGTTATCTAAAAAAAATACAACAACCTTCCCCCTTTTTTTTTTGTCTGCCTCAATTTTTTTTCTCTATTTTCTTAGAATTTTCATTCTAACAAAACCTAGAACAAAAATGATGAGAAAAAACTGGATTACAAAAATTAACATAAATATTTTTAAAATGAAGTGGTTGCTTAAGTGGCTTTTATATTGTTATTTTATCATTTATTTAGATGAAATCACTTATGATGATCAATTACGCTTTTTAAAAAATTTAATGATGAAATTAAGATAAATTAAAATTCAATAAACAAAATGAGAAAAAATATCTAAATTTGATAACTATCTATAAAATTTAGTCGTGCACTGTGGGTAAAAATACTCAATAGACTTTTGGTATTAAAGCATGAATTTATAATTGGTATATTAACAGTGTATAGTTTCTATACACTGTCAGTGCATAAGAATCTAGTTTTACCATAAAGCCACCAAAACCCTTGCATTAGATCTCAATATTTCATCGACTCCATAATTTTATAATAATATATTTAATTATATTAAAATAATTAATAAAATATTTATTAAATTAAGTGTCTAACAAATATGTATTTTCTCTCACTTCTCACATCTTATTAATTTTCAACTATTTATCTCATTTCACATAAAAAAGATGTAAAAGTCAAGATAATTAATAAAATAACATATTCTCTCACTTCCCTAATGATGTGTCTAATAAATCTCTATTTTTTTACCACTTCTCAATTGCCCTATTTTAAATCAATGATAATATGCATTTAATGATATCCAATTAACGACAAATTTTTTTTCTTAATTTCAATAAAAAAAAAACCTCATTTAAATATTTATTCACTTTAGGCCTTTGAGATTATTGAGCCACCTCTATTGTCACCTCACTAAGAAATAAATTTAAAACTTTAAGGGCATGCTTGGTTGGGGGGAATGGAATAGTCATTCCTCCCCTATTCTCATTCTTGAGATAAAACTGCATTTGGTTCAATGGAATGACTATTTTTCAGAATAACCATTCCAAGAGAAGCCTGAATAGCCATTACCAAGCCCCCCTTCGTAATAGCTATTCCAAATTGTTGAGAACAAGAAAAAAAGTTGATTAGATAAATATACCTTTTTACAATTTAAAAAATTACCTTATAAAAATTACTAAACCTATTTTTTCTCTCTCTTCCTCACTCCTCTCTCTAAAGCACAAAAGACACAAAATTTTTTACTTCATTTTCAAAAAAAGGGAAATGAAAATATTTAAATATTATTTAATATATTAATATTATTTCACTATAATAAATATTATAAAGCATATTACTTAATATTATTATTTGAATATAATAAATGTAACAAAAAATATTATTTAGTATTATTTAAATTTAATGAAGAATATATTTTATCTTTTAATATTAAATATTATTTAATTATAATAAAAGGTTTAATTATCTTCTAATACAAAATATTATTAAATTATAATTAAAATATGTTTGTATTTTGGTGAAAATATTATTTAATTATAGTAAAAGTTATTTTGATTTTATTGCTCAAAATATTTTTATCTTTTAACAAAATAAATTCTTTAATTTTAATAAAGAGTATTTATTTCTCATCATAGTTTTTTTTATATTTTAATTAAAAAATTTTTAAATTTTAATAAAGAGTATTTTTATCATTTACTCATTATTCCTTAACCATTTTTAAAATTATTCCTGCCAACCAAATAATAGAATAAGTAATAAGAGCAATTTCTATCCTATTTCATTTCTATGAACCAATTTACATAATAACTATTCTTCCTCTATTTTATTCCCTTGGAATGACTATTCTATTCCTATTTTATTCTTTTCAGTGAACCAAGCATGCTATAAAGGATTTAAAAATAATATCACTATTTTTAAAACATAAAAAAATAAATTTTTTCTCTCTCCAACTCTCTTTCACCCAATCTCCTCCCTTTCTTCCTTGTTTTTTCTTCCCCTATTCTTCCTCCGCTAACAATAATAAGTCCAAAACCCTAAATTTTTAATTTTGATTCTTGAAGATAGTATTTATTTTACTTTCTTCTTAGTTTAATTCTTAATATTTATTTCACTCCTTTTTTTTTAAATTACTTCCAAAAACTGAAAAGGATTTAATATTTTCATCTCGATTTGCTACGCTAGGGCTTGCCTTGAAGTATGTTGAATGGAATGGATAAATATACGGAGGAAAATTGGAAATTGTAGAAAGAAAAACAATTGAAAAACCTAAAGAAATATAATTGTCTTCATGGAAGATATAAAATCAGTAAGCCATACAAAATTTTTCGTATGAGTCTTCACATTTGAATCCAAGCAAGAAATAGATCAATCTAGACATATGAATCCTATCTGATTTGGATTTGCTAATGGCGCGATTAGTTGGAAGTATCATACTTGTGTAAAAAAAAAAAAAGAATTTAGGGTTTTGGATCTATAGTTGTTAAGGAAAGGAGAAGAGGAGATTGGGTAAAAGAGATTTGGAGAGAGACAACAAATTTTTTTTTTTTAAATTAATAATATCTATTTTTTTAATAAAGTGATATCATTTGATGTTTTGACTTTGTATAAAACATATACACTATAGTACATCAAATATAAACCTTTAAAACATTTGTTGACTCCAATTTAATGCTTTTTTTTTAAGTGTATTTATTATCAATAAGCAACATGCCATCCAAAGTCTTTTAACTGTGTGCTAAAGAAGAAAAAAAAAATGCAAACCAAGGGAAACTGCTTCGTAGTGTTCTTTGCAATTTCCTTTCCTAGCCTGAGCTAACAAAAACTCTCTACCCTTATCCTCAAGACCTACGGCGTTCCCCTAAAAAACATAGCTGTCTTTACTCAAGGACAGTTCCAAATACAAACAGAACCACACACAAAGGGTATAAGAAACCAAACAAAAATCAAGCAAATCAAAGAGTCCTGGAATCATTAATTGTCCATCATTCAAGAATTTGCTTGCCATTTCAGCCAGCCACTAAAGATCAAATCAAACCAATTTCATGCTTCTTAATATTAGCCACAACCCACAAGGGGTTCATCTCATCTTCTCTAAATAAAAAGAAAAAAAAAACAAAATCATCTTATTATTAATGCCCGAAACCATGCTGCTTAGCATGGCCACGTTCCAAATTCATTAATTTGCTGGATGAATCTATTGTTGACACATGCATTTCAAGCTTTTTAGGTATTACCTTTTCTAGGGACGAAGCTAATCAAACTTTATTAGAGGGGCCAAATACAGAAAATGAAAATTAAAAATTTTAAAACTTTAATATGTTAAATTCAATCAACAATAAAAATATTGATAATAGAAATATGAAATTAAATATAAAACTATAATTTGTAAGATATAAATAGTTAAAAACGATATATAAGATTAATGATTTCTAATTGTATAATCAAAATTGTTTAAATATTATATATTTAAAATAATTTTATTTCAATTAAATATAAAACGTAAAGTATAAAAAAAAATACTTAAGTTAATTTCTTCTTACATAATCAAGACTAATAAAAAAATGATACATTGATGAAATTTTAAAAAACAATGTAATAGTACAACTTATATTTAAGAATAATATAATAATTTATTAATTTTTAAAGATTAAAATCATAAAAAATAAAATTTACTTAACATAAAAAAAAAAAACATGACAAGTAAAAGGTAGATATCATATATTACATAACCAAAAGGAAAGAAAAAGAATATGGTTAATGATTTGTAGAAATTTAAAAAAGAAATTTTATAAAAACTTATAACATATGAATAAATAAAATAGAAATAAAAAATAAAAAAAAATAATAGTAATATAAATTTAAAAAAATTTAAAATGATGTGAGATATGTAAAATTATTTTATTATTATTAATTTATATTAATTATTAAATAAAAATTATTCTAAAAAGGTCATTAATAGAATATATAAAAAATTTAAATATTTTTATATGTTTTAAAAAAATAAAAAATATTTTTATAACATATGAATAAATAAAATAAAAACAATAAAAAATAATAATAGTAATATAAATTTAAAAAAATTAAAATGAAGCGAGATATGTAAAATTATTTTATTATTATTAATTATATTAATTATTAAAGAAAAATTATTCTGAAAAGGTCATTAATAGAATATATAAAAAATTTAAATATTTTTATATGTTTTGAAAAAATTTTAAAAAGGCCACCCCCCCTCCCCCCCCAACCATCATGTAAGGAGGTTATGCCCCTGGCCCTTTCCCAGCCACACTACCAACGAGTACCCTACCCATATGTCTCCTTCAGCATTAGTGAAATACCTCATACTTTGATATGGTGATAAATAAAGTTGAGCGAATGCAAATTGAAGTCAATTAAAATGTTTAAAAGTGATAAGAGACGAAAGGAGTAGTTTAGGATAAAAAATTTCGCAAGTGAGAAAATAATAATAATATAATAATAATTTTATCGGAGGAGAATTTGTGAGATAAAAGGCGATTCGGAAGTCAAGTGAGGCATAATAAGGTATTTCAGGTACCAAGGAGACAAGATAAAATTTTTAAAATATTAATATTTAGTCGGATGTCGAAATCAGTCAAGAAGAAAGATCATATGGTTGATTCAAGTGGGCGAGAAGATGACAAGCCCGATTCTATAAAAATATTTATCATGACATACACGTGATGGATAGCATGTTTGCATGCTAAGAGAGTCCAAAAAAAAAAAAATTTTTACAAAAGTTGGTATTGTACCTAGAGGTACAACAAAGTTGATTTAAACCTCGAACTAGATCAAATAGAGAATTTATGATGAAATTAAGAATTTTAAAGTCCCAGAATGGTTTAATATGGTGATTTGAAATTTGAGGATCAATTTGGAGTCAAACCGGAATTTTCGCTATCTAGGGGCAAAATGGTCATTTGCCACCTGGGGACAAAATGGAAATTTTTAGAAAAGATTTTTGGCCCCATTTGACTTATTGGAGTAAGATTTGAGGTTTAGAAGTGAAAAATTTTAATTTCGATATAATTTGGAGAAAAAAGGTAAAATGGTAATTTTACCACGCAGAACCAAAAATTTAATTTTTGAAAGGATTTTGATCAAATTTAATTATTTGGAGTGTGAAATGAGTATGAGGAGTGAAAATTATGCATTATGGCAAATTTTCAATTTTTTGGGGCAAAAATGTAATTTTTGAAAAGTTTAGGGGCAAAAGTGTAATTTTGAAGAATTTGCTCCACCAAAACTTTGGAAAAATCTGAAAATTTCACTTAAGACTTGGATAAGTCAAAGGGAATGCATGGTGGAAAAAGTAGGACAAGTGGATGGCTACAAAAAAAAATGAATTAATAAAATATTCAAAATATGAATCAAATAATATTATTTCATTAAACAATAAAAAGGCATAAAAAAATCAGCCCACCCATTCTTCTTCTTCAACATTCGGCCAAGCAAGAAACAAGAGAGAGAAAGGAGAAAATAAAAACCTAGCCAAGAAATTTAAAGGGAAAATAGGTGAAAATTCAAAAATCAAGTGAAAAAAGGTAACATTTCTTAAATTTGTCTTGTGCTTTACCTTTCCCATGCATTTTCCATCATTTTTCATGGTTGAATCATATGATTTGAGGATGATTTCAATTCTGGTCATATGGGTTTAGAGAGAGAAAGTTGTTAGATAAATTTGATTTTGAGCTATGTTAGTGTTTAGTGTTAGTTTAGCATGTTTATGAGTAAAACAACAAGAAAAATATTTATCTTCTCCATGAATTTCTCTAGGCCGAATCTAGCCAATGGTATGTGAGGATGAGGTTGACTTTATTTTAAGAGAATTGGGTGGAAAAATGATGAATTATGAGGTTGGAAATTAAATGGGAATTTTCGGTGCAATAAATTGAAATTTTTACCCACTAGGGGTAAAAGCGTAATTTATAGTCCGGACTGATAAATTGGACCAAATTCATAGTCATTGAGGTATTGTGGATATAATTGGATAATTGAAACTGAAATGGATGGAATTGGAGTCGAATTGGGGATTTTAGGAATTTACACCGTGTATAGGCGAGTTAGGTCGGACACCGCAATTAAGCAATTGTCTAGACATTTCAAATCCTATCTAGTGCATACGCATGGATAAGAGCCTGAAATAATTTATGATAAATTGACACAATTTATTGAATTTTGTATCATAGATTATGGGTAGGTGGTGAGTCAATTGTTTTGGGTAAGAGACTGCACCCGAGGGCGGAAAATAGGAGTATTTCTACTCCTAATACTGTGAGTAAACTTATTAGCATCTTAATTATCTAGAGTAGTTTTATACAATTGTGTGATTTTATAAAAAAATGAGTTTAAATGGTAAATTACTATGTTTTAAGAGAAATTGTGATTTTATAAAATGATTTTATAAATTTTCTGAAAAATCGAATATTGGTTTTAAAAATAGAGTAATTGGAAACTGTCTGCTTATGTTGTAAATTTATAGTTTTAAATTGAATGGCTTATGACAATGTATGAGCATGAATGGCTAAACTGATTTTGGTGTCAGAATTATTTGTATTGTGTATTCAGCCTTGAGAGGCTAGATTGCGATAAATTACCATGCCATGCTAGAATGAATTTTATTGAATTGGTGGAGTATATATTAATTATTTACTGCAGAGGGGATTCCGTGGACCAGCCTATTAGAGGGGCATGGTAAACTTCAGTATATTTTTATCCCGAACGGAGAGGCGCGTAGGGCATCTCCTGGGGTAAAGCTTAGGGTTCACTTCACGCTAAACCACCACGTGAAGGGGAACTCAGCCAACGCCAAGGAACGACTGTATTTTTCTCAAACTAAAAATATATTTTAAGTGTATATGAAATTTTAACAGCCTTGGCGAACTCGGTTGGATGCCCTGCGCAAGGTATCACTGAGTATGAGTTTTGGCACGAGCCAAAGTTTTAAGAAATTCATAAGCCAAGTTGATTACTCGATTTATATGGATTGATTTTATTTGGTTGAAATGAACTGAAAGGTAATGAAATTACAATATGATGACTTATTTTAATTGTCTCCATTTACTCGACTTTAGATACTTTTGATGGTATCTGTTTACTCACTGGGATTATAAAATCTCACCCCTTTTTCCTATACATTTTTCAGGCTCAGGACAGTTTGTAGATAGTCGAGTAGGACGAGAACTAAGGTCGGAACTGCATTATAAAAAGTAACAGTTCACAGTCTTACATCCTCTTGGTCAATTGGGGCCCACGTGTCATTGCAGATCAAAACTTATATTTTGGTTATCTGTATTTCTATTCATACAATTTTTACTTTACTTTCATGTACGAAAAATTATTTACGAATATTTCTATAAAAATTTATTTTATGAGAAAATAAAATATTTTATTGATTATTTTTGAATAGTACTAGTTGTTAACAATTTACTTTCAAATGAACGTTTTAGATACTTATTTTGTTTTTAAATCATTAAATATATATTTTCTGCTTACCTACTACATTTTTAGCAAGTTTTGAGATTTTTGACGAAAAATTACGAAAATGCCCCTATGAGCTAAAAAATAATATTTTATTGTTCTTATTTGAAAATGACTTATGATTTTTTTAAATGCGAGATTTAATAATTGTTGCTCACCGGGGAGATGCGGAAGTTGATGCTAAGCCTTGCGGGATTTCGATCGGCATTTAGGGTGAAGAATGTCTGTCGAGGCCTCGCGGCGGTTGTCACGGGCTCGATGGGGAGTTCCGGGTCGTGACAATTTAGATTGGTATCAGAGCATGGTTTAAAGATCAAAGATTTTGGTTTTAAAGCTTTGGATTTTAAAGTTGTTTTAAGAAATTCACATTGACACTGCGTGGCCCCAAGTCCAATTAAGTTAAGATAAGTTAAGTTAGGTTAGATTGAATAGAATGTATGCATCTACATATAGAAATCTACCTACTTTTGAGATGCATAAATAATTAAATAATTACTATTTGATTGCATATAGGTTTTGAGTTACACTGGTGACATACACACCATGTCTAGAAGAGGTGGTAGTCTCGATACCTCCCATAGTGAAAGCGAGGGATCTCTAGATTCTATGGCTAGAAGCAAATGGCACCCTGATACAGGTGATTCGGAAGGTGGTCCGTCTCGAATTCCTGATAATAGAATTCTTAAGAACTTATCAGAATGGGTTCATAATAAGGGGAGCGTCGAGAGTAACGAGAATTTTGAAAGTGAGAGTAGCTCCAATACACCGAAAATTGAACAAGATTTCCTTTCGGAACAACCTGGAGAGCACCCTAGAGAATGGACGAGGGAAGAAATTGCAAGGGGATACATTCGTTCTAGGAAAAGTGCGACAGTAGTCCGACACTTTCCACCAGGCTGTGGGAGAAATGTAAGGGGACAACCAGAAAAGGATAAGGAGAAAGTAACAGTGGCAAGTAAACCCCTTAGAAAAGTGTCAAGTGTACGACATTTTCCTCCTAGTTGTGGAAGAAATGTTGCACCGGTGAGTGATGAAGAATATAGGAGAATACAACAAGCCTGGATTGAGGAGCAAAGGAAAAAATCTCAGGATGAGGAAAACCCGGAAGAGGATCTTTAAGAGGACTCGGAGTAGAATCTTCCGATAAGATCAGATTAAGATGATGATCCCAAGGACATGTAATATTTTCGTAGAATTTTACACTACCTTAACTCTAAGTAGATGTTGTGTAAAAGAGATAATAATTATCTATACAAAGAAGTAAAAATAGTTTGGCTTTTAAAGTATAGGACTAGAATGTATTATAAAATGGTTGTTTAAGTAACTGAAGGTATATGGGAATCTTTAGTATGATAGGGATAAATTGGTAATATAATTATTGAGGAAGGTTATAGAAGGAAGCAATAAGGTTATAAATGACATTCGGAATGGATAATGTGATTAAGTTAATGATTGTAATTTAAGCATGAAGGGATTATTCAGTGATGTTATGACACTATGAGGCAATAGTTGGGCTAAATATAACCCAATGAAGTTAAATTATGGAATATGGGGAATATAAAATTTTGATTCAGTAAGGATTGCGAGAATAAAGTGAGGAGAAAGTTGGGCTGTCTTCGTAGTTAATTATACCGAAAGTCAATAAAATTATTTGAGTATGAGACAAAGAAGATAGTTGGATAGGGATGACAATAAATTTGAGGAAAGTTGTAGATAGTAAGCAACTTATGTGTGGAGTAGTATATGTATCATGAATTTATTACACTGTATGGAAAGGATGTTTTGAAGTGGAATTTTATGAATGTTGATAAAAGTCAAAAGATGACATGAGATTAAAGTATTAATCTGGCTTAGTGTGTATGACAAGAAAATAGAAGGTACTTATACTTATGGAACTCATGATATATATCTAGAAGGGAAACCACTGGTTAAGAATGATTGATGTGGTGACTTTGAATGCGGACAAATAGCTTTGATGAGAAAATTTCCAATAGCTATAGTACTTTAGCATTGACTGTTCAATGTTATAATGCTTCGAATACCTCACGCTTATGATGCATGAGTAAAATGGGAGTGACATGATAATGAGCTTATAAATTGAATTTTGGTTATTGGTCATTGTGTTTTGTTATCTGGAGGTGTTGAATATTCTGGAGTATGTTTACCCAAATGAATTGAAAAACTTCTTTATTGCCTTGTATATAGGCATATAATTAAAAGAAAAAAATTGAAAGATTCTTGAAATGACTATATTGAGATGAGATACCAAATAATGAAAGTGTGAAGGAAGAATTACGAGACTGGTATAGGAAATCAGTTTATATAGAATATCATTACGAGAATTTGTAATATCTGTTTTGATACAGTAAAATGACAAGAGTTAGGAACAACATGAGGCTAATTGTGTGACACCCTAGAAACCTATGAAGATGAGTTAGGGATTGAATGGATGAGTACGTATTTATATACCTTTAAGATTAAGTGTTTTAGGAATACATAAACATCTTTGAGAAGAGATTATAATCATACACAGCAAGTATGAAACGTAAAATTTTTAAAACTTGCTGAGAAGCCTAACGGCTAAATCACAAGTTAAGGGATCACATGCTGTGAGACATAAGTTTAAGATAGATATTCCCAAGAAAATACTCAAGAGAAGTTTTACTCTGGATCTCGTTAAAGCAAGCACTAAGTTATGTGATTATAAAAAGGAAGCTGTAAGCTGAGAGTGATATTAGTATTAATATTGAAAAATACTTGAGGAGAATCTAGTTTTAAGTTTTACAATTTCAAGTACAATTTATAAATTAGTTAAGGAAGAATGATGTTATGTTCATATGAAGGAGTGGAACAAAGGATGATAGAAGTTGACCTTGAAAATGAAGCCAGATAATGAAACTTTCCTAATATATTATGGAAATTAAAATTCGAAAATGCTTAAGGCATACATGATTCAAATGGGTTTGAGTCTTAAGTGACAAATCAAAATCGTAATGCAAGAAAGATACAAGGTAATATAGAGGCATGAAAGATGATTAAGGATAAAAGGATGACTCTTAGGAATTGCGGTATTGCATGAGATGCAATGATCAAGTTAAGATAAATCTTTGAGGCATCAATAGGATTATAAAGCATACACGCATAATAGATTATAATTCAATGGAGATGACATTGTGATGAATGATATATAGTATAAGGAAACTCAAACATATGGTTGGAAATGATATGAATGATATGAAGTTATATACAAGTATAATAAGAAGGTTGACATGCACTATAAGAATTATTATATTGAAACTAGGATTGGGGTACGGATGAATAAAGGGGGAATGTAGTCCAAAGCATGTGAACACATGGATTCCTATATATGAAGAGAGATGTTGACATTTGAAAATGCATGTATATATGTATATATAAAATTGATAATTTTACTAACTGAAGTGAAGAATGGTTCTCGATAATTGGGAGATTTTGAAATAGTGTCCAGAGAGGTTAGTGAGCTAAAGTGTTAACGGACATGTAATGAACGATTAAAGTTATGAATGAGTTTGAAGGTAAACCTTGAATTGTTTAAGTTCTTAATGGAACTCTATTAAAGGAAGGGTCTGGACCAGTATAAGATGGATGAATCAAGGTTGAGAAATTTGGTACGGAGCGAATTAATAAAATGCTGATTAGGTATACATAAGTAAGTATGATATGTGATCGAAATCAGTATAATTGAGGTGAAGTTATGGTTCAAATTTAATAATGGTGATAAAGGCATGCTTAGTGTCTAGATATAAGAGATCATGGTTGTGAAAAGTATTACTGATCAGGTTCCAAAGGATGATAATTGCCATAAATAAAGCATTTAATTGAACTAAAGGTGAACGAGGTAAATAAATTGAATGTCCTTATAGAAGGAACAAGGAGTAGGATCATAGAAGGAGATTGATAACGCAACATCGACGGGAATTCGAGGACGAATTCTATTTAAGTGGGAGATATTGAAATACCCCATACTTCTGATATGGTGATAAATAAAGTTGAGCGAATGCAAATTGAAGTCAATTAAAATGTTTAAAAGTGATAAGAGACGAAAGGAGTAGTTTAGGATAAAATATTTCGCAAGTAAGAAAATAACAATAAAATAATAATAATTTTATCGGAGGAGAATTTGTGAGATAAAAGGCGATTCGGAAGTCAAGTGAGACATAATAAGGTATTTCAGGTACCAAGGAGACAAGATAAAATTTTTAAAATATTAATATTTAGTCGGATGTCGAAATTAGTCAAGAAGAAAAATCATATGGTTGATTCAAGTGGGGGAGAAGATGACAAGCCCGATTCTATAAAAATATTTATCATGACATACACGTGATGGATAGCATGTTTGCATGCTAAGAGAGTCCCAAAAAAAAAATTTTTTTACAAAAGTTGGTATTGTACCTAGAGGTACAACAAAGTTGATTTAAACCTTGAACTAGATCAAATAGAGAATTTATGATGAAATTAAGAATTTTAAAGTCCCAGAATGGTTTAATATGGTGATTCGAAATTTGAGGATCAATTTGGAGTCAAACCGAAATTTTCGCTATCTAGGGGCAAAATGGCCATTTGCCACCTGGGGACAAAATGGAAATTTTTAGAAAAGATTTTTGGCCCCATTTGACTTATTGGAGTAAGATTTGAGGTTTAGAAGTGAAAAATTTTAATTTCGATATAATTTAGAGAAAAAAGGTAAAATGGTAATTTTGCCACACAAAATCAAAAATTTAATTTTTGAAAGGATTTTGATCAAATTTAATTATTTGGAGTGTGAACTGAGTATGAGGAGTGAAAATTATGCATTATGGCAAATTTTCAATTTTTTGGGGCAAAAATGTAATTTTTGAAAAGTTTAGGGGCAAAAGTGTAATTTTGAAGAATTTGCTCCACCAAAACTTTGAAAAAATCTGAAAATTTCACTTAAGACTTGGATAAGTCAAAGGGAATGCATGGTGGAAAAAGTAGGACAAGCGGATGGCTAAAAAAAAATGAATTAATAAAATATTCAAAATATGAATAAAATAATATGATTTCATTAAACAATAAAAAGGCATAAAAAAATCAGCCCACCCATTCTTCTTCTTCAACATTCGGCCAAGCAAGAAACAAGAGAGAGAAAGGAGAAAATAAAAACCTAGCCAAGAAATTTAAAGGGAAAATAGGTGGAAATTCAAAAATCAAGTGAAAAAAGGTAACATTTCTTAAATTTGTCTTGTGCTTTACCTTTCCCATGCATTTTTCATCATTTTTCATGGTTGAATCATGTGATTTGAGGATGATTTCAATTCTGGTCATATGGGTTTAGAGAGAGAAAGTTGTTAGATAAATTTGATTTTGAGCTATGTTAGTGTTTAGTGTTAGTTTAGCATGTTTATGAGTAAAACAACAAGAAAAATATTTATCTTCTCCATGAATTTCTCTAGGTCGAATCTAGCCAGTGGTATGTGAGGATGAGGTTGACTTTATTTTAAGAGAATTGGGTGAAAAAATGATGAATTATGAGGTTGGAAATTAAATGGGAATTTTCGGTGCAATAAATTAAAATTTTTACCCACTAGGGGTAAAAGCGCAATTTATAGTCCGGACTGATAAATTGGACCAAATTCACAGTCATTGAGGTATTGTGGATATAATTGGATAATTGAAACTGAAATGGATGGAATTGGAGTCGAATTGGGGATTTTAGGAATTTACACCGTGTATAGGCGAGTTAGGTCAGACACCGCAATTAAGTAATTGTCTAGACATTTCAAATCCTATCTAGTGCATACGCATGGATAAGAGCCTGAAATAATTTATGATAAATTGACACAATTTATTGAATTTTGTATCATGGATTATGGGTAGGTGGTGAGTCAATTGTTTTGGGTAAGAGACTGCACCCGAGAGCGGAAAATAGAAGTATTTCTACTCCTAATACTGTGAGTAAACTTATTAGCATCTTAATTATCTAGAGTAGTTTTATACAATTGTGTGATTTTATAAAAAATGAGTTTAAATGGTAAGTTGCTATGTTTTAAGAGAAATTGTGATTTTATAAAATGATTTTATAAATTTTCTGAAAAATCGAATATTGGTTTTGAAAATAGAGTAATTGGAAACTGCCTGCTTGTGTTGTAAATTTATGGTTTTAAATTGAATGGCTTATGACAATGTATGAGCATGAATGGCTAAACTGATTTTGGTGTCAGAATTATTTGTATTGTGTATTCAGCCTTGAGAGGCTAGATTGCGATAAATTGTCATGCCATGCTAGAATGAATTTTATTGAATTGGTGGAGTATATATTAATTATTTACTGCAGAGGGGATTCCGCGGACCAGCCTATTAGAGGGGCACGGTAAACTCCAGTATATTTTTACCCCGAACGGAGAGGCGCATAGGGTATCTCCTGGGGTAAAGCTTAGGGTTCACTTCACGCTAAACCACCACGTGAAGGGGAACTCAGCCAACGCCAAGGAACGACTGTATTTTTCTCAAACTAAAAATATATTTTAAGTGTATATGAAATTTTAATAGCCTTGGCGGACTCGGTTGGATGCCCTGCGCAAGGTATCACTGAGTATGAGTTTTGGCACGAGCCAAAGTTTTAAGAAATTCATAAGCCAAGTTGATTACTCGATTTATATGGATTGATTTTATTTGGTTGAAATGAACTGAAAGGTAATGAAATTACAATATGATGACTTATTTTAATTGTCTCCATTTACTCGGCTTTAGATACTTTTGATGGTATCTGTTTACTCACTGGGATTATAAAATCTCACCCCTTCTTCCTATACATTTTTCAGGCTCAGGACAGTTTGTAGATAGTCGAGTAGGACGAGAACTAAGGTCGGAACTGCATTATAAAAAGTAAGAGTTCACAGTCTTACATCCTCTTGGTCAATTGGGGCCCACGTGTCATTGCAGATCAAAACTTATATTTTGGTTATCTGTATTTCTATTCATACAATTTTTACTTTACTTTCATGTACGAAAAATTATTTACGAATATTTCTATAAAAATTTATTTTATGAGAAAATAGAATATTTTATTGATTATTTTTGAATAGTACTAGTTGTTAACAATTTACTTTCAAATGAACGTTTTAGATACTTATTTTGTTTTTAAATCATTAAATATATATTTTCTGCTTACCTACTACATTTTTAGCAAGTTTTGAGATTTTTGACGAAAAATTACGAAAATGCCCCTATGAGCCAAAAAATAATATTTTATTGTTCTTATTTGAAAATGACTTATGATTTTTTTTAAATGCGAGATTTAATAATTGTTGCTCACCGGAGAGATGCGGAAGTTGATGCTAAGCCTTGCGGGATTTCGATCGGCATTCAGGGTGAAGAATGTCTGTCGAGGCCTCGCGGCGGTTGTCACGGGCTCGATGGGGAGTTCCGGGTCGTGACAATTAGCCTTCCTTCTTATCCTCCTCGGAACTCTCTGTTCCTTTATCTACATCTCTCGATCAAACCAACTCAAAAATGGCCGAAAACTTCCTCCCGATCCCCACCCCCTGTCGGTAATCAGTAACCTCCATCTACTAGGAAAGCTTCCACACAAGGGCGGAGCCTCCTTATGGCCCCCCCTAAAACTTTTAAAATCTTTTTCATAACATATAAAAAATTTTAAATTTTTTTGTATATTATATTATTAGCTCTTTCAAAATAACTAAATATCAGCTATGCGTTGCACACGGACCCCTTTGCACCCCCTTTCTTTGCTTCAACATCTTTTCTTTCTATTTATCTGCTCTCCACATGGTAAACCATGAACTCTTTGCACCCCCTGCTCTTCCTCTCTCTTTGCTTCGAAATCTTTTGTCTTTCTTTCTCTATACTCCACGTGGTCAATTCTGAAAAATCGGTGTTCTTTTAAATATACTAGACTATTATCTTTATAAACTCAACATAAAATAATAAGGTATTGTCGTAACGTGCGGGTCCAGAAACCCGACCACTAGACACGAGTGAAAACTCTAAACCTAGGAGTCACCACCAATCTTTTTTACTAGGTGTGATTGGCCACCTATTGACTCGATTCTAATCGACAGAGTCTTAATTAGATTTAAGCCTGCCGAAAGAATCTTAAACTGGTCTACATTTTTCGAGATCTAGGTTTGAGAGTACGGTTACGCCCAGGGAAGGATTAATACCCCGGAACGCCCGATCCATGAACGGTACCATTTTTAGATTATCCTATTAGGCTTTATTTTTTTAAGTTTATTTTATTTCCTTAGCTATTATTTACTTATTTTATCTCCAATTTTATTAAATAATTTTATTTGATTCTAAAATGAAATGCAAGTGTGAGGTAAGATGAAATGCATGGCGTGAGATAAAAAATGTCGGACGAATAACCTTTTATCGAGAACGTTCTCCCGAATCCGCCCATCATATTGGTGGGATCCGGGGTATTCTCTCACCTAGAGAATTATCCGAGGAACTCATCTTCGCAAATTCAACGAATAAATCCCATCATCGGGACTGTCGTACGTTTTTTCTTTAAAAATAATGTTTTCGTGCATAATGAACCTAAGACGAGTAAAAGCCTTTTATTAAAGCTGTTTCTCGAGCCCTCCCATCATACTGGTGGGACCCGGGGACATCTTTTCACCTAGAAAACTTTTCAAGAAATATTCACTTTCGCAAGATTCTCGGAAGATCCCATCATCGGGGCTTAACTCGCAAACAAAAAATACTTATATGCAATAATATGCATGATGCAATATATATGTATGCTATGCTCGCGCAATTATCTATTTTTATCATTATCATTTTCTAGTTATTATTTTATTTTATTTTTTTATTATTACGTCTTTTTATTATTATTTTTTCATACTTTATATTTTTTATTCAAAGATACTTTATAAATTGTATATAATTCCATGTTATTTTAGTGAACAAAAATTTTATTTTTCTTTTACTATTATTTATTATTTTATGTTTTATATCTCTTTATTATTATTATATTTTTTAGAAGCAATCTTTTATTCAAACCTAATGTCTAATATATCCATATTTTAATTCCTTTTTTTCCTTTCCTATCTTCTATCTTCATTTCTTTTGCACAATATTTATTAATTCATAGTTTGTACCACTTGACATTTAATGCTTAATTTTAAATTAGTTATTGTTTTGGATTTTTTTCTTATTTTTTTTATTGATTTGTCTATTTATTTAATGTCATGTATATTACATTTTCACAAATTTATTATTTATTTTATATATTTGAATTATTATTACTATTATTTTTATTATTATTTATTACTATTATTTTTTATTTTGAATCTATTATTATATTTTATTACTTTTTTTGAATAATTTTTGTGTAATCAAATTTTTATTTGTAAGAATTTCAGGATCTTGAAATCGAGGTCTTCCCATCGTATTGGTAGAGCCTTCATTCGAATTCCGAACCCAAGAAAAATTAGCTCGGGATTACGACTTCTCGCGTCCCGACCGATCCTCTTATCATCGGTATCAAATTGAATAATATTTTCATTAATAATTCTTTATCTTATCCTATTTTCATTCTCTCTCCATTTGTATCCATCTCCCTTTTGTATAAAACTATTTTTTTCACCTAATTTCATATTTTCATATTTTGTTTCATCACATTTTAATTCTAGCTCTTCCTAATTTATTTTCACTTCTATTATCTCTACATAAAATTTTCATGACTATGTATCTCGTATATATGTCCCACATTTCATCCTTTCCCACACTTATATTTTTTTTAAACAAATATTCTAAATCCAAATATGTGCATATATTATTAATCTAAGTAAATCTATTTTTACCATTAAATGTTTACTTTTCCTGTCAAATCCTGCTTTGTAAAATAATTATAATGTCATTCACATGTTCGATAGAATGTTTGTATATTTAGGAAGTTCGAGAAATCGTTAAAAGACAATATTGCCCTAATGGTACCATTAAGTCGATTAAGTCTCGAACTAGTTCAAATAGAAATTTTAAGGTGAAATTAAGAGTTTCACAGTTCAAGGATGACTCAAAATGGTAATTAGGAGTTCGAGGATCAATTCGGAGTCAAACCGGAATTTTCACTATCTAGGGGCAAAATTGTAATTTTTTCATCCGCGGATAAAAATTGAGATTTTGAGAGAATTTAGATCACATTTGATAAATTGGAGAATGGTATGAGTATAAGAGATGAAAAATATGTCTATGGGCAATTTTTCAATTTTTGGGGTAAAAATGTAATTTTTCACTTTACAGGGGTAAAAGTGTAATTTTTAAAAATTTACTCCACCAAAACTTTGAAAAAGTCTAGAAATTTCATGGAAGACATGGATAAGTGAAGAGTATTGACTGGTAGAAAAAGAAAGTCAAAAAGATGGCTAGAAAAAAATAAAATAATAAAATATTCAAAAGGTAAATAAAATAATAATATTTTATTAAGCCTATTAAAAGGCTTGAAAATTTCAGAATTCTTCATTGGGATGGTCAGCCAAAACCAGCAGGAGAGAGAGAGAAATAAGCACAAACCCTAGAGTGAGAAAATTCAAAGAAAAAGTGTGATTTTCAAGAAATCAAGTGTTTAAAGGTATGATTTTTCAAGCTTAGCTTAAGATTTATCATTTCTATGCATTTCTCCTTATTTTCCATGGTTAAATTATGTGTTTTGATGATGGATTCAAATCTGATCATATGGGTTTAGAGAGAGAAAGTTGTTAGATTAATTTGATTTTGAACTATGTTAGTGTTTTAAGTTAGTTTAGCATATTTAGAAACAAAACAACAAGAAAAGAATTCATTTTCCTCCATTACCATTATTGGCTGAATTTTCTAGGGGAATATTGGCTGATGATCTTGATGTTTATTTGAGGAATTATGATGAACAATGATGAATTATGAGTCTAGAAAAATAATGAGAATTTTCGGAGCAAAAATATGAATTTTTACCCATTAGGGGTATTTTCATAATTTGCTATCGAGATTGATAATTTGCACCACACTGAGAAACATTAAGTCAATTTGGGTGCAATTGAGGTATAGAAACTGAAAAAAATTAATTTGGAGTTTAAACGGACGCGTATATCGATTTAATCGGGTAATAGGCCGAATTAGGTCAGCACCGCATTTAAGCGGTAGTCGGATAAGTTGTTTATCATATCATACATATATACCGAGCCTGAATTGATTTTATAATGGTCAAGTATTGATGTGGTGAATTATGTATTGTACATTATGGATAGGTGGTGAGCAAATTACACTGGTAAAAGTACAGAAATTGTGCTTGAAGACTGGGATTAGGAGTACATCGACTCCTAGAACTGTGAGTGGATAACTTATCATCTTAAATATCTAGAGTTATTATACTTGTTTGATGCTTTTATTGAATGGTGAGCTTAAATTATTAAATATTATGTTTTCTAATTAAAATATTTTTTAATTAAAATATTTTTTAATAAAAATGAGATTTATACTGGTTTTGAAATCAAATATTGTTTTGAGAAAATTGAGTATATGGAGACTGTGTTGAAATTTATGATTTTATATGCTATTGAAATTGGGGCTTATGACACTATGGTAGCATGATGGCTAAATTTTTGGGGTTGGCATGAAATATATGAACAGTTTTGGATTGGTCTCGGTAGACTGAATTACATTTTATTCGCCATATTATGCTACTAAAATTTTTATGGGTCTGGTGGTATATTAAACGGTCACTGTAGTGGTGGGGGTTTCCGTGGACTGCCTATGAGATGGGCACAGTAACCCAATTATATATTTACCTCCGGGGGGAGATGTTGGATGAAGTATCTCCTGAGGTAAGATTTGAATGCACCTCACGGTCACTGCAGTGGTGGGGGTTTCCGTGGATTGCCTATGAGAGGAGCACGGTAACTCAATTATATATTTACCTCCGGGGGGAGATGTTAGGTGAAGTATCTCCTGAGGTATGATTTGAGTGCACCTCACGTTCGGGCCACCACGTGAGTGTGAGACTCAGCCAACGCCAAGGAACAACTGTGTGTTAGATGTGAAAACATGTTTATGGGTATGGGTCATTGAACAGCCTTGGCGGTCTCAATGGGATACCTTGACGAAGGTAACCGCGAGAATAATTCTAGCAGGGTCCAAGTTTAAGAAATTCATAAACCAGGAAATTTTGATGAAAAGAAATTATTTGGTATAGATTGAAACGAATTTTGTGTTATGAACATTATTTAGATATAACGTTTTTATATTATCTCCGTCTACTCGGCTTTAGATGCTTTTGATGGTAATTGTTTACTCACTGGGATTATTTAATCTCACCCCTCTTCTTATCCATTTTTCAGGCTCAGGACAGTTTGTTGATAGTTGATTAACACGAGAATTAATCTCGGAGTTGCATCATAGGAAGTAAGGGTTCGTAGCTCTACACCTTTTTGATTAGTTGGGGGCCCACGTGTCACTGTAAACGAAATTTCATACTTTAATTATCTTTATTACTATATGAATAAATTTATTTTACTCTTACGTTACAAAAGTTATTTTAGGAAGACTTTGAAAATATTGTGTTTTAAGAAAATAGAATATTTTATTTAATATTTTTATTATATTCAAATAGCTATAATTTTACTTTAAACGAATGTTTTAGACTTCAAAATTTAATTTAAATCATGAAATATGTGTTTCCACTTACATATTACATTTTTACGGATTTCGAAATTTCAAAAAAAAATAACGAAAATGCCCTTGTGAGCTAGAAAATAATATTTTGTTGTTTTGAGTTGGAAACAACTTATGATTTCTTAAAATGCGAGATTTAATAATTGTCGCTCACCGGGAAGATGCGAAAGTTGATGCTAAGCCTTGCGGGGTTTCGATCGTCATTCGGGGTAATGAGTGCTTATCGAGACGTCGCGGCGGTTATCACGGGCCCGATGAAAGTTTCGGGTCGTGACATTTCCCATATTTACTACTTAAATAAATTCATTAATCTTTTTAATAATTAAATGTTTATTTATTTCTCTATATATATTATGCTTATATCTGTTTTTATAGTTAAATAACTATTTTATCTGATTTTATTATTATTATATAAAATATATATACTCTTATGTTTTTACATACTCTCATTTTTTTACCATCATTTTTTGGTATCATTAAATGTACTTTTTTTATATATTTTTTATATTATTTTTTTCAACATTTTTTTTTAATTTCTATTTTTCTCTTAACATTTAATCATTTAATCATTTTTTATATGTATCTTATATTTTATTCTACTTAATAACCTACTAAAACTAATTTGTCTTCCTACCTAACATTGGGCCCAGCACAACCACAAAGACCAAATCAGAAAAGCAAAAGATTTACCTTTTATGGGCTAAAAGCGGCCTATGACAACCAGCCCACTCCTACTGATCCGCTTCCCCAAGGCCCACAGAACCTCCTCCAAAATGCACCGTTTTTGTGCTTAAGGTGCAGCTCCTTTGCCTCCCAGAACTACGTCATTTGGCACCAAATCTGGCTTCCTTTAAATGGCACCGTTTAGTTGTCACGACCCGAAACTCCCATCGAGCTCGTGACAACCGCCGCGACGTCTCGATCGACATTCATCATCCGAAATGTCAACCGGAACCTCGCAAGGCTTTAATATCAGCTTCTCATTTCCCCTGTGGGTAATTGTTTCCAAATACCACATTCTAAAAGATTTTAAACTGTTTCCAACTTAAACAAATAAAATAATAATTTCCGTCTCACAGGGGTGTTTTGGTCATTTATCTCAAAAATCTCAAAATCATCTAAAAATATAGTATGTAAGTGGAAAACACATATTTCATAATCAAAAATAATTTTGGATGTCTAAAACATTCGTTTAAAATAGAATTATGACTGTCATAATAAAATAAAAATATTAAATAAAATATTCAATTTTCAAATAAAACGATATTTTAAGAACACTGCATAAATAATTTTTATAGCGTAAAAGCAAAATAAATTCTTACATACCGTAATACAGATAACCAAAGTATAGAATTTAATTTACAGTGACACGTGGGCCCACGAATGACCAAAAGTATCAAAGAAATGAACCTACAGTCTTTGGATGTGGCAAGTTCAGCTGTAATCCTCGCCGATATCAGTTATCTACAATCTATTCTGAGCCTGAAATGGGTGAAAATGAGGGTGGTGAGATTATAAAATCCCAGTGAGTAAACAAATATTACTCAAAATATCTAAAATCGAGTAAAAGGAGACTATTAAAATATTTTATCAAACTGTAATTAATCATCTTTCAACTTATTTCAACCAAATGAAATCAATTTATTTAAAGCAAGTAATCGGTATGGCTTATGAATTTCTTAAAAGGCTTGGCTCATGCCAAAAATTATTATCATACTCAGTTATCTGGGATACCTTGGCCGAGGGCTATCCCAACTGAGTCTGCCAAGGCTATTAGAAAGTCGTATTTTTATTTTGAAAACATGGTCATTCCTTGGCGTTGGCCGAGTTCCCCTTCATGTGGTGGTTTGGCATGAAGTGAACTTTAAAGTTATACCTCGGGAGTTACCTTACTCGCCTCTCCAATCGAGGTTATAACAGAATTCCGTGCCCTTCTAATAGGCTAGTCCACAGAACCCAGTCCACTGCAGCAGGTCAAAGCCACCATACAATAAAATTTTGACAGCATGACATGGCTAATATATTACTACCTAGCCTGCAAGGGTAAAATAAAGCAATTCATACAATTCATAAAAAACACAGCCCAGCCAGTCATGCCAATACAATAACATAAGTCATTAATTCAATTTTAAATTTACAACATATCAGTGGTATCCAATTACTCTATTTTCAAAATCGTTATTTCGTTTCAAGACAATTTATAAAATATTTTCATTTAAACTCATTTTGTTTACAAAACATAAAAATTTACCATTTGAACTCATTTTCATAAAATTCACCAAAACCGAATAAAAACATACTTTAGATAATTAAAATTATGGTAAGGTTACTCACCGTGTCTAAAGTGGGGATTTTCGAAATACTCAGACTACTGGTCCTCGGGTGTAATTTTCTTACCTTTATCGGAGGACTCACCACCTTGACACAGTATAAAATCGAGAAATTCACCACATTGGTACTAAATTGAAATTAAACTAATTTAGACTACTAATGCTTGATATGGAATGCAAAAATGTCTAAATTTTTGCCTAAATGCGGTGTTAGCCTATTTCGGTTTTTTACCCGATAAATCGATATACGCGTTCGTTTAAACTCCAAATTAATTTTTTTCAGTTTCTATACCTCAATTGCACCCAAATTGACTTAATGTCTCTCAGTGTGGTGCAAATTATCAATCCCGATAGCAAATTACGAAAATACCCCTAGTGGGTAAAAATTTATATTTTTGCTCCGAAAATTCCCATTATTTTTCTAGGCTCATAATTCATTATTATTCATCATAATTCCTCAAATAAACATCAAGATCAGCAGCCAATATTCCCCTAGAAAATTCGGCATAATGGGTTTCAATGGGAGAAAATTATATCTCTAGCTTATTTTTGCTATATTTCAATATAACTTAACTAAAATCACTTAATTCAATTAAAATCAACCAAAAATCAAGCTCAAAACTCATCCATGGAGGTTTGGCCAGCATGGGTGTCCATACCCACTTTCTAATTTTGCATGGAAATGAGAAAAAAATGCATGGGTAGTGAAAATCACAAGGAAAATCAATGAAATTTACCTTTTCAATGCTTGATTTCTTGATTTCTCTTGATTTTCCCCAAATTTTCAGGTAGGGTTCTTATTTGTTTTTTTTCTCCCTTTTCTCCCCTGGTTTGGACGGCTGAAGAAGATGAGAATTCTGGAATTTTTACCTTTTTAAAGGCTAAAATAATATAATATTATTTTATTTATTTTTTTAATATTTTATTAAGTCCTTAAATTCTAGCCATCCATTTGTTTTCAAATTTTCACCATACACTTGTCCCACATATCCATAGCTTAGATAAAATTCTCAGACTTATCCAAAGTCTTGGTAGAGTAATTTTTAAAATTTACACTTTTGCCCCCGTAAAAGTCAAAAATTACATTTTTGCCCCAAAAACTGAAAAATTGCCCATAGACATATTTTTTATCCCTTACACTCATACCATTCTCCAATTTATCAAATTTGATCTAAATTCTCTCAAAATCTCAAATTTTGTCCGTAGGTGGTAAAATTACGATTTTACCCCTACACTCTAGAAATCACTGGAATTAAACTTTTTCACTGCCAAACCCTCAAATTATACTCCAATAAGTCAAATGGGGCCCAAAAAAAAATTCTTTTCTAAAAATTCCCATTGTGTCCCTAGGTGGTAAATGACCATTTTGCCCCTAGACAGTAAAAATTTCGGTTTGACTCCAAATTGATCCTCTAACTCCAAATCACTATATTAAACCATTTTGGGACTTCAATATTCTTAATTTCATTTAAAATTCTCTATTTGATCTAGTTCGAGGCTTAAATTAACTTAATTGTACCATTTGGTACATTGTCGTCTTTTAACGATTTTTCTTTCGGGGCTTTCCAAGTATGCAAGCATATTTTCAATCATATGAATGACATGAAAAGTATTTTATAAGGTCGGGCTTGACATTAGTAGTCTTAAACCCTTTCTTTCCTCTATTCTCACTTCATTTTTTCTCTTCCATTTCTCTCTCACCACCTGCTTCTCTCCCATCTCTCTAACTTCTCAACCGGCGGCTTCCATATCAATGGCCACCGCCCAACCGGATCTCCCTCCTTTCGCCGGCTATCTCAAATGACCGACCCTCTCTATGCCCACCGGCGACAAGACCCAATGCTTCCCTTTCGCTAGTCTTTTCACTCTCTCTTAATCGGTAGCCCCCAAAACTCAAGATCTTCCCCAAGAAAAAAAAATCATTGATCGGCTCTTTATCTTTCTCCCTCTCTACTGCCGGCATCGATTTCCTTTCACCCAAGCTCTAAAAAGCAACACCTCCACCACCGGCGGCATAAAAGCATAGCCTTCCTTTTTTTCTAACCGGCGGCGACAAATAATGTTGACTACTCACCAGCGGCGGCGCAAAAACTCCCCCCTAAAGCCTTCCTATCCCGCCGATCCCTACGGCCCCTAACTACCCACCAGCGGTGGTGCAAGTATCCCTAAAAATCAAAATAAAAAAAAATCCCCCCAAAACCTGGTTACTCTCCTCCTTCTGTGGTGTATTTTTGACTGATTTTTTTTTGTTTTTTTTATGCCTTTTTTTTTATTTGTGGGTTGTTGTGGCTGCTAGAAAATTATGATTTTCTCTGGTTGCTATTTGTTGCTAGGATTTTCTAGGGTTTTTTTTTATTCAGTTTTTTTTTTTGCTCCTTTTGTAGCTGCTATAGTGCCTCCCTTTATACACTCGGTTTTTGGCTGAGTATATCATTCCACTACTTTGCTAGACGCGAGTTTTTCGCATCCGCACTCTACCAGTCATACACATTTTTTCATTTTCATTTCATTTTCTTTTTTTTTTTTGTAAAATATAGTGTCTACAGGTATTGATAACGCAATTAAAACCAGAACTCAATAAACAAAATTTCTATTTAATAAAATATTTTCAAGTATTTATAAATATCTCCAATTCATGACTATAATATCAACTAGATTATGGTCCGTCCGTTGCACACGGGTCTCTTTCTATCTGTTTTTTTTCTTTCTCTTTTTACCTCTCTTTTTCATTTTTTTTTCCTATGCCCTTCACGTGGTTGGTTAAAAGAGGAAGCCCCAAAGGGGCTTCTTTTTATGTATGTTATAGAATTGTCACCTAGGATCTACGAAGTATAAATCTTGCAAACAAAATGCTTATATAGAAGGGTAGATAGAAAGTTAATTTGGGAAAACTAATCTTGAAAACAATATTGAAAATTTGAAGTCTTGAAAACAAATTTGAAACAGAAATATTGAAACTCCAAAGAAAGAGAATATGAAAATTTGCAACTTTTATTTCAAAAAATCTTTTATAAAGAAATTCATAAACAATATTGTTGAAGATGCCTTTAACAAACAATATTGAAAATTGTTACAAAGTTTCATTAAAATTTCGAAAGTTTCTACTATCTTTTTGAATTTTGACGAAAATCCCTTACAATCTTTAAAGATGCTTTTTCAATTTTAGTCTTGTCGCTCGGAGAGTCCAGTGGCTTTTTCAAAGAGTCATTTGGCTTCTAACATGCTTTTCCAAAAGATGCTTTTGAAAGTGCTTTATTATTATTATTATTAAAGTGGTACCCCATTTCGTCGTGAGTGTTAAATTTTTTATTAAAAATAATTTAAAATTATATAATATTATAAATAAAAATAAAAATAATTAAAAAGAAATAATTTTAAATTTAAAAATATTATAAACAATAGTTATAATAATAATTTTAAAATAATTATTTAAAAAATTATTTTTTAAAAATTTTCTCATCTCTTATTAAGCAAAATTTTTTTATTTAAATAATTCTTTTTGAAAACATTTGATTTTTTGTATCTTAATATATGCTAATGTTGATTGATCAATTAATTAACAATTTCAATTATTCAAGATGATGATCTTGAATAGGGTATGGTGGTGCAATATAATTTATAGTTCTGATTGTACATAGAGGAAAAAAGCTTAGTTTATTGTCGCAAGAACTTCAACTCTTGCAAGAACAATGGGCAATAGGAGGCAATTTATGAGCAACAACTGAACAATCATTCATTAACAGAGAACAGAAACATGAGTCGGATTGGAGGATAAATCAGTTTAATTAAAAAGAAAAAATATTCAAGATAAATCTAAGAGATATAGCGCATTTTATTTATTTAACTATTAGTGTTTAGGTTGAGAAATTTAAAATATTAATAATATATTTAAAGTATTAATAATTGATAATTTAAATATTAATATTTTAAATTATAATTTAATTATTAATATGTGAAAATATTAATATTTTATTTATAATTTAAATATAATTATAATTAAAATATTAATTAATTTTTAAATTTAAAATATCAATTTTTTATAATATATAATTAACAACTTAAACTTTTTATTTTAAATTCTTTTTTACAATCAAAAGGAATATTTTGATCCTCTCAATGTTAGAGACTATTCCCCCAACTATGAAATAAAAAATATCATAAAAAGTTTAATTAAATTTTGATTTTCGGTGATTTTAAAAAATAGTTATTTTGAGAGACATTTGCCAACGAAACTATGAAAAACAAAATTTATGGGTGGAAAGTAAAAGGAATTGAGAAGCCGACAAAAGAGAAGGGAAAGAAAAAAAGAGCAAGTGAAAAACAAAGAAAGGGGATTGTTATTCTAATAATAAACCCTCGTTAATAATGTATGCATCACAATCCATAGAATTTTATTAAAAAAATATAATATATTTGTCCAAACTAAAAGGAAAAATCAAGTTTCCCTATTTGTATTAAATGTTTTGTCGTCATTTTATAAATAACTAAAAATAAAGTTTTTTAAAAAATTTAAATAACTATTTTAAATTATAAATATTTATTTTTAAAAGTTTTTAATTTGTAAATTTACTTATCAACGAAATGACACTTTGAGGAGTGTGAAAGGTTCTGGGTTTTTTTTGAAGGAAGGCAGAGGAATGTGAGAAGCTGACGCTTTCAGGTGGAGGACATGAGAAGAGAAGGAAAACAACAAGGCAAGACGAAAACAAAGAACATCGTGTTAAACAACAGAGCAAGCTGTATAGCACTCACTCTCACACCAGAGCTTTGCATCATGTGTCAGAATCATAGGTCACCCAAGACAAAACAGGATGTGACGTGCGTCAAATAAAACACATGGGGTCGGGGCCACTTGCTCAGTTATTATTGTACTATAAAGTTTAAAACGGGAGAGCTTTTCTTTCATTCAAATATAAAGAATTTAAGCACACGATTTCCATATTCCCTTGTGATGCAATGCAAGTCTTCATTTTGTATGGTCTCCAGTGAAAGTCTGATCCTCCCTGTTCTGCTTCCATTTGCTTTCCACTCTCGCGCCAAGCTTCTTCATGAACGTTGAATGTGTGCAGACTGCTTTGTACATTATGGCGTGCTCGATTATTTTGTGATAAAGACAAGACTGGATAGCTTTCATTGACGTGTGCAGACTGGTTTTGTCCATTTACGAAGGAAGACTTACCAAAAGTGAGTCTTCATTTTTACCCTTTCACTAAAGTGGTGCCCCATTTCGTGTGGGTGTTAAATTTTTTATTATAAATACTTTAAAATTATATAATATTATAAATAATAATAATAATAATTAAAAAATAATTTAAAATTTAAAAATACTATAAATAATAGTTATAATGATAATTTAAAGATAATTATTTTAAAAAAATTTTAATATTTTCTCTTCTCTTATTAAGCAAAAATTTTTATTTAAATAATTTTTTTTGAAAACATTAGATTTTTTAGATCTTAATATATGCTAATGTTGATATAATCATATTTTGGTAATTACATGATTCTAATAGTGAAATCAAATTCATATTGAGAAAATATAATATTTTAAAAGTAATTATTGATAAGCTACATAATTGATACAATAAAATTATAAAAATAAAATAAAATTTTTTGAAAGTCAAAATAAAATGAATATTAATTATACTTATTAAATTTTTTTTAGCTTTAATGATGAAATTTTCTAAATGATCTTCAATTTTAATTAATACTTTTTATCTCATACTTTAAAAATTATTTAAAATTAATCCAACTTGTGATTCCTATCATGCCTCATTAAAAATTAAAAATTTATTTCACGTCAAACTTAGATGAAATCCATAAATATCCATCAAAAAATTTTATTTTTATATTATATTTTATAAAAAAAATATATATTTCTTAATACATTGAAGCACTGTTAGCCTCAATTTCTTGTGAACCACAACACCATCACTCAATAGGGAAAAACCTCTTCTGAAGCTAAAAAGAAAAAAATCTCCTATTGATAATCCTAATGCAACCAGCTCCACAAAAATCATATCAAAATTCTTTTTAAATCAACTATTTTAAATTAACCACATGTCAATAGAAGAAGCCACAAACGTGACCAAGTGTGGAAGCCCCTTTGGGGTTTCCTTTTACTTATGTTATAGATTAAAAAAATGCTATATTATTTCTAAAACAATTTTGTCATTTTATTTTTTTACTATCTCAAGGGAGCACCTAAAATGTCTCATTCAACCTTAACCTTCCTACTAGTCCTCCTTGAATCTTTATGTTTGTATTTCCTTCACAGGCTACACGCTAGCTCATGGTAGCCAAAAGTGTTGTTTCTCTTTACGGCTGAAATTTTGTCATTCATTGCTTTATGCCACTTTGGTTCTTCAATAGCATCTTTAAAAACTATAGAATCGCAATTTGAAAATAAAGCAAAATGTGCAAGTGAATCATTAAACTGATAAGATTCAAGTACCTTATAGTCAGTCATCCATGCTAATCTTCTCCTAATGCGTTGTGATCATCTTTTTTTTTTTTTCTGCTATTGCCATTAGTATGTGCAAAACATCTCTTAAATGAGTTTGCAAATTTGTTGATGGTTGCATATTCCCCGCAAGCTTCTATATTTGATCTTCATCATCAAAATCTGTTGGGATACCTAAACTTCATCCAACACTTGTTTCATTCCAAGGCTAGGTCCTTTCTTCATCAAACACAACGTCATGACTAACAATGAGTTTCTTGGTGTTGGGATTATAGAACTTGTAAGCTTTTGATTGCTCACTAACACCAAGAAAAACACATTTTCTCCTTTGTCGTCAAGCTTACTCCTCCTTTGATCTAAAATGTGGGCATATATAATATAGTCGAAAACCTTCAAATGATCAACAGTTGCTCTATGTTCGCTCCATGCCTTTTCTAGTGTCATATTTTGAACATCAAGTGTGGGGCTTCTATTCAAAATATGCACACTCTAATTAACTATTTCAAGCTAGAATGTTTTTGGAGCTGCACTCTTTAACAAGGGACTTCGCACCATATTAAGGATGGTATGATTTTTTCTTTCATAAACACCATTTTGTTGTGGTGTATAAGCTATTGCAAGTTGCCTTTGGATGCCATAAGTCTCACAAAAAATTACAAATTCATGTGAGTTGTATTCTCCACCACGATTAATGCAAAGAACCTTTATTGACTTACTAACTTTTTTTTTCAACAAGCACTTTACAATTCTTAAAGGTCAAAAAAGCTTTAAATTTTTCTTTCAAAAAATAAATCCAAATTTTCTAGCTATAGTCATTAATAAAAGTAATCAAATACTTGTTACCTCCATTAGAAGTTGGATTGATTAGCCTACAAATGTTTGAATGGACTAACTCAAAAGGCTTTCTTGCTCTCCATGATTTTCCTTGTGGAAATTAAGCACGGTGTTTTTTACTAACAACACATTCTTCACGAACTTGAAGGAGAGTTGCTATTTGAAGGAGACTAGTCACCATATTCTTTGATGAAGTATCTTCAATCCACCAAAATTCAAATGTCCATAGCGAAAATGCCACAACCAAGCTTCCTTCTTCAATCTTGCATTGAAGTAAGAATGAAAGGTGTTGTGAAGATAAAGTGGAAACATGCGATTGGCTGTCATGCTAACCTGACTATTAAGCCTAACTTTTCATCTTCAAATTTGCAAACTCCATTTTTTATAAAGATTACATATCCCTTTTTCTTGAAGTTAGCCTACACTAAACAAGTTTGTTGTAATTCGGAAATAAAGAAAACATTAGCGATACAGTGAATAGATTTTCTTCAGTTTAGATAGTTACCTTGCCTTTCCTCATCACGAATACCTTGGAGTTGTCTCTGAACTTTACCGTCTCACTGTAGGATTCATCCAAATAAGAAAATACAAGACTTTTCTCTAAACATATGATTGTTGCAGCTTGTGTTTAGATACCATAAATTCTTGTGAGTTTATTCCTTGGCAAGACAGACCATCAACAACACATTTTTTTTTTTTTTTGCAAAGTTAGCTCTTTCACCACCTTCTTTGGATGAATCCGTAGACATGCACAATAAACCTAGCCTATCTATGCCAAGAGCTAATCCTTTGTTTGCCAAGCCAACCTATCACTTATTTGGTAAAAATATGTAAAAAGGGTATTTTTAAAAACAACCCTTATAGATAAAACGTTTTCAAAAATAACCCTCCTTATAATTTTAACTATTTTTATCTAAGTTGGATAAAATTACCCTTAATAAAATTACACGCCATGTACAAAAACATGTTACACGTCATGTACAAAAATATGTGACACCCCATAGTTAGGTTGTTACATGTCATGCACAAAAATATGTTACACATCATGAACAAAAACATGTGACACATTTTGGTTAGGTTGTTACACGCCATGTATAAAAACATGTGACACGCCACGGTTAGGTTGTTATGCATCATATACAAAAACATGTGACATCCCATGGTTAGGTTGTTACACATCATGTACAAAAACATGTTACACATCATGTACAAAAACATGTGACACCTCATGGTTAGATTGTTACACGTCATGTACAAAAACATGTTACACGTCATGAACAAAAACATGTGACACGTCTTGATTAGATTGTTACACGCCATGTACAAAAACATGTGATATGCCACAGTTAGGTTGTTACATTCTATGTACAAAAACATGTGACACACCATAGTTAAGTTGTTACATGCTATATTGAAAAAAAAATATTGTTGTTATACGCCATGTGGAAAAAATATTATTATTACACGCCATGTGAAAAAAATATTATTGTTACACACCAAATTCAAAAACATTTTATTACACTTTAAAACTTACAATGTTGTTGTTACTTATAAACCAAAACTTTAAATCTTCTAAACTCTCTTCATTTTTTTTTGTTTTTTTTTTTGACAATTTTGGCACCGAATAAAGTGTTTCTAACATGTTTTCATAAATCAAAACACAAATTTTCTTATCTAAAACATATATTTTGACTAAAAACCAAAAAAAGTTTCTTTTGAAAACCTAGATTTATAAATTTCAAAATTTTGAGTTTATTGGTGTCTAGGTCCTTAATTGATCCAATTAAAAGCTATTTCAAACATCTGTAATCATTTCTATCATTTTAGTTTTATCCAAAATACTTAAAAATCAAATTCATCAAATAGTTACCCACCCAAACATATCAAAACCATCACTTGGTGTCTTGAAAGCGCAGGAAAGATAAATCTAAAAACGCGCGAGAGAGAAATCGTGAGCATAATAGACGAATGCCGAAGAGAGAAATCGATAAAATTAGAAAGAGTGAGTTGGTGAGAAAGAGAAATTGAAAGCACAAATGGGAAAAAAATATGATAAATGATTTAATTTATTTGAAATAGTTTCTAAGGTATTTTTATTGAATAAGAGCTAAATATGGCTAAAAACAATTAAATTTATTTTGATGGTTATTTTTGAAATGTCTTTATCAAGAAAGGTTATTCCTCATAATTTTCTCTGTGTAAAAATATGAATTTGTTTACTCAAGATTATTAGAATCTCTTGTATAGTATGTTCTATCTTGCCTTAAGTTTCTTCAATTATTATTATTTTTCAAATTTTTTTTCTTTCATTCCCTCTTGAAAATTGATTGTTGGTTAATTGCATTGCATGGAAAAGATGATAGGTTGAATATTTATGTAATTGGTTATCTTATTGTTATTATTTTAAACACTATTAATGATTTTAATTATCTTAATTTAAAAAACTTTACTACATAATTTGATCACATGTTCTTTTATCGAATTTAAGTAATTAGTCGAGTTAATATATTTAATCAAATAGACATATGCAAACAAAAAAAAATTATATTTAGGCCCCGTTTTTTGAAACATCTTGGCTTGCCTTATCTCTAAATTTGGTTTCGAACCTTTTCCTTTTGGACCTTTGAATGATAGGAGATCCATTGATTTAATTGTTTATTTTTTTTATTCAATCTCCTCACCACCGGCTTCGATCCTAAGTTTACAAATACATGAGTCCATCAACACTTTCATTGTTCACTTCACTACTAAATCGATATTCCCTAATGTTTTGTCTAAAAAATTTATCTTTGTTTTTGTATTTTTTCAATATTATTCTTTGTTTTTATCTCCATTTCATGAATATTCAATTGCGCTCTTATTTCTTACCCTCATTTAGCCATGTGGAGAGCTTATCTCCACAGAAAAGAGATAAAATTTTGAAGCAGAAAGAGAGGAATATTGAGGCCCTTCTGCAACGCACCGGCCATAGTCTAGTTATATTTAAATATAATCTCTTACCATTCAACCCAAGCAGCTCCTTCTCAAGCTACTATGTGCCCTTCAACGTATGCCCTTCTCTTAGCCTTCCTTGCAACTCTAATTTCTGTACTTTACATCCTACGTTCCACCTCGCAACCAAAACACTCTAAAAATGACCGAAAACTTCCTCCGGGGCCTTGGGCACTACCAATTATAGGCAACCTCCACATGCTTGGCAAGCTCCCACACCGAACCCTTCACCACTTAGCCCAAAAATATGGTTCCATAATGTCAATAAGGCTAGGGTATGTACCGACAATCGTGGTATCATCACCTCAAGCAGCTGAGCTATTCCTCAAGACCCATGATACCATTTTTGATAGCAGGCCTAAGGTCCAAGGCTCTGAGTATTTGTCATACGGTACCAAGGGCTTGGCTTTTGCACAATACGGGTCATATTGGCGCACTGTTAGGAAATGGTGTACTCTGCAACTTCTCAGTGCATCAAAAGTCGAATTCTTCGCTCCGAAAAGGAGGACGGAGCTACAGTCTTTGGTTAAGTTGCTGAAGAATGCCGCGGCAGCAAGCGAGGTGGTCGACCTCAGCGCCAAGGTGGGAGAACTTATAGAGGATATCATGTATAGGATGATCTTAGGTCGCTGTAAAGATGATAAGTTCGACTTGAAGCCGCTTATTCATGAGGGCATCAGGTTATTAGGAACTTTCAACTTGGCTGATTTTGTGCCTTTCCTTGCTCCACTTGATCTTCAGGTATGTCTTCACATACACAACTGATCTCTTCTTGCTTGTCTTTCCGTGATTTCAATCAAGTTCTACACGGTCTAAAGAAATTTTTTTCTCTGTCGAAGTAAGATCTAACCCCACAAGCTTGATCCCCAGGGTCTGAGACAACGCTTTGAGTCAGTAAGAAAGGCCTGTGACAAATTCTTGGAGGAGATAATTGATGAGCATGAAAAACTGAACAAAGGGCAGCAAAAACAGCACAGGGATTTCGTGGATTTCATGCTTTCATATTTAAATCAGCCCATGAATCCTAACGATGAAGAGCAAACATACATAATCGATCGAACAAATATCAAAGCCATAATTCTTGACATGATTGCAGCTGCACTGGAAACTTCGGCAGTAGTCATTGAGTGGGCACTAGCAGAGATCATAAGGCACCCGCGAGTAAAATCTCGTCTCCAAAAGGAGTTAGAAGCTGTTGTTGGGATGAATAGAATGGTAGAAGAGGCAGATTTAGCAAACTTAACATACTTGGACATGGTTATAAAAGAAAGCTTAAGGTTGCATCCAGTTGCACCATTGCTGATTCCACATGAATCCATGGAGGACGTTACCATCAATGGATATCACATACCGAAGAAGTCACGGATCTTAATAAATATTTGGGCAATTGGGCGAGATCCCAATGTATGGTCGGACAATGTTGAAGACTTTTTGCCAGAGAGGTTTGTTGGTAGCAACGTAGACCTTCGAGGACATGATTTTCAGCTCATCCCATTCGGATCGGGTCGTAGGGGATGTCCAGGACTGCAACTAGGGTTGACGACTGTTCGCCTTGCTCTGGCTCAGTTGGTGCACTGTTTTGAGTGGGAGCTGCCCAATGGCATGTTGCCTAATGACTTGAGCATGAGCGAGAAATTTGGGCTTTCGGCTCCAAGGGCCGAACACTTGCTTGCCAGGCCAGTTTACCGTCTACCTGATAAAAGACTGTAAAATTTGCATGGGGAAAACATAATCAAGAAGTATGAAAGAGTCCTAGACGCTTGCATTTTGTTTTTATTTTTTGGGGAATCTAGGCACGTAAGTGAACAACAAAGTTAGACTCAATTAAGGAAATGACGTGATAGGTTTCAAGAAATATAACCCTTAATTCTTCATTTTTTTGGTGATTATTTGATCCATTAATTGTTAATTACATTAGGATGATATCAAGAAATATAAAACTAAAAGGATTTAGGCCATGTAATTAGAAGAAAAAAATAAACCGACTTTATTTTATTTGACATAGAAGCAGGGTATTTTACACTACAATCTGTCTTGATAAAGCAAGAAAGAGCAGCCCACCTAATAATAATAACACATGGAAAAGAAATACTCCAAACCTCAAATTGAATGCAACAAGGATTCTTCAGTCTCTTCAACTATATGTACCACTATTGCCTTTGCTTCCCACACTTTTCATCTTCGTAATCTCGACGATCGTATTGCATTAATATTTAGAAGCTTTTCCTTGTGATCTCCGATTTATCCGTTGTTTTTCCTGTCAATGGAGCGGTCTGATCTTGAAGCTGTTGCCGCCGCTGCTGCTGCAGCCATGGAGCTTGATAGTTCTTTCCAACTTACCTACCGGTGTTCAGCATCAAGGGTTGAGTTTGGTAACAGAATTCTGATGCCCCTTTCTGCTTCGACTCTCTTGTTGATAAACGTGTGGAGTCTGCGTGGCTTTTCGAGCTGTGCAATCCTGTAACAGGCAAAACTTCTCATTGCGGAGTTCTTGAGTTTACTTCAGATGAGGGTTTCGTGTTGTTACCGGCGCCTATGATGGAGTCCATGGAGCTAGAGGAAGGAGAGCTTGTAACACTGAAGAGTGCTTCTCTTGACAAAGGAACCTTCTTGAAGCTTCAACCACACACCAAGAATTTCATGCAACTCTCTGACCCCAAGGCGGTGTTGGAAAAAGCTTTCAGAGATTTCTGTTGCTTGACTACCGGAGATACCATCATGATCATGCATAACGACATCAAGTTTTACATCGATATCGTTGAAGCAAAACCCTCTTTGGCCGTCAATATCATTGATACAGATTGTGAAGTTGATTTTGCTCTCCCATTGGATTATGAACCACCCCAAAAGAAACAGAAAAAGGCTAAAGTACTTCAAAAACAAGAGCAACCAATCGAGGTAGAAACAGTCAAGTTCAAAGCGTTCAACGGCATAGCAAGGCGCCTGGATGGAGAACCTGTGACAGAACAGGTTGCAGTTGATGATGATCACGATTGGATGATGAATGCTGAAAGAAAGCCATGCGGATCAAAGAAAGTTGTGCTTGGTTCCAATGTTATTCAATCTCAAGAAGACTCAACGGATGAACCATCGAGAAAGGGTCGGCAAGAGGAAACCAATATGAAGACAGAAGAAGAAAAGTTCCAGCCATTCACCGGAAGAAGTTATAGGTTGACTTAGGATAACATTTTCCGAATTTGATGCTCACTTTTCCATGAAAGAGACCTTGACCTCTTGGTTTATGGTTTCTTTTGACCTTTTGGTTCAAGCTATTTAAGGCTATATGTAAACTACTAATTTGTTGGTATAAATATTAAAAGATTCTAAAGACTGTATTCTAGGAACATTTTTCAAAGTTATCATATTAAATATTATTTTTAAATAACTATTAATTACTGCATCTAATATAAAAATATTACAACAAATCATAAATTATTATAATTTTAAAGAGTGCTCTTAGTATATTAAATACCATTGCATGCATTGGAAAAATTAATACTGTTGGGCAAAATCACTCTGATATTAGATCTTTTATACTCTTAAATATAATTAAAACTTATTGTATACAGTTATATATACTCAGAAATGTTAAAGTCTTAATTTGATCTTTCTTCTATTGTAATTCTGCAATTTTAGTCTCTATATTCTAATTTTAATAAATTTAATCTTACACTTAAATTAAAAGTCAGATTTTAAATTGATAACGAGATTAAATTCCTACATTTAAATTTAATGTCGCATGATTTTTTTATTGATCACATGACATACTAACTTAAACTTTTTTTACCATGTGGCACATATTAATTAGTACCAAAAACTTTATTTTTAATAAAAAACACTAATTTTTTTAAATTAAAAAATCAATTATTGTTTGATGAAAATAGAATATGATACTTTTTAGATTGCTAAGCGCCACATAGGAAAAAGAATTATTACACCTAAGAACGCTAAGCCATCACCGAATTGTCATATTATTCAAGTTAAAGGGAAAATCTTAACACCACTTATCAATTATCCCTAAATCGAATTTTAATAAAAGTTATGGACTGAATTCATCTCAGGATTGAAGTTAAAAGACTAAAACTATTAAATTTAGATAGTAGGAGGATGAAATTTAAATTTTAATATATGCCCTCACTCAGGTCCTTTCATTTCTCTTACTTTTCTTGTATTTTTTCTTTGGGGGTGCCTTGTTGTATGGATTTGAGATTTCTTCACAAATTTATATTTTTTTCCATTTTACTCCCCAAATTTCAATTTATCTCAATTTGGTCACTAAAGTTTTTAAATTATACCCAATATGATCATCTTGACAGATTCAATTGAAATTAATTATATAATAATGACATAAACTTTTCAAATCTTATGTTATCTAAAAAAAATACAACAACCTTCCCCCTTTTTTTTTTGTCTGTCTCAATTTCCTTTTTCTCTATTTTCTTAGAATTTTCATTCTAACAAAACCTAGAACAAAAATGATGAGAAAAAAATGGGTTACAAAAATTAACATAAATATTTTTAAAATGATGTGGCTGTTTAAGTGGTTTTTATATTGTTATTTTATCATTTATTTAGATGAAATCACTTATGATGATAATTACACTTTTTAAGAAATTTAATTATGAAATTAAGATACATTAAAATTCAATAAACAAAACGAGAAAAAATATCTAAATTTGATAACTATCTATAAAATTTAGTCGTGCACCGCAAGTAAAAATACTCAATAGACTTTTGGTATTAAAGCATGAATTTATAATTGGTATATTAACAGTGTATAGTTTCTATACACTGTCATGGCATAATAATCTAGCTTTACCATAAAGCCACCAAAACCCTTGCATTAGATCTCAATTTTTCATCGACTCTATAATTTTATAATAATATATTTAATTATATTCAAATATATAAAAATTAAAATAATTAATAAAATATTTCTTAAATTAAGTGTCTAACAAATATGTATTTTCTCTCACTTCTCACATCTTATTAATTTTCAACTGTTTATCTCATTTCACATAAAAAAGATGTAAAAGTAAAAATAATTAATAAAATAATATATTCTCTCACTTCCCTAATGATGTGTCTAATAAATCTCTAGTTTTTTTATCACTTCTCAATTCTCTTATTTTAAATCAATGGTAATATGTATTTAATGATCTCCAATTAACAACAAACTTTTTTTCTTAATTTTAATAAAAAAGACCTCATTTAAATATTTATTCGTTTTAAGCTTTTGAAATTATTGAGCCACCTCTATTGTCACCTCACTAAGAAATAAATTTAAAACTTTAAAAGATTTAAAAATAATATCACTATTTTTAAAAAATAAAAAAACAATTTTTTTCTCTCTCCAAGTCTCTGTCACCGAATCTCCTCCCTTTCTTCCCTTGTTTTTTCTTCTCCTATTCTTCCTCCCTTAACAATAATAAGTCCAAAACCATAAATTTTTAATTTTGATTCTTGAAGATAGTATTTATTTTACTTTCTTCTTGGTTTAATTCTTAATATTTATTTCACTCCTCTTTTTTAAATTACTTCCAAAAACTGAAAAAGGATTTAATATTTTCATCTTGATTTGCTACGTAAGGGCTTGCCTTGAAGTATGTTGAATGAAATGGATAAATATATGGAGGAAAATTGGAAATGGTAGAAAGAAAAACAATTGAAAAACCTAAAGAAATATAATTGTCTTCATGGAAGATATAAAATCAGTAAGCCATACAAAATTTTTCATATGAGTCTTCACATTTGAATCCAAGCAAGAAATAGATCAATCTAGACATATGAATCCTATCTGATTTGGATTTGCTAATGGCGTGATTAGTTGGAAGTATCATACTTGTGCAAAAAAAAAAAAAAAGAATTTAGGGTTTTGGATCTATAGTTGTTAAGGAAAGGAGAAGAGGAGATTGGGTAAAAGAGATTTGGAGAGAGATAAAAAATTTGTTTTTTTTTTTAAATTAATAATATCTATTTTTTTAATAAAGTGATATCATTTGATGTTTTGACTTTGTATAAAACATATACACTATAGTACATCAAATATAAATCTTTAAAACATTTTTTGACTCCAATTTAATGCTTTTTTTTAAAGTATATTTATTATCAATAAGCAACATGCCATCCAAAGTCTTTTAAGTGTGTGCTAAAGATTTCAACTGACATGAGATATCAGCTTGTGCAAGAAGAGAAGAAAAAAATATTGCAAACCAAGGGAAACTGCTTCGTAGTGTTCTTTGCAATTTCCTTTCCTAGCCTGAGCTAACAAAAACTTCATAGTGTTCTTTGCAATTTCCTTTCCTAGCCTGAGTTAACAAAAACTCTCTAACCCTTATCCTAAAGACCTATGGCGTTCCCCGGAAAAACATAGCTGTCTTTACTCAAGGACAGTTCCAAATACAAACAGAACCACACACAAAGGGTATAAGAAACCAAACAAAAATCAAGCAAATCAAAAAGTCCTGGAATCATTAATTGTCCATCATTCAAGAATTTGCTTGCCATTTCAGCCAGCCACTAAAGATCAAATCAAACCAATTTCATGCTTCTTAATAGTGGCCACAACCCACAAGGGGTTCATCTCATCTTCTCCAAATAAAAAGAAAAAAAAAACAAAATCATCTTATTATTAATGCCCGAAACCATGCTGCTTAGCATGGCCACGTTCCAATTCATTAATTTGCTGGATGAATCTATTGTTGACACATGCATTTCAAGCTTTTTAGGTATTGGCTTTTCCAAGGACAGAGCTAATCAAACTTTATTGGAGGAGCCAAATACGGAAAAATGAAGATTAAAAATTTTAAAAGTTTAATATGTTAAATTCAATTAATAATAAAAATATTGATAATAGAAATATAAAATTATAATTTGTAAAATATAAATAGTTAAAAATGATATATAAGATTAATAATTTTTACTTATATAATCAAAATTATTTAAATATTATATATTCAAAATAATTTTATTTCAATTAAATATAAAACGTAAAACATACAAAAAAAATATAATCAAGTTAATTTCTTCTTACATAATCAAGATTAATAAAAAATGATATATTTATGAAATTTTAAATAATGATATAATACTATAACTTATATTAAGAACTATATAATAATTTATTAATTTTTAAAAATTAAAATCATAAAAAATAAAATCTACGTAACATAAAAATAAAAAAAAAACATGACAAGTAAAAGGTAGATACCATATATTACATAACCAAAAAGAAAGAAAAAGAATATAGTTAATGATTTGTAGAAATTTAAAAAAGAAATTTTATAAAAACTTATAACATACAAACAAATAAAATAAAAATAAATAATAATAATAGTACTATAAATTAAAAAAAATTAAAATGAAGTGAGATATGTAAAATTATTTTATTATTATTAATTTATATTAATTATTAAATAAAAATTATTCTGAAAAGGTCATTAATAGAATATATAAAAAAATTTAAAAATTATTATATGTTCTGCAAAAATTTTAAAAAGCCCCCCCCCGCCCCCCACCCCAAACCATCACGTAAGGAGGCTCTGCCCCTGGCCCTTTCCCGGCCACACTACCAACGAGTACCCCACCCACATGTCTCCTTCAACATTAGCCTTACTTCTTATCCTCCTCGGAACTCTCTGTTCCTTTATCTACATCTCTCGATCAAACCAACTCAAAAATGGCCGGAAACTTCCTCCTGGTCCCCGCCCTTGCCGGTAATCGGTAACCTCCATCTACAAGGAAAGCTTCCACACAGGGGCGGAGCCTCCTTATGTGATGGGGGGCCATAAACTTTTAAAATTTTTTTCATAATATATAAAATTTTTTAAATCTTTTTATATATTTTATTACTAACTCCTTCAAAATAATATTTTATTTAATAATTAATATAAATAATAAATAATAAAATAATTTCACTTATCTCACTCAATTTTAAATTTTTTTAATTTATATTATTATTATTTATATTTATATTTATTTATTTATTTCATTTTTATTCTATTTGTTCATATGTTATAAGTTTCTATAAATATTATTTTCTAAATTTTTACAAACCATTAACTATATTATTTTTTTTTGTTATGTAATCTTTTATATTTATCTTCTATTTATGATGTTTTTCTTTTTTATATTACATAAATTTTATTTTTTATGATTTTAATTTTTAAAAATTAATAAATTATTATATAATTTTCAAATATATGTTATAGTATAATATTGTTACTTAAAATTTCATTAACGTATCATTTTTTTTATTAATTTTGATTATGTAAAAAAAAATTAACTGGAGTATTTTTTTTATATACTTTATATTATATGTTTAGTTAAAATAAAATTCTCTTAAATATATAATATTAAATAATTTTTATTATATACAAAAATTATTAATTTTATATATTATTTTTAATTATTTATATTTTAACAAATTATAATTTTATATTTAATTTTATCTTTTTATTGTTAATATTTTTATTATTAATTAAATTTAATATTTTAATATTTTAAAATTTTTAATTCTTATTCAATTGTATTTGACTCTTTTAATAAAATTTGACTAATCCTACCCTGTTTCCACTCCAAAGCCTTCACCATCTAGCCTAAAGATATGACCCCATCATGTCAATAAGGCTAGGCTATGTAACCCACAATCGTGGCATCATCACCTCAAGCAGCCGAACTATTCCTTAAGACCCATGACGTTGGTTTTGCAAGCAGGCCCAAAGTCCAATCCTCTTGTCGTACGGTGCGAAGGGCTTTACTTTTACCGAGTACGGTTCCTATTGGAGAACTGCTCCGAAATGGTGTACTCTACACCTTCTCATTGGTTCGAAAGTTGAATACTTTGCCCCAATAAGGAAGGCGGAGCTGGGGTCGATGGTTGAAACGGTGAAGAAGGCAGCGGCAGCAGGTGAGACGTTGGACATTAGCGGAAAGGTAGGTGAGGTTATCGAAGACATCATGTATAAGATGATTTTTGGGCGCCCCTCCAATTCTGAGGATGACAATTTGAACTTGAAACTGCTGATTAAAGAGATCTCGCGCTTAGCGGGAGCTTTCAATTTGTCGGATTTCGTACCTTGTCTTGCTCCACTTGACCTTCAGGTAATCTCTATTCTTTTCTCCATTATTGTTTACTATTATTTTCTCAATGTCTCTTTCATTCGTATTGACACTTGATAATGGAATACTCATTTCGAGAAATGGTCAATTTGAGCGGGTTAGATATTATCTGGAAGAGTTAGATATTATCGAGCTTCTCGATGATGACTATTCCGAGCAGATAAGATGGATTGTCCGGGGTCCACTAATGGTTCATGTCACATCAACTATTAAAAAAATGTTCAATTTTAATATTTGTGAAATTTTGTTATTATTCTATTTTTAAAAAAATTCATTACTCATATTTATTACGACTTAAAGTCTTAAACTAACCTTCATCCTGAAAAAATATTTGACTTGGAAAAATTTTGAAATGAAAAAAAAATGAGCACGTACACCTACTTGACTCAAGTCAGGTGTAGACATATTTTTTAGGCTCAAGCTTAGGAATATTATTATATTATTAATACATAATATTTTTATTTTATTTTAATTTAAAATATCAAAATATTAATATTAATATTAATATTAATAATAATAAATTTAAATTTGAGTTTAGATATTCAAGGCATAACCACAACTAGTGCGATTCATGAACACCTTTTTAGGACAACTCTCCTTATGGAATTAGAACAAATACACACAAAAACATAAATAAATGTGCATCCGATTATAAAATCTAGATAAGGTCAAAATTTTTAGGACAAATTCGTGAAGTTCTTTATTAATAAACAAAAAAATTAAATTAAATTTGAAAATCTAAATAGATAGATTAAAAGATCTAATTATATAGGTAAAATATACAAAATTTGAAGTTTTTTTTGACTTAAAGAATAGATTATCTTTTTCTTCTTTTGCCTAGTTTATATGAATACTGTCTTATATGAGATGCATGTACGTGTGTTGATATATTTTTCATTGTTTAAAAAAAAACCCAATTAAATAGAAAAAATAACAAATGTGTTTTACTTTCACTTTGAAAATTAAATGTAATGATGAATTAATATAATTAATTACTTCCATTCTCAAGGATTAGCATGAAAGCTAAAGAAGGTGAGTAAGATACTCGACAAATTCATGGAGAAAATAATTGATGAACATGAACAAGCAGCTGGGAGTAATCCTGAGGAGCAAAAACCTCATAGAATTTTCGTTCATGTGATGGTTTCATTGTTGGATAAACCCATGAATCCCCATGAAAAAGAGCAAGATTTCATAATTGACAAAACAAACATCAAAGCCATAATGTTAGACATGATTTCAGGTGCATTAGAGACTTCAGCTATAGCCATTGAGTGGGCATTATCAGAACTCCTTAGGCATCCTCGAGTGATGTTTGGTCTCCAACAAGAGTTGAAAATTGTGGTCGGCAGGAGTAGGATGGTAGAAGAGTCGGATCTACCACCGTTAACTTATTTGGCTATGGTTGTCAAAGAAAGTCTAAGGCTGCATCCCATTGGGCCGCTCCTAATCCCCCATAAGTCCATGGAAGATATTATGATTGATGGATATTTTATACCAAAGAAGTCACGAATCATAGTAAATACTTGGTCGATAGGGCGAGACCCTGATGTATGGTCAAACAATGCTGAAGAGTTCTTTCCAGAGAGATTCATCGATAGCAATATCGACCTTCGAGGACAAGATTTCCAACTCATCCCATTCGGATCAGGTCGTAGAGGATGCCCTGGAATGCAATTAGGCCTAATCACAATTCGCCTAGTGTCAGCGCAATTGGTACATTGCTTTGACTGGGAGTTGCCTGTTGAACTGGACATGAGCGAAAAATTTGGCCTCTCAATGCCAAGGGCGAATCCTTTTTTAGTGAAGGCAACTTATCGTTACTTGATAATAGAATGTAAAATAAATAGGAAAAAAAGAATCTAACTGTATATGTTCTTTTTTTTGCCTAAACAAGTTCATTTTATTAATAATGATAAAATTAATGGCTACAAGCCTCAGAGTTCAAATGGTTTAATTGGAATAAAAGAAAGTCACTTGAAAGCACCCAAAAGTCAATGTCCAGTCGGGCAAAAAAACAGAGTCACTAGAACAGGTAAGGGTGACACATCCCTCTAGACAAAAGATCAACAGTAGCAACAATGAGAATGTACAATCATTAAAACATCCCCTCATCGATATATCAACGGCACATGCATTAGAAGAATTTACAGAACACATTCACAAGAGAACATTATCAACACAAAATCTCTGAGGGTGAGAATACAACATCAGTGTCGAAATTAGGCCTCCCAACACTTGCAGTCTTCGAGCATGCTGTGGCAGTCTGCGAGCAAGGAGGTTTGCTGTTTTGCAACTTCTTTTTTTTTTTTTTTGTATTTTCATAGAATTTTCATTCTAACAAAACCAATAACAAAATTGATGAGAAAAAAATGGGTTACAAAAATTAACATAAATATTTTTAAAATGATGTGGTCATTTAAGTGGTTTTTATATTATTATTTTATTATTTATTTAAATGAAATCACATATGATGATCAATTACACTTTTAATAAATTTAATAATTAAATTAAGATAAATTAAAATTTGATAAACAAAACGAGAAAAGAGATATAAATTTGATAACAATCTATGAAATTTAATCGTGCACTACTAGTAAAAAAACTCAATAGATTTTGGGTATCAAAGGATGGATTTATATTTGATACACAAACAGCCTATAGCTTTTATACACTGTCAGGGCATAATATGGTGCTACCAAAAGTCAGCTTTACCATAAAGCTACCATAGCCCTTGTTTTAAATCTCAATTTTTTATGGACCTCATAGTTTTATAATAATATAATTAATTATATTAAAAATATATAAAAATTAAAATAATTAATAATATATTTCTTAAATTAAGTGCCTAACTAATATCTATTTTCTCTTGCTTCACACATCTTATCAATTATCAACTATTTATCTCATTTTCTATTAAAAATATTTAAAAGTTAAGATAATTAATAAAATGATATATTCTCTCACTTATCTAATTATATGTCTAATAAATCTCTATTTTTTATCATTTTTCAATTCCTACAATACTATTAATTCTCAATTATTTTTCATATTTTCAATCAACGGTAATATGTATTTAATAATCTCCAACTAACAATAAATTTTTGGATAAAATACCCTCACCCTTTAATTTTTTATCAAAATTTCAATGGGTCTATTAGTTTTTAAAATGGACACTTTGTCCTAGAAAAATATTGTCCGCTAGACACATAGGTCTAGTCGTTAGTCAACGGTTAGTTTTTTCATTAGATTGATGACGTGGTCATATTAAAATGATAATTTTACCTTTTACTAATTTTAAAAATTATTATTATATAATTTTATTAATTTATTATTATTATTATTATATATTAATTTAAAAAATAGGAGGGAGATCGGTACTCTCTTTTCTTGGAGAGTTAGGGAGCACCGTATTTTTTTATATATATTTTTAAATATAATAATAATTTTTTAAATTAATAAAGAAAAAAGAACATTTTAGTCATTTCATAGCCTTTGTTAATAGTGTTTACACTTTCTAGGTGAGTGTTCATTTCAAAAACTAATGGATTTTTTTAGAATTTCGATTAAAACTTAAGGATGTGAGGTATTTTGCCCTTATTTTTTTTAATTTCAATTAAAAAAGTCTCATTTGAATATTTAGACATTTTAAGCCTTTAAGATTATTGAGTTGCCCTAGTGCACATCACTAAGAAATAAATTTATAACTTTAAAGGATTTCAAAATAAATATTATTATTTTAAAAAAATAAGAAAAAAAATTCTCTCTTAAACTCCCTTACATCCAATCTCTTCCTCCCCTTCCCTTGTTCTTTTTTCTCCTATTCTTCCTCCCTTAACAATAATGAGTCCAAAACCGTAAATTTTTAATTTTGATTCTTGATATTTATTTCACTCTTCTTTTTTAAATTACTTCCAAAAAATAAAACTGGATTTAATACTTTCATCTCAGTTTGTTCAATAATGGCTTGCCTTGAAATATGTTGAATAAAATGGATAAATATATTGAAGGCAATTGGAAAAAGTAAAAAGAAAAACAACTAAAAATTCTAAAGAAATATAATTGTCTTATGAAAGATATAAAGTTAACAAGTCATACAAAAATTTCACGTGTCTTCATCTTTGAATCCAAGCAAGAAATAGATCAATTTGTACATATGAATACTAATCAATTAGGATTTGCTAATGCAATGATTGGTTGTTGTGGCACGAGGATATTGTAGGTATCATACTCGTGTAACCAATTCATTTGATAGGTTTAATCAAAAAATCAATTGTGTTAAAAAATAAAAAAAATTTAGGGTTTTGGATCTATGGTTGAGGGAAGGAGAGAAGGAAATTGAGATTGATATTTTTTTTTAATTTTTAAAAGTAATTAATAATATTTATTTTTAAATATCTTAACATTATAAATTTATTTTTTTAATAAAATAACATCATTTGATATTTTAACAGTGTATAAAAAATATACACTATCAATACATCAAATATATATAAACACTGTCAAGACATCATTTGAAACATTTTTTGAATGCTTCTTAACATTAACCACGTGGGTTCATCTCATCTTCTCTAAATAAAAAGAAAAAATAACAAAATCATCTTATTAATTAGTGCCCGAAAGCATAAGCTCGTTAATTTACTGGATAAATCTGATTTTGACACATGCTTTTCAAGCTTCTAGGTACTGCCCTTTCCCAACCACACATTGACGAGTCCCCTGCCCACATGTCTCCTTCAGCATTAGCCTTACTTCTTATCCTCCTCGGAACTCTCTGTTCCTTTATCTACGTCTCTCGACCAAAACGCCTCAAAAATGGCCGGAAACTTCCTCCCGGTCCGCGCCCCCTGCCGGTAATCGGTAACCTCCATCTGCTAGGAAAGCTTCCACACCTAAATCTTCACCATCTAGCCAAAAGATATGGCCCCATCATGTTATTAAGGCTAGGCTATGTACCCACAATCGTGGTATCATCACCTCAAGCCGCCGAACTATTCCTCAAGACCCATGACGTTGTTTTTGCAAGCAGGCCCAAAGTCCAAGCCTCGGAATACTTGTCGTTCGGTGGGAAAGGCATGGGTTTTACCGAGTACGGTTCCTACTGGCGAACTGTTCGGAAATGGTGTACTCTACACCTTCTCAGTGGTGTAGATATTTTTAAAATGATGTGGTCATTTAAGTGGTTTTTATATTATTATTTTATTATTTATTTAAATGAAATCAGATATGATGATCAGTTACACTTTTAAAAATTTAGTAATTAAATTAAGATAAATTAAAATTTGATAAGCAAAACGAGAAAAGAGATATAAATTTGATAACAATCTATGAAACTTAATTGAGCACTACCGATACAAAAACTCAATAGATTGTTGGTATCAAAGCATGGATTTATATTTGATACACCAATAGCCTATAGTTTTCATAAACTGTCAAGGCATAATATGGTGCAACCCAAAGCCGGCTTTACCATAAAGCCACCATAGCCTTTGTTTTAAATCTCAATTTTTTATGGATCTCATAATTTTATAATAATATAATTAATTATATTAAAGATATATAAAAATTAAAATAATTAATAAAATATTTCTTAAATTAAGTGCCTAACAAATATCTATATTCTCTCGCTTCGCACATCTTATTAATTATCAACTATTTATCTCATTTTCTATTAAAAATATGTAAAAGTTAAAACAATTAATAAAATGATATATTCTCTCACTTCTTTAATTATGTGTCTAATAAATCTTTATTTTTTATCACTTTTCAATTTTTACAATGCTATCAATGCTCAATTATTTTTCATATTTTCAATCAACGGTAATATGTATTTAATAATCTCCAACTAATAATGAATTTTTGAGTAAAATACCCCCACCTCCTAAATTTTAATCGAAATTTCAAATAAATCTATTAGTTTTTAAAATAGATACTTCATTTCAGAAAAATATCTTCCACTGGATACATAAATTCAACTGTTAGTCAACCGTTAGTTTTTTCGTTAGATTGATGATGTGGTCATATTGAAATGATAATTTTACCCTTTACTAATTATAAAAATTACTATTATATAATTTTTATTAATTTGTTATTATTTTTTAATTAATTTAAAAAATAAGAGGGAGATCGGTAAAATTTATAAATTTTATTCATAATTATAAAATATATAATTTTTATAAATTTATAAATTTTAACAATAATGAATCCAAAACCCCAAATTTTTAATTTTGAGTCTTGAAGATAATATTTATTTCACTCTTCTTCTTAGTTTAATTCTTAATATTTATTTCACTCTTCTTTTTTAAATTACTTCTAAAAAATGAAAATGGATTTAATACTTTCATGTCAGTTTGTTCAACAATGGCTTGCCTTGAAAAATGGTTGAGAAAAGGAGATTGAGATTGATATTTTTTTAATTTTTAAAAATAATTAGTAATATTTATTTTTAAACTCCTTAAAATTATAAATTTATTTTTTAATGAGATAGCATCATTTGATATCTTAACAGTGTATAGAAAATATACTCTAGCAGTGCATTAAATATATATATAAACACTGTCAAGACATCATTTGAAACATTTTTCGAATGCTTCTTAACATTAACCACATGGGTTCATCTCATCTTCTCTAAATAAAAAGAATAAATAACAAAATCATCTATAACACAAGTAAAAGAAATCCTTAAAAAGGGCTTCCAAGTTTAGCCACGTTGTGACTTTTTTTGGATGACATCTGTTCAGAATATATTTAATATTATTTTATTTGTTTTTTTTTTTAAAGTTGATGAATTTCATTAATAGAAAAACAAAGATAAGTTCCTTAGATACAAAAACAAAGCACACTATGCCTTGATCATCATATCATCTCAAAATTATGTTGACAACCTGCCCAAGAGAAGCCATCAAAAAATAGATCACCAAAAACAAACATCCCTATCATCAATTTATAGACAGAAGAAGATTCAACCCCAGCATAAAGCCATAAAGTCATACCAAAATCCCCCTGCTCAGTAATTCATTCTAGATCAATAAAAAACAGGTTGCAATCCAATCTAAAATTCTGAAATCTAGATCACACGTCTTTACAAGTAATCACAGCATCTCATTCAAAAGACTCCATATCATCTTAGTATTATTTGATTTGTAGAGGATGCATGTGTGGTATTTTCTTTTTATGCTCACTAAAACCAACTCACACTCTGGCTTTCATTCAATTGAGTCCTACTCCAGAAAACATCAATAGGCAAGGAAGCAAAATAAAAGCCACTCCAAAAGAAAAAGCCCAAAAAAAGTGAAAAAAACTTGCACCTCCAGAGGAACGGTGGCTAGGTCTTGTTAGAAAGAGAGGAAATTGGCGGTAGAAAGAAGGGGAAGAGAAGAAAAGAAGAAAATGGGAAAGGGAAAGAAAGAGGGAGTTGTTGCCGAAAATGCCCAGTTCGGCATAGGCGACGGCATCAGGGGCCAAGTTCGGGAGAAAGGGTTTAGAGAAACGGGTTGGTTGCTAGGGTCAGTGGGAGAAGAAGAAGAAGAGAGCAAAAACGAAGAAAAGGGAAAGGGGTTGCCAGCTACGTTTAGGGAAAATCAAAACCACGTCGTTTTATGGATACAAGAAGAAGAAAAAGAAGAAGTGGGTTGGATTCACTCAAGCCCTAACCGATGCAATTTTAGATTTAGTCAATTTATTTTATTTATATAATTCTTTTTTATCTATAAATTAAATTTATAAAATTACGGATAAAAAAAATTAAACTATTTTTTTATGAGTAATAAAAAATAAAACAGTTTATTGAATGAAGTTAACAATGACTCATTAAAATTATCGGGGATCCCAAAATTATTTTCACAAGGTGGATTAATTCTAAATAAATATAAAAGTATAAGATAAAAAAATAATAATTAAAATTAAAGAAAATTCATAAAATTTCATAATTAAAATTAAAAAATTTTAATATGAGTTATTAATATGCATTTTATTTTGACTTTCAAAAGAAATATTCATTTTATTTTAATCATTTTATTATATAACTTATGTAGCTTTTTTTTTGCTACCCATATAAATTATGTAGCTTATGAATAATAACTTTCAATAAATTAAATTTTCTTAATTTTAATTTTATTTTACTATTGGAATCATCATAATTAACAAAATATGATTATATTAATATTAATATATATTAAGATATAAAAAATAAATATTTTTAAAAATTATTTAAATAAAAATTTTTACTTAGTAAGACATAGGAAAATCTTTTTAAAATATCAATTTTTTAAAATAATAAGCTTTAATTTATTATGATTACTATTATTTATAATTTTTTTCAAATTTAAAATTACTTTTTAATTATTATTATTTTATTTATAATATTATGAAATTTAAAATTATTCTTTATTAAAAAAATTAACCCCATGCAAAGCGGGGCACCACTCTAGTCTTATTAATTAGTGCCCGAAAGCAGAAGTTCATTAATTTACTGGATAAATCTAATATTGACACATGCTTTTCAAGCTTTTAGGTACTGCCCTTTCCCAACCACACACTGACGATTCCCCTACCCACATGTCTCCTTCAACATTAGCCTTACTTCTTATCCTCCTCGGAACTCTCTGTTCCTTTATCTACATCTCTCGGCCAAAACAACTCAAAAATGGCCGGAAACATCCTCCCGGTCCCCGGCCCTTGCCGGTAATCGGTAACCTCCATCTGCTAGGAAAGCTTCCACACCTAAATCTTCACCATCTAGCCAAAAGATATGGCCACATCATGTTATTAAGGCTAGGCTATGTACCTACAATCGTGGTATCATCACCTCAAGCCGCCGAACTATTCCTCAAGACCCATGACGTTGTTTTTGCAAGCAGGCCCAAAGTCCAAGCCTGTGAATACTTGTCTTACGGTGGGAAAGGCATGGGCTTCACCGAGTACGGTTCCTACTGGCGAACTGTTCGGAAATGGTGTACTCTACACCTTCTCAGTGGTTCGAAAGTTGAATACTTTGCCCCATTAAGGAAGGCGGAGCTGGGGTCGATGGTTGAAACGGTAAAGAAGGCAGCGGCAGCAGGTGAGACGGTGGACATTAGCGGAAAGGTAGGTGAGGTTATCGAAGACATCATGTATAAGATGATTTTTGGGCGCCCCTCCAATTCTGAGGATGACAATATCAACTTGAAACTGCTGATTAAAGAGATCTCGCGCTTAGCGGGAGCTTTCAATTTGTCGGATTTCGTACCTTGTCTTGCTCCACTTGACCTTCAGGTAATCTCTATTCTTTTCTCCATTATTGTTTACTATTATTTTCTCAATGGCTCTTTCATTCGTATTGACACTTGATAATGGAATAGTCATTTCGAGAAATGGTCAATTTGAGGGGGTGGTTAGATATTATCTGGAACAGTTAGGTATTATCGAGCTTCTGATAATGACTATTCCGAACAGATAAGAATAAGAAAAATGATTTGACAAAATTACACCACACAATTTCAAAAATTAGTCCATAAGATGGATTGCCCGGTGTCAACCATTAATTCATGTCACATCAACTATTAAATAAAATACTCAATTTTAATATATCTGCAACTTGGTTATTATTCTATTATTTTTATAAAAAAAGCATTAGTCATTTTTTTTACGACTTATAGCATGTTTAGTTGCCGTTCCCCCTCTATTCCTTAAGAACATATATTCTTTTGTTTGGTTCCTACGTGCTTCAAGGAATAATCATACTTTTAGAATAGTTATTCCCTAAACTAAGTTAAAATTAAAGAATAGTTAAAACCAACACTCCTCATAGTATTAGTTATTCCTTACTTAAGAAATAGCTTCAAAAAATTACAAAGATTAAAATATCATTTATAAGTTTAAAAAATTACATATTATATATTATAAAAAAATAATATTTAAAATTTAAAAATTAATTAAAATTGTTAATATTTGAACCATAATAATATTTAAATTATAAATAAAATATTACTATTTTAAAATATTAATAATTAAATTATATATAAAATATTAATATTTAAATTATCAATTATTAATATTATTATAAAAAAGTTTAAATTTATAATAATATATTATAAAAATATATTTTTTATTTAAAAATTAATTACAATTATTAATATTTTAATCATAATATCATTTATATTATAAGTAAAATATTAACATTTAAATGATCAATTATTAATAATTCAAATTAATTATAAATTATTAATGTTTAAATAAAAGATTAGTATTTAAATTATAAATTATAAATATTTTAAATAAATTATTAAAAAATAATATTTTAAAATAAAATAAAAATAAATAATCATAATAACATTAAATTATAAATAAAATATTAATATTTAAATTCTCAAGTATTAATATTTTAAATAAATTATAAATTATTAATATTTAAAAATAATATAAAATAAAAATAAATAATCATATATATAATAAAAGATATTTTTACCTTTTTGTCGTCTATTCTTTTTTTATTTCAAAGTTATTTTTACCAATCAAACACTACAATAAGCCATAATAACTATTCCTAACCTATTCTATTCGTCGTACCAACCTACATAATAATTATTTTATTATGTTCTCATTTTATTCTATTTTCATGTAATAACTATTCTATTTTATTTCTATCTATTTCGCTAACCAAACGTAACCTTAAAGTTTTAAACTAATCTTCATCCCAAAAAAATATTTGACTTGGAAAAAAATTAAAATGAAAAAAAAATGAGCCTGTAGACTTGCTTGACTCAAGTCAGGTCTAAACATATTTTTTAGGCGTAAGCTTAGGAATATTATTATATTATTAATACATAATATTTTTATTTCATTTTAATTTAAAATATCAAAATATTAATATTTATATTAATAATAAAAAATTCAAGTTTGAGTTTAGATTTTCAAGGTATAACTATAACTAGTGCGATTCATGAACACCTTTTTAGGACAACTCTCCTTATGGAATTAGAACAAACACACACACACAAAAACATAAATAAATGTGCATCCGATTATGAAATCTAGATAAGGTAAAATATTTTAAGTTAAATTTGTGAAGTTCTTTATTAAAAACAAAAAAAATTAAATTAAATTTGAAAATCTAAATAGATAGATTGAAAGATCTAATTATATAGGTAAAATATACAAAATTTGAAGTATGTTTTTTTGAATTAAAGAATAGATTATCTTTTTCTTCTTTTACTTATTTTATACGGATATTGTCTTATATGAGATGCAAGTACGTGTGTTGATATATTTTTCATTGTTTACAAAAAAAAAAAACCAATTAGAAAGAAAAAATGACATCAGTGTTCTGCTTTCACTTTGAAAATTAATTGTAATGATGAATTAATATAATTAACTACATCCATTCTCAGGGATTAGCACAAAAGCAGAAGAGGATAAGTAAGATCCTTGACAAATTCTTGGAGAAAATAATTGATGAACATGAGCAAGCAGTTGGGAGTAATCCTGAGGAGCAAAAACCTCATAGAAATTTCGTTCATGTGATGGTTTCATTGTTGAATAAACCCATGAATCCCCATGATGAAGAGCAAGAATACATAATTGATAGAACAAACATCAAAGCCATAATGCTAGAAATGATTGCAGCTGGATTAGAAAGTTCAGCTGCAGCCATTGAGTGGGCATTATCAGAACTCCTAAAGCATCCTCGAGTGATGTTTAGCCTTCAACAAGAGTTGGAAACTGTGGTCGGAAGGAATAGAATGGTAGAAGAGTCGGATCTACCACAATTAACTTATTTGGATATGGTTGTCAAAGAAAGTCTAAGGCTGCATCCGGTTGGGCCGCTCCTAATCCCCCATGAGTCCATGGAAGATATCACGATTGATGGATATTTTATACCAAAGAAGTCACGAATCATAGTAAATGCTTGGTCGATGGGGCGAGACCCTGATGTATGGTCAAACAATGCTGAAGAGTTCTTTCCAGAGAGATTCATCGATAGCAATATCGACCTTCGAGGACAAGATTTCCAACTCATCCCATTCGGATCAGGTCGTAGAGGATGCCCTGGAATGCAGTTAGGCCTAATCACAATTCGCCTAGTTTTAGCTCAATTCGTACATTGCTTTGACTGGGAGTTGCCAGATGGCATGTTGCCTGTTCAATTGGACATGAGCGAAAATTTTGGCCTCTCAATGTCAAGGGCGAATCCTTTGTTAGTGAAGGCAACTTATCGTTTACTTGATAATAGACTGTAAACTAAATAGGAAAAAAAGAATCTAACTTATTAAGTTTTTTTTTCCTCAAACAAGTTTATTTTATTAATAATGATAAAATTAATGGCTACAAGCCTCCTAGTTCAAATGGTTAAATTGGAATAAAAGAAAGTCACTTGAAAGCACCCAAAAATCAATGTCCAGTCGGGCGAAAAAACAGAGTCACTAGAACAGGTAAGGGTTACACATCGTCTGGACAAAAGATCGACAGTAGCATCTATGTGAATGTACAACCATTAAAACATTCCCTCATCGATATATCAACGGCACATGCATTAAAAGAATATACAGAATACATTCACAAGCGAACATTATCAACACAAAATCTCCGAGGGTGAGAATACAACATTGTGTTGAAATCAGGCCTCTCAATGTTTGCAGTCTTTGAGCATGTTGTGGCAGTCTGCGAGCAAGGAGTTTTGCTGTTTTTCAATTTTCTTTTTTTTTTTTTTTCTATTTTCATAGAATTTTCATTCTAACAAAACCAATAACAAAAATGATGAGAAAAAAATGGGTTACAAAAATTAACATAAATACTTTTAAAATGATATGTCATTTAAGTGAATTTTGTATTATTATTTTATTATTTATTTAAATGAAATCACATATGATGATTAGTTACACTTTTAAAAAATTTAATAATTAAATTAAGGTAAATTAAAATTTGATAAACCAAACGAGAAAAGAGATATAAATTTGATAACAATCTGTGAAACTTAATCGAGCACTACCAGTAAAAAAACTCAATAGATTTTTGGTATCAAAGTATGGATTTATATTTGATACACCAATAGCCTATAGTTTTCATACATTATTAGGGCATAATGTGGTGCTACCCTAGCTTTACCATAAAGCCACCATAGCCTTTGTTTTAAATCTCAATTTTTTATGGACCTCATAATTTTATAATAATATAAATAATTATATTAAAAATATATAAAAATTAAAATAATTAATAAAATATTTTTTAAATTAAGTACCTAACAAATATCTGTTTTCTCTCACTTCGCACATCTTATTAATTATCTACTATTTATCTCATTTCCTATTAAAAATATGTAAAATTTAAGATAATTAATCAAATGATATATTCTCTCACTTTTTTAATTGTGTCTAATAAATCTCTATTTTTGATCACTTTCCAATTCCTACAATGCTATTAATTTTTAATTATTTTTCATATTTTCAATCAATGGTAATATGTAATTAATAATTTCCAACTAACAATAAATTTTTGGGTAAAATACCCTTAGCTCTTAAATTTTAATCGAAATTTCAAATGGGTCCATTAGTTTTCAAAATGGACACTTTGTCTCAGAAAAATATTGTTCGCTGAACACATAGGTCCAGCCGTTAATCAACCGTTAGTTTTTCTATTAGATTGATGACGTAGTCATATTGAAATGATAATTTTACTCTTTATTAATTTTAAAAATTATTATTATATAATTTTATTAATTTATTTTTTTTATTAATTTAAAAAATAGGAGGGAGATCGATGCTCCCCTTTCTTGGGGAGCTAGGGAGCACCGTATTTTTTATTTTTTAAAAAATATAATAATAATTTTTAAATTAATTAAAAAATATATTTTAATCATTTCATAATTTTTGTTAGCAGTGTTTACACTTTTTAGACGGAGTGTTCATTTTAAAAACTAATAGGCTTTTTTAAAATTTCGATTAAAACTTAGAGATGTGGGTATTTTGTCATAATTTTTTTAAATTTCAATCAAAAAAGTCTCATTCGAATAATTAAGCATTTTAAGCCTTTAAGATTATTGAGTTGCCCTAGTGCCACATGCTTTCCAAGCTTTAAGTATTGCCCTTTCCCAACCACACACTGACGAGTCCCCTACCCACGTCTCCGTCAACATTAGTCGTACTTCTTATACTCCTCGAAACTCTCTGTTCCTTTATCTACATCTCTCGACCAAAACAACTCAAAAGTGACCGAAAACTTCCTCCCGATCCCCGCCCCCTGCAGATAATTGGTAACCTCCATCTGCTAGGAAAGCTTCCACACCTAAGTCTTCACCATCTAGCCAAAAGATATGGCCCCATCATGTTACTAAGGCTAGGGTATGTAAAGCCCGACCTTATAAAATACTATTCATGACATACATGTGATGATAGCATAATTGCATGCTAGGAGAGTCCCGAAAAATTTACAAAAGTCGGTATTGTACCTAAAGGTACAACAAAGTTTATTTAATCCTCGAACTAGATCAAATAGGAATTTTAAGGTGAGATTAAGAGTTTCACAGTTCATGGATGACTTAAAATGGTAATTTGGAGTTTGAGGATCAATTTGGAGTCGAATCGGAATTTTCACTAACTAGGGGCAAAATGGTCATTTGCCACTTGGGGACAAAATGGGAATTTTAGAAAAGATTTTTTTGACCCCATTTGACTTATTGGAGTATAATTTGACTTATTTAAGTATGATTTGAGGTTTAGAAGTGAAAAATTTTAATTTCGGTATAATTTGGAGTATAGGGGTAAAATGGTAATTTTACCACCTCAGGGGCAAAATTGTAATTTTCCACCACCAGGATATTTTTTCCAGCACATGGTCTTCCTTTGTCTTCATCTTTGACCCTTGACTAAATATGTGGTGGAGATAAAATGTTTAAATTTTTAAAATTTTAAAAACGGGCCAATGACATAATGCCATGTGTCATGCCTTTATTAATTTATTATTTTCCTTTTTAAAAGGCACAAAATCAGCCCATCTTCCACCCCATGGCCGGCCAAACCAGCAAGAAGAGAGAGAAAATAAAAACAAAACCCTAGAGAGAGAAAATCAAAGAAAAAGTGTGAATTTTTCAAGGAAATTAAGTGAAAAAGGTGAGATTTTTTCTATTAAGCTTGAGTTTTCTTATTCCCAAGCATTTCTCTTTATTTTCCATGATTAAATTACATGTTTTCATGATGAATTCAATTCTGAAAAAATGGGTTAGGAGAGAGAAAGTTGTTGGATTTATTTGATTTTTATTTATGTTAGTGTTTTTAGTTAGTTTAGCATATTTAGAAACAAAACAACAAGAAAAGAATTTATTTTCTTCCCCAACCATTAATGGTTGAATTTACCTTGTAGTGAGTGAGGATGAGTTTGATTTTATTCTAGGAGAATTGGTTAAGGAATGATGAATTATGAGCCTAGAAAAATAATGAGAATTTTCGGAGCAAAAATATGAATTTTTACCCACTAGGGGTATTTTCGTAATTTGCTATTGGGACTGATAATTTGCACCACACTGAGGGACATTAAGTTAATTTGGGTGCAATTGAGGTATAGAAACTGAAAAGAATTAAATTGGAGTTTAAACGGACCCGTTAGGAATTTAATCGGGTGATAAGACGAATTAGGCCAATACCGGGTTTAGATAGTTACCAGTGCATTTTTGCATTCCATATCATGCATTGGTAGTCTAAATTAGTTTAATTTTGATTTAGTACCAACTTGGTGAAACTCTCGATTTTGTACTGTGTCAAGGTGGTGAGTCCTCCGATAAAGGCAAGGAAATTGCATCTAAGGACCAGTAGACAAAGTGCTTCGAAAGTCTGCATTCTAGACATTGTGAGTAAACTTACTGTCATTTTAATTATCTAGGGTGGTTTTTAGATGTTTCATGAATTCTATGAAAAAAAGAATTTAAAAAGGTAAATTTTCATGTTTTATGAATAAATGAGTTTCAATGAAATTAATTTATAAATTGTTTTGGAATTAATAATGATTTTGAAAAATAGAGTACACGGAGACTGTTAATTGTGACAATTTGATTGTTTAAATTGACTGGCTTATGATAAATCGAGCATGATTGGCTAGTTGGCAATTGTATTGAAATGCGAATTGTTTGGTTGCCTTGAAAAAAAAACTGCGAATTACAAAATTGTCATATCATGTTATTGAATTTTATTATATGGTGGATTATTTATTAATTAATCACTGCAGTAGGGGGTTTCTGTGGACCAGCCTTTTAGAGGGGCACGGTAAACCCCATTATATTCTTACCTCGAACGGAGAGGCGCGTAGGGTATCTCCTGGGGTAAAGTTTAGGGTTCACTTCACGCTAAACCACCACGTGAGGGGGAACTCAGCCAACGCCAAGGAACGGTTATGTTTTCAAAACAAAAACATGATTTATGTGAAATGTGAATTTTAATAGCCTTGGCGGTCTCGATAGGATGTCTCGGCCAAGGTGTCCCCGAGAATGGATTTATGGCACAAGCCTAGATTTTTATGAGATTCATAAGCCTCTTTACGTGTTTTGAACAAAATGTGTTCTAATGCTATAACCCAATTTATGATGATTTACTTTATTGTCTCCATGTACTCAACTCTAGATGTTTATGATGATGTTTGTTTACTCATTGGGATTTTATAATCTCACCACCCTCCTTTCCACCCATTTCAGGTTCAGTATAGACTGTAGATAGCTGATCTTATCGAGGACTACAGTAAGATCTGCATTTTCCAAACCGTAGGTTCACAGTCCTCTTTACTTTTGTTTATTCGGGGGCACTCTTGTTATTGTAAATTAAATTAAATATTTTGGCTTACTGTATTTAAGTATGTATAAATTTATTTAGCTTTTACGCTATAAAAATTATTCACGTATAACTCTATAAATATTATTTTATAAGAAAATAGGATATTTTACTTAATATTTCTTTTATTCTCTTATTATATTCAAATAACCATAATTTCGTTTTAAATGAAGATTTTAGACTTTTAAACTCATTTTGAATATGAATTATGTGTTTTGTACTTGTATATTACGTTTTAGCCAGTTTCGAAATTTTTGAGAAAAATGACCAAAATACCCCTTTGAGACGAAAAATTAATATTTTATTTGTTTAAAGTTGGAAACAGCTTAAAATCTTTTAGAACACGATATTTGACAATGGTTGCTCACAAGGGAACAAAGAAACTGATAGTAAAGCCTTACGGGGTTTCGGGTTGACATTTCGGGCAATAAGTGTCTACCGGGACACCGCGGCGGTTGTCACGGGCTCGAGGGGAGTACCGGGTCGTGACAGGGTATGTACCCATAATCGTGGTATCATCACCTCAAGCCGCAGAACTATTCCTCAAGACCCATGATGTTGTTTTCGCAAGCAGGCCCAAAGTCCAAGCCTCGGAATACATGTCATACGGTGCGAAAGGCATGGCTTTCACCGAGTACGGTTCCTACTAGCGAACTGTTCGAAAATGGTGTACTCTACACCTTCTCAGTGGTTCGAAAGTTGAATACTTTGCCCCAATAAGGAAGGTGGAGCTGGGGTCGATGGTTGAAACGGTAAAGAAGGCAACGCCAACAGGTGAGACGTTGGACATTAACGGAAAGGTAGGTGAGCTTATTGAAGACATCATGTACAAGATGATTGTTGGGCGCCCCTACAACTCCAAGGATGAGAATTTCAACTTGAAACCGCTGGTTAAAGAGGCCATGCGTTTAGCGGGAGCTTTCAACATATCGGATTACGTGACTTGTCTTGCTGCAGTTGACCTTCAGGTAATCTCTATTCTTTTCCCCATCATCATTATTTGCTACTTATCAAATTGACATTTTAATTAACGGAATAATCATTTCGAGAAATAGTCATTCCTTGAGGGTATTGACATTTGATTCATGGAATAATCATTTTGAGAAATGGTTACTCATTGAAAGTTAAGTTTTATCTAATCCCTCAATTAGGACTGGATGAATTTTTTTAAGTGATATCATAACTAAATGTATTTTGACTTGAAATCTTTAACTTCACTCTTTACAAAATTATAAAAAAATTGTGAATTCATTAGCATCATTAATTATATAAAATTTTAACATAAGTAGTATAATTAGCAAAGATTTTTGACACTTCAGTAGTGTCATCCGGCATCAGTCCATTCTATATCCATCTACCCTTACTCTCGATAATGACTATCACGGACACTTGAGAATTAAAAAAAATGATTTGTCAAAATTACCCCATACAATTTCAAAAATTAATCGAAGTCCCCTCTATTAGATGCAATGTCTGAGGTCCATTAATTTTTAATACTAAATTAAATAAATGATATATTTTTTTCAATTTAATAATGGTTTATATGACACCAACTAATAAATCAAATGTTCAATTTTGATTTTTTTTTATATAAAGGAAATATATTAACTTAAATCAAAACTACATCATCCTTGGCCAAATAATACCAAACATATCTTCAAATAAAAGAGTAAGAATACTAGAAGGGGGCCTATCAAAAACATGTAAGCCTAAAGAAAGATTATCGTGGTATGTTGCCATCCAATGTGCACACTAATTGGCTTCACGATGTACGTGAGTTACAAAGCAATCTCAGCTTCTTTGTAGCAAATCCTTGATTTTTTGCAATAAATTAGCATAAGGGTCCAAGTTAGAAATTTCTTTTGAAATTTTCTAGAATACCAGCAAAGAATCAGTTTCTACTAATATCTTTCTATAACCTCGGTTCCAACATATTTCTAACCCTTGATATAAAGCCCATAGTTCTGCTACTAGAGAAAAGGAAATTCCTATTTTGTATATAAACCCAACTAATTAGAAACCATTTTCATCTCTAACAATACCACCTGTTGCTGCAAGACCTGGTTGTAAACCTTTGTCATTAATGTTAATAGCTATTATTCTATTACAATTTTTCTTTCTAAGAAAATGGGAAAAAAATCACTACTCATTTTTTTTACAACTTAAAATCTTAAACTAACTTCATCCTAAAAAGCTGTTTGACTTAGAAAAAAAAATTGAAATGAAAAAAATGAATAATCTAAACTAAAAGTATTCACGAGACGGGCTTCTCTTCTAGGCCCGTGGGCCCAACTTGATTGATTCAAGTTAGGTTTGGACATTTTTTAAACTCAAGCTTTGAAATATTTTTTGTAATTGCATAAAAAAGATTCGAGCCCTACTTTTAAGGTAAGAGATTATGCACCAATCAAAGGAGTAGATGCTCGAATGCAGCTCAAGTTTAGAAATATAATTATATTATTAATAAATAATATTTTTATTAATTTTAGTTTAAAATATTAAAATTTTAATTTTAATATTTTAATAATAAAAAATTCAAGTTTGAGTTAAGATATTCAAGGTATAACCACACCTAGTCTGTCTCATGAACACCATAGACAAAAACATAAATAAATGTGCATTCAGTTATGAAATCTAAATAAAGTTAAATTTTTTAAGTCAAATTCGTGAAGTTTTTTATTAAAAACAAAAAAAAAATAAAAATTAAATTTGAAAATCTAAACTGATATATAAAAAGATCTAAGTTTATAGGTAAAATATACAAAATTTGAAATATTTTGTTTTGAATTAGAGAATTGGTTATCTTTTTCTTCTTTTACTTATTTTATATGAATTTTGTGTTATATGAAACGCATGTACATGTCTGGATATATATTTCATCGTTTACAAAAACAAAACCAATTAAATAGAAAAAATGACATCAGCGTTCTGCTTTCACTCTGAAAATTAATTGTAATGGTGAGTCAATATAATTAACTACTTCCATTCTCAGGGATTAGCACGAAAGCTAAAGAGGTTGAGTAAGATCCTTGACAAGTTCTTGGAGAAAATAATTGATGAACATGAACAAGCACTTGGGAGTAATAGTGAGGAGCAAAAACCTCATAGAAATTTCGTTCATGTGATAGTTTCATTGTTGAATAAACCCATGAATCCCCATGACAAAGAGCAAAAATTCATAATTGGCAGAACAAACATCAAAGCCATAATGTTAGATATGATTGTGGCTGCATTAGACACTTCAACTACAACCATTGAGTGGGCATTATCAGAACTCTTAAGGCATCCTCGAGTGATGTTTGGTCTTCAACAAGAGTTGGAAACTGTGGTCGGAAGGAGTAAAATGGTAGAAGAGTCGGATTTACCAAAATTAACTTATTTGGATATGGTCGTCAAGGAAAGTCTAAGGTTGCATCCAGTTGCACCATTCCTAGTCCCCCATGAGTCCATGGAAGATATTATGATTGATGGATATTTCATACCAAAGAAGTCACAAATCATAGTAAATACTTGGTCGATAGGGCGAGACCCAGATGTATGGTCAAACAATGCTGAAGAGTTCTTTCCAGAGAGATTCATCGATAACAATATCGACCTTCGAGGACATGAATTCCAACTCACCCCATTTGGATCAAGCCGTAGAGGATGCCCTGGAATGCAATTAGGCCCAATCACTGTTCATCTAATTTTAGCTCAATTGGTACATTGCTTTGACTGGGAGTTGCCTGTTGAATTGGACATGAGCGAAAAATTTGGCCACTCAATGCCAAGGGCGAATCCTTTGTTAGTGAAGGCAACTTATCGTTTACTTGATAAAAGAATGTAAAATGAATAAGACAAAAAACAGATCCGATTCCGTATGGATGGCCATTCTTAATGTTACTTAAAACTCGTAACTAAATGTTTTATGTGTCTACTCTGAAATAATTTTTATATTAATTATATAATAATTAATTTATTTACTTTTAGATTTTTAAAAAATTTTTAGATTCTTATCAGAGCGTTGACAAAACTTAGAAAAAGAAATTTCATAAAATTTCTCGATTTTCACCAACATGTTGAGAAAATCGAGATAAGTTTTCTTTTCTACCTGTTTGAATTTTCATGGTTACCAATATTTAAAAAAAAATACACATTAATGAAAGCAATTAGGTAAAATAAAAATAAATATGAAATTAGAATTTTATAAGGCTAAAAGATGACACATGATTAATTAGATATCAACTTAAATGGGCGTTGTGAGAGTGCTAATATTTCTTTACACATAATTATACTTCCAAACTTAATCTGCTTCATATACTGAAATCTATTCTTTTTAATGATGAGCCTAGAATATTATTAGAAAAAATAAATTCACTTAGCTGATTAATTATACTTAAAAAATATTATTGACCACTCTTGTTATATGTCGATCGGTTAACTTTCTAGATTCACATGTTACTACATCTGTCATGAGGAACCATATCACAGAAAAGCAGAATAGGTCAATGTGAGCACGAGGGGTGTCGAAACAACACCCCCTCTCTTGCTCCTATCTTTGCCCATAAACCAATAAAACAACACCTTCTTGACAGCAGCAGCAGCATCAGGTTCAGCTCCAAAAAACCAAAGCATATGCTTGTATCAAAGCACCAATACAAATACCAACTCAATCACAACCCCGATACAAAGACCAGGCCGAAGCACATGCTTGTAGCAAGCATCAACTTAATCTCAAACCTCACTACAGAGGCCAAGCTAAAAACACATGCTTATAGACATGAAAGCAAGACAAAGTTTCCACCTTCCCTACTTTACATTCTTCTCCCTTTTTTATTTTTGTATTTTTCTTTTCTTTTCTCATATAAGTCAAGCCTTTCTTTTTTCTCACCACAAAAATACGAGAAACAAGTATATACCTATCTCTAAGTTATATACTAAAATATTAATCTCTTTTTTCGCTCTTTCTTTCTCCCCCATCCCCCCCTTTTTTTTTCCACTACAGAAAACCATGATTTTCCTTACCTTAACCCACACTCACAAGGTACCCTAAAGCCATATCCCTCCACCCGATCCCCTTGAAAAACATCATCCCTCAGCACAAGACAAACATCACACCCCACCTAGACCTATTAAAGACCATACTTTCTTAAGCAAGAGGCAGCCTTGTTTATTTTTTAAATGAAATTATAAGTATAATTTAAAATTATAATCACAATTTATACGTCTGACACGTAACAAATAATGATATAAAAAAAATAACAGATAAATCAATATATAGTTAACCAAATTCATGTATAATAAAACTTGAATTTGAATTTAAAATGTATTTACAGTTTGTTTGACTTAATTTTATTTAACTTAAAAGCTATTATAAAATTTTTATTAAAAATAATAATTTTTAAAATTAAGTTTAAATTTTTTAATAAATTTATTTTTTATAAACTCTTTTTTATAGATAAACGGTTTGATAAAATAATCTATATAAATTTTAATTTTAATTAAAATTACCATTAAAGGTATTTAATAAATAATTTTATATTAATCATGAATTTCTTATTCACAATGAAAAAAATTAATTTTATTTTTTATCTATTTAAAATAAAATTTTAAATTCATAACATTAAATTAACTTTCTTAACCTTAGTTATTTTATATGCTATTTTAATCGAAAGATTTGATGGGAGGTACTATTGTGGCTTAATTATTTGAGGAGACTGATTGTTGGCATTTGAAGCAATTATTGATTAATGCATTAAATGTTAAATAACGGATTTGTTATTTGCCATTTCACGTACGATGTTATATCTCTCCTTTTTGTCATAATTCTATGGGTTTCGTGGGAAAGAAATTAAGTGAGTGAATTTTCTTGTCAATTTTCCTTCCCCTTTTTGCCACGATAATCTTTTTAATTTGTTTTCCCTTCTTTATTCTATTAGTTTGCCTGGTGGTCGGCAGCCCTAGTTAGCTAGCTAGGACACGACTGCAAGAATAATTTCTGAAGGCATAATGTTTAATTTTTATATATTAACTTTCTAACTAGTAATTAACTTTTTTAATAATGGTAAGAGTTATGTAGAATTAATGTCACATTTATAACAGAAGAAAAAGGAATCCTATTTCTTTTCTTTTATTAAAGAATATTCATAATAGAAAAAAGAAAAAGAAAAATATTACAATTTTACAATTATATTCATGAGTCCACATATACACTTAAGAGATTGATAATTATAATTATAAAATAATGTTATTCCATTATTTTCTTTTTTTTTCTAAAATAATTCTTGGTACTCTTAACTATTAAATGACTTCTTTGAAAGAGTTCATGGGTTATACCACAATTTATGTCTGTAGCTACGTTTCATTTTAAGACGATGATGAATTTTTTTTTCTAAATTAAAGAAATTTTATCAAATTTAAGAAAGAACAATAATAACGTTGCAAAAGTAGTTTCAAATGAATAAAACGAAAAAAATTGTGGTGGTGAATTTTTCGGATATGATTTCAAAATACGATATTTGTGTTAAAGAGTTTTTTTAGGATTAGAACTTGACTTTGATATTAAGTAGAAAATATCTAAGATTTAAACAAAAATTTAAATTGTTCGATGAAAATAAAGAACAACATAGAGAGTTATTTATAATAGCCAACTAAACACAAATTTATTTAGTGTACAAATAAATAGCACATAAAGAAATATTCTAATTAGACTTGCTTAGAGTATAAATAATATAAAAAATTAAGGAAAAATTCCAAAAAAAATAAATTCTGTCCAAGATTATTTTAAAATTAATAATTACACCATGCATGCAACTCACGCGGACACTAAGCAAGTTGGTTTATGGCGCAATTGCTTGGACTAGCTGTTTGGCAGCCCTAACTCTAGTGTATTTGGTTGCAGAAGTCAAGATTTTCCCCAACTAGTTTCATCTCTAGACTTTTAACTTATCCTCATTCCATCCCTATTTATATACATGGAATGTGTAGATGCAGGGTAAGGACATGCATATCCTTTACCTGAACAACAATGTCTCCTTCAGCAGCAGCTCTTGTCCAAGTCCTTGGATTTCTCTGCTCATTCTTTTACATTCTATCTTACATCTCATCACGGCTAGATGGAAGAGGAAAACGGAGACTGCCTCCTGCTCCACGAGGCTTACCGATCATCGGTAACCTACACATGTTAGGGAAGCTTCCTCACCAAGCCCTTTATCACTTGGCCAAAGTATATGGTCCCATGATGTCAATAAGGCTAGGCACCGTACCAGCCGTTGTGATATCATCCCCTCGAGTCGCCGAGCTTTTCCTCAAGACACATGACACCATTTTCGCAAGCAGGCCAAGAATCCAAGTCGCGCAAGTATTTTCATATGGTTTCAAGGGCATGGCTTTCGCAGGATATGGATCGTACTGGCGCAGTGTCAGGAAGTTGTGTAATGTCCAACTTCTTAGTATATCGAAAATTGAATCATTGGCACCGATGAGGAGGGAGATGGTGAGTTTGTTGGTTGAATCTTTGAAGAAAGACGCAGCAGCACAGAAAGTGGTTAACCTCAGTGAAAAGTTGGGAGCGCTAATTGAAGACATGACTCTGAGAATGGTCATAGGGCATATTAAGTATGACCAATTCAACCTCAAAGAGCTTGTCCAAGAGGTTACGAGCTTAGCAGGAGCTTTCAATCTAGCAGATTATGTACCTTTTCTTGGTGCTCTCGACCTACAGGTATAGGATTTTACCCGTAATGATATCAACCAAGGCTCCTATGAATCACTATTTGTTTTTGCAAAGTACGGCTTATTGAAAGTAAACAACTTTTTACTTTTTCCCTTTGCATCACATGCCTTTTCACTCGAACCATTCCTTTCTTCCTTCTTCCATATAATTCTGCCTAACCCCGAAGACATGAGAATGCTATACTCTGCATGCCAGGTTCAGTATAAACCTAGTTCCATCAAAAGGCCAGCTGTTAGTGTCATTCTTTGTTTTCACTGCAATCAAAAATTTTAAACCATAAAAACAAGCAAACAAAATTACTTAGCTATGGGGCTTTCATTGAACTAAAAAACTCATGAAACTGAATGCTCTTGATAATCATTGTCTATTATGTAGGGACTCAGACCACGAATAAAGGCAGCCAGTGGAGCACTCGACAAAGCCCTCGAGAACATCATTGACGAGCATGAGCTGAAGAATATTCATGAACAGCAAAAGCAACAGAGGGATTTCGTCGATCTGATGCTTACCATGTTAAATCAACCAATGAATCCCCATGATGATCCAATGTATATAGTTGATCGAACAACCATCAAAGCTATCATAGTAGACCTAATTACAGGTGGCTTGGACACTACAACCACCACAATCGAGTGGGCAGTAACGGAACTCATAAGGAACCCCAGGGCAATGCAACACCTCCAACGAGAGTTACAAAGCTTTGTTGGGATTTATAGAACGGTGGAGGAAATTGATTTGCCAAAACTAACATACTTGGACATGGTTGTGAAGGAAACTCTAAGGCTTCATCCAGTTGCACCTTTGTTAGTTCCACATGAGTCCATGGAGGATACAACCATTGATGGATATTACATACCAAAAAAGTCGAGGATCTTAGTGAATGTTTGGGCAATCGGGCGAGACCCTGATGTTTGGTCCAACAATGTTGAAGAATTCTTTCCAGAAAGGTTCATTGATAGTAATATAGACCTTCGAGGACTTGATTTTGAGCTCATCCCATTTGGAGCAGGCCGTAGGATGTGCCCAGGAATGAAATTAGGCCTAACTACTGTGAAATTTGTTCTAGCTCAATTGGTGCATTGTTTTGATTGGGAGCTGCCTGATGGCATGTTGCCTGAAGAACTGGACACCAGTGAGAAATTTGGTCTTTCATTGCCGAGAAGCAGTCACCTCTATGCCAAACCAATCTATCGCCTGCTTGAGAAAAGTATGTGAAGTACAGCACCAACTCGAAAGCACATATGGCCAATTGAGTTTCTTCTTGGATGCCTCTGCAGATGAAGAATAAGAGAGGGGCTTGAGAGAAGCCCGGTAGAAATCAGAAATTCTATACCTTTAAGATTTAGAATTTAGAATTTAAAGTTTATAATTTATGATTCAGAGTTTAAAATATAAAGTTTTAAAAATAAAAGGCTTTTTGGTTGAAAGTGTAAAATTAGATATATAATGTAAAATTATAAGAAGAGACATCAAGTATGAACAAAAAATTTCCATTTCGTAGAAGAAAATTTAAAGAGAAAAATTACCAAGAAATATGAAGTGATTAAAACTTAATGCATCCAAGGACTATGAAGTTAAGGTTTTGTATTACTCTTTCCAACTTTAATGAAAGTTTAAAAAAAAAATTATATTGATTTTAGGGTATATTAAAATTATAAATTTTTTATAAAAATGATTTTTAATAGTTTTTATTATTAAAAAGTAAAAACAAATCAAGAAAAATAATTTTGAAATATTTAAAAAAATATTAGGTATCAGAAAAAAAAAAGAAAATATACTCCTATATATGTATCGAAAATCTAACCATACAAAATCAAAATTCACTTTACAAAGTCAAGAATTAAAACCTAGTAATTAACACAAAATCCAAAGCACAACCCAAATCTAAATTGATTGAAACTCAATATGATTATGATTCAAGATAGCCCAAATTTAAATTAAGTTAAATTAAAACTTAAATTGAGCAAAATATTTATTCTTTTCATTTTACATTTCACTTAAATTAAAATAAAATTATTATTAGAAGTGAATTAAACTCACACTTGATCTCAATTAAAAAGACAATAATCCAAGTTTGAAACTCAAAGCCAAAATAATCCAAATGGAAAATGATACAATTTCAAAATTATGATAACAAAGTGAAATTATAAAAAAAAAAATCATATTTTTTGAAATAGATGAACCTCAATAATCTGTGTTCTTGCATCTGTCACAATTACTTGTAAACAACAGAAGGAAAGAAACTGTTTCCAATGAATGAAATGAAGTAATATAAGTCAAAGCTTAAATGGTCTTCCACGGAACTTTCATTGTTGTTACTACGATTATTTCAGTCCCCTTCCATTTCCACGCGTCTTAACGTAATTTTACATTGACTTGTTGTTAGCATAGAGAGTGACTTTCTTTGAAGTATTCCTACATCTCCAAATTCAACCCCATGGAGAAGATTCATCCTTCATAGCAGATAGATAGTTGTATCTTGAAATCCCAGCACCCCAAACTCTCAATTTCTCATCTAATCATAGAGGGGGAGGGAGAGAGAGAGAGAGAGAGATGGATTCTGATGAAAGGCCACAGCAAGTAACAGGGGTAGTTATAATAACTCTTCCACCATCTGACAACCCTTCTTTAGGCAAAACAATCACAGCTTTTACTCTTACTAATGATGTTTTTCCTCAATCTCACCAAACCCAACAACGCCAACAACAAGAAGAAGAACAGACTTTGCCAACAACCCAGATTCTAACACCAGCTCCACCTTCAGCACAAAACCCTCAACGTGGATTCTCATTCTTGGGACTCTTTTCTGATAACCCAAGAAAGCTATTAGGCTTTCTGGGTATCTCCCTTTTCGCTCTTCTTCTTTACAGTTCTGCTTTCTCTAATACTTTTGTAGAATTAAGGAATTCCAACAATGATGATGATGAAAAGCCACAGTCTTTTATCTTCCCTTTGTATCATAAACTGGGGGCTGATTTGGAGCTCAAGTTGGGGAGATTTGTGGATGTTGATAAGGAGAATTTGGTAGCTTCAGTTGAAGGTGGTGCAACAGGAACTCAGAAGATCAACAAATTGGTGGCTTCTAATGCTGCTGTAATTGATTCATCCGGTACTATTTTGCCTGTTAGGGGCAATGTTTATCCGGACGGGTATGCATTGTGTAACTCTTGCTACTTCTCTAACTTATTTCTTTATGTTTTTGTCTTAGAAACTTGAGAGATAGATGTCCATTTTATAGCAATTCAAGTTTTTGCTTGTTGTGCTACTTGTGGTAAGGTGCAAATTGTGAAGCCTTAGAATCTGTGTTGGATAATTGCAGACAACTTTATATGTTACTTTGTTTTTCATTTGAGAGCCATGGATACCAATGTAATTGCCTTACTCCATATCATTAGATTACTTTTGTTGGATTCAGTCATTAGGGGAATTGTAAGAATGCTTCCTCCTTCCATATCTATAATAATTATTCACTGTTTTGATAAGCAGTATTTTGCATTTTCAACACTAAATAGAAGTAATGTTGACATGCTTTCTCTTTTTAAAATTTCCTGCATAAACTCTTTACCATTTGTTTTAACCTGTCTTCTGCAACTACAATTTAGAAAGATGGTTATATAAGTGCTCAAACCAATTGCAGAGCATGTTTGGGCATTTCTGTTGCAAAGATAGAAACAGTGGCATTAGTAATAGATCCTGCAGTTCAGAGATAATGCTTGTCTTGAAGAGTTACCATTCACTGAAAGATTAGAAAAGAAAATATTTCTGCAATGATAGTGCTTGTGTAGTTCCATCAAAGATTGACTACAGAGATACAAAATGGGGGTGATTGTGGGTTTTGTAATATGTTGTCAACTACCCAATGTTAGAAGTAACTTGTATCATATGCTTAATGTTTCATTTTCTTAACTAGGATTTTAATAATGTTACAGATTGTACTTCACATACATGCTTGTTGGGAATCCGCAAAGACGTTATTTTCTTGATATTGATACTGGAAGTGACTTAACATGGATACAATGCGATGCTCCTTGCTCCAGTTGTGCCAAGGTAACACATTTCTCACTACTTACTAGTCTTTATGGTTGTGAATATACTGATGGGATCTGTAAGTGACCATTAGTAATCATTCTAGAAGCATATTGCTAGCTGATAAACAAATGCCTCATTGCTCCTTGGCTTATTGAGTCTAATAGTATTTTTAAACTCTTTCACAAATTTTCATCCTTCCTTTTGTTTATTGAGCAGATATACCAAAGAAATATATTTATCCTGCTTTTCCCTCTTTCACCTCTCCTTTCCCTTTTTTTGTCAGGGCTTTTAGTTTGTTTGGTTTGGTTAACAGTGTTAAAAATCTCTTTAATATCTCTTTTACTACAAGAGGGGAATGTTAAGCTTCACACTTAGGACCTCTACCAAATCCCCCACTCATCTCAAAATGGTATCTTACATGATTGTATTTCTTGAATTTTCCTTTAATTGACCATAGGGCTAGAAGGCAAGTATTGCAATATATTAACAAAATGGAAGTGTTAGCGATTTCTGTCAATTTTATTATTAAAAGTGTACCGTCACTACATTGAGCAAAGAAAACACTTAAAACAAATTTTAGATGGAGGGAAAATAAGCTTTTATTAATATAATGCCATCAGAGAAGAACAGACCCTGTAAATGATGTAATTCAGCCTTTTCTTTTTTTTTATCATTCTGGCGATAGGGATCATCTATACTCTAACGGATACAGTTGATGTAGGGAGCAAATCCTCTATACAAACCCACAAGAGTAAATATTGTAGCGTCCAAGGACTTGATGTGCACTGAGGTACAGAAGAATCAAAAGCCTCAAAATTGTGAAACCTGTCAACAGTGTGACTACGAGATTGAATATGCTGATCGTAGCTCCTCCCTGGGGGTTCTTGCAAGAGATGAACTTCACCTAGTGACTGCAAATGGATCAACTACCAACTTAGATGTTGTTTTTGGGTAACAATTCTCACAAAACTTCCTATACGTACTGGACTGCTGAGTATTTTATCTATCAATTCTTCCAGCCAATGTGTGAATAAATTTTTTATTTATTTGTCTTCAGGTGTGCATATGATCAGCAAGGCATACTTTTGAACACTCTGTCAAAGACAGATGGAATTCTTGGACTAAGCAGGGCTAAAGTTAGTCTGCCTTCTCAATTGGCAAGCAAGGGAATCATTAACAATGTGGTCGGTCATTGCCTTGCAACAGATGTTGGTGCTTCTGGATATATGTTCTTAGGTGATGATTTTGTACCAAACTGGGGCATGTCATGGGTCCCTATGCTTGGAAGCCCTTCAACGTAAGTAGAAATCTCTGGAAATTTGCTTCTTGTTTGTGATTCCTTGAGGCATTTACTAGTTTTCAATGTCGACATGGGAAATTCATATCTGAAGGATTCAGATAGTACAGAATGATCTTTTGATTTGTAATTTTTTGCAGAAATGATTTAATTCAATGTTTTTTGACAAGGCCAAAAAAACAAAGGGCAGAAGTTGATGCTAAATTTCAACCTAATCTACAAAAGCCTATCCACCTTAACTATTCCACTCTTCAGTACTTAGTAAGAAAGGTTATTTTTGGATATATATATCCTTACAATGATAGATGCTATTTAATATACATGTCAAAATCAGCTTCTGCCCTAGTTTTGACCAGTTTCTTGGAAAAGCTTTGTGCAGTCACTTGATTTAACAATTTCTGCATCATGTATGTTTGCCAATCATTGCCCCTCCTTCCTTCATTTATTCTCTTCTCCTAAATTTTTGCATCATGTATATTTGCCAATCATTGCCCCTCCCTTCTCCATTTGTTTTCTGCAATTCCTCATCCTGCTGTTTAGGTCCACTTCAGCTTTGACTTCTTACTTCTATTTCTTGATTTTATCTTACCTTCAGAGAATTTTACCACACACAAATTGTGAAACTCAATTATGGAAGTAGCTCCCTCAGTTTAGGCAGACAACATAGCAGCATTGGAAGAGTTGTGTTTGACAGTGGCAGTTCTTATACGTACTTCATGAAACAAGCATATGCCGAATTGGTTGCTTCTGTATGCATTTCCATCTTGAGCTTGATTGAAAGTTATATAGTCGTTTTTTTTAGAAAGGATTGCCAACTGATGATATCAACTATTTGATGCTTGATGCAGCTTAGCGAGGTTTCCGAGGTGGGATTTATCCAAGATGTAGCAGATACAACACTGCCAATGTGCTGGCAAGCTCCATTTCCTATCAGGTAGCATATCTGTTGTTGTTTTAGTTAGGTACATTTTTCTCATCATATTTTCCTTGCTGTGGAGAAAATTTTAACATAGGCTATTTCTATTTCTTTTTCTAAGGATAGAAGCAAAGAAACGCATTTTGGTTCCCACAACTTATATTTTTATTGATTTTCCTGTATTTAGGGGGCTTTGCTCAAAAATTTCGACAGTACTACTATATCATTGCACTTGTATTTGAAATGCTTGCGTAAGAAAGGTGGCAATTGGTTCTCTTTTGTATAGAGATGAAATGGAGAGACGGATTTTTTTCTTTTATTTAGTACTTAAACTATTGATTTTATCAAGCTAAAAAGTTTGCACTTGCATTTGCCACTACCACCACAATCACATCACATGGACTACCATCTGAACATGATTATCATCTTTGGAAATGGTCATTCTAACTCTTTTATGACTTTCTCCATGCATTGACCTTTTAATGCTTCCAGTTGTTACATAGAGATAAATCATTTTAGTTTTGAGAGATTAATCTGTTTGCACAAAATTTTGTCTCTCCATACATATTCATAGAGTTATTTCATCATTTTATTCTTATTAATCCAGGTTAAAGCTGTAGATTCTTTTGCCTAGTAGATTGGAATTTGTACGCACATGAGTTTCTGACTGAGAAAGAGAAGAAAAAAAAAATACAATAATGAGCATTTTTTGGGTGGCAATAATTGTATCATTTTGCTCACTGGATTCGCTCTCTTCTAACCTCACTTATAAACACTCAAATCTACCCCATTTAGCAGCTAGATAGGTTCTATCGGCCCTCCTTGGACTAAAAGCAGTTGATATTGTATTTGATACTCATCTCCTTTCTGTGGAGCTCTGCCCATTCTCTGTTACTCATAGTTGTCCCTTTTCCATTTAACATTGTTCCAACTTGACTGTCACTACTGAAAGGTAACATATTTGTTTAATTTTCCCATTTTAACCTTTCATCACAACCACTTAAAAGCAATGGGACACACCAAAGAAACAATTTAACATCTAACATTCCCGTGATACTAACATGCTTGTTTAGATACTATGTGACAAAGCAAGGGGATGCAGGAGGTTTTTTATGTTTGGCTCAATAGTCTTCCAATTCTAAGGATGCTTTTGATTTGTGTTTTGTTATGTAGCATGAATAGTTGTGGAAGAAATATAATTTGCTCTCCGTGGCTCTAAAACTTATTCTTGAAAGTAGTTTTTTCAAATATTTAAAGACCGTTGTAGTCAAAACTCTCCGGCAAGCTTGGTCAATAAATTAATTGCATGAGTTTAGTGAAAAACAGCTGTTTCATTAAGTTGCCTGTTTGGGGGCACCTGATTCCCAGCACATATGTTAGCAAGATACTGTTTCTAATGTGTCATTACTTTAAAGAAATTAACCATCTGCTAAAAGTTGCTTCTCTGTGGATGCAGATCTATCAAGGATGTTAAGCAGTTCTTCAAGACTTTAACCCTTCAATTTGGGAGTAAATGGTGGATTATTTCCAAGAGGTTTCATATTCCTCCAGAAGGCTACTTGATCATTAGTGTAAGGACTTCCCCAACAACTTGATCATCAGTGTACAGGTTAGTGTACTCTGGAAGATGGAAGCCCATTTTGATGTAATTTCCTGTTTTGCAGAAAAAAGGTAATGTCTGCTTAGGCATCCTGGATGGAAGCAAAGTACATGATGGATCAACAATTATACTTGGAGGTAAGTTTGGTACATCAAAACCTTTTAATTCTTCATATTATTTTGGTTCATGAGTTCTCTGTAAGCCCAGTCCTTGTTTTGAGAATGTTTCAATTCCATGAGATCCTAGCCTAATCTTTGAAATCCAATGCCTTCTAATGTACAAAATGTGTTACATCGGTCAAGTCTCACTTCAAAGTTCAAACTTAATCTATCAATATCTATTCCAACCACCGAAACTATCGGAGTTTCTTTGTCAGTTTCTCTATCAGACAAATGAAGGGCACCTTCATTCTTTTCCTCCTTAGTAATTAACATGGGGAACTTGTAAATCTGATTTGGGAATGTGTCTGTATATATGCATTGCCATTCCCTCTTGTTAAAGAACATAAACTGTAGTTATGGGCAGGCATAGTTTTTTGTTGTATTTTTGTATAAAACCCACTTCTTGTTAGAATTTCCTTTTCTTTGTTTGTTACTTTTTCTTTCTTTCTTTCTTTTTTCTTATTTTTGACCTTTACAGACATATCGCTACGGGGGCAATTGGTCGTCTATGATAATGAGAAACTGAAGATTGGGTGGACACAATCAGATTGTGCCCACCCAAGAAGATTCAAGAGCCTTCCATTCGTTGAAGGATAGTTTGGCTGCATTACTGCATTATAATACCACAACTACTATACTCATATCTGTACATTCTAAGTATACACATTTGCCCTTTGTAAATTTTTTTCACTTAATGCTTCTTCTTCTTCTTCTTCTAGACCAAAGCTGCACATCTTCATATGTTTCTTAGCCGTAGGATAGAATATGAGCCCTTTAGTGTCCAACTTATAGTCATCAAATCACAATTCTATCTATTCATTTTAAAATATGCCAAGTGTCACAAGTTCAAAGAGCAGTCATAAATCTCACATCGATTATGTATTAGAGTACAATTAAATATTTGAATATTTACATATTTTTCAACTTATAAAGTTTTTTTTGAATAATATTTTACAAGTTAATGTATCAACGACATCAAATAATTGTAAATTTCATCATCATTGATACTTTTAGCTATAGCAATAAGCCAAACCATGAGACTGAACCCCATCTTTACTCCAAAAAGAAAAAAGGCCCTCGATGGTTATTATGGTTCTTTGGGAATCAAGGCTTTCCGAGATTTTCCCAGACTTTGAATTAGTTCCCTAGTGATATTGGCATACGAAGTCACTACTTTTCAAGCACACAAGTGTTCCAGTGGTCTCAGATCCCAGTTTAAGCTGATATGAATGTTCCCCAATTTAGGTTAGCTGGTTAATTTAATTCGTTATATTTGTTCTTTAATCCAGTATGTATGCATCAAGAAATTTTGGTTAATTGTGATTATGAAGTATGAGACAGTATACCGAACCATTCTCTTTTGCAAGCAAGAAGAGCATCATAACAAAATATAAAGACTGTTTGACAAAAGGAGACTCAGCACCTCAAACAAGAAAATTACATATATCTGCAAGTGAGTTTTCAAATTTTTAAAGGGTAAAAATAAAATTTAAAAAAAAAAAAACCTGGAGGAGGAAAAAAAAAGGAAAAGACTAACGACATAATCTAGCTAGACATCATGACCTGATCACTTGATTCTAGGGCTTGGCCTGCGAAAAACCTGACATCAACATCGGGGTCCTCGCTCAATTCAACCAAGCATGGCCGGATTGTCTTCTCCACCACCTGTAATTGTTCAAGAACAATATCAAATTATCCAGTAACAAAGTAAATCAGTTATGACGATAACTGGCTTCTCCCATTGCAGGACTTCTAATGAGACAATAAGGCATCATTTTAGACAAATTGCATTTGAGGAAACATCAACCGATTAAAACGAACTCACAGACGAGAAAAAAGAAGCAAGACAGGAGGAAAATAAATGAAACAAAACAAAAGGTGGCATCCCTATTAACATTACATGATTTCCATCCGGACCACATTTTTATTCTTTATGTGCTATACTAGTATATTTGGATAGGGAAAAAGAAAAGAAAAATGCGGAGGAAAGTAGGAGGAAACCCACAAAATTTACCTTAAGACGTAAACAAGACATGTTTTCCCTTTTTCTTTTCTTTTCCATATTTGTTTCATTTTCGATTTTCGTTTGACTTTTCTTTCACTTTCTTAAGATAACATTTTCTTTATTAGAAAGAAATCCGGCGTAATCACAATTAAGGTGCTGTGAAACACCTACCACTTCTCAGCACTGAGGATAGATATTACACTAAGCACTTGACAAAATGGTTTTATTAAAAAAAATCAATTATTAGAACTCTACCACATAGAAATTACTAAAATGAGAATAAATTTACTCACAGATTGATCAACAATCGGAATTAGTGACTGCAACACCTTGGCGACATTAAATTTGATGTTAGGTACCCTGTATCATGCAATTTTTAGTCTCATAATCCAAGTCAAAGAATTCAAACAAATAACCTTTCAAATCAAACATCAGGATGCATCAGCATTACCTATCTTTTGAAGCATTAATAACCAAAGGCAGAAGATTGGAACAAATAATCTCTGGGCCCATTACAGGGGCAAGTAGAGAAATTGCATGTAAAATGGTCATCCGATACAGATAATGAGGGTTGTTAATCATGTCCAAAACCTGTAAACAGATTTCCAGAAAAAGACATTGAAAAAACATCTTCAGATATCTCCTTATCTATTCAATTAGAATTATAAAAAACAGGAACGAAATTATTGTTACACATAAGCAAACTAACCTGCGGAACTATGTGCTGCATTGCCCATTGTGGTCCAAATTCTTCTGCAAGGCGCTTCACATTATTAGCAGCAGCATCACGAATCGAATATACCTACAATGAATACCAATGCAGTTAGCAAAGTTTTTTCTGTAATATTACAATATTTGGTTCCTAGTATCACCTCTTTACTGTTAACACATAAACAAAACCCAAAGCAAACAGAACAGCTGTTAGATATTGGTTTTTTCTAATATTCCAACAAAAATCATAGTATCAGAGAAGAAAAAAGCTTATACAAATTGCACAAGCATAATACTTCATGTACATGAACCTAACAACTAGGGGAAAACACAAACTGCTTAGAACACAAAATCAGTAAGGCCAAAATCTAATTGTGAATTCTCAAATATGAAGGGAGCAATTCCAGATAGACATTCACATATATTTCATTATGAGACAATTAAACTGGGATAGAATCATAAAGAAAGAGGCACATAAACTCCATCGCTTTTTTTCCCCAATATTAAAGTTCTTTGCACCTTATCTTTTAACCATTGCATGCAGAGTGCACCAAGTTTGTCATCAAAAAAGCCAACACCCAACTGACTTGCCAATAAAGGTATGTATTCTATTATTGCAAGCCGAACCCTCCAGTGCCTATCCTCTGCAAGCTCCACTATTGCTGGCAATAGGGACTGGGACAGCAGATCAATTCCAATTACCTGCAATGATAGGCATATTAACCACGCGGCATTTGGATATATGAGAGAGATATTCACTAACTTGCTCATAGTAAGTAGTTTGTCCGACCACCGCACCAAATCAAATGATTAAAATAGCAAGACAATTATTTAAGGAAACTGCAGGTGATAACTGCAAGTCAAGTATTAATGTAATCAATGTCACATTGCCACTTCAACTTAGCTCAATTGCTAAGGGTGGGGCAGGGTGGAGTTTCAGTAGAGATCCTAGGTTCAAGCCTCAATGCTCTCATTTGCACCAAAAGCATAATCCATGGCACATAACCAAATCCAAACCTTGGAGATATGTTAGCTGGGAAGAAACTTGCATAATGCAACAGCAACAAGAAATGAACATCTTTATTCAAGAGGATTGACTGAGTATGGAGGAATTTCCACCATACTCATTTGAGATTGACGAACATGTATACACAAAGAAAGATGCATAAACATAGTGTAATGGCCTTATTTAGTCAGTCAATCAATCTAAAAGGCTTGTCTTTGCTTTGATACATTTTAAACTGTTCAAATTGACTGAAATGTTGACAATCTGAATCCCTTAAAACATAGGTTTTTGGCAAACAACTTTCACCAATTGCCCCAGTATGGTCAGACAAGTAACTTCATAATTATTGCAGTGAGACGGAATAGTCACTTTGTGGTGCTTCCTCCGGCAAGTAAAATAAAATCAAACTCTCAAACTTTAGTTTCAAAAAAGGAGAGTCTGAGATTGAGTTAGCAGTTAGTCCAGTCACAGGTCTCCTTTCACTTCTCAATTGAACATAGAAAATATAAAAAAACCTTTCATCCACCATCAATTTCCAAGCTAGTAGTTTGATAGAAACTGTTGGACAATATTACCGAAAGATGGGAAAAAATAGAAATAGAAAATGAGCAAAAACGTCATTACTTTTCTTAATAAATCTTAACTGAGAACTTAAAAATTATAACAAACCTGGTTAACTTGATCGAGCTTGCTAATGATATTCAGTCTGACATCCGGAAATTCATCTTTCAGAAGAGAAAGAAATATGGGAAGCAATTGCTCTATGGTCGCATCCTAACAACAATCAGTGGAAATTACATTATATGCAAGGAAAAAAAATAAAAAAAGTTCTTTAAACAAAACAAAAGGAAAATATAGTTTGAAACATGTATAGCACGAATGTGATTTCAATTATAATGCCACAGAAAAATAGGAAGCAGTGACTTCTAGAATCGATAAGAGACCCAACAATAAAAAATCAACAAGACCTCTAAACTTATCCAGACAACATGAAATGATAATATTTTTCCCAAACGGACAATTGTTCATGCATCTACCGTGCAATTGACGGAAAGAATGAAAAGCCAATGTCCCACATAAGTCTGAATAGAGCTTGTTATTAAAAAAAACACCAAGCTGTAGGAAATGTTTTTCCACTAATTAGGTACCCAGGCCCCCAGGTGGAACAATAATAGAGTCCTCAGTCAAAGAAATTGACAAATCCACATTATACTAACTTACATACTTGCAGCTAACATAAGGATGGCAAACCAGAAAAGGTTGTCAGAACAGAAGATAAACATTTATTCAACAAATTAAACAGTTGTCCATGCCAACAAACATCGCATAACGTATGCCACTTCCACATAAACAAATAAATTTCATTAAAGGTGGACTACCCAAGCACAAGCCACAGAATGTTTACCTTCCCTAAAACAGGTGCCATTCCCATTATAACTGAAGCCAAAGCAGAACGAACATGCTGGGATGAATCTGTTGATAGTTCCTATAGTGGGCAATATTAACGAATTTAGACAGGACATAGCTAGAGCATGATAGCTAGATCACTGCCATAAATGTAGAAAAACCTTGGATGAAGTAGGCAATATTCCATGAGCATTTTTACCTTGACACAAGGAAGAATATGCTGAATTGCTAGTTCTGGACTCAGAATTCGGCAAAACTTAGTTACTTTTCCAGCAGCAGCTATTCGTACTTCAGCTTCATTATCACGAAGTAAGCGAACATATGCAGGAACTAGGTCCGACCTAAACATGTAAACCTTATAATGTCATTTAATGATAAGCACCATCACTAAAAGAAAAACAACATTCAAAGTAAATGTAAGAATGTAACCAAAATCAGTTTTGAGTGGCTGAAGAAGGATAAACAACCTAAACCAATTGCATGAATTTCAGATATATAAAGAAGGAAACAAGCAATTCATCAATAGAGATCAGGAGAAACAGGAAAAAGGTAAAATAGAGGAGAGGGAAAACAGGTATAGCAATAGATGTTAGGAAGGCAACAAATATAATGATTTAAGCCACCTGATTATAGAGATTACCTAGTAGGCTCTGGACCAACAGCTTCACACAGCTCATACAATTGATTTGCAACCATGTATCGGACACGCCAAGACTTATCCTAGAAGCCAAAGTAATACCATTTGAAAACAAATCACTCAAAATAATTTACCTAATAGCAGAATGGAAATGAGAGAAAAAGGCAAAGGGAAAAAAGTGAACTTAAAGAATAATAATTTCCGGTTTCATTTCATATCAAGAAGCAAGAAGAGCTAAATACTTTTGCTGAAAATTAACTAGAAACCATGCAAAAAGTTTGCATCAAACACAAATACAAGATATACTTAAAAAAGTGAACAATAAAAACAAAACTTGTGAAAAATATAACATCTATAACCTTAGAGTTAGAGGTTAATCAATTTCTAGTAGGGTGAATCAAACCATTAGTTTTCAAGAACCTGGTAAAAACTAAACATATGAGACATCCCGATCGAGCAGTACAACACAAATTGAAGGCCCTCATAACAAAATGGACAAGATGCAGTTTGAGATGGAATCACAAACAGTGATAATCCATTTCATTCAGAGTATGCTGCAAATTTTTACAGATGCAAATGGTACTCTGCCAGCAGGATGGCAAAACATTGGACACACTAGTGCTTTTGAATACAGCTGGGACCGAGGAATGCTATGCGTCCAGAAAAAGAGTAGCTAAGTTTCATCTTCAACCTCAGTGTAAAAGCGTGAAAGAAATCCCCAACCTCCTCAATGGCTAGTTTCAGATAGACAAGGGGGAAAAAGGGCCGTTCATAAGTTTTCTAATTGCAAAGAGCTTAAACAACATGTGCTGAAAATGTAGAACTCAAAGCAGAACAAGACCATAAAACAAAGTTTGCCCCAACCTACTCAAAAAGATGGGGAAACAATAACAAAATACAACAAGGATGGAGCAATCCTAGAGATCCTAACATATTTGTATCATAATATTGATCACACATAGCCTACCTGTGAGAAATTAACTATGACAGGGAGAATATGTGCCACACAATCTTGGGATTCCAACAACTTGCCAAGAGCTGCACAACCCTCAACGGCCAATAATCGAACAGAATCTTGATCTGCAGGGATGGAAATATAGGAGAAAAATAAGCATTCAAACCCTACTATAAAGTATGAACTTAACAATAATAATGGAAAACTAAACATGCATTATACAATGCATACGTAAGAATGAACAACCATAGACAAGGGATTCATTTATTCTTTATAAAAATAAGATCTAAACCTCATGAAGTACATTATTAACCTTAGTTGTGCTTTAAACATGAAACACTAGAATAAATTTCACAGATTCTCTGATATAATTGTTTTAAAAGATTAGAGTAGAAAGATTAAAGGTAAAACATCTCTGCTGGTAAGCAAGACTGCTCAAAATATACAATGATCTAGTTTTTTGGGTGACTTCCCATGAATTTTACAAAACTCTCTCTTTTAAAAAAAAAAAAAACACAAACTTTCCTTAGAAATAGAAAGGAGCAGCGTGCTACCATTTTCCCAATTCCTCTTCCTTCCTACAAGTTTAAACCTACAACCACCCCCTCTAAAGGGAAGAAAAGCACCATAAGGCTACTAAACTCTCCCCATCATGAGAATCTTTTCTACCAGAATTGATTAAGCCAAATCACTTATGTTCATTAACGTAATACAATTTAAAGCATATAGTCAACAATCATTTTATCAGAAAAATAGTACAATCAATATTTAAATAAAAAATATACATTACGTAGTCTACATACCATCCTGTGTCAGATCATCAAACATAGACATGATGTCCACCTTCAAATGAGGTGCTTCTACAGTGGCAGCAAATTTTCCTAGATTTGTTGCAGCAGATCTCCTAACCATGGGCATGTCATCTTGGCAAAGCTGACTGTATATCGCTCTCAGTTCAGTTTTTAATGCATCCGGAGCACTTGGGTATGCAATATGAAACAAGCCACACGAGGAAACTCGAGCTGTAAACCACTCACCAGCAGCCAATCTCTTTATGTTTGAGACAATAACATTCAAAAGAAACAACAAAGTCATTCTATTTGTAGTGAGGTAAAACTAAATCAAGTATTAATTAGGATTACAACTACAAATAAATTTGAGCATATACTAAGGATAACACCATGCTCTGGTCACTGGGTCATAGGAATGATCATATTATATATGGCACCTTATCCGAATGATAACAAGCCAGTAAAGAGGGCTGTGTATGTTAGTAGTTTGACAAACCAGCATAATAATACTAATTAGAGACACAAATCACATGAATGATGCAAGTGGACTTTAAAGCACTGTCTGGTTTATAGTGTTTTCAAGCATAACTTGAGAATGATTTTCTTCCACTAACAATCTTTTCACCAAACAAACATTAAAGCAAAAATCAATTTCCATATCAAATTCTTGTAGTTACTTGTTGCAATATTTTATCTCCTCTTTCCTAAGAAATAGACAAGGCAATAGAAATGCTATGTCATGCTTCCACATTTCAAGGATTCAACTTCCCCATTGTATCTCAACAACCACATAAAACTATTCAAATTCAAATCTACAATAAATTTACATAAAGAAAAGAAAACAGAAACGAACCTTCACTAGTGGGATAAATGACTCAACCAAGTCCTGCTCCCTCATCTGAGCACCAATTCTACACAACGACTCCACAGCCTTATCCCTAACACAAGTTTCCTCAACAGTGCAAAGAGTCTCCAATGGGGGTAACAAAACATTAGCATATTCCAGACCTCCAACATAAGGAATAAAAACCCCCAATTCTTCAGCCATGGCAAGGAGAACTTCATCATCATCGTCATTGTTCTCACTCAGAAATGGAATCAATTCCTTCCGTGTCCTTTCTTCCCCTAGCGCACGTGCAATGGTAGAGAGCCTACGGATCGAGTTCAAACGCAGCTGGATGTCTTCATTCTTGAGCTCATCGATCAACACCGCGATGGGATACAAAGGCTCATCAATCATTGCCATGTTACCTCACAAGATCTTACAACTGAGAATAAAACAATAAACTCAAAAAATAATTATCTAATTCCATTTCAGAATTCAAAATTCTGAAAAGTAAAATTAAAGTTAAGAAACCCTAACAACACCCAAGTTAATCTTACACCTTTCCCTTCATTTCCTAAGCAACCAAACAGGAGCGTTAGACAGGAAGAGAAATTAACCACGCATTAATAGCAAAAAAAAAAAAATGGATCAAAGAAACTTCAATAAATGCCTAATGAAAGTGATCTAAATCAATAAACAAACCGAAAAAGACATGAAAAATCTTTGTAACTTAAAATTGCAAGAGGTGAAAACGACCAGAGATGAGATCTATAGTTCAGAAAATAATTTTCTTCCAACAGTGAAAAAAGAAAACAAGAAAAATCCAAGTACCTTTCGAGGGTTCGAAAGTCAAGTGCGGGCGTGTTGGAAGCTCGATCTGATCTGTAAGCGGAGAAAGAAAGAGAGACAAAGACAAGAGGGAACGATCTGTAAAAGCTTAGTAGATTTCTTAAATTTCGTTTTTTCTTTTTCTTTAATTTTTTATTTTTGTGATTGAATTTTGTGTAAAATTATCTCGACAGGCTAATAAAGTAATTACATCAATATTAAGACGGGTCTATTTACCCGACCCGATATGTTTTGTTTTGCTTTACCATTTCTTTCTTTCTGTTTTTTTAGTAGGATACAATAATATATATATATATATATAAGTGCGAATTCAAAAAATATATTGACAAAGATGACCATTTTTATTCATTATAATTTAAATATACTTATTATTAATGCTAATAAAATTAATTCAATTTGTAACTAAAAATTTTATTTGCACTAATTGACTTTCATCAAAAATAATTTATTTAATTCTAATGATAATTAATAATTTATAAATTAAATATTACAAATTTTTAATTGTATATAATTGAAATATTCACTATGTTTAATATATATAATTATCTTTCTATTTTAATTATCATGTATTTGTAACTAATTAATTTTACACTTAAAAAAATTCACACGTAATGTACTATGATATCACATAAGTAAGAGATGAGTTTGTCTTGAGTATATAAATATGAGTCTTTCGCCATCTATTAGATATATTTTTTGGATTGAGAATGTAAGCTTGTCATTTATATCAAAACAGATCTGAATCTTCACTGATGTGAATTCCTTGTAAAAGATATAAAGATCAAAGTTTAAGGTTGTATAAAGTTGGGCTTAAGTTTCGATCTGTAACATTTGATTTCAGAGTAGACTTAAATATTCACTGATATGAGATCTTCATGAGAGATACAAAGGTCCAACTAAACCTATACTAATGTAAAAGTCCTTTTTCTCTATGAGTAAAAGAAAACCAATACAACAGGACGTTACATAATTAGATGGAGTAAAATGTCATGAATCTCACATTAATAAGAGTTAAGAGTAAATATATAAATATTGACCTACCACCATCTATCAAGCATGTCTTTTGAATTAAGAACGTGATTGGTAATTTATAAATTTATTTAAACTCTATTTTCAAAGTTTAAAATCGCATGAAGTTAGGTTTAAGTTTTAACCTGTGACACAATGCACATAATATTACGTATTAATTTATTTTAAAAATATTTACAATCAAATTAAACTTTTGTCATAAATTTTATGTATAAGTTTTTTCATTTAGAAAGAGGAGAGTCTAATCTAATTTTTTAAATAAAAATATATATATTTTACTATTAAATTACTAGTATATGCATAAATTTTTAAGTTTTATTATATAATTATATAACTATCGCATAAAGAACAATATTTGTAACAAAAATTTTTCCAAGAAATGCCTTTATGATATTTTTTATTACAATATCATATTAAATACTTTTTTAATATATTAAAATTCATCGTATTAATTGTATTTAAGACAAGACTATTATGTACATATATAAATTAAAAAAGAAAATAATACAATGAATGAGTTTTTAACATAAAATAGTTATATAATAAAACTTATTTTTCTTTTCTTCCCACATAATAATATGAATTATACAAATTTTACTATTTTAGATTAATAATATTTGTAGTCAATGTAAACTATATATATTTTCCTAAACTTTTTTTTTTTAAATGTTGTTGATTTTGATATTCCAATTAATTAATGTAAACTATGATATCATGTTCTTATGTTTATATTAAAGGTTTTTTTTTTTTTTTGTAATTGAATGAGGAGAGATTCGAACCCTACCCTTTATACAAAAGGATTATGCACCAACCATGTTTATATTAAAGATTGACTATCATAAAATTAATAAATATAGTAGGTGCTCCATCAATCTTACACAAGCCCATATTTATATATATGTATACATGTACACGCAGGCGCACGTGCACACACACACACACACACACACACACATATATATATATATATATATATATATATATATATATATATATATTTATATATAACACATTATCAAGCAAACATCAACCATGTATACATGTGTACATATTTGTATATGTGTGTGTGTGTATAACATAATCAAGCAGACAAGCACCAGCCAAGCCCAAGCCTGCTATTGCATCTCATTCCAATCGTTGATGCTTCTCCTATTCAGCAGACCCCAATAGGAATCCTATTGCTTCAGAACTTTTACAGGAGAGAACCAAGGACTTTTGCATCCATGTTCTTCTCTAGCAGTTATGTTTCCATGTAAGAAGAGACTGATAAAGCAATAAACATGAGCTGAACATTGGCACATTGATGCATAAGAGAATGTTATTAACTACTACTGCTAATCAACCAAAAGCCAACTCTTTTCATCTACCAAAACATATGATAAAACAGATATCAGAGGAATGGGATCAATGACAATGGAAATCGAATCATAATTGAAGCCACAACCTTGAAAGGATGACAGTTTCAGGTTTGAGTTATTCAAATTAGTAAAACAAAAACCATCTCCCATGATTTAATAGGGGACTAATTTTAAGTTGAGACTAAAGCAGTTAATATATATATATATATACTAGAGGTCAAATATTTACCCAACAGCCATGTATATTGTTGGTTTGGTTTCAGTTCTGCTGTGACAGCAATTTTGCCTTCCCATTCCATCAGATCCATTGTCATCAACATATAAAACATCATCTGAAGGAGACACTTCTTCAGCATAAATGCAGACATGTTGTTACATCCTGGCACCAGAAATCAGTGTCCACAACTTTCAGAACTTAGACTAATAAAATCCTGAACTGTTGAGGCCCACATCTTAAGTTGTAATTCCTGATTTAGGCACTGACCAATTCCGTATCTATCTTTTCTAATCTTTAACTAAGGTGTTATATGCCAATTCTAAAACTTCAGACATCTAAACAATCTGGAACAAAGGCCAATGGGCTGTCTTGCAGCTGCTGGTAGCTCATCAGGTTCCTTAAAGTTTGCTTTCTCACTCAACTCTTCAAATGCATCGACAACATTTTGCAGCCTTGCAACAAATTCAATCAAAAGTGAAGTAAATGTTGCCAATGACAATGCACTTGCATTCTCATATGTTTTTGACTCTTCCAATGGCACTGTATCAGCAATGAATGAAGTGCGTGCAGGCATTGATATCTGTTTCTTAAATAAGTCTTCAGATGATGATGCACCTGGAGGCACAGTGGGGTTGACACCCACATGGGTCTTCTGGCCATCCCAATTATTTGGTATAGTAACTGATCTGAGATCAAGTACTGCTTCACTGAGGGACTTATAACCCAGGACTTTGTGTTCTTCACTATCCAAGTTCAGTAAATCTTGAGGCTCTGCCGGACTCTCTGGTCGATTTCCAATTTCCCAACTCTCAGCATTGACAAGAAGGTATGATTTTCGGTCAACTTTGTTTTGCAACTCTTCTGCAGCGTCATGTACTTCATATAGTATGTCAATAAGACCTAATTTCTCCATCATTTTAACTTTGTTCCCTAGCTCACGCAACACTCTAGCACCTTCAGCACCTACCCTCTGAAGTTCAAGACGAAAGACTTGTCTCCGTTCAGGTGGAGCCTACACATACAAATGTTATAATTTAAAATACATGAAGTTTAAGGAAAATTACAAGCCCAACTCTTAAAAAAAAAAGTGACACGCAATGATAAGCACATTTCAATTGGGTAGCATTTGAATGGATAATTATCAATCAGAAAATTCTAATTGCCAATCATGATTCCTCGCAGAACAATTTCAATGTGGCATGTTGTCACTTCCAAGAAGGTTATTTCTACGATTCAATATTTGAATTCACAAAATCCTTTTCTCAAATATATCTTCTAAAAAGTTTGATAAGGGGGTTTTTAGCCATGGTTTAAACCAAATCTATGGTACAATTATGAACAGAGCAGAAGCATTTAGCAAAATTGTGCATGATGGCCATAAAGAGATTTAGATCAGATGAAAGTTACTAATCAAGTTGCATCACGAGCACACTTTACTAAGGCCATAGAGGAGTATTGTTCTCAGTGTCCAAACAAACAAAAGCACCACAAGAACCCAGTAGAATATTGTTATTGGAAAAATAAGACTGTTGTTCTGCTTTTCAAAAAAAAAAAAAAACGCTGTTCTTCCAAAAGAACAGCTAAAAATGAAATTTTGGATGATAATAAATAGTAATTTTTTTTCCAGTGCTAAGCACAAATAAAAATTCACATGTAACCACTGCCAACTGAAAAAGGGAAAACCAATAACTTGAGGATCCTAGCGCCACACTGCTGTGGAACAAATAAACCCTGAGAATGGAAGGCACTTATAATCATATTGGGTAACCAATCGCATAACTTAGAGATAGGAAAGAATAACTACCTGTATTTCTGAAAGTATACAGCCATGCAATGCCATGACCATGAATGCACAATGCCTCAGTGCTCCACTTACTTTGGCATAATTCTTCCATGGATAACCAAATGACCTATAACGACCATGAGGTGGCTCCCAGATGGCAAAACCCATCTTGGCATTGAAAAAGAAAAAAGGGAATAAAGATGAGAATACTATCCTTTCAGGTAACAGGTGGAAAAACGTAACATAAGTGCAATAATACCAGAGCTTCCTCCTGACTGGAAGATTGTACAGCTGATCTGTAGCCATTGTAAACTGGGTCATCTGATGCTTGATAAGTTAGAATTTTGGAAGGGACTCTTTCATATTCAACACAGTTAAGGTAACCTTTAACACATCCTGATCAAAAGTGGAAGAAGACAAGAATGAGAAATGAGCCAGTACTTACAAAATTTGATGAGATAATTAGAAAACATTTTGTGCATATTAACCTTCTAAAGAAGTTGCCACACTCATAAAGTTTTTTGCCACCACATTGTGTAGATCCTCACCAGCCCAGATGGGGTAAATGCATATATTAACAACCAAACAAACACTGGCACCAAGTGCTATTAGCAAAAATCGTGTCACAGCTGTATGCAAGAAATCCCCTGTCCTATACCCAGAAACTGTTATGAAACAATATGTCAACAAGAACACTCGAAATCCATACTCGTAAGGCTTCATTGTTGGGTATAGTTTTGCATAAGTTGCAAAGAATCCTGGCAAGAGACAGCATGTCAGAGAACCCAGGTAACAACTCTTACAACTAATAGCATAAATATATGGCATAACAATGATGACCAGAAAACCAGACCTATGATAAAGATGCTAATAACTATAACAACTTCTTCCCACTCTCCAGCCAACTCTGACAATTCTGCCATACCCAGAGCAAGCCCTCCTGCCGATAATGTCCCCAGCCCACGGTTAAATCCTTTGCTAAGAGTTGCTCCTGCAGAAAAAAGGGTGACCACAAAAGTTGTAAAGAAAACAAAACACGTATTCCTTTATGCTAATAAGAGTAAATGTAAACAGGAAAGAAACAATGAACAAACAAAAAAATTAACTAAAATCTGGTCAAATCAAATGAAGCTTGACAGCTCAAACAGTATTTCGTGATTCCCGGTTTGACAGAATAAGACCATCTAATCAGTTCAGGCCTCCAGAAAAAGAAAATATTCTTGAATTTATTAGAATGCAACCAAACAATGAATAGGTTTTATTTACTTAGCCACAGTAATTATTACATACATTACACAACACATTTATAAATACACACGTGAACATACAAATGAAGATGAGCTCAGCCAGAAAAGAAAGAACAAAACAAAACCAATACAAGATCAATTCTCACAAGAACCAAATTTCTTCTGAGAGGTACTAACATGTTAATACAATAGTATAACAAAGACTACCTCAAGATAACATTAAGTCTCTTTTTGTTTGCTGATTCTTTATTTTGGATGCAAAAGCACATAGGAGTAATATTTTTGAAGAATTAAAAAAATGTAATTAAAAATTTCTTAGAACAAAATATATAAAAAATTCATATCAGAATCGATGTTACATATAATTACTACTCTTTGTTTATTATTTATCAATTATGATTGTGTCTCATTTTTTAACAAGCAAAAACAAATAATAAAAGCAACAATCCAAATCAAAACCTCTAAACAATCCCAAAAACAAAAGAAAATTCTTAAAGAAAAAGCTGCAGTCAAACATATTGAACAGCAATACAATAAATAAATAGTAGAATGACAGGAATTTACAATTATGAGTTATATGATTTATGACCCACATAAGGAAACTACTATTAAAAAAAAAACCCAAAAATAAGACCAACCAAATTACCTATACTGAATTCAAAGACGACGACGACAGTGAGAATAGCCCAAACAGAGTACTGGCTAAGCTCCTTGAAGGGTTCTTTTAAGAAAATAAGAAACGAAATAAGCATTAAGGCAAGACCCATCTTGGCTGAGAAAATAATCTTTCTGGGGTCCGATTTCCCCATCTGCCATGCCTCGCCTGCAACATCTTGAACATCTTTCCAGAACCCAGTTATTTTGTCGCTTATAAATCGGTAAGAAAAGCATCTCCATCCTTGCCCTTGCTCTTCTTCTCCTTCTTCGTAGGTGAATCCCAACACTGGATACCCCTTTGTTCTCTCCCTTTTCTCTAGCAGAGAGTACCTAAACGAACCCAACTTGGCAGCCATTGAGAAACGAGAACCAGGAATCTCGAGAATTCTAATCCTTTTCCATTTAAAACTGGAAGAGAATGCGTAGAAATCAGGTACGTGAAGAAAGATTAGATGAGAGATGAAGTATGAGGATTGACGATGGAAGTAGCGAAGTAAGACAAGGCGCCTCGGCTAGGGACGTACGGTATTAATCACGAAGTACGAAATAGCGGGACCCGCAACGGAGCAGACCGAACCATTCAAACCGTCCAACATGATAGCCGGTAAGGGACCTTATGGCTTATAACAACTTGGAACCCACATATATTTCCGTACATAGATATAATCCATTTAAATAAATTTATTAAACTATTACCATTTAATTTATATATATATATATATATATATTATATAATTGATTAATCTTGTTTAATTAAACAAGTTGATCATGCCATATATAGTCTTGATTATCAATTAATCATTATTAAAGTAACCACTTTGTGATAGACTTTACATTTCATGTTCTTTTAAGAAATTATTAGACAGTGTTTCCAAATCTTAATTTCTTTTGTGTAAACTAATTTCTTAATAAATAAATAAATAAAACTTTTGATTGTTCCAAAATTAAGTTAATCTATTGTATATATGTGTCTATGTGCAATTAATTATGTTTGACAATTGTTACTCAATTTTAGAAGGGTTTAATTATTAGATGTTGCTAAAGATTTTATAAAGTATTTATAGACTTTGAATAAAATTCTAAACATTCATTCACCAAATGAATATGTTGAATTTTCAAAAAATTATGACTTTTAAGAATAAAAAGTTACTTTAACTGTTTGATTCTTTTTTTTATATATCTATTCCCGTTTAGTTCGATTAAACATTCATAACAATCGACTAATTTGTATTTCTCAAAAATTAACTCCTTGCTTAATCAACTAACCCATCAACTAATTTACTCTAAGAGACAAAATTCAAATCTTTATTCTTTATTCATTCTCTTCCTTCTTACAAACAATCACACACATATATATACTATTATATAAATATATTGTAAAGTTATTATTAAAAATTATTAAAAAAATGTAAATGCCTAATAGAACACTCTCTAAGACTTTCTCGTATGTATGTGCAGAATAAAATGTCATATTGATCAAGCACATGTATCAACGTGTTTGAAGGGTCTCCCTTTCCAATCTAGAACACCTGAAGAACAATGACAGAGCTGACCTTTCCCATCAAATTTGGTACTTCTTTTTCCTTCTTAGGCCTTAATCAAGTTGAAATTGATCAGCTCCTTCTTATACCATCAACCCCACTTTCCCTTTCCCCTTGCCCCCACCCAAGAAAAAAATAAAAGATGATGATGATGATAACCAGATATAGTTACAGCTATATACAGTTAACAAATAAGGGTTTTACATATATTCACTTGATGCAGCTAGCAAATCATCTTAATTTCTATATATATGTGTAGAAATTCATGTACATGTTACACAGGTTGCGACATGGTTTTGGTTGGATTCCGGATTCCAGGAACTGATCAATGCCTTCTCTTCATGACTGATCTGTTCATTGTCGATGTTGAATTCCTGTATTTCCAGTATCTCCACCCTGCGGTTGGTCTTCTTCCTTATTTTGATGGCGATGTCTTGAGGGATAAACCTGCCACAAACGCTTACCCTGCACTGCTTCTTCTCTATCAAATGCGTGTCCAACTCTACATTCATCAGAGTTATAGCAGGAATCAAATCAAAAGATGATGGGGAAAAAAGCGTTTGAAAAGCAAGTTTGACGATGAAGATTTGATCTCACCTTGGATGTCAAGAAGGGCTCTTCTTACTTTTCTGTAACACCCGTTGCAGTCAATGTTGATCTTCATTACCATGCAGCAAAACTGCCATGCATGTAAATATGCAGAGAAATTAATTACAAGTAAAAAAAAAAAATGAAACAGCAAAAGAACTTATCATCAATGAAAGGTGTTATTAGGTGGAAATGGAACTTGCCCTTTCTGTCATGAAGCCTGCAAAGAATCCAGCAATGGGTGTTTGAACAATGCAGAAAAGTTGATGTTAAAGGGCAAATGATGGGAATTTTTTGAGAATGAAAAGGAATCATGACTGAGCTGGTTTATTGGAATTGTTCTATGTTAATTTTGGAATCTGATTCTGCCATGGGGGGTTGGTGTAGGTGTAGCTTGTTGCCCATTATTCTTGACCTCTTTGTGTTGGCTTTGTAAGTTTCATGTATGTTGGGGGGAGAAAAGCATCCATTTCTTCCTTCCAGAGGCTTATTCTTTCAAACAGGAAGGCATAACTTTATATGTATGTTCCAAATCCAATTAAAGAAAAGAAAATTTTAGAATAAATCTTTATATATCCTTTGTCAACTCGGTATGAGATGCTTGTTCCTTTTATAATTGTTTTCATTTTACTGCTGCTTTTCATATAAACCACAACAATCAATGCAAGACTTAAATAATAAAAAATATTATTGAATTATGTTTGCTTTACAGTTGAATTCTTATATTTTTATAGTACCTAATTAAAGTTTTTTTTTATTTGTATCTAATTGAGCTCATGTTATTTTGTTTATTTAATTAAACTCGTATTTCATAATAAAAATGTAACATATGTTATTTTCAATAATAATTGTTATTTTTATATACGTAGAATTTGACATAATGTAACATGTCACATCATAAAAATATTTTTATATTATTTACTTTTATTGTGCTTGTTAAATTTCATGTACATAGTAAATGACAATTATCATGGAAAATAATGTCTGATACATTTTAATTATAAAATGAAATACTGAATTGAGTTAAATAAAAGAATAAAAACTCAATTCAATAAAAATAAAAGATAAAAACCTTTAGTTAATATGATAAAAATACAAAAACTTAATTAAAAAACCATTTTTTTTAATTATTTTAACCTCAATTCAATGAGTTGTAAGCCTAAAGTAACTACAATAGTTTTAATGAGTCATGAGATGTTAGGAATTTTGCTTTACACATGGCATAATTTCTCACTCTCTCACCTACCTACCTGCCTTGTGATTTCCTTCGTTTTCTTTTTTTTTTTTTGTTCCATCAGGTCAAAGGGCTTATTTTCTCCCCATATTACCATATATTTGACATTTGCAATGTCATGAACTTTTTCTAGTAAAAATAATTAAATCAAAATAAAAAATTTAAAGTAATCATGTGTAAAGAAGAAATTAAAAAAAAGTTTTGAAGCTAATAAACTAATAATTAGTAATAAAATAGGGTAATTAAAAATTCTTGTGTGTGGTCTTGTTTTCTTAATGGCTCACCTAAAGATTATATGATGAAAAATCAATGATTTTCTTCTATGTTAACATAAAATAACAAATTAAAATTGTGGTTCATTTCATCATATTCTACATTTAATGGCTGACCTTGAAGATTTGACATTGACTCTGCCCATGTAATTATATTCCCCTTGTTAATTTTTAATTACTTTTGTTATCCTGAAAGAATGTTGGTGACATTTTTAGCTTTAATTGAAAGTATATTTTATTATGACTTGTTTCCTACCCTTACATTTCTATATTGCTTACCATTTTTCCTTTAATAATAATTAGACTTATATTTTTTTCACTTAATCAAATAAATTTATTTAATTATATATTAAAGAATTGATACAAATCTAAATCTATTGTCTAAACTAAGCGGATCAAAAGCAAGTTTACTCGTATTTCCAAGTATATACAAGAATTGTATTAGTCTAGTGTTTTTTTTTTTTCTTCTAGTCAATAAGATAATTCAGTAGTAAGCATGAAAAGAAACAATTCAGTATGCAATTATCCAGTCAAACCCACCAGGCACCAACATGTTTTAGCAGAGGGTTCTTCTTTCTTATTCTTGAAAACATCTTTAATTCGAGAATTTCATAATTCATAAATGAATTTTATACTTATAAATGAATAATATTTATAAATTTATTGAAAAATAATGAATAAAAAAGTAAAGAAAGGGAGCTGAATTCGGGTCTTATTACCCCTATCTTCATCTTTCTTTTTCCTAATCCTTCCACAGTCTCCCTTTTTTTTTTTTTTTTATCTCTGAATCCTCAGACCAGATTTCAGACTCGATCTCTGCCTTCCCCTGTTGTTTTTCCGGTTCCTAGCAAATCCCAAGATGAGGAAGAAAAAGTATATATAAAATTGATCCTCTTAACATTAAACAAGTACTTAAAGATAAATCCTAAAATTTAATCTGTCTAATATGAAATATATATATATATATATTTAATTTTAAATAAAAGGGTACTCGTAATTTAATTATATTATATATTAAAATTCGGATACGAATTCTTTTTCTAACAAATTCATCAGTTTTAGACGTTCTGGTGATATATTAATAATATTAATTACAAAAAGAACAATAACATATTAGCATAAATGTACCTAAAGATATGGAAAAAGGGTTGGATTCAATTCCTCCAATTTTGACTTGCATGACTAAGAGATTATATATATATAGTTTGGCACCAATGAGCTAAGTTCTTTTTCCGGAAGATCCATGGCGGAAAGGTTGACGTGTGACAGTCACTTTTCTCTGCAATACATGCACCACGACGGATTCCACATCTGCAAATTAATTATGTAGTACCATGCAACATCAAAACATTCAGAGATGATAATAATTAATACATATTCTTCATGTTTTTCTTTTTTGGATTCAATTTTCTTTTTTTTTTTTGGAAATTTTTCCATGAACCAAACAGGAGAAAAGGTCTTAAAACCTTTTTTTATTCCATTTTGTTTTGATCACTTCGAATATCCATGTACTCCCAAGTAATTAAGCCTTGAAGAAAGCTTACCATCGATTCTTGAAATTGCATCAGCTACTCTTTTCTGGCATCTTGTACATCCTAAATTTGCAGCCAAAACCACTTCCTGCATGAATATATATGGACAAGATCATACTTTTAGTATCTGTAAAAAAATGTTATAGAGATTGAGAGAGAGAGAGAGAGAGAAGCAATTACCAGAGGCTTTGGAGGGCAGCTGATAGAAGCTGGAGAAGAAAATCGCAGCCTGAACCGGCAGTTGGTGACTCTAGGTCGACTAAGTTTTTTAACCCAAGAAGCCATTGCCGTCTTTCTTACTTTCTAGTAGTTAGTTATGTTGTATTTATAGCACAAATCTATGCAAAGCTGCAGATACCAGTCTCTGTTGGGTTCATGGCCTATACGAATAGACATGAAGCTGCCCAGCTTTTATGCCAATTGTTGGACCATTTCGATTGAGAAATCCCATCTTTTCGAAAGTTGTGGCTAACAGCAGAATGATGGAGATGAAGCATGTGACAGCATCATAAATTTGGATAATCGTTTGTGTAGCTAACCCTGACACTGATAGCAGAGCCCTCATTTATCTTCATTAACATTTTTCCAATGAATCTCTCAAACTTTTTATATATTAATTATGGCATGGGAATATATTTAGGCATCAGTCATCCTCATTTCTGTTAGTTGTAATTAAATTCTATGAAAGGCGTATCCCCCTTTGCATCATTCATATCAGACTTCACTCGTCAGAGATTACCTGCTTTGGAAGCAATCTCTATTTTTGCCATACATCTTTTACTTCTTATTAAATATGACACAAGTAGTCTCTGAATATTTAATTTAATGATTAATGTGTGATTTTTATTTAAAATATCGAATTAACAGGTATTAATTTGTTAAAATATTTTTTATTCAATATATATTAGTCACATCAAAATAAGAAAGAGACCGTGTATTAATTTTAAAATTTTATATAAATATCATCTTAATCAGATGACAAACATTTCCCTTCCCTTCATTTCTACTTTCATCCCCCTTTTTGTTCCTTCCTTTGTTTCCTTTTAAAAGTAGGGGACAGGAAAATTCAGTGCCCATCATAAATGGATGGCTGTTTGTTGGCAAGTAAACAATAAATTTTAGGAAAATGCTAGATACCATCAAATATAATAATAAAATCACCCCTTTTTCCCTGCAAAATTTGAATGTGTGTATATATATATATATATATATATATATATAGTAATAATAAAGTGTAATCATGTTATAAATTTGAATCAATATCAATAAAACATTTGACAACTAAATGTCAGTGCTAACCTTAGCAACATATTTGTAGCTCTTCCCTATACTTATTTTATATCATCCATGCTTGTTTGTTCTATCTTAGCATAAGAATGAATGTTTAATGCACTGTAAGGTCATTGATGGAGTCAAGGTGCTAGTAACCGTCACTACCCTCTAATCACTTCTCATACAAAATCTCGTTATTATGTAAGGTGGAGATTTTGTTTCAATCTGGATGAATGCTGTGAGAGTTTGGATTGAGGAAGAATCCTCGTGGAAATCAAATTGATTTGGATGTTGCAAAGTGGAAATGTTTGAGTAGGAGTAAGACTAGCTAGCTGATTCCAATTGATTGAATGTTTGCACATATGAATTGGTCACAAACAAAGCTAAGCTAAAGCTAGAATTGTATCAGAAAAAATAAACAATAAAAACTAAAGTAAACATTCAAATTCAGAAACTGTTATCCTAAGTCAACCTATAACTTCTTCCGGTGAATGGCTGGAACTTTTCTTCTTCTTTCTTCATATTGGTTTCCTCTTGCCGACCCTTTCTCGATGGTTCACCCGTTGAGTCTTCTTGAGATTGAATAACATTGGAACCAAGCACAACTTTGTTTGATCCGCATGGCTTTCTTTCAGCATTCATCATCCAATCATCATCATCATCATCATCAACCGCAACGTGTTCTGTCACAGGTTCTCCATCAAGGCGCCTTGCTATACCGTTGAACGCTTTGAACTTGACTGTTACTTCCTCGATTGGCTGCTTTTGTTTTTGAAGTACTTTGGGCTTTTTCTGTTCTTCTTGGGGTGGTTCGTAATCCAATGGGAGAGCAAAATCAACTTCACAATCTGTATCAATGATATTGACGGCCAATGAGGGCTTTGTTTCAACAATATCGATGTAAAACTTGATGTTGTTATACATGATCATGATGGTATCTCCGGTCGTCAAGCAACAAAAATCTCTGAAAGCTATTTCCAACACCGCCCTAGGGTTCGAGAGTTGCATGAAATTCTTGGTATGTGGTTGAAGCTTCAAGAAGGTTCCTTTGTCAAGAGAAGCACTCGTTAGTGTTACAAGCTCTCCTTCCTCTAGCTCCATGGACTCCATCATCTGCCTCGGTAACAACACGAAACCCTCATCTGAAGTAAACTCAAGAACTCCACAATAAGAAGTTTTGCCTGTTACATGATTGTACAGCTCGAAAAGCCATGGAGACTCCACACCTTTATCAACAAGAGAGTCGAAAGCAGAAAGGGGCATCAGAATTCTGTTACCAAACTCAAACCTCGATGAAGAACAGCGATAGGTATGTTGGAAAGAATGATCAAGCCTCATGGCTGCAGCAACAGCTTCAAGATCAGACGGCTCCATTGACAGGAGAAACAATGGATGAATCGGAGATCACAAGGAAAAGCTTCCAAATATTAATGAAATACGATCGTCGAGTTTATGAAGATGAAAAGTGAAGGAAGCAACGGCAAGAGTGGTATATATAGTTGAAGGGATTGAAGGTGAATGCTTGTTGGATTCCATTTGGGGCTTGGAGTATTCCTTTTCCATGTGTTATTAGGTTTAGGTGAGCTGCTCATTGTAGTGTAAAATACCCAGCTTCTATGTTAAATAAAATAAAGTCTGTTTATTTTTTTCTTCTATTTACATGTCCTAAATTGATTGAGACTCCAAGTAAAAAATTTTATAGTTTAATTAAAAATTATTATTATGCTTCACACATGAATTCATCAAAAATTTTCCGATGGTGCAGTTATTTATAGACTAAATATATATATAAATTGAATTTCCAAAAAGAGGTGTCATATGTTTTGAGCTGGGAAGTACAGTTATGTCCCACAGGGAGAGAACAAAATTTGCATGTGGGAATAAGTAACACACACCATGCATGTAGCAACTCACACTCAATCCATGCATTCCCATCTTAAATAGTTACCTAGTGAACCCCAGTTTCTGCACCAAGAAACTAGCACCATGGCAGCTTTGAACTCTCTTTCTCACATTCCCTTCACATCCATTGTTACGCTGCTGCTCTTCGTTGCCACTCATCCCACTGCCCTTTCTCAGGACCCCATCACGCCAGGTCCAACCATTGCTGACTGCAGCCCACGCCTGGTGGCACTGATGCCATGTGCACCGTTTGTGCAGGGCACAGCACAGATGCCGGCGCAGTCGTGCTGTGACAACCTCAATCAGCTCTACACCCTACAACCTGGCTGTCTTTGCCTCTTGCTCAATGATACCACCTTGAGTGATTTTCCTATTAACAGGACACGTGCTCTGCAGTTACCTGTTCTTTGCAAGCTCCAAGCTAACGCCTCTGCTTGCTCAGGTACCACTCAGATATTCTCAATCAACCGCCTTCCATTCATGTTGGTCTTATAAATGTTTGATTAATTAATAATATTGCATTCTTTTCTTTAAGGGGTGCCTTCCCCTCCTGGTTCTGAGGTTTCTCTAGGGGCACAGCACAACTCTTCTGTCGCTGGTAATCATACAATTTTTCGCATTATCTTCTGGCCCATTCATACCTTTTTTCATTAAATATGCCCTTTCTTCTGTGACCTCCAAGACCAGAAATTGATTAAATTTGCTGTGTTTTCCCCAGCTTCCCCCATGGTGCACCCAACTGTTCCAGTGGCACCAAGACCAAGCATCATGGGGCTAGGGTTCAGCCGGAGCAATGCTGGGAGACTGAAGACAAAAGGTCTCTCAACAATGGTGACTTTTGCTGCAATTCTGCTTTCAAAACTGGCACTGCTATATTAAGTCTAGATAACGGAGTTTGATTTATGGGGTGTTTATGGCTTTGGTGTGTTGCTTGTTTATGTTATCTGATTATAGAGACCAGTTCGAGACATTTAGGATCAGTTATATTGTTATTTAGATTTACGTATTATTCGTTGTGTTTCGATGGTTAATACCTATATATCAATGTAGAATGTATTGGAACAGCAATTTATCTGTTTTGGAATGATATGCAGTAGCTTCTCATGGCTGTTTGATCCAAGTACACCAGAAGCATTGTCAAATTAAGTTGCTTAATCTTTAATACATTAAACCATGATCTTCCAAAAATCAATTCATGTCTGCACTCACTGCCATACCCTACTCAGCTTCGACATAGTACTTCATTGAGCGGAAACAAAAATGAAAAGAAAGCAGTATCAGTACTAAAAAGGAGAATGTGCACCCAAAAATCTACACTATCATAATTTTCCAATAGCAAATCCCTCCTTGACTCCTTGTTCTTCCATACCACACTGCAGCAGAATCCTCAATCCGTTTTTTTAAACAGATGTTACCAAGTAAAAATTGTTATACAATGAAAATTATAGATGATTCTGTAAATTTTCTACAATAATTAGAAGAGCTATAGGCAGAAGCAGGGGAGAACAGGGGACTAGACAGGAGGGGGGGCAGTTGAATGTATGTTATCTCAAAGAAGGGTAGCAACCAGCACAATTGGAACATCAGAAACAAATCTATCTTACACAAATAAATATAATTTGTTTTAATTTTTCCCACAAATTCTTAATCTGCCAAACCTTTACTTTGAAATTGATTCGAAACCCTTCACGTTCATAAAAAGGTTTACTATGCCCCCAAGCAAGTGTATTACCCGTAAAGAGAAATGTCACTCCGAAACCGAAATTTTAAGACCTTGGTAAGAAGAACTATTTCAGAAAAAGCAAGAGACTACAATCGATGGACGTGTCAACTGTGCCTTTAATTTATGCCGACTATCACATAATTTGTAACATCATCTCAAAATCATTAAGATACAATATTTGCAAAGGTAAATTACAGACATTGCCTTACAAATCAAGGAAAAAGCTTGACTTCAAGTGATTTGTTTATCAATCCAGATATGAAGACTTTTTGGGTTCATTTTACAGCAACTACTCCAAACTAGGTGCAACTTCAGTAGGGTTTAATTCAAATACATCTGAATTAGAGGCCTCAGGTTCTTCTAAAAGCTCTTGAGATTGGATAGACTCTTTGTATGCAGGAGTCTCCTTAAAATCTGTTGCCCCTTCATTGTAAGTAGACACAGCAATCCCACACGCAATTAACTGATAAAATAGAATCCAAGTAATCAGATTGAAGAATCATCAAGATAGTGCCTTTTGAAAGCAAATTTCTATAAAAAGCAGAAAACCAGCAAAGTATTTCACATGTACCGACAGGTTAGAATTTTCCAGCATCATTATGAAAAGTAGGATTCTTCACTTTGTCATTCATCAAACAATATGAAGGCTTTTTCAGCAATCACAATCTAACAAGCATGGAAATAGATTTTGTTGGGCTGAATAAATTCTCCCACTATTTTTTCAAAAATGGCTTCTGAAATAGATAACTAGTAAAATTTTTAACGGAATTTTTCTCCACCTAATTCTCTAGGTATCAATGCTTTCCTGTTTTTTCAACCATATGAAAATGACCTTTCTCAACCAATTGTCTTCAAAGAAAAACACATAATTTGGTCTGCAACTAGTAATGACAAAGATACTTAGATCCACCTAACTTCTCAAACCATCCTTCAAGTAATCCAGAGAAGAATTTACACACTGTCTACATTGATCATGAAATAGCGCCTTATCCAATTAGACGTGTTACGACAAAAAGAAAGCTAAAATGTAACGTTACAAAGTTGTCATATAACTTTCAACCTTCAGCAATTTTTGCTCATTAAGACTGCATATTAGATCTCAATTGTGTCCAGTACTTAATTTCAGAATGTTTTGTTGTATGCAATGGCTACTGTTTTCCCCCCTTATTCCTTGGCAAGACAAGGTTCGGTTGGCTAGAATGGCGTTCTGGCCTTATTCCTAACCAAGGGGAATAGCTATCCCCAACCCCTGCCATGATAATAGCTACTCCGGAAGATTAGGAAAAACACTGTTCACAAGCAGGATTTTTTTTTTTTCTTCACCACATCTCTCATCTCATAAACTCTTCAAGAATTGAACTTTGAACCTAAACTCTCCAAACTCAAAGTAAAGTTCTAACCACTTGAGTGTCATTTTTCCATTACCAGTATCGTGCCATCTTCATATTGAAGCAAAAATTTCATTACTCTTATTAAAACCAACTAATTCTAGTCCTTCATATGCTTATATGAATTCAAATATCGATCATTTCAGGCATTATCATAACAAAAACAAAAGGCTAAAAAGGCAGTGATAAAGAGCACTGAGAGATACCGCGAAAACAATGCCAAAAGCCCACAAATACTGAACAAGGAAACCAAGAACATCCCACTGAGGACCTTCCCACAAAGCAGGTTGAAGACCAGGAAGTTCCGGAAACGGTTTCCCATCAGCCGAAACCTCGGAAGAACTCCCACCAACGTTATCAAACCCAACCCCGACAACAACATTCTGTTCTTCAATCTCAGCCGTCCTTTGTTTCTGCTCTTGTTCCTCATCTTGTTCTTTCGTCGTGAGAGCGCTCCTCCGGTTCTTGCTGTCGAAGCGTCCGGTTCGGGGGGAGAACTTTTTGGCTGCGAAGGTCGTTAAGTGAAGAATTCTGGGGGAGGTGGGGAAGAGGACGCGTCGTCGAGGAGGGAGGCGGGTGTATGATTGTTTGGTGGGGTTACCGCAGAGGATTCGGACTCCATTACCGCCACCAGTACTGCTACCATGGCTGATGGTCATGGTTAGCGCCATTTGAGTGGAGGAGATTGGTGAGCAGGATAAGATTTTATGATTTGTGTTTTATTATTATGTTTAATATTTCTTCCAAATTTTAATCCATGGGCTCTTCTGAACCTGGACCGGCCCAATCATTTTTTTAATATTTTTTAATATCAATTAATTAATCCACAAATATATGTTAAATTTAAATTAAATATATGTATATTATTTTTAATAAAAATTAGATCTAATGAAATTAACATCAATTTAAAGGCCTCATTGACAGGTTATTGCATTCGTATTTTTATTTTATTTTTATTTCAAGGAATCAATCTGATTCAAATTAAAATAAAACCTTCCCGATATTCTCTAATTAAAAAATTTTGATGATAAAAATTTAAAATTTATCATTAATAAAACTAAATTTAAAGAAAATAGAGTAACGGATGATTACAGACCAATTGTTAATCTTATTAATTATATTTATTAATTTTTTACTCGATTTAATTAAATAAATAAAATCTAAAAATTAAATAATAACTTAAATGATTAAAAAAATCAAATCTAACAATGTATAACAAGAAGTAATTGATCACAGAATCCAATCCAATCCATTTCATTTTTATTTTAACTTTCTATTTATTTAGTATTTAATTTCATTATTTTTATACTAATTAAGAATAGGTCAATTAAAATGCATATATAAATATATATATATATATATATATATATATCAAACAAATTGGCTAGCAATTTTGTCAAACATAAACAGCTGCTACCTTCCATTCACATTTTCAAATCTAACTATTGTTCTTCTTTCTTTACTTTACCATTTTACAAAATTTACAAGCCTAAACAATTTTTTTTTTTAAATAAAAGGAGTATGTGTCCTTGTCAACGATTCGAAACGGCACCGAAACGTTTCGATTTGTTTCTGTTCTTTTTTTTATATATATAATATTACAATGCGGAAAGCGATTCAGGACGCCATGTCAGCTCCGAAATATCCGTTGCCGGTTCAAACAAACTGCCTAACGCTACAAAATCACTGCTGTTACTATAATTATTGTTGTTCGTATCGGAAACGCCGCCGATTCCGAACTCGTAAGGTTCGAAACTCGGAATCGGAAACTCGTACCCCATCATCTCCCCAATTCCGACGGCTCCTGACCCTACACTTTCCTCCAAAGCAACGGTGCCTAAATTCAGCTCCTCCTCAACAGACGAAAAACTCGGCGGCAAACCCAGTTCATCATCCGAAGCCTCTAAAAGAAACCCTAGCACCGGTCGAAACTCACCGGAATCCGACGTCATTGCCGGTGCCGGTGCCTGAGTCGGAACTAAGATTTCTTCTTCGAAGCTTTTGATGACCGATTCCAGTCCCTGAATCGCTGGGTCTGGTCCAATGACCGGGTCGGAATCGTCGAGGAGGTTCAACAAATCCTCCTGGATACGCTTTACCTCCGGCGACTGAACATTCCCGTCATCCAGGTGGGGTTCCACGATAGTAGACTCGGGCGAGTCGAAGCCCGTGTCGGCCGAGTCGACTCGAGGGAGTTTTAAATTGGAGACGGAGTTAGCCTCCAACTGATTACCCTCAGACTCTTCCCGGGCTCTCTTCTTGTTGGCTTTGTTATCCTCCATTGCCATTGGAAAACGTCTTCAGTCTCGAAAATTACAAACAAAACAACCTTAAAAGTGTTCAATGCAGTAAGCCGTTGTTAAATAAGCAGAAAACACAAGAGAGGGAAGGGGAGGATTTGATAAGGGGGCAAAAGGCTGTGTGAGAGAATGCGTTTGGCTGACGAGAAAAAGACTAAGAAAGAGAAAGCAAATGAAAAGAAGCGCAAGGCGTGGGTGGGGGTGTTCTAGAGAGAGAAAGCGAGAGTGTAGAGAGAGAAAATGCGGAGCATTGGGTGAGAGGGAAAGAGAAACGGAATGGGTATATATAATGGTCGCCAACATGGGGCAAATTTTGATTTTACCTTTTTTTATTATTTAATATTCAATTAATTAAATAAAGGATAAAGACAGGCGCGTGTAGAGCGGAGGCAAAAAAGGTCAGGTTCCCTTTGATGAGTCATTCACGGGACTTCACTGCCTTTTTTTCTCTGTCTCTTCTTCCCAGTATTTGTCCCTCTTTTTTTTTTTTTGGCAGTTGCTTTTCTGTCAAATTAACTAAATTTAAATCTAGGACTTTGAAGTCCGTTGCGTGGGGCCCACCGAATTTGAAGGGGAGGGGGAAAGGATCCAGTGGTGCCCGTCTTCGTTTGTTTTTGCAGCGCCCCCCTTTTTTTTATTTTATAAATTTAGCTTTGATTTTTCTTTATTCCAAATTTCCAACCACTTTTTTTTGGAGGTTTTAATAAGTGGCTGGCATCTTTTTGTCCAATTTACCAAATTTTGGAGGAGGTTGGTTTGACATTGATCAAAGCTTCAAATTCCCATTTAGGTAATATAAGGTAAGGTCTACTCATTTGTTGATATTAAGTAGCAATAGAAAAAGGTGGTTTTTCTTTAAATAATTTAGGATAAACTCTACCTATATTCTCTCTTGTTTCAATTTTTTTCATATAATAGTTTTTCTTTGTTTTCATTGAGAGTTATCTTGTTTATTTTCTCTAATAAAATTATCAAAAAATTTTAATTTAAAAGTTATAATATTTGTTAAAAGTGAAATTTGATATGATAGTGGCCTGCGCTCAATGATTAGATTACTGTGGGAACTTGGATAATTATATATTATAGTGATTTTAGATTTTCGAGAATGATTAAATCATTATCTTAAGAAAAAGAAGAAAAAAATTTTCATAGTGATCAATAAAATAAAGTACAGGTAATTTTTATCTTTATATATATATATATATAATATAATAAATTTTATAATATCTGAGTATTTGACTTATTGATTGGTGCATTATTTTTTTACTTAAAGAGTATAATTTGAATACCCTTTCCTTCAATTTCAAAGAAAAACATAATAAGTCTTACATTTTCATATTTTTTTTCTAGGGAACTCAAATGATAGCACATATTTTTCCTCAAACTTTTTTCTTGCTTATGTAAATAATCTTTGTTTAAATACCAAATTCATTTTTCCACTCAAAAATTTGTCATTTAATTTAAAATGTTAATAGTTAAGTTATCAAATATATATATGATAAATTAGAACGTATTTAACGAATAAAATATTAATATTTTACAAATTATATTCATAATATTATATTCAAATTACTAATTTATTAACTTTTAATTTAAATAGAAATTTTAAAAATTTTATGACATTCTCTTATTCACGGTAAGAAAAACCTTAATTACACTATCTATTTTACTTCATCAAAAACACTCTTTGTCACAAGTATCTCATTTATGACAACAAGTTCTTATTTATCTTTATTTTGTAAGGTACTTTTTGTGAGATAAAATCATAAAATTAGCAAGTCAAAGTGAACAATACCTTACAAGTTATGTTTAGGTGGATTGTAACAATTAGTATCAAAGTGAACTCTAGGGTACTAGCGAATTGTCACTAAACTATGGATCCTTATTGAAGTGGGGTAGATGTCTCAGTCCAAATAGGAAGTCTTAAATCCCACTTTAGAGAGAATACATGGTTCCAAAAAAGAGCCATAAATCTCACAGCAAAAATAAACTCTTAGAGGGAAGTTATAAATCTCACATCAACTGTATACTTGAGTGATAATAAGTATTTAAAGGTTTATACCACTTTCAATTTATGATGTGTCTTTTATAAAATAAAACCATAAGACTAGCACACCCAAAACAAACAATTTATTGTAAATTAATATTAGTGCGGATCGTGATAGTTGGTATATTTAATTTAGTGGTGGACATATTGTAATTTACAATTCATTCTATAGTTTTTTATTTTTTAATTATTATATGTATAAAATTTACAATATATAGATTTATGATTTTATACGATTACTCATTAACCACTCTTTATACAAAATTTTAAATCTATCCCTGTTAACTGTAATAAATAGATGAATAACTATTAAATATGAATTAAAGACATCCAACGTAGTAACAATTATGATAGAGTAAAAGAATTGCAAAGCTTTTAACTTTATAGGTTAAGTTTTTTTTTTTCCAACAATGTTTCAGCTTCATATTTGCAATTGTTTATGTTAGTTATTACTTAAGTACGATTTAATCAAAGTCAAATATAAAATTGAAAAGCTATTATTCTCTATTAATTAAAAGTTAGATTTTTTAATAAAAAAATTATTAAAAATTTAAAATTTTTAAATAAAAAATCATACACTTATCATTAAATCATATCGGTAAGGTAATAAACACACATCAATGTCATGGATCTTCATTCAAACTTCGTTTCTCAACCACAAAAACGTATTACAATTTCCCACGTCTCTGTATTGTCTAGACTCAAAAAGAAACCCCTTAGCAACCCAAGTACGATTTTCCTAGGACTTAAAAAAAAGTATAGACTATAGTTTTCAATTACAAATAAATTATCAAAGGGAACAAAGGTATAATTATAAATTCGTAAATCCTTATTTTTCTAATTTTTAAAAAATTAAAAAAATATTACATATTATTCATTGACAACTTTTTTGAACTATATTTTGAAAACCTTCCTTCTCTATTTTTTTTCAAATTCAATTATTTTCACATCTTATTGATCATATATACATATATATGTATATATATCTTCAAATAAATGGAAAACCCAAAGTTTGTGGAAAGATTAATTTATTTTGTTAGTACATATAAATTTATAGTTTGCTTGTATAACATAAAGGAGTGTGTTCATTCCATAAATCTCAACTCTTTCCCTAAAGTTTTATTCATTAAAATGTCTGATAAAGACGAATAAAAACATATTTATAGTAACCTTTCTGTTTTTAAAGACCAATTAAAAATTTTGGAGAGCGCCTGCAAAAATAGTATTTTAATAAAATTAGTATCGAAAAAAATTATTTTAAAATAATAAAATAATATTTAATTTGAAAAATAAAAAAATATAAACAAGAAATAATTTTTTTCAGTAGGTATGAAAGTTATGGCAATGGTAGAAGTTAGTTACTGGAAGTTTCTTTCTAACATTTTAATTAATTTTTAGAGGACAAAAGAGAGAGAGAGAGTTGGAGAATTACGTGCGATCCACCTCAGATGGGTCCATCCCTAGATCTGCAAATAGTGGTAGTGGGGTCCATCTCTACGCCATCATCATCATCATCATCATCCATAATAAAATAACCACCAAATGACCCTACACCACTTAAATAAAAATAAAATAAAAAATATTTAAAATTTTGTAAAAATTTTATATTTTTCTGTTAATATTTTTTAAAACCACTAAAAAATAAAATAACAAAAATATCTTTTACTTTATTGAAAATAATTAAAGACAATAAAATTTATTCTACTTGAAGCAAATTCTAAATTTATATTTTTTTAATTTACCATAAAAATATAAAACCCTGTAACCGTCCCTTAATTAATTAATTAATCCTTAAAAATTTAAAATCTAGACCTACTCAACCCCCCCCAAACCTTATCTCTTCTGTGGGTCCCACCTCTCCCATCTTTCGCCACGTACGCAATTCCAAGTACAACTTTTCTTAGGAGCCGGATTTTCCAAGCCGAGCCAACCTCCTCGTTCACCGATTTCATGCACAGCGCCACGTCGTTCATCACCATAGCCACGTGTTTTTGACGCCATCTTAGTCAAGCTCGAAACCGGGACGTTACCGACTGCTTCTCACGTGTACAGACACCGCCCATGTTTTCAGTGGACCGGCTCTTCCGGTAATATCAAACTTTTATTCCTAGGGAATCGTGAGGGCGATTGAAAAAGCGACACGTGGAGTAAGTAGCACGAGAACAGGTCACATGTGCGAGGAGTTTTTATTGTTGTTGTCAGTTAGGGAGAAGGGGTTTAGTACATAAAAGTTGAAATGTCAGTCGTGTCCGGTTTATTTTTCATTTTTGTGTTGCGTGGGTTTCACGATGGGGCAGGTGAGCTTATCAATTAACTTCCTTTAGATATTTTTCTTCCGACTTTTCTAGATTTTCATAAATATCCTTGTACTTGAAGGCTGAATTCCACAACTGACACGTACCCTTTTGCCTTGTGTTTGGTTGACGAGAATACTTTGTTCCCATTTTGGATTAAGATGTTCTGCTTTTTTGACCTTTGGTTATATACTTTTCATAAAAACATTTAACACGATATTTTTCGTCTCATGGTCATGTGATTTCAAATTCTGTGGAAGGTTCCAGAAGATTTTTTTTTGATATATATGCTTTTTAGTTAAATACATGACGTAATGTTTTAAAAAGTATTTAAATATCTTAAAAATATTTATTTTTTATTTTAAATAAAATAAACTCTTGTTACTAATTATTGATAAATTATTATTAATTAAAATATTACTGATTATTTTATAAACACATAACGTTAGCATAGAAAATAAAAAGTTAAATAGGTATAGCATCATGTCTCATTAACATGACACGTCATAATTTATTATTATATATTAATATATCACGTCAATATCATATGATATATAATGATAAGTAATATTTTTTATTAACAACAATTAGTCAACTATTAATAATAAGAATTTATTTGATTTAAAATAAAAATATAAAAACTTGATTGAATATAATAAGAAATAAGTATTTATTTGAATTTTTCTAAAAATTTCAAGATTTTTTAAATATTATACTTAAATAATTTTTCTCTTTTGAAATCTCAAATTTTAATTGCTTCGATATTTTAAAACGTATAATAATAAATAACATAAAAAATATGCATATAAAAAATTCCAACCATATTATTAAAAAAGTAAAATAATATCAACTAAAAATTAAAAATGGGTACTTGGAAAATCGCACCAAAATAAGAACATGATTTTGACCCAAGAACAAGAGATGTACCCTAAGCTAGTCTTATTACAAAAGTACCATATTTTTGGGTATGTGATCATCATGTGACTGGTTATTACTACTTTGTGAATGGCATTGTAATGGATGGGCACCAAAGAGCAAAGGTGTGGATGAGACCATGGGTGTACATTCTTATCCTGTCCTTAGCTCACACATATGCAATCATAATATTGAAATTTTGGTACTCCAGCAAACATTTTGTTCTCAACATAAAGACTTGACAAGGACATCAATGCCTATTTGAGATAATAGAGACACTATATGTTAAAATGTACTGCACCTTCTTGACGGAGATTTTTTAGTACAATTAGAAATTTTTTGGGTAAATTACAAAACAGCTTAAATATTTGAATATATGAATGCATATATATTTTTTATACATATTATTCGAGGTAGATAGATGGTTCAATCCATCAGATCAGAGTAAAATGTTGTATCTTATTAGAGTCGTATATTTCAAATACTTGAAGTTAAAATCAACTATTTTGAGGCAGACAAATTTAAAAGTTAATTGTCTTTTTTTTAGTAAAAAGAAAAAAATAAGTAAATTACATTTACATCCACATGATTCCAAATTATCTAACTCAACATTGATAATTTCATTTAAAAATTATATGAAAAATATCTTTAAATATGAATAAAATAATATTTAAACAATTTTATTGAACAAATAAAATTAACAACATAACCCTTTCTAAATATAAATTTAAATAGTGAGTATTAAATATAAATATATAAAAAAAAGAAAGTCACATAAATAAAAAAGTTTCATGACCAAAAAAGACAAGAAGGGTGAAAGGCACTGGCAAAGCTAAGATGGTGTTAGGTGGTGATGAATATTATTTTTTTTTTATTAGAATTGGAGAATAGAGGATTTGAATTTTGTTTTTTAAATAAAAAAATTATATACTAATTAATAAATTAAATATTAAAATATTGATGAACGTTATTTTTTATTAATATAAATTACAAATTTTGAAATATAACTTCGTGATCTTGTTTGATTAAAGGTCGTATGGACAAAGGTTTGAGAGTCCATGCCGTGTAGGAAGAGAGAATGATGATTCAGCGTGGAAAAATGAGAGGACCAAAGGCATCTTAGGGAGGGGAAGTGACAAGATGTACTTGTAAAAAAATCACATGGCCCAAGAGCACTAGAATCTCAGATCTCTTGACCTAAACATCCAATCAGGACCGCAGATTCCTTGCCATCTACTTCTTCTTCTTCTTCTTCTTCTACTTGTTTATTGTTTCTTCATGAACCCTGTCACACCCAATCTTCTCAAACGAATGACTGTGTTTTGCTAGAATAATTGCTCTTTGTCTCCAACGGTTATGCCAATCTCCACTTGGCACCTCTTTCACCACACGATTTTAGATCTCATAATTCCTTTCGTTTCAAGTAGTATCCATATATAGTATTTATACATTATTAACTAATTATAAATTAATTTTTTTAAAAATAAATATTAATAAAATTATAAGTACTAACAAAACGATGATATTTGATATATTAATAATATATAAAATTTATACATTGATAATATATTAAATATAAAATTAATATTATTAATAAATTTCGACACATGTATTGTCCGGGGTGAAAGAGAAAAAAAAAATTAATGATTTGGAATAGAAAAGACATGGTGATTTGAAAAGAGAAAAAGAAATTATGTGATAGAAAATTTGAATCCTTTCAAGTGTAAGTGAAAACTTTATTATTATTATTTTATTTTATTTATGATTAAATTAAATTCGTCCTGTTGAATTAAATTCGATGTCATATTCAAGCTGGAAACTTTCTTTGCTGAAAATAAATAAATAAATAAAACTTTTTTTATTGTCAAAAATGAAATAAAAACAGTGAATTGTTATATTTATATATATTTAAAAAGGTTTTCTCTATTAATTGGACCCCTGTGAGTGGGAACATCTTTTCTCCTTGACCCCACCTAATCTCCTTTTCTTAGAAAATTATTTCCAAAATGGAAACCTCGTGGGTGACCACATTCACAAGTACTTAAGAACACTTGCCTACATTCACACCTTTTTTTGTGATGTTCCTTCGCTTTCAAGGAATCACATTCATATAATTATCAATGTTTTTGAGCAGGAGGTGGACCATCCTTGCCTCTATCTTCGTTCAAATTAAATGTTTCTTCACCCAAGAAAATAAAATTTTTCATTACTTTAATTTATGAAAGCTTTTTCTTTCTCTTTTTCTCTTTTGAAAGGCAATTAATTTGCCTTAATCATGCTCTAAAGTTATTGTCTAGGGAGGGTTTAATTATTCAAACCTAACCACCATATAAGGTTGCCTTATACCATGGGGTATGGTTTTTCCGAAGAAAAGTCAAGCATTTAGTAACACATGAGACAAGCAGTCTCCACCTTTAATCAATGGGAATTAAAGATGTTAGTCTCAAAATTTCTTTGACAATTTAAATTGGGTTTAATTATAGATATCTCCAATTCCATTGCTCTTGAGAAAAGGAATTTTTATATAATCCAATTCAAAATCAAAGTTTCATAATTTATATTGTTGAAAAAGATACTATAAGAAATTACAAATAAAACAAAAAATAACAAGGCATAATATTTAAAAAAACCCATGAACTATTGAAGAAAATTTACATAAGCTTTAATTTTTTTACCGCATTTAATCAAGTTTTTATATTTTTATTTTTGACCAAATAAGCTCATATGACTTATAGTTAATTAAAATTAGTTAAAATATCACTTATCATTTTATATTCAAGTGGTATTGACATTACGTTGACACGAAAGGTGAAATATCATATTAACATACCACACTATCATTCATTATAATACATCCACATCATGCGACGTAAAATGACAAGTGAGATTTTATTTGAAAACAATTAATCAGCTTATTTTGTTCAAAATAAAAATATAAAAACTTGAAAGTAATAAAATAATAAGAGTTTATTTAAAATTTTTTAAATAATTTTGAGATTTTTTAAAGTATTATGCCAAATAACAATAAATTAATTTTTCAAGAAATAAGTGGATATATATTAATTTATTTTGGAACCTCTAAAAAAACAAGGGTGAAACATTGAACTTCAAGTAGAAGATATGCTCCTCTTTTCTTTTTCGTTTTTCTTTGTCATTTTAGAATTTTCACAAGTCATCATGGAAGCCAGCAAGGTCAATAAAGCACTTTGCCCAACAAAATCTCGTGTTCTAATTCATTTGTAAACCTTTTGGCATATGGCTACAGTGGGTAATTACATAGAAAAAGAAACGAAAAGAAAGAGAAAGGGATTTAAACTTAAAATAAGCTTTGCGTGGAAGGAGGATCCTTTCTCATCAAATCTCACACATTAAGTGAACATGTTCAAACATGATACATATTTTTCTCTTTTATCTTATCATCTAAATATGGTATCAATCAATCAATGAATTGATTAATTAAATAATCTTTCAATAGTTCCTTGATGTAGAGGCCATAGGGTGTGCTGCAAAAGTTCAAAACAACATGGGGCGGCCTGGTTTGAGAAAACAAAGAGAAAGGGATCTAATCTTACACTTAGAGATTCCAATATTGCTTTTGAAATTGATGCAAAATACTTAATTAATTGATGGAAAATTTGTAATATATAACAGAAAAAAAAAAGTCAAAACTTATCTTTCGATAATATATTTAAATTTCATTATACGTAAATTAATTTAATTTTATATTGATATATTTAAATTATTTTTTATAATCTATTTAAGAAAAAGGAAGAAGAAGACACTGGAGAAGGAATTCTTCACTAACATACGTGCACGATAGAACAAATGAATAATATAAAGTATCTTTGCATGTATAATGGGTATATTTTTAGGATTGATTCCATTCCAGCTTTGGGGGAAAATATATGAATCAAAATCATTTGTAATTCAAAATAACATAAGATGCTAAATTAAATTATAAAACACCAAGAAATGGAACAGAGAGAATCCCACCAGTTTAAAGTTTGGGTCAGTATGATCAATCAATCAATCAATCAATCAAATACATGTATGTTGAAATAAATATAACAGCTCATTACCTAAAAGAATTAATTATAATTACAATTTGATTAGTAAGATTCATTGAAAATTATAGTAGCCACCCTGATTTTGATTCATGTTTTGCAGCATAAATTTATATGGAAATGGGAATCGAATATGTATTATACTTATGATTTCCATCCAACATGGCATGCCTTGAATATTATTAATCTAAAATTTGAGAAAAATGAAAAAAAATACTATCCAATTAACTTTATGTTAATAACTTTTTTTTTACAATAAAAAATTGCTAACGAGTAATGGATTAAAAGTATGGATCTTTTATGGTATATATATTGATGACGAAGACATGAAATTTACGACCTTTTAGTAAGTACAAATACATATATATAATTCATCCACTACTACATGTTAATTCAACAATTAATAAAGAAAATCAGTATTAAACTAATAAGTTATTTTCCTTTTTGCTACTTTAAGTTAACATATTTTTCATCAAATAAATATGTGACAAATATTTCAATTCAATTGTTTAATTTTTTAAATTTTGATACTAATTATGAGTCCCTTCATCTTATTTTTATTTGTCTATGTTTAAATACCATGGAGTTCAAAATAAAATTCTAATTTTGATGTGTTTTATATTAAAATGTTATTTTTTTTATAAACTTGATGTTTCGTAGTTTTTAATATAAATAAATATAAAAATAATTTTTTTAAAAATGAAAATTTATGTGATTCAACTTCACGCACAGAGTAAAATAATTCTTCTACTATTAAAAATTAAAATATGATAAATCTCTCTCAATGATTTCCCAAATCAATCCAAAAACTCCTTGTATAACCTCTCTAAATAGCCTCACAAGAATACTTATCCAATCTACCCTAACTCTACCTAGATTAAAAGAGAAAGTTATAAACTGTTCCCTCGGCTCTCAAAAACACTACCCACTCTTCTAAAGTTCAAAGTAGAATAAGATTAGCACTCAATATAGAGCAAGAAGTTTAAAACCGTAAATTACTCAATATTGTATACAAGCATGAAGACTAATCAAATAAAATTTTGAATTCTAATCAACTCAAAATTCAACAACAAGATTAGCTGCACACAATTTTATGCACACGTAGATATAAAAAAAAAAAAAACTATATTATCTTACAAAAGTCAAGATTTTAATTTTTAAAAATTTGGATTCGGAACAATCATGTCTAATTCTAATTGCTCCAGATTCTCAAGATGCTAGACTTTTTCATTTTTTTCTAATTCTTTATTGACAAGTGATAGAACTATATATTAAAAAAAAAACACACACACACAATTGTGCTTGAAAGGTTGTCTCTTCAATGAAAAGAGAACAGCAATAATGCAGCTGATAAAGGTGCTTTGTGTTTAATATTGAAATGATACCAGGAAACAAATCAAGATACCCATTCTAGTTGATTTGGTCTAACTTTTGTAGCATTTGACGTGTAAATGTGGGTTTGAATCTATACATAGTGACGGTTGAGAAAAAAAGGAGACGAATTTTTCATGAGTAAGCCTACCCTTACCCCCCGTCGGTTTAACATTTAATTATTCCCAAAGAAAACATCACCCAATGGCGGAAAAAAGGATGATAGCTTTAAGCTGTGTTTGCCACAACACATGGAAAGTGGAAGCCAAACCAGACATGCTTACCAAGAAAAGAATATAAAACTAGGGCTATCAAGGTTATATGATAAAAGCTGATAAATTAACTGAATATAAATTAATTTAGATTATTTCATTTTTAGCAGATCGTACGATTGGTTGGTGTTTTTTTTATGTCTTAATTTTTTTGATTTGATTAATTTAATTTTTGAAATTTTAATATTGATCTAATCGAACTGATTGATTGAGTGCTCACTCTAATAATAATAATAAGTACAAGTTTAAAACACAAATCAATATTCCAATAAGATCATAAGTATTTAAAATATAAGCTTTATCAAGATGAGCCTAGATCTTCAGTCTGTGGATTGAGTAATTTTCCTTGATTCTTTTCCCTGCATTAAGGGCAAACCTGAGCTTGAAAATTATTAAAACGATAATAAAGAAAGTGACCTTGGAAATTATACAAAAGCTATGTTAATGAAAACATATAGATAAAAATGATGGAGTTGGTACTTTTTATTGTATGGTTTTTTTAATAGACTTTTTATTATATTGTTAAAGGCTTTAATTCTTGAACCAATTAACCAAAGTCGAAACTTTAAAATGTTTTTAATAATTAAGGATTGGGTTCTGATTAATGTCAATATATGAAAAAGGGGAAGGCGGTACCAAAAAAAAAAAAACACAAATACCTAAGTAAACAAAAGAAAACCAAATTAAAGAATTTAATCTGTACAAAAAAATGTAATTAATTATTTCATTTAATGAAGAAGTGAAAGTTAAAGTTTTCAGGTCTCTTAAATTAGGTTTTGATTTAATGATGGATGCATGTATCTTTATGTGTAAAGTTAGGTTAAAATCTTATTTTTTTCAAATAAAAGATATTATGAAAATATAAAAAAATATAATTAATTTATGGGAAGTAACCTAGAAGTTTCAGAACTCATTATGATCAATATATTTAAATGAAGTATACATCTAGTCATTTTTGTCTTCAGGACATGTGAATATAGAAGATTCTAATTATATAAGTGGAAGTTTCCCACCACTTTCGGTTTTCCTTTCCCCCTATTTTCATCTCCTTTTTATCCTAAATGGTTGGCTCCACCCGTCTTAGGAGCCACAGGATTGTCATTTTGATTTGTATGTTTTTTCTTTTGAAAGATAATTTTGATTTGTATGTTAACACTGAAATTCCTTTTGATTGATTTTTTGAATATATTTTATTTATAAAAATTTGTTATATTAATTCCTATTTCTAGTTAATTAATATTAAACAGCTTGAGATTGATTCCAACTTGCAAAATTTTTCCCTTTATTGACAACTGCCCTTGAGACTTCTAGCCATTTGGATTTGCTTTAATGTGTAACCTGTCGTTTTTCATGTGAAAAATTAGATTCAACATCATGTTCCCAAGGAAGAATATAATTTATCACAAAATTTTCAAATGATGCTCCTTTTCTATTGTTCCAAATTTGATCTTTATGGCCGCTAGCTAGTCATGGCATGTTTCTTATCAATGAGTATATACCCAATATATATCCATTTCTATGTAGAAAATTCGAAATTACTCCAAGAAAAGACAACCAAAAACCTTGAAGGTGGAATTGTTCTCGCAAACTTTAAGAAAGAAATGGATTTCTAGTACATTATCAAAGTCATCCCCACAATAAAAGTTGGGCAAGATTTATTCTTTTCAAGAACCAAATTCTTGGTAAGAATAATGTCAATCTAACTTCGTACACAAAACCCTTTTTCTTTTTTTCCAATGGAGTAGGCCACGGTTGACTGACGTTTTCTAATTAAAGTATATCGATCCAAATTAGTATTATAACGCGTACTAATTTCACTTAATTTAGACGTGTAATGTTAGGTTAACCCTTTGATTATCGCTATAAAAAACTACATCTTTAGATGGATGCTTAATTATAATATATATACTTGGACTTATTTGGAATGAGATCAAACTTGCAATATTGAACTGCGTTTTAATGGAAATTTGAGTGCCATCCTCTTGTGGTGGACTATACAATATTGCATTATAACATAAGAAAATAGAAGTGATGGTTTGTTTAATTTGTTTGAATATAGGAATTTTTTTTTCTACATGGCTGATTTTAATTGTTGGCATGAAAAGGGTCATCTCACCTTAGATATTCTAGTTAAAAGCACGCATGCTATTGATTAATTAATTAATTGCTTAATTTTATTCCATCCAGGGTTTGCCTGTTGGTATGACAGATGTCTAGATTGATGTTGTTTTGCCTCTGAAATTAGGCTTCAAAATTTGGGTTTTGGAGAATGGTCAACCACTTAAACTTTACATAAATTAGTTTTTAAATTCAAAAAAAAAAAAAAGAAAGATTGCCATGCCATCATGATAAATTAAAATTTCTTTCCACCTAATCAATTTTATAATTTTAATTTATATATATATGAGGATGGCCAAGATTTTGAGCTCTACAACTAGTTGGATATGATGGATTAGTTTAAGACAAAACTCAAAAGTAATACATGGATGAAAGAGTGCCTATGATGACATCCATCTTCCTTGTTATATGATTGAACATGCAATCCATTGTTTGCACTGAAAAGATTCTTATATAAATACAAAAGAATTTTGTTAATATCAGATAATTATACTTTACTGATATTTCAATGTAAAAGGGAATATTAATCCATTTTTTTAAAAAATAAAGCAAAATGTCAGCATAGAACACTTAAAATAAACACCTGTCTTCGGTCTATACTATCATCAAAGTATAAAACATATCTGATTTATTAATTTTATACAACCTCTTCTATATTCCTGTTTAGCATGCAAAAAAAAAGAAATCATATCTTACATAAGGCAGAGGGCTTAATGCATGTTATCTCATTAACTCCATTCCTTTCTAGTTTGCCTCTATATTTTGTGTGTGTGGGTTTTTTTTTTTTTTTAATTTTGCTTATAATTTGCTTTGAGTGTATGTGAGTGTGAAAGTGAGTACAGTCCTAAGATAATGTTGTGTTTCATGCAGCCCTACTGGCTTAATCAATCACATATAATCAAGCCAAATAAAAGGAAAAAAAAAAGAAGAAAAGAGAATTGGACCCATAAAAAAGATTGCAGGTTGTTCTGTTCTCTTAAGACTGTTTAGCAAATTATTGAAACAGTGCAACCCACATAATTCAGAAAACAAGACAAGCCATCAAATTGAATTGACTTTCAGCCTATGACACGCCCCAGATGGTACCTAATGCAAAGCTAAATCATGATTCTTTGTTTTCTCTTTTTCCCCTTTTTCCTTCTCTCTTCCATTCATTGTCTTCTTCTTCTTTTTTCTTTTTTAGTTTATTGAACAAATCCAAAGAAAGAAAATAATAATGTGTGGTTGGCAAGCTGAGACTGTAAAAGTTAAAAAAAAGAGAGGAATCATTTTGTTAGTGAGTGGAGGAACTTGGTTTTAAGGGTAATGATCCACATTGTCTCTCAAAGGGTTTTTCCAATCAAATTAATAAGATTTAAGAATCAAATTGTAAAGGCCTAAGTCATCCATATCATCTCTTGTTTTCCAAAATATGAATATGAAACCCACTTAAGATGCTAATTCTACCTTTTTTGTTTCAATGAGAAGTTTAGGGTGATGGAAAAAGCTATTAGCTTAAGAATCAAGCTACACCTACTCTTATCAAGGATGTCACTCTTTGCAATGTCAGGATAAATTATCTTTTTGCAAATTTAATAAAAAAATTAACTCAAACCCAATTTTCCTAACATAATTTCCAGTAAAAAATTTTCATTTAACTGGAATGATAAAAATGAGACCAAATTTAGATAAAGATTTTAGACTTTTGAGACGATGAATAATACATTACTTAATTATTTCGAAATAATTATGTCAACGGGTTGTATTGGACCCGAGCTTTGTGCATATTGGAATTTAATTTTGGGGCTAAATAACTTGGAGTGTTTAATGCCCTAGAGCCCAGCAGCGCAACCATTGCCCAGCCTACAGCCTCTGGCCCTTTGACTCAGGCTTTACAGGGTTACGGTGCCCTTTAACTGGACAAAAAGAAATTAAATGCATGCCACATATTCATGTAATTTAACAGTTTATGAATAAAAAGGTAACCTTTTTTTCATTTATTAATAATTAGAGATAAATACGAATTTTTCATTATACTATGATTTAATGTTGAATTATATCATTTGTAATTTAACTGTGTTGATTTTTTTTCACCATAGTTTTGTTTTTGTTGATTTTTTAAAAAATAATTAATGATGAAGGAATATTATTTACCCAGTTTAATAGAATTTCAAGAAACATAAATTATGATGTGAAATTTCATAAACAAAAATGTACATATGAAAATTATTGATAAATTAATTTTTTTTCCAAATCATTTTTTCCATTATTTTTCTGTTAGCATCATGAATACTTGAGATAAAGTTAATGTGATTTTTACATGCACTATTTTGTTAATTTTGTTCCAAATTTGATCCAAAGTAAATTTACAATGACAAAGTTCAAATCAATTCAAGTATAGTAATAAAATTCAGTATTAAATCACAGAACAATATGGGAAATTTGATATTTATCCATAGAAATAATGATAATATTTACAAAAATCAAAACAAATTTAAATTTAGACAGTGGAGATTTCTTTGTTTTTCTCTATTGATTTAAGAACAAAGAATAGCGTAGATGGTACCATTTGTTTTAAGTTATATATTATGCACATATTATGTGAGGACTATCATTTATATATTTTTGTGACAAAAAAAAAACTAACAAGCTTATGATTTTTTTGACATTTAAGTTTTGATTTGTGAAAATTTTAGAGAGATCCGAAAATTTGATTTAGAGATAAGTGTGTAAGTATTTCTTAACGTAAGGATACAGGTCTATATTAATTTATTTTAAATGGTTGAGATTAAATTATAAAAACTTCTTAGATAACCACAAACATTATGTTCTCTTTTGCATTCAGATTATTATAACAATATTTTCAGATCAATTTATTATAAAAAAAAATTGACCTTTTTACTTTAAATTATAATACTGATTAAAATATAAAAAACACTTCTTAAAAAATTTGAATTTAGTACTTTATATATATCGAGAGAGAGATATATATATTTTAAAATTATTTTTAGTAAAATATTTAAAATAATAAAGATAAAAAAAAAGTGAAATTGTGATAATTTTTATAAGGCAAAACAAGTATTAATTTGTGGAGGACTTTATTTTCGCACATTCTTTTTCTTTTTTCATGTAAATCAGTTACATTTACTAATATTAAAATATCAATAATATTTACATTAAAAAAATCAAAACATATGTGAAACTCGACTCATTAATTTTATAATTATTTATCATTAAGTGAGTTTTGAATCTCATAATTAAACAATAATACTAAGAATACTTGCAGTCATGTAGAGTCATTTTTCTCTCTTATTAATACATACATACATACATACATACATACATAATTTTTTTTTTTATGTTTTCCTTTTGATACATATTTTTGTTTTGTTTTAGCTTTTATAGTTATGTATTATTCGCCTTTATCTTCCATTTTTCGTTTTTTCCCTATTTTTGAACATACAAATCCAAGAAATTGGCAAATTGCACATTGATTTAATTCTAGAAAAGGACTTTTAATAGGAAGTTATTGAAGGTCTTGAACATATATATATATAAATAAATTTTGTTTAAATTTTGACTGATCTTATGAGATCAGTGTGAAAAATTAATAATTTACTAAATTTATAAGATAATACATTTTAAAAAAACACATACGTCTAATTTGATATATAAATTAATAATCTCTTTATATATCAAAATTATATATACATAACTCATTTAGAAGGTTTTTGTAAAATATGACTTCAACATTACTTATTTTTAAAAATTTATGTTTCTTTACACCTCAACTTTTCTTAATGCATTAAAATGCTCTGATGTAGTGTTCTCGTATTGTAAAAAAAAAATATACAATGTGATTGCTGTAATTATTGCATTGACTGTATGTTTGCACGAGACAAGCTCCAATACCAAAGATGATGACAAACGAATGATTTATACATGAATTAAACATAAAAAAAGCTTAATTGATGTATAAATTAATAAATTATTAATTTATCAATTAAATAAAATCTTGATTAATTAATAAAATTTCATGGTCGCTAAGGTAATTTATAGAGATTTAATTATATTTCCATTTGAGAAATATTATAGGAATTCAAAGTCAAAGATTAAACTTTAATATATATATATATATATATATAGTCATGCATTTTTATATATTTTGTGATAATTTATAGTACAATAGAAATAACTTGCAATGCCATTTACATAGGACAAAACTTAGATAAATCATTGAAATTAATTTTCAATGATTTTTTTTCTTCAACGTCTTTGGTAACTCGTTTTGAAACTTATTAATAAAATATTCTAAAAAATACTTAAAAAAATAATAAAAGTAGTGAAAGATATCCATTAGTGACGTGTAAAAGAATAATATGAACCTTTCTATGCACACTTTCAACTCGTTTAGATTGATGATTGACATGAAAGGGTGACAAATGAGGAATAAATTTCTAAAGTTTATCTTCTGCTTTGAACAACTCACATGATTTTTATTTAATTTCGTTTTTACATATCACAAGTAATTCATTTCGATTTGATCTCAACTATTAGAAAAAGTCCTTTAAAAAAAGAACGACAAGTGAATCCAACCGGTTGGTAGATTTTTTTTTACAAATTGGACTTTTCAATATCCTGTAAACACGTATATATATCGAGAATCCAATCTATTGATAAATTTTCTTTTAAATTTGATCTTTTAATATTCTATGGACACGATAATTTTCAAGATTCTTCCTAGGAGCAGTACTTCTATTCTCTTAAGTGATGTTATGATAATTTCATTCTCACGTACTATTTTGTTGTAATTTAAATATTTTATTTTTTTATAATAAAAAGTTTGTTATTTTTTTTAAAATTTTTTCGTATTTACAAAAGGCTTTAATAATAACTAAACTAACAGTATTATATATTAATTGATTGAGAAATTAAAATAAATCATTATTTTGCTTTACCCATTTTACATTTCAAGATTTTATATAAGATTTAAAAGTAATTCCAGTAAATAATATCACCCAGCTATATGATTGTTTTTGTATTTTTATTTCAATTACATTTAATAAAAAGCCAATTTAGAAATTCTCAACAACATATAATTATTTTTTATTGAGTTAGCATTAAAACAAAAAAAAAAAACTCACCCGGACCGATAAAGAATTATGTAAATTATTCCATTTTAAGTTCAAATTTCATTTTATATAAGTATTTTCTAATTTTATGTTCATTGGATTTTTTCGACTCTTCGACGTTGATTTATTGATTTATTTTTTTAAAAGACATTTATATGTTAATTTATTTTTCTATAAAATTCTTTTATATTTCTTCTAATTTTTATATGTTTTATCAAATAACAAAGATTAAGATAAGGATGAATTAGCACATCAAACTTTTTCTTTTTAACTTTTGAATCCTCGTGCAAGTAGAACATAAAGAATTATTAGAGTTTGCTACCATGAAGGAAATATATTTATTGAAAAGGATATCAAAACTTGATAATTGGGAATAAGAAATTCTTAATTATTAATCTACCCTTAAATTATATGATTTTCTAGCCTTTTTTTTGTCTAATTTTTTGCTTTTTTTTTCTTTTTTCTCCTCGCGTTTTTCCATAATTAACTTAATTTTTATTTTGCGTCATTCTTTCTTATTTTTTGAGCCAGTTAATTAATTGCATTAAAAAAAGAAAATTCCTTCGATATCTTCATAATTTCATGATACCTTAGTCTTTAAGAAAATTTAATTTTTTAAGCTAACTCTGACACATATCTAAAACAGCTAATAAAAATTAGAGAATATTTGCTTTAAAGCACAAAAAAAAAAAATTCTGAATATTCTTTTTTAATTTTAAGCTAATTTAGTGTACGTAATAATGATAATCAGATCAGATTAAAACTACTGAAAAATAAAATTAGTGTTTTTTTTCTCAAGTAAATTCACCATATTACAACGTGAAGAACAAGCTTCATGGAAAAAAAAAAAAGAGAAAAAAAATCTAAGAACCTTCATGTATGGAATTAGGCTTCCAAGGTCAACTAATCGGATTCTACTCCTCCTCCTCCTCCTCCTCCTCCTCCTCTGGCGCCGCATTCAAGTCCAAAACGCCACTCTCCTCCACGGCTTCCTTTGTCTTATTATCATTATCATCAGCGATGCCATCCTTGGCGTCAGCATCGTCGTCGGCCAGCACCACTGCTCTTTCAGCCTCCACCGCCGCCCTCCACCCTTCCCCACTACCTTTCTCGAAATATTTAACCACCACCCTCATCCTCCTCAATATTGCGAAAAACTCCTCCACCTCTTCCTCGCTTGCGTCCTCCTCCTTCCTTACCTTATTCTTCTTCTCAATTACTACTCCCTCCATGCTTTCCTTCTCACTCCTTTTCCTTTTCTCCTTCTCCATACTCCTAAAACTTTCACATACAAACTTCTTCTGCTTCTTCTTCTTCTTCTTCTTCCTCCTCTTCTACTTCTTCTTTCTAATGCTAAACAAAACACAAAAAAAAAAAAAAACCCCAAGAATTTTCTCTGATTTTGAGAGTGATTTCTTATATTAAAACTGCCTTAGTGTCTACAACGCCATGACTAACACAACCCAAAGTCATACTTTAATATGGTTTGATTCTCTCTCCTTTTTTATATACTTTTTTTTGTCTTTTATTTGTTGGTAATTGGTTTGATTTTTCTTTTCATTTTCATGGATGATATTCGTGGCGTTGATGAATGACGCATGTATCATTGTCATCATAGATGTTTAGTTTAAAAATAATTAATACAATTCTTTCTTATTTATATTTAATATATTATTGGTTACCATTTCATTAAAAATTTATATATTGACAATGATTAAATACAAATTTTAATTTTTTTAATGTGATAAAAAGTGACATTTTATTGTTTTATAATAAACTTATTTTATAAAAAAATATTTTTGAATTAAAATTTCCATATTTTTAACGGCTGAGATGCATCCGTGAAAATTTTATATATAAAGTCTTGTATGTTTAATCATAGGTTTTCCAATTGCACCATTGTGTGTGGTTTTTTTAATTAATTTCTTGGTTGTTTGTATACGTATATGGCTCCATCTCATATGGAGGACGGTCGTTTTCAGCCGTTCGATTTTGAGGACGTTACGTGGGTGACGTCATTAGAATTATGTAAGCACACGTTATAGGGGTTTCATGAGATGCTTGAAAGTTTAAAAAAAAGATCGGGATGTTACATGACGCGTTATGTCGGTAACGCGTTTGATCTGTGAAAGGGTTATTGGTGGGCCCAGTGGAATAGGGTGCCGCTGATGCGCGAGTGATGGACAAGCGAGGAGGAGGGATGGTATAATGTGGCGCTGAAGAAATGGCAATGTTTGTGTTTCTTTTCTGCGATGATTCGTGGAAGACTGAACCCTTCGCCCGCAGTGGGTGAGATTTTTTATTGGTGAAAAAAGGGACATATTAAGGTGTAACTCAAGTGCAAGATTTTTTAGTGTACCTATGATCAAGAAATTTTATTGAGAATTTGGGATTAATATTAATACTTTAAATTGCATAATTTAATCAAAGTATTATTATAAAAAAATTTAAATAAGTTTTTGTTCTTTTATTACGTTAAATTAAATAACTATAATTTTATTTTGAATCAAATAAATTTTTATAATTAATAGTTAATTAATTATTGTTAGTAAAAATGTCAATTATGATTTTATGTCACATGGTGCTGACATGATATATCATAATATCATATAATATGCTGACATAATCATGTGACTTTTTTTACAATTTACATTAATGTCATGTGATATAAAAAAAGTGATATTTTGATTAATAACAGTTAATAAATCGTTAGTTATAAAAATTCATTTAATCCAAAATAAAAATATAAAAACTTTATTTAATATAATAAAAATATAAAAATTTATTTAAATTTTCACAACTAAATTGTTTAAACTATTATGCATACTATTGTCATCTACACCAACAATTTAGGTGTTATTTGGCATGGTTTTTATTTCCTATTTTCTGTTTACATTTTCAATTTATGTCTTTTGATGATAGCATTGAAGTTTTGTGGAATGTATAACTGTATAAAGATTGTGGACAGGTGACAGTGCGAATAAGTTAGGTTGTTTAAGCTTCCATACCATTCTTTGTGAAAGAAAATGGCACTGTTATTCCTATGACTCACTTTTTACGCTTCATAGTACCCTTTTTTCTTCTAATTGTGCTTTGAGAATCAAGATTGGAATATTTAAGAGAGATCATGCCTTCACCAAGCAAAATGGTAAATTGGTATTTTTTATAATAATTAAGAAATAAGTACACGCGTTCCCAACAATCGTTAAAATTTGAAAATTTTGTTTTTAACTTTTGAAATTGAATGTTGTCGCGATTAAATATAAGTCAATGGATTTGAATCAATTTTACGATGCTTTTGTAACTTTCTAAGTAACAAAAGGTCTAAATTTTTTAAAACGGATACTTTTAAAATGATTCATAATCTTAAACACTTACCCATCTGCTTTGAATTAAAGAGTCAAAGCCTACACTTGAAAGCTAGACTTTTTTTAAGTTAATAATCATTTGTTAATTGTAAGAGCTTGAATCCATAAAAAATAAATGCCTTTGTTTTTTTTTAAAAGAATCTTTACCATTAAGCTAAAAATTACTTACTTAAAGTGTTTATATTCAATAGAGAGAATAACTAAATAAATAAAACTAAGCAAAAGTTAAAACTTTAAAAGTAGTAAAACTTAAGGATGAGTAAATGAATTCTAACGTGGATATATAAATTTTTTTATTAGTATTTATAAATTTAGTATACGGATTAGTTGAGCAAAATTTATATACATGATAATAAAATATTATTGTTTTAATTATTATGTTTAAAAAATTATAAAATTTAAAGTCAATCTTGAATTACACCAAATCATAAAATTGGTGTTGGAAAAATATCAATCGATTCACAATATGTGAACTTGACTTTATGATTATCTTATCAAACTATACGAAATTTTGACATGATCAATCTATGCTCTTTATAAATCAATGTTTTTGATTTAAAGATTGTCTTATCAACCTCTACCGAATTCTATTATTTAGTTTAACTTAAAAAGGGACAAAAAAAAAAAAGAAGAAGCAATTACAGTCATCATGCTGTTTTAGATTTTTTTTTTAAATTTTGAACAAGAAATATTTAGATATTATTTTTTAAATAAAAAAATTATGTATTAATTAATAAATTAAATATTCTAATGTACCATGCTGTTTTAAGATGCTTATTATTTGTATTTAATTTTGATTTGTTGATGACGATGATGATCAACCACAACCGATGGGTGGCTGGTGGGAGCTACCAAGAGTCTCGTCATGAGCACCAAAGAGCAGACATTCGGCCCGCCACTTGAACCAGTAGCTTTCAATTTCCCATGCTGGTTGGGCCCCATCTTTAAAGCTTCCTTTGACCATCAAATTGCTCTCTCAACTCTCAACTATGATTCCATCAAGCCACGATTTTTGTTCCAACCAAAAAGAAAGAATCAAAATTAAGTCTAAATTAAAAATGTTATCCAATGTGAAATGGAAGTGTTTGTTGGTTCCCAAAATTATTGATTTATTTATATTATATTTTGTAATTCGTCTTAATTCATTTTAAAATAATTTTTATAATGATTTTTCGTTCATAAAATTAAAATAACTAGTTACAATTTAATTAGCGATTAATGATTGATACAAGATTTTAAACAAAAATAAATTTATATATATAATAATAAAAAAATTAATATTTAAATTAAAAAATAACAACCATCACCCTACCTCCACTTTCGATCTGCCCTTATTGACGATAACTTTCGTCTCAACAACCTAACTTGAAAATTACTTAATTTATAACAATTTAAATACAACAACCAAGAAAGTGTGGAAAGCAAAAGTAACAATCTAAATTGTTTGCTCATCACTTTCCCAACTATGTATTTCCAACACGAGAGTCACACTTCCATGGAAATCATATTTTCTTAGAAGTAGAAGGGAAGACTGGAAAAACTTCGGTCTAAAATAGCAAGAAGGCAAATCGCATTTGACCATTTGATTTAAAAAACCTAGTGATGTTTCATAGATTCTCGACAGATATTGGAGCAATCATATTCTAAGTTTTAATTGTTTACCATGATATAAATTAACAAAGCATTGTCTTTATTTTTTTCAATAATGAGAAACACTAATCAAATTGTTGGTTACACTTGAGCATATGACTCATTGATTAATATATGATCTTTTACTTAACGCGTAGGGTTCGAATCTTTTTCATTCAATTATTAAAAAAAAATCAAGTTATTGGTCAAAATAAACAAAAAAAAATGGTAGTCAAAATGATTGAATTTCTCATTAATTAGTACATCTCAGACTTCTCAACTCTCACACGTGATAAATGATAGACACTTTGTTCTTGAAAATAGACATAATATTTAAAAAAACTACTAAGTTGTGAAAACAAATTTAAATAATTTTTATTTTTTGTTATATTAGTTAAATTTTTATATTTTTATTTTGAATTAAATAAGTTTATAATTAAGAGTTGACTACTTGTTAACAATTAAAATACCAATTCTCATTTTATATTCATGTGATATTGATATGAATAGTAAAAAATACTACGTGTTATGTTACTATACCACATTAGTATATTAAGTTATTATCCATTATGACATGTCAACATGTCACATTAACATCATGTGACATAAAATGATAAATAATGTTTTAATTAATGATAATTAATCAATCGTTAGCTATAAAGACTTATTTAATTCAAAATAAAAATATAAAGATTTGATTGAATGCAATAAAAAAATTAAAATTGATTTGAATATTTCTAAATAGTTTGAAAATCTATGTTTAAGAACTATACCTTGCAAATATAATTTTCCTTTTGGGTGCATATTAGTATTTCCTTTTTGAGAAAAAAAACCATAAGTATTTCATCGATTTATTAGAATAAACATTAAATCGATCAAACCAAGATATCTAGAAAGAAACTACTATGATGAAAAGAAGATGAGTTAGATGAAAAACACGGCATCGTATATGATATGTTTGATCTTCAAAATATTTAATTTATCCCGTGTATATTGGAGTTAATAACAAGAGTTTCACATGATTAGATAAAGACCGTATGAACCCTTTGAATTATGAAAAAAATATTAATATTAATATAAAAAAATTAAATTATTTAAAAAATTATACACTATCAATACATAAACAAATTTAAATAATAAACACATGTTAATTGAATTATATAAAACAAATCATTAACTTAAAACATAATTATTGATATGTGAGGATTTCTCTAAAAATTCATAATTCCTTGAATGGAAAATTTTATAAATTTTAATCATGCAAAGGTCAACCGACAATCTTCCATTGACAGCCATGGAATTTATAAAATATAATAATTAATTTGTGTGGAAGAAACTGGCTGGCTTTATTGAGGTTGTAGTGGAGAGAGGTTGACTTGTGATAAAAGTCACGTGTAAAATAAGTAGTCCGTGGAAATTGGGCTTAGTATTAAAAATTTGACGGTCAATTAGGTTCAATTACCATTGGACCCCAAAATTGGAGTTAGAACTTGGAAGTCAATGGGCTAAAGGAAAACAAAAGCCTTAACGCTTTGGTTTGCAAAGCTTCGTCAAGTTGCCCAATATAGAAGCGGGAGAGAGACTAATTATTGGTAGTTTGGTACTAGAGCGGTGCCATGCTTTGCATGGGTGTCGTTTTTTTTATAAAACAATAATTTTAAATAATATAATATTATAAATAAAAACAAAAATAATAAAAGAGTATTTTTAAATTTAAAAAAATTATCTATAATAGTAATAATAATAAATTAAAGATAATTATTTTAAAATATCGATATTTTAAAAATATTTTCCCATGTCTTACTAAGTAAAACTTTTTATTTAAATAATTTTTAGTTTTTAAAAACATTGATTTTTATATCTTAATCAATGTTAATATTAATTAATGATATTTTGTTAATTAGGATGATTCTAATAGTGAAATAAAATTAAAATTAAGAAAATTTAGTATATTGAAAATCATTATTCATAAGCTACATAATTTATATGGGTAGCCAAATAAAAAAAAAGCTACATAATTTATATAATAAAATTATTAAAATAAATGAATATTTTTTTAAAGTCAAAATAAAATGAATATTAATTACACTTATTAAAATTTTCTTAATTTTAAGGATGAAGTTTTGTAAATTATCTTCAATTTTAATTACTACCTTTTTAAGTTATGACTTTGTAATTATTTAGAATTAATCTACCTTGTGAAAAAAATTTTGGGATCCCCCAATAATTTTAGTAAGTCATTACTAATTTTATTCAATTAATTGTTTTATTTTTTTATTACTTATAAAAAAATAGTTTCATTTTTTTTATTCTTATCCTTTTTAAAGTAATTTCATAAATTTAATTCATGCATAAAAAAATTTATATAAGTAAAATAAATTGGCTAAGCCTAAAGTTGAATCGGTTTAGGCTTAAGTGAATCTGACCCACCTCTTCTTTTTCTTCTTTTTGTATCCATAAAATGACATAGCTTGGGTTTTCTTATAAAATCTTAACCTAACCTTAGCGGGCCACCCCTTTTTCTCAACATGACCCTGTTGGTTACAGGCCTTACACTTAACGTTTGGCTTGTACAAGTAGTATCACTTTATGTGATTTGTTTTCTTGCAATATGAACAAAGAGGAAACTCTATTTTTTGTTCCCTTTTTTTCCTATCCCTATTTTTCTTCTTTTTTTCTTTTTTGTCATTTCCAGATTTCTTCTGGCCACCACTATTTTTTTTTGTCTGCATACTTGGTCACTAAGGCTGCCTCAACATGAGTTTCTTGCCTTAATGCCCTTCTTTGTTCTTGAGCTTGAAGGGCATTCAACAACTCAGTTGTAGAAATAGCTCCTAGATCACTAAAATCCTTTAGGGAAGATATTTTCCCTTTAAATTTCTCTGGCAAACTAATTAGCAGCTTATTTACTATCATTTTCTCAGACACATTCTCACCAAAAAGCCTTAACCTATTCACAACCTTAAAAACTTTTTTAGAACAATCTTGGACTAGTTCATCATCCCCCATTTTCAGTTCAAACTCCCTTAGAGATTCAGAGCTTGAAAGTGTCTAGTTCTATCACTCCCATGAAATTTTTCTTTCAATTTATCTCAAGGCTTTATAGTTCATGATTCTAGTAAAAATGGAATCTGAAACAGCTGAATGAAAACATGAAAAGGATTTGTACCTTTTAGCAACCTCCTCATTATATTGCTTGAGCTGAGTGATGGTTGGATTAGTTACCCTTAACACAGGGGGATCTCCACCAGATTGATGATCTCCTATAAGTCAAGCTCTCAGATAAGCTAGCATCTTGATCACCCAAATGGGATAATTTTGACCTGAAAAAATTGGAGGAGCAGTAACATTGAAGCTTGAAGACACCATTGAAGAAATAAACAGAGCAAAGAAAACACAACAGTGAGATGAGACCCAGAATAGATAAAAAATTCATACTAAAGCATTTTACAATCCCTTAACACCATTGAGAAGCTTTGATACCATGATAAAATATATTAAAATTTAATAAAGGAATGAAACTTTCATCAAAGAAGAAGAACTAGAGAAGAGCCAGAGAGGATTTTTTTGGAAAGGAGATAACTTTTATAACAAAAAAAATGCCTTTTTATATGTAAGCCAATTTGCAGGAGCAAAAACGACATAGTAGCAAGATAACAATCTACATTAAAAATAGAAATAGAACGTGAAAATAGCTGCTAGAATATTGCTATTTCCAACATTCAACAAACTAGTGGTTTGAGGCCACTTGGCATTTACAATCTCAAGGCAAGAAAGAAAAAAACAACCATAGTTGGAAAATAAAGCAAATGACATAGCAAGCACGTGTCTAACATGACTCAAAACAAAAATGAAAAAACAAGCATGTGATAGGCACATGCCCTATCACTTTACCAACAGAAATAAAACATCTGTCGTGCCAAACTCAGTAACACAAGTCTTCATTCTAACACACTTCCTAAAGATTTGTATTGCAAATCCCAATCTTGGATCTCAGTTCTTCAAACCTTTCTCTATTAAACCCTTTGGTAAATAAGTCAGCTAGTTGGTCAGTAGTGCAGCAGTACTCTATAGATCTCTCACCATTTTTAACAACATCTTTAATAACATGAAACTTGATTATGATATGTTTAGTTCTCCCATGATAGATAGGATTGTGAGCCATAGTAATAGTAGACTTGTTCTCCACCCAAAGTGTGGTTGAGTCTTTAATATTAATCTTCAAATTTAGTAAAATCTTTCTAAGCCACAAACCTTGATTTGCAGCAGATGCTACTATAATGTATTCTGCCTTTGTAGAAGATTGAGCTACAGTTTCCTGCTTCTTTGAGTTCAAGCAAAAATAGCACCACCAAAGGAAAAAAATATCTAGTGGTACTCTTGGAATCTTCTATACTCCCACCATAATCACTTTCACAAAACCCTTGAAGATCTTGTTTATCAGACTTGCAAAATTTCAAACCAAAACTTAGAGTTCCTCTAATGTACATGAGTACCGTTTTAGCTGCAACTAGATGATTCTCTGATGGCTTTTACATGAACCTTGCTAAAAAGCTAATTGCATACATGATGTCTGGTCTGGTTGTAGAGAGATAGGAAAAAATTCCAATAAGTTTTCTGTATAAAGCAGCATCTATTTCAGCACCTATATCAGGTTTGCTTAATTTGCTCCCAAAGACTAAAAGAGTTGTAGTAGCCTTACAATTCTCCATTTTGAACTTCTTTGACAATTTTGAGGCATATTTCTTCTGATGCACCAGTATATAATTAGTTTTCTAACTAATTTGCAAACCAAGGAAGTAGGTCATCTTACCATCATCACTCATATCAAATTCAGCCTTAAGCTTGGTCTTGAATTTAGTCACAACACCATTATCAGGTCCAGTAATCAATAAATCATCTACATATAAAGAAATAATCAATTGCATAGCACCATTAGAGCTCTTTACATATAAAGTATGATGACTTTCATTGCGTATGAACTTCTCATTTCTAAGAAAGCCATCTATCTTTTCATACTAGGCTCTCGGAGCTTGTTTCAAGCCATAGAGTGCCTTAGTCAGCTTACACACCTCGTCTTCCTGTCCAGGTTCCACAAAACTTTTTCTTTGTTTTATGAATATGTCTTCTGAGATAAGTCCATTTAAAAAAGCATATTTTATATTTATATGCCAAATACCCCAGTTTTCTTTTACAGCAATAGCTAACAGCAATAGCTATAAGCAATCTTATAGTGTCGTGTTTATCAACTGGTGCAAACGTCTCAAAGTAATCTATACCATAAGTTTGAGAGAAACCTTTCACTACTAACTTGGCTTTGAACTTGTTTATTGTTCCATCAGAATTGTGTTTGGTTTTGAACACCCATTTGACACCAATAACCTTCTGCTCTGGTGGTCTGTCAACAAGGATCCAAGTTTGATTTTTCTTTATCATTGACATTTCAACCTTCATAGCCTATCTCTACTTGTTAACTGTAGCAGCTTCAGCATAAGATCCAGGTTTTGTAATTGTAGCATAACACTTGGAATAAATGTCCTGTAGGGACCTAGTTCCTCTTACAAGAGGTTAATCAACATTATCATCCCATTCTACAATCACTTAAGGCTCAGAAAGATTATTAGCAGTAGGTGCTAGATTTTTTATGTTTTCAACAGTGTTAGAATCCTAGTTCCACTTCATATTTTCATCAAGCACAACATCCCTACAAATAAATGGCTTCAAAGTTTTAACATTCAGTAGCCTATACCCCTTTGAAGTTTCATTGTACCCCACATGTATTGTAGCGACTGATTTATCATCTAGCTTTGTTCTCCTTATATATGGTACCTTTGCATAGTAAATACACCTAAACACCTTCAAATGATCCACAGTTAGTTTGACATCCAGTAAGGCTTCATAAGGAGTTTTACTTGACAAAGCTTTGGTTAATGCTAAGTTAAGTAAATAATTGAAAGTGTTAACTGCTTCTGCCCATAGAGTCTTTGGTAAGCCTTTTTCATATAGTAGACACCTTGCCATTGCCATTAGAGTCTTGTTTTTCCTTTTTGACACCCTATTTTACTGAGAACTATAGTTGACTGTTAGTTAATGCACAATCCCAAATTTACTCAAATTCATTTTAAACTCCTTTGCTGTATATCAGTCCCATTATCACTCCTCAAAATCTTTATTCTCAAGCTCATCTAATTTTCTACCAGTGTTTTAAACTTTATAAACACCCCTAATGCAACAGATTTTTGCTTGAGAAACTATGCCTAACTAAATCTAGTAAAGTCATCAATAAAGAAAATAGAATGCCTGCTACCATTGAGAGATGCAGTCTTCATTGGTCCTCCAAAGATCAGTGTGAAGCAGCTGCAGCTTTTGTATTGCATACCAACTTCCAGTTTTGGGAAATGGCTCACGTTTTTGCCTACCAAACTGAGAGATATCATAGACCTTATTTGACTTGGTGATCCTTGGTAAGCTAACAACCATGTCATTTGAAGCCATTTGCATAAGTGAACCATAGCTCACATAGCCAAACCTGTTGTGCCATAGTGCTGCATTAGTCAAGGTGCATTTATAAGTTGCATGATTCACTTTCATCCAATCCAGGGGAAAACACTTGTTCCTCATGCCAACTGTCAACAATTCAATTCCAACAGAATCCTTCATAGTGCAAGCTCTGTCCCTGAAGGTTAACTTATAACCATCATCCACAAGTTGACCAACATTAAGAGGATCTTGGCTAACCTCGAGAGCATAAAACACATTTGAAATAGTTTTCAAACCATTACTTATTTGAACACCTACTATTGACCCCAGCAACCAACCCGTTTCTTTAAACCTTCGCTCCTTTAGTTGGCTCATGGTGCCTTTGCCTTTGTCGACCTAGGCATTTCTTATAACGACTCCCTCTTTCTTTCCCTTTCCCCTTTCTTTTTGCCACAAATTTTTTCTCTTTCTAAAAAAACCTAGTCACCATTCTTCTTAAAGTGCAAGGTCTCATTCACTCTAAAAACTGTATAAATACCTCAAAATCTATCTTATCAGTATCATTCATCTCTTCCCAAAAAAAAAAAAACATATTTTACTTTCTTTCTCTCTTTTATTATCCGGTAATTTTATTTAGTAATTCTCATTTAATTTTAGTTTTGTTTGTATTCTTTATGCATTCGTGTTTTTTTCTTCTACAATGAGTGATTTGAAAAATAAATAATCTTTGCTAAATTGAATTTGAAATTGATTTATTTTGTATTTAATGTGCTAGTTTTGATCTGGGCCTTTTTATTCTTTCAAAATGGGTTAGATTAAGGTTCAATGGGTGGTGATTTTGAAGGGATTAGATAGACTCTAGCTTCACATTATCGAGAGTTGAAGACTTTGTTGTCTGTTTTTTTTTTTGAGTGGTTTTTACTTTGCTTCCTAACCTGTTGATGTTTTCTAGAGTAAGACTTAATTGAATCAAAGTCAAAGCATTCGTTGGTTTTAGTTGGCATAAAAAGAAAATACCACACATGCATCCTCAACAAATCAAATAATTCCAAACATATCTCGAACACATGTCATTCAAAGAAAGCCACAACGTAGCCATACTTGGAAGCCCCTTTGGGGCTTCATTTTAAATATGTTATAGATATTTTCAAAATAAATGATTGTCTCTTTATATGAAAAGTTATTTTAACTCAAAGGTTATATCATATAAAGTGATATAGTATAATTATTAGATTGTAGGTGGGGCTTTTCTTATGAATAGTTATGTCTATTGGTAAAGTGACATATTGGAAAAACACTTATAAATCCAAAGGTTATGAGACAATTAAAAAACACCAAAATTCAAAAGTTTGGATATGAAAAGTTATCTTTTCATATTATAGCTCAAAAGTTTTGTCTTATGGAATGAATGATTGTCTTTTCATAAGGTGATTATTGGAACAATACCTTTATCCAATGACTGTGTTGATACACCAAAACAAATAAGACAAGTGCAGAAAAATCAAGAGAGATAAAAGTGTTATTTTTTGAAAATAAACATAAACACTTTAGTTCTCATTATCTATCAAAGGAATCAAAATTCCTTATAATTTACTTGCTGCAGAAAGTAGGCTTTGAGGCCGAACAACTTTGCAAACCCTAGAGTGTATCTAGAAGTTTACTTTCGTAAAGTGTAAGATGAAGGTAGATGTTGGTTTCATTGTATCTTTAAAACTATTCGCATTATTTTTCTTTATATATTAAATGGTGGGGGCAAAATAAGTCGTAAAGATAACATTTATTGAAAGGCTCGCTTTGAAATCAATTTTGCCGGTTCTTTGAATTCCATCTAAACCCTATTTGGACCATCAACTTAATTATTTTTATATTTAAATCAAAGTTGGATTATTTAGAATATCCTTAAAGTAGTTTCGAAATTACTTTCACTATTTTTTTTATGATGAAGTAATCTTGCCACTCATTCCTTATTATTTTCAACGTAACTTATTACTTGTTTCTGTCGTAACTTGCGGGTTCGGGAACCCGATCGCCAGACGCGAGTGAAAACTCTAAAACTAGGAGTCGCCATCAATCTTTTTACTAGGTGCGATTGACCACCTATTGACTTGATTCTAATCGACAAAGCCTTAAATTAATTTTAAGTCCGCCGAAGAGAACCTTAAACTGATCTACGATTTTCTAAATCTAGGCTAGGGAGTACGGTTATGTCTGGGGAAGGATTAGCACCCCTGGGACGCCCGTTCCATGAACGGTACCATTTTTTAGATTATCCGATTAGGCTTTAATTTTTTTAAGTTCACTATATTTCTTTAGTTATTATTCTTTTATTTTATCTCCTACTTCACCTAAAATGGAATGCAAATGTGAGGCAAGATGAAATGCATGGCGTGAGATAAAAATATATCGGACGAATAACCTTTTATCGAGGACGTTCTCCCAGATCCGCCCATCATACTGGTGGGATCTGGGGTGTTCTCTTACCTAGGGAATTATCTGAGAAATTCGCCTTCGCAAATTCGATGAATAAATCCCATCATCGGGGTTATCGTATGTTTTTATTTAAAAATAATGTTTTCGTGAATATGAACTTATTACGAGCAAAAGCCTTTCTATTAAAGATGTTTCTCGAGCCCTCCCATCATACTGGTGAGACCCGGGGACATCTTTTCACCTAGGGAGTTTTTCGAGAGAAACTCGCCTTCGTAAGATCTTCGAAAAATCCCATCATCGGGACTTATGCTCGCAAACAAAAATATCTTTATGCAATGATATGCATAATGCAATAGAAATATATGATATGCCTTTGAAGTTTATTTTTATTTTATTATTTTTATTATATTTTTTATTTTTTTATTATATATTTTTTTATTTATTTAAAATTAAAAATCTCGAAACCTCAAAATCAAGGCTTTCCCATCATACTGGTGGAGCCTTAATTCGGATCCCGAATCTAGGAAAAATTAGCCCAAGATTGTGACTTCTCGCGTCCCAACCGATCATCCCATTATCGGTATTAAATTAAACAATTTTGTTGATAATTCTTTATCTTATCCTAATTTCATTCTCTCTTCATCTATATCCCTCTTCATTTTATATAAAACCCTTTTTTTTAATATATTTCATATTTTTGTTTCATTACATTTTAATTCTAATTCTTCCTAATTTATTCTCATCTATTTTTTAATTTTTAATTTCTGTTCTCTCTTAACATTTAATCATTTTTATATGTTTCTTATCTTTTTTATTCTACCTAATAATCTACTAAAACTGATTTGTCTTTATACCTAAACATTGGGCCCAGCACAACCACAAAATCAAAACCAAACAAAAAATGTATACCTTCAGTGGGTTGACAGTAGCCCAACACGATTAGTCTGGCCCAACTGGTCTGCCTCTCAAAGCCTACCGTCTGGTCCCTGTCCAGCAGCCTGCAAATGCCCAAAACGATGCCATTTCACATACACCAACCCTAACTATTTAAACCTCTTTTTTTTACCTTTCTTCTCATTTTCTCCTCTCACATTCTCTCTCTACCCGCCGGATTCTCTTTTCTCTCTTTAAAAAAAATCACTTTTCTCCTCTCTTCTTTCTCACCGACGACGGCTCCTCTCTTCTCTCTCTTTATACCCATCGGCAACGGGACCCAAAGCTCCTCTTAATCGGTGGCAAACCTAACTCTTTTCCCCTTGACCGACGGTGAAATCTTTCCCTCTCTCCCTCACTGTCCGCCCCAAATCAGACCTCCCTAACCGACGACCCCTCCGGCTACCTTTTCCTCTCCTGTCGCCGATCGACGACCCAAGATTCCCTTTTTATCGGTACCACTCTAATCTCTCTCCTAACCACCGGTTGGTACTCCTTGTTTCTCCTTCACCGTTCTTTGATCGACGACAAGCTCACCAACCGGATCTCCTATTGGCAGTCGAATCTTTCCTCTCCTATCGATACCGGCTACCAAGACCAGACCTCTCCTCGCCTTCTTCTACCGTCGGTCGGCTCTCCCTCTTCGCCTTCTCTTACCGCCGATCGACTTTAGCTCCAGATCTGTCCTCCTTGTAGTTGCTCAACATTGCTGGGGTCGCTCCCTTCCTTCCGTCGGTAGCTAAGGCCCTTGACTACCCACCAACGGCGGTGCAAGTACCCCCAAAAATCCAAAATAAAAAAAATCCCCCCCCAAAATCCGGTTACTCTCATTTTATTGTGTATTTTTGATTGATTTTTTTTGTATTTTTTGGATGCATTTTTTCTGATTTGTGGATTATTGTGGCTGCTAGAAAACTAGGATTTCCTCTGGTTGCTGTTTTTGTGGTTTCTTGGTTGCCTAAGGATTTTTTTAGGATTGTCTATTGCTGGGTTTTTCTTTGATTTTTGCTCTTTTTTTTTGGATTTTTTTGATTGCTTCGTTCCTTGCTTTCTGTTGCTACAGTGCCATTTTATACACTTGGCTTCTTTGGCCGAGTGTAGTGCTTCCACTACTTTGCCAGACGTGATTTTTTCGCGTCTGGCAAGAAGGATGGTGCCTGGCAGGGTGCGAACGCACCTTGCCAAACGTACTACTTTTTTTTTAATTAATTAATTTTTAATTTTTATTTCTTTTTTTTTTGTTTATCTAAGAAAATTTACAGTGTCTACAGTTTCTACATTACTTTTATCATTGTATGGAGTGATATAATTTCTTGTAAGATAGTTTTATTTGTATTGTATCGAGAATGTGTTATTAGTTAGAATCAAACATCTAAAATGATGTAATACCAAAGTCAATTTAATAATTTCTCTTTTTTTACATTTTTTAATTACAATTACCATCCTTTTTTAAGCCAAAAATCAAACATGCCAGTTCATATCATTAGGGTGACACCATAAATGATAGGAATAATTAGTACCTCATTTAATTATATGTTTTAAAAACACTTATTTCCAACAAACACATTATTCAATTCAAATTTTCATTCATCTCTAGAAGTAGTGGTGAATCCAGGGTTTTGCATGAGAAGTGATTAAAGAGTAATTATAAAAGTAATTATAATGTATATATATATATATATAAAGTTTTATATATATAATAAAGAAAATTAAAAATTAAAGAGTAGCAGTTGTCACCACTCGCCACCGCTTTGACTTCATCAGTATTTAGAAGTGATCGACAATTAAAATGACTGGATTACACAACTCAAAACACTATCTTAATGTGTGCTCATTGATGCTTATCCCTTGTATTCAAAATTAGATAAAACTAAGTATTTGAATTACTCTACTTTAAGTTAAATCAATTTAAGTTTAAATTCAGAAAGCCCAAATCTCGAATTTAATTTTAAAATTTAAAATAAAATTATAAAATAATAATTTAATTAACCTTGTAAAAGGTTTATAGATGCTAGTTAACGGAAGTCATATTATAAAAACGTTAAACTCAATTAGGCTCTTAAATCACTCACGTGATGATGTAAGTTAAACTCGGCTTTATTTTATACTAAGCAAGTTAAATTCAAGTTATTGACACGTGTACTCTATTTAAAACTTACATTTAAAAGAGATTTGAGGGGGTCCACATGTGGCCCCGAAAAGTGATTCACAGTTGTCGAGATGCTATTGGGTGAGAAAGGATGTTTTGTTGGGTGTTGTGGCGCATGTAGGCTTAAAATGGACCACACTGAAACCTTATTGTACAGAGTGAAGAACATATAAAATCCAAGGCGAGAGCCAGATACAGTAGAATTCGGAAACAGGGGATGAAACAGAGAGAAAGGAAACAGAGAGATGGGAAACAGAGTAAATGGCATTCATTAATTGATTTCAGTAAGAAAAAGACACGCCCCCGTAAATTTGGATACTGTTTACAATCATTTACGCGGTCATTATCAATTAATTTTTCTTTTCTTTCCATGTTTATTTGGTGTTATTTTCTTCGTTTCATTGATTGTTTTAGATTTTCTTTCCTTTGGTAAATAAACAAAATACGTTGAAATTGAATTCCTATTTTTTTGCATCACAATCTTCTAAAGTGCCCTGATTTTTATTAGATTCAATTTCTCCTCGCCCTTTAAAGAGCTAGACGATGTCCTCGAGAAAAAAAAAAACAGAGGTGGAAGAGAGAAAGAAACAGAGTATATATGTCGTCAGGATTTGGTGAAGGGATCATTGGTGCTTCAAGGAAGCTCTGCAACTCTTTTTCATTCTCTGCTTATCAAACTCTGCTTCTTCAGCAGCACCGTTTCCATGCAATCTCTTTCTCTTCAACGGTAATGCAAATTCTAGTTACTTCGATTTTTCTCTTGCTTTGTCATCAAGATACCATCGTTTTTCTGCTTCTGTGTTTAATTATTTAGGATTTTATTATTTGGGGTTTTAATAGGGTTTATGAGGTCTAAGGATTTTTGGGTTTCTTCAAGATCAAGTAGGACTAGGATACGTTATGTATCTTCTTTCCTTCTCTATCCTTGTTTAAATTGACTATGTTCAAAGGAATTTTCTAGTTTAAGAAGGATTTAACTGTGTATAAATAGCACAATGCCAGGCCTTCAAGCACGAAATTTGAGTCGAATGAAGAACTCTGACAAGGAAAACATGGAGCCAAGTTTGAATTTGCCGAAGAAGCTTCGAATTGTATACAATGATCCAGATGTTACAGATTCATCGAGTGATGAAGAAGAGATTAAACTGAAGAATAAAATTTTGGGTACTAAGCGTGTTGTCAAGGAGATTTCACATTCAGCTGTGCCATGCGAATTTACAAAAGAAGATGATGTTTCTGAATCTAAAAGAGCTCGAAAGTTTTCTTCTATGTCCAAGGGTGTTCGTAGAAGGCCTTGGGGTAAATTCGCTTCAGAAATCAGAGATCCTTTCAGAAAGAAGCGGCTATGGCTTGGTACTTACACTACTGAAGAGGAGGCTGCTGCTGTTTATCAGACAAAGAAACGCGAGTTTGAAGTTATGATGACAGCTGAACAGGAGAATAACAACTCGTTCACAGTTAAATCTGAAGATACTAATTACTCGCAACTGTCTCCTTCCTCTGTGCTTGATGATGTTTCAGTCAATCCAGTCATGAAAGAACACGTGGTGAAGAAAGTGGTAAAAGAATACAAAATTTTTCAAGAACACAAAACTGTCGAACAATCGGCATCCATTAAAGATGTCTCTGCCGATTTATGGAAAGATGAGGCTTCTGTTATGGATTTGTGGGAACTTCCATCTGACTCATGGGAGGAGACCTTCAAGCCGGTATCGGCTAAAGATTTATGGAAAGATGAGGCTTCCGTTGCAAATTTGTGGGAACCTCCATCAGACTCATGGAAGAAGACGTTCGAACCGGCATCGGTTAAAGATTTATGGAAAGATGAGGCTTTCGTTATGAATTTGTGCGAACCTCCATCAGAGACATTCGAGCCGGCATCAGTGAAAGATTTATGGAAAGATGAGAATTCCGTTAAGGATTTGTGGGAACCTCCATCAGCTTCTGAGTCATGGAATGAGCTTTTCGAGTCGGGTGCTGTTGAAAATTATATGAATCTTTGCTCATCTGTCCTTGAGAGTTACATGAATTTTTGGTTGAATGATAATGCTGCCAATTATCAGCAACCCCTGGTAGAGAATGCCAAGGATAAGTTTATTAACCCGCCTGACATTGCCTTAGATAATAAAAATACGGCTTGGCTGGATGAAATTGTTCTTCAAGCTTGAGCTTGTCTTACAGCAGGGGAGAGTTTTGGTTTGCCTCTATGTTGTTAGGAGACATCCAAAGTTTTGTTACTCTCCTGCGGCGGCTTCTGTATCTGTATTCTTGCATATGTAATTTCTATCGCACAAGGGCTATTGGAAATTATATGTGCAATTTTGTATTGAGTTTAATTTTGATTATTTCAATTTTAGTTTATACTTTACAAATTCAACTAAAACTTGAAATCCTCAATTACCAGTCAGTAATTTGTTCATGTTCAAGATTCTAAATAAAATTTAATGAACCAAAATAAAGAGTTTTACGAGTTTTAACCATAACAATGGTAAAAAAAAAAGGCTTACCATTGTTATGCTAAATTTTTTATTTTCTTTGTACTTTTTTTTTTATTAAGTTAGGAAGAACAACTAGACAAATCAACCCAATTGATCATTAAATTGTCTACAGACAAAGCTACACAAATCATTTATCAGTCTGTTACTCTTCTTAACCCTAGTGCAAGTCACAAACGAGTCTGGAAGAACCACTAGGTTGAAAACAAGCAAAGATGAGCTTGTTTGATAAGACAGTTATCGGTCTAATACACCATGTTTCAAAAGCTTCAACCAATCATATATCATGATCAAAGAAGCTAAAATAGGGAAAATAAAGTTAATCAACAGGCTACATTAATCTTAGTATTTAAGGGTGAGTAAAATTAGACCGGATTAATGATTCAACTAAATCGAATGCGATTTGAATAAAATGGTTTTGATTCAATTGGTTTATTGATCTAAAAAGTTTGATCTAATTGGTTTATTTGATCAGTTTTTTATTTTAAAATTTTTGGACTGAATCAACCAAAAGACTAAACTAATATTATATATATATATATTATATTAATATAAAAAATTATATATATTATTTTTAAATTTATATAAAAAATATAATTTTATTACTAATTTTTGTTTCATATTTTATAATTATGGATAAGTTTGTAAATTTTACTATTGTAATATGTACAAAAATAAACAAATAAAAATTTGATTCTCTTGTGATCGATATAAAACCGAACCAACCAAACCAATTCGATGTTTGGTTAAATTGGTCATCTTTTATGTTTGGTCAATTTTGGTCGATTTTCAAAAAGTATTTGATCCATTTAATCTTTAGATATGACGGACCAAACTGGCCGAACTACCCAATTACTCACCGATACTAGGATCCTATTATAATTCCTAGTGTTACTATATTTTTAAAAATAATGTTATTTGTTTATTATATTTTTAAATATTGTTATGGTAAATAAGAAGTCTGTTTATATTAAATTACTATCACTAAAAAAAATATATCTTTTAATTCTAATAATATTAAAATAATATATAAATTAATATTGTAAAATTTTATATTTTAGAAATATTTATATTTATATACAATTATTATATAAAAAAATACATATTCAGATGCATAGTGATAATCAATGAGGTAAATTAATAATCACAGTGGATTAAATATAAATCTATTATCAATTACAAATTAATGTTATGATATTAGTAACATCACCTTTAATTTTAATTTCCTCCAATATATCATCCAACGCAAAATTGATTTATTGAAGGTGCTATTACTGAAACTTTTCTTTTTTCTTCTCCCAATTTTAAAATAGACAATATGGGTACAATTTTTTTTTTCAAGCTACATTCAGAAACTATCCTTCTTCTCATACAATTTCAATGAATAAGCATCCCATTAGAACACACTTCTTGTGCACTTAATAAATTAAAGTAAAGCTCCATTTGGTTAATATTTTTTACTTTATCATAATCTATTTTAAAAAATATAAATAATAGTATTGAATAATTTCTAAATTATCAACATTAAAAGATTTAATTATTTTATATTTCAAACTTTATAGTTTAAAAGTATTTGTATGTTATATATAATCATTATTTAAAAATAAAAAATGGACATGGCAAAAATGTTAAAGCTTGGATTGCTTTTGCTGTAGGAGTTGGGACTCATACAAATGGAAGAGAAAAAGACTATTCCTGAGAAATTAGCTTTCACTTGAATTACAAGCAAACCTCGAAAAATCTTTGTAAGTGGTTGTTAAATGTACTTTTCTGGTCCCAAAATCATCATACTTTTCATGAAGAGGACTCACATTTTTGTTGCATTTTTTTTAATATTAAACATTCACGGATAATCTTTTTTCGAGTGAAATTGAATGCTTAATCTTGTGTAAGGTTACGCCTTACTCGGGGTTTTAAATTCTAATTATTGAAATCACTTTAATAGATAAATATGATTATGATTAAAAAAAAAATTCAGATGTAATTTTTTGAATAGAAAGATACATGTACTTGTTATCGAGTTAAATGAGTTTTTTTATTATAAAAATTTATACTAACTTGATTGCTTATAGTAAATACTTGATTTTAATTCGAAAAATAATGAGAACAACTAGACACAACCGATTCCTAACTCGAACAAGTGACCTCCGTTACATCTTTTACTTATTTATAACACTTCCTAACCTTATCACAAGAATCCCATTTTTTTTTATTAAAATATGAAACATATCCATTTACAAAGAGAGAATTAAATAAAGAAAAAGATGGGAACAAACAATCCATGGTGTACAACTTGGTGCCAAGTTGTAGGCCGCTGAAAGGAGATTGCTTTGCCTTGCAGAATTACTGGGCCTTCCTCTCCACTATCACCCTTCATTTGACTTTGGAAACACTCTTTTTCTATTCTTAGCTTTCCACCGACTTCACTTTGTTTCAGTGTTTTTCTTAACCAAAGTAGCAGTCTGATTCATGGCTTTCCCTTTCAACTTTTCAGGTATTGAACATCTCCAAAGACTTTTTCCCTTTTTTATGTTTTGATTGAAGATGTTAGGTGCAAAATCATCATCAGCTGCAATCAATGAACAACGGGGTTTCAACATTTTCAAGAGTCAGACTTCTCTGTCTCGATCTACCGGCAAAGCCCTAAATGAAACAATAAATTTGTTGGTTTAATCAAATCATAGTCAGTGGCTTGAGCTGCAACTCAAATCTGTCATATGAAAAAAGTCATAGTTTTCTAAAGACTTATCTCTATCAGGATTAAAGGTGAGTTTTCTTTTAAATGAAAAAAAGAAAATCAGAAGCCATTGTTCTTTCATCCGGAAACAGAACTAAAATTTTGCATTCTTGTTATAGTTGTGTACATATAAATGAACATTTTCTTGTGTGGGGATGCTTCATCTCAGACTGCCACAAGCTGACCTTCATAATTCTTTGTAAATCAGCAAAATGACTCAATGGGAGCCTTCCTCATTGATCCGGTTAGCCTTGCTTGATAATTTATTGCCTTTATGCATGTCAAAGAGGATGTTTCTGCATAGTTTTCAGATCACCAAGAAACCATAACCTTAAGAAGTATTGAGTCTATGAACAGAACAATCAGGCTCCCTTGTGATCATCAGCAAAGGCCAGTTCACATACAAGAGCAAGATGGTCGCTACCCAATCTCTGCAAAGTCACAAATTCCTGATTAATATACCAAGATTCAGGAGAAAATGGAGAAAACTAGCTCACACTATACTGAGTCTATCAACTTATAGATTATGGAAACAAGAAGCTACTTTATTTGAGGGAACATGACAAGCTTATAATTAAAGTGATGAAGATGCCAATTTATTAATTTTATTTAGAACCTAAATATTTAATGCTAGGCAATTACACTTGCGTGAATTTGGATTCTGGACATGGGATGTTAATATAAAATTATATGCTTGATCAAGCTCACTAAATTGATGCAAAGGTACCTCATTGGGAAGGCTGGCATTTCTTCTCAATATATCAATGGGTAATGTTTCAAGAACTCTCACAGGAACAAGTTCACCAGTATGCCTGTATCAACACTGCAATCAGAAACTAAAAGTTTCAAGAACAAATACTCAATTTTACAATGCAATCAATATACCATATATAATCTACAGTTCCCATAAACTTAGAGTGGTATGAAGTTGCCAAGGGCTCCCCATGACTATCTCTTGTTCTGCTGCTCCCCTAGAAAAAGTATAATCACTATTTATCAGACAAGTGAACAGAAATAAAAGTTCAGATTCAAAATAATTAATTGAATCATAAAGAAAAACATTTCTATACACTATTGCACATATCCAAGTTAATTAAAAAAAAAAAAAGAAAGAAAGAAAACTGCCACCAATGACAAGAAGAACCATATTTCTCAATCTGTCGATCTTCCAATTACATACAGAGATCATACATCATAAAACAGGTTCCCATAGAAGCTGCCAACTGAAGCATACAACACATCCTACCCCTCTCCCCTGCCCCAAAAAGGGGCAAAACAAAAACCATCATGGCTTCTTTTCTTGAAAGTTATCATGGCTTCTTTGAGGCCCAGCTATTTATCATGCTACCAAAAACTATAGCAGAGAGCACAAGAAGCTTCAAAAAACTTACAGGAATCCCGGCATAAGCACTGCAAAGTTTCAATTTGTGCTGCAGATGAGTGACACCTTCATCGCCAGTTGCAAGCACTAATTCTTCATCACTCCACCTATGTGATAACTGCCTGGAGACAGGCATCCAAACATGGCGCCTGATATACCACATCCAGTCAAAGCAAATAAAACAAATGAAAGTTATGCCATTTTATAGGATCTTAAAAATTATTCATTTTGAAACTAACCTCTTCACACTCACTTAGATAAGTGTACAATAACAAGTAGCTCAAAAGAGAGTTCAAAGCAGAAAAAAGGGAGAAAAATCAGGAGTATTTACTGCTACACAACTTGTTTGTTTAATATAAAAGAATAGAAAAGTAGATAAATAGAGTTTTAAGTAGAGATAAAACTCGAATTTGACCTAAATAACCAACCTACTCACAATTTGACAATGTCTTGTTCTCATATTATTCAACTTTATGATCAATTCAAAACTGAATTGCTCTCAACCAACTCTATGGAAACAATCTCAGTTCTTCATTCTATATCAATGGATATAAAATAACACTATTAACTACCCCGACTTAATTCATACTTTAGTTGACAGTTCAGAAATTGTGCAGGGAAACTGAGTCATTATACATTTGAGTTGCCTAATAAAATTGCTTTTAAAAATTTCCTAATAATTTTTGAAAGACCTTGCAGTATACTTATTTTGAGCTCTGATTTCTCTGCCCTGTGATGGATATTCAAGCTGCCCAGAAATCCTTCGGCGATCATGGAGTTGGATATTAAGCTGCAAAATATTATCAGAATACAATCATACAGGCAGAGATTCTATAATAATCACTCAGTAAAAGAAAATATTAAAGATATGGACTTGATAGTCTACATGAACCAAAACTCACCTCAGATGATGCCAGAAATTGATAAATAGCACTCTGCAGACAAGATGAAAACAAAATTCAAATTACAAATGAGGCAGCAGAAGCCAGATAGCAACTGTAAATTGAATCTGCAAATATTCAACTAGTCATTAGGTTGCAAGACCTCACCTGAGGAATGCTATTAAAATCTCCAACAAGTATAACAGGGATGCTGCCCCATTCTTGTGATAGCTTGTAAGCCTTCTCAAGAAATAGCCGCACCTATAGCGTTGCATGTTATATTTCTAAACCAGTTTCAATAATAGAAGACAAAGAGATTGTAGTCTAGAAAGATCCCCCATCCTCCATATAAAAAGGAGGGAAAAAAGCACATGGAAGATAATGGTTAACAGGATTCAGCATTAATTGTACGACATTGCAAGATAGCAAACATCATGCTAAGCAGTCA